>NC_068912.1:108095498-109494248 GCF_023091745.1 Budorcas taxicolor
ACCTTTGCTTCCGCAACTCTTTTCATTTCTATATATTTGATATCCTGAGTTCTCATTAGCTTCAGCTGTTCTGGAGTTACTTCTTCCTTCGTCTCCTTAATAACATGAACTCCATCCTAAAAATCCAAATCGGGAAGATACAGTTCCTATTAGAATAAAATCACTAACAAGTTGTAGGCACAGTTCATGGCTGGACCAAAGGCTACATATAACAGCCACTCAATGAACCAGGCCTCTAAGACACATGTTCAACTCAGCACCTCCTGTCACCAACTCAGAACAGCTCCGGCAGTATTTGGATTGAACCTGCACACTACAGCTAGAGGTCTAAAAGAAGTGTTCTCTAAATATGGCTCAATGGCTGACATGTCTACTGCATTGTGACCAGCAGTCTAGATGTTCAGGACTGTATACTTTGAAAATGTAGATGATGCCAAGGAAGCAAAAGAGTGTGCCAATGGAATGGAGCTTGATGAACGTTAGGATCAGAGTTGACTACTCTAAAGCAAAAAGACCACATAATCCTACACCAGGAATCTACACGGGGAGATCTACCTACGGCAGCTCGTGTCATCAAGATCACTACAACAGAGGATATGACTGAGGCTATGATGTTCAGGACTGTCACAGTGGATCTCACAGAGGAAGTGAAGGAGGAGGATGGGGAACTGCTCAAGACAGGGATCAGACCTACAGAAGACAGTCACCTTCTCCCTACTGTAGCAGGGAGGATACAGATCACGTTCCAGAGCTCAATCATATTCACCTCACTGCTATGAAAGCAAGAAGTTGAAGACTTTCTAAAGCCAGTCCTAGAGTTAGGATATGTCTGTGGATAATATTTTTTTTTAGGTGAACAGTGACTTTCACACCTTCTATGATGACTACTTTTGGTGGAATTGAAATCTTATTTTCATTCTGCATTCAGTGCTTTGTTCAATATTTTCAGAAAAGCATGTTCTGCATGCATTTTTTTACAGTCTAAATTTTGATTGCTGAAAAGTTTCTACTGTACAAAATTTCATTTAAATGGTTTTTCTACTGAATCTAGGGTATTCTGAAGATTGAAGCCTGTGTGTAAAATCCTTCCAAAGGCAAAAAGCAACAATAAAGTTCGGGTTTTACTTTTATAACGTAAAAAAAAAGGGGGGAAAAAGAACAGGAACGGTTCCAGGCATCAAACAACTGAGACTCATGGGCAGAAACGCATGCAGCTCGTGAAAGGGCAGCTTCACCTTGGATTACTGACCAGGAGCATCTGACCAACTGGAGAAGGGCTAAATAAAAGCCCAGGATCCTCTCTCCATCTCCTCCCTCATCCCTATTTTCCTTTTTGAGCTGGAGCTCAAAATACCAACTGATCCATTAGGCACTCACCTGGAGTTTAACCCGGGTCATTTTATAGTAGAATTCATCTGGATTTTTTTCCAGAGCCTTTTTCTGGAGAGCTCTGAGGTATTCTTGCTTTTTCCGGTAATCACTAAAAAGCAGGTTATACAAGTTCACAGCAGAAAAGAAGAAAAAAACACAACAAGCAAACTTTACAAGCATCTAGTGATATACACAAAATGAAACTCAAAAGAGCTGAAGTGGTGACTAGATTTGATCCACACTCCACTGCTGCAGACCTCGTTCACCTGTGGTTTCACTCCTATCCCAGTTCTACCTGAAACTAATAACAGTCCGTTTTCCATGTAAGTTTTAGTGCCATTTACATCGTTACAGGGAGAGACCCAACAAAGCACAAATTAGAACTACTCAGACGGGATTATGAGGCAAGTCTGAGCACCGAGTAACCAAATTAAGATTCAGAAACTACACGCTGCAGCACAGCACAGCGACTGAAATCGTGGACTCTGGAGCCAGACAGTCTGTGTTCAAACCCTGACTCCACCGCTTCTGGCTGAGTAATCTTGGGTAGGTTAGTTAACCACTCTGCATCCCTATTTAATTTGGGAAATGGGCGGGATAACAGTATCCCCTCAAGGTTGCCAGGTGGGATAACTTAAGTCTAAAAATGATAACTCTCAGAGAACACTGTCTCAGTTATTATTATTATTTGCCTGAAAAACTCTGGGACCCAGAGCAACTCACTGAATCCATCACCATCTGCTCTGGGAGCATAAAAAAGGACCTCAGCTGACATGCATGGCTAACAAATAATTATAAAACACTTTGCAAATAAAGTGCTAAAGAAGAAGAAGAATGGGGATAATTGTTTTATAAGATGTTTTCAGAGTTCACTATCACCCACGCTCAGTCCCATGAATCCGTCTTTCACATCTCTTCATTCCACACCACACACAGTGATGCAAGAGACTCAACAACTGGAATGTTAGATTTTATCTTGAATGTCAAGAAAAGAGAGAGAAAAAAAAGATTCAGCTTTTGGCTCAAACACCAAGGCAGAAGCAAATCAAAGCCACCATGAGAAAACGATCTGGAACAACATAATAAAAAAAATTCACAACGCAATGACAGTTAAATAATGCTCTGTCTAAACAAAGAGAGAAGTTTAGGGTCCCAGAAAAGTATCTGACAGGCTGCCAGAGCTTTTGGCCATTTTATCAATAGCAGGAAACTGTCCGTTGTTGGACACTCAGGCAGTTCAGCTGCAATACAGGGAGGTTGTAAGCTTTTTTGGCAGCACCTCTACTAGAAGGACTGCACTCACTCTGCACGAAGCTTGTAATCTTTCTTTTTCTCCAGCAGGCCCAGACGTTTTCGAAAGCCGGGCTAGAAAACAAAAGGAAAAAAAAAAGTGCTTAGCTTCCTCAGCAAACACATATCCGAATCAACATGACACCTGACAGGAACAAGAGTCTCTGGAGCGCTCAGTAAAACCATATCCCGGCGGCCAACGTGCTCCCCTGTTCCCTCCCTCCCCCGACTGGGCTCTGCCCAAGGATGAGAGGCCACAAGTACTGCCATGGTAGGTTTCTTGGCCTATTAAGGACAGAGAAAGGCAACAATGACTCGGCACTAAGCGAGCAGTTGCCAGTTGTACTAAAATTACTACGGACTTAATCCAGGGGGTTTATAAAATACTACGAAGGGAAAACATAGTAACAGGGAAGCAACTGTGGTTAAGAGAGCTAAATTTAGAGTCTGAAGAACTGGGTTCAAATCCAAGCTGTACCTCTTAACAATCTATGACCTTGCGCAAGTCACTTCATTTTCTGAGTTGCTGTTTTGTAAGTATAAAAAGCTTCAAAAGATTGAAGACAAAGGAAAAGAGGGTGGCAAAGAATGAGATGGTTAGATAGTATCACCGACTCAATGGACATGAACTTGAGCAAACTCCAGGAGATAGCAGAGGACAGGGAAGCCTGGCGTGCTGCAGTCCATGGGGTCGCAGAGTCGGACATGATTAAGCAACTGAACAACAACTATAAAGTGAGAATAACAGGACCTACTTCTCATGATTACCCTGAGAATTAAATGAGACTTTAAAGTGGTAGCTGCCTGCACATAGCAGCTGCCCAGCATATGTGTACTGTTAGAATTCTAATTTTGGTACAAAGCATGAGAGAAAACCAAGAATGACAGAAAATACTTTCTCTGATAGAGAACTTGTTTAACATGGGAGGTACGAGGATTAAATCTTGGTATTATCTTTGTACAAGCTATCACTTGTTCAGCACTTAACGTATGGCAAGGTCAGTGCTAGCAACTTTTGCCTTCATCATCATAACAGGACAAGTTTGCTAAAAATTACTACTACATCTTAGGCAATTTTGAAAACATAAAATTAAAGGAAAGAAAAAAATCAATATAAAGAATTTGCATGTACTTTTACTTTAGTTTGTAACATCTAGGAGCTTTGACATTCCCAGAAGGTTTAAAAAAAAAAAGCCTATTCTCCTATAAGGATGAGTATATAACATGAGTAAAATTTTTATCAATGTGGAAAAAAAAAAAAGAATCACTGCTACAAAGTAATCTGGTAGGCTCATTAAACACAATCTCATTTATCCCCAAACAATCATGGAAAGCAGATAAAGCAGGCACAACTGTTATCCCATTTTTCCAAAAAGGCAAGGCAGTTTAACGAACAGCTTGCCCAAGAACACAGACAGAACTAGTAAGTGGCAAAGCTAGAACTAGACCCATTCTATCTGGGGCCACAATCTGCTCTTCCCCACTCTCCTACACTGCATCCTCTTCCACTCGGAATGATCTCGATCTTTGAGGAAGTATGTAAACTCACTGTTTAAACTTCTATAATAACTTGGACAGGATTTTTAAGTCTCCTTTCTCATCCTCACCCCTGAAGTGATGCAAGAAATAACTTAGTATTTAAAAGAATACCCAAGCCCCCTCCTGATCATTGTTTTAATTACAGCAAAGGGAGGGTGACAGTAGAGAAAGAAAACCCAAGCGTCAAAAGAGCAACAAGGTTAAGGCAGAAATCTTGAAATCTGTCATGTCCACTTGAATGTACACCTGCATTACAGAAGGAAGCCTGGCACTGAATCGGAAATAGTTCCCATAATTACCCCCTCCATACCAACTATCTTCCAGTGCTCCCCCACTGCCACAGTGAGGACCTACAGGAGAGTCCAAACTTTACTCAAAAAGGGACTGCTCTCTTCAATGTGTTTACCACCCTTTCCAATAAGGCCTTCTCACCTCTCCCACAAAGACCCTCTACTCCCACTCACACATGGCCTCTGTCTTCTCTATGAATCTAAATCAACTGCTCAAAACTGTGCCTTTGGTCACACTAGTCAAGCTCTTTAAGCATCAGATTCCTCACTTGTAAAATGAGGATAACATCCTCCTCACAGGGATGTTGTAGGATTACGAGATAATACTTATACAGCACGGTTAGGCTGCACCTAGCATATGGTCAGTGCTCAAAGAGACAGCTATTATCATTGCCTTCCAAGTCCAACAGATCTCACAGTGATGCTTTCTCTCATCATCTCTCCTCTTCCCACTCATGCTTCTTGTTGGGAATTTTTGTTTTTCCTTTTTTCAAGAATTTTTTTTTTCTTTTTTTTCTCCCCCTCTCACTGGGCATTCCTCACACATCTCTTACAAAGCTGCTTCTTCGTCCAACCCTTGGTGGCCTTTGGATTCAGAGATCTGATCCCTGACTTTGTCAACTTCCAGCTATAGGTGTATGCCTTTGGGCAAATTATTTAACCTATCTGAGCCTTAGCTTCTCCATCAGCAAATGTAACGTAATAGTAGTACCTACTTTCACACACTAGTGAGAGCTAAATGAGGTAATAAAGCATTCTGCACTTCGTCTGGCTCTGGCACACAGTAAGCACTGCTAAGCCATTATTACTTTTAGACGTATCTATATATAAGTTCAAATAAGGTGGCAAATTACACTAGTCCAAACACATCACTGGGCACACAGCAAGTTCACAATAAATGTCTGATAAATGCTATTAAGGCGGAAGACTGAACTGTGGTTGGAGGCCTTAGTTCCATCCCATCCCATCAGTGACGCAACTTTAAACACATTCTTCTCCCTTTCCCATCTGTAATGTGAAGCTGGACCAGACATCCCTAAGGGCCTTTCTGGATAGGATATTGTGTGATTCCTGAGAGTAGTGGAATAATGGATTCTGACTACATTAAACGAATTCCCACTCAAGGGACACCCCGCACAAAAGTCCTACAACCGTTCACCTGGCCTGAATCTGGTGTTTATGACCGGGCAAGCCAATTCTGTTCTGTGAACCTCATTTTCCCCATCTATATAATGGGCTTGGAAAACATGAACATTACAGGGGGAGACATAACAAAAAGCATATGCAGCAGATCCTCAAAACTCAGGCATGATGATGATACTGCATTAGTAACACCGATCTCTCTTCGGGCTCAGCCCACAGACGCAGTGGACAGAGCTGAGCATCTTTAAATGCGGACTCCAGTTCCAGTCGGGACACTTAATGGCTGTGTGAACTTTGACCTCAACTTCCCGTAAGAAAATCAAACACTTTACACACAATATCTTATTTAACCACCTCACCGAAACCTTGCAAGATAGCTTTATCTCCCAGGATTAAGGACAGCCGTTCTTTTCCTAGAGAGAACGAACATCCCCTCCTCCCCAACGGCAAGGCTCCGCCCCAGCCACGCCGGCGTCGCTAGCATATATTTACATGTATTTACTTGTACCATGCCCGCACAGAGAAGGCCAAGATCCGCAGGCTGGGGGGTAGGGAGGGCTGGGGCGGTAATAGCACATGGGGCCACCGGCAAGCGCTCAATGGGGCCTGTGGGACCCTACCTGGCTTCGCTCTCTGTGTTCCCGCTGCCGGGACTTAGCCGCCTTCCGAAATGCCGCCGCCATGTCTGCTCCCTTCTGGAAAAGTTCTGTACACAACGCCGGTTTCTCACCGCTTCAGCCGCTGGACCACGGATCCTACCGGAAATAAGCCAAGCCACTGAGGCTTAGAACCGCCCACTTCCTCCCCGCAGCCTATCCAGCGCCAGTCTTTCCGGATATACGTCATCTAGTAAAGGCGTCCACCACAGGCTACTTCTGGGAAGTGTAGTTCTCTAGGTCTAGTCTCGTGACTCTACAACCTCCCGTTCTTATTCGCCAGAGCGTGTCCACGTGTACCGAAACCTCGCCTTCGCGCTCAGCTCCGCGTTGGCACCTGGGAACACGTGGCTGGCGCAGCCCTCGGACAGAATTGGCCCTGGAGTGTGCGCATGCGCGGTCTCCTACCAGCGCTGCTCCACTTGCTGTATTTAAGCGGTAAGTTTAAAGCTAGGAGCCTTGTGAATTTCCCGGTGTATCGGGAAGGCCGCTCTAAAGAGAGACAAGAGTCCTTAAAACTACCTGTTGCTCTGCCACTTGTTGTCTGCTGCTGCTGCTAAGTCGCTTCAGTCGTGTCCGACTCTGTGCGACCCCGTAGACGGCAGCCCACCAGGCTCCCCGTCCCTGGGATTCTCCAGGCAAGAACACGAGTGGGTTTGCCATTTCCTTCTCCAATGCAAGAAAGTAAAAAGTGAAAGTGAAGTCACTCAGTCATATCTGACTCTTAGCGACTCCATGGATTGCAGCCTACCAGGCTCCTCCGTCCATGGATTTTCCAGGCAAGAGTACTGGAGTGGGATGCCATTGCCTTCTCCACACTTGTTGTCTACATAACGTTGGACAGGTTACTCTGATACTGACAAGGGTTCCTGGCCTTCCCCAATCAAGAGAAACTGACTAGAGGTGTGGATGTGAAAGTTGGATCATAAAGAAGGCTGAGCGCTGAAGAACTGATGCTTTTAAACTGTAGTGTTGGAGAAGACTCTTGAGAGTCCCTTGGACTGCAAGGAGATCAAACCAGTCAATTCTAAAGGAAATCAATCCTTAATATTCATTGGAAGGATTGATGCCAGGGAGTTAGTGATGAACAGGGAAGCCTGGAGTGCTGCAGTCCATGGGGTTGCAAAGAGTCAGACACAACGGAGCAACTGAACTGAACTGATGCTGAAGCTGAAGCTCCAGTACTTTAGCCACCTAATGTGAAGAGCTGACTCATTAGAAAAGATCCTGATACTGGGAAAGATTGAAGGCAGGAGGAGAAGAGAATGACAGAAGTCAAGATGGTTGGATGGCATCACCAACTCAACATGAGTTTGAGTGAGCTCGGGGAGATGTTGAAGGACAGGGAAGCCTGGTGTGCTGCAGTCCAAGGGGTCACAGAGTCAGAACGACTGAACAACAGAGACTAGACAAGAAATTCAGGCAGGACTTTACTGCGGCCCCTGCCACTCCAAGCAGGAGCAAAAAAAAGTAACAGGTTCCCTTTCTGGGGAAGAGCTGGGAGGGGAGGCTGGTGCCTTATTAGGGGTGAGGACAAGGGTGTGTCCAGGGTTCAGGCCAGAGGAGTTGCTTAGGTGTGTTCTGCCCACCCCTTTATAGTGTTGAGTGCAGGGGGCTACCCTGCCTTCTTAGCTCTCGACACCTGATTTTTGCTGCTGCAACCCAGGAAGGGATAGTTGGATTTTTTGGTCTTTTTATATCTTTTGGTCCAGAATTTGCCCTAACTACACACACACACACAGTTACTTGACTTTAATGGCATCATTTTTCTCATGCATAAGCCAAGGATAATAATAGCATACACTGCTTGCCTCATAGGGCTGTCAAAGGGCTCATAGTTGAACAGAGAAGTCATATTATGGCACTAGTTACAAAGCTCTAAGTCACACCCTCAAGGTGTGGCTGAAAGAATCTCAGAGGCAGTACAATGTAATGATTGGGACCATAAACCATGGAGGTGTGTTCTGATCCTGTTACCAGTCAAGACACAGTTAGCTTCGTTGAAACTTAGTCCTCCATCGGTAAAATGGAGGTAATAATATTATACCTACAATGGCACCCCACTCCAGTACGCTTGCCTGGAAAATCCCATGGATGAAGGAGCCTGGAAGGCTGCAGCACATGGGGTCCCTGAGGGTCGGACATGACTGACCGACTTCACTTTCACTTTTCACTTTCATGCATTGGAGAAGGAAGTGGCAACCCACTCCAGTGTTCTTGCCTGGAGAATCCCAGGGACGGGGAGCCTGGTGGGCTGCCGTCTATGGGGTCGCACAGAGTCAGATACGACTGAAGTGACTTAGCAGCAGCACAGGATTGTTATGAGGTTTAAATGAAATAATATGTTTAAAGTCCTTAATATTGTGTTCACTCATTAGCAAATTCACAGTCATTTGGATCTATTATTGTTATTATAACTAAACCTACCTGTAAGAATAGAGAAAATGTTGAGCACAGCAGGACACTCCAGAGGCATTTGGCTTCTTTTCCACCACATAAAGGTAACCTTCAGTGAGTTCTGTAATTGCAGCCATTTTCATCACAAGGCTCACCCCTCCAGCTGTGGAGCTCTGGAGAAAACTTCTACTCAGTCCCCAGAAGTGTGAACCCAGTAAGTCAGTGGGCATGTAAAAGCTGAAAGTAGCTGAGATCCGCTGTGTGAAAAGTTTTTTCCTGCCTCTGAGTCTGAGCCTTGCCCAACTAAGACCACCCACATAAACAAAATTCAGTCTCACTTGTTATTAATCGGTGACCATCGAAAGACAAAGACCTTCATGATCTGGCCCTATCAAGCTTCACCTCAATTAAGAAGCCCAGCTATCAGGCAGAGTGACCAGGTAGCAGCCCCAGTAGCTCCTGCCACTTTCCCTGAAGAAGGCATTTAGTGGCAGAGATGTTCAGAAGGCAGCTCTGCACACTCGATTTGAATTGCACATCCACAACAAGCTTGTGATCTGGGGCCACTTTGTCAAACTCTTTGAGCCCTCTGTACTACTCAGTAAAATAGTGATACAATAATAACACCTCATATGGCTTTGGTGGGGCTTCCCAGGTGGTGCTAGTGGTAAAGAACCTGCCTCCCAACGCAGGAGACATGAGACACGGGTTCTAACCCTGGGTTGGGAAGATCCCCTGGAGCATGACCATCCACTCCAATATTCTTGCCTGGAGAATCCCATGGACAGATGAGCCTGGTGGGCTACAGTTCACAGGGTTGCCAAGAGTCAGATACAATCAAAGTGACTTGGCATGCATGCCAGCATGGCTTTTGTGAGAACCAAAGGAAGTAACAACTGGCACTTAACATGGTACCCTGCGTATAATTGGCATTTAAGCCTTGTTTAGTTCTCCCTATGCTCTGTAGAAGTCAGTCATTTCACCTTCTGCACCCACAGACCCATTGCAAGGCTTGGGGTCATGAGGAAGGTGTTTCTGGGCAATCTGAAAGAGGGTGTCTGCTCAAATAAGAGGCCTGCAGGGGCTGCAGGCAGTCCAGCAGGCAAGAATGAGCAATACAGCAGAGAAGGAAGGGAGTTTTCTCACCAGGGGGGAAGAGGGCTTGTGGTTACAAGCATCAGAGAGTGATTCAGCAGCCAGAGGAAACCATGAGAGGCCTGCCAGTCACCAGGCACCCAGGGCCTCCTTTTGTAAACTTTCAAGGGAGAGAACAGCTGGGAGACCCTGAATAAGCCACCCTCCACCCCAAGATAAGGAAGGTGGGGACCTTTAGGGTTGAGAGGAGGGACAACCAGATCCCACTCACCCAAGGCCAGTCGGCCTGGCCAGCATTCAGGCTCTGCTTCCAGCCCCAGCTCAGACACACCTGTTCCCGCGAGGAGGGGTGGGGGGTGGGGAAGACTGATGGGGAACTGGAACAGGGAGTCCATGAGGCTGATCTCTAGACCTCCCTGGGGCATGTCCACCTGTGTCGAGGGAAATTAGAGCAAGCAGGGAAATGTGAGCCTGCTGGCAGTGGAGAGGGGAAAGGATACAGCCCTGCCCTACACCAGTCTCCTTCCCTTAGGCTGGGCCAAATCAAAAATCTCCTAACTTTCCAGGGCTTCCAGATTCCAAGAAGCAAAATCTTACCACTCGATGAGGAAAGAGAGTGTTGGGTTGGAGGAGTTGGGCGGTGGCTGGGGGCGGCAGGGGGTTGAGGGGGTGTCCCCTATGTTGAATACCTACTGTGTGTTCTCACCCTTTCCTCACAATTATGCAATGAGACTGGGAGTCCACCACTCTGAACAGATGAGAGTTGGAGGGTTCAAGAGGTTAAATGACTACAGAGGCTATGGAGCCTAATGATTAAGTTAGCTTCCTTTGTTTGGCTGGGTTTGTTTGTTTTTTTTTTTTTTTTGGTGGTGGGGGTGCCTAAAGAGCTTTGACATTTGATTGTCTGGATTTGAATCCAGGCTTTGCTGTTACTAGCTGTGTTACCCTTGGCAGGGTACTTACTCTCTCTGTTGCCTCCATGTCCTCATCCTTAAATTAAGGATAAAATTACATATTTCACAAAGCTGTTGGATAGTCAAATGCATTAATATATGTAAAATGCTTAGGCGGGGACTGGTGCAAAGTAAGAACTCAGGAAATACTGACTGTTATTCAGGCTGCTCATCAGAGATTCAAACAGTAAAACCAGAGACCCCAAATCACTTTGCTGTACAGCAAAAATTAACACAACATTGTAAATCAATTATTGTTGTTGTTCAGTAGCTCAGTCAAGTCTGACTCTTTGCAACTCCACGGACTGCAGCATGCCAGGCCTCCTGTCCTTCACCATCCCCCGAAGTTTGCTCAAACTCATGTCCATCGAGTCAATGATACCATCCAACCACCTCATCCTCTGTCGTCCCCTTCTCCTGCCTTCAGTCTTTCCCAGCATCAGGGTCTTTTCTAATGAGTCAGTTCTTCGCATCAGGTGGCCAAAGTATTGGAGCTTCAGCATCAGTCTTTCTAATGAATATTCAGGACTGATATCCTTTAGGATTGACTGATTTGATCTCCCTGCAGTCCAAGTGAATCTCAAGAGTCTTCTCCAACACCACAGTTCAAAAGCATCAATTCTTCGGCGCTCAGCCTTCTTTATGGTCCAACTTCAATTAAAAAGAAAAAAGACCCACAATGGTACCTTTGATCCAGCACCTTCCTTACTCACTCATAACCACTCCATTTCTGAAGGCTGCTCACCTTTACCGTCCCCTCAACCCAGAGCAAACCCTTTCTTACCATCTCCTCCAACCAGGCAGTCTTCCCTCTGCTCCCCAGGGCTGGGAGTCTCCTATACCCGCAAGGCAAATTCCAAAGTCTGGACTGGCTACTCCCTCCCTGGACTCCAGGTAGTACGTGCCTGTGGACCAATCTGCAGCTTGGGGGTCCAAATGGAAGCAGTGTCTGTGATTCATTCATTCATCCGATATTTGTTGAGTGCCAGACACTGGAGTAGATGCTGGGAATGCTGTGGTGAACCAGAATAACGCAGTCCCTGTGCACAGAGTAGGTGTCAGGAACAATAATAATTAATAAGCAATTAGTCTTGAAAGGAAACCTGGCCTCAAGGGTGACTTGGGACCAGGAAGGCACATATGTGATTCAGAAGTGGGAGAGCAGGGTATTCAGGAGCCCCAGTTTGGGAGGGAATGAGTCTCTGAGAGTTTGGCCAGACCCAGGCTGGGGATGGGAGCACCTCTGTGGGCCCCGAATTTCTCCTCTAGACCCTGAGGTTATTTCCAGGGTTGGTTTGTTGTCTCCTGTTTTGCAAACAGGGAGGCACAGCCTCCTCCTCCCTCCCCTCCCCTTCAGATCGAGGCTATTTATTCCTAGTGACAAGCCTGAGGATCCCAGGGGAGGTGGCCTCAAGGACCTGGAGGGGCCTTGTGTCCCTGGCAGGCGCCAGTGCTCCCTCCCAGGCAGGGCACAGGGAGGAAGTAGGAAGGTTGGAAACTGCAAAGGTCGGGGAGAAGGACTTTCCTCCACCGCCCCTTGCAAGTGCCCCATGCACACTCCTCACACCCCTTCTTGAGAAGCTCAGAAATCGTGGGGCCTAGGATATGGGTCTCCCCTGGGCCTCAAAGGTCAGAACTATTCCTGGGCACTGTGGAGACCAAGGGAGGTCTTCTCTACTCCACGATGAGCTGGAGGCGAGGCGGCGGTTACTTCTGTTTTCGCCACTTCAGAGTTGTGAAATAAAGCCCTTTGAAGGTCAAAGCCTTAGAGAGGGGGTCCTTGCTTCATTCCTTGTTTCCGGAGAACACCTTGGTTCCCACTGCCAGGGACGTGACAGCTGGGTAAAAACCACCCCCTCCTCCAGGCTGGCCTAAGTCCTCTTTTACAAATTCGGGCTGAGTGTGATCCCTGGGGGTAAACTGGGAGGGGGCGGGAACACGAAGTGGACACGAAGGAGGACTCTCTCGCTCCCCAAATGGACCTTGGTCTGCTGCCTCCGGGTATCCCTTGCCTAAGATTGAATACAGCTAGGCGCTGGGGGCGGCGAGGGGAAGGGAGATGCGGAGGAAGGGGGCGAGATGGGAGGGAAATGGGGGAGGCCAGCAAAATCTGCTGAAAGGAGGGGACTGGGGCGGGGTCCTGGCGGCCCTGGAAGGTTGGGAGAGCCAGGTTAGGCCGAGGGGGCTGGGGCCGGCTCCAGTCTAAAAGGAAGGTGGGGGCGGGGTCTGGCCCCCAGCCTCCGGGATGAGGACCGGGGGCGGGGTCCGCACCCCGCGGGCAGGGGCGGCCGGGGGCGGGGTCCGGGCGGGGCGGGCCCCCGCGCTCACTTCCTTGGGGAGGGATTGGGGCCGCGTTCTCACTCGCCCACACAGTCCGTGTGCCGCCGGCAGAGTGGCCGGCTGCTCGCTCGGCCCCGGCTCGGCCCAGCTCGCTGGTAGGAGCCGCCGAGGGACGCGGACCCGGCTGCCCATCTTCCCGCCCCCGCGCGTGAGCGCCGCGCCCCCCTCCCGCCGCCCGCTTCGAGGTGAGCTCCCCGCCGCGCCTGGCTCCCCATCCGCGCTCCCGGCCCCCGCCCTCGGGCGGGATGGGAGAGGCGGTCCGCCGGGGGTTAAGGGTAGACGCAGCCCCCGCCCTCTGCCCCGGGGTCCCGCCTGGGTCCGGCCGCGGGCGCCGGGAACACGCTGGAGCCGGTGGCGCGCGGACGCCGATCCCCGGGGGCGCCCCTCGGACCTCACCGCCCCGGGCCGCCTGGCCGGGGCGGGGGCTGCTACGCGAGTTAGGCGGGGGAGGGGGCCAAGTTTCAAATGGAAGAAAAGCGAGAATCGAGAGAGACCGAGGGAGAGGGTTCGAGAAACTGGCTTCCAGAAAGCCCGGTGGGAGCGGGAGACCGAGACTGGACAGGAGCGGCGGCGAGCTTAGACCGGAGGGTGCAGAGATACCCGAAACAGGGACAGAGGCCGGGGCGCAGGTCACCAGGAGGCAGACCCGAGGCTTTGGGACGGGCCCAGGTTTTGTGGAGCGGAGCACTTCAGGAAAAAACCATGCAGTGACCCCAGACGTGTTGTCGGCCTGGTCTAGGGCCTTGGAGGGTTCAGCGCAAATGAAGGGCCCCGGAGCTTAAACTTCATTAGTCTTGTGGTCATCCAGCCTCAGAGAGGCCTAGAGCGACATCCAGAGACTGGAGGCAGAGACACTCAGATAAACAGAGATGCTGAGATAGAGAAGGGCCGTTGGTAAGGACCGAGACATTCCACCCTTTGGAGACACTGAGATGCCAAGATTTGGGTGAGCGGAGGTAGAAATCCACAGACGCTGAAGTTGGGAGATAGCGTGTCAGAGGTACAGAGAGGAGAGATACAGACACGAAACATACAGACAGCTGCTGAAAGTACAGACACAGACGTCCGGAGTGGAGCAGAGTTAGACGCCGAGAGACAGATGTCACGGAGGGACAGTGACAGTTTCCAGGACAGACCCCGAAGGACTCAGGCCCGGAAAGATTGGGAGGCGAGGACATGGGGCAGCGGACCTGAGACAGTAAGACACCAAGAGGGAGCCTCACACACTGCTGGAGACAGCCCCAACTTATTTTTAAACTCCAATCTTGGACGCTCTGCTTCAGCCCTGGGGGACCTGGGGTGAATGAACTGTTCCGCTTCTGTCCCCAGAGCAGCTGCTGGATCCTGCTTCCCAACCCCCCTGCTCCCAAACTGCTCTGACTCCCAGGCCCCATGGTGGAAGGAGGCGGGGAGAAGAGAATGAAGAGTTTGGGGTTGATGCCTGGTAGCAAGGATGAGGTGGGGGGAGTTTGATTTCTCCCCTCAAGTGCCTTGTCATCTCCTGAAAACTGAGGGAGGAGGGATCAGTTCTGATTGTGAGTCACAGCTGCGGGACCTGGCCAGGATCCTCATGGACAGTGGGGGGTAGAGGGGGGCAAAGGGGTTGAGCGGTTGGCATGGGTACTTGGAAAGACTTCTGGATGTCTTCCAGTCTCAGGGCCGGCAGCTGGGGAGAAGAGCCAGGCTCTTGTACAAGTGACATCACCCAGCATCTCCTGTCCCCCTGCTCTTAAATGCTGACCACCCCCTCCCCCACCTTTTCTAGGGAAATCAGAAAAGGCTCCCAGCTGGGAGGCAGGGGACCTGGGCTCTCTGATACCTGAGTGACTTTGGGCATGCTTCTGCCTTTTCCCTGGCCTCTGTACTCAGCTGTAAAGTGAGGATGATACCCTATCCTGCCTGCCTTATGTGTGATCTGATAGATGGTAGGGGCTTCCCTGGTGGCTTAGCCGTAAAGAATCCGCCTGTAACGTGGGAGCTGCAGGAGATACGGGTTCAATCCTGGGAAGATCTCCTGGAGAAGGGAATGGCAACCCACTCCAGTATTTCTTGCCTGGAGAATCCCATGGACAGAGGAGCCTGGTGGGCTACAGTACATAAGGATGTAAACAGACACAACTGAAGTGACTTAGCGTGTCTGCATAGATGGTGGGTGGGCTTTGTGAGAGGCAAAAGAGCATGCAGGCATATATACCTGCACACCTATGTTGGAGCTTTCAGAATTATGCTTACTGGAGTCAGACTTGCCCCATTGGTCTCAGTGAGCCCCGTAGCCTGGGCCTCTTCGGTTTCCCCAGCAGAACTGGGGGGTTCCCTTTTAGTTTTCTCCCCAGGCCCACCCTAAGAATGTCAAGGTCAAGTCCCAGCCCAGCCCCCTGACCCAGGCCTGGCTGAGAAACTGTAGTCTGACCCCAGTATAAGTAAGGGGCTAGTAATATCAATAAAAACTAAGAACAACCATTTACTGACTACTTAGTATCTCCCAGGTGCTTTCCAGGTATCATCAGATTTTCTTTTTCATCATATCCAAGTCTGGCAACAGCCCTAGGAGGGAGGAGGTAGTATTAGATGGGAAAACAAGCTGAAGGAGCCTAAGTGACTTGCTCGAAATCACCTAAGTTTATATTTCACAGTTCAGGCCTTTACATACCACATGCTGCAGCCATTTAACCAGCCACTCTGAGCTGCTAGTTTGTGGGCAGGTGTCAGATGTGGGTGTCTGAGTCAGGTGTAGGGGTGTGTGTGTGTTGGTGGGGGCAGTGGCTGAGCGCCATCTGGCAGACTGAGCAGTCTCCCCCGCACCCCCCTACCAGCCATGGCGGAATACAAGACGGGCTCCCTTTAGCTCCCCAGCCCTGCCAGGGAAAGGGGGAGGGGGGAGGGGCAGAAAAAGGGCAGAGACAGGTGGGCCTTGAGAGTGCCCTTCACTCTGTCCTCATCGGAGCCCAGCTGGACAGACTAGGAGACCAGGGAATTCTGGGAGAGAAGCCGAAGCCACGCCCATTCCCTATTTGGGGTGCCCCTGTCTCAGAGTGGTGACTGCCTCCCAGGGGGCGGACCTAGGACTAGTCTGGGCCTGGGAAGGTGGTTGCCGGGGGCCAAGCCAGGAAGGAAGGGAAGGTCCAGGGCTCTCCCGGAGCGATGCATAGCCACTCTCCACCTGTGCGGCCCCCTGCTGCCCAGTGGCTGGCAGCCCAGGCCACCCTCAGATGTTGGGCCAGAAGAAACTAGGCCTGAATGGTGGGGAGTGGACTCCACCCTCCAGCATAGCCCCCAGCCCAGGAGTCTCCACTCTGAAGACCCCAGCCCCTGGTGGCTCCTGGCCTGGAGTATGAACTGTGTGTCCTCCCATGACAGAAGGGTAGCTGTGAGCTCGAGCCACCCCTTCAGAAGAGCCAGGCCCTCCAGGCCTGGGGCATCCGCTGGTGCCTAGAGTCTGAGCAACGCTTGTTGCTAGAATTTCCTGCTGGGGGTGGCTGAGAAAAGGAGGGCTTTCCCTTCAACTTGAGCCAGGCCAGGCTCTGGGGACTGCCAGTTCCTGGAGTCTAATGGGGGAGTGGGTTGGTGGGTCCCTTTGTGCTCCTCAGATTCATCTGCAGCTGTGAGAAGATCCCCTTCCCAGGCTCCTGGTGGTTCCTCTCCACCCAAGATCCCAGTCTTCAGAGAGCAGGCTTCTTGATGGAGGAGGCTGGGGTGCGGAGCTCTGAATTTAGGGCTTGAGATGGGAACGAGGGGCAGTAGAAGGGACCAGGAACCCCACTTCCTAATCCTCCCTACTCCCCAAGCTCCTGCTGCAGAGGCAGCTGTGTGGATGACCTCATCCCACAAACATGCTTTGTTCCTGAGAAAATGGAAAGTGTCTGAGGTTTGGTGGGGGGCTGGGTGTCTGCAGCAGCAGCTCTCCGTGCTCCCCCTTGCCTGACTCCCCACCCTAGAGGGGGCCTGACTGGAGAGGAAATGTCTTCAGTGGCTCCCACTCTCTCGCCTTTCACTCCCCCAGCCCCAAACCCTTAGAAAAGCTGGATATAGGCTGTCTTCTCCCAGAGGCAGGGGGAAGGAAATAATGACCCAGGGGATGGAAAGATGCTGGGGCTCTGCAGGCACTGCCAGGAGTGATGCCCAGCAGGAGAGAGGGCAGGGGGCACGCTGTGTCACCCCCTGTTCCCCTCTCTGTCCCCAAGCATCTCGTTTCCCTTTTTTCTCCCCTGCTGCTGGCAAAACCTGACAGCTGGCCATCTGTGCTGTCACAGCTGCTGCAGATGTTGCCGGCCAAGGCTGCCCAGGCTGATGTGGCCAAAGATGCAGAGGGAAGTGGAGTGGGGTGAGAGCAGAGGGTCCAGCTGGGGAAGCTTGGCTGTGTCCAGCTTGCAGGATTTCCTTCCTGGTTAAACCTGGGCTGAGCCTCTGAAGTCCTTGTTGCTGGATTCTCCTGGGAAGGGAGGCCCAATGTCATTTCTCCCATCAGCCTCCTCCACCTCTACCATTCACTGGCCCAGCATCCTTCTTACACTCTGTTTCCTGAATGGGATTGAGGCAGGGAGAGGGGGGTGGGTGGTGCAAATAGCCCCATTGTCATCCCAAAGCTCCCCACTCCAGGGCTCTGGGTATGTCCCTTCCTGGGAGTCAGGAGCCGGTGAGAGTACTGTTCATATGGGAGAGGGTAGGGTGACTCCTTGCCCCAGCTCCTGCACCCTTTTGGAGACAGTAAAGACAGTGGAGGCTAAACTCAGGCTAAATGTAGGGGCAGGAAATGAGTCACTGACCCAGGAAAAGCCCCCTCCCCCCAGTTCTGCCAGGGCCCAGATAAGAAAAGAACTTCTGCTTCCTGATTTTTTCCTGACCCCCTAACCCCCAACGTTAAATACAGAAATAAACATGCAGGACTCTTGTGTTCCCAGAGGCACCCATTCCCCGTCACCATCTGCTCTGACCTGGCATTTCCTATGCCTAGTCTCTTGTTCTTTTTTTTAAGGCAGTGTGGCTAAGCCACAGCTCCTCGGGGTGACCCCTGCCCCACCTTGTGCCCCTAACAGGGCTCACTCACAGCCACCATGAGCGAAGCCTTTGACTGTGCCAAATGCAGTGAGTCCCTGTATGGGCGCAAATACATCCAGACAGACGATGGCCCCTACTGCGTGCCCTGCTACGACAACACCTTCGCCAACACGTGTGCCGAGTGCCAACAGCTGATTGGGCACGACTCACGGGTAAGGACTGGACCACGCAGGGCAGGGAGTGGGTGGAAGCTGGCAAGAGGGGGCAAATGTGCCAGCACCCTTGCCACGCTCCCCCCAGGAGCTGTTCTACGAAGACCGCCACTTCCACGAGGGCTGCTTCCGCTGCTGCCGCTGCCAGCGCTCCCTAGCTGATGAGCCCTTCACCTGCCAGGACAGCGAGCTGCTCTGTAACGACTGCTACTGCAGTGCCTTCTCCTCGCAGTGCTCTGCCTGCGGGGAGACCGTCATGCCCGGTATGTTCCCAGGGGCTCCCGGGGGCTCGCTGTGCGTGGGACTGGCATGCCTGCCATCTGTGTAGCATCCGTGCATGTGCGTGGGGCTGGCATGCCTGTCTGAGGCTTGATAAAGAACTGCCCGTGCCACGGGTTCCTGGAAATTGTGTGCAGGATCTGTTGTGCCTGTTTGCTCTTTGGAGCTTAGCACGTGCAAGGACTGACACGCATGATACACACCTGGGGAAATAACACATTTGGCACACATAGTGTACTGAGACTGTCAGTGTTTGTTGCCTTGGGGCTTGTGTGCAAAGACAGAAAAGACAGATACATAGAGGACTTAACACGTGTGGCCACCTGCATAGCTGATAGAATGTGAGGATTTAGAACATGGAGATAGGCATGATGAGGATATGTCGGGGCTTCCTATGTACTGAATCTATCACGTCCTAGATGTTAGACTCGCTTGCCTCGTAGATGGGGTCTCTGTGTGTGTGCTCACACTATCACATCTGGTGTATAAGGGCTTGCTTAGCATACACTGAGTCATCGCGCCCATCACCTGGAGGCCTGGTAGCAGCTGAGGTCATCATATTCTGGGACATGTGAGGACTTCACTTAGGCCAAACCCTCAGGTCACATGCTCAGCCAGCATGTCTGGTGTTGGGGGAAAGTTAGCATGTGCAACATATGAGGTGGGGACCCTGGTGCAAACGCATGGACACCACCTTCAAGGCTGCAGGAGCAGCAGGGACCCTCCTGGAGGGTAGCAGAGGGTGGCACTCAGGAGCTTGGGACACAGCCTCTGACGGGACCCCTGTCCCCCACAGGGTCCCGGAAGCTGGAGTACGGAGGCCAGACGTGGCATGAACACTGCTTCCTGTGCAACGGCTGTGAGCAGCCGCTGGGCTCCCGTTCCTTTGTGCCCGACAAGGGCGCTCACTACTGCGTGCCCTGCTATGAGAACAAGTTTGCTCCTCGCTGCGCCCGCTGCAGCAAGGTGGGGGCGGCGTGAAGCTCCACTGCACTCGGGAGGGGGTGAGCAAGGCTCTGTTGTTGCGGGGTGGGAATCCCCACGCCTCCCCCCCTGCTGACAGAGGCTGCCCCCACAGACGCTGACACAGGGTGGCGTGACATACCGTGACCAGCCCTGGCATCGAGAATGCCTGGTCTGCACTGGGTGCCAGACGCCCCTGGCAGGGCAGCAGTTCACCTCCCGAGAGGACGATCCCTACTGTGTGACCTGTTTTGGAGAACTCTTTGCACCCAAGTGCAGCAGCTGCAAGCGCCCCATCACAGGTGGGTCAGGGGGTCCAAAGACCGAGTGGGTCGGGTGTAGGCGGGGGGCAGGGGATCTGGTCTCGATGAGGCCAAGGGACAGGACCGCCCTCCAGACGGCAGCGCTAATCCTCAGCCTCCCTCCAGGACTCGGTGGAGGCAAGTATGTGTCCTTCGAAGACCGCCACTGGCACCACAGCTGCTTCTCCTGCGCCCGCTGCTCCACCTCCCTGGTGGGTCAGGGCTTCGTGCCGGACGGAGACCAAGTGCTGTGCCAGGGCTGCAGCCAGGCAGGGCCCTGAGCCAGGGCTCCGGGACTAAGGCTCCTCCTCCAGACCGCCTCTGGGACCCAGCCTTTCCCCAGTTTGGGGCTCCCCTTGGGTTCCAGGATTCAGCCTCCCCACTCCAGCGTCCTCAATCTGGTACTTCCTGACCCAGGGCCCCCAAACTTGGGCTCTCCCGGAGCCTTCATCATTCAAATCCCCTCCTCAAATCTGAACTCCAGAACTCCGTCCTCTCCCTTTGGGTCGGGCTTGCTTCCCAGACCAAGCCCTTTCCCCAAATCAGGGCTCTGGGACCCAATCCCCCTTCAGTGTAGACTTGTCTACAAAGACTTTAGGTCTCCTTTGGGTGCCTGAGAGGTCCTCAAAAGTCAAATATACTCAGGCTTGACGCTCCCCACCCCTGTCCCACTGGGATCCCCAAGGATGGGGCTGTCTGGGGCAGCACTGGTTAGGGGGTCCTAGGGTACAGGTTTTTGCCCATCCCGTGTTGTGTTTTCTCTTTTCATTTCAGCTCCATTTTGCCCAGAGATGGGCAGAGGGGTGGGTTTGGCTTGCCCTCCTGTTTCAGATTCTGCAATAAAGCAGTATGAGAAAGTGAAGGCCTCTGTTTGGCTGGGGGTAGGGGGAGCGGGCGGAGGTGGGTGGAGGGGCAAGGAAGGTTACTTCGCATAGCTAGGGACTTCGGAGGCTCTTCCCACCTCCTCCCTGAAGGACAGAAGGAAGCTTCCAGGCGGGGTGGGAAATCTCTCCCGAGAAAGGGGATCCCCGCCGCCGCTACCGTCCCTCTCTGGCTTAGCCGGCCTCCCTTCCACCTCCCCCGCCTGCTGGCAAAGGGCTTTTTCCTCCAGTGAGGAAGGGAGGGATTTAGGGAGTTTGCGGACCGGAGCCGGCGCGGGGGCGGCTGGTGTTGGGTTCTCCGCCAGGTACAAGTCACTCCCCTCCATTAACAGCCCCCCACGAACCCCACGGAGCATCCAGTGCGAATCCCGAGTCTGAGCCCAGACCCTCAGTCCCCTTCCCCCTCTTTCCTAGGATTAGCGGAGGCGGCCCGGGATCCGCTCGCGGCTGCACGTTTTTTGCCAAAAAAGGCAAGGACGCAGCTGCACGCGCCGCGGGAACATCTGGATCCGATTCCCGGCATGAATGGGTCATGGCCCCGCCCCACCGTGATTCAAGGGCGGGGGCGGGAATGAGCCCGGGGGTGGGGGTGGGGGGGCTGTCCCCCAAAATGAGGCGATGGGGCGGAGCGCTGCTCCCCTCTCCCGGCGTCCGGCTCCCCTGCCCCTGCGCTCTCGGCGGCCTGCGGTGTGGGCTCCGCGGTCTAGACTGGCGGAGCCCGACTCGTGCGCCTTGGCGGCCGGCGCGGGCTGAGCCACTGACGTCCCGCCCGCGGCCTCCCCCCGGGTGGGGGACCCCCGGCCGGCCGGGCGGGCGGGCGGACCTTCGGCGCCCAGTGGGGGAGGGGCCCTCCGGGCCGGCAGAACCGCGTGATTATACGTATCTGAAATGAAATCCTCTCCGAAATTCTATGGGGCGGGCGTTTTTCCATTTCACAGAAGTGGCGACTCTACTTGTCAGGTTCCCGAAATAGGTAGATCCGGGGTTCTACTTTCCACGCTGCCTTCCCGGATCAATCTGAATCCTAAACTTTGACATTTAAAACAAACCTTGATGAATGCCCAGCCCACCATGTGTGCTTATCATTAATAATAGTATGTTGACATTTTCGTCTCTTTCTTCCACCAGCCTCTCAGGGTTGGATTCACGCCTGCCTTGCTCACCCCTCCACACTCAGCCTCCGGCACTTAACTACATGTTTAATAAAGAACTTACCGAGGAAGAGTAGTCCAAGCATAGAAAACAGCTAATGCAAAGACCTGGAGGCCTGAAAAAACATATGGTGTATTTTGAGGAAGCAGCAAGTAATTTCATTTGGAGGAAGTGCCAAAAAGACTAAGGCAGCAGGCAGCAGCCAGGTCATGAAACGCTGAAAGCCAAGTGAAACAGACCTCACCCTGTGGGTAAACCAGGCATGGAAGTCTTTAAGCAGGGGCGTGAGATCGCTGCATAGTGAATAATGGATTGGAGGGGTAAGACGACCAGGCTGGGGAGGAGGCTGGTGCAGTGGTCCAGGTGAGAGATAATGAGACAGGTGGCAGCTGGAGTGGAAAAGACAGGACTTGGTGACCGGTCTGAAGGAGTGAGGAAGGAGAAGGGTTTCAGGGGAAGAAAGGCATCGGGTGAATGGTGCTTAGGTGACCCACCCACCTAAGAGAAAAGGGATGTGCAAGTACAATAATGGGTCATTGATTTCAAGATAAACATTTGTCAGATTTATGACCTAAGAAACCCAGATGCAACCATATAATCAACCATGTGACATAGCTTAATTGAAAAAAAGAATTTTTCTTTCTTAATCGACCATAAAATAATGGTGGGGTTAACACTTGATAGTGTCTCATATGTGATGAAATACGGTAAATCCCAAACCTTTACCCTCCCCCCCCCCCCCCCTCAAAAGATACACACACTGAGTCTCTGCAGTCCAGAAGAGGAATTTCTTACCTCTCTCCCAGAGGTGCAGGAAAAATTTCTGGGAATTTGTTGTATCTGGGGGTCCTATCCCTAAGCTGGAGGTCTTGCTTAAATTTTTAGACACTAATATAACCTTCACAACACCTCATGAGCAAGCAGGACAAACGTCATTATCTCTGTTATTTTTCAAATTTTTGAAAACAAAAAGCAATTCATGCTTATTGTAGAAAAACTGAAGAATATCAAAAGAAGAAGGTAAATTACGAATAACTCCTTCATATATTATGACCTCCTAGTTCTTTTTTGTTAAGCAAGCATGTGCATATATGTATTTTCATACTTAGTTTTAAATGTATTTTTAAACTGAAAGATATATATGTTTAGGAAAATTTTTCATGATGTACTTTGGACATATACAAAGAAAAATTTCCCTCACATTCCAGAGCTTCCAGTCTGTCTCCTCATAAACAACAATGGTTTACTGTTACTTGGATATCTTTCTGGAAATAATCTCTTTGCATGTCTATTTTTATATAAACTGTTGTACCTCTGGTTGTCACTCTGTATGACCATCTTTCCACCTGAGTTCATACAGACTTTTTAAACATCTTTGTTGAGGTATGTTACAAATCATAAAATTCATTCGAGTGTACAATTCAATTGAGTTCAGCAAATTTAATAGATTTGTGCAACTATCACCACAATTCAATTTTAGAATTTTGCTACTGCTGCTGCTACTGCTGCTGCTGCTGCTGCTGCTAAGTCACTTCAGTCCTGTCAGACCCTGTGCAACGCCATAGACAGCAGCCTCCCAGGCTCCTCTGTCCCTGGGACTCTCCAGGCAAGAGTACTGGAGTGGGTTGCCATTTCCTTTTCCAAGAATTTTTCTATCACCTCCAAAAGATTGCTTTTGCATTTCCTTCCCGTCTCACCTCTAGCAGCAGGCAACCACTCACCTACTTTCTGTCTCTGTAGATTTGCCATCTGGACGTCCACTCTTGTGTGTTTTTGTTGTTGTTGTTTTGCGTGTCTGCTTTCTTTCACATAACATGATGCTTTCATGGTTCATCCATATTGTAACACTCCTTTATTGCTGAATAATGTTCCATTGTATGGATACACCATATTTGGTTTGTATATTTACCAGTTAATGACTTTGGGGGTTGCAGCTTTGTTGATAATGAATAGTGCTGCTATGCATGTCTGCACATATGGACATAGGTTTTCATTTCTCCAGCTAGATGTGGGCATATAGACTTGTTTCGGTTTTTTTTTTCCAGTTATATAGTATTTTACTGCTTGAATGCACTATATTTTATTTAACCAGTCCCTTGGCTTTCCCAGGTGGCACTAGTGGTAAAGAACCTGTCTGCTAATGCAGGAGACATAAGAGATGTGGGTTTGATCCCTGGATGGGGAAGATCCCCTGGAGGAGGGGATGGAGACCCACTCCAGTATTCTTGCCTGAAGAACCTCTTGGACAGAGGACCCTGGCGGGTTATGGTCCATAGGGTCGCAAGGAATCGAACATGACTGAAGCGACTTAGCACGCACGCAGCACTGCTGATAGACAATTAGGTTGTTTCCACATAACAAAAGAGAGGAAGGGAAGGAGAAAGAAAAGAATAAAGGAAAGGAAAAAAACCCGCGATCATCCCCATTTTACTGAGGGAAAAACGTTGCCACAGGTCACACTGAGCTGGAGACTCAAGTTCCGGTTCATCAGCTCCCATCCGTGCGCGTCAGCTACTCAGTCCAGGTCCCTACCAGCACGGCCGCACAGCTAGGGAAGTCCCCGCCGGCCAGGTCAGATTCCTTAACGCCAGGCTGGTGGATTTCTGTGTGCCCCCTAGAGGCACCCGCAAATCGTTCGGTATCGCGCCACACACCTCCGGCCAGCAGGGGGCACTGCAGCAGTCTCCATAGCACGGACTGTGTCTTTAGCGGTGCTCACTTTTCCTCGAGTCCCCGAGGAACTTCCGGCAACCGCGGAACTTTGGTGCCTGCGGACTCGGGCGCGCAAGGCGGCAGGGGTTGTTTCCGGTCGTGTTGGTGGACTGGCTTGAGCTGGGGCAGCAGCGACTGCGGCGGCGGCGGGGGAGGAGGAGGAGGGAAGATGGAAACGATTCTGGAGCAGCAGCGGCGCTATCATGAGGAGAAGGAACGGCTTATGGATGTCATGGCCAAAGAGATGCTCACTAAGAAGTCCACGGTGAGTGGACCTGGGCAGGGGCTACCGTAAGGCCGGGCCCCCTGCCCGGGTTTAACCTCAAGAGTTTTTTTCAGCCCTCAGACCCGCCCCGCCCCGAGCCCTTCGGGGGATTCCCTCCCCGAGCTCAGGCCTAGGTAACCTTTCCCCGGGGCCCAGCGCCCAGAGGCCTCTCTGCTTGGGCCGCTAAAACCCGAGCGGGTAAGCTCCGCCCTCGGGCGGCCTTCCCAACTCCAGAATTCCGACTAACGGCGTATATGTCACCGTTTGCCTTTCTTCAGCTCCGGGACCAGATCAATTCTGACCACCGCACGCGGGCCATGCAAGATGTGAGTGTCCCGCTGTCCGCTTCTCTTTGGGCGCGGTGGACTGGAAGAGGAGGGAGGGGGTGCGGGAACAAAGGTAGCCGATTGGCCAGCCGAGGAGTTTGTATGCCTGCCGCATGTACGCGCCGAAAGCAACCCTGAGGATGCTTAACCACCCTTACTCCCTTCTCCGAATGGAGTACTCTTACTCATTTTTAACTACTAGAGAAGATCCCCTGTACAGCATCCTGTGTCCCATGGATGTGCAAAGAGTAGTTATGAGGTGTCAATGCCTCAGGCTTAGAAGGTACTCTCCTTCTCCCCCACAGAAAAAAAAAAAAAGACCCTAATCAGAGTTTCTGAATTAGGATAGATAAATATTACTAGCCCCTAATCCCTTATCTAGATTCCCAAATCCAAAGTACTCTGAAAACAAAAGATGTTTTAATTTGTTTTGGAAGTTATTTGGTGGCAAAAATCTTGACTTGATCTGATCAGATGAGAGGTTTTTTATGGTCTTTATCCCATTCAATAAATAACACAACTTTCACTGCAGAACTAATTAATGTGTTTTCCAGATCCCACTAGGGATATTTCATGTAGTACCTTCCTGAATTCCAAATTCTGAAGCAAATCTGGTTCCAAAAGTTTTGGAGAATGGGCTATGTACTTGTGCCATCCTGAATTTGAATCCAGAGGAAGCTGTGTGGTGTTTTACTTAGCCTGAGCATTCCTTAGTCAAGCCTTTTGAAATAGTGGAAGTCAACTTGGACTACCCTTTTATCTCTGAGAGTCTTTGATGGGAACTGCTGTTTTCCAAAGGGTGACTCTCACATGGCTCTCTTTTACAATGCTTCTAGTGTTGTGTAGTTGTTAAGTCATGTCCGACTCTTGCAACCCAATGGACTGTAGCTCATCAGGCTCCTCTGTCCATGGGATTTCTCAGTCAAGAATGCTAGAGTGGATTACCTTTTCCTTCTCCTGACCCAGGGATCCAACCCACGTCTTGTGCATTGGCAGACAGATTCTTTACCACTGACCCATCAGGGAAGCCCATGACTCTTCTAGGGAAAGTTAAATATGGGAACTCTGCCACCCCTCAAAACACATTTCTTAGGTAATCTTCAGAGTGACCTGTTTTAAAAATTAGCTAGGAGCCAGTGTTGTCTGTTAAGGGTACCAGAAAGCATAAGAACTTTTAACACCACTTCTCTTGAAGTTTTCCTGAGATTTGACTAGAGAGCCCTTGTTGGTTGCTTGGGTCTCAGTTGTACGGGCAGATTGCTTCATTCTGATGGATTTGTGTTTGCCTTTCAGAGGTATATGGAAGTCAGTGGGAATCTGAGGGATTTGTATGACGACAAGGATGGGTAAGTCACAGTCACATTCAGTCCAGCAATTACTGCTTTTGAGGGGCCATGGTTAAAGGACTGACTTTGTGCTCCATGTTTTCTGGATTTTTTTCTGAAATTGCAGCTTACGAAAAGAGGAGCTCAATGCCATTTCAGGACCCAATGAGTTTGCTGAATTCTATAATAGACTGAAACAAATTAAGGAATTCCACCGGAAGCACCCAAATGAGGTATGACCTTGCAAAGTTTTTTCTCCAGACCTGTCCAGAGTATACAGAGGACATGTGTTAGGAAAATGGAGATGGCCATTCAGATGTCCTTTCAAAAAGGAACTTACCAGTTAGCAATAAGCAGCGTAGTTAGGTGACATCCTGCAACTCCGAGTTCTTTCAGAATTTCCCTCAGCTTTAAGCTAAAGCCATTCTCTTCTAGGGCTTCCCAGGTGGCTCTCATGGTAAAGAAGCTGCCTGCTAATTCCCTGGTGGTTCAGTGGTAAAGACTGCCTGCACTGCAGGAGTTGCAGGTCCAATCCTTGGGTCAGGAAGATCCCCTGGAGGAAGACATGTCAACCCACTCCAGTATTCTTGCTTGGGAAATCCCATGGACAGAGGAGCTTGGTGGGTTACAGTCCATAGGGTCGTAAAGAGAGTTGGACATGACTGAAGCGACAGAGCACACATATTCCTGGGCAGCCCCTAACCAGTGACTGAACACATTGTGGGGGAGGGGTATCACAGCCTGGTTATTTCTGCCCAGTGTGAGACTTTCAGTGAGATTTTGTCGTATCTACATCATGGTCTAGGCTCTCTCTGCTCCATCCCTCCATCCTGCTCGCTCTCTCCTTTTTTTTTTTTTGGTGGCCACACTTCATAGTTCATGAGATCTTAGTTCCCCAAACAAGGATCAGAACCGTGTCCCCTGCATTGGAAGCATGGAGTCTTAACCACTGGACCACCAGGGAAGTCCTTTCCTTTTTATCTTTCATGGGTAATCCCTCTCCTCCTGCCCCCACCACCCCACTGGTCAATAAACCACTTGTGTTCCTATCTTGCAATCTGCTGCCTGGAGGAACCGACTAACACAAAGAGGCTTTACTCACGTCCATTGATCATTACCCCTTCATGATTCAGCCCAGAGACCAACTCTTTCATGAAAATTGCTTCCTAGTCTATATCACTCCTAGTTAATGCCAGTTAATCTTTCTTTTCTTTATGATCTTGTCATGTTCTCTGACAATAAATGTCTGCCCCACTGTACTGTATAATTATAAGGAGGAGGGATTACATCTCAGTTGTTGAGAACTTACTAAACATCTTGCACAACTGACCAAAGGAATTCCAGGGCAAAGGGGGAGTGAGGCATGGCTGTAGAAGTGGAGAGAGGGGTCAGTAGTTGCACTGAGCGTTTATGACTCTCTAACTGAAAAGTTTTTTCCCTTGATGGAACTAAGGAAGAAAGAACCTGTTTACACTGGAAGTGGATTTTTATGTATGTAGATTTTCAGGTGATGATAGACCTAGGTGGAGGTATCGTATGAGCAGTTGAAGTTAGTGACTGGGGCTTGAGAATTATCACGTGGACTTGATGGCTGAAGCCGTGAATCATAGTGCTCTGGGAGGGAGAGAGAGTGTGAAGGGAGACTCAGCTTCTGTGTGCCTTGGGGCACTCACAGTAAGGCACCTCACGGGAAGGGGGCCTGGGGAGCCTCCAGCACAGGTCAGTTGGCAGCTCCAGGCCATGTCTTATGGGAGCTCAGCAAATGAGCTTCAGAAAGGAAGTGACTGGTGTCTGCTGTTACTGATTGGTAACTGCCAGGATTGCTGCTCAGTGGAAGTGGTGGGAGTGGAAATCTGGTGACAGGGAGTACTCATGAATAATGGGGAAACAGTAGTGTGTAGTGTTTTAACATGCATTTGAAAGACTGGCAGGAAAAAGGAGAGGAGAAGCAGGAGGAAGATAGGAAGGTGTCCATACGTAAAGGAATGGGTAGAAAAATAAGAGACTGAAAATACTAGGCAGGAGAGGCTACTTAGTGGAGGCACATAAATGTCTCCTCACTCCTTTTGGAAGGTATTCAGTCTTTTGCTAACCAAGAGAGAAGACGTGAGTACCATTTTGGTGTGTAACCTTATCCCAGCTCTGGTGGAAAAGTGATGCAGAATAAATGGTTAAATTTATTCCAGGATATACTAAGGGGGAAAAAAATAAATCCAATTATGTGAGAAGCAAAGTAATAATCTTGTCGTTTGCCTGTATTATAGTTGCACAAATACATATATATAAATGCACAGAGCAATGGTTTCCAAATCTTGCTGTGCATTTGAATCTGAGGGTCTTTAAAAAGTGCTGATATCTCCCCCCACTTCTCATTTAATTGGTATCAAGTATGTCAGGGCTTTTAGCGCGCTCTCTCAGGAGAAGGCAATAGCAAGCCACTCCAGTACTCTTGGCCTAGAAAATCCCATGGACAGAGGAGCCTGGTACGCTGCAGTCCATGGGGTCGCTATGAGTTGGACACGACTTTCACTCATTGGAGAAGGAAAAAGCAACCCACTCCAGTATCCTTGAGCCTGGAGAATCCCAGGGACGGGGGAGCCTGGTGCGCTGCCGTCTATGGGGTGGCACAGAGTCGGACACTACTGAAACAACTTAGCAGCTACAGCAGGTGATTCTAATGTGCAGCAAAGTTTGAGAATGGCTGACATTAAAATTTTTTTAAATAGTCTATAGACAGTGGTTATCTATTTGCAGTACAATTTTTTTTGGTGGAGGCAGGTTGGTTCCCAGGGGATGGGAGTGCTCTTCAAGACATATGGGATCTTAGTTCCCCGATCAGGGGTTGAACTCATGCCCCCTGCATTGTAAGTGCAGAATCTTAAACACTGGAGCACCAGAGAACTCCCTCACAGGAAAATTATTAAAGGGGGCAGCTTGATTTTTTTTTTCATTCTGTCTTTTTATGTTATTTGAACTTTTTTGAATGTTATTTTAGCAAATTTTAGTTAAACAATGGCAGAAAGCAAAGGAAAAAGCAAGGTAATTGGAAAACAGAAGTAAACTTCTAATGAAAAATCCAAGCCAAGTGAAGCATTAGAAATCCAACTTTCTATATAGCCCATTCTGTGATATTGCAACTTTTATGTTGAAAAATCCACTTGAGCTTTTCTTTTTTTTCCCATCAGATCTGTGTTCCAATGTCAGTGGAATTTGAGGAACTCCTAAAGGCGCGAGAGAATCCAAGTGAAGAAGCACAAAGTAAGTAGGGTTTAATGCTTCTCTCCAGCACCAACAGAAGTACAGGTAAATAACAGAGCTCAGATTTGCCCTCAGAGCCCTGGAAAATGGCCCCACAGAAATTTATAGCTGGGTTCTCCTACTGATATTCTCTTTGTTAGACTAGAGAAAAATCTGGACTCGATTGTCATCCTAAACTGGCATTGGGCACAATATTCATTTTGTGCTCGTCCAACTTAAATGCATTGGCTGAGTCCTGTTTCACTCTGTGAGCAGAGAGAGGGTATTTGGGTAAAGGGCTGCATTATGAAACAGTGCAGTCCACTTGAAAGGCCAAGTCCAATAAAGTGGTCTTTAGTACCTGAATCACTGATAACCTCTGATTGCTTCAGATTTGGTGGAGTTCACAGATGAAGAGGGATATGGTCGTTACCTGGATCTTCATGACTGTTACCTCAAATACATTAACCTGAAGGCCTCTGAGGTAAGACCCAGGATCGAGAAGGTGGCTCTGATTCTCACGGTGAGTCAGGACACTGGGCTGGGGCTACTAGACATGAAACAGTGTCTTCCTTGTGTTCTGGAACCGTTAGGTAAATATTAAAATGGTGATGTGCTTTCTTAGAAGGAAACCATTTTCAAAGTGAAAATCAGGTTTCTGCAGTGAATGAAGAAGTCTATTTTACTTACTAGTAAATTTTGTTTTATTATTACAACAAGCCTATTTTGCTTTTGTAAAAATAAATTTTTAAAACTCCCAAATACACATCCATCTGTGTTAGGTACACATAGTAGTAAGTACATAAAGATACAAAAACATAATCTCTTCCAGGAATGACTATTTAATATCTTTAAAAAATACCTAAAAATAACTTACCATAGAGATGAAGAAGGAAATGGCAACCCACTCCAGTGTTCTTGCCTGGAGAATCCCAGGGACGGGGGAGCCTGGTGGGCTGCCATCTATGGGGTTGCACAGAGTCGGACACGACTGAAGCGACTTAGTAGTGTAAGAGATGAGATTTAATGTGACAGTGTCAGGAAAGTCTCAAGGAAGTATGTGATGGAATTCCTCTTGGAGTTGTAAGGACATGTCCCAAAAGTTGTCTCAGCTGTATAAGCTCCATGAGTCCAATCCTGTTGGATCTGTCTTATTCTCATGTGTATCCACACACTTGGTCCAAAGATACTCAATAAGTGATTGAATGAGGGAAAAAACGGCACGTTCCGGGACATTATTTTAAGAGGTAGTGGATGTCAGTCTTTACATAAGTGCCCGGTATGTAGTAATGATGAACAGATGTTTCTTTTAGCCTATGGTTTATTGACTTGATCTGTATTTTTCCAGGTTAATTATGTGTCTCATATTCTACTCAGTCTAGTGGAATTAACACCCAGTTAATGTAGGAATTAAATGGTAGGAGAAAAAAAAGGCTAAAGTGAGTTGGGCTTTGTTAACTTTGTTAGGCTCAATTTTGATCTCATTTATTGGAGATTATGTAGTTAGGCTCAATTTTGATCTCATTTATCAGAGATTATGTTGTAACTTGGTGCAAACACCTAGCAGAATCTCTTGTCATTTCTTTTCTCTTTTCAGAAGCTGGATTATATCACTTACCTGTCCATCTTTGACCAGTTGTTTGACATTCCTAAAGAAAGGAAGAATGCTGAGTACAAGAGGTAGGCATTATTAGCTTCCAGGCCTCTACTGAATGTGACTAGAAGATTATTTTAATGAGATTTGAGGGCAGTTTTGAATTTTTGTTTCATGAAAGGCATACATGAATGACTTCCAAGTTTATGGGAAGATAGGGATTTTAAAGATACATTTTTAAAATCATAATACTTTGGGACTTCCTTGGCTGTAGAGTGGATAAGAATCCGCTTGCCAGTGCAGGGGACGCGGGTTTGATCTTTGGTCCTGGAAGATTCCACATGCTGTGAAGCAGCCCCTGTACCATAAGTATCGAGCCGCCTCTCTAGAGCCCAAGTGCCTCAGCTAGTGAGTCTGGGCACCCTGGAGCCCGCACACCGCACCTGTTGGGTCTGTGTGCTGCAACTGCTGAAGCGTATGTGCTTAGAGCTTATGCTTTGCAGCAAGAGAAGCCACCACAGTGAGAAGCCTGTGCACTGCAACCAACAGTGGCCCCCGCTTGTGCAGCTAGAGAAAGCCCTCACAGCAGTGAAGACCTAGTGCAACCAAACAAATAAATGATTAATTAGTTAAAAAGTAAAATCATAATACTTTGGCTCTGGAAGAATATGTGTCTGTGGGCACATCTGTGATCTTAGGCCCATACTGTTCTTAATTTTGTCTCATTGTGAAAGGAAGTCTCCCACCCTGGTGCCTCTGTCTTTGGAGCTGAGCAGAGTGGGGACAAAATTAAACTTTCTCAGAGGTGCCTGGGTCTGATGTATAGATGTCACGCTTTGTTTGTGTTGTTGTGCCCCTAGTTAGTAATCTGCCTTCCTCTATTTTTCTCATTTTCTTTTTACCTGAAATCTTTCTTATTTGTGAGTTAAGACTGTAGTATTTGGAATTGTATCTTGAGGATGAAAGAAGATAGGAAAGGTCAGAATCAAGATGACATATTAAAAGAAAGCCAATTGTAAGCTCATTTTTATTCCTTTAAAAGACTAGTATCACTGGAGTTATAGGTATATCTTATAGGGCATAACAGTATATCAAAAATAGAAACCTTGCTATCTCTATATTACATATTCCTCTGTAGATATCTGGAGATGCTGCTTGAATACCTTCAGGATTACACAGATAGAGTGAAGCCTCTCCAAGATCAGAATGAACTTTTTGGAAAAATTCAGAACGAGTTTGAGAAGAAGTGGGAGAATGGTACTTTTCCTGGATGGCCGGTGAGCTTCAGTGGGGGTTTGGGTGGAGGACATTCCAGGGAAGTAAACTATTTTACTTTAATCTTGAGCCTCTGCTTTAGGCCTTCGGATGCTGGTCCCTTGGGATCAGTTGTAGCCAGGAGGTGTTCTCTGCCAAGTATGCTGAGTTTTCTCTGTATACTTTGGAAAGAGATTTGTCAGAGCCCACTTCCCATTGGCTGAGCCCAGCATTTTCACCAACCGTATCATTACTGCTCTGTGGTTCCTACCAACCAAAAGCTGATATAATTATGTGCTAGAAATCTTTATTATATATTTTCATTCCTGGGGACAAACATGAATTTTTTCTGAAATCTCTGTGAGAATTGGACCATCTAGTTTTAGTTGGTGTTTTTGTTTTTTGTTTTTCTTTTTGCTCTGCTCTTATAGGCATTTGATTCTCACTCATACATGTTTATAAGGGGCCACCCAGCATCTGGTACACGCACACCTTGTCTTACTGCACTTTGCTTTCTTGCACTTCTCAGATGATGCAGTTTTTGTTTGTTTTTTTGTTTTTTTGTTTTTTTTTACAAATGCAGCAACTCCCTGCATCAGGCAAGTCTATTATTGCCAGTTTTTATTTTGTTATGGTGGTCTTTGATTTTTATTACTACCAAGACTCAGATGGTGGTTAGCATTTTTTCGCAATAAAGTTTTTTAACGAAGACATGTGCGTTGTCTTTTTAGACATAATGGGATTGTGCACTTAATAGACTACAGTATAGTGTAAACATAACTTTTGTATGCACTGGGAAACCAGGAAGAATTGTGGGACTCATTTCATTGCGATAATTGTTTTACTGCAGTGGTCTGGAACTGAACCTGCAATATCTCCAAGGTATGCCTGTAATTTAGATGACTCCCTTGCCTTTGTTCTAATCCTGAGTCTTAATAAACATCGTATTGTTTTTCCAGAAAGAGACAAGCAGTGCCCTGACCCATGCTGGAGCCCATCTTGACCTCTCTGCATTCTCCTCCTGGGAGGTATGTTTTCTTTAGCCTGTGCTGGTCTTGCCTGTTCACGCCTCAGAGGGGTCACTTGATCTCCTAACGCTACAGACTTATTATGGTAAGACACAAATCCTTGAGATAAGCATCTATGAAGAATGTAGAAAGATGAAAAAAAAGCTTATCCAATTTCTCTGAACACTGTTAACTGAAAATTAACCATCTTAAGCTATAGTGGAGGTAGTGGAACACAGCCAGTATGGTTACGGATGAACTTAATCACAGAGTCGGTCCTTTGGAGAGTTGGAGCATCCTGCTAGGAGACTGGCTATGGAATGTGTGGTCTTGCCACTGTTTTAGGAACACCCACACACCAGCCTGCAAACCTAAGTTTGAGCATTTGTTGCTTCTCCAAGTCTATTTATATAAAATTGTAACTTGTTTCTTTCATATAGGAGTTGGCCTCCCTGGGTCTGGACAGATTAAAATCTGCACTCCTAGCTTTAGGCCTGAAGTGTGGCGGGTAAGAGACTGATTTTTCTATCAGAACTGTCTCGTTTACTTTGAGTTTCACGATCTTCTCCACACTGCAAAGAGAAGCAAGCCTAGATGGTAAAGTAATCCTGAAATCCTTTGCCCCTGTGTCTTCTTAGGACCCTAGAAGAGCGAGCCCAGAGGCTATTCAGCACCAAAGGAAAGTCCCTCGAGTCGCTCGACACCTCCCTGTTTGCCAAAAATCCCAAGACAAAGGGCACCAAGCGGTAAGTGGCGGGGAGGGGGCACCTCTGCTTACATTTTAAGCTTTTTATTCCCGTGCAGAATTCGTACCACATCAGAAATTTTAAAGCCCATTTTATCACTGCTATTGATCCATCTGGCTCCAGTCTGCTCTTTTTCTCTGCTAATGGCAGACAGTTCTCTCATCGTTACTATAAACCAAGGACAGTCTGTACTCAGGTGTCTGAGAGTGGGTGACGTCTCTAAAGTTGAAACTGTACCCCAGGTATATTTTGTTACCTCTGTAGGTTATAGAGGGTAAGTTGGTTCAAAAATGTTCGTCTAAGTGCATTTTTGCTGGTAACAGTTGAATCTGTTCCTGAGCCACATGCTTGTACAGGGTATTTTTTTTATATGTGATTTGGCTAATTCTCAAAACAAGCTTGAAAAGTATTTGTTATCCTCATCTTTGACAGATAAGGACTTGGAAAAGTTATACCTGTTATCTCACAGTTACTAAGTAGCAAGACTTGGGCCCAAGTCTGCCTGTTCCAGAGCTTGCCCTTCTGTACCACATTTCCTTTGTATAGGAATTTAAATACCTGGACATGCCTTTCACTCTCTAGAATGAGGTCAAAGAGGAAGCTTCTATGCATTCTAAGAAATAATCTCAAGAAAAATGCCTGGCAGTCCAGTGGTTTCGACTGCTCGCTTCCACTGTAGAGGGCTTGGGTTTGATTCTTGGGAAACTAAGATCCTGCAAGCCACATAGCATGGCCAAAAAATTTTTTTTAATTAAAAATAAATAAATATCAACAAGTCCTGAGCTGAACAGAACATTTGCTTTCACAATGTGGTGTTTCTCTTGTGCTTGTAATTTTAGATGCTCCTATGGAATAAATATTCCCAGATACAGAGAACATGGCATTGGGTGAAAGAACCCTTAAGTGATATAGTTTGTTTCTTATTTCCAGAGACACTGAGAGGAACAAAGACATTGCTTTCCTTGAAGCCCAGATATACGAATATGTAGAGATTCTTGGGGTAAGTGACTCTGCTGAGGGCTATAAATGCTCCAAGTTGTGGAAGTAAGAGAGCTATAAACTTGTAGGATATTTTTTACGACTGCAAGAGAAAATGCATAGATCAAACTACTTTAGCCGAAAATTGTGTTCTCCCATGGTATTTAGCCCTTCACCGACGTCCTGTTCTGTTGTTAGGGGTCTGTTGTTAGGTGACATTCCTAGGTTTGCCCAATCCCCTGAGGCTGGGTGGGAGAGTAGACTCCCCTCTCCATGTAGAATCCAGATTCTTTCCCTGAGCTCCAGAATAGAGCCAGGGGTGACCCAGGAAGCAGACACTCAAAAGGCATGTAAGATGTGACTAGAGTCATCTGTTGGCTCCCTCTTTTACACCTGCTTTGGATAAAAGGAGGTTAGCCAGACGTTGGATACGTGGGATGCTTATACTCTCCACAGGGAACTAGGACTGTGCGAGTGTGGGCAGCAGTCTGAGTTGCCAGTCCTCTTTAAAGACGACTGAGGCTAATCTTTGCCCCTGACATAGGTGTGCCCACAGCAGCAGCTCTTCATGAATGACTTTCTCTGAAAAGGCGTAACTTACATGTTCACAGGGTTGGAGCAACTTACATGTTACTAGGTTTGGAGGTTAGTGGTACAGAACTGGCTGTGAGCTGCTCCTTGAGTATTTTTTCAAGAAGAAGCCGAAGGGGGTTACAGGTACAAAAAGGCCTACCCAACCAAGATGCTTATCTTAGAGAAAGTTGGGGGAGGAGCAGGAGAGAATGATTCTCTTTCAGGGAAGAGAAGGTGGAAGATGGTCATTGTCTCTGGGAGTGCTGCAGAGAGGACCAGCCTTTCTGAGTGTCTGCTTTGTGCAGTTTTCAACTGCTCTCAGAACCTTTTCCTTTCCAGATGCTCACATGGTGCTTTGAGTAGGTGGCTCTGGTTCAGATAGCTGGTCCACATGTCTTTGTCTCTTGCCCTTGTTTGATGACCACGTGTATAATAACTCATAAAACTCGAGTCATTGTTGGATCCCACTGGTATAACTCCTTTGGATGAAAGGGATTAGCTAGACATTGGATATGTGGGATACTTATACTCTCCACACTGAACTAGGACTGTGCTAGTGTGGGCCCATGGACTGCAAGGAGGTTCAGCCAGTCTATCCTAAAGGAGATCAGTCCTAGGTGTTCATTGGAAGGACTGATGTTGAAGCTGAAACTCCAGTACTTTGGCCACCTCATGCGAAGAGCTGACTCATTTGAAAAAACCCTGATGCTGGGAGGGATTGGGGACAGGAGGAGAAGGGGACAACAGAGGATGAGATGGTTGGATGGCATCACTGACTTGATGGACATGGGTTTGGGTGGACTCCGGGAGTTGGTGATGGACAGGGAGGCCTGGCGTGCTGCGGTTCATGGGGTCGCAAAGAGTCAGACACGACTGAGCGACTGAACTGAACTGAGTGTGGGCAGCAGACTGAGTCGCCGGTCTTTTGAAGACAAATGCGAGGCTCATCTGTGCCCCTGACATAAGGTGTGCCCACAACTCCTACCTTTGAGAGCATTTTGCTTTCCCCGCCAGGAGGTGGCACTATTCTCCTTGGAATTCCAGCCAGTTCCAGCCAAAATGAGTTCCAAAAGTTGATCTTGTTATGAATTGGTATTATTTTTACCGTTGCTTCACCATTTACTGACACCTCTTGGTTTCCAAATATTATGCTAAATCTTTGAATACAGTTGTGAATGTGACATAGCCTCTTACCCTTGAAAAGCCCAGTTTGTGACTGAGGGCTACAGATAACTGCAGTATAATGTGATGTTTACTGTAATACTTTGAGATTGGGTGTTCTAAGTATAAAGAGGGATTAAGATGTTCGAGGTAGAGGAAACAGCAAATATGAAGATAAAATTACTATGAAAGGAAATAATGAGAAAACAAACCATTGTCCTTGGGTATGTCTGGTGAGGATGGTATAGTCAGAGAAAAATTTGGAAGGTTATTGTATGTTGGGAGGTTGGACCTTTAAGTAGCAGAAAGCAGATTAAAGTGTTTTTAAGCAAAGTGTGCCACGAGATTGGTTTTCTCCAGCAGATAAATCTGAGGACAGCATGGAAGCTAGACTGGAGTGAGGACAGACTCGGGGCAAGTTGGAACGTTGTCACCTTGGTGAGGGCAATAACAGTGGGAAAGAGAAAGGAAGACTGATTCAGGGAACGGTTTAGGGACAGAAGAGAAAAGACTTCTATTGTTCTGCGATTGTCTGTGGCCTCAGATGACTAACTAGGCAAGTGCTAGGTTTAACTTTTTCCGTTTTGTTTTGTTTTGTTTTTACTTTTTCCTTTAAGATAAGGAAAGGTCTGCTGAAGAGGAATTCTGTTTGAAAGCAAGACTTTCCTTTTGTTGTGTAAGAAAGAAAACTTGATCCTAAAAATGAAGGATCAACAAAGGTTATAGGAAAACAGGAAATTTCCCTTTTTGTTCTGCACTCTTCTCTCACCTCCCTTTTCATTCATGGACCTGACATAGGAGCAGCGACATCTCACTCATGAAAACGTACAACGCAAGCAGGCAAGAACTGGAGAAGAGCGGGAAGAGGAAGAGGAAGAGCAGATCAGTGAGAGTGAAAGTGAAGATGAAGAGAATGAGATCATTTACAACCCCAAAAACCTGCCCCTGGGCTGGGACGGCAAAGTAAGTCCTCCGCTGCCCTCTTTCCCCCTTCTCTCATTTTGGCAGCACATGCAGACACTGGTCTAATACTGTTTTTCTTTTGTCTGATTTCTTTTAGCCCATTCCTTACTGGTTGTATAAGCTTCATGGCCTAAATATCAACTATAACTGTGAGATTTGTGGGAACTATACCTACCGAGGTCCTAAGGCCTTCCAGCGGCACTTTGCTGTAAGAAATTTGGCGCTTCTCCTGGACGTGGAAGCTGGAAACATGAGTCTTTTAGAGAAGAGGATAGGAACAGCCTGAGAGGATCCCTAGCGTCCAGAGCTAGAGAGAATCAGAGAAGGAGTGGACATAAAGTCCAGCGTGTGGCATTTGGCTTCTGGCAGCAGTGCCAGCCTTGGGTTGCACCTGAAATGGTTTCTGGAGGCATTCCACTATTTGAACCGTGTTCCGTTTTTTCTTGCTTGCCCTTCCTGCCTTTCTAACTCGTTGGTCATTTCTCTCTCTTCTGTTGCTGGTACTCAATACCAAAGAAAGGGCTGACCGCCTCCTTCTTTGGGTCTTAAATGGGCCTTTGCCTCTTGAAAAAAAAAAAAAAAAAAGAGGATGACATTTATCAAGCTATTCTTGAGAGAAGGCATTATCTGGGTGGTACTCCAGTAAGTGAATTCAGCCTTGTTGTGTTTCTACCTTCAGTTCTCAGTACTTGGAGGGAAATTTTACAGAATAGAAGACATGCTAGATGTAGCCAAGAATGGAGAATGTGTGTGAATTCCTCTTTGTCTTCCTCAGATGTGCATATTACTGATTCTGGGGCCTTTTCTGCCGAACTCCAGTAGTCTCTAAGTCTTTCTCAGTACCACCTCCAGTGAATTGGAATTGGCATCCAGGGCCCATGCCATCTGCCATCCCTGAGCCATACTGTCATTGTGTCAGCCTCCCTCCTCGGTCTCTTTCATATCCTTGCTTGTACCTGATGAACAGTCTTCTCCTTTACTTCTAAAGATGACACTGACTTGCCATCAGTAATGCTTACACATGCTGGTGGTGGGGGTTGCATAGGAGGTAAGTGATGAGTTAGAGTTGTGGTTGTGACAGATTTTGTCTGGATCTAGGTTTCATAAACCTGCCCAGTAAGGCCGACATACAGTGCTGCTTTGAAGTAACTGCCTCTTGTCAGTCATAGCCAGTTGTCTACAGACAGGAACCTCAAAAGGAATACTGCCTTTAGGTGGAGCCTTTTGCAAAGGATTAGGGAAGGTTTTTGAGTGGGATGGGGTTAGTGCTGTGTGTCCAGTCAGTCCTATTTCATGCTGTCCTCTTGCTTCTCTCCTCCCAGGAGTGGCGCCATGCTCACGGCATGAGGTGTTTGGGCATCCCAAATACTGCCCACTTTGCTAATGTGACACAGATTGAAGACGCGGTCTCCTGTAAGTAATTATTTATTGTTCCCGAGGCCAGAGTGACAGTTCACTGTCCCAGTATTGTCGTCTGTCCAGGCCTAAGGGCAGCAGGTTGTGGTGCATACAGACTACTACAGTCCTATAGTTATTGCTTTCTCAGGGGATGGATTAGCCAGGAGTACTGATTCTTTCCCCCTTGAGAAGAGCTCTGTGCTGAGTATAAAACTGCTTTTAACTGGGTTCTGTGAACTCCTGGGTATGCAAGATTTTGAGTGAATGAGTGTATGTGTATTTTCTGAATTGATTTTACTGTGTTAAGAACTGCAGATACAAAGGAAGAAATAAAAGTGATCTTGGTAAGCTTATTTCTGAGGTGACAGGGCAGATACACAGCAACACGGCAGCAAAATACCTCTCGGAGAAAAAGCCAAGCTCAGCGTGTGTCCAGGAATGTGGTGTTGAAGCTCCCAGGAACCTCAGGCTTCCTGGCCACCTGGCCATGGTAGATTTTTCCATCTTCCTCACAGTTTTCCTTCTTTTTCTTTTTTTGTCATGTTTTCACTGTCAGTAGGTTAGACTGTTAGGAAAAGAATTTTACCACTCCACTTTGCTAAGTTTCAGGCGCTGCCTCTTAGCATATCACACTACTCTGCTGCCTGGTCAGCTAACTGATCTGGCTTCCACCTCTGGGGTTCAAATCCTCCATGGTAAAGCCAAGTAGAAGTGACCTAAAGGGTTCCACAATCCCTGACTTAACCCCAGGGAGTTCCAGGGACTCTTCCATTGAGTTTCTTGAGTGTGGTAAGCTTTGGGGACTCCTTTTTGCTGTTTTGTCTCTATGCATTTACAAGTCAGGATCATACAGTTCCTCTGATCAGAATTAAAACATATCAGATTATCCAGTTAGCCTCTTTTCATTTTTGCTCTTCACTCTGTTTAGAGGAAATTAAAATAGTAATGAAATTTCATAGAATCATAATACTGCATTTTGAATGCTGTCACATTTTTAGATTTGTTTTCTAGCTGCATATAACTAATAAGTAGATCATGACTGGACGGAAAGGGGAGCATATTTTCTTAAATATGTCCTGTAGATTGCCTGAGTTGATTTATTACTTGATACCTTGAAATTGTAATGTAATACCTTACATTATTTTAGGCTTACAATCAGGTTCAACTGCAAAAACATGTTTTAATTAATTTTACTCCATGTATTTATTTTTCCTAAGCATTACCCCCAAATCTTAAATGTTAAGTAGAAGCAGGCAATAAGGCTTCCTTGCCTGAGTGCTGTTTTTAAAGACCATGTGATGCAGCCTCACTAATTTTAAGGTTGGCTTATGATTTTATTATCACATTTCATGAAAGAAAGGTGACAACATTTTTATTACTTTTGATCAGGCTCAGATAAAACAGCATTTCTGAATTATTTCATACTGAGTGGTAGTTTTTTTTTAATGTAGTTATTTATCCTGTTAGAATTCTGTTTAGAAGTTTTGTTTTTACATTCATAGATAAAAGATGTGCTTTTTGCTTTGCTTTCAGACACTTGTCAGATTTAGGAATCAAAACCGTATTTATGTCATAAAGTCAATCTGATTACATGCTACATTCTCTTCTGTCATTTGAAACTTTATATGGAGATTACTTCCTCATAGAAAGGTACTTCTCTGAGAAGACTCTCTAGTTAATAGCCCATATGATTCCTTGATTTAGTATGACAGAGTAGAAAACTCTATTTTTATTCTGCATTTTACTATTTCCTTTTTCCTATTAATACTTTCTTTGATCTTGTTACTTTGTTCAAAAACTTACTTTTTTTGGAGATACATTGATATCATATTAGTTTCAGGTGTATAACAGTGATTCAAAATTTTATAGATTGTGCTCCATTTAAAGTTATAAAATACTATGAAATTCCCTAGCGGTCCAGTGGCTGGGGCTTCTTGCTTTCACTGCAAGAGGGCCCAGATTTGGCCCCTGGTCTGGGAACTAAGATCCTCTAAGTCACACAGGAAAAAAAACCAAACTTATAAAATATTGGCGATATTCCTTGTACTGCACAACATATCCTTCTAGCTTATTTATTTTATACATTGTAGTTTGTACCTCTTAATCCCCTGTCCTTACCTTGCCACTCCCATCGCCCTTGCCCTTGCCTTTCCCCACTGGTAACCACAAGTTGTCTATATCTGTGAATCTGTTTCTGTTTTGTTATATTCATTTGTTGGTTTTATTTTTTAGGTTCCACATATGAGGGATAATATATAGTATTTCTCTTTTTCTGCCTCACTTATTTCACTAAGCATAATGCCCTCCGGGTCCGTCATGTTGTTGCATATAACACAATTTATGGCTGAGTAGTATTCCATTGTGTGTATGTGTGTGCATGTATATCTATCTATTTATATATACCACATCTTCTTTTGGGCTTCCCTGGTAGCACAGATGGTAAAGAATCTGCCTGCAATGCAGGAGACCTGGCTTCCATGTCTGGGTCAGGAAGATCCCTTGGAGAAGGTAATGGCAACCCAGTCCAGTATTCTTGCCCAGAGAATGCCATGGACAGAGAAGCCTGGCAGCTACAGTCCACAGGGTCGCAAAGAGTTGCACACGACTGAGCAATGAACACACACTCACACGCACTCCATCTCCTTTATTCATTTGTTGATGGACATTAAGGTTGCTTCCCTGTCTTGACTATTGTAAAGAAGGCTGCTATGAATGTTGGGAGTACATATATCTTTTCAAATTAGTGTTTTTGTTTTCTTCTGTTGTATACCGGGGAATGGAATTGCTGGATCATATGCTAGTTCTGTTTTTAGTTTTTGGAGGAACCTCCATACTATTCTCCATAGTGGCTGCACCAGTTTACACTCCCACTAACAGTGTCAGTATTTGTTACATGTGGTGTTTTTAATGACACCTATTCTGACAGGTGTGAGGTGATACCTCTTTGTGGTTTTGATTTGCATTTCTCTGACAGTTGGTGATATTGAGCATCTTTTCATGTGCCTGTTAGCCATCTATATGTCTTCTTTGGAAAAATACCTATTCAGATTGTCTGCCCATTTTTTAACCAGGTTGTTTTTTTGTTTTGTTTTGTTTTTTCTATTAAGTGGTATGAGTTGTTTACGTATTTTGAATAGTAACCCTTTAGCAGTCATATCATTTATAAATATTTTCTCCTGTTCAGTAGTTTTCATACTTAATGTCTGTTTGTTTTGAATTCTGGTATGGACACGTTGATTCTAGTTGTAATTAAACTTTGTGTCTTGCGTTTCTGCCACTTTTGTGTTATTTGAGCCACATAAACTCAATATTACATTGTAACCTCATTGATCACTCCCATTTGCTTTTTGAAATTCCTGTTGTCTGACAGCTTGTTTGTTCTACTGTAATAGACCATTCCCCAGTTATCAAATATTGGCAGCAGATGTGGGCTCTTTTTTACCCTAGTTGTCAATATTCATCCTTATATACAGGTGAGCTCTTTGCACTCAGTGTATTAATTGATGTATCTATTTCTATTTAACTCCTTGTTTTCTTGTTAGATTTCTCATTTTCTTGTTAGATTTCTCACAAAGATTATATAGTAAATTTGAATCTATTCCTTTCATACAGGCGTTTTTCTAACATTTCTAACTTTAATGTTTCATCTAACAGTTTATTTCTGCTACTAATTTCTGTTATCTATTATTAATATGTGTCATTCTGTTGAGTTATTTATAGGAGGTGATTATATTGATGATCTGAAACAGTAAATTATGTACATCTGACTCATAATGATTCCGTAAACTGTTTAATCTTATATCAATATTCTTATCACCTTGTTTACAAAAAGTGGTTTTTCTGCTTTCAGAATCCCATTATCTCCTTTTTTTCTCTTTTAAAAAATTGTAGTTGACTTGAAATATTATATTTTCATGCATACAATGTAGTGACTCAAAATTTTTAAAGATTGTACTCCATTTATAGTTACTTTAAAATATTGGCTCAATTCGCTGTGTTGTGTCCTTGTAGCTTACTCATTTTATACATAGTAGCTTTCCCCCCCATTACATCTTGTCATGTTGTTTTTACCCAAGGACTTTGTTGATGGAGTCCCTTAAGTTCTTTATGTTTTCATCTGTTCCCCTTCAAGGGTAAAGTTGGTTCAAAACCACATTCCTAACAGTGCAGCCTCTGGAGGAGCCACCTGTCAGGGTCCAGATCGTAGTTTCGCCACTCACTTCCTGGCTAGGGGACACAGGGCAAGTTCTGTCCTTTAGTGCCTTGGTTTCCTTTATCTGTCGAATGCGGGTGTTAATAGTATATCTACATCAGAGAATTGTCTCAAACGAGATATATATATATTAAATGAAATAATACAGGTAAAGTGCTGTAGCATGCCTGACCACAACGTAGAATATATCAGTGAGAAAGCATAAGCTGCTATCATCGTCAGCTTCACTTGTGGGCTCCTCTACAGAGTCCAAGGTGTGAGATCCAAAGTCACCTTTATCTTTCATTTGGAGTTTAATCTTCCTATTGCTAGCTACCATATACCGGATGCTTGGTATATGTGAGGCAAATGGGAGATTTTTACACTCATTTAATCTTCAGAGCAATCAGTGAGGTAGAAGATCACCCACACTTTCAGAACAGGAAAAATGAGGTAAGTCTCTAAAGGTCATATACCATAAGAAAAGAAAGCCAGCGGTCAATCACGTGTCTATTCTACCACCGTCTTTTCTCTTCCCATAATCCTGGACTGCCTTATTTTAAATTACTCCCATAGATGTTTTTGAGTTGATCATTAAGGGCATTTCATAAAGAAACTATAAATTTTCTCTTTAGTGACACAAACTTTTAGAAAAGAAAAAAAATTTTTCCAGAATAGTATTGGCAGGTTCATGATTCAAAATATTATCCGTATTGTTTTCGATACTTATCTCCTTGTTCAGATGTCTAGGTTTATCAGTTTCTCTCATATTATTATTGCCACATCTTTGATACAGTGTATCATTTTCACCCATAATGACCTCCCTTGACACTTGTAGGTCATTTGTGTAGCATTTGTAGTTTCACTTCTATCTCAGTATCACTTTCTCTTTTCATCACCTCCCCTCCCCTTTCTTTCCCCTGGGATTATTCCTCCTTTTTAAGTATCTTAGGTTAACTCTCTGGCTTCCTTTCAGACTTTTCAGTAACAGACAGTTACAGACATCTTGACTCCCACAGGATCGTGACAGACTTTTATCTCCGGCATCTCACTACTAATAGGCATCACTTATTTTTTAAATTAAGTTTATTTTTAATTGAAGGATAATTGCTTTACGATATTGTATTGGTTTCTGCCACGCATGAATATGAATCAGCTACAGGTATAATCAATTAATTGTTAAATTGAAGTTACTTCTATTATTCTGTAGAGTATGTGCAATTTTTCTTCATTTCCCATTGGTAGAATATTTTTTATTAAACTTGGATTTCATGTGTGGTTTTTGGATTTGGGTTTTTTTTTAAGCATCTAAACTAGACATCTTAAGGATTTGGGGCTCTGAGGAAGAGAGCCCCTGAAAATCTAACTCCATGCCCTTCCATCCTGTGAGGAAGAATGTGCTTTTCCAGCTGTGCTTCCATCTGTGTGTATGCCTTCTCCACTTTCTTGTGTCTTCTCTTTAAGCTTTAGCTCACAGTGAAAGCAACTCTAGCTCTTGCCCTGTATGACCTTTTTCAGTATTCAGAGCCTGCCTTCATGCAGTTCAGCCTCTCAGGGTCCCAATTTCTAATATCAGGGAAGGATGGTAGGCAGGTGCAGCTGGGTCAGGTGCCATCCGTGGTGCAGTCAGCTGTCGCTTCAATAACTGGCAGCAAAAGCAGCTCCTTGTTAGACCAGGATTGCTCCTTCCAGAGCACCTGGAAAGGCGTGTGCCCTGTGGGAGTGGGCAGGGAGCGGGCCACTGGCACAGCTCCCATACTGGCTTTCCTTGTCTTTGTTTTAGATCATTCTGTTTAAGCTTTTCTTTGGCATTTTTAGCAGGAGGGATTCAGTACTGTTATTTAAGTTACAGTAGTTTTTTATTTTTTTAACTTAAATGAAGGATTTGAGGTATGAATTCATTATTTTAATCATTCCATTGTTCCAAATTTACAAGTCATAAGTTGAACGAAAGACAGCTAAGAAAGAGCCCTATGGAACTTCTCACAAGATATTTCTCGTTTAGGTGGTTGGTCACAATTGACCAAAATTCACTAGGTATAAGTCTACTAAACCTAATAAACTAATAGCATCAGGTTCAGATATCATCATCTTGTTTATGACAATATCATGAGAGATACATTTTCATGGATTCTAGGGACATTGCCTGTGAGCAATCGCTTTTCTAAAACCATGATATCCTGTGTCTGTAGCTTTTATTGTATTGGCTATTTCATCAAAAGTAGGAATTCAGGGACTTCCTTGGTGATCCAGTGGCTTAGGAATCCGTGCTCCCAATGCAGGGGGCTCAGGTTCAATCCCTGGTCAGGGAACTAGATCCCACATGCTACAACTAAAGATCCCTCAAGCTGTAGTGAAGGTCCAAAACCCCATGTGGCACAGCTAAGACCCGATGCCAAATATGAATATGTTTTTAAAAAGATTTCAGCTTATTTAAGGCAGTTAGCAAGGAAAGAAAAGATGATTAGCTGAATGCCTGTACACCAGGCACAGAGTTAAGCACTTATATATTGTCTCATTTGCTATTAATATTTCTTCACCCATCTTAGACTTCAGCTTTCTCTATATGATACTTCTTCTATTCTTGTCGTGTTTAGAGATTGTTCTACTTGATGAGAAATATGAAAGCTTATAAGAATCAAGTAGTTGTTCCTTTTCACTGCCATCTTACCTTCACAGCAGCGACCTGTCCCATCTGTGGCACATAGCCTTTTGTTCACCTTCCAGACACCATTCTTCCAAGTTTCAGTTGTTCTTTCCCTAGTTTTGTATCTGTCCTGTCTTTGCACATGTCTGACCCCTTCCTCTGGAGCTGTGGTAGTGTCTGTAGATGTCTTTCCCTTTTCGTGTTCATTAGAATTGAACTGTCAGAATTATTCTCCTATTGTCTTCAGTGTTTATTGAGCCATCTTCTCTTTCAGACTCTTTGGCCATGATATTTCACTGTTGTTGTTTTTTTCCTCTGAATTTTTTGAAATACATGCATCAGACCTCAGGTAGAGGTATTTGACAATGTCTAGTGTTCTCTTGGGCCTTCCCTGTTATCTCAGCTGGTAAAGAATATGCCTGCAATGCAGGAAACCCTGGTTCAATTCCTGGGTTGGGAAGATTCCCCTGAAGAAAGGATAGGCTACCCACTCAAGTATTCTTGAGTTTTCCTGGTAGCTCAGATGGTAAAGAGTCCACCTGCGATGCGAGAGACCTGGGTTCGATCCCTGGGATGGAAAGATTTCCCTGGAGGAGGGCATGGCAACCCACTCCATTATTCTTGCCTGGAAAATCCCCATGGATAGAGGAGCCTGGCAGGCTACAGTCCATGGGGTCTCAGAGTCCGACATGACTGAGTGACTAAGCGCAGCATTCTCTTTCTCTTCTATTATGAACTTTAAAACAGTAAGGTCACTTTTTCCAATAATTCCTATATTTTGTACCATACTAACTTTTCCTTTGAGAGTATCAGTTCTCAGTTCTGAGAGGTGTTTGATTATATTTGATCCAACTTTTATTTTGCAACAAAGCAAGTGAAGTGAAGTCGCTCAGTCGTGTCCAACTCTTTGCGAACCCAGGTCTCCCACATTGCAGGCAGACACTTTACCGTCTGAGCCACCAGAGAAGCCCGCAACAAAGCGAACATTGTGGTAAATTTTGCGATGAAAGGGGTTTGTCCACAGCCAGTCCAGAGCCAAAATTCCCATTTGGGGCAGGCAGATGTCTTAGGACAGGCACTCGGGGGATCCTAATGAGGGATATGTTGTAACACCCAGTACTCAGTGGACTCAGTGGAATCTGATTGCTGATCATTTCTCGTCTGGCAGTGTGGGCCAAGCTGAAACTGCAGAAGGCGTCGGAACGATGGCAGCCTGACACTGAGGTGAGTGTTTATGTAGCATCGGGTGTAACGTCAAGCCACAGAGTCCCTCATGGTGCAGGAGGGAGTGAGAGACGGCCCCTGGTTCACTGTAGCAGGAAGTGTAGGGTGACAGTATCTCTAATTGGCTCTTGACTTGAAAAGCCTAATTTATTTGTGATATTACATGTGTCAGACTTCAAATCTGTGTCTTAAGACAGGTTATATTCTCCCTTTGAAATTTTGAAGTGGCAAGCAGAAGTGCCCTGTGTCTTGTTTTGCCCTCAGGATTCATAAGCTAAGAGGTTGAAAATCTGTGTCATATGTTAGATCTCCTTTGAGGAGAGCATCTGATGAGCTTGCTCATGGCGTAGGGAGGCGTCTTGTTGGTCTTGGGATGGTTATCCCTAACAGCAGATTTCAGAGATGAGGAGTGGTATGTATGTGAGCTATGGTAGCTGCTTCCTCTTGGGTCAGTGGTGTTCAATGTTCCTTTAGCAGCAAAGCCCTTTTCAAACTGTGACACAGAACTCCAATACACAGGAAAGGCAGAACTCCTCTGGATGTGGAGAAGCTCAGTCCTCTTGGCCTTTATCGCCTATAGTGTCCTCTTAGGTAGAAACCTAGAGTTCTTGGGACCCATTTGAAAATCATGTGTGAAGTGAGCCTTTCTCAGCTGGAGTTCCTCATCTTAAACTCAGGAAGTGATTTGAATACACAATTTTCTCAGATATCCCCAAGGATTGGTCATAATTGGTACCATTGGGCAGTAGAGCAGAACCCCAGTTGAGAAAGGCTGTTTTAGGTGAATGGCATGGAATCAGGCCAGGGTGAGCTCAGGTACCCAGAGGCTGGTCTAAATATTTCTCCCAGGAGTTGTACTTAATGGAGTCCTTCTTCCCTTTTAGGAAGAGTATGAAGACTCCAGTGGGAATGTTGTGAATAAGAAGACGTACGAGGATCTGAAAAGACAAGGACTCCTCTAGTGTTTGGGGATGTGTCTCAGCCGTGGGCCTTGCCCAGGCTTCCCTAAGATCTGCTTTTTCTATTTCTCCCAATCAAATGCTCCTAAAGACTCTTTGCTACTTAGTCTTACGGACTAGCATGCATCTTGTAGAAACAAGGCATGCTGGCAGATCGCAGGGTTGAGATGTGTTTTATCTTTGTTTTTTACTGAAGAAGATTCTGTTGGAAAATAAAACCAGCCCTTGTTCTGAATGTGTCTTCTTGTGAAACCAAGAATCATGAACTAATTCAGTCCTCTAGTTTATAACACCTCCTTACTTCTTTCTCACAAGCTTGAGAAGCAACTAAATTAATGAGCACCTATTCTGTTAGCGTATATTATGCTAGGTGATTCTGACCTGACCTTGTTCCCCGCCCCCATTTGCTGCTGCCTTTCCAAATGAGCATCACCCCAGGAAAGCCCTGCCCTTAGTTGAGTCAGCCATTCATGCATATACTAAACTAGGGAAAGATGGGGAGAGTGAGCCAGGACCTCTGCTGAGGACAAAGCCATGCCACCAAGGTTGCCTTTTAATTTGCATAGAGGGAGGGCTTGGGCTTGGAATGGTCCTGCAGCCCTGCCCCTCTCCACGCCTCAGCAGCCTGGAAACCAGGAGCAGCAGTGACCGCCTGCTTGCTGCTTCAGAACGAGAGTTTGGTGATCCCATCGGCCTTTGTCTCCTCCAAGATCCCTGCTTGACTGTGAAGTGGCTCCAAGCCCAGAATGGTCTCCAAGCCCCAAGAGCCACGGTTTGGGTGGACTCGAGCAGCTGCCTCAGGATCTGAATCAGGTATCCCAAGTGGAGAGAACTAGGGGAGTCAGGGGGCCCTGATCTGCCCATAGGCACAGTCATCTGAATGGCAGGGCCTGGTCTGACAGGATCCCAGAGAGGCTCCCTTTGCCCCTCAGCACCCAGAACTTCAGTTCACTTGTCATATATCCACTAGGGAAGATCCCAGCTCCAGAGCTGGCCTCTGCCTCACACTCATCTGTACCCTGTTCTCCATGAGTAGGGTTTCCACACAGCTTGCCGCTGTGGTCCTTCCCTCTGTTACTTTCCTTCCCGGTTCAGCCTATCCCTTGGGCAACTCTTCACACATTCATGTGTACTTTGGCTCCTCCAGTTGTTTGAAACCCCATTTGGACAACCTCTCCAGGGCCTGAGCTTCTAAAGCAGAGAAAGTAGATAATTAAACCTAATCAAGCCAACTAAAAGCGTTGATTACTGAAAACAGGCCCAAAGTGCCAGGAGACATTACCATTTTGGGAAGAGATTTAAAGCCTGGAAAACGGGAAACACGGGCACATGTCCCTCCAGCATTGCAGCGAGGCCTCCCCAGAACATTCCTGCTGTCACAGTCCTCGAGCCCCCTCTTCAGGAGGGGTACCTGGGACTCCACGGTCAAACCCAAGAGCCCCCTTTTTTTTTTCTTTTTTTTTTTTCTTTTTTTTTCGCTTTACAGTGTGAAGGGCCAGTGGGACCAGATTCCAAGGAGTCCTGCCCTCAGCCTTGCCCAGATGACTGCAGTCATCCTTGAACTTTGAGGAAAGCATCTGATGAGCTGCATTAGAAAACCTAGGGCTTCTCTGTCACTGCAGAGGCTTCTGTTTATCTCTTCCATTTATCCAAATATCTATCTGTTAGTGCCTTGCATGTGCCAGGCGCAGCTAGGTTTATAAATCTAGAGAATTGAGTGGAGGTGGGAGGGTGGGAGCAGACCCAGAGGTAAGGCGGTCCAGTCACCTGGGCCAGCAGGAATTGCTGGGTGGCCAGCTTATCCAGCCCTGAGGGGCCACATAGCTACTGGGGTGGGACCAGCAAACTTGGATCAGAAGCGATTCTCCCCAGAGGGGACTCTGAAGTCTGCTTTTTTATTGTTCAGTTGCTCGGTCATGTCTGCCTCTTTGGTCTTTGGGGGTTTGCTATAGGAAGAACAGGGTTTCGGCTGAACCCCCTGACCAGGCAGGGGAGAATGAGAGGAGCTCTTTCTGGGTTTAGATCAGTCGTTCTTAATCTTTTTAGGATCATAGTTTCTTCGGAAATATAAAGATACCTGTAGACTTTCTCCTCAGTGCTGTGCTGTGCTTATCGCTCAGTCGTGTCCAACTCTGCGACCCCAAGGACTGTAGCCCACCAGGCTCCTCTGTCCATGGGGATTCTCCAGGCAAGAATACTGCAGTGGGTTGCCGTGCTCTCCTGCAGGGATCTTCCCAACCCAGGGATCAAACCCAGGTCTCTCGCATTGCAGGTAGATTCTTTACCACCTGGTAGGCTATTAGTCCATGGGGTCGCAAAGAGTCGGACACGACTGAGCAACTTCACTTTCACTCTTTACCACCTGAGCCACCAGGGAAGCTTTCTCCTTAGTGTCAGCTACAAATTGGCACTTGCCATGGGTACTTGTCATCTACCTATCTACCTCTACAACGACTAAGTCATCTGCTGCTGTAGCTGCTGACCTTCCCTACCACCTGCAGAGATGAGGCACTTTGTGCTTTGGTAGAAGAGGGGTGGAAACTGGCAGGACAGGTCTTCAGATATTTTCAGGGGCTGATTTTATGAGCCCAGTTCTTGAATTGCCCCATATCTACAGAAACACTAAAATCCGTCATGGTGACAATTGTTTCTCATGACTAGCAGAAGCCTCACGAGACCAACAGAAACCTGAAAAAAATACGTGCTTGATGGCATGTATTCACCAAAATCACATATATACTGTCCTTACCCCTAAACTCTTGGGAGCAGTTTCTCAGAGCTATTCTGAGGTGCTGTCTCCCAGGCTACAGTCCTTATTTTGCCCCAAAGAAAATTTAACTTGCAACTCACACATTATGCATTTTTTTTAAGTCAACATCACAAAAATATGCATGCACGTAGTTTTTGTTTTTGTTTTTTTGCCATGCTGTGTGTCACGTGGCGTCTTAGTTTCTTGACCAAGGATTGATGTCATGCTCGCTGCAGTGGAAGCTCAGAGTCTTAACCACTGAACTGCCAGGGAAGTCCCTGCATAAACATCTTGTATAGTTAATCCCCAGAAGTGCATCCTTGGTTCCTGAGTCTTCTGAGAATCTCTCCCTTAAACCTGGAGTCTGAGCCTCTGCCAGGGCACTGCCTTGCCGGGAACAGATGACTCAGCTCACCGTTCAAGGAGGAAAGCTCCTCCATCAGAAAGGCTGCAGGTCTCTACCTGCCCCTTCCAGCCCTGGGCAGGAATCTGGGATTGACCTCCGGATTGGCGCTGCTGACCCCTGAGGCTGACTTGGGATGAACCTCCCAGAAGCAAGAGGACTTCTGAAAGCAAGTCCCTACTTCTGAAAGGAAAGGCAATAAATAAGTCTGTGTCCAGCCTCACCTATCATCTATTTCCTCCACTTCCCTTCTGGTCCCCTCGCTGGGTCAGCTTGTGCTGGAAGGCTCCATGAAGGGAGCACCCTAAAGGTAACCCATGTGTTGGAAAGTGAAGGGCAGACAAAGGTGAGGTTTTCATCTTCCCTCTGCATTTGTTTACATTTTTTTTTATCCTTGAGATAACTCTTTCCCTTCATTCTTCCAGTCTTGCCTGGCAGCAGCCTCACCTCAACATTCTCTTGGTAGGAATGGGCCTGTGACCTCTCCTCACCCACTTGCCTTCCCTCTATCAGCCAGATGGACTTTCATTGCAAATTGGCCCTGGCCTCCCCTCTTCTGGGAGCCTGCTCCACTTGCTGGCTTTCTCATCTACACAAATAAGATGCCTGCAGGCTTTCTTATCTACACAAAAAAGACACATCCCAGTGGTCCCTGTCTATCTGCCAGTTGGCTTTATATTCTCCTGCTTCCAGTCTGAACATCAGCTTCCTTCTTTTGCTTGTGTCCCCAGGGGTGGCAGCAGTGTCAGCGGGAACTCCCAGAGCTGACAGATGACAGGAGGGGATGAAGGGCAGCCCCCAGCTTCCAAGGACTGCACTTGCAGCCTCCTGACTCAGGGACACATGCTGGTTGCCCTCCACACATTCAGGCACACAGGTTAATCTACCGCTGGAAGGAGCTGGGGCTCAGGGAATATTGGGACTCTAGTCATTGAGGAGTGCACAGTCTAAAGCAGATGGGCAAGGAGCCAGAACTGACACAGACGAGCTGTAACCCTCTAGGCCTGGCCCAGCTTTCCAACTTGGTCAAAGGTCTGCTTCCCTCACACTCCTGAGCTGTGCCTCCAGCCTCAGCTGTTCCCAACCAAGGAGGGGGAAAGGAAGGGGCTGTGTGGGAGGCCTGGGCCCTTTATTTCACAAGGACACAGGGGCTGGGGAGAACTTTGGGCTGCCCTCTTGACCTATCTGCCTTTGGAGACTGAAGTCCCCTTGAGAGGTGTTGACTGGATGAGAACACTTCTTGAATATAGCCTTGGAGGAGAGGGAGCCATAGAGAGGAAGAGGCTCCTGGTGATAAGTGGCCCCTGTTGCCAAAGGGTCCGATCCTACCTCACCTCTGTATCTGGGATTTTCTGAGTACTGCCCCACTCATGCATTGAAGACCACTGCCAAAAGGGGCCCAGCCCAGACAGGATCCAGTCTCCCTTCCGTATCACATCACCGTGGCAACCATCGCCTAAGAGGTCCAAGTGCTGATAGAGGACCAACCCATGAGGACAGGGAAATATGCCCTGTTAACTCCAGGAACTTTGGGGGCTGGATAATACTCAGCCTCCCAGGGTTGGGCAGGAAGATGGGAATAATGGCCCCCTCTCCCCTCTCCAGCAGTTTTCTGCCTCACATGGAGAAACTTGAGCCTGGGCTTAGCAGACCCTTACAGATCTGATCCCTTCATACTGGGAGAGGCAGAGCTGGGATCCAGGTACCCAGGGTCTGAAAGCTACCTCCTGTCCTTGGCTCAGCTCTGATTAGAACCCTGAAGAATCTGGACAAAGGAACCCTGACTTTTGACTCTCTCTGTGACCCAGCATTTTCCTGCCCTGGGTTCTGAGGAAGCCTATCGCCCTCTACTCCCCACCCTAGCACCTTCTGATGTCAGAGGCAAGTGAGGCCAGGTCAGAGGCACCGGGTGTCTATTTCCTGTCACTGCACCTGCTCCAGCTCTGTGTCCCCTCGGGCTTGGGATGTTGCTGTTGCCATGCCAACAACAACATTCACTCTCAGAGGGGCCGTTACTGGGCTGCAGGCCCCTTTGTGCCAACCTCAATATCACCAACAGTATGACAGCCTTAGTTTATGCATCTGCATGGTCCAATATGGGAACCTCTGTTTGCAGCCCTCCCCTGGGTCTCCCAGGACCGGCCTTCACTCTCTCGGGCTCCTCAAGTACATAATCAGAGATGTCTGTGACCAGGAGTAGCCATCAGGCTGCTTTGCTCAGAGGTAACTGTCCACAGCCCAGGGACACCAGCCTTTCCTGGTCCCTGTGACCAACCCTAACCTGTCAGTACTGCTGTGCCCTGACACTGTCCCTTCTTTTTCCCCTATGTCATGACCTTTTTTGACTTACCCATGGAGTGACTTTCCCTTAATCTTGACTCTGGAGCTGGTTACTTCCTGCAGTGGTCTTCTCTCCTTTCCTTCCTACTAGTCCTCCTGCAGGTCTTCCTAGTAGCCCAGAACCACCACCCGGTGAGAAGCTAGCTCCCCGCACCCCGCATCCCACCGCCTTCTGTCCAAGTAAGCAACAAAGCAGCGGACAAAGGAGGAGAGAGCCTCCTGGATGCCTTCTGTGGAAACAGGGCCACAGCGTTCAAACCCTCCCGCAGACATGCCACAGCTTCCACCGCTTCCGAGAGGCGTGCTACCAGGAGGCATTGCTCTCCAACAGAACAGCAAGAGTGTAGCCCAGGGGAGAACTACTGCAAGGTATGGGGCGGGGCTGCTGTAGGGCCTGGGCAGGATGCTGCCAGCAGCTGCTGCAGAGCTGGAGGGGTGCTGACATCCAGGTGCCTCCAGTAGGTGCGGGGAGGGAGATACCAAAGCCCGAGAGAGAGGAGTCACTTCGGATTGCCCTGAGAAGCTGAGTTACAGTCCAGGACCGCCTGGCCCCTCCTGAACTGGCTGGTCCTGAACTTGCTGGCTCTCTCTTCACCCAACTGATCCTACTCAACACTTTGCACCACACGGCTCAGTGCAGCCTGGTTGTGAGGGGAGACATGAAACCAGTCCCAGGCCTTGCCTGCAGGCCAACAAACTCCAGCCCCGATCCTGCTCTCTGCAAGGCTGCAGCGGTGGCTTCTCTGCCTGGCACTCAGCCAGTTGGTCTCAGGTGAGACAGTGACCCCCAGCCTGCAGCTCTGAACCCCTCCTCTGTGCTCCTTCAACTCCAAGCCCTTCCTCCCATTGGCCCCATAAGTTCAGAGCCCCACTCCACCTGCCCCCTAGCCCTGAGCCTTGCCCACTCACTAATGCCCAACTCTGAGCCCCACCCTTTGACAGGCCTCCAAAGCTGAGCTGTTTTCACCAACCTTCCCAACCTCTATCAACACCCCAACCTCTCAACCTTGTCAGGCTGACCCTTAGCTTTGAGGTCTACCCTCCTTCCCTGTGCCCCAGCCCTTCAGGATTTCCACTAACCCTAACTCCCCACCCCCACCCCCACTGTAAAGCAGTTCCTGTGCCTCTCCAGGTGGCAGAGATGGGGGAGTTTCAGGTCGTGACATCCACACACAGGATGCTCTTCCCTTGGGGCAGGAGCGGGGACTTCGCAGAGGACCTGTCCCCCAGCACGTGTGTCACCGCACTTCCCCGGACAGCCCTGCTCTGCTCCCAGGCCTAGGCCACCTGACCATCCCAGAGGACAAGCCACTTCCCACTCCACTCCTGGTGATCATCACCCCTCCAGCCACCCCCCAAAAAAACGTGAGTGTGTGCCCACACCTGCCTGCTCCGGGTGGTGGCTGAGGCCAGTGAGACAGGCAGCCAGCCCCCACCTGAGTCCAGAATTCACAGGGCTCCCCATCCCTCATTCTTCTTTCACTTTGTCTTCCAGATGAAACCCTGTCCCACCTTCTCCTGCCAAGGCAGTGACTGCTTCAAAGTGACTGAGGGCCTGCACTTCTGTGAGGTGGGGCCCTGGAGTGCTCCAAGGTCCAGCGCTGCCCTCCCTTAGAACTGCAGGCCTCCTCCTGCCTGGAGAGAGGGGGGTCGGCAGCTGAATCTGGCTGGAGCTAGACCTGCTGGGGCCCAGGCTGCTGGACCCCTCTTAGCTCCACATAATGCTGAAATCCAGGATGGCAGCTGGACTCCTCCAAGTCCCCGTGACATGCCCCTTGTTTCTGATCGCCTTGTATGTTCTCTGGGAACCAGCTGGCTGGGAACCAGCGGCCCAGTGAAGTCCGACTCAGCCCATAGCTCCACTTCACGTTTTTTTTTCCCAATATTTATTTATGGCTGCATCTGGCCTTAGCTGTGGACTGTGGCATCTAGTTCCTTGACCAGGGGTTGAATCCTGGCCCCCTGCATTGGGAGCATGGAGTCTTAGCCACTGGACAACCAGGGAAGTCTCCCACTTAACACTTTTTGCCTCCATGAATGGGGGACGAAGGCAAGGGGAGAATGAATAGTCCCATCTCTTCTTGTGGCTGAAACAACCCAGCTCAGGCCACTCTGCAGGGTGCAGCCAGGCCTGCCTGGCAGGGACCCCCAGGTGTCATGGGGCTGTGGCTCAGCCCCGCTACCAAGAGTGCTGCCAAGCCTCGGCCCCTGACAGCTGCCTCCAGCTGGATGGGAACCTCCATTTCAACAGGGCAGCACCAGGGGCCACCAGAAGCCCCCTGCAGGGGACCCTGGCTGGGGCTGCTTCTCCTCCACTCTGCCCTGCTCTTGGTCCTGCTCACCCAGCTAGGCCAGGCTGAGTCAGGTAGCAGCAGGCAGGAAGACCCTTTAGGCCCTGGAAGTTGCCAGGCCCACTGCCAGCTCTGATTCCTGTGACTGTATCTTTAGTGAAAGGGATTTATCAAGACTGCAGTTCTGTGCTAGAGGTTCCCAGGGCCTAGGCCTGAACATGATGCCCTCCAAGGGGGCAGGCTGGAGTTTTGTCTGATAAAACAGAACAGTCTCCTATCTGATCCCCATCAAGTACGAGGACCCCAAAGTCCTGCAGGAGCAGTTTCTTTATCTGTAAAATGTGCCTAGTCCTGGGACTTCACTGATAGTCCAGTGGTTAAGACTCTGTCCTTCCAGTGCAGGGGGTGCAAGTGTGATCCGTGGTTGGGAAACTAAGATTCCACATGCCTCTGTGTGGCCAAAAAAAACAGCAGAAGCCAAAAAAGAAATGCTCGTCCCTGTCCACTTTTCCCTGACCCTCCCCAGACTTTGACACAAAGAGGGGGCTGGAATTGGGGTTCCCCTGATTTCCTGAAGTGACCTCAGCCCTCTTTATCTCGAAGGGTGTGACTCAATCCCCTTTACCCTCATCCTCAACTCAGCTTTGAAACCAAATTCAAATAAACTTGAGCTCCATTTGTGCTATGGATATTTCCAGGAAAATTGGGAAGAAGTTACTTTTTCTGGAAGAGATTTGCTTATTCAAACTGGTCACTAGGGCAGCAACTCTGAGCTTAGGGGAAAAGGAGGGGGAATGGACTAGAAGTCACACGGTCACTCCTTCCCCAGCACTGACCCTTCAGTTTGGGTCAGAGCTTAAGAGAAAAAGTACTCATTAAGATGACTCACTAACTCAATAAACATGTTCTCAGGGTCAGTTTGTGTGCCAGAAACAACACTGGAGTGATAAGGAAAAGATACAGCCTGTCCTCAGGGAGCTTACAGCTTCGTGAAATGGCCAATAGACTGGGAGAGACTGGTCCTCGACACCCTAATCTGAGCTGGCCCTTCTGTCCATCTGGAGCAGCCTCCTTATCTTAGGTGGAGAAGGGCAGGCCCCAAAGGAGGAAAGCCTTGCCCAGTGGCCAGTGAATCAGGGGAAAGGGCTGGAGAACACCGAAGTGCAGGCTCGGGCTGTCGTGAGTGCTGAGCGGGGGCCCCCTCCCTTGCTGTCTCTCCTCCTGAGGAGAGAGGATGGGGCCTCAGCACAGACACTGCGTATGACACACAGTCACACCCCTGACAACGCGCGTTAGCCTCCCTTTTCCTCACACAGCCCTGTGAGGCAGGCAGGACGGCTGGTCACACACCCCTGCTGAGGCTAAGGGAGGAAGTGGGGCCGTGGGTGGCAGTGTCCTCCCGTCACACACCCCTGCTGAGGCTAAGGGAGGAAATGCGGCCGTGGGTGGCAGTGTCCTCCTGTCACACACCCCTGCTGAGGCTAAGGGAGGAAATGCGGCCGTGGGTGGCAGTGTCCGTGGCATGGAAGTTGGAGTCACATGTTTCAGTTGCGAGACCTTGGTCAGGACGCTTAACCTCTCTGAGTCTCAGTTTCTCCACCTGGAAAATGGGGGTATGCGGTTCTTCATAGTGTTGTTCTCTCTGAAGCTAGGACAGGATAGGTACCTGGGGAGGAAGTGTTCCAGTAGAGGCCAGTGTCGCCCTGCCTGGAAGTGTGAGGAGCTGAGGATGAAACTGAGAAAATGTTTTCCCTTAAAGTGACCGTCTTCCTTCCGGGGCCTGGATAAGGAACTCTGGCCGCTCAAGGGCTGATGTCGAGGGGAGTCCTTAGGAAAAGCTTTCCAGAATAGGGCGCCGAGGGTACCACAGGACTTAAGGAGTTAACGGCGGGGGTGGGGGGGCGGGGGGGAGGAGCCCCCTCAACCCCCACATTGGCACAGCATGCTGGGACTTGCAGGCTGGCTGACCATTGTGTGGCGTAGGGGCTGCTGGGAAATGTAGTCATTGACCGGGTCCCGGCCGAGGTTCCGCACACCCAGCAGCGGTGACAGCTCAGGAGGTAGGCAGCAATAACAGGGGGCCAGGAGTGAGTGCGGAGTGGGCAAGCCAGGGCAGGGCTGGGCAGGAAGGACTGGGCAAGCTGAGGGCTGGGTACCCTGTCCTGAGGCTGTCAGACCGGACACCCGCAGCCTTTGGCTGATGCAATGTGGCCTGCTGGGCTGGGGGAGGGCCAAGGAGTAACGGGACACTTGCCCATCTCCAAGGCAAGAGGGACAGGACTGGAGTCCTGGTCCAGAATGAGACACTCCCTTCCCAAGATACATGCAGATACACCCCTGACACCTCCCAGACAGCTGTTAGCAGAACTAACACTGCTCCCCCAAAAGGGAGGCAGAGCCCCCATCCCCGAGCAATTAAGACCATATCCTCCTCTCCGGTAATGGGACAGGGCACCGCACGGCCAGCAAGTAGACTGGATCCCACTAAGGAGTGACTGGATGCCCTTCAGGACAGAGGGCGGCATAGCAAATTGTACCTCCCATCAGAGGCAAAGGATGGCAAAGGGGGAGGAGGAGGGAGACGATGGGGCCTCCTCCACCTTCTCCCAGCAGAGCCCCGCCTCCCTGCCAGCGGTCCTCAGAGGCAACTCCATCACATCCCGGGTGACGTGTTGACATAAAGGGCCTCCCTTCTGCCCTTCCCCAGGGTGTGCAGGGGCCGGCATGGACCAGTCTGTGGCCATCCAGGAGACCCTGGCTGATGGGGACTATTGCGTCATCATATCCTTCCCTGCAGCCTGCAGCCTGCAGCTCCCAGCCCCAGGGCCTCCCTGCCTGGGCTTGGGAAGTGGAATGGCAGGTGTCTATGTGTCTCTCTGGTTGCCTCCCTCTCTCTGTGCCATGGGGGGAGGGGGGACACGGGGGTGGAGGGAAGGAAACCAGTACCTACTAAGTACTCAGTTCTCGACTCTCTGCCTTATGCTTTAAAGACTCAGTTATCCTCCCACCCCCTGTGAAGTTGGGGGTTGATATCCCTATTTTACAGATGAGAAAGGGTCAGAGAGGTGAAGGGACCTGCCCAGGGTCACACAGTAAACCTGCATGGGTGAGGGCAGAGCAAGCCAAGGCAAGGCTGGTGGGGCGGGCCGGGTTGGGCAAGGCCTGGATGCAGGCTTCCTTTCCCTTTGCCTTGACCCTGAGCGGCAGGCGGTGCAAGGTATGCTGTGCGAGGGCGACAGCAGGCAGAGCCGCCTCCTGGGACTCGTGCGCTGCCGTCCGGAGCGAGGTGGCCAGGAACACGCGTAAGTGATGGAGTTGGGCCTTGCCTGTTTGGCTTTATTGTTTCCATCGTCCCTCCAGCTGGATTTCACACCTTCTAGAACAGAGTCTGAGGCTTCTAGAATAATTATAATAATGATGGTTAATAGTTTCTGAACACTATATGCCCAGCCCTATGTATTAATAGCTCATATAGTCCTCAAAATCTGATGAGAAACCCCGTGGCCTGACTGTCTTGGATTCCAACCTAGGCTTTGTTACACCTTGAGCAAACCTCAATGTGTCCAAACTAAAGATTAAAATGAGTTTCTGCATATAAAGTAGTTAAAATGCTGTGAAGCACGTAAAAAGGGCTGCGTAAATGTTGCTAGTAACACCCACCTGTTACCCAGAAACAGAGCAAGAATAATGATCAAAGTTCTCACAGCTGAAAAGTGACCCTCAGGGTCTCAGATCTGGGAAGGAGGAGCCTTAGACATTTTTGAACCCATCATTCTTCCTTTACAGATGGAAAAACTGAGGTTCAGGGAGGGAGAGGAGGAGGTGAGGATTGCCCTGTTCTTGTCACACACAGTCCTAGAATGCACAAGGGGGAGATTATGCATGGGTTTTACTAACAAAGCGGGGTTAGTCCCCAAAGTGAGGCAAGTCCAGCCTTGATGACCCATCAGTCTCTGATGGGCACCATTGTGCAGAGAGGCATGAGCACACCCCCCAGGGACCAAGGAGGGAATGCGAGCCGAGCACCCTGAGGCTTCCGTGGTGGACTGAGGAATGGCCGCGTGCACCCTGGCCTTACGATGCTTCCTGCCCTCAGTCTCTTCCTGTACACGCACCGGAGGATGGCCATTACCGGGGACGATGTCTCCTTGGACCAGATCGTGCCAGTCTCTCGGGATTTCACACTGGAAGAAGGTGCCACAGTGGGCGGGATGGGATGATCCCTCTCCTCAGGGCTCCCAGGTCATTTCTGCCCTGATTGGGGGTGGGGTGGTGGGAGCAAGGATGATGCTCAATAGCTAAGGGCCTTTTCCTTTCCCTCCCTGCAGTGTCCCCGGATGGTGAGTTCTACATTCTTGGTGAGTGGTCCTTTCAGTCTGAGTTGGGTCCTTGGGCAAACTGCAGAGAGAAGGAGTGGGGTGAAGAGTACCCTCTGATCACCTCACTGTGGCACACAAGACCCTGTTGGATTAGCCCCGCTCATCAATCCAGTCACTCTCTTTCCTGCTTGCTGAACTTGGAACCCTCTGCCTTCCAAGCACCTCACACGTGACAAGTTTTCACCACGGAGCCCCTGCCCACTCAGCTCCCTCCTCCTCAAAGCCCTCACTCCTTCAGGGCTTCACTGCACACTCAGTTTCCCCAGAAAGCCTTTGTTGAGCTCCTGAGATTGTCTGTATCCTGAAAGTGTTTGTACCTCACACACATTCCTTTTTCTCATCCTTGCCACCTCTCTGTCATTCACAGTGATTTAATTACTTATGTTCTGTGCCAAGTCACTTCAGTCATGTTGGACCCTTTACTATGTAGCCTGCCAGGCTCCTCTGTCCATAGGATTCTCCAGGCAAGAATACTGGAGTGGGTTGCCATGCCCTCCTCCAGGGGATCTTCCTGACCCAGGGATCAAACCTGTGCCACTTAAGTCTCCTGCATTGGCAGACGGGTTCTTTACCACTAGCGCCACCTGGGAAGCCCCTAATTATCTAGTGACCTGTTTAATATCTATCTTCTTTGCTAGACTGTCTAGTTCAGTTCAGTTGCTCAATCGTGTCCAACTCTTTGCTACCCCATGGACTGCAGCACGCCAGGCTTCCCTGTCCATCACCAACTCCTGGAGCTTGCTCAAACTCACGTCCGTCAGGTTGGTGATGCCATCCAACCATCTCATCCTCTGTTGTCCCTTCTCCTCCTGCCTTCAATTTTTCCCAGCCTCAAAGTCTTTTCCAGTGAGTTAGTCCTTTGTATCAGGTGGCCAATGTATTGAGGCTTCAGTTTCAGCATCTGTCCTTCCAGTGAACACCCAGGACTGATTTCCTTTAGGGTGGACTGGTTGGATCTCCTTGCAGTCCAAGGGACTCTCAAGAGTCTTCTCCAGCACCACAGTTCAAAGGCATCAATTCTTCAGCGCTCAGCTTTCTTTATGGTCCAACTCTCACATCCATACATGACTACTGAAAAAACCACAGCTTTGACTAGATGGACCTTTGTCAGCAAAGCAGTGTCTCTGCTTTTTAATATGCTACCTAGGCTGGTCATAGCTTTTCTCCCAAGGAGCAGGCATCTTTTAATTTCATGGCTGTAGTCACCATCTGCAGTGGTTTGGGGCCCAAGAAAATAGTCTCTCACTGTTCCCATTGTTTCCCCATCTACTTGCCATGAAGTGATGACTGGATCCCATGATCTTAGTAGTTTTAAGCCAGCTTTTTCACACTTCTCTTTCACTTTCATCAAGAGGCTCTTTAGTTCCTCTTCACTTTTTTTTTTTTTTTTTTGCTGGACTATAGTCACAGTAGTGAAGTAGTAGTTGTTATAAAAATATTGATAATAGGAATGAATATTTGGTCAAAGATGATCTTGGCCAGGTACTATGCTAAGAGCTTTACACACATCAGGTGGTGCTCTCCTCACAATTCTGTGAGGTTATCACTGCTTTCATTCCTATTTTATGGATGAGGTAATGGGGACCCAGAGAAATTAAGTAATTCAGTAAGTGGTGGGACCAGGATTCAAACTCAGACTACAGACCCTGGAGCCCACACTCTTGATCAGTCTGCTAGATTGCTCCTACTTATTCACTAGCTCAGCACGTGTTTTGGGTACTCAGGTTACGCTGTAAGCCAGACACCATCCACAGGCTGATCTCTTCAGCACGGTATTCCCAGTGCCTAGCACGTCCCCGGCACAGCCGGGGGAGACTGACTGCCAGACATCCCCTCTGCCCACCTCTGTGTGCTTTTCACTCCGCTTGGGTGGGGGAGGGGTGGGAGGGGGAGCGGGTAGACTATAGTTAGGGAACTTGGTCTCTTCCATCTCCATCCAGAAGGCTATGGCAAGGCTTAGTGGCTTTTCAGAGCCTAGGTCCACCCCCTCTTGTAGACTGAGGGTGATGTTAATTTGGAGCTGGGGGTACAAGGGCTCCCTATTGTCCCAGCAACAGTCATTAAGTTGACCTATAAGTCAATTGCTTAAGGGTCAAAAGGGCTTTGGGAGCTTGCGCTGCTGACACTCCATTCTGGGGGCTCCAGCTCGAAGATGCACCTTAGCATCTCAGAGGCCAAGAGCTCATGTCCTGCTTCCCTGCACAGGCTCAGATGTCACCGTCCAGCTGGACACAGCAGAGCTCAGCCTCCTTTTCCAGCTCCCCTTTGGTTCACACACCAGAATGTTCCTCCAGGAAGTTGCCAGGGCCTGTCCAGGTAGGTGAGACCTCAGGCTCTCTGTGGCAGGGGGCAGGGAAGGGGTGGCTGGGCATTGACCTCCCCACCACCAGTTGACTTTGCACACTTTGAACTCACACTGCACAGTTTCTGTGCCCTCTTAAAGCTATTGGCATGAGGCCACAGTGCCCCCAGGTCACCAGCTGGCCACGGCGTTTGTATTTCTGTTTTCCCATTTCTGGATCTGAGTTTTAACTCCAGCAGGGCCCTTTTGGCCTCCTTGCTCTGAGCAGGGCTGAACGGGGTGAGGTGTGATTCTAATACAGACTCTTCTGTAGATTAGCAAGATCAGCAGCTTCTAGAGGCCCATCTTCCCTCTCTCTGCCAATGACAACTAGAACCAAGGCAAGTCTGCCCTTGAACCCTGTGCCCCACTGCAACTGAGAAAATGGTCTAGCTTTGCACTAGCAGAGAGAGGTTAGTGGCCTCTAGGGCAGAATCTGTTTAGACTAGGAGATTAGCTAGGCAGGTAAAGGAGAGTTGTTCAGATCAGAAGATCAGACAGAGAATATGCAAATTCGAGCCACCAGGTGCTGGAGCTTGGCTGTTTACCCAGCACTGTTACTGCTTTCTTTCCTAGCCAGCATCTTTGTTCTGCAGAAATTGCGGGGGTGGGGTGGGGGAGAAGGGGCGGGCTCCCTTTCTATTGTGGTCTCATCATGGAGCCTGAATGTCTGGCCACTCCAGCTTCATTTGCCTGGTGTGCAGGAAGTGGACTGACTGGATGCAAACAGGGGAGTGTGCTAAAAGGAAACAAAATTATAGAGCCTTGAATGCTGAGTTAAAGGATTGATTCTCTAAGCAGGGGGAAATTCATCTCCAAACCTTCAACTAATAAGGATAACTTGTTTTATGAATACCATTGGTAGTTGTATGAGGAGCAATAATATAGTCCTTGATTGATAATTTTGCCTGCATAAACAAAAAAAAGCCTTCAGTATATCTGCATCAAAAATGAATTCTTTAGAAGATAAATACTTTGATAGAAAATTGACCAAAGGAGATGGATAGTGCACAAAATAATACAAATGAACAATATCTTGAGGAAAAAGAAAAAGTATTTGATAAGGTTTTTTAACAAAAGTAGTAATAGTCGTAACAGCCAAGAGTATGGACTTTGAAGCTATATGACCTCTTGCATTTGAAACTTGTCTTTGCTGTTCCTTAACTGTGTGACTTTGGGTATCACCTCTCTGAACCTTGGTTTTGTAGATTTGTTTTTTTTTTTCTTACAGTTCTTTGAAAAAATATTTATTTGGCCGCACTGGTCTTAGTTGTGACACCCTGGATCGATCATCTTCATTGCTGCATGTGGGATCTAGTTCCCTTAACAGGGATCGAACCTGGGGCCCCTGCACTGGGAGCATTGAGTCCTAGCCACTGGACCACCAGGGAGGTCCCTCCCTTTCTTCCAGTTTTATTGAACTCTAGTTAACATACAGCATTGTGTAAGTTTAAGGTGCACAGCATAATGATTTGACTTAATACCTCATGAAATGATTTCCACAATAAGTTTAGTGAACGTCCATCATCTCATATAGATATAAAATTAAAGACATAGAAAGAAATATTTTTCCCTCGTGATGAAACCTCATGATTTACTCTCTTAACAACTTTCATATATAACGTACAGCAGTGTTAGTTAGATGTATTGTGTTGCAAATCATATTTCTGCGTGTGCTCAAGCACTAAGTCACGTCCAACTCTTTGCAACCCGATGGACTGCAGCCTACCAAAGTCCTGTCTATGGGATTTCCCAGGCAAGAATACTTGAGTGGGTTGCCATTTTCTTTTCTAGGGGATCTTCCCGACCTCAGGGATCAGACCGATGTCTTCTGCATTGCCAGGTAGCTTCTTTACCGCTGAGTCACCAGGGAAGCCCCATCATATTCCTAGTACTTAATCATCCTATAACTGAAGCTTTAGACTTTTTGACTACCTTCATGTAATCCTTCCTCCCCACTATGTTACCCCTCCCTCTGGTAACCACAAATCTGACCTCATTTTGAGTTTGCTTGATTATAGATTTCTATATGTAAAGAATATCTTCCAGGGAATTCCCTGGTGATTCAGTAGTTAAGACTCTGAGGTCCACTGCAGAGGGCCTGGGGTTTAATCCCACAGGCTGCACAGCAAGGCAAAAAAAAAAAAGGGAATATCCTGGGGCTTCCCTGGTGGTTCAATGGTTAAGGATCTGCCTTGCAATGCAAGGGACACTGATTCAATCCCACATGCCTTAGGGCAACTAAGCCTGGCACCACAACTACTACTGGGCCTGCCTGCTCCACCTACTGAAGGCTGAGTGCCCTAAAGCCTGTGTTCTGCAACAAGAGAAACCACCGCAAGGAGAAGGCTGCACACCGCAACTAGAGTGGTCCCTGCTCTCCGTACCTAGAGAAGGCCTGAGTGCAGGGACAAAGACTCAACACAGCCAAAAATAAACACATATTTGGGAGGGAAAAAAAAGAGAGAATATGTTCCTCAGGGAATTGTGAGAATTAAATGAGATAATACATATGAAAATGCCCAGCACATAGTAGGAACTCAGAGACTATTTCCTCAGCTAACACTCATCATGGACTTATTGTGTATTAGACACTGAAGAACTTTCAGCACATTATCTCATTTTCCTTACCACTACCCTTCAGGGCAGGTATTATATCTCCATCTTACAGATGAGAAAACTGAGGTTCAGGGAAGGTAAGTGCCTTGCCCGAATACATAGCTGGTATAAACAATAGAGGCAGCATTAGACTGGATTAGAGAGTCTCCTCCAGAACCTGACCTCTTGAGTTTCACTCTAATGCATCCTAAACTCATGCCAACCCATCCCATCTAAACTGCTCAGGGAAGATTTCTCGTAGGCAGTGATGTTTAAACAGAGACTTGAAGGACAAGTGAGGTTTTTACCAAGCAGGCAACAAGGAGGAAAACAGACATTTGGAGTTAAGAGCAAGTCACTGGGTGGGACTGAAGTTGGGGTGGGAGGATGCTGTGGGGTGAGCTGAGCCAGGAGAGGCCCACAGAGATAGTACATGAAGGCCTTAAACAACCAACAAAGAGCTTGGACTTTTCTATAGCCTGTGGACAGCTGATGGAGTTTTCAAATGAGCAATGATAAGGCAGGATTTGCATGTTAGGAAAATTCCTCTGGCAACCGGTGCAAAGGGGGGGACATCAAACGGGGAGATCAGTGGGGATGTATTTGCAGTGATTCAGGCATAAAAAATGAGACTTGGACCAGGGGCCATCATGGGGATGGGGAGGAGAGGATGGACTGGAGAGATCAAACTGATGAGAATGAAGGTGCCGTGGAAACAGTGACTTTGGGTTATGTTCACAACTTAACCTTCTGTGGTTACAACAGTGCCTAGATGTGTGCATATGCTCTGTCGTGTCCAACTCTGTGTGGCCCCATGATTGTAGCCTGCCAGGCTCCTCTGTGCATGGAATTTTCCAGGCAAGAATACTAGAGAGGGTAGCCATTTCCTACTTCAGGGGATCTCCCCAACTCAGGGATCGAACCCAAGTCTGCATTGGCAGACGGATTCTTTACCATTAGCACCACCTGGTAGGCACTCAATAAATATTTGTTGAATGGAGAAACGGAACTTGATGTCTGTCTGTGAGAATGAGAGAGAGAGAAGAGCTGATGATTGTCCTCTCTTAGGCTTACTCCTCTTCCCTACTCCTGGGGTCTACATGTGAGGTAACCAGCAAGGAAACTATACTAACTCAAGTTCTCTGAGTAGCTGTCAAGATGGACTTCCTCAGGGAGGAACTGGGTGAAAGGGGACTCTCAGAGCCAACAGGCTCTTGGGAATCCATCTGCCCAACCCTTGCATTTTATAGATAAAGGGACCAGAGTCCAAGAAGAGGTTATAGATGAAAGTAACTAGGTTTTTCCCACTCAGTCCTTGGTGAATAATGTGCAGCACAGAAGGTCAGGGAGTGGAAGTGCCTTGGTCAAGAGATTGCAGTTAGAGAAAAGAATTAGCCAACATGAATTGAGTACCTACCGTGTGCCATAAACGTTTTTTAGATAGTCAGACAACATACAACCACCATGTTCTTCTGTTGAGTCTTGTGAGCAATACTAAAGTATAAGTATCTGTTTTATACATGATAGAGTAAACTGACACATGGTGCCTTACCAGAAATCATTCATCAACTGAAGTAATGCAACCAGGTTTGGAACCCCAAGCTATACCTGCAAAGTCCATGGAGTCCAGAGGTTTTGGTTCAGATCCCAGCTCTGCCACTTCCTAGTTGTGAACAATATATTTAATCTCTTTGAGCCTTGGCTTTATTGTTGTGTGTGAGTGTGTGTGTGTGTGTGTGTGTGTGTTTTGTTTTTGGCTTGTGTAATCTTAGTTCCCCTACCGGGGATTGAACCCATGCAGTGAAAGTGCAGCGCCCTAACCACTGGGCCACTAGGGAATTCCCAAGCCTTGGCTTTATTATTTGTACAGTGGAAATATGAACTTGCCTTACTTACTATTCCAAGGGTTTTGTGAGGATCAGATGAGGTACAGTATGGGTTAATAGCATGTAAATGCTGAAAATAATCTAAAAGCCATGTCTGGCAGTGCCATAATCAGTCTTGCAACCCAAGTCTTTTCATTTATGATGTTCTTACAAATCCAATTCAGTTTGGTCAGGCTCATGCAGTTCTCCAAGGGGGACAGGGAGGATAGCATAGGAAACAGCAAGTGTTTGGGAGTCAGGCATACCTGGGTTTGAGTGAGAGGCAGAGAGGACTCAAGAATTTCTAGGAAACAGAAATGGCAATCTGGTTAAAAGGGAACCATGGAGCTTCTCTTGAAGGTGTATTTCATAGCAAGCACACTGCTTTTACTTAGAGAGTGTGTTTTTTTGGAGAGGCCTGAGAGATGCTGATGGAGATCATGGATAGTTAAAACCTCCAACCGGCTCTCTAGCACTGACATCTATTTGAATTCCCACTCTGCCACTCACTCTTCCACCTTAGACTGCACCTGAGCTGAGTTGCCATGGGATAATCATTGCCACGGAATAACAGTTTCCTTTCTCCTTAAATTAGTTGTGAGAATTAGGGACGTAATATACTTGTGAAGCACAGGCCTAGGCACATAATTACCACCAGGTCGGAGGAGGTGGCGCTGGTCTATCTTGGTCCAGCACTTTGTTTTCATATTTATTATTGTATTTGAGTCTCAGGTGCACCCTGTGCGAGAGGGAAACAGACTTGGAGCCTCCCCGAGAGGCTGATCGATTTGCTCACGGACGGACAACCGTGCCGAGGTGGAACCGGCTCTTCAAGCCCGTGGCTCAGTATTCCCTCCTTTTTCCTTCCACAGGCTTCGTCCCAGCGATCCCAGATCCTGAGTTCCTGTGGCTGTCTCGATACAGGTGCACTGAGCCGGAGCCCGAGCCGCCCACGCCGCGAAGCTGGAATTCAGCCCCGGGCACCTGGCCGGGGCGTGCCAGAATTGGCGGAGGCAGGTATCGGTCTTGGAAGGCGCGAAAGGGATTGGAGGAGACCTCGCCTCAGGGACGGGCCCCGTTCTGTTTGGGGGCGGGGCTACGAAGCAGACCGGCCTTCGATTGGCGGGGGTGGCACGCGGGGGCGGGCTCCTTTGGGGGGCGGAGCGGCTCGGGCAGCGAGATGAAGAGCTTGAGGAAGCTGGCAGGGAAATGTCCGCCGCCGCCGGCTCTCGGGAGCGCGACTCGGCAGGTCTGGCGGGAGGTGGGAAGCTGGGCTGGGGCTTTGAGCCGGGGGCGGTGGCGGGCCTGGCCCTCGGGCGGGCGGGGTCTGCGGGGTTGTCCGGCGGACGCCTGGGGCGAAGACCAAGGTCCTGGCCCTACGGAGGCGGGGACATTGGGTCCGAAGGGCTCTGGGGATGTTAGTTCTCAGCCCGCTGTGATGAGGGCAGGCGCGGGCCAGTGGGGGTATTCAGGAATCCCGAGGTCGGGATTGTGGTTGTAGTAAAGCTCTGTTCTTGCTTCGCTGTGTGACCCGGGGCAGGTGGCTGCCCCTCTCTGAGCTTCAGTTTCTCCATCCTGACGTTCGCGTCTGACTTGTGTTGGGGATGCACTCCCCATCGCAGAGCGTTCCTTTGGGTGAGGGCTGGTGTATGTACTGGGGCTGCCTGGCTCTCCTGTCGGTCCTCAGCCCCTCTGAGAGATTGGACTCTGCGCAGACCGGGAGTCCAGGAGAGCCCTGTCCACCCTGGGCCTGGAGGCCACAGTGAGGTTACAGGTAAAAGAGACTAGGTTTGTTTTTTTTCCCACCCAGCCCTTGCTGGATAAGGCTGTGCAGCACAAAAGGCCAATTGTTGAGCAGGAGATTGTCTTTTGGAGAGTGAGAGGCCCCCGGCTGAAATTTGGGTCAGTCTAGTGCTTTGGGAGGAGGTATTTTTTGTCCAGCTCCTGGATTTTCGGTCCGGGGCTCCCTGGTGTTTTTTATTCCTGGGTGTGCCCGTGCAGCTCCTGTTACGTCCAGGCTTTGGCATGACCGTGAGTACCCACTTGTGTCCCATTTCTCAGCCACTTGCTAGAGAACTGTCAAGTGCCTGTGCAAGCGTGGGCCGGCACTCCACTTGCTCTGACCGCGCTTGGAAACTGTGAGGGGCGGGGGGGAATAACACATTGCACAAGTTTGTAAAATGAGAGGAAACGAAGCGAGCAAAGGACTTCCTCCGTGCTTGTGCTTCACCTTCTCTGCAGCCGCTGCAAGACGCGGTCACAGCACCCGATGGTGCTGATAGTTTGCAACTCATGGGTTTATCTCAGTTATGAAGTGCTGATCTTGAGACAGCTTTTGCATCAGTTTCCATGACATTCTGGGCTCTGGTACTGAGACAGGTGAGAATTTAAGATTAAGAACATACCCTTCCCTGCCCCCTTGGAAAGAGGCTGCCAGCATCCAGACAGAAGACAGGCACGATGGCAGCAGAAAGAGGTGGGTTCTGGCTTTTCGCCCGCACGCCGGATCCTGTAGAAGCGCTTCATCTCTTGAATGGAGGGAGGTCTTCTGTGAGGAGTCGGGATGGCTCTGAAGCCGCGGGGTCGTGAATGCAAAGGGATGTCAGACTCTGTTGTGATCTTTCAAAAATCCCAAACTAGCTGCATGCTGGTGAAGAGTTACTGTCAAGGTGCTGGTTTCATTTTTAATTTGAAATTATTTGTCCCTCTCGTAATCCCTACAATAAATGGGATTACACTATCAAATGGATGCTCATGTTACAATTGGTAAGAAATGGCAGCAGACCTCTAGTTCTGTTTGGGTAGCTGTGTTTGCAGAGTTCTTTGGTCTCAGAGGAGAGTCATGTCATCTACAACAAGTAGGGGGAACCCTTGGGGCCTCCTCTGAATGTCCCAGACAGTCCAGACCCAGCGGGAAACAGATATGGAATTTGGTGCTTCCTATATGCGTGTAATCAAAATACCCACTTCCTGATGGCTTGGGGAACTAACCCAAGCACTGCTTTAAAATGCTGTGTGTGATATGCATCAGGAGAAACAGGGCTTCTCCAAGGAGCTGACAGTGACAGAGGGATCTGATGATTCACAGAGGTGAGTGAGTGTGGGGTCGGCTCAGCAGGAGGGCGACCTTGTGGGGCTAGTCAAGGTCTAGCTATTTGGGGGGCAAAGATAGTCTGGTTTTCACTCCCTGCCTTTGTTTTGGTAGAGAAAGGAAACATCTCACTTGGATGCATCTCTCCAAAATGTCCATTTCTTCCCCTTGACTTGTCTTTCCTGCATTCAGGAGTGTCAGGCCAAACTTGGTAGAGGTTGCAGAAAGGTGAAATGCAGCTAATTTTCGTCTAGGGTCTGTTCTCAGGTTCAGACCAGGATCTTTGAGCTAAGTTGTGATGTGGAAGTGAGATATAAGCCTTGTTGAGTGACAGCCTGTTCATCTGATTCTCTTGGCCTCTTCAGGTGCCAAGACCTCACATAGGTCCCAGACAAGTAGCTGTTTTGAGTAGGGGATCTTTCTGCTTCTTCTCTTAGTTAACTGCTCTGTGGTATAGCTTTTTCTTTTCTTAAAAAGAAATAAAGAGAAATACCTTCCTGTTTCTGTTTAGCCAACTGAAGGTGCTTTTATCCAGAAAACCCCTTGGGGAATCTGCCTCTGACTCAGTGCTCACCCTGTCATTGTGTAAAATATTTACCTGCCTCATCCCACACATACTCAAAGACCTGGAGCTGTGTTCTGGAGGACTCTTAGCTATGGGCTAGAGAGGAAGCAGCCACTCAGAAGTCCCACTGGGGTTGTTCTGGGCTAATTTAAGAAAATGGTAACAACAGACTCATTGCAGTGTTCTCAAGTGGTTTTCTGATTCCATGATTGATTGAAAACGAGATGGCTTTGTAGTAACTCAAATTCAGAATGAGATGCGCTATGGGTATTTTTTCTCTTGGACCCAGGAAATAAAGCATTGAAGTCTGTGTGGCCTGAGAAAGGAAATGAACACTATTTATAACTCAGGGTAGCATAAAGGGTAACCTAGATTACTAGGGTAGAAGCCAGTGAGAATGTTGGAAAAACAGCCCCTGGGGTCAGTCAGTCTCCTTGCTCCTCCTCCTCCTCTTAATAAATAAAATCTGTGTGACTGACATACCCTTTTAGCACAGAAAATGAATTTTCCTAGATGTTTATCTTACACGTAGAACTCTTGCCCATCATCTCCACCTTTGTGGGAAGCTCTGCTGGCTCCTAAGCAAATTAACTGGGCTCACTTTGTTTCTTTAAACAAAAGAGAACTGTGTTCCTTTTTCTTCCTTCTTGTGTTGTTCCCTTCTCCATTCCCCTTGTGTTTGTTTCTTGAACAGGAGAATCCCCTGAAGACTTTTCTCTCCTTCAGAAAACAGGCTGTCTTGGAATTTTACAGTGGGAGCATGGAGCAAGTGAGATGACCCACAAACATTCCCTTAGAAGGGGCGCTTTGCACAGGAAAGTCCTCAGGGACAGAAGGTTCAGGAAGAGGGAGGCATCAATATTTACTAGAGGAAAGAGAGTCTGGAGACAGAGACGCTCACTAGCTTGCTTGTTTTGTTTGCTGCTTAAAATCTACTGTAACAAACTTGTAGATTTTACCAGTGGTGCATATGCGAACTGAAGCTCCAAGTATGAAGGCTGAGGATTTGAGCAAAGTATATGTCTATGTGGCCTACTTTAATTTTTATTTTTACTACTGCATGTTAATATCACACTGGACATACCTCTTGACTTTCCTCTCTCCCGTCTGTAAGATAGGAGTGAAGGTTTGCCTCCTGGAAGGTCTCATAGGAGTGAAGAAATTCAAGTTTGGAGGAGGGGGGGCTTCCTCTGGGAAAACCGGTTAGGATTTGCAGATGCCCACCTCCAAGAGCTTAGAAACTGGCTGCACTTCTCAGGGCCTTTCCTAGGCTGGTTTGTTCCAAGTTACAACATTCATTCTCTTCTTTACTCCTTTCCTTCCTCCAGTTTCTTTTCTGTCAATACAATCGCTAAAAACCTCAGTCATCCTTGACTCTCCCCTCCCCATGTCTAATAACCACATTTGGTCCATTTTTTCCCTGCAATTTAAAAATCTTTTGAAAAGTAAAGAGATTAAGTCCCAGTGGTTCTCGTTGGTGTCCTCTCACTTGACTAGTGCAGTGCTGACTCTGCAAGGCTTCCCCTAGGTGTCCTCCTCCCTTGGGGCTTGCCTTAGAGGGTAACTTTTATCACGCCCTGCTGTTTTGTTTGTGAACTTGAATGCTGCACCACTCCCTATAGCCTGCGGAATAAAGTTCAGATTCTTTAGTGTGACTTCTGAGTCCTGCAGGCCTGGCCTCAGCCCCTCTGTTGAGCCTTATCGTCCCCAACTCACCTTCATTTCCTCTTACTTCAGACCTGATTGCTTATTATTTCTGTGTTTTTTCATCTTTGTTGGCTGTTCATTCATCTGCATTTGTACAAGCTCGAAGGTGCTCCTCTTAGCATTTTGTATTCTGTCTCCTCCCCGAATGCCAGCCCAAAGCCTTGTATATCAGTAGATGCTCAAAAAATGTCCGTTGTCTTCGAGACCTGAACCGGTCCTAGCTCCAGTGCTTTGTTGCCTGAAGGATGCCTGCCCCCTTCCTCTTTGAGCAGTTTCTGCCCTTCTTTCCACCCCTCAACCCCTTCCTGGTTTGCTTTTGCCCACTTCTCTTTCAGTTTTATCACCAGACCCCAGACAGTTCACAGAAGGCCAGCAAAGAGAGAGCCTGAAGGAAAAAGTCAAGTCATTTCTCCAGTAGCCTGTGACCATTATAACCTGTGGCTGAAAAGTAATTGCACGGTCGCAGTCTTTCCCCAGAAGCTAAGCTAGTGATATTTACTTAGTCCTTGCTAACCTAAATTGGGGGCTTCCCTGGTGGCACAGGGGTAAAGAATCCATCTGCCAGTGTAGGAGATGCAGGTTCTATGCCTGGATCAGGAAGATCCCCTGGAGAAGGAGATGGCAGCTCACTTCAGTATTCTTGCCTGGGAAATCTCATGGACAGAGGAGCCTGGTGGGCTACTGTCCATGGGGCCTCAAAGAGTCGGACACTACTGAGTGACTAAACAACAATAAGAGCTCAAGTTGGATTTGCACAGGGGGCAAATTGCATTTTGAGACCAGGGTTTGCAGGTTTGCGGGGCCTGGGATGTGTCTTTAGAGGTGCCTCTGCTCACGTGAATTGTTAAAGTCTATGGTGCTTTTTTCTAAAGCCATGAGATGGTGGGAAATTTTTTTTTTTTTTAAAGAAAGGAAGACAAAAAGAAAGGACTAAGAAGCATGGTTATTTGATTTTCAAAAAAGTAACAGCACTGTTTGGGTTGGTTACCATGTTGGACTAGGAATCACTGACTCTTTCCATTCTGTTTAATGCTGGGTGCCCTGGGCTATGGGCTTCTCTCAAGAGCTCTTTGCCCCATGTGCACTGTGTATTTAGTTCCCTTTGGTCATAAGAGTCAAATCCAAACTCCACATGGCATTCAAAGTCTCACAGTTTGGCCTTAATACACATAATAAAAACCTATTCCTAATAAATTAAAACAATAAAATTATAGTTATACATAAAAATCGATTACAACTGTTATTATCACTGGCAGTTAACATTTAGTAAACACTATGGGCCTCACCCAGTGCACAGAAAAGCTCTGTAAGAGGATGTCCATTTTTCACATGGAGAGACTAAGGCTCAGAGAGGGTAAGTAACTGTGAGAATAGAATTCATGTCATCTGTCTGAATCTAATGCTTGAGCCCTAACCCTAACACTCTTCTTTTGTATCCCTTGATGCTTCTCAAGCAAAACTTTGTGTGTCTACTTATTTATACTACTTGTTATGACTTATTTCTGAGCATATCATGATGCCGTGTCTCTGCACTGGAATTATTTCCTCTGCAAGAAATGCTTTCTGCATGTCACCTTTTTCTGATAGTATAGTTTTTGATTAACCGCACAGACTCTTGACCCATATTCCCTGGGTTTGAATCCTGTCTGTACTGTTTAAAGGGCTTCCTGATGGCTCAGAGGTTAAAGCGTCTGCCTGCGCCTGCCCGCAATGCGGGAGACCTGGGTTCGATTCCTGGGTCGGGAAGATGCCCTGGAGAAGGAAATGGAAACCCACTCCAGTATTCTTGCCTGGAAAATCCCATGCACAGAGGAGCCAGTGGGCTGCAGTCCACGGGGTCGCAAAGAGTCGGACACGACTGAGCGACGTCACTTCTGTACTGTTTATTAGCTGTGTGTTCTTGGGCAGGTTACTTGCCCTCTCTGTACCCTCATGGAGGTGTTGTGAAGATTAAGTATACATACGGAGGTTAAAACCATGCCTGACATGCAGTAAGCCTTAAGTATTTGCGATTAATATTATTCATGATAATATTACTATCGTTGTCATCGTTAACACAGTCTGACTTTGGGTCTGGGTAACTAGATCGGGATCGGTCTGATTCCTTGTAAAGTGAATGAGTCTCTTGCTAGTATGTGTTGCCTTGTCTTAGACTCAGAGAGGCCGTGGGACGGCCCCCTGGTGGTGTGTACCCAGTATCAAGAAGCGTTAATCCTGCCTATTGGAACTGCCGAGTAATTTGCTCACATGGTTTTGCAGGTTCTTCTAGTGTGCTGGAAATGGAATGCCAGGGCCGGTGACTGAGGAGATAGGGACACCACCTTCTAGGCTTGTCTAGTAGATGCTCAGAAAGGGGCAGGATATGATTGTCACCCAGTAGCAACAGCCACACACCCACACAGCCTGTGCAGACCAGGGTGGTACTTTTGCTTTGTTATCCAGACCGATTTAATCCTTGTCTCCATGTAGTACTTACTCCTAAGAGTTCATAGTTTCCTTGAAGATGTTGTGCTCATGTTGGCAAAAGGGAGGCTGTGGAGTTCGGACTGTTAATGTCAACTGTGCCGTTTACTGGGCTAGCTCTGTGTCGCTGGGCATGTCTGCTCCCTCTTCTGGACCTCAGTATCCTTATTTGTAAAATGAGGCCAATAATCAGAAATAACACATGAAGCACGTAGCGCAAGCCTAGCTGTTCGTATTAGAGGGGACTCGGCAAATGACCATCATCATTATATCAAGGCCGAGGCGGATGAGGAGTGGCAAGGCAGAGGGAAGAGAACTAACCATTCCTGCGTATATGCTGTGTACCTGGCATTGTGCGAGGTTCTTGACCTGTTTAGAATTTAATTTGTTTATTCTTTTGGCCTCTCTTCAAGTGTAGTAGTGTTATCATCATTTTACAAATGAGGAAACAAATGAAGTAGTTTGCTTGAGGTTTCCTGTGAGGTTGTGGATGCAGCTGGTAAAATGGCCAGGTCATTTTATTCCAAAGCCCCATGGCTTTTCCAAAAACACTCAAATGACCCTTAAAATGCTAGACAAGTCATACAGACTGGAAGGCCTTCAGAATTGAGAGAAATGACTGCCGAGGGCTGGTGTGGTCGTGGAGGGCTTGGTGGGGGAGGAGTTGAGGCTGGACTTTGAGGAGAGGGGTCCAGAAGTCAGAGTGAGGGCAACGTGCACGGGGAACCTGTCTGTTGATTCAGTCGGCTGTCTTCAGGTGGCAGATGGGGAGAGAACGCAGGACCAGTCTGCAAAGGGCCTTTCCTGTGCCAGTCCAACCAGTTTTGGACCTTCACCTGCAGGCAGTGGTGTAATACTGGAAGTTTTAGAGCAGGGAGAGATGAAATCAGAGTTTAACCTGGCCAAGTCCAGAGACAAAATTAGCAGATGGTGTCAGGAGAAGCAGGAACCTCTCTCGTTGGGAGGCTTTTGATGTAATAGGCGAGGAGAGGAGGCCTGGGGGAAGGCAGCGGTGAGAATGAAGAGGCGGGTGGCTGACCGGCCCTGGCGGCCCAAGGAGAGTGGTGAGTGAAGGGCGGGTTGGCAAACCAGGGTGACAGGGAGATGACAGGGCTGTGACAGAAGGGAGAGCCCAGCGGAAGCCCAGAAGTCAAAGCTCAGCTTTACGTGGGACCCATCCATGCGCAGAGACGTGAGCAGTGGAGGGCCTGATCCCAGTTAGAGCTGGGTAGCTCTGTTTGGAACTGACTGTGATGGCCCATGATTCTCGGAGAAGAGAAGAGCCAGGCCTAGAGCTGCAGCGGCCAGTGTAGTAGACCCTGGTCAGTGCGGCTATTTAAATTTACTCTAGGCATTCAAAATTAACAATTCAATTTCTCATTCACTCTTGCCACATTTTAGCTGTTCAAGGGTAGCTAGTAGCTACTCTTTGGGGTGGTGTAGTTATAGACCATTTCCATCATCTGTTGAATCGCACTGGTCTGGATCTTGGGAAAACCTGTGAAAAACTGGGGGACACGCAAGGGGAAACCAGGGCAAGAGGAGCTCAAAATAAATAGAGTGCTTGAATTTTGATTTGAATTTGCTGGCTTGACTTCTAGAGCCCCTTCTGGTCACGCAGTGAGGGGTAGCCTCGATTAATCACAGGAAAAGAAGACAGCAGTCATAGGCAGATACTGCTATCTTTGTTTAGTTCAGGAAGCAGAAACTTAGAGAAGTGAGATAACTTCTTCAAGGTCATAGAGCTGGTAAGTAGCAGGGCCAGAAATGGAACCAAGTCTGACTCCACAGCCTCTTTCTCTCTCTCTCTATATGTGTGTGTGTGTGTGTGTGTGTGTACATATATATATATAGTGCTGTGTACATATATGTACATGCTATGTACAACAAAGCCTCTGACTGTGTGGATCACAACAAACTGGAAAATTCTTAAAGAAATGGGAGTACCAGACCGCTTTATCTGGTTCTGAGAAATGTGTATGCAGGTCAAGAAGCAACAGTTCCAACTGGACATGGAACAACAAACTGGTTCCAAATTGGGAAAGGAGTACATCAAGGTTGTATATTGTTACCCTGCTTATTTAATTTATATGCAGAGTACATCATGTGAAATGCCAGGGTGGATGAAGCACAAGCTGAAATCAAAATTGCCAAGAGAAATATTAGTAACCTCAGATACACAGATGCACCACCCTTATGGCAGAAAGCGAAGAGGAACTGAAGAGCGTCTTGATGAAAGTGAAAGAGGAGAGTGAAAAAGCTGGCTTAAAACTCAACATTCAGAAAACTAAGATCATGGCATCCAGTCCCATCCTAGGTAGGGAAACAAGGGAAACACTGAGAGACGTTATTTTTTTTCACGGCAGATTGTGACTGCAGCCATGAAATTAAAAGATGCTTGCTCCTTGGAAGAAAAGCCTAGACAGCATATTAAAAAGCAGAGACATTACTTTGCGGACAAAACTCTGTCTAGTCAAAGCTATGGTTTTTCCAGCAGTCATGTATGAATGTGAGAGTTGAACTGTAAAGAAAGCTGAGCACTGAAGAATTGATGCTTTTGAACTGTGGTATTGGAGAAGACTCTTGAGAGTCCCTTGGACTGTAAGGAGATCCAACCAGTCTATCCTAAGGGAAAGTAGTCCTGAATATTCATTGGAAGGACTGATGCTGAAGTTGAACCTCCAGTACAGAAATCAATCACTGGCTACGTGATGCAAAGAACTGACTCATTGGAAAAGACTCTGATTCTGGGAAAGATTGAAGGCAGGAGGATGAGATGGTTAGGTGGCATCACCAGCTCAGACATGAGTTTAAGCAAGCTTCACGAGTTGGTGACATACAGGAAAGCCTGGCGCACTGAAGTCCATGGGGTCGCAAAGAGTCGGACATGACTCAGTGACTGAATTGAACTGAACTGATGTACATATATACTTCCCAGGTGGTGCTAATGGTAAAGAACCTGTCGGTTAATGCAGGTGATGTAAGAGATGCTTGTTTGATCCCTAGGTTGGGATGATCCCCTGGAGAAGGAAATGGCAACCCACTCCAGTATTCATGCCTGCAAAATCCCATGGACAGAGGAGCCTGGAGGGCTGCATACAGTCCATGGGGTCACAGAGAGTCGGACACAGCTGAGCAACTGAACTGAACATGTTTGTGTGTATGTACTCAGTTGTACTTGATTCTGTGCAACCCTGTGGACTGTATCCTGCCAGGTTCCTCTGTCCATGGGACCTTCCAAGCAAGAATACTGGAGTGGGTAGCCGTTTCATACTCCAGGATGTGTGTATATAGTACTTATATATTTATAGTATGAAGTGAAGTGAAAGTAAGTCCCTCAATCGTGTCCGATTCTTTGCAACCCCATGGTGCACAGTCGATGGAATTCTCCAGGCCTGAATTTATTGGAGTGGGTAGCCTTTCCCTTCTCCAGGGGATCTTCCCAACCCAGGGATTGAACCCAGGTCTCCCGCATTGCGGATGGATTCTTTACTAGCTGAGCCACAAAGGAAGCCCATGTGTGTATGTATATATATATATGCTGGATCATGGGAAAAGCAAGAGAGTTCCAGAAAAACATCTATTTCTGCTTTATTGACTATGCCAAAGCCTTTGACTGTGTGGATCACAATAAACTGGAAGATTCTGAAAGAGATGGGAATACCAGACTACCTAACCTGCCTCTTGAGAAATCTGTATGCAGGTCAGGAAGCAACAGTTAGAACTGGACATGGAACAACAGACTGGTTCCAAATAGGAAAAGGAGGACGTTGAGGCTGTATATTGTCATCCTGCTTATTTAACAAATGCTGGATTGGAAGAAGCACAAGCTGGAATCAAGATTACCAGGAGAAATATCAATAACCTCAGATATGCAGATGACACCACCCTTATGGCAGAAAGTGAAGAGGAACTAAAAAGGCTCTTGAGGAAAGTGAAAGAGGAGAGTGAAAAAGTTGGCTTAAAGCGCAACATTCAGAAAACAAAGATCATGGCATCCGGTCCCATCACTTCATGGCAGATAGATGGGGAAACAGTTGAAACAGTGTCAGACTTTATTTTTGGGGGCTCCAAAATCACTGCAGATGGTGATTGCAGCCATGAAATTAAAAGACACTTACTCCTTAGAAGGAAAGTTGTGACCAACCTAGATAGCATATTCAAAAGCAGAGACATTACTTTGTCAACAAAGGTCCGTCTAGTCAAGGCTATGGTTTTTCCTGTGGTCATGTATGGATGTGAGAGTTGGACTGTGAAGAAGGCTGAGTGCCGAAGAATTGATGCTTTTGAACTGTGGTGTTGGAGAAGACTCTTGAGAGTCCCTTGGACTGCAAGGAGATCCAACCAATCCATTCTGAAAGAGATCAGCCCTGAGATTTCTTTGGAAGGAATGATGCTAAAGCTGAAACTCCAGTACTTTGGCCACCTCATGTGAAGAGTTGACTCATTGGAAAAGACTGTGATGCTGGGAGGGATTGGGGGCAGGAGGAGAAGGGGACGACAGAGGATGAGATGGCTGAATGGCATCACTGACTCGATGGACGTGAATCTGAGTGAACTCCAGGAGTTGGTGATGGACAGGGAGGCCTGGCGTGCTGCGGTTCATGGGGTCGCAAAGAGTTGGACACGACTGAGCGACTGAACTGAACTGAACTGAATATATATATACACCAAAAAATACATCTTATTATATCTAACTTTGAAAGTACCTATAAGCAAAACGGAAAAAAAAATTACCACTATGAAATAACTACTATTGACCTTTAGTGTATGCTTTTCTGACTTTCCCATGGGTATATGTGTGTGTCTAAATATATACATATATATGTATATTTATAAACATGTGGTATATATGTACATAGACATATTCCAGTCTTTTCTGATGCATGTAGGCCATGCTCTTAACTACCACCCTTAATCCTTTATCAGCATTTCTGAAGTCCTGAAAGCTCTGAAGATGGGAAAAAAATTTTTTTTCCCTAAGTTTGGCTCAAGCTCAATTTGGCAGTTAAGACTTGTCTGAACTGAGAAGGAGACTATTTATAGGCTTTATTTATCCCACTAAGCATTACTACTCATAAGTTGCACTAAGGAGATATTGAAGTGATTGATTTCTGGATGTTCCCTTGACTCTGTTGGGTGCTGTATAACATACAACACATATTATGTGTTACCTTTCTAAAATCCCCCAATTTTGAATTCCAAGATACACTTGGCCCCAAGGGTTTCAGATAAGGGATTGTGGATCTGTATTAGGTTATACTGCTGCTTTAAGAATTTTCCATAGTTTGTTGTGACCCCACACAGTCAAAGGCTTTGGCATAGTCAATAAAGCAGATGTTTTTCTGGAACTCTCTTGCTTTTTCGATGATCCAGCAGATGTTGGCAATTTGATCTCTGGTTCCTCTGCCTTTTCTAAATCCAGCTTGAACATCTGGAAGTTCAGGTTCACATACTGTTGAAGCCTGGATTGGAGAATTTTGAGCATTACTTTGCTAACCTGTGAGATGAGTGCAGTTGTGCAGTAGTTTGAACATTCTTTGGCATTGCCTTTCTTTGGAATTGGAATGAAAACTGACCTTTTCCAGCCCTGCGGCCACTGCTGAGTTTTCCAAATTTGCTGGCATATTGAGTGCAACACTTTCACAGCATCATCTTTCAGGGTTTGAAATAGCTCAACTGGAATTCCATCACCTCCACTAGCTTGTTCTTAGTGGTGCTTCCTAAGGCCCACTTGACTTTGCAGTCCAGGATGTCTGGCTCTAGGTGAGTGATGAAACTAAAGAGCCTCTTGATGAAAGTGAACGAGGATTGTAAAAAAGTTGGCTTAAAGCTCAGCATTCAGAAAACTAAGATCATGGCATCCAGTCCCATCACTTCATAGCAAATAGATGGGGAAACGATGGAAACTGTGAGGGACTTTATTTTGGGGGGGCTCCAAAATCACTGCAGATGGTGACTGCAGACTTGAAATTAAAAGACACTTGCTCCTTGGAAGAAAAGCTATGACCGACCTAGACAGCCTATTAAACAGCAGAGACATTACTTTGCCAACAAAGGTCTATATAGTCAAAGCTGTGGTTTTTCCAGTAGTCACATATGGATGTGACAATTGAACCATAAAGAAAGCTGAGCACTGAAGAACTGATGGTTCTGAACTGTGGTGTTGGAGAAGACTCTTGAGAGTCCCTTGGACTGCAAGGAGATCCAGTCAGTCCATCCTAAAGGAAATCAGTCCTGAATATTCATTGGAAGGATTGATGCTGAAGCTGAAATTCTAATACTTTGGCCACCTGATGTGAAGAACTGACTCACTAGAAAAGACCCTGGTGCTGGGAAAGATTGAAGGTGGGAGGAGAAGGGGACAACAGAGGATGAGATGGTTGGATGGCATCATGGACTCAGTGGACATGAGTTTGAGTAAGCTCCAGGTGTTGGTGATGGACAGGGAAGCCTGCTGTGCTGCAGTCCATGGGGTCACAAAGAGTCGGACACGACTGAGTGACTGAACAGAACTGATACTGCTGGCTGGGCCAAAAAGGTGCCTCCAGGAGCAGTGTTACTATTTAGACAGGTGTGTGAGAGGGGTGTGGGTATAAGCAGTGCACAGAATTCACATGAAAAATGGTAGTTCTGCACATCTAGGTCGAGCTGCAGTTATCACTCTTGATTTACCTACTAGGAGGTTCTTACTTGGACATAGTTTCAATTGTAGGTATGAAAGGTGAGCATCAGAAAGCACCCAGAAAAAAAACACCCAGAAATTACTTTGATCTTAATCCTTGCCCTTAGGCTGTTTGTTCAGTATGTGGTTATTGACTGCCTGGTACATTTCATATGTTGTGGCAGGCCGGGATAGGGGTGTCCCAGGTGGCTCAGTGGGTAAAGAATCCACCTGCAATGCAGGAGATGCACCATAAGAGGGTTCAATCCCCAGGTTCGGAAGATCCCCTGGAGAAGGAAATGGCAACCCACTCCAGTATTCTTGCCTGGGAAATCTCGTGGACAGAGGAGCCTGGCAGGCTGCATTCCATGGGGTCACAAAGACATTACTAAAGTGACTTAGCATGCATAGCATGCGTGCATGGAAACAGTGAGGAAAAACATCAGTCCCTGCTCCCAGAAGCTGCTGCTGTTGCTGCTGCTAAGTCATTTCAGTTGTGTCCAACTCTGTGTGACCTCATAGATGGCAGCCCACCAGGCTCCACCGTCCCTGGGATTCTCCAGGCAAGAACACTGAGATGGGTTGCTATTTCCTTCTCCAATGCATGAAAGTGAAAGTGAAGTCGCTCAGTCGTGTCTGACTCTTTACAACCCCATAGACTGCAGCCTCCTAGCCTCCTCCATCCATGGGATTTTCCAGGCACGAGTACTGGAGTGGGTTGCCATTGCCCTCTCCCCCAGAAGCGGAGGTCTAACTAAAGAAAAAAGATGGATGAAAAGAGTTAAAGGTGGTTACAATTCCTTTGTGATAAATACATGCCTTAGAGGTGAGCACTAGGTATGTAAGAAGGAGGAGAGGGCCCCAGAGGGCTTTTCAAAGGAGATAACTCCTGAGCTGAGTTTGAAGTTTCCTACATGAAGGTGTAATGGGCTTCCCTAGTGGCTCAGAGGTTAAAGCATCTGCCTCCAATGCGGGAGATCCGGGTTCGGTCCCTGGGTCGGGAAGATCCCCTGGAGAAGGAAATGGTAACCCACTCCGGTATTCTTGCCTGGAGAATCCCATTGATGGAGAAGCCTGGTAGGCTACAGTCCACGGGGTCACAAAGAGTCGACATGACTGAGTGACTTCACCTTCACATGAAGGTGTATTTGAGGGGTGGTTAAGCTATACCGAGGATCAGGGGTGGGTTGGAGGCAACATTTAAAAAGATAAATGTCACCCACCACCCTCGGCAGTGAAAGCGCAGAGTCCTAACCACTGGGTTACCCTTAAAAAGGTAAATGGTTTTGGTGTGACTGGATTAGGGGTGAGAAAGGAGTGTTTGTTTTAAAATCTCTGTTTATTCACAAATCTTTTTTAAAAAGTTATTTGTTTATTTCTGGTTGTGCTGCATCTTTGTTGCTGAGCACAGGCTTTCCCCAGCCGAGGCGAGCGGGTGTAAGTCTGCCTTCTCACTGCAGTGGCTTCTCTCGTTGCCGAGCACAGGCTTTAGGCACACAGGCTTCAGCAGTTGTGGCACACGGGCCTTGTTGCCCCGCAGCATGTAGAATCTTCCCAGACCAGAGACTGAACCTCTGTCCCCTGCATTGGAGGATGGATTTTAACCACTAGACCACCAGGGAAGTCCCGAGAGGAATGGTTTGAGTCAGGGGGTGTGGAAGATGGGTCTGGAGAGGTAGTCTGGGGCTAATTATAAAGGTTCTTGTATGTAGTACTTAGAGGTTTGGGTTTTGTTACGAAGGTGTTAGAAGTTATTAAGCCCTGCTTAATAAAGACCTGCTCAGATCTGCGTTTTCTTCTAGCAGCTGGCAGAATACACTGGAGGGGATGAGAATGGCAGCAGGGAAATCCCTGAGTGTGCTTTCCAGGCATATTAAGGGCCTAAACTAAGACATGGCAGTAGGGATGGGGAGACGGTCGGGTATAAAAATATTTAGGAGAGAGGATTTATAGGACTTTGGGAACATGGGAAAACAGGAAAACAATACAGATGTCACCTGTAAGGTTGAGTGACAAGGGATTGGAGGTCTGAGGTTGGAAAAAGAGCAGAGAGGGAGTTGGGAAGCGGGAGAAGAGGAAGGGCAGGAAGCTGTGGCTAGAGAGGGAACCATGGGCTGTGCGATGGTGAACTTGGTAAAGAGCTGCTGACAGCCGACTTCCGTGCCAGATTCAGGAGAGAAGAAATTCCGAGAAGGCTGCCCTGTGGCTGGAAATTCCCCCAACGGTGCCTTAAAGTTTCCATACATGAAGTCATGAATGACGACTTTCCAGTTCTTGCTGGACTGAGTCCTGAGAGAGATATGGGGTGGAGGGATCGACAAGATACAGGTCAGCAAGGTGGTTTCCCAGTCTGTACACTGCCCGCTCTGGATGGAAGCAAAGTCCACAGGGACAAACCACTTGTTCCCCGAGACATAGCCTGACGGAGTCCTCAGAAAGCACTGACGTGCAGAAAGAGTCTAAGCGTTATTCCTGAGTTTGCCTTTGCGTGTCGTGAAGCTCTATGAGTTTTTCTTTTTTTAACTTTATAGATGAAGTAGACCCAAAGAGAGGAAGTAACACAGGAAGATGATGGTAGAGCTCGACTTCAACTTAAGTTTCCTACTGGTTACATTTAATACATTGAATACCGTTACTGCTCCAAGTCCCTGGAAAGTGGCATACAGATGACAAAGTCCTCATTTCATACAGCTTACATTTTAGTGGAAATAGCATCCAATAAAAAAAAAATGAATACAGATGTGTAAGATTCGATATCAAATGGGATTAGTACTGAGGCATAGCCTTGTCTTCTGGAAGCTTACAGGCTAATGGGTAGACAATACACAGCCATCAAGGCTGTGATAGGAGAAGTACAGGGAGCTATGGGAACGTCCCTGTTAGAGCCTCTGAACCGGTCTGGGAGGAGTCAGAGAAGGCTTCTTAGAAGAAATGGCCTCTAAGATGTGCCGTACTCCGGGGGTTGGCTAACTACAGTCCCCTGGGCCAGAGCTGCATGCTGCCTGCTTTGGGTACAGCCCATGAACTAAGAATAGTTTCTACATTTTTAAACGTTTGGAAAGAACTAAAAGAAAATAATATTTTGTGACATGTGGAAATTATGCAGTATGTAAACATCAATGACCATAAAGTTTTATTGGAATACTGCCATGCTTATAGTTGCTTTAACACTCTAATGGCAGAGTTGAATAGTGGCAGACTATGAGGCCTGCAAAGCTAGGATGTTAACCCTCTGGCCGTTTACAGAAAAAGCTGTTTGCTAGCTTCTGGCCACAGGATGGGTAGGAGTTAGCCGTGTAAAGCAGAGTGAGGAAGAAGGAAGTCTGCTTCCGATGGGATCGTTGTATAACTGCAGTAACTTTAGTATACTTGGACTACAGCTTTCAAGGAGATAGGAGATAGTGATGTGGCTGGAGAGGTGGGCAGGAGCCAGACTGAGAAGACACTTGGCAGCTGTATTAAGGGGTTTGGATTTATCCAATGGGGAGCTTTTTAAAGGTGTTATATTATCAGATTTTAAAAAAATCCTCTGGCCACAGTGTGGAGATTAGATTAGAGAGGGTGGGGTGAGAGAGGAGGCAGGGAGATTAATTGAGGTCTCTTTCAACTAGTTCCAAGGAATTGTTGGTAACTTAAACTAGTAGAGAGATATGGAGAATATATTGACTTGAGATGCAATTTAGGAAGCAGAATTGAAAGCCCTTGGTGATTGATTAGAAGCATTGAAATGTAATTATTTTCATGTTGTGAATGACTGTGTTTTCTTTCTCAACTCCAAAGTTGTTGTGTTTTTTTTTCCCTCCCATTGCTGTGAACGCATGGTTGACAAATCCATGTTTAGTGATAGTCTTCAGAGCAGAATTCCTTAGTGATGCTTCACGCCCATAGTTGCTCCATGTACCTTGTGTATCGAAGCAGCATCTCTCTATGACTTCTTCACGCAGTTCCCTGTTAACAAGGAATCTGGCTTTTAAGGAGCAAAGAAGCAATAAATTGGCAGATTAATTTTCCTTTTCTGGTTTCTCTTGGTTTGCCAGATTTCCCCAAGTATTTCTTTGTTGCAAGTCCTCGGGCTCCTTGGTTTTCAGGGCAGTTTGTTGACAACGACAAGGGCTACTCATGTTCTAGAGCATGTTCTAGGCCTTCCCGGTTTTACTTCTCTCACCTTTGCCTTCTTGGTCCTTGAAGCTGAAGTCTCACTCACAGCAAATGGTAATAAGATGACTACATTGTATTTCATAATATATTGTGTGGCTTTCAAAGTGCTTACTCACATGCCAGCTATTTGAGCCCCACAATAAACCTGTGAGGAGGGCAAGACAGGTCAGGTTACTGAGATCAGGGGACGTTAGATGGTTGCCCAAAGTCAAAAGATGAAAAACCAGCAGAGCTGATGATACATCTTAGGTCTGCAGATTTCTTAGCTTTGTTCCTTCTGTAATGCATTCCATCTCCAAGAAGAGCGGGTCAGACTAGTTGGGAGAGTCGTGTTTTCAGCAGTAAAGACATCTGGATGAAATACCTCCCTCCACCACCGCTCCCACCCCCCACCCCCATCCTGGACCTGCTCTGTGGGAACTTCATACAGACACTAGTTTAGGCCTTTCCTATGCCTTCAAGCAATATGTAAATCACCATTAATTCGCAGACCGAAGTTTGAGAAGCTGTGGTCTGTATGGTAGAGCAGCAGTCCCTAACCTTTTGGCACCAGGGAGCAATTTCACGGAAGACAATTTTTCCAAGGGCCAGGGGGTGGGGAGATGGTTTCTCCCTGCTCCCTGATGATTCAAATACATTACATTTATTGTGCACTTTCTTTTTATTATTATTACATCAGCTCCACTTCAGATCATCAGGCATTAGACGCCAGAGGTTGGGGACCCCTACATTAAAACATATATGTGTTTTCATTCCTTCCCTCTCCCCACAGGTGGTTCTTCCTCTGACGAGCTGAGACCAAATGGGAAGGGCCTGCCTGTGGACCAAAGCTCCTGGGGTCAGAATAAACCAGAAAACTCGCTCTCAAGGTAACGCAGCTTTCCTTGCACTTGTGCCTCTTGGGGCCGCGGTTTTCCTCACTGAAGAGCTGAGGCCACTACGGTGCATAACGTATGCTGTCCCACAGTCACTGGCCTCGGGCATGTTAGACTTTTATTGAGCATTTACTATGTAATGTGCCACGCATCATACACTTACACGGATTATCTTCCCTTAACCTAAGAGGTAGGTACCATTATTTTCTCTGTTTCACAAGTAGGGAAACAGATGAAGAAGAGACGTTTTATAACTCACCCAAGATCCAGAACTAGCAGCTGGCAGATCTAGGATCTGAAACTGAAGTCTAACCCTACCTCGGAAATGTAGATCAGACACACTGGATTTCTCCCCCTCGTTCTTTTAGAAGCGTCTTCACTCGGAAGATGCCTTTCCCCTCGTTTTTATTTGCTCCTTTCTCTTTCCTAATGCCGTTATATCTAGTGTATACTCCAGTCCCCCCGACTGATCATAGCTGGAATCATCTGGCCGAGATAAAAGCTTCCATGTGTCTGGCTTCCCAGCTGGCTCGGACGGTGAAGAATCTGCCTGCAATGCAGGCGACCTGCGTTCCATCCCTGGGTTGGGAAGAGCCTCTGGAGAAAGGAATGGCAACCCACTCCAGTACTCTGGCCTGGAGAAGTCCATGGACAGAGGAGCCTGGCGCACTACAGTACATGGGGCCGCAAGGAGTCGGACACAGCTGAGCTATTAACACTTTCACTTTAAATTATGCACCTAAATAGCGACGAGCAATCCCTGCGCTTTAAATGTAGCTAAACCTATCATTCTCAACTCACTTTTGAGCCTTCCTGATACACACAGATGCATTTTTACGTAGCCTTCGTTAGTATGTATTAATACATCACCATCTAATATTAAGTACTTAAATGGCATTTATGAATAAATGTCAGAAATTGTCTCAAATGTTTTATATAATATATCTTAGTTCATTAAGTAATTTCAACAAAAGGTTTTTGAGCATTTATTAGGATTCTGTTATATGTCAAATTTCCCTTAACTTTATATTTATTTTTCTTTAACCTTAAATGTTGGCATTTGAATAATTTTTAGTATGGCTATGAAAACTACACAAATAATAAAAAAATATAAATTTTACTGCTTTTCTTTTTTATTACAGATTATTCCTGTGGAATAGAGATCCAGTAGAATTATCAAGTCAAAAGATCTAGACAGTTGTATAGTCTTGTTACATGAGACCCAGAGTCCAGAAAGAATACTGTCTAAACCGAGTTCTAATTCACAGTCTGCTGCCATCCAGCCTCATGGATCATTCATGATGCTGGGTCTCATTTTTCTCATTTGAAAAATGAAGGGCTAGATTAGATTATCTTCCAGGTTTCCTTGTGGTCTGAGATTCTATAAAACTTAACATCTCTGGATCAATGTACTATACAATCAACAACATATAAGGGGGCTTCCCTGGTGGTCCAGTGATTAATGCTCTGCATTTTCACTGCAGGGGGCTTGGGTTCGATTCCCTGGTCGGGGAACTAAGATCCTGCATGTCGTGTGGTGTGGCCAAAAAAATACGATAAAAACTTTTTCTCTCTCTTTTTTTACCCCCCCCCCCTTTTTTTTTAGGCACATGGGCTTAGTTGCTCCACAGCATGTAGGCTCTTCCCGGATCAGGGATCAAATCGGGGTCTCTTGCATTGGCAGACAGATTCTTTTGCCACTGAGCCACCAGGCTCAAGCCCTGATAAAAACTTTCAATAGAAACATTTTTGTTTGTTTGTTTTTCTAGACAGAACAAGTCCAAATCTGAAATAAGCAACATGGTTCGCTCCTCTACTATCACAGTATCAGACAAGGCTCACATTTTATCCATGCAGAAGTTTGGACTGCGAGATACAATTGTGAAATCACATCTAATACAGAAAGAAGAGGATTATACCTACATCCAGAACTTCAGGTAGCTCGCTGAATCTTAGACTGTTTCCACAGCCAAGTGATCGCTCAGCTCTCTGACCCTACAGAATCACTCCCATCATTTTCTGAATGAGTGATTCCTTTCACTCTTCCTTGGCAGGCATTTATTCTGTGCCTTTTCGGGCCAGGCATCGTGGGAGGTGTGTTATGGTGGGAATGACACAACTTGCAACAAACAGTTGCAGAAATATTTGAAGATACCCCTGTGTGGAAGGAGGAGAGGGATCTTGATTTTTGGTTATGCCTCTGTGTATCTCTAGGTCATTTGGGGCCTTTAAAGAAAGTTGTTTGAATTGAAATCAATCACATGAAGTTAGTGATTGGTAATCTTTTTAGACAAAATGATTGAAAATTACATGAATAAAGGGTGCAGGTTTGCCAGGTCTTTTTAAATCACTGCATGGGGACTATAAAACAAAGTAATGTTGCTTCTAGGGATCTAGATAGTGAATTGTCTTAGGGAGTTTGGGATGGACATGTACACACTGTTATATTTAAAACGGATAACCAACAAGGACCTGCTGTAGAGCACGTGGAACTCTGCTCAATGTTATGTGGCAGCCTGGATGGGAGGGGAGTTTGGGGGAGAATGGATGCATGGATATGTATGACTGAGTTCCCTTGCTGCTTACCTGAAACTATCACAACATTGTTAATCGGCTATACCCCAATACAAAATAAAAAGTTTCCAAAAAAAAACCCGAAATCGAACAGAAAAAAACCCTAGTGAATGATGTGAACACTGGTATTGCTTTCTTTCCAAAAGTAGTTGCCAGGGTACTTTTTTCTCTTTTCATTTCAGTAGCACACACAGGACATAGTCATTTTGTGGATTGTGACTGTCTAATGGCTATTAAAGCTAAGTAGAAATGTTCAAAGTGGGTCTCTACTGTCTGAAGTTATCCCAAAAGCAACAGATGTCCTGGCAGACTGCAGGTCACCCCTTGGTGCCACAGTCACTTGTCTAGGATGGCCGTGACGTTTCTTAAGTCTTCAAATTCCAGCCCACAGAGACTGAAACCAGCCAGAATCAGCATCCAGTGCTCTCCCCGTTGTGTCCATAGTCCTCCCAAGTGACCAGCTGATTGTCTTTGGCAACAGATTTTTTGTAGGAACGTACAATGTGAATGGACAGTCCCCCAAGGAGTGCCTCCGGCCCTGGCTCAGCCACGATACCCAGGCCCCAGATGTGTACTGTGTGGGGTGAGTGTCTTCTAGTTGTCTCTGCATTTTTCAGAATGTGTAGCTGTGGTTGAAGGGATGGGGGCATGAATCTGTAACTGAGACTTCACAGCAGGTGAAGGGATTGAAAAACGAGCGTATGCTTAATAACAGCTGCTCCTCTGTTCCTGTGCTTCCTCGTAGTAAACAAATTTCTGGCACTATTAAAGTGATGTGCTTGGTATTGGAATGCTAATATTTAATTTTGAGTGCAACCCTCTGTTAAAAGCATACACCTTGAACTGAATTTTATTACTTAGACATTCAAAGCTTTGTTGGTTACAAAGCAAAAATATCTTTTGTGAGGGAAAGAAGGTTAAAAGAAAAAAAAAAAAAGGCCCCATCCAGGGACTTCCTTGGTGGTCCAGTGGCTAAGACTGTGCTCCCGATGCAGGGGACCTAGGTTCAGTCCCTGGTGAAGGGACTGGATCCGACAGGCCACCTTGAAGATCCTTCGTGCCACAACTAAGACCTGAAAATGAAAGGGAAAGTCACTCAGTCGTGTCTGACTCTTTGTGACCCCATGGACTATACAGTCCATGGAATTCTCCAGGCCAGAATACTGGAGTGGGTAGTCTTTCCCTTCTCCAGGGGATCTTCCCAACCCAGGGATCGAACCCAGGTCTCCCACACTGCAGGCAGATTCTTTACCAGCTGAGCCACAAGGGAAGCCCAACTAAGACCTGGCACAGCCAAATAATTAAATATTTTAAAAGGGAGGGCCCCATCCATCAGTCTTTTTTTTTTTCCCCACACCTACTGTCTTCTTACCACTGTCCCAAATATTGTTGTTGGGGAGGGAGCAGCAAAGAAGCCTGGGTGGTAACGTATAAAGCGACTAGAATTGGGAATTTATAGAGAGCTAGGTTTCAATCTGAAGAAGGCAATGGCACCCCACTCCAGTACTCTTGCCTGGGAAATCCTGTGGACAGAGGAGCCTCGTAGGCTGCAGTCCATGAGGTTGCTAAGAGTCAGACACGACTGAGTGACTTCACTTTCACTTTCATGCATTGGAGAAGGAAATGGCAACCCACTCCAGTGTTCTTGCCTGGAGAATCCCAGGGACAGAGGAGCCTGGTGGGCTTCTGTCTATGGGGTCGCACAGAGTCGGACACGACTGACATGACTTAGCAGCAGTAGCAGGTTTCAATCTCGGAGAAGGCAGTGGTAACCCACTCCAGTACTCTTGCCTGAAAAATCCCGTGGATGGAGGCGCCTGGTAGGCTGCAGTCCATGGGGTCGCGAAGAGTCAGACACGACTGAGCAACTTCACTTTCACTTTTCACTTTCATGCATTGGGGAAGGAAACGGTAACCCACTCCAGTGTTCTTGCCTGGAAAGTCCCAGGGACGGCGGAGCCTGGTAGGCTGCCATCTATGGGGTCGCACAGGTCAGACATGACTGAAGCGACTTAGCAGCAGCAGCAGGTTTCCATCTGTTTGCCGCCTGGTGCTTATGTGAGCTAGTGATCTCGGGATGTAAAGACTGGAGACTCTTCCAAGTACTTCAGGCTCATTATGAAGATGAAAAGGGCCACTGCTTGAGAAAGCACCTGGTACGTTCCTGGGCCTTTAGTCCTTTGTCTCTAAGTGTTTGTTTTTCTTCCTCTGAGGGTCTTGCAGTTTAGCTAGAAAGGTAGGCCTTACACAGCTTAACCAATCTGAGAATGTGCCATCCCGCACATTACCCTTCTCTACTCCCTGACTGGTTGCTTCTCCTAATAGGTTCCAGGAGCTTGATCTGAGTAAGGAAGCCTTTTTCTTCCACGATACCCCAAAGGAGGAAGAGTGGTTTAAAGCTGTATCAGAGGGTCTTCATCCAGACGCCAAATATGCAAAGGTATGAGAAGAGTCCGGGACCTTCTGACTTTGTGTTGCCATGCAGGGAAATGCTAAGACAACTTTTCACTTCTGCTGCGACTTTCATCAAAAGCCAGCCCTAATGGGTGGTGGTCCAGAGCTTGAGACTCTGGCTGCCAATGCAGAGGACATGGGTTCGATCCCTGGTCCGGGAAGATCCCACGTGCCTCAGGGCAAGTAAGCCCACGAGCAGCAACTGCCGAGCCCACACACTACAACTACGGAAGCCTGCATTTCTCGAGCCTGTGCTCCATAGAACCACCACAATGAGAAGCCCGCACACCGCAACAATGAGTAGCCCCCACCTCGCAGCAACTAGAGAAGGCCCCTTCACAGCAGTGATGACACAGCCAGCTAGAAAGGAAGGGAGGAAGGAAGTCCTATTGATGGTGTGATGTTCAGTTCCAGGAGAGGCTTCTCAGGTCTCGGCACCTGTAGGCTGCTGAGGTTATCACAGGATGTGGTCAGTGAGTCGGGTAATTACCCTGTTTCCTGGTGTGGAGCAGGAGATATAGGAGTCCTCACAGCCAGCTTCCCGTCCACTTTTCCTTTCAACTCCCCATTAATACCGTGACTTGAATGCATGCTTCTCTTCCAGGTGAAGCTCATCCGACTGGTTGGGATTATGCTGCTGCTATATGTCAAACAGGAGCATGCCGCGTACATCTCAGAAGTGGAAGCTGAGACAGTAGGGACAGGAATCATGGGGAGAATGGTGAGTTCCTGGTTGGTACAGGGAGGGCCTTTGTCCCTAAGGTCTCGAGCCTGCTTCTCATGATACCACAACTACCTGTGTCCCAGCTTGAGGGTACTGGCATCACGAGATGAACTGTTCCCTCATGATCTAGCAGGAACTGATGGAGGAGGCCATTCTGAAATTGTATTTTGGTGACTTGCTGGCTGACTTGCCCAGTTAGCCCTCATCCTCACGGCCGCTCCACTCTGGAGCCTCCAAGTGGGTCCTTCCATTTAATGTATGACCCATGTCGCAGAAGCTTTATTGGATCACCAAGGGAAAGAAAGAAAGAATGCTAATAATAGGTTTACTGTTTTTCTTCTCGAACCTGTTACAGTCCTCCTTTTAGGTTGTGAGCTTAGCTTCCCGGGGGGGAGGGAGAGTGTGTGGCTTGCCTGCAATCTATTGCAGAGTGGACTCGCCTTCGCCGCTGGCTGCCTGGTCCTTCTGTCTTCTTGCATTTGTTTTCCCACCTATAAATATGTAACCCTGCTTTACTCATCTCCCGGGATTGTGACACAGACTGACTAAAAGAGAACATTTTGAAAGCCCACAGGTTTGAATGACTATCACAGTGAAGTTGGGAACTGTGCCTTTTCTGGGCTCCCTTTCACAGGGTAACAAAGGGGGCGTGGCCATCCGGTTCCGGTTTCACAACACCAGCATCTGCGTGGTCAATTCCCACCTGGCAGCCCACACGGAGGAGTACGAGAGGAGGAACCAGGACTACAAAGACATTTGTTCTCGAATGCAGTTCTGTCAGGTCGACCCAAGCCTGCCCCCTCTCACCATCAGCAAGCACGAGTGAGTCTGGCCTTCCACCCCAAGTAGTGTGCCGGGCTGCACAGTCCAAGCCGAGGGCTCTCTGTTTCATTAGGGAGGGGACCGGGGGAGGCTTCCCACCACCTGAGCGGGAACTCTCAGCCAACTCTCGGTTATACCGGGATTACACCTCTTGGAAATTTTTAGTTTCCCCACTTACCATCTGGCCAACCTCTCGAATTTTCTCAGACACCATTTGTTCCTGGAAAATGTGTAAGATTTTTTTAACACAGTCCGCCTTGATGCAGCATTGTGAGAAAAGCCTCGCCAGAGTGGGCGTCTTGAGCGCAGGTTTTAGAAGCATGGTTCAGGGCTCTGTCTGCCTGTTGTCTCCAGAAGCATGTGCGGTTGTGGATGGGGCTGCATTTCCCAGTCTTCACGCCGTTTTTTTTGCCTCTCGGTTCAACATTTTGGAGCTGTGGTTGCAGCTGCTTGGGGTGTCTTGTGCTAATGTTCGTTCTCTTTATTTCATTTATCTCCAGTACTTGCTCTTTGTCTAAACTCAGGGCATATTGGAATTTCAGACTTTACAGTAACACTTGAAACTTACGCTCCTTCTTCTTATAACAAGGAAGAAGCCACTGGGGCTGTGGTGTCTGCCAGGGAGTACACAGAGCCCAACCTCTCATCCGCCTGCTGCGTCCATAGGACCATCTTGATTGGTGTGCTGGAAGTTGCCAGAATGGCTTTCCGTCTCCAGGGGACCTAGCAGGGACTGGGTCTTCCATTCTGCTGACCCAATGTGTGAGGCTGCATGTCAGCTTGTCTGAATTTAGCTCGTGGGCGCATTCATTTTAGTGTCTGTGTGCTGCCATGCGGCTTCTCTCATAACCTGGCTCTTGGCTTCACGTAGAGCAGTATTGGTCTTCATGGGATGTGCAGTGTCACCTGGGAGCATCCAGTGATCGTGTTCCCAAAGCAGCAGGTGTAAGAAAACACCTGTTGCGTTCTGCAGAAGGAGCTGGCTGGTAACACAGTGGTGGTTAAACCAAGACGCCACTGGACAGGTCAGGCTTTGTTTCAGAGGAACTCTGCTCCAGAAACAAAGGCTAAGAGCGTGCTTTGGAGGCTCGAGTGTGCATGGAGGCAGAGGCAGCATCGTGGCATCTGGCTTGGGGTCCCTGAGTGATTGACAGGACTCCCAATACTTGATCTTTCCCCCTCTTCCCAGGAGAGGTAAATTATTGTCTTGCTTTTAGATCTTATTAGACTATCTTGCCAGCTGTGCTTGGTCGCTTCAGTCGTGTCTGACTCTTTGTGACCCTATGGACTGTAGCCTGCCAGGCTCCTCTGTCCATGGGATTCTCCAGGCAAGAATACTGGAGTGGGTTGCCGTGCCCTCCTCCCTTTCCAGCTGTATGGGAATAAAATAGTCAAGGCGAACACAAGGCTGTTGCCGGTGAACTTGGACCAAGATAACTGAGTAAGCGGCATGCTAGACATGATGTGAAATGGGATGGCAAGAGGAAAAGAGACCCTGAGCAGCCAAGTTCCTTCCCCACGCAGCTCCCAAGAGACGTAGCCTCCGGAGCCTTCTGTCAGAAGCACGCCGGATAGGGTGGGCGAAGCCCCTCCTAATCCCTGTGCCCTTTGTGCTCTGTCCCCGCAGCGTGATCTTGTGGCTGGGGGACCTCAACTACAGGATAGAAGATCCGGATGTGGAAAAAGTGAAAAAACTCATCGAAGAGAAGGCCTTTCAAACGCTGTATGCGTATGACCAGGTACCAGCGGCCACCCGGGCGCTCTTCAGGCAGCTGTTGTTGCCCTTCCCACGCCCCACGGGAGGGCGCAGAAAGCCTGGCTGCCCAGCTGCGCCTCTTCTTCCTCGTCTGGGGAGCTGGCGCCCGCCGTTCCTTTCTTTCCTCCATCTGTGCTCCCTCTCCTACAGCTGTCTGCCCCACTGGTCCTGCCCTTGAGGTTTGTCTCCCCTGGAGGCAAGAGCTATTCTCTTTCTCTCTGTCTCGTTTGCGCCCATTCATTCAGTCATTCAAGTTGGGGCCAAAAGGGAGCCAAGCTTCTCATCAAGACGATATTAGTCCTTTATATATTTCAGATGATTTACTGATGTTTCGAATGGGCTCCCTGTGCCCCCTGCCCCTGCCCCTCAGCAGACCTGTGCCGTGTGCGGGACCACTCTTTTTCTGAAGGGCTGTCTTCACTTCCAGAAAGAATCCATTCCATCTCCTGCTAGCCTCTACCGTTGTTTGGGTTATCATTCCTTTCAGAGCATTAGCTCTTTCCCAGGATGAGAGAAACCTGTTTCTCTCAGACGTTCTTCAGGGTAGTCCTCTCAAGAGATTCTGAAACTGTTCAAGCGGTCAGAGTTGTTTGGGATGTCACAGTCCTCTTTCTTTCTAGCCTGTATCTCCCTTTTAATCATCTTTGTATTGTCGTTAGTCTAAATCTTTCTGTTACCTTTATTTTTCTCCCAGTGAGATCCATTAAGGGGAAAAATATCCCAAGTCTGTTATGTCTTGCTTTATAGAATACTCTCTTTAGTGACCCATTTTTCTCTCTCATTCTTTTCCTTGGTAAATTAGTCTCTTTATTCCCCTTTTCAGCATTATCCCTTGTCTGTCCTTTTTCTAGACTGCAGCATTCTTATTTCCCTGGGAGTTCAATACCGTCTCTTCTTCCCTTCTTTTCTGGTCTCTCCTTAAGTAATAGCAACCAGTTTCTGTGTTTCCTTCCTTTCCAAATGGTTTCAAGATTTTATTTACCCTTTAAAATTTATTTTTTACTATTCTTATTTTGGCTGTGCTCAGTCTTTTTTGTGGTTTGCGGGCTCCAGGGCATGCAGGCTCCGTAGTTGCCACATGAGGGCTTAGTTGCTCCGAGGTATGCAGGATCTTAGTTCCCCCAACCAGGGGTCAAAGCCAAGTCCTCGGTATTGGAAGGTAGATTCTCAGCCACCAGACCATCAAGAAAGTCCTCATATTTACCCATTTAAGAGTCATCTTGGACTTCCCTGGTGGTCCAGGAGTTAAGACTGTGCTTCTGTTGTAGGGGTGTGGGTTCAATCCCTGGTCTGGGAAGTTCCGTATGCCATGCAGTGCATCCAGAAAAAAGCAAAAGGAAAAGAATCATCTTACATTATTTTAATTTCCTGTTGCTTTTTCCGTAATAGTTTTTTTTTTTTTTTTTAAGGTATTCCTATTTTGGGGTTTGTCAACTGTTGTCCCCTGGATAGCTGACCCTTTCACCAAAGTTAGAGCTTACAGTTCTTCACCAGGCCACACAGCACCAAGCTTGGTGCTCCAGGGAGGGGGCAGGAACACCCATGGTTTTTCTCTCTTGCTGAGAAGGAGCTCTTAGAACCAGTGCAGTGGCAAGGAGGCCAGTTATTATCGTAATGTGTCAGGCACTGTTCTAAGTTGATAGCTTATCTTTGCAACAATCCTGTGAGGCAGATTCTACTATAAATCCAGAATTTACAGATGGGGAAACCAAAGCTAGAGCTCCCCCCAGTTCATATAACTGATTTGACAAACCTCTTTAAAGAACTGTTTGAGTTTAAACTTAATTCATAATGGTTCGGTTAACCCTCTATTATATATTTATACATACTTGGAAGTTCCCTTTTGCTTTTTGGATTGTGTCTTTACAGACCTTTTTTAAATGCAGTTTTATCTCACTGTATATTGGAACACCTGTGCTACACAGATGATGTGTTTGATACCTAGAAGAGAAACTATATCCATAAACTAATCCTCCTAGGGGCATCTCAGTACGATGGAGCTCAGGCCCCTCAGACGTGGATACGGTTTTATAAAAGAGCCTTAAAAATTGTACAGCAGGCAGAATAGTCAGCATGGTCCTCTTCCTGGGAGTTAATTAACTCAAGGTCTTACAGAGTAACTTTCTTTCTGTTCTGTATTTTTTTTTTTTTTTTTTTGGACACTGTGCAGCATGTGGGGTCTGAGTTCCCCAACCAGGTGTCAAACCCATATCCCTTGCAGTGGAAGCATGGAGTCTTAACCACCAGAGAATTCCCACAGAATAGTTTTTTCATGGGCCTTTCCTTTGTGGTTAGGGTTTAGATTCCAGATTGCTTTCCTTTCTTCTGCTAATTCAAGGTTTGACCTTTTTATGCTGAGATGTTTTTTTTTCCTTCCATCCTTTGTATAGCTGAGAGCTCAGGTGGCTGCAAAGGCTGTCTTCGAGGGCTTCAGTGAGGGTGAGCTCACGTTCCAGCCTACCTATAAGTATGATACTGGCTCCGATGACTGGGATACCAGGTAGGTCAGAGGTTGCTTCAGAGGCTGAGCAAATAGAAACTCAGAAAGTTATGGAAGTACTTTCCCTCATAGACCTATAGAAGAAGATAGGTTTCCTGTCACTTCTTCCTCAGGTCAAACATTTTCTCTCAGTGTCTGTTCATTAAGTAGACTGCCTTCCTACACTTTTTTTTTTTCTAATACTTATTTATTTGGCTGGTCTGGGTCTTAGTTGTACCACACAAGACCTTCGTTGTGACAGACCTCTAATAAACTCTCTAGCTGTGGCTCAGGGCTTAGTTGCCCTGTGAGGCATGTGCAGTCTGATTCCCTGACCAGGGATCGAACCTGGGCGCTCTGCATTGAGAGCCTGGAGTCCTAATCCCTGGGCACCCCAAGGAAAGTCCCCACAATAATTCTTAAGACTCGTTTCCCTTCTAGCTATGCTTAGGGTGATGATTCCAACAGACTGAGCTTGTACTTGATCATTACATGGTAGTTCATATTTTTATGAGGGCCTATGGGAAGCTGTTCAGTACTTGTATTATCTCATGTAATCTTCTCAACAACCCATTGAAGTAGGTATAATTTATTATCCTCATTTTATAGACTGGGGAACAAAAGCCCCCCACCCCCAAATTCAAGATCTTCCCAAGCAGGCAAGCATCGAAGCAGAAATTGAAGCCAAGCAGTAGGAGTTCACGACCTGTTTTAACCAGCATCTTTTGAGGCCCACAGAATGCTTACCCTCAGATGGCTGTGCCTCTGGCCTGATCCCCATAGGAAGGTGGAGAGCAGAAATCATCCTGAACAGCCTTTTGGCTTTGAGTGCTTGCAGCTGTTTGGGGTGACACCCGCAGGATACACGCTACCCCAGGCATTGAGCGCCGCGTGCCTCTGAGGGCTTTCAGTGTGGACTTTGCATTTCAGCGAGAAGTGTCGTGCTCCTGCCTGGTGTGACCGGGTCCTCTGGAAAGGGAAGAACATCACTCAGCTGAGCTACCAGAGCCACATGGCCCTGAAGACCAGTGACCACAAGCCCGTCAGCTCAGTGTTTGACATTGGGGTAGGTGGGCAGCTGGGACCAAGTTGCCATCGTCCTCTAGGGAATTGGTCCCCACAGCTGAGACCACTTTTGTCTTTCTGGTCTCCTCCTCCCACCTTGAATGAGAGGAGGCTCCTTTTAAAAATGGTTTTAATTTAAATTTAATTCATAAATGTTTTGTAGACTCCTACTTTATGTCTTTATGTACATGGAAGTTCCCCTTTGCTCTTTGGACTGTTTCTTTCCAGACCTTTTTCTATGCAGTGTGTCAGTATTCTATATATAACATAGAGGAAGTTTCTCCCTTTTTGTAAAAGAAATCTATCACACCCATGGTTCTGAGAACATCTTTTTCCCCCACTGGCTATTTTTTAGGAGATCTTTTCATGTTGGTAAGGGTAGAGCTCCCTCCTCATTATTTTTAAGGGCTGTAACATATTTCATAGTATGGATGAACCATGTTTGTATTGATAAATTGTCCAAAATGGTGCTATGATATACATTGCTATAGTGACCAGCCTTCATATATATCTTTGTGTGTCAATGTGAACATTTCTGTAGAATGAAATTACTAGAGGTGAAATGAATGGTTCAGAGAAAAATGTATTTTATTTTTATTTGAGCTTACAAAATTGTCCTCCCAGCATCCTTACCATTTTACTCTTCTGCCAACCATGAATGAGCTGCTTTTCCCAGAGTCTGGCTAATACTGGTTTTTAGCAATCTTTTAAATTTCTACCAATCCAGTGAGCCAAATGAGAAAGATACTTCATTCTTTTAGATTATACTTCCCTGATTACTAGTGAAGCTGAACATCTTTTTTTTTTGTCGAAGTATTGTTGACTTATAATATCTTAAGAAAAATCTTTTTATTTATGTGTTCTCCACTTGTATCTCCTCTTCAGTGACTTCTGTGTTTCTTTGTATATTATCAGTTCTCGAGGGTGCAGGCAGAGGTGCCTCAGAATCCACAAGGGTGTGGGTGGTTTGAAAAAAGCCTAATGAGTGTTATAACTAAAGTTTTATTATTGAAAGATGACAAGAATTGTAATTCAAAATATAGAAGGGAAAGCCTGACAAAAGCTTCTTGGCTGATGGAACACAGGTTTAAAAAGCCTGTGAAATGCTGCTTTGACTCAAAGCCCTAGAGAAGCTCCTGCTTGCCGGCCTGTCAGCAGCAGCAAGCATAGCAGAGACAGGCAGGGGTGTCTCTCTGCCCTGACCTCAGACTCTGCAGAACTGCTCACCCAGCTTTCACTCCCGTATCATTTTTTTTCTGCTAATCGGGAAGCAGTTGATTTTACGAGAGGCTTTGCCTCTGGGGGACCCTTCTACGTCTATTGTTAATTGGCTTCTTTGTTCATTAATTAAATCTGTTTAGTATTCACTTTCTGCGTTGCTATCAACTGCTATTTCCCAAGGCTGTGAATGTCCTCTAAAAGCAGCAGTCACCAGCCTTTTTGGCACCAGGGACCGGTTTCATGGAAGACAATTTTTCCATGGATAGGGAAGAGTGGGGGAATGGTTTGGGGATGATTCAAACACGTTACATTCACTGTGTACTTTACTTCTATTATTATTACATCAGCTCCACCTCAGACTGTTAGGCATTAGATTCTGGAGATTGGGGACCCTGAAAAAGAGAAAGTGGGTGGAAGCCAAGGCACTGAGTCTCTGTTGTTTCCCTTCCAGGTGAGGGTCATCAATGAAGAGCTGTATCGGAAAACTCTGGAGGAGATTGTTCGCTCCCTCGATAAGATGGAAAACGCCAATATCCCTTCCGTGTCCCTCTCCAAGCGAGAGGTAGAAAGGATGTGATAACGCATCTGGCTCTTCTCTTTGTAGAACATAAATCTCATCTGCTAGGTCTCAGAACTCGAAGGGGCACCTGTCAGGCTCCTGGACTCTGTAGTCTTCCTTGATCGGCTGCTTCTAGACAAAGTGAGGCTGATGATGCCAGCTGACAGGAGAGGGGGTGTTGGTTTAGATTTGGTTCACCTCTTGATCTTTTAAACCAAAAGCCTGTAACCTTTTGTGGCTCCTATATTTTACCCATACATGGGCCCTCCATGAGTTAAATAAGTCACAGAGGATCCAAAATGTGTTTCACTTGATCTTAGTATAGCTGTGTGCATTCTTGCCCTGGGTTTGTCTTCCTACTGATGCTTTGCTTTGAGATTGAGTCCAAAATGTGGGGTACCTATGAGTTGAGAGGGAAGGCAGTATGGAAAAGTAATAGGCATTGGGAGAAGTCAATTTAGGGCTAAAGATTTTTCAGAGAAGTGCCACAGCATAGATCATTCAGAATTGACAGTAAAAAGTCAATTAAATGAGGATTTACGGTGAGGGTATTTTTAATGTCCTAAATGTCCAGCTGCAGGGAAGGAGGAGCTTCATTTTCACATTTGGGAGTGGAATGTGTGAAGGATATTTTGGGTATGGTCTTTGGGTATAGGAGATTTAAACTTGGATTCTGTTAGGGAATTTTTTGTGTTTTTCGAGTTTAGGATTTCTGGGTTAAACACTAACAACTGGTCTTTAGTAGTAGCAGCTGTGGTCTCCCAGGTAAATACTTAGAAAACAAAAGCATGATTTGAAAGAGATGGTCCTTCGTCTTTTTCCCAAGAAGGGCAAGGTTTGCCCAGTTGGGGTGGTTGGGCAGGTTGCCGAGGAGAGGGCACTGGTCTGACTGGTCCCGGGCTTGTCCCCAGTTCTGTTTTCAGAATGTGAAGTACATGCACCTGCAGGTAGAGTCCTTTACCATTCGGAATGGACAGGTGCCGTGTCAGTTTGAGTTCATCAGCAAGCCTAACGAAGAGTCCTACTGTAAGCAGTGGCTTCGAGCCAGCCCCAGCAGAGGGTTCCTCCTGCCAGGTAAGGCCTCTGTCCCTGGCTTCCTGGTGGCTAGTTTGGGGAACACCCTACCCTGTCTTTTGCCCTTTCTCCTAGAATAAACTTTTTATTTCTGAATGTTTTGTTGTTTGCTTGAAACTTTTTCAAAGCCCTGTGGATGTTCAGTTCAGTTCAGTTACTCAGTCATGTCTGACTCTTTGTGATCCCATGGAGTGCAGTGTGTCAGGCCTACCTGTCCATCACCAACTCTTGGAGTTGTATTCAGACTCATGTCCATTGAGATGCCATCAAACCATCTCATCCTCTTTTGTTCCCTTCTCCTCCTGCCTTCAATCTTTCCCAGCATCAGGGTCTTTTCCAGTGAGTCAGTTCTTCACATCAGGTGGCCAGAGTATTGGAGTTTCAGCTTCAGCATCAGTCTTTCCAATGAATATTCAGGACTGATTTCCTTTAGGATGGACTGGTTGGATCTCCTTGCTGTCCAAGGGACTCTCAAGATGGAGATCCATCTGTAGATAAGATGTAAAATAGTAAAGGTTGCGAGTTCGATGTCAAAAGTATTCTCAGTCATGTGGATGTTCTATAATTTCACACAGAGAAAACACAACAGTTCTGTGAAGCAGGTGTGGCTGTAACAAGAACCCTTTCACTTTCTGTCTCACTATAGTCAACTCCTAATTGTCTGCTCTTGTGGCGAAGATAATAGGGTGGTCATCCAGAAATTATGTCCAGCCCGACCACCCGTCTCTCTCTCCCATCTTCTCCTTGGCACTGTATTATGCTGTGAGGCAAAGGGGTTAGCCTGTTTTGTGGTCAGTTCACATGTCATATACAGATGTGAGAGCTGGACCGTAAAGAAGGCTGAGTGCTGAAGAATTGATGCTTTCAAATTGTGATGCTGGAGAAGACTCTTGAGAGTCCTTTGGACAATAAGGAGATCAAAACAGTCGATCCTAAAAGAAAGCAACTCTTAAATATTCATTGGAAGGACTGATGCTGAAGCTGAAGCTCCAGTACTTTGGCCACCTGATGTGAAGAGCTGATTCCTTGGAAAAGACCCTGATGGGAAAGATTGAAGGAAAAGAAGGGGATAGCAGAGGATGAGATGGTTAGATAGCATCACCAACTCAATGGACATGAATTTGAGCAAACTCTGGGAGATAGTGGAGGACAGAGGAGCCTGGCGTGCTACAATCCATGGGGTCACCAAGAGTCAGACATGATTTAGTGACTGAACAAAAGCAAGCAGACAGTTCACAGTTTAATAACATGTTATATTTTCTACTGGATCCACACCTTCTTATTAATTGTTTGTAGCTTGAGCGTGAAGAGAAGTGAAGTTGCTCGGTAGTGTCTGACTCTTTGCGACTCTATGGACTGTAGCCTACGACGCTCCTCCGTCCATGGGATTTTCCAGGCAAGAATACAGGAGTGGGTTGCCATTTCCTTCTCCAGAGGATCCTCCCGACCCAGGGATCGAACCCCAGTCTCTCACATTGTAGGCAGACGCTTTATCGTCTGAGCCACCAGGGAAGTAGAACCTAGCTTGAGCAGTCCTACCTAGAACGTGAATTTAATAGCAGTTACCTATTCATGTTTTTGTTTACTGCGTTCAGTTCCCCTTTGGACCATAAACTCCTTGTTCACGTGTCTCTTGAGTATGTGCGTGTGTGCATGCTGAGTCTGTTCAGTCGGTTCCAACTCTTCGTGATGCTATGGACTATAGCCTGCCAGGCTTTTCTGTCCATGAGTTTCTCCAGGCAAGATACTGGAGTGGTTGCCAAGCCCTCCTCCGGAGGAGTCTCTTGAGTGCTGAGCATGTAAATTCTTGCTGGTTGGCTGATACCTCTTATTTCCTTCCCCTAACTCTGTATGCCCGACCCTCTGCCAGCCCGTCTTCTCTCCCCATTTCCTCTTGGCCTCCCACCAACCAGCATTTCTTTTTACATTTTTTCAGATTCTGCCGTTGAGATTGAATTAGAGCTATTTGTAAATAAGACCACAGCTACAAAGCTCAACTCGGGTGAAGACAAAATTGAGGACATTCTGGTTTTGCACTTGGACAGAGGAAAGGATTACTTCCTGTCTGTGTCTGGGAACTACATGCCAAGCTGCTTCGGATCACCCATTCACACGTTGTGCTACATGAAGGAGCCAATTTTGGACTTGCCACTAGAAACCATTAGAGAGCTGGTGAGTTACTTGCCACAAGAAAACATCTAGAAGGATGTAGCAGCCAAGCCAGTCAAGTGAGAGGTTCTCATGCCTACCTTCGCAGGGACCTGAGGATTCTCTAGCTTCCATAGTGTTTGCCTATGCTGTCAGATATGTACTGCTGTTTATCAGACACCCTGACATTTTTTTTGTGGTTTGAAACAACAGCAAGTTATTGCTTCTCATGTGAGTTTCCATTGTGGCTCTTTTGCTGGTCTCACCCAGGCTCATGTTTGTGGTCAATGGCAGCTGTGCTGGCCTGAGGGTTCAAGGAGGCCTCCCTCTCTTTCTTTTTAAAATAATTTTTGTTCATTTCATTTTTGGCTGTTCTGGGTCTTGGTCGCTGCACGGGCTTTCCTCTGGTTGTGAGCGGGGCCTACTCTAGCTGTGGTGCTTGGGCTCTAGGGCATGCAGGCTCCAGCAGCTGCGGCACGTAGGCTCAACGATTGCTGTTTGCAGGCTCATGAGTTGTGGCGCGTGGGCTCCGCTGCTCCCTGGCATGTGGATCCTCATGGACCAGGGCTGGAAGCTGCATCGGCCGGTGGATTCTTTACCACTGAGCCACCGGGGAGGCCCCTCCCTTTCTTCCTTGGTGTTGGCTGCTTGCTGGGCCTCTCCCTCGCTATGGGCTGTTGTCATTCAGTAGGTTGGCCTGAGCTTCCCTCGGTAGTGGCAAGAGTTTGAGCGCAGAAACTGTAAGGCCCCTAGTGGCCGAGGCTCTAAACTCACATGGTACCACGTCTGCCTCATTTTATTGATCAGAACAAGTTGTGAGGTCAGTCCAGATTCTAGGGACGGGGCAAGACTCTACCTCCTGATGGAAAAACTGAAATGTTTTGCTGTGTTTTTCGATCCTTCATAATAATAGTAAAGAAATTCAGACACAGATACCAAGATAATGCATGTCCCTGCCCCATGATAGTTATTTATTTTCCTGTTTTATTCATCACTTTTTTTTGTTTTGTTTTGCTTATTTTGTTGGCTGTGCTGCGTAGCCTGTGGGACCCTAGTTCCCCAACCAGGGACTGAACCTGGACCCTTGACAGAGAGAGCTTGGAGTCCCAGCCACTGGACCACCAGGGAATTTCCTGTTTTAATCATCACTTGCTGTATTATCCTAAAATAATTTTCTGAGATCTAAAAAGATTCATATGCAGACTTACAGATATTAAACACAAACTTATGGTTACCAAAGGGGAAATGTGGGGAGAGAGAAATCAAGAGCTTGGGATTAACATATACATACTTCTATATATAAGATGGATAACCAACAAGGACCTACTGTATAGCACAGGGAAGTCTGCTCAATATTCTGTGATAACCAGTACAAGAAAAGAACCTGAAAAAGAATAAATATATGTATAACTGAATCATTTTGCTGTATACCTGAAACAAACACAAAATTGTAAATCAACTATCATTTCAGTTCAGTCACTCAGTCGTGTCTGACTCTTTGCAATCCCATGGACTGCAGCATGCCAGGCTTCCCTGTCTATCACCAACTCCCGGAGCTTGGTCAAACTCATGCCTGTCAAGTTGGTGATGCAATTCAACCATCTTGTCCTCTGTCATACCCTTCTTCTGCCTTCAATCTTTCCCAGCATCAGGGTCTTTTCTAATGAGTCAGTTCTTTGCATCAGGTGGCCAAAGTATTGGAACTTCAGCTTTAGCATCAGTCCTTCCAGTGAATATTCAGGGTTGATTTCCTTTAGGATGGACTGGTTGGATCTCCTTGCTGTCCAAGGGACTTTCAAGAGTGTTCTCCAACATCACAGTTCAAAACCATCCATTCTCTGGCGCTCATCTTAATCAACTATAATCCAATAAAATTAATAAGTAAACAGCTCCTGTGGAGACAATTCTAATACAGGGGAGCCAGTCTGGAACAGATTTTTGGCAATAGATCTGCTTTTCTTTTTCCTCCATTTCATTTTTAATTTAGGGACTCCTGAAAACAGAGGCCTAAGAAGGGGAGTGATTTTTGTCATGGGTCTGTGTAGTGAGTTAACCCTGGACCTCAACCTTGCCTTTGGGTTTTGGGATTCCCAAGTCTGTGCTCTTTTTTCACCAGACCACACCATTTCTCTGGTTCTGACAGCGAAAGTACTACAGGCAGGATGTTTGTTTCTAAGATGCCACATATTTCACCTGATTCACTGAAACTACTTGCCATAAGCCACTCCCAATTCTCAGGAGTCACTTTTCAAACCTTGGTCATGCCACCTGATTTCATTTTTGCCTGATGAGCATTTGCTTAGGGACATCAAAACACTTCTCTTCTTCCATGGGTTTGCTGTCCCTATATCCTGCGTTCTCCTGAAGCCAGCCTGGTGGAAGCTCCATTGATGGACCTTCTGATCATGCTTTTTATTTCTTTTCAGACTCTGATGCGACTCCAGACTGAAGATAATGGGAGCCAATTGGAGAAACCCATGGACATCCCCAAGGAGCTCTGGATATTGGTTGATTACCTGTACCGAAATGCCATCCAGCAGGTAGGTGGTGCTGAGGTAGTCACACCTGACCGAGGCCATGCTGCCTTGAGAAAGAGCATCAGCCCTGAGAACTTTGGGCAGAAAACACTTTTCCCCTGAAGAACCTGTGGAATGCTGCTCTTCCACCGTGGAGTGAAGGTTGACAGGTTCACGTGCCACACTCCCATGGGGCCCCGCTATGACACACAGCACCCGATTCTTCCTAGGGGAAGCAGCCTGGGAGGGCCTTCCCGGCAGAGCATACTCCCTCCCCGGGCCTCTGGGGTCCCCCAGGTAGAAAGGCATCTGAAACCTTCTCAGCATGTCAGCCAGCTCTCCTTTGCAGGAACTCTTGTCAGCTTCTAGGAATGGGAGGGGCTCACTTGTTGACAAGCCAGATGGGCAGGGGGACCCGTGGAACCCTCAGGCCGTGAGTCAGGAAGCCTGATTTCCAAAGTGGGTTGGGCAAGCTTCCTGCCATCAGATTGGTCAGTTTCACTGACTGGTTTGTCTGGGGCCCAGGGAGACCCATGGAAACTCTGATCTGCTGCACCTCTGCCACTTCAGAGCAGTGTATTCTTAGCATAGTGCTCTCTGCTTTTCCCCTCAGATTTATTGGGCATTACAGTGTCCCAAACTCTAAGTGTTTTGCAGCACAACCTCATTTAGTTCTCATAGTAGTTCTCAAAGGAGGAAACAGATGCTCAGAAATGTGAAATAATTTGGCCAGGGTCTCAGAGCTGACAGATGGGCAGGATCGGGATTTGAACCCAGGGAATCTCTAGAAGTCACCTTCTTAAGGACTGTGCTAGTCTACCTCCTCTACAGAGCTCCTTTCAGGTGTAACTTCTGAGCAATACATATAATATTGTTACTGTTCAGTTATTGGGCATTGAGTCATTTTGTAAAACAAATGAATATACGGGATCCTAGGACTCATGGAAATACCTTTATTGCCGTAATCTCATTCATTTTCTCAAAGCACTGAGATACCTTTTTAACTTTCTCCATCTTATAAATGATATATCTTCTTTTTTTCTTCTGGTTAATCCCTCTTAACACTGCAGGGACCATAGCTACTTTAAAGTTTTCCCTTCGGTCTCAGATCTCCAGGGATCAAATTTGCACCCCCTGCAATGGAATCACGGCATCCTAATCACTGGACTCCAGGGAATTCTCATAACAGATATATTATTGTGCTCAAGACCTGTTGTGGGAGCGTGACTGGGAAGGCCTAAGAGACGAATCAGCCACATCAGCCTACTTCACATTGTCTACTGGGGTGATTCGAAAGCCTCAGCACACTCTCCCTTTCTGTACCCTGCTGGTGATTATGTTTCTAGGTCAGGAAATCATTGCTGCCTTTCTGAGAATAGAATTATTTTGTGACTCTCTTCCTTTTTTCAGGAAGATCTGTTTCAGCAGCCAGGCCTGAGGTCGGAATTTGATCATATCAGGGACTGTTTAGATACTGGGACGATTGATAACCTCTGTATCCTTTCAGATGTTCGTGTTCCCATGTGTATATGTGTGTATGCATATGAGTAAGAGAAGTGAGCAAAAGGAAGGGGTGATATTTTAAGGCTCAAAATCAGACATTGTGAACTCAGCTGTCATGTTTTACTTATTTAAAGTTTGCATAGAGAAGACTTTATAACCTTAAGCAACCAATATACCAGGAATTTAGGAGAGCCCAGCCAAGCTAACAGCTTGGCCCCTCCACGATGTCAGTCCGGCGTCTGAGCGCTGAGCAGAGTGCTTGGCTGGGCACGCCGCACTCTAGCATGTGCTGGCTCCCGGGCCTTTTCCTAACAGTGACCAGGGCAGCAGCGTCATCTGTTCCTTAACAATGGGCCCAAAGCTGCTAGCAATCATTCTGTGGCTGAAGCCCTGCTGCTCTTCTTGGAGAGCCTGCCAGAGCCTGTCATCTGTTTCAGCGCCTACCGCAACTGCTTGGAGTGTTCCGGCAACCTCACAGCAAGTAAACAGGTGAGCGCAAGCGTGGAGCATTGCCATGTTCATGTTGTAACCCTGGCTCTCATGGGGCCTACAGGAACAAAGTGGCTGCCCTCCCCCAAATGCAGTGTCTTAGAAACTCAACTCCAAGTCTTTCCTTCCCAAACCCATTCTTCCTCTCATGTCCCTTTTCCTATTAATGGCATTACCATAATCCCACTGACTCAGCCCAGAAAAGAGTCACTTCTCCTTCCTCCTCTTCTCAGCTCCCACATGCATGATCCCCTTACTCTGTCACCCTTCTTTCTTCCATTCTAGTTCCACTTTCCTTGGTTCAGGACCCTGCATTCATGCTCTGCTTCTGCCAACTGGTTTTGCGAACTGCCATTCAATTTGGTGTTCAAAAGTTCTCATCAGGTCCCCATTAGTCAGAAAGGCTCTCCATTACCAAATAAGGATTTTCTTAAACCGGTAGTTGGGACTTTTTATGATCTCACCTAGTCGTACACATAAGTAACCTGCCGGAGCAGAATAATCTAGAAAATATGCTAACGATACAGGTTCCCGAGCCTTGCCCCACCTCCTCTGAATCAGAATCTCTTTTGAAATATATTTTGTGCAAGCTTCACTACCAATTCTGAAATGCAGACAGCCAGAGTACTTTTTGAATTCTAGCCTGATCAACCCTTCCAGGCTTAGGGAACGGTAGGCTTCAAACAGTAGTGCTCTTACCAAAACTGACTTCTCACAATGGGCTTTCTCTTCTTGTCTCACTGTTTTCCTTATCTTGCATTTTTCTACACTTTCTTTTGCCCTAAATGCTCTAGTCCTTTACCTCTGCATCTTCACTTATATTCAAGACCCAACTGAGATGTTTTTGACTTTTGAGAACATGCAGTCAGAAATTTGACCTCTAAATTCACGTAGCCCTTGATCTATGCTTCTCTTTTGGTACCTGTGACGAATGATCAGGGTTTTCTACACACAGTCTTTCCCATGTACCTGGATCGTGTATACTCAATTCCTGGAATATAACAGGCACTGGAGAAATGATTGAATGAACAAAAAGACAATTATCAATTCTCCCTCTCTCAGGTCATTACTACCCTTCCTGCGTGCCACAGAAATGTCTTCACCTATTTGATGGCGTTTTTGCAAGAACTGCTGAAAAATTCAGCAAAAAACCATTTGGATGATAATATTCTAGGTAAGGCAAGGATGTGTGGAAAGCACTCTGCAAACTGATTCATTACAAGAAGTGTAGTTGAGGAAGGTCCCAAGTCCACTGCAGTGGAACTAAAACCTCAAGCTCTGGGCAAAGTTTACCCTCAGATAGTTAAAGCAGAAACTATTGCCATGGGGGCACCCCTCCCCACTCTTTAGAACACGAGAATAAGTAGTACTTCTGCTGAATTCTGTGTTTTCTGTGTTTTTCATGCAGCCAGCATATTTGGTAGCCTGCTGCTTCGAAACCCAGCTGGTCAGCAAAAGCTTGAAATGGCAGAAAAGAAGAAGGCTCAAGAATTTATTCACCAGTTCCTCACTCACCCTGAGCCTCTCTCTCTCCTCTCCTATTCTGCCTGAGACAGCCAGTTACCAGCCCCACCTGTTTCAGCTCCAGAGCTGCCCTAAGAGGATATGAACCCACAGGGAAGCCTGAGTGGCAGCTGCCTGTTTCTTGAGCCCAGACCACCCTCTCCACCATGACCATCACACTCAGTGCTGCTGCGAAGAGTGAAGACATTGTGAAGACATTGAGGGGAAATCCACCACAGTAAAACTGACATGCAGCGTTCAACTTTAGTTTTTTAACAGATTTTTTTTTTTAACGTTTAAACAGCCATACTCCTTGTGCTCAACCTGCTTCCAAGACATACAGTGCCTTCCCTGTAGCTTGAGCCGAGCTCCCCACAATCAGATATTTGAACAGACTTTGGAGTCCTGAAGGATGAATGAGGATGCAAATACAAAGAATGTAAATGGAAGCTGCTGGATAAACAGGCCACACAGCCTCTCCAGGTGCTTTCAGCGCTCTATCCAAGGACATGTGTATACACATATGCAAACCCTGCCCCGCCTCCCACTCATAAATATGGCTCAACAACTCTGGAACTGGCCACTTAGCCTCCAAGGGGAATACAGTGGCTTGAAAATAAAAATGCTGAAGAAACTGGGTGTTCTGGTGAAACAAGTGGAGTTTACCAGGCCAACAAATCTTCCCAACTGTATATAATGCATTCCCTCTTGTGTAATATATTTTAATGATAAATGTATTTTTAACAGTGGTTGCTTGCTTTTATCTTATTAGAGATGGCAGGTCTCAGCAGCTGGACATTTGTGGCTTAAGCACTGGGGACAGCTGGTCAGGGGCCAGACAGATATTTGCCTGGTAGTCTGGTGATAACAACCACTATTTACATTTTTCAAGGAAGAGCTAGTACAGGCCTGCCCCAACCCCTTGACCCCTGATCTAATTTCTGAGAGTTGTCCCACTCTGAATATTCTAAGAGAAGTAGCTTATAGGGAAGACGGTTGTGGCTGATAAGAAGTTCTGACAGCTAGATCTAACAGGCATTTATAAGTCTGGAGCAGAATGAAAGCACGTTCAAAATAGTTTCTTGGAACACCACCACTCCTTGGCAGTGTAGTGATTTAGATACAGGCAGGCTGTATGACAATATGAACGGTTAAAGAAAGGGAATGGCCAGTAGGTGGCGTTACCTGGCCCGGGTGCGTGTCCGGAGGAAGCCGGCAGTCCTCTGGAGGGGAAAAACGGGAGACACGGCCTGGGCAGGCGAGTGACGAGGGAGTTGGGCGTCTTAAAAGAGCCTGTGAGAGGAGAAACAGGCGGCGGCGCCCTCTAGCCAGGCTTGGAATACTCTCCATTTCTGCCGTTTGGGTCCAGGATTCCTTTCTGGAGCCCTCCTGGCCTACTAACTTTGTTGGGTGAGGAGGGGAAGCTGGAGCTACAGGAGAAACGCGGGAATGCCACAGCTTTCCAGGTTTCCCCCTTTCGGTCCTGGCCGGAATTCAGCGGCTAACTGTGGTCCTTCCCGTCGTGCTTGCGGCTGCCAAGGGGACGGCAGCGCAAGCCCCGCTGAGGCGACTTTGGGTTAGTGATTAGCGGGTCTGACCCGTCTTCCTCGCGTCTGGCGCCTCTAGAGCGGAACTCTGAACCCCCGCAAGCAGAATACGAGGCAGGTTCTTCACCGCGCGGGCGGAATTCGCCGCCCAGCTAAGTCTCCGCGGTGCCCGCCCCGCCTCGCCCCTTTCGCGCTCGCCAATTGGAGGCTCGAGCTCAGACCCCGCACTGACTAAACCAACCAGAAGCTTCAATGGGAGGCGGAGCCCGTATCTCCTCTTTCCTCCGGAAAGCGGAAGCGGAAGTGACGTTTGGGGAAGGTGGGGGCAATCATGGTGCCGCTGGGGAGGGGAGAAGCTGCTGCCGCCGCCGCCGTTGCCGGGAGCCGCGGAGGTAAAAGGCGAAACTAGACGCGGCCTGGGCTGGGGACTTCCCGGGAGGCACGGGACTTAGGCTTCCTCCTGAAGCATTTTCCAGTAGGAACCCCAGACTGGTTACCATAGGGACCCCACCCCTCCTCCGTTTCCATGGGGATGAGTCTCCAGCCCCCTCCCCTGTTTCCATGGAGATCCGGACCCTGCCCCTCTTCTCCCGGCCTGGAGCCCCCCAGCCTGACTTCGGGTTTTTTCGTGTAGCCCTTGACGGGGTACTATCCCAGACAGGTTCCTTTTCCCAGTCTCCTCTTGAGGGTGCTCCGTTTGTACTTCTTGTTTGCCACCCTCAAAGCTCCTGGTCTGGTTTGTTCCGGACAGTTGGTCTCCGCGTTGCCGCCTGTGGTGCTGGGGCAGCCCAGTGGGGCCCCCAGTGCTCTTATCTCTCCTCTCAGATGCAGCGAAATGTGCATCCACCGGGTTGCGTAAGCCAGAGCAAGGGGTCGGGCCGGTTCCTCCCGGATCAGATCCCCTGGCCTGTCTCTGGTAACTACCACTGTGTCTAGCCGCCCTACCGAGTAAAGGTTCACTTTCTGATCCGAAACAGAAGAGAAAGATAAAGTGCAAAGCCAGACTGAAAATTAAAAGTGATGTACTAATTATTTGTAAATTCTCTATTCTGTCTGCCAAACCCGCGTTTGTGGAACCGGTGTGTTTGCAGGTAAAAGAAGAATCACTATTCCAGAACAGGGAAACTTGAAGTTTGATATTTTCCCCAAGAGAGTATATATCCTTCCAAGAGGGTATATCTGCAAGTCTTTCATTAACTGACATCTCCTGAACTCCTCATGCCTAGGGACTGAAATAAGACTCATCATTCCCTCATTTCAGAGAGCACCCTATAAAACTTAGCTTCTAGTGAACACCAGATTGTTTTAGGAGATTAATAGATAAAGTGTTCTTCATTAGATATACCTGATTAGGGGTCAGCTCCACTACCCAGAACGGAGAAGGCAATGGCACCCCACTCCAGTACTCTTGTCTGGAAAATCCCATGGATGGAGAAGCCTGGTAGGCTGCAGTCCATGGGGTCGCTGAGGGTCGGACAGGACTGAGCGACTTCACTTTCACTTTTCACTTGCCTACATTGGAGAAGGAAATGGCAACCCACTCCAGTGTTCTTGCCTGGAGAATCCCAGGGACGGGGGAGCCTGATGGGCTGCCGTCTATGGGGTTGCACAGAGTCAGACACGACTGAAGTGACTTAGCAGCCACTAGCCAGAAACTGAAACATCTGTTTTGGGATGGAGAGAACAGATTCACCCTTCATTCCTCTGCTGTGGTCAGACATTGCGTTTTAACATATATTATGTCTTTTACTCTGCATAACAGTTTTGTGAGAACAGGAATTACCAGTCCCACCCTACATAAGTGAAAAGTAAGGCACAGAAAGTTACCCAGGCAGTAAGTAGGAAAGCCAGGATTTGTGGCTAGGTGACCCTACCTTCAAAACCCTGCTTCTTCCACCATAAACTTACTGCCTCACTGTTTCATTTGGAGTTTCCTTTCTTTAAGATTTATAACAATCCAGCCCTGAAACAGTTTGTCCCTGTTTCCCCTAAAGTATTTTGACTCACCTTCACAGTGTTTGGCAGTAAGGCACATTTGGAAGGTCTTATGAGCTGCTACTTATTACTTCCATTTAAAATTTTTATTTTATTTATTTATTAAAAAAATTTCTTTGGCCGCACTAAGTGGCTTGTAGGATCTTAGTTCTCAGACCACAGATTGAACCTGGGCGCTCTGCAGTCCTAACCACTGGGAATTCCCATTACTTCCATTTTTTTAAAAAAGGCATTGTTTTTCCTTCAAAATGACTTGATAGTTTTCAACTTGAAGAAATTCCCAAAGAAGATGTTTTTCATTACTCTGGCCTACTCTTATATGGAGAGGAAAAAGTCTTGTGACTGCTGTGGAGGTGAGGTCCCTGGGTCCTGTGGTTTATGACTTTGACTCTGGCTTTGTTCTCTTGTAGACAGGTCACTGCCTTTCCATTTCTCACAATTGGGCTGAGCACAACTGAACCATGGGGGACCACAGTCCAGACGACAGCATCAGCTACTTTGAGGTAGAGGAAGATGAGCTGACCCCCGATGACAAGATGCTCAGGTTTGTGGATAAGAACGGACTGGTGCCTTCCTCATCTGGAACCGTTTACGATAGGACGACTGTTCTTATCGAGCAGGACCCTGGCACTTTGGAGGATGAAGATGACGATGGACAGTGCGGAGAACACTTGCCTTTTCTAGTAGGGGGTGAAGAGGGCTTTCATCTAATAGATCATGAAGCAATGTCCCAGGGTTACGTGCAACACATTATCTCACCAGATCAGATCCATTTAACAATAAACCCTGGTTCCACGCCCATGCCAAGAAATATTGAAGGTGCAACCCTCACTCTACAGTCGGAATGTCCAGAAACAAAACGTAAAGAAGTAAGTAAAGCAGTGGGTGAGGGCCCGGTTTGGCTTTGGGGAGGGTTCTTAAACCACACTAGATGGCAGTTTCAGCCAGGGAGTATCAGAGCCCCTGGAATTAGGACCTACCGTGGCTTTCCTTAACAGTATATGCTTCATGTTTTGTTGTGACTCTTTTCTGAAACTTTCAGTGTGTATGGCTAGGTTGAAATCTGGGAGAGCTAAATTGCTACTTTTCCAAATTTCCTCCTTAGATCATAAATAAAATAGACATTTCACGGAGGTAAATCCATGTCTCTGATACGGAAATAACTGCGTTGTGTAAAAATTCTTTTTTCTGGAGAAATGAGTGTTTGCTGAAGTATGCTTTATTAGTGAACATGTAGTGGACAATAAAGGCTAGCTTTCTTTCGTAAGAAACTCGAGCAAGAGGCAGTATATCTAAAAGTTTTCATGCTCATATTTAGCTAGTGCGCATAAGGTAACTCATTATTACAGTGCTTTGAAAACTGAAGCTTGATACAAAGTGGTGAGAATTAGCAGAGTAAAAGATGTGGTTTAAAGGTAGTGATATACATTTTCCAGGAACGAATTGCAGGTCAGCTCTTAGATCCCTGGTAGTTACGATGCCGGAGACTAACCGTCAGATGTTGCTAAACAGCCGTTGGGTAAATCATTTTGCAAAATGTTTTCCTCTTTTACTGTAATTCCGGTCTTGAAACTGGAGAATTTGATTCGTGGCATATGGTTTTCCTTTGCTGGGCTTAGAATCTCAGAGCTGGAAGGGAGACCTAGTGAGACCATCGTGTCGTACCTCCCACCTCCTGCAGAAGTCTCTCTGCAGCAGTTCCTCTGGTCTCTGCTTGAATACCTCCAGGGTGATGAGAGCACACTGTTCCACAGCTGAGCTTAATACAGAGTTTGTTGGCCAGCTCTGATTGTTAGAAAGCTTTGGCTTATATGAAGCCAAGAATCTGCCTTCCTGCAGCTGCTGCCCGCTGGTTCTAGATCTTCCTTTCTGAGCAGTGAGCTAAACCGTCCTCCCACAGAGGGCATCCATCAAGGTAGTTAAAGATCGTGGGTTTCTCTACACCTTCTCCGCTGACTTTCGTGTCCCTCTTATGACATCTTCCCCTAGTTTCTCAGCATCCTGGTCACTTTTGAGTGTATGAGTTCCAATTTTCCAGAGTCCTTAAAATTTGTAATTGAACACAGTCTCAGAAGTGTGAGTCAGCTGGCGCCGAATACCACGCGACTCTTATCTCTTCATCTGGACACTGTACTACAATTACTATATGGTCTATATTTTATTAGCAATGACATCTTACTGTTAGCTGACACTTGAAAATCTCTAGACTGTTGTTTCTTAGCTGGAGATAGTTTTGTCCCCCAGGAGACATTTAGCAATGTCTGAGGACATTTTTGGTTGTCACCTTGGGGAAATGTTACTGGAACCTATTGGGTAGAGTCCAAAGATCCTGTCAAACATTCTAGTACACAGGAGAGCCCCCTACCAACAAATAATTAATTGTCTGGCCCTAAATGTCAATTAGCTGTATTCCAGTAAAATTTTCCTTACAGGAGAAAACAGGCGTTGGGTTTCCTAGACTAGAACACGGGGAGCTGTAGAAGAGAAGGATGAAAAGATAGCGGACATCCAGACGTGGAAGGCAGTGATAGCATGCAGCGGGTCTGGACTGCGTCCTGGAAGCACACTGAAGGTGTCTGAGCCAAGGAGTGATGTGGTTAGAGCAGCATTTTAGAAACGTTGCTCTGGTAGCCGTAGCAGCTTGATGCCTGGCTAGAAGATGGTTTCAGGTTAGGTTTGGGGTTTCCTTTGAGTCTGATGAAGGGTAACGTGGAAAGAATCCAGAGCTTTTGTTGAAGTAGAAGAGAATGTGGTTTATTATTAAAGTTTGGAGAATGAGTGGTAAGTTGAGTTTGATTCAAAGGATTTATCTGTTTTTCTAAGCGGGTTGAGTGCCTTCTCTCTCAGCACAGTGGCCACACAGATGACTCACGGAGCTTCAGATCTCAGTAGTGAGTTAAGTAGTTCACGTCCACTGTGATAGGTACTTTGAGGCCTCTTCAGAGTGCTCTATGCAGGCTGGGGGAGAGCAGCTGACTCTCCTGTCCCCCTTGCCCTCCAAGAATGGCGATTCCATTAACAGGAATCGAGAGGAAGAGGAGAATATTTGGTGGGGAAACTGGTGAACTGGTTGGAGTATATTGAATGTATAGTCCTTGGAGAAAAATAAAGTGAACACGTTGAGAAGCTGTTTGGAAATGCGGATCTGAAGTCAAGGAAGGGGTTTGGGATGAGAATTGTGGATCCATGAAAGTGCAGTCGTTCAAACTGTGGGCAAATAACCTAAGGGAGAAGAAATAAGACTTGTTCTGAGAATTTAAGGGTTAGAAAGAGAAAGAGGAACCAGAGATCACATAGTCCCAGAGATGGGTGGAACACGATGTTGTGGAAGCTGAGGGAAGAGGGATTTAAGAAATATGAATATTCTTTTGTGACCCTGAAGAGGGATCGAGGGGCTGAAGATGAGCCATTAGCTCTGCTGCTTGTGCAATTGATCACCTGTTGGGATCACTGGAGGCTGAGGCCAGATTTCAAATGATGGAGAAATGAGTGGGTGGTGAGGAAGCAGGAGGCAGGAAGCATCAAGGTTTCTCTCTCTTTTTTTAAAAAATAGGGTAGTTGGAGGAAGAAAAGTGATGAGGCAGTAGTAAGTAAGGGGGTTGGATCATTTTTTTAGCAGAGGAAATCTGAACATGGCTTAGGGCTTAAACTTTGGGCCATCCTCAGTTAATGATTGCTATGAGAGTTTTTCAAGAGCAGATGTTTGGGAAACATTTAAGTTAAGACAGAGATTTGTTTATTAATATGGGATTTCTCAAGAGCTTTTGATAATAACCAAGAAGGAAGGAAATGCAGAATTCTACAAATATTTTGAACTTGGGAAACCATTTTTTCAGGTCTTATTTCCATGGTCAGTGTTCTGTGGAACACGTTTTGGGAAACGCTGATCTAGGCAGCAAAGGAGGAGATGGTGGGGAAGGGAGGATTATGCAACCAGTGATATGAGCTGTCACTCCGTCCTACTTGCAAGCCTGGTTTACCATTCCTGTCTTTTGATCCTTGATAATCATGTTGAATAAGACAAGTACCTTGTTCAGTCCACCATGGATTTAGCCCATTGTGCTTTCTTTTCCTCCCACCATGTTTTCCCATTCTATCCATGAGACCTACATGGAAGGTTCTAGAAACTCATTGAAATCATTAGGTGTGGGGTTATCTGGAGGTTGAGGGAGAAGCCCCAATGGCTTTCAGTCTTTGAAAATTGTGCTAAATGACCAGACATTCAGTAGACTCGCCTTCCTGGAGCGCCATCATAACTGTAGCTTTTGTTGTAACGGCGATGTTATTTTATTTCTTGGCATTTAAATCCATGTAATTGGTATGAAGAGGCCAGTGTTTATGACTGTCTGATAACACTCTTCATGATTTCTTTACATTCCCCCCACCTCCACCTTTAAAAAAAAAAAAAAAAACTGACAAAAAACTGTGGTCGGTTTCTGTATCTCTATGCCCAGGTGTTACTCTTAAGAAATGAAATCATTTGATAGCTAGTCGTCTTGGCTTCCTAAGCAGCTTATTTTCTGAGTCAGATTCTGGCTTGATTTTCCTGTTTACCTTAGATTGTTCCATTGTTTGCTATAGTGTGTGGTTGGCTTACCTATTACTTCATTTTTTTCTCCCTTGTGCTTGTTTTGTGCAAAAATAAACCAGCCAGAACCTTGCTACAGATCCTGCCTTTTCCCACAGGGCCACTGGTCATTCCCATCCAAAGTGCACCTGTCTCATTCTTGTACTTGCTACTTGACTGCTGTCTGCCTGTTGACTTGGTATTGTTGTTTAGTTGCTAAGTTGTGTCCAACTCTTTGCGACCCCATGGATGGCAGTGCACCAGGCTTCCCTGTCCTTCCCTATCTCCCAGAGTTTGCTAAGACTTAAGTTAATCGAGTCAATGATTTAGAAGCTCTCAAATCAAGACATTGTCACTCTGACCTGTCAGAATGAGAACCTGTCATTCTCAGGGTCAGCATTCTTAAGAATTGCTCCTTTAATACCTTTTTACTCCAGGTTTCTAAGCAGCTGTGTTTCCTTTCGTCAGTTCATGCAGTCACTGGTCTCCTAAACTTTTTTGCATCTATGCCCTTCCCAAGACCATTTCAGGACTGTCGGGTTGCTTCCTCTGAACCACATCAGTGAATGTGCCTCCCCGCACCCGTGAACTGACCTTGCACTTCTCTGCTGCATGGTTGGCCAAGAAAGGTGAAGAAACCCAGGAATCACATACTAAATATGCTCTTTATGATGCACCCGAGTGTCCCAGAGCATTGATTGGGAGAAAATATATTTTTTCTGCCGAGAAGCACAGCTACAGGGATGCTTAATGAATTGGGTTGCTTGCTATGTTGGTCAGTGATATTCCAAGGGATCTTTTTTTTTTTCAGTGTGACAAATTTTAAGATATAGAATAAGGGGGAAATTTTGATTCTAGTGTTTCAAAGCCTTTTTGCAACGTGCCCTTTACCTTGGGGACCCAGTTCCAATCTCATGGCTCATTATCAATCCCTAAGGCAGTGTGAGGATCCTCTCAGACAAACCAGGTTGTTGTTGACTCTGCAGAGGGGATCCGCCCACTTTTAGTCTTTGCACACCGTGATTATCTTCCTTTACAGGTTCCCTTGTAAACTCTCACAGAATTGCCCTGCAGAACTAGGACAGAGACAGTTTCTGCTTGAAATGCTAGTGTTGAGGATCTGTTCATTCTTTCCACAAGCTTTTACTTATTGAGTATCATCAGCGTTTGTCAAATATCAGGAAGGACAAAGAAATAATCCCTGCCCTGAGGGACTCTGGGGAGTCCGGAAGGAAGACCGCTGAGGCCGAAGGCGCAGGGTTCGGAAGGGAACCAGGGTTGGAAGCGTTTTCCCTTGCCAGCAGATGAAGCCAGTTGAGCGCTATCTCCCGCATGCCAGCATGCATGTCACATACTTCTTTTCAGCCATCAGCATTTCCATCACTGAGGCCCACTGGCTTGGAAGAGAGACCAGGGTGACTTTACATTCCAACTGGTTTTCCGGCATAATGCTGCAGGAATAACAGTTCTCAGATTTACATTGTATGTGGGCTGTACCTGTTGAGTATTGCTAATATTTCAATGTAGGACATTGGAGAAAGAATCTGAATGTTCATGTTTTTCTCTTATTTCAATCTAGCTTATTCTTAAAATTGTTTCCTCTGTGATGTGCACAGGGATAAGTTAGACCTAGGTTCCATCTTTGTTCTGGTATATACTGAGTGGCCTTGGGCAAGCTGCTCCATTTCTTCTTTTTTAAAACTGAAACAAAAATATCCTGTCACTTTTCGTGAAGGTGAAATAAGATTTATTCATTTATATATGCACAACAGGGGATGCATAAAACGTTCAGGATCGTGCCTGGTGCCTGTTTGGTGAATGTCCTCTCTTCCTTGAAGGCCCACGAGGTTCTTTCTTGTTTCTTTTTTTAAAATTTACTTCTGGCAGCACTCCTCTTTCTTGCTGCGCTCAGGCTTTCTCTGGTTTCGGAGTTGAGAGGGCTCCTCTTTGTTGCAGTGCACGGCTTGTCCTTGTGGTACCTTCTCTTCTTGTGGAGCGTGGGCTCTAGGGCGTGCAGGCTTGAGCAGTTGCGGTTCCCAGGCTCTAGCGTGTGGCCTTAGTGGTTTTGGCACATGGGCTCGGTTGCTCAGCGGCATGTGGGACCTCCCCGGACCAGGGATTGAACCTGTGTCCCCTGCATCTGCGAGTGGAATCTTGTTCACTGTACCACCAGGGAAGTCCCCTACATGGTCTTGAAGGAGGTATGGAAGGGCATATCCTCCTGTTAAAGAAAAGGTTAAACTGTCTTTGTTTGGAACTCTTTGGGAAGCGTTTTCTCCTGAAACAGGGTTATAGATTGTGTGTTTAGGTACCCTGGAGCCCAGTCACCCTTGACTTGCTGAACTGTCTTATTAATACGGTTGTGGAACGTGACCCACCATTTAGAACCATGTTTTACAAGGAGAACATGTTCATAGTCCCTCTGCAGGGGCTCTGGGTACAGCCCTTGCCACAGGTAACCTTCCAGACACTCACCCTCCTCCCTTGGACTTCCTGGGCTTCCTGAGAGCAGGCCCCCAAAACTTCCTTCCATGGTGGGCAGTTGGGGTACCAAGCAAAGCTGGGACTCTTTTTAAATATAGTTTTTAACTTTTTACAATTGAGATAAAATTGACATGCAACATAATGATTCCGTATTTGCATATATTACAAAATGATCACCATAATAAGTCTAGTTAACCATTTTTTTTCTCGTGAAGAGAACTTTTAAAATCTACCCTGTCAGCAACTTTCAGATAGACAATACATATCTATTAACTGTAGTTACCATGCTGTGCACTACATCCCCATGACTTACTTATTTCATAAGCTGGGGGCCCTTACAGCTAAAGGATGAGGACTCCTGTTTTGCTGGCAGTGGCAAGAGGGTTAGGTGGCTGGCATCTTTTGAGTGCCTGCTGTGTACCAGGCACTGTGTTCAGGATTCTGATAGTTTTGTATTTTCGTAATAATCTGAGGCAAGAATCATACACTGAAGCCCATTAGCTATGAGAAGGGCTGAGACGTGAAGAGCAGCCAGGGTGGCACTGGTTCCCTAAAGGTACAGGGTTGAGGCGTGGAGACAGTGTGTGAATTCAGCTCTGTGGTAGGCAGTGCAGAGCTCTTCCATTTCTCCTCCGAGCTCTTTGGTTGCATATGATGGAGTGGGAGAGAGATCACTGACAGTGTGGGGAGAGAGTTGGTGCTGGGGAGAGGGATGGGAAGGAAGGGGCAGAGCCAGGCTGAGCATTGATTTATAAGTATGTTCAGATGCTCGGTGTTCAGAATCAGAGACTCCCTTTCCTTACTGATAGTGGCGCTGTTAGTGTGTGTGGGATCTAATTCTGCTGGCCTCATTTCTTTTTCCTCCAGCAAAAACGCAGCTTTTTTTCTCTTCTTGATTTTTTTTTTTTTCCTTCCCGTGCACCACATGGGGAGCTTAGTTCCCTGACGAGGGATTGAACCTGCCGCCCTTGCAGTGGCATCTTAACCACTGGACACTAGGGAAGTCCCACTTCTGAATTTCTTTTGAAGCTGTTGTCTCCTAGAATTCCAGTGTTTAATTTTCTTATTTTTGCTTATCTCATTTCACCTTTCCTTCTCTGCTTCTATTAACTTACAAGGGCAGTCACCTTTGTTAATTATTTCTCTATTCTAGAACTACTCAGAACACTTTATAAATCAACATCTGAAAACTTTTATGCCTCCTGCCCTTTATGAAACATTAGACCCCATCCTCAGTGATCCCAGCCTGTGCCGTACCTGAGCTCCCTAGCTGCCTAATCAGCAGCTGTGTAAGTGATGTAGTACTTAAGCTCTTTTGGAGAAACGTGTTTTCCGATGGAATCTTTGGTGACGTGTTCATATTATAGGTACTCCAGTTAATTTCTTAAAAAAAATTTTTTTTAATTTAAAAAATTATTTGTTTATTTTTGGCTGCACTGGGTCGTCTTTGCTGTACGCGGGCTTTTCTCTAGTTGCGGAGAGTGGGGGCTCCTCTTTAGTTGCGGGGCCCAGGCTTCTCACTGCAGCGGCTCCTCTTGTGAAGCACGGGTTCTAGGCGCTCGGGCTTAGTTGCTCTGCCGAATGTGGAACCTTCCCAGACCAGCAGCGATCGAACCTGTGTCCCCTGCATTGGCAGGCAGATTCTTATCCACCGCACCACCAGGGAAGTCCCCTACTCTGGTTAATTTCAACAGGCCAATTAATTATGTGTCCCTCAAGTTCTTTAAATTCAGGTTGGGCATCACCTCCTTTGAGAAGTTGTTCTTAGTCATCCCCAAGCTTGAGTTTTTCTTCAGTCAGTTCAGTCGCTCAGTTGTGTCTGACTCTTGGCGACCCCATGGAGCGCAGCATGCCAGGCTTCTCTGTCCATCACCAACTCCCGGAGCTTGTTCAAATTCATGTCCATCTAGTTGGTGATGCCATCCAGCCACCTCATCCTCTGTTGTCCCCTGCTCCTCCTGCCTCCTGAGTTTTTCTTAGTCTTTTTCTCTATATTTCCCTATATTCTAACATCTGTACATTTCCTCATACCCTATTGTTCTTGTCTGTTTGGATCTCTTCTCGACTTTGAGCTTCTAGAGAGCAGGAGCCATTTTTTCTGTATTCCTATCTCCTGGGACAATATAATCCCTGGAACAGAACTTTTTTTGAATGCGTACATGCGTGATAAACTTTAATTGTATTTAAATGTACCAAATGTTGCAATACCTCTGCTGAGTAAGGAGGTTTTTTGCAACTTCCTGCTCTGATCCAGTTTGTAGTGGTTTGTTTTCCCTTCTTCTGATATTTGATGCTGTTTAAAAACGATTCTGAAAGACAGTATTGGCACTTGCGTTTCCTGCCTTCTTCCAGACAGGGTGAGATCACACATGTATTCAGTGTAGTATCGGGGAGCACTTGCTTTGACAGCCGTGTGTCCCACCGTTAAATCCACACACCTTGCTCAGGCTGTGTCCTCTCCCCTCCGCTGTTTTGTGTAAGAGTAGTTTTATTCAGTATCTCCATGTCCTCCCTTTTCCTAGCTTCTCAGCCTGGTAGGTCCTGGCTTCTGCTCTCACCCTCCCAGTGACACTAGTCTTGCTGGCCGAGTTCTGACCTTGTGAGCTGAGTCTTAAGAAACGCTTCCTCAGTCACCTCTGCCATATTTGACCTGGTTGGCCCTCCTCCTTGAAACTCTGTCCCTCTGTCACTTAGAGCCCCTGCCCCTACTTTCCTCAACAGGGAGTCCTGTGGGTTTAGTTTCGTTTGTTTAGTCATCTGTCCCTTCACTAAGCAAGTCTCAGCCACTTCTCCAGAGGCCAGTGCCTGAGGCTGTGGCAGTGAACTGGTCGAGCCGGACGGATGTGGCCCTTGCTCTCATGGAGCCTGCTGCAGTCGCGCTGCAGAGTAGCGGTTCATTGTTTAACTTGACAGGTATCTACTTGGTGCTTTCTGTTCTCCAGCTACTGCTGTGCCTAGCATCTACATAGATAATTATGTAAATTATCTAATTATGTAATTATTCAATCTTACTGGTATTCTGTGCTTTAAAGACATACAGGACGCCGTGTGCTGTGCCTAGGCGCGCAGTCGTGTCTGACTCTTTGCAACTCCATGGACGGTAGCCCACCCCGCTCCTCTGTCCATGGAGATTCTCCAGGCAAGAATGCTGGAGTGGGCGGCCGTGCCCTGCCCTCTTCCAGGGGATCTTCCCAACCCAGGGATTGAACCCAGGTCTCCCGCACTGCAGGTGGATTCTTTACCGTCTGAGCCACCAGGGAAGCCCAGGATGCCATGAAAACCTGTAATAACAATTGTTGTTTAGTCTCTGAGTCGAGTTCAACTCTTGTGACCCCATGGACTGTCGCCCACCAGCCTCCTCTGTCCATGGGATTTCCCAGGCAAGAGTACTGGAGTGGGTTGCCATTTCCTTCTCTGAGGGATCTTCCCAACCCAAGGATCAAACTTGCGTCTCCTGCTTGGAAGGCAGATTCTTTACCACTGAGCCAACTGGGAAGCCCCTGTAATAAGGATACCTCTTCTCATTCGGGGAGGGGATAGGAATGGGTCAGGGAACAAGTTCCTGAGGAAGGAACACTTAATGGAAGCTTTAATTGGCCAAGTAAGAAAACCTAGATGAGAGGAGCGGTTGGCAGGGCAGAGAGACAGGAATGGGTGGTTAATTTTACTTGTTACTTAGGAAGGTATCAACTGCTGTAGCATCTTAAGAACGAAATTCTGCTCGCCATCCACCACTGTCATGAGCTCTGTGACTGAGACTCGCAGACTCCTTAAGTGGAGCACTCACAGTCGTGGTTCTCCTCCCGGGTCAGGGGTCATTTTGAAATCTCTATCTCGAAGTACCGGAGAGGTTTTCCGTCTTGAGAAATCAGGACGTGCATGAGAGGATAATTAGCTGCGTAAGCTAAGTGTCAAGTGAGTGGTATAGTTAAATACTATTGGAATTCTGAGACGGGCACTGTCACGTAGGTATGGAATGGTAGTGGAGGGCCTTGGAGGTGGTGAAGCTTGAGTGGAAGAGATTGGGAAAAGCAGAGAAGAAAGGAACTGGACGTTTCCAGTAAGAGAACAGAGAGTCCAAAGGCAGGCAAATGGGACTCCAGTGCTGCAGTTAGGGAAGAGGCGCTGTCCCCTGTGGGCCTTGACGGTTCTCTGCTGCTGGCCTGAAGAGCGGCTTGAAGGAGTTTGAACACAGGGCTAGGGAATTGGGGCTGTATCATTTGAGCAGGGAAATGGCACGTGTGCGCACTGGTTTAGAATAAATCTGGTGGCGATTGGCTTCAAAACTAGGCCCTGAGACATGAGAATGCCTGCTCAATAGTTCCATTCAGCGGGTATTTATGGATCACCTCTGGTGTGGCCTAGGGAAGGGAAAGAGGTGAATGAGCAGGAGAACCCTTGTCTGGGGAACTTAAAATCCTGTGCAAAATCCTACTAGGGACTGGGCTTTTGAGAGAAGGACCTGGAGCCCAGGGGAGATGGGAGGACTCCGGGCTCCTCCCTCCCCACCCCTACAGGTTTTCAGGGTTTGGCAAACAGATGCCTGTTTGTGTAGAATGGTTTTCACATTTAAAAATTATTTTTAATCTAAAGAACAGTATTTCATGATATATGAAAATGATGAAATTCAGATTTCATTGTCCATAAATAAAGTTTATTTGGAGCACAGCCTTGCTTGTCCATTTATGTACTGTCTGTGGTTACTTTCGGTGCTTCCCAGATGGCTCAGTGGTAAAGAGTCTGCCTAAACCCTGGGTCGGGAAGATCCCCTGGAAAAGGAAATGACAGCCCACTCCAGTATTCTTGCCTAGAGAATCCCATGGACAGAAGAGCCTTGCAGGCCACAGTCCATGGGGTTGCAGAAGAGTCAGACACAACTTAGTGTCTAAACAACAACAAATGGTTACTTCCACGTACATACAACAGTGGAGTTGAGTAGCTGTAAGAGGGACCACGTGGCCCAAAAGGCCCTTGAGTCACCGCATCCTAACATCAGATCCTCCCTCTCTGAAACTGGATGTCCTTCTCCCTACCTCAGGCCTTTCCCTCCACCCGGGCTTTTAAATATCCTTGTCATCTTTATGTTCCTCCCAGATCCTCAGCTTCTTTCATCCAGGACCTTTTTCCTCCCAAATATGCTCAAAACCTATCTTACTTCAAACAAACAAGATTTCATCAACTCAGAAGTCCACTTCTGCCAGTCTGCACCTCCAGTCTCTATCCCTGCCTCTCATGATTCACCTTAAGCCAGACTTTTGGCTTCATCAGTCCATTAAAACTAGTCTTGCTGAGTCCTTGGTGAATTCCTAGCTGCTGGATCCTATACTTTCCCTAGTCCTTCCTATCTTCCTTGTTTTCTCTGAAAACATCCTGACCATTCTCTTTTCCTCAAGACCTTTTATCTTTTGGCTTCTGTGACGTCCATCTCCTTTGCATTCTCTTCCCAGTTCCGCAGTCCTGTCACCCATTCACCCACCAGTGGCGTCTCTTCTTTTTACCAGTTCCCTAAACATTGGTGACGTTCAGGAGCCTGTCCTTTGGCCTCGTGGCCAAGATTTTATTGAGCATCTACTATATGCCAGTCCCTGTGTTGAAATACTTTACACGAATTATCCCTAGTCTTTATAACAACCCTAAAAAGATTGATTTTTCTTTCCTCCATGTTGTAAATAGGAGCTGGAGACTAGCTTAAGTAACTTTCCCAGAGTTACACAGTAAGTAGCAGGGTTGGGCCTTGAACCCGCCTGCTTTAGTACATAGTAAAGGCAGCTGTTACCTGTGTACCAGAAACTCCTGCACTAGACTTTATTTTTTAGCTTCCAGCCTATATGTGTGCCTACTAGACATTGCTACCTGGCAGTACCTCAAACCCAACTTACCACCTCTCCCCACCCTCTGTCCAGTCCAGAATTGGTGTGTGACCATCTGTTTTGTCATGCAGGTCCTAATCTTGGGAGTTGGTCTTGACTTTGCCATTCCTCATTGCTACCACGCCTCAGCACACTGTTGTCACTAGAGCCACTCATTTCCCCCCTTTAATTTTCTCCTGAATTCATCTCTCATAATGTCCACTGTCAGTTTATTTACTTATGCTGTGTGGCATGCGGGATCTTAGTTCCCTGACCAGGGATTGAACCCATGCCCCCTATAATTGGGAGCACAGAGTCTTAACCCCTGGACTGCCAGGGAAGCCCCGTCACTTCCCTAGTTTGGATTCTTCTCACCTCTGTCTTGGACAGTTGTCCCCCTTCTCTTCACCTCTGCTACCCCTTCTTCTGTTCGCTTACCCTTCCAGTCTATCTTCCATAGGCTTCCAGAATGATCTCTTGTAAACCCCTCATCTGGTTGTGTTGCTATCTTGGCTAAAACCAAGATATCTTGGCTCCCTGTTGTCCTCTTCCTCTACTTCACAGCTTAACTGAGGAGGCTTCACTCATTTTTCTAGATTCTGTTTCCAGCCTCTCACCTACCGAGGTGTGTTTGTGGTCTCTTGGACCAGTGTTCTCATTCATCTCTGCATGTAGTTCTCAAGGCGTTACCTCTTTCTGGAATGCCCATCTCCTCCAGTTTGTCTAAGGAACACTCTTTCAGTTAATCCCTAAAAAATAGACCAATAGGCAAACCAAAACACATCCTCAGTTCAGGCAGAATGCCTCAGTCTCCAAGCCTTCACTGAGCCCAGTCTTTCCAAGAAGGATTAGGTTTCCCTCTTTGTATGCTCCCCAGGCACCGCGGGTGTGTGCATTGCCCGGCTCAGCACAGTCTATACTCATCTGTGCACACGTGCCTGCTTAAGATGATGCTCCGTAAAAGGAGAGCTTTTTGCCTCGTTCACCTTTCATCTGTGCTGTCTAGCTTGTTGCCTGGGGTATAGGAGCTCAGTAACTGTCAGATGGATACCAGTAGTGTGGCGAGAGCAGACTGAAGCGTGGAGAGCAATGAGTAAAGGGGGAAGGTGTCTGCTAAAGCTGAAGACTAGGCAGAACTCTTTTTCTTTTCACTTTCACACATTGGAGAAGGCAGTGGCAACCCACTCCAGTGTTCTTGCCTGGAGAATCCCAGGGATGGGGGAGCCTGGCGGGCTGCTGTCTATGGGGTCACACAGAGTCGGACACGACTGAAGCGACTTAGCAGCAGCAGCAGCAGCAGGGCCTTGATATGTATAGCATCAGGACATTGACAGAGTCTTTTCACAGAGGCTTTGTCTCATTTTGTTCTGCTCACAAGCACCATGAGACAGCAGGACATTCAGTTCTGCTGTGTAGAGATAAAGAACCTTTAGTTCCGAGACGTGGAAAGACCTGCTCAAAGTCCTGAACCTAAGCGCCAGTGGTCATTTTTCTCCAGCCAAGGCTGTATTGCTTCCCCTTTCCCAGGAGAGAGATGGGGAAGGTTCGGAAGATGAGAGAGAAGCTTTGGGCTGAACCTATATGTAGAAGTTAAAGAAAAGGAGTGAGTGACTCAGGGAAGAAGACAAAGAGCCCCACGGAATTGCTTTGTGGTGTAGGACACGTTTCAGAAGGAGAGGGCATCGGTGAGAAATTTTTTTCCAATCTTAAAGGAAAATTGGGAAGGAGGAAAGAGTTTGAGCACCAGCAAGCTCAAGAGCATGGTTTCGTCCGGTGAAGGCAGCTTGCCGAGTGGTTCCACAGGCACTGCAGGAAGTGGAGGCTCCTGCAGATGGCACGCTTTCCAGGAAGAGTGGTGAGGGAAGGGGACCAGGAGGAGCAGTTTGAGAAGCGCCATACTACCAGATATTCCCAGAAGTCTGTGATACACGTTTTTCATTTTGTAGATCTGAAGTTACAGAAGAGACTATGCTGGTATATAACTGAACTAGTACACCTATGACTGAGTATATAAATTTCAGAATGTTTTAAACTCAGTTTTATGTTGGTTGGTTCTCATCAGGTTACAGGCCCAGAGGACAAGATGTTGAGTCGAGCCTTAGAGTCGTATGTGAGCATGGGTGAGTGTAGTAGTATGTGCCCGCTTTAGGGCGTGGGTGTTGAGTGGACACCAGTCTTACGCTCATGTAGAGTATTTAACTGCCTCTGCCTTGCCTCTCGTCCATTGCTCTCATCGTTTGTTGCCCTGGTGTAATTTGCTCAGCAGGAAGATTTCCCCCTTGTGTTAGAGGTGCTTTCTGTGTCGACGACAGAAGCCTGTGTATCTCACCTGCCTCTCCCGAGAGCCAAGCTCTGGGGGAGTTAGGCGCTGGGCAGCTCTGTTGTGCCACTGACGAGGTGTCCTCCGTCTGCCAGGTAAAGCGGTACCAGTGCACCTTTGAGGGCTGTCCCCGCACCTACAGCACAGCAGGCAACCTGCGCACCCACCAGAAGACCCACCGAGGGGAGTACACCTTCGTCTGCAACCAGGAGGGCTGCGGCAAGGCCTTCCTCACCTCCTACAGCCTCAGGATCCACGTGCGGGTGCACACGAAGGAGAAGCCATTTGAGTGCGACGTGCAGGGCTGTGAGAAGGCGTTCAACACGCTCTACAGGTCAGCACCCAGCCCCCGAGCCCGGCTCTGCCACGACCACGGCGCTCCCCCTATACCGGGCAGACGCTCACATGCAGGGCTTGAAAGAGGGCAGCTGTGCCAAGCTGCCGACAGTTCCTCAGAGGAGTTGTTACTTAGACATGGACACATCCTGGATCGGTTACAGTCAGAAAAGCTTTGTGTCTGGATCTGTATCTCCCAGAATGACATCCCGGCCTGAGGATTTTAGTAGTTGGTATGGAATAATATCTCCTGTTGGCTCAGGAGCTTGGTATTACGGATTCTTTGATTTCCTTCCCAGCCTCAGCTTGAAGATTAACTTTTTTCTCCCCTCAAGAAGTGGGGAGTGGTCTGCTCATCAGCCATTTTTCTTTTCTACCGTTTATATCAGGAGACTTACATTAGTCTTCAGCATTGGCTATCACATAGCAAACACAGTAATAGCTAACACTGGTGGGCTCTAGTCCATAGGATCGCAAAGAGGTGGACACAGCTGAGCAGCCGTACCTAAAAAGCACTCACTGCGTGGCAGGCAGTGTCCTGTGCGCTGCGAAGGGAATGGAAGCAGAGAGGTTTTGTAACTGGGTCAAGATCCCCTTCTGGTCGAGGAGACCAGAGTTTGAGTCCCAGGCAGCCTGGCTTCAGGGTCACACTCACCCCACTCTGCTGTATAATTCTTTGAATTTCTCTTTGAGCACAAAGTGTTGATATTAGTGTATTATGACTGTAGAATTCTCATGTACTTGACCTTGATGCACATTAAGCTGACGTGGGAAAGCTCTGGCGTGCATTATGACAAAGGGGATTTCTCTGGGGTATCTTGCAGGCTGAAAGCACATCAGAGGCTTCACACAGGGAAGACGTTTAACTGTGAATCTGAAGGCTGCAGCAAGTACTTCACCACACTCAGTGATCTGAGGAAGCACATTCGAACCCATACAGGAGAAAAGCCATTTCGGTGGGTCTCGCTGTTTTCTGTTTATCACTGACTAGGTTTCGGGGGTGTGTCTTGATGCACTCTAGTATTTTTCAAAATGGGGAGGGAATTCCCTGTGCTAGCTCTTTGGGCAGTGCTTGCTCTCCCCGGGATAGCTGTAAACCGCTGCAGACTGGAGGAGGGGCGATGGGGCCCACGAGCGTCCCCACCTGCTCTGTGGGGGATGGCTTCTCTGCCTTACCCTCTCCCTTTACTTTCACGAAGCGTTTACTGCGACTCCCTCATCAGTACTAGAGAAATGCTAAGATGCAGGCTCTCCTCCTGAGAACCTTCGTCTGCTCTGGTGGAAACGAACAAGGAACCAGACAGTCTGAGAATGAGATGCTGAGCACAGGGGCAAGGATACCTACCTAGGAAGAGGGGAGGAGGGGAGGAGGGGTAAAGATACTTAAGCTAGTGGTGCAAGTATTGTTTTGTTTTTTTTTAGTCACTTGTTTGGCTGTTGCTTTGTAATATGTCGTGTGTACATACAAACATTATAGGAGCGTCTTTTTTAAAAAAATTAATTTATGTTAATTGGAGGCTAATTACTTTACAACATTGTAGTGGTTTTTGCCATACATTGACATGAATCAGCCATGGGAGTATGTGTGTTCCCCATCCTGAACCCCCCCTCCCACCTCCCTCCCCATCCCATCCCTCAGGGTCATCCCAGTGCACCAGCCCTGAGCACCCTGTCTCATGCATCAAACCTGGACTGATGGTCTGTTTCACATATGGTAATATACATGTTTCAATGCCATTCTCTCAAATCACCCCACCCTCGCCTTATCCCACAGAGTCCAAAAGTCTGTTCTTTACACCTGTGTCTCTTTTGCTGTCTTGCATATAGGGTCATCATTACCATCTTTCTAAATTCCATATATATGCATTAATATACTGTATTGGTGTTTTTCTTTCTGACTTACATCACTCTGTATAATAGGCTCCAGTTTCATCCACCTCATTAGAACTGATTCAAATGCATTCTTTTTAATAGCTTTTAATATTCCATTGTGTATATGTACCACAGCTTTCTTATCCATTTGTCTGCTGATGGACATCTAGGTTGCTTCTATGTCCTGGCTATTGTAAACAGTGCTAGGAGCATCCATTTTTATCTATAGATTTCCATTTATATATATAGATATATATATGTGAACACACTTACATATTGAATTGATACATGTATAAATATAAGCTTGAAGGAAGGAGTTGTACCATCTAATTTCTCCTGTGCTCACAGCATATAGTGTGGTTCTGGGCATTCAGCAGGGATTGAAAAACAACTTTGGAGTGACTATATGATGTTTTTAATGAGGTAATCAGTTTGTAAGGATCCATCCTAAATATAACATAAATATATTACTGAAAACTGCCTATAAACATGTCTCTGAATTTAGGCAAGGAGGGATTGCTGTTACATTCATGGCATTAAATATGCTGCCTTTCTATTCTCAAATCACTCATCTCATTAGGACACCTGAAAATCAGACAGTCTTCAGGGACAGTCAACTCTTAAACACCAATTAAATGGAAGTGTGTTTTTTAAGAATTACAGATACATTTCTGAGTCATGGCCCCTCTAAAGGCAAGAGTATTTGGATCCTAGTTGGTTACTCTCCAGCTGCTGTGAAGCTTGGGTTGCTTTTTTCCCCATAGGGCTATCAAGGGGATTCTAATTTCTATTCAGTTATACGTGTTTTTGTCATGATTAAAACTGCTAATTTTTCCTGAGTGTTAGATGGGGCTTTAGATGCAATGATTTTATGTACTTAAAAAGTAAAATGCTTTAGAGAAGTTTTCTATTTAAAGAAATAAAATATTTTGGCGTATAAGTATATGCATTCATTCATGTAAATAGTGACCGAATGCCTGCCGTGTGCAAGAACTACAGCGGATGTGAAGAACTACATGGACCCTGCCCTCAAAGGAATTGCAATCTAGGAGAAGAGATAACAAATGTATGCGCACAGAGATAAAATAAGATTGGGAATGACAGGTGCCATAAAAGTAGCATGTAGATAAATGCCCTTGGAGTCCTAAGGAGGGAAATATTACCTCTGGTTTTAGTTATCAAGAAAGTAAAAGAGAAAAGTTCTCTGAAGATGACAGATAATCACATTGTAGCCAGTGTATTCTAACTGATTTTGCGCTTGTGTTGTATTTCGGGCCCTGTGCCTATGTGAAAGCCTCTGTACCCATCACTCATATTCCTTGTGTTTCATTTGCCACAGTAGATTTTCCATATGCGTTCTCATTGTCAATAGAATTCTGTTGCGTCATTCATCAGAAGGCTTTTATTGTTAGGGCTCTCAGCATGTACCTTACCTGTAGGACAAGAAACACGTTTCCTGGGCCAGCCTCTCCCTCTCATCCCAGATTTGTCACCTTATTTTCCAGGGACCTGTCATCATTCCCATCTGTAAAACCCATTTTGTCGATCTGATCATAGTGTTCTGAGCAGCTTTAATTTAAGTTTGTATTTACAAGAGATATTGAAGATAAAGGTCGATTAGCTAATGACTGCTATCCTTTCTGCTTAAACAACTTCCTTAGGTGTGATCATGATGGCTGTGGAAAAGCATTTGCAGCAAGCCACCACCTTAAAACTCACGTCCGTACACATACTGGTGAGTTTAGGCTAATTTTTATCTTTTAACCTTCTTTGAGCCAATAAATACGTGTGTTTCCATTGAAACCTGTACAGCTTTGTGGAGAGAGCAAGTCTAATCAGTTGGCCTTCACCTATAATGTTTGAGTTCCTCTCAAATGTTAAAAAGGATCTAAAGACTGGACTCAGGAGCTTAACCTTAAGAAATAAAGCCAATTCAGAGATACTCAGTAAAGAATCTGAGGGGGGAAAAAAGAAACTAGCTTCTCTTTTAACTTCCTAGGAGCAGGCCATTCTCAGTGCTTTGCTCTGCATTAAATTTTAGGACTGGGTTGATTAACTTGTGGATAATTGATCCAGTGTATTACCTGAACCCTCATTAGCATATTTACTTCCCTATGTTAGGGGAAAGTAGATGTCTTCATCCAGTGAAATGGTTTTATGGTGGAATTAACACCTCTTTTCATTCTTGCAGGTGAAAGACCCTTTTTCTGCCCCAGTAATGGCTGTGAGAAAACATTCAGCACTCAATACAGTCTCAAAAGTCACATGAAAGGTCACGATAACAAAGGAAACTCATACAGTGCACTTCTAAATCACAACGGATCAGAGGTGTGGAGTGTTTCGTCTCTCGTTTTGATCTGGGCAGCATAGAACAGCGACAGTTGTTTATGCCTCCGGTTAAAATGCCTTCTCTCTAAATCTGTTAGCGAGAGAAAAGGAATCAGTGTCAAGATCTATGTCTTTGTGAGGGGGTGGCAGAAGCCAGAAATCTCACCAGGCTCCCTGTGCGTCAGCTCCTGATTCGGCTCCGCCTCTGGTGGAAGAGGTGTCTTGGAACCAGAGGTCTCAGAATGGCTACCAAAGGGTCGGCCAGGTGCTCTCAAAGGGTGTTATTTTCCCATTCATGTCATGTAAAATGGTACATTTGAACTTTGAGTTTTGGACACTATTTAATGATTTGCTTTACCCTTCCATTAATCCATCACTGGAGAACCAGGTGGAGTCTGGGGGTGGGGTGGGGAGGTGGTCCCCTGCCCTTTAGAATTGTCTGCAGACCTAATGGTTTGATAGCCACTGCCTTTAAGGCACTGAACCACAGACAAGCCTCTGCAGAGGTTTAGGTGGTTTTGTCTGTTTTTCTTCACCAAGCCCTCTCCTCTGTGGCTTCTTTCCAGAGAGATCCTGGGATAAATTTACTGTTACTACTTCTGATATGGTATTGGGCACTTACCTTATGTCTTTTGCACCCCAAAAGTGAGAACTGTTATTATTTTACTATTTGATAAATAAAGTGGAAGCTCACTGACCCCCTTTAGAATAACAAGGTTCTTAAAGTATGTAATATGGTTTTGATTTGGGCAGAGACAGCATGATTCTGTGGTTTCTGATTTTTAAACAGAAAAGGATCCCTTTAAAAGGACTCTTCCTACTGTGTCTTGTTGGTAATAATAACTAATATTTACTGAATGTTTACTGTATGCCAAGTACTATGCGAAGTTTTCTTAAGTGAATTACCATGCTTACAAGAGGTCAGTATTCTTATTCCCATACCACTGACAGAGAAACCTGAGGTAAAGAGAAATTAAATAACTTGCCTAAGTATCCAAAGCTTGTAATTAGCACCCTTTAGGCAGACCATCTGATTCCAGAGCCTGGTTCTTGACCACCCGCCCTGCCCCCACATCATAGGAGGCAAAACGGCATTGGTTGCGAAGAGTCTGAATTCACATCCAAGCTCCACCACTAGACCCATGACCTTAGGCAAATGGCTTCTTTGTGCCTCAGTCTCACTGTCTGTAAAACCAGATTAAAACACTAAGATTTGAGAGTCTTTGTCCATAAAGCTGCATTTATGAAGTCATGATCCGTTTTCTCGTTTTGTAACAATCACATCTCACCAGTAGCTTCTGCTCATCGGAGGCCTCAGTGCACAGGGTCCAGACTTCACATCTCTTGGCTGACTGTTAGCTCCCCATTGGAGCGAATCTGCTCTGGTCTTAGGCTTTCAAAGCTATCAGGATTGCCTTTGAGTCTTAATATCTCTAGCCCAGATTTCTTCCTGAGCTTTAGACATGTATTCAGCCTCCTACTCGATGTCTCCACCCAGCTGTCACCTACGTTTCCCAGTCCTGACGCATCCAACCTGTTCCTCTTGCAGTCTCCCACATCTTAGTAAATGGCACCTCTGTGTTTCTAGTGGCGCAGGCCAAAAATACTGGAGTCATTCTTGACTCCTCTTTTTTTTTTCCCTCATTCCACACACCCACCAGCATCTATCAGTTCCATCTTTCTAGAATCTGATCTGATTACTTCATTCAAGCTCTTGTCATTGTTTGACCTGGATTCTTGCAATGACCTGTTAAGTGGTTTTCTTAGCACCTTTCCCCTCACTTCTCCCCACTGATACTCCACTCTGATCTTCCTAAACAATGAGGCAAATCATGTCTGTTCTCTGCTTATAACCCTTCAGTAGCTTCTTATATCATTTAAGGTAAAAGTTAGAATCTTTACAGTGGTCCAGAAAGTCCTAGACACTGTGGCTTGCTCACTTCTCTCTTCATTTCAGTTCAGTTCAGTCGCTCAGTCGTGTCCGACTCTTTGCGACCCCATGAATCGCAGCACGCCAGGCCTCCCTGTCCATCACCATCTCCCGGAGTTCACTCAGATTCACGTCCATCGTGTCCGTGATGCCATCCAGCCATCTCATCCTCAGTCGTCCCCTTCTCCTCCTGCCCCCAATCCCTCCCAGCATCAGAGTCTTTTCCAATGAGTCAACTCTTCTCATGAGGTGGCCAAAGTACTGGAGTTTCAGCTTTAGCATCATTCCTTCCAAAGAAATCCCAGGGCTGATCTCCTTCAGAATGGACTGGTTGGCATTCACTTGAGCTGCACCACCCACCTTGTGGTTCCTTGAACTGAGGAAGCCCGCCTTGCCTCCAGGCCTTTGTGTGTGCTGTGCCCTCTGCGTGTATCGCTGTCCCCACATGTGTGCATGGCCCTTGCCTTCTTCAGTATCTGCTCTAAGGCCACCTTATCTGAGTCCCTTCCTGATCTGATAAAAGAGCGTCTCCTCCCCTGGCCTCCTCCACTCCCCTTGCTCTCTTATATACTGTGTATTTATTTGTTTTTTTGTCTGGCCCCCTCTCTCTGGTGGCAGGGACTTTATTATTGTATGCCTGGGCCTGAAACAGGGCTTAATACGTATTAGATGCTCAGTGAGTATTTGTTAAATACATGCACGTATCAGAACTTACGATGCATGAGGTAAAGTGAGGCGACCGCATAAAGTATTTGAATCACAACTGGCATTCTAGGAATCCAGAATTCTGAGTTAGCCCAGACACCCGTATAGGAATAGTAACCCCTCAGCGCCACTCTAAGTGACAGTCCCCTAGATGCCCATGCTGGGGACATAGTGAAGTAATGGAAGGTGGACTTTCAGTCAGAAGCAATGGGTCTGTGTTATGTTAATTAGTGATTTTTGGACCGTTCACTGCTAATCTTAGCATTAATTTTCTCGTACTTAGAATGGGAATGTGAAATACTACTACAGAGGATTATATTAATAGTAAATGAAGTCATGTAAAATTGCTTTGTCGATGATAGACCAATTTCACAAGTATTAATGATTTCATGTTATTATAGCTTTTGTTACTCTGGAGCCTGAGTCATGAGATAATTCTTAAACTCTACTAACCATGTTTAAGAACATAAACAATTTCTTCTTAAGAATATCAGGATTTTAAAAATTGAAATAATTCAGGTAGCCTTTGTTTTGAATAGTTTTTTATTCTATAGACATTTGGAATCTTAGGGACGCTGTAATCAAGTGTTTTATTACATAATAGAATACAGTAAATCCCAATTGTTTGTCAATTAGATTTTTTTTTTTCTTTCACAGGATACAAATCACTCACTTTGTCTGAGGAATTTAAGCCTTCTGTCCACAGATTCTGAATTTCAAGAAAATTCCAATACAGTAAGTGTACCTGTGATACAGATGTTATTAAAATAAGTGCAAGAATTGAGCCTCCCTTTGGTGGGAAAACTGAGTGAGGCCAGTCTTGGAAGGCTTTCAGATTGAGTTGTGTTCAATGAGTAGCCACTTAGGGTGTTTTGATTTTGTTTCCTGATAAGAGCTGTCATTGGAGAGGTTGCTCTCTCCGATGCATAGTGCCTTTTGGCCCAGATCACTCACTTGATAACCTCCTGCACCAGAAAATAACTTTATTTATTTAGCAAATATTTATTGAGTGTCTACTCCAGTCGGGCAGAGTGCTGGTACTGAGCTGGTAGTGGTGAGGAAGTAAGTGTGGTCTGTTCTTGAGTAGCTTAAAATTCAGCCACTGTAAGGAAGAGCCAGGGTTCCAGTTTGCAGGCTTTTCTTAAGCCCTGCCAGTCTGACCTGAATTAGTCCTTTCCTTTCTTTGAGCACGGCGATTCTGAAGGGGACCATGTCTGCAGGCCCACTGCTAGGGGACAAACCCAGTGTCTCCTGACCTGCTTGCTTTGGCTCTGCCGTTCCCACGGCTCCATGCTGTGTCTTGCAGACCACTGAATCAATCCTGAGCTTATGCCCCTTCAGGAGGATCCGTGAGCTTTACTGGGTCACTGAGACTGGTGGTTAAGTATGCATTTTTGGTTGTTTTTCTCTGGTAAATAAATATAGCTTAGGTTAGATTTTCTGTGAGTATATGCATAATAAATAAGGAGGAATCAATGTGATAGGAAGTATTTGAACAGTTTTCTACAGTGTAGGCTCTTGGGCCTCCCCCAAGTCTACTGAGTCAATATCCTCTGGGAAGGGGGCCTGACCCTACACAATTTTATATTAGCACACCAGGTCCTGGGTTCTCCTGGTAATGGCAGAATTTCTCTTATCAGACCAGCCCTCCCACAGAAAACAACTGTGTATGCTGGGCAAAATATGAAAACAACTACGTGAAGGCACCAGAGAGCAACCCAAACAGGCAGAGGCAACGTTTGAATGACGGGGCCGCTTGGGAGATAGCAGTGGCACTGGATGGGTCTGCAGGCTTTATGGCTTATCTGTCTCAGAGCAAGCCTAGTTGATACCAAACAGGACGGCTCAGGCTCAGTAAACACTCGCTCTTACTGGAGTGACTACCCGGAGGACAGAGCTCAGGGCAACAGTGCGGCACCTGGAGAGTTGCGGGGATGACCTGCAAACGAGAGAACACAGAGGTTGAATCCCAAGTTCTGTTTGGAGCTGTGTCCAAACCTCCAGTTGACCCCTGAATTGTGGGTGTGTGGGGCAGACCCCAAGCAGTCCAGCTGAGGCTAAAGAGCTGGATGAAGAGGACAGCTGCCATCCACTGCAGGGAAGACAGAGCTTGGAGTTAGAGCATAGCCAAGTCACTGGAATGTTATAGCAAACAACCAAATACTCTTCCAAGAAGTGTAACAGAATCCTGAGTCTCTGCAGCATATCATTTGCAATGTCCAGGGTTATCCAAAATTAGTAAACATAAGACATAGGAGAACATTACCTCTACTCAAGAGAAAAGGTCATTTATGGACTACAGAGACTAACCCCAAGATGAGCCAGATGATAGAATTAGTGGACAGGCATTTATAAGTAGCTCTTAAAATGCTCAAGCATATTAAGGATTACTTGTAATGATTTAATAAATAGGAACTCTTAGCAGAGAAATAGAAACTATAAAAAAATGTGCCAAATGGGAATTCTGGAACTGAAAATATATCAAAATTTTAAAATTCACCAAATGGGCTTAACAGCAGACTGGAAATAACAGATGAAAGAATCAGTTGAATTGAAGAAAAATCAATAGAAATTAACCAATCTGAAGGGCCCACCCCCCCAAGAAAAGCACTTTGTATGATTGTTTGGCATATTCATATTTCAGAGCTGATGCTCTAAGTAAGAGTACTGGGCCAAGGTTGCCATCTGAACCACACGGGGTAAGATTTCTGGGTAAACGTCTCCTTAATATCAGAGATCGTGGGAAATGGTTGAGGTATCCACTCCCTGACTGGGACTTGACACATAACTGAGGAGCTTTCTAGAGCCCTGAGGTCACCAGGTGAGGAACCATATGAGGGGACATTGAGTACTTGTGAAAAAGGAAAGCTTTTTCTATCCATAATTTACAACAGCAAGAGAGAGGCCTGTTTTTCTCCCCTGGGATCAAATTATATGTTGTGTCCTTGTCCTCCAGCATTTAGTCTTTCAGACTAAGACCAAAGTGCCTTGAATAGGGTGGATTTTGCCTTGCTTGCTTTAAAAGAAATGATAAAATTAAATGATATATTTTTATGAGATCATCATTTTCCAGGTTCCTGGGCAGCCTACATGTTTCTCTGTGTCCTAGGTATGAATTTGGGCTGAAGCTCTGAGGAACAGCCCACTGGGCCTGTTGGCCCCTGAGCCTCAGGATCCATCATGTTCCCAAACAGCTCAGTGTTCTCAAGTCTCTCTGCTCCAGGCCCCAGAGGCTCAACCTGTCTCTCCTCACTTGAGGGGGTGGTTCCCACTCGCTCTGCCCCCAGGGTTATTGCCCTGAAGCCTGTCAGTGGCTGAGTCAGTCCCTTCGGCACTTACCTTTTTTAATTAAAAAAAAAAAACCAACCTATTTATGAAGGTATAGTATACATACAGAAAAGTACACCTGTCATAAATGTACAGCTTGATGAGTCATCGCAGTTCACCATATTCCTGTAACTGTCGCAGGAGGGAAAGTGTGGGGACAAGAGGATGGTCACATCTGAGTCCCTGGGACGGCCACCAAGTGTAGTTTCTTGGCTTTGTGCAGGAAGGAATTCAAGAATGAGCCATGGTGGAGGGAAAGAAGGGCTCTTCAGGGAGTACTCAAGAGTGTGGACCATCTATCTCGAAAGGCAAGAGAGGCCAAAGAGGCAGCAGGGTATCCGGCTGTCAGAATTGATAGGGGTGGGTAATTACATAGGCTAATGAGTAGGAGGAGTATTCCAGCTGTCTTGGGGAAAGGGTGGGGATTTCCAGGAATTGGGCCACTGCCCACTGTTTGACCTTTATGGAAGACAACTCATGGCCATTTTGGACCTAGTAAATAAAGTTGCTCAGTCATGTCCAACTCTTTGCGACCCCATGGACTATAGCCACCAGGCTCCTCTGTCCATGAGATTTTCCAGGCAATAGTACTGGAGTGGGTTGCCATTTCCTTCTCCAGAGGATCTTCCCGACCCAGGGATCGAACTCAGGTCTCCTGCATTGTAGACAGACGCTTTACCGTCTGTGCCACCAGGGAAGTCCATTTTGGACCTAGTTGCTTCTAATCACTTTATGCCGTGTCCTCAGGCCATGCCATTGGGCTTCCCTGGTGGCTTAGCAGGGAAGAATCTGCCTGGGAATGCAGGAGACACAGGTTCCATCCCTGGGTCAGGAAGATACTCTGGAGAAGGAAATGGCAACCCACTCCAGTATTCTTGCCTGGGAAATCCCATGGACAGAAGAGCCTGGTGGGCTACAGTCCATGGGGTGGCAAAAGAGTCGGACACAACTGAGCGACTAAACAACAACAACAGGCTATGCCATTCTTTTAAAGGTTGTGCCCTGCCCCTTCCTGTGTCATAACTAGCACGCAAATCAACAAACAGAACATTCCCAACACCCTAGAATCCCCCATCAGGTCCCTTAACAGCCGTTACCTCTTCCTAAGGATAACCACTATCCTGGCTTCTCACAACCTAAGGTGAATTTTGCCTGTTTTTATGCTTTCTATAATTCGAATGTGGCCTATACTCGTTTGTCCTGGCTTCTTTCTTGCAACATTTTGTTTGAGGAATTAATGCATGTTGTTGCATAAAATAATATATAGATTATTTGTTCTCATTGTTGAACAGTTATTCAGTTTCAGTTCAGTCGCTCCGTCGTGTCTGACTCTGCGACCCCATGAATCGCAGCATGCCAGGCCTCCCTGTCCATCACCAACTCCTGGAGTCCACCCAAACCCATGTCCATTGTGTTGGTGATGCCATCCAGCCATCTCATATTCTGTCGTCCCCTTCTCCTCCTGCCCTCAATCTTTCCCAGCATCAGGGTCTTTTCAAATGAGTCAGCTCTTCGCATCAGGTGGCCAAAGTATTGGAGTTTCAGCCTCAGCATCAGTCCTTCCAATGAACACCCAGGACTGATCTCCTTTAGGATGGACTGGTTGGATCTCCGTGTAGTCCAAGGGACTCTCAAGAGTCTTTTCTAACACCACAATTCAAAAACATCAGTTCTTCGGTGCTCAGCTTTCTTCACAGTCCTACTCTCACATCCATCTCACATCCATACATGACCACAGGAAAAACCATAGCCTTGACTAGATGGACCTTTGTTGGCAAAGTAATGTCTCTGCTTTTCAATATGCAATCTAGGATGGTCATAACTTTCCTTCCAAGGAGTAAGCGTCTTTTAATTTCATGGCTGCAGTCACCATCTGCAGTGATTTTGGAGCCCAAAAAGATAAAGTCTGACACTGTTTCCACTGTTTCCCCATCTATTTCCCATGAAGTGATGGGACTGGATGCCGTGATCTTCATTTTCTGAATGTTGAGCTTCAAGCCAACTTTTTCACTCTCCTCTTTCACTTTCATCAAGAGGCTTTTTAGTTCCTCTTCACTTTGTGCCATAAGGGTGGTGTCATCTGCATATCTGAGGTGATTGATATTTCTCCCGGCAATCTTGATTCCAGCTTGTGTTTCTTCCAGTCCTGCATTTCTCATGATGTACTCTGCATAGAAGTTAAATAAGCAGGATGACAATATACAGCCTTGACGGACTCCTTTTCCTATTTGGAACCAGTCTTTTGTTCCATGTCCAGTGCTAACTGTTGCTTCCTGACCTGCATACCGGTTTCTCAAGAGGCAGGTCAGGTGGTCTGGTATTCCCATCTCTTTCAGAATTTTCCACAGTTTCTTGTGATCCACACAGTCAAAGGCTTTGGCATAGTCAATAAAGCAGAAATAGATGTTTTTCTGGAACTCTCTTGCTTTTTCCATGATCCAGCAGATGTTGGCAATTTGATCTCTGGTTCCTCTGCCTTTTCTAAAACTAGCTTGAACATCTGGTAATTCACGGTTCATGTGTTGCTGAAGCCTGGCTTTGAGAACTTTGAGCATTCCTTTACTAGCGTGTGAGATGAGTGTAATTGTGTGGTAGTTTGAGCATTCTTTGGCATTGCCTTTCTTTTGGATTGGAATGAAAACTGACCTTTTCCAGTCCTGTGGCCACTGCTGAGTTTTCCAAATTTGCTGGCATATTGAGTGCAGCACTTTCACAGCATCATCTTCCAGGATTTGAAAGAGCTCAACTGGATTTCCATCACCTCCACTAGCTTTGTTCGTAGTGATGCTTTCTAAGGCCCATTTGACTTCACATTCCAGGATGTCTGGCTCTAGGTGAGTGATCACAGCATCGTGATTACCTGGGTCGTGAAGATCTTTTTTGTACAGTTCTTCTGTGTATTCTTGCCACCTCTTCTTAATATCTTCTGCTTCTGTTAGGTCCATACCATTTCTGTCCTTTATTGTGTCCCTCTTTGCATGAAATGTTCCCTTGATATCTCTAATTTTCTTGAAGAGATCTCTAGTCTTTCCCAGTCTGTTGTTTTCCTCTATTTCTTTGCATTGATCACTGAGGAAGGCTTTCTTATCTCTTCTTGCTATTCTTTGGAACTCTGCATTCAGATGTTTAAAGCTTTCCTTTTCTCCTTTGCTTTTCGCTTCTCTTCTTTTCACAGCTATTTGTAAGGTCTCCCCAGACAGCCATTTTGCTTTTTTGCATTTCTTTTCCATGGGGGTGGTCTTGATCCCTGTCTCCTGTAGTGTCACAAACCTCCGTCCATAGTTCATCAGGCACTCTATCTATCAGATCTAGTCCCTTAAATCTATTTCTCACTTCCACTGTATAATCATAAGGGATTTGATTTAGGTCATATCTGAGTGGTCTAGTGGTTTTCCCTACTTTCTTCAATTTGAGTCTGAATTTGGTAATAAGGAGCTCATGATCTGAGCCACAGTCAGCTCCCGGTCTTGTTTTTGCTGACTGTATATAGCTTCTCCATCTTTGGCTGCAAAGAATATAATCAGTCTGATTTCGGTGTTGACCATCTGGTGATGTCCATGTGTAGAGTCTTCTCTTGTGTTGTTGGAAGAGGGTGTTTGCTATGACCAGTGCATTCTCTTGGCAAAATTCTATTAGCCTTTGCCCTGCTTCATTCCATATTCCAAGGCCAAATTTGCCTATTACTCCAGGTGTTTCTTGACTTCCTACTTTCGCATTCCAGTCCCCTATAACGAAAAGGACATCTTAGAACTGTTCAATTTCAGCTTCTTCAGCGTTAGTGGTTGGGGCATAGATTTGGACTACCATGATATTGAATGCTTTGCCTTGGAAACGAACAGAGATCATTCTGTCATTTTTGAGATTGCATCCAAGTACTGCATTTCGGACTCTTTTGTTGACTATGATGGCTACTCCATTTCTGCTAAGGGATTCCTTCCCACAGTAGTAGATATAATGGTCATCTGAGTTAAAATTCACCCATTCCAGTCCATCTTAGTTTGCTGATTCCTAGAATATCGACGTTCACTCTTGTCATCTCCTATTTGACCACTTCCAGTTTCCCTTGATTCATCCCAGGGACGGGGGAGCCTGGTGGGCTGCCGTCTGTGGGGTCGCACAGAGTGGGACACGACTGAAGCGACTTAGCAGCAGCAGCATGGACCTAACATTCCAGGTTCCTATGCAATACTGCTCTTTACAGCATCGGACCTTGCTTCCATCACCAGTCCCATCCACACTAGGTGTTGTTTTTGCTTTGGCTGCGTTCCTTCATTCTTTCTGGAATATTATAGAAAGGCTCTTAGAGGCTCAGATCATGCTTTGACTGCCTCCCTTCATTCATCCCTTCATTCTTTCTGGAGATCATACTGCTGATCTCCAGTAGCATATTGGGCACCTACTAACCTGGGGAGTTCATCTTTCAGTGTCCTATCTTTTTGCCTTTTCATACTGTTCATGGGGTTCTCAAGGTAGAATACTGAAGTGGTTTGCCATTCCTTTCTGCAGTGGACCACATTCTGTCAGACCTCTCCACCATGACCCATCCGTCTTGGGTGGCCCCACACAGCATGGCTTAGTTTCATTGAGTTACATAAGCTGTGGTCTGTGTGATCAGATTGGTTAGTTGTCTGTGATTGTGGCTTCAGTGTGTCTGCCCTCTGATGCCCTCTCTCAGTGCCTACCGTCTTACTTGGGTTTCTCTTACCTTGGACGTGGGGTATCTCTGCACGGCTGCTCCAGCAAAGCGCCTGAACAGTTATTACACTAAGTGAATATAAGAGTATGTTCTGTCTCCTGCCCTTGGGCATTTGGAAAGTTTCTAGTTTGGAGCCGTTACAGCAGTACTGCTGTGAAAATTCTTATACATCATCTTCTGAAGTCACAGATTCATTCCTTTTAAACACTGTTATTCCTGTAATGATTCATAAACAAGTAGAACAAAAAAAAATAACAACCATGAAGAAGTTGCAAAGCTTGCAGCTTAGTGGTAGTTGTTAGCTCACTGTGTTTCAAACTGGGTGGTGCATCTTTATTGGGTTATAAAATAGTGGTTTATAATCAACATTTTGAGAACAGCAACAGGATAGAGAATATAGAAGACATTGCAGGTCATAAGGACAGGCTCTGTTTCATAGACTTTTGTTTCAGTTATACATTCATATGTATGTAATATATCTTATAAATTATATATAATATAAATTATTATATATACCCACTTTAGTATTCTTAGGCTTCCCTGGTGGCTCAGGTGGTAAAGAATCTTCCTGCAATGCTTGAGACCTGGATTCGAATCCCTGGTTAGGGAAGACCCCCTGGAGAAGGGAATGGCAACCCACTCCAGTATTCCAGCCTGGAGAATTCCATGGACAGAGGAGCCTGGCAGGCTACAGTCCATGGGGTGGCAAAGAGTCGGATATGACTGAGTGACTTTCACTTTCATAAGTTATTATAAATTATATAATTTCCTACGTTGTGTCATGATGAAAGGTTTCAAGGCATTTTCTTGGCCTGTGGTTCCTAACTCCCTCTGGACTAGAGGCTGGAAGCCTTGCTAGGTTTCTGCCTTCGTGTTACAAAGAATACGAACAAACTTTTTGGCCAACCCTGTATCACGCTGGTCGTCAGGTTCACTGAAGTTCTTGGAATCTTGCTTTTGTCACTCCCGCCCTACAAAATGCGGAGTGGAGGTGGACCACAGAGAAGAGAATTACTGTTTTTTCCCTTCCCTTAAATAAACTAAACTAAAGGGAAGCCTAGAGGTGGTCATTTTATTAGGTGCCTGGCAGGAGTCAAGCCCTCAGGGCACTAGGTGTTTTGGTTTTTCATAGCTTTACAAAATGCCCCTGACCTTTTCTTAACTGTAAGTTAGAAAGAAACTGGAATGATAGTGGTGAGGATAAGGCCATTATTATTGTCTGTTATTGTGTTTCTTTATATTGTTTCATTCACCACCATGTGTACATATTAGAATGTTATAGATGTTATATAATAACCTTGAAAGATACTCACAATATATTATTATTACATGAGAAAAGCAAGTTCCAAGTAATAGATACTATACAACCCCACTTTTATGTAGGATTTTATCTTTCAGAGCAGGGATCAGCAAACTTTTTTTTGTAAAGGGCCAGATAGATAATTTCAGCTTTGTGGCCCATACATTCTCTGTACAACTCCTCAGCTCTGCCATTGCAGTGCAGAAGCTATAGAGAGAATTCAGAAGTGAACCAGAGTGCCTATTCCAGTACAGCTTTATTTGCAGAAACAGGCATTCAGCCAGCAAGTCAGTTTGCCAACTCCTGCTTTAGAGTGTTTGAAGACCCAGATCTTCAGTGTCTGAGGCTTAGGGGAATAAATGTCCCCTTAGGAAAAGAAAAGTTAGAAACCAGAAGCATAGCCGAAGATCATTCTCATCCTGCTGCTCCGCGCCGTCTTGGGGTGCAGACCTGCTTTTGGATGCTGCGCCTCATGTGTTTGTCTCTGTCTCTGCCACAGGGCCAGAATCTCAGCACTCTCTCACCAGCAATCATTTTTGGACCAATGTTCCAGAAGTCAGATGATCCGGCAATTCAGGAAGATCCTCAACAGACAGGTTTGTTACACAGACTGTCTTCCTGCTCAGATCTCCGCACTGGGAAGGAGAATTCACACTTGTTGACACAGTGGATGTCAAGCACAGTGATATATTTCAGGTCCTTTGAATGAAGTGTACTTTCATTGAGGGATCAGAGAAGGATGGGCTTTTTAGCTCAATTCCGTTCTTTTCTTTCCCCTGCTTCCCTCATCAAGGGTTTACTTGAGGATCTACTTTTCCTGGACCCTCAAATGAAGAGGGTCCCCTTTTCCAAAAGCTTTCGTTGGCTTTCAAAAAGTGAGAGGAGTCGTGAGCACTTTCTTCTGATGTGACACCCCATTCATGAGTGGATAGAATCCACAAACCAAACTTCAGATATGTAGATCAAATTGTGTTTGAATGAAAATATGTCCCTGAAGCTTCACAGTAGTTAAAAAGTGTGTTCAGTGGTCATGTGCCCAGAAGAGAATGTCTAACCTCTTTTCCACAAAAGCCACAGGACACACATTTTTTATGGTTAGATCCATACTAGGTCTTCGCGTTTAGAAAGTGAGGTTGATGGTGAAGCCTGGTACTTTGACCAGAGGGGTCATTACATGAAAAGCAGAGAGCCAGCCTGTCTGCAGTGAAGGAATCGTCTCTAACAGACTTTAGCTGTCTTTGGTGTAGCCCATAGAGACTGTTTTTGTGGCTTATATAAGGGTTGGAATGTGTATCTATATTTCTATTTCTTTTTCTTGCCAGCTGCCTTGATTGAAAGTTTTAATGGTGATGCGGAGGCAGTCAGTGATGTTCCGCCATCCACGAGACATTCAGCATCTTTATCTCTTCCACTTGTACTGCAGCCTGGCATCTCCGAGCCACCCCAGCCTCTACTACCAGCCTCAGCACCGTCTGCTCCTCTGCCTGCTCCCTCCCTAGGAACTGGTTCCCAGCAAGCTGCATTTGGCAACCCCCCTGCTCTCTTACAACCTCCAGAAGTGCCTGTTGCCCACAGCACGCAGTTTGCTGCTAATCATCAAGAGTTTCTTCCGCACCTCCAGGCACCGCAGCCCATCGTACCAGGACTCTCTGTTGTTGCTGGGGCCTTGGCGTCAGCAGCGGCAGTGGCATCTGCCATGGCAGCACCACCCCAAACACAAAGTACTACTGAGCCCCTGCCAGCCATGGTCCAGACTCTGCCCCTGGATGCCAACTCTGTCCTAACTAGTAATCCCACTCTAACCATCACCCCGACTCCCAGCGCAGCTATCCTGCAGCCCAGCCTAGTCATGGGGGAGCAGAACTTACAGTGGATACTAAATGGTACCACCAGCACACCGCAAACTCAAGAGCAAATTGTAAGTATGATGTGGAAAGGGATCCAGTGGGTGAAGTGTATTTCTGTGGGTGACATGTTCAGAGGCCTTTACTTCAAAAAAGGAAAATGGCTGTTGTTTCTACCCCGAAACACATCATTCTACCAGTCATTTCCCCCATAATCAAGCAGTGTAAGTCCCAGAATGTTGCGGTCAATACCTATAATAGAGGGCCAGAGAAACAATTTTCAGATTTACCTAGGTATTTCAGCTGTGGTCTGATTCTGTCAATTCTGACAGGAGAGCCCGAGAACGTTCTCCAAGGCAGGGTCCATCCTGGGCTGAGGCACTGATGGGACCTCATCAGATGGAAACAGACCACAGTGGCCAAGTCAGAAGTAATCTGTGCTCCCAGAATCCATCGTAGAGCCATTTTCTACCCAAGTGTATGGTCTCAATGGCTAAGGAAATGACGTGGTTGTTCAACTGAGTATATTTTGAGAGCCTGCTGTATACCAGATACCACACAGGATACTCTTGGAAATCTGGAAAAATGAAAAAAAAAAAATTTCTTTTTGATAAAAACTTATATTCTAGTTAAAGAGGCTAAAATGCCTAGAAGAAAGTTAATGCTACCAGTAGATAAAGTGTCAAATAATAAAAATAATGGTAATAAAAAATAACAATAGCTGTGACTTTTTGAGCCCTTCTTGTATGTATGGGCTTCCTGTGCTACCTAAGCACTTATTAAAATTGAGGGTCTAAGTGCCAGTCATTACCTTAGGGACCTTATTTTTAGATTATATATATTTTTTAGTTTTTATCAAACAAATAGTAAGAACTTCCATACACTTCCTGCTCCCTGCCCACCCCCAGCCTAGTTTCCCTCATTATTAACAGCTTGCATCAATGTGATACTTTTATTGTAAGTGAATTAATATTGATAAATGATTATTAACATCTGTATATGTTTGTATCTCTAGATGTCACCCCCACCCCATGTTAAGTATTTTAATCACAGCAATCTTAGGAAGTAGATATGATTTTATCAATGGAGAGCTGAGACCCAGAGAAGTTAAGTGGTGACTAGTCCAAGGTCACACAGCTTATAAATGGCAAAGCCTAGGCAGACCAGTCCCAGAATCCATGCTGCTGATTGTGCTGCCAGATGAGGGGTTCAGAGACTAAAGGCTTATTGGGTGGCCATACGGGCCAGGTGAGCCTTCTTGAGGTGTGAGCAGGAATTAGGTGGAGGAAAGGCTGCACGGAGCAGGAGTAGATCTGGTGGATGTATGATGCTGCCAAACAACCAGAAAGGCAGGTTGGAGCTAAATGGCAAGAGCACTCAAGTTCCATAAATGGGATGGGTGCCACCACCTCTGGAGGCACCCTAGTTCCAGTTTCAGATGGCCAGAGTCCCTGGAACGGCCTCTTAGCATTGTGATCCAACCTGCCTCCAGGTGGTTCGGTTTTTTGGTTGTTACTACTGTTTTCATTATTTAAAATTATTTTCAGGGACTTCTCAGGCAGTCCAGTGGTGAAGGTTCCGCACTTTCACTGCAAAGGGCAATCCCTGGTTGGGGAACTGAGATCCCACATGCTGCACAACACGGCCCCCCAAAAATTTTTTTTCCCATTATTTTTACTGTTCTTAATATTTGCTGATGGCTGTATACAGAAAATGATCCTACTATCTCATTTATGATCTTTTTTTTTCTATTTCCTTCCAGTTTTATTGAGATATAATTGATAGATAGCAGAGTATAAGTTTGAGGCGCACAGCATAATAATTTGACACACATTTAGTGAGCATCCATCATCACATGATAGATAAAAAGGATACAGAAAAAAATGTGTGTGTGTGAGGACTTTCAGGACTCACTGCTTAAAGAGCTTTCATGTGTAACATACAGCAGTGTTAATCGTGCCCATCGCATTGTGCCTGTGCCCTGGTACTTTATCTCTTAACTGGAGGTCTAGCTCTTCACTGCTTTCAGCCAGCTCCCCCTCTCCCCACCCGGCCTGCCTCCTGTAAGCACAAAACTGATCTTTCAGTGAGTCTGTTTGTTTGTTTTGAAGTACCACGGACCTGCCTCTGTTCCGGTTAGACAACATAGTGATATTTCTGTACATTTCAAAGTGATCACCACGATACATCTGGTCACCATATGTGACACTACCACACACATCACCATCCAAAGATTCACATGCTTAATTGCCTATATTCTCCACACTGTACCTTTCATACCCATGATGCGTGTGTTTTGCAACTGGCCTTTCGCAGTTCTTACTTCCCCTCGCCTGTTTCTCTCCTCCCCTCTGGCAACCACATGCCTCCATGCAGTTTCTTTATCTCCACTTTCTGGATCTGTGCTGCCCTAGGGAACTGCATGATACAGCTTATTCTTTTTCCATCCAGTTCATTTTCCTCTGGGCTTCCCTGGTGGCTCAGACAGTAAAGAATCCGCCTGCAATGTGGGAGACCTGGGTTCGATCCCTAGGTTGGGAAGATCCCCTGCCGGCAGGCATGGCAACCCACTCCAGTATTCTTGCCTGGAGAATCCCCATGGACAGAGGCTACAGTCCATAGGGTCGCAAAGAGTCGGACACGACTGAAGTGACCAAGCCCACGCTCATTTTCATGTATTTGTACTGAGTCTCATTCCTCCATGACTGTTTCATAATGTCTCCCCTATAACTTAGCCAGAGTGTTCATATTCCTCCTAGACTCATCCGAGAGGCACTTTTTAATTTCCTTAAAAGGACAAAAGATAAACCCCTTTTTAATATGAATTGGAGAAAGCAAAAACCCTATAGCCAGTTGAATAGGAAGTATACTAAAGTGAGGAGTGATTTCTGGGCACAACTTGATGGTCCTACTTAGTAATCATATGTACAGCTAGTATTTGCTGAATCCCCATGGTGTGCCTCAGGCTTCACATGCATCATCTCATTTCATCCTTTTGGGGCCTTTGGGAGAGTCTTTGGGTTGTCATCCTAGTTTTTACAGGTGAGGAAACCAAGACTAAGAGGTTAAATTACTTGCAAGACATCAACAACTAATAAGTGACCAAGCTTGAACTTGAGTCCTGGTGAGGCTAAGTCCAGGGCTCACCCTTGAGCACCATCCGGTGCAGCTTACACCATACTGCCTAGGGCCTTCATAGGTCTTCTGCCTATGAGAGGAAGTCTTGGCCTGTCCTTAGCATGCAGCTTAGTCCTCAAGGGGTTTAAAAAGAACTTTGGGAGTCAGCAGGGAGTAGAGAACTTAGAGGGGAAACTAGCCCTCAGGCTCCCCCTGAGAAGACCGTCCACTTGAGAAAAGCAACCTTGGAGGGGCCTTTGTGCACATAGAACCTACTGGATTAAGCAGCTGGGAGACAGCCAAGGAGTAGGGGACAAAGACGGCTACATTGTTAGCACTGAATGTCCAGCAGTGTGGTGACCTCATGTCAGAGCATAAACAAAACATTGCTCAGTGAAAAAATCCCTGAACACTGAGGGTTTTCTGTCCTCATGGATGACTGTTACAATTGGGGAGGCTTCATGTCCTTGGCGATGTATCATATTTGAGTAGCCATAAATGTGATTTTTTTTTTCCCCCAGCAGCAAGCATCTAAAGTTGAGAAGGTGTTTTTTACCACTGCAGTACCAGTAGCCAGTAGCACAGGTACGTAATTCTGTGTTAGCTGTAAATGGAAGTCAACTCTCTGGGCCCCCTGAGGCACAGTTAGTTAATCTTGCTTTGCCCTGGATTTTAATTTCTTTTAAATTACATTTATCATGTATTATTTTTCTATTAGAGTATTTCATATTCTTACAGCTACTGAAAGTTACTGCACTTATAGCATAAATACCACAACATTCTTTAACTAGTAGTGGTTCTTTCCCTTTTACATGTAGCCTTTAATATAGCCAGAAAAAAGTCTGAATCACAGTTAATGCTAAAGAGAGAAGTTATTAATTCACTGGACTCTTTTCTAATTACAGTAATGAAGAAATAGCATCTGGGTCAGAAACTCCTATAAAGCTAAAGGGTCCCTTTTCTCAAACTCTTTCTTTTATACATTAGAAAACTTAGGCCCTGAAAGATGAAACGAGTCCCCCAAAGGCATCAGTGAGTCTGTGGCAACGCCAAAGCACTAGTTCTCAGACAGGCCTCGTCCCCCACCTGTTCTCTTGCCCTGTGGTCTCTAGCTCTTTTGAGACACACGAAGCTTGTCTGAATTCAGAGTGTGCTTGTGCACAACAGACATATGCAAAAGAGGAGGAATGTGTGCACAAGTGTGTCAGAGATCATGGCTGCAAAGTTGAGCGGGATGTCCTAAAGGAGGTCAGAGCCTCTGGGGCAGGCAGGGCTGGTGCAGTGTGGACCAGCTCTGCACATGGCAATGCCCTCAGGCCAGCCCTAAGGTATAAGCCTGCTGCAAACACTGCCTGGAGGCACTGGGAGAGGAGGGGAATGAACTCAGACATGAGTTCTCCAGAAGAATTGAGGCAGGAGGACGAGCTCTTGAGCCCAGAGCTTTGAAGAACGAGCAGAGAGAGAGAGAGAGAGGCGTCCACTGTGGCTGGCATGGTGGGTGCCTGGGAGAGTGGCCAGAGATGAAGCTAGGAGAATCAGGTGCATTTAGATGGTGTGTGGCTTTTCTGTCTTGGAGGGGATGGGGAGTGTCAGAGGCTTCTTACTTGAGGAAGAACGCAGTCCAGTTTAAAGCAGAACAAAACCCGGAGCATGGCATCCAACCCTTCCCATCGTTCTGCCTCCGCGGTGCTCAGCTGGTCTCACACCCTCCTGTCCTCTTGCCCTTGCCCTTGCCCTGCGGCTACTTGAAGAGCAGTCTCTCTCGCCTCTCTCACAGGGAGTGCTGTACAGCAGATTGGCCTCAGTGTTCCTGTGATCATCATCAAACAAGAGGAGGCCTGTCAGTGTCAGTGCGCGTGCCGGGACTCTGCCAAGGAGCGGGCGGCCAGCAGGAGGAAGGGCTGTCCTTCCCCGCCCCCTCCCACGCTGAGCGCCCAGCCTCCTGACGGGCCCAGCCTGAAGCTGCCACCACAGACTTTCTCCCCACCCCCGATCCCCCTGTCATCCTCCTCCGCTGCCCCCTCTTCCTGCGAGCAAAGCAGACAGGCGGTGACTCCTTCAGACCCGCAGACAGAGCCGCTCCGTGCCATAGATATGTCAGAGTTTCTGTCCCTCCAGAGCCTGGACACCACTTCCAACCTGATTCCCATTGAAGCACTACTGCAGGAAGAGGACGAGATGGGCCTGACCAGCAGTTTCTCCAAGTGAAAGGCCCGCCTGTGCTCCCCTCCTGGAACAGGCCGAGCAGGAAGCAGGAGGTGTGTGATGCCTAACATCGTGGGGGTCAGCAATCTGAAGGATGAAGAAATCTACTGTTTGAAATCCTCACCTTTCAGACGTATTTTCTTTATTCGTATCCCAGGAGCATCCATTTTTAATGAACTGATCTTTGGAAGAAACAAAACAAAAACACAAAAAAAAGCTAAGTTATAAATGAACTGTTTGGCTGCACTGTATGTCACTTTTGCTTATTGTCATGTGAACTTGGAAATTAAGGTTACTCGTATGCATAAAAATTCTAAATGAAAGGGTGTGGTTTCCATCAATCTGATGCTGCCCATCACTTGCACTGGGGTCTTTGTAGTCCGGGCAGTGGAGTTCAGTGTGTCGGATGTTGCGTTGCCCTGTGTGTCTTTTGAGGCTGAAGCTTGCTTGCAAGGCCAGACCCTTACTCCATCCAAGAGTCAAGTGGCAAGGGCAGGTCAGACAGCCGTGAGCTGGACAGGGATCGGGCGAGGTGGTTTTGTGGTCTGTGCTTGGTGATGGTGGAGCTGAGGGTGACTATGGCTGATGTCACCCTGCAGCCAGCGGCATCACAAATGGGCGTCCAAAATCCTGGTCCCAGGCTGTGGGGACTGTCCCTGACACCTGTGCAGAGCAGGCTCTGTCGTGACCATACTGTTTGCTCTGGGTTCTTGCTTCTCTCTCTGCTGGTTGCCAGGGCTTGCAGATCACAGTGATGAATTTTTCTTGGGGAACATCACTGTTTTGTCCTAGAGTGGACATGTGGTTTATGGCCAGCTGCTGGCTGGTGGTCTGCCTTCCTTGAATGGTATCTTCTTCCTTGGAGCAGAAGAGCTGCATTTTGCTGATCAGGAGAAGGTACGGCTTGATGGGAGTGATGTTCGGTTGGCATGTCATCGGCAGGCCAGGTATCCTGGTTCTGGGTTCCAGCCAGGCTTTTGGTTGCCCCCCGCCCCGCCCCCCCATCTCTGCCTCTCACCCCTCTGGATTTTGCATACAGCCTAGTACAATGCAAAGAAGGATGTGACTTGCTCGGCTTAGTCATATGATTTCTAAACAAAAAGAAAAAAGAAAAAAAAAAGCGATGATCTTCTACTCAGGGTAAAACAAAAAATTCCCCTTCCACCAAAAAGCCTGAAATGTTGCAATAAGTTATCTCATTTGGAATGTTTCATTAAGTTGTGTTATAGGGAAAAAAATTTTTTTATTTGTGTATAGAATTATATCCATCTCTCTGCCTTTGGCTCCGAGTCAGTCATTGCCTCTTAAAACATAAAATACAATCCACGCTAAAATGGAAAGTTTCTCTTAACTGGCTATATTAATGTAGTCACGAGTGCTCCCCACACTCACTGAACTCAGAAACTAGGTGTGGCCCAAGGTCTGACAAGGCCTGTGCCTCCCAAGGGCCTCGTTCCTGCTGTGAGTGAGAAGCAGGGTGCCACACACAAGGCTGCCCTGCTGAGTCGATGACGTTAGGCAGAAAGCAGCCGTAATTCTGCCTTCCTGTTTCACTCCCTAAGGTGACGAAATCTGCATCTGTCACCCTCCTGTTCCCTGCACCATTCCTCAGGGCCCGCCGAGACAGTATCTAGAGTAATCATTTACCTGGGAGCCAGGGGCCCTGCTTTTAACAGGATGTTCAGGGACAGATTCGGACGAGAGGGCATAGGTGGTAAATGTGACTGCCGTGAAGAAAAGTGGGCTTTACTACAAGCAGCTGGTGGTTTCTCGCTCCTGGGGTCTAGTCAGGAGAATCTGTTTCTTTTTTGACCCTTTGCATTCTCCTGTCCAAAAAACTGGTGGTTTCTGGGTGACCGCTGATGTCAGCAGAAGTTGATAAGGCAGGAGGAACCTTCTGTTACCACAGTGGGTTCATCTCCCTGGAAAACAGCTGCTGAGTATGGGTTGTCCTTGGCTGTCACTCAGCGTTGAGCTCATGGGAAGCTTTGTGGTAGGTCCCTGGCTGTTTTCTCTACACCTTCTGAGAAAGAGCAGCATGGTGGGGTCCCAAGAGACCTCCCCATGCGCACACCCTAGGCTCACCTGAGATGTGGCTCCTGGGAGCTGAGGTGGAAAACAGGAGCCCGGTGAAGGCCGTCGGATGTGCCCATGGTTGAAATATTGCTTCCCCACTGCTGTGCTTTTGTTGGGTCTGTCCAGGTCAGTGACTTTTCCGCTCTCCTAAGGTTGAGGGTGATGAAGAAGCCGAGTTTTAGGCTGACAGACTTTTCTAATTGTAGTATCTGCCTTTTGAGGGCAACTGATTACAGAGGGGCTTTGAAAACATCAGGGATGTGCTTAAAATGCTAGTGAGTGGTTGTGAAGAGCAGGTTTACTCCACAGGGTAGGCAGCCTCTCATTTCCTTCCTCTTCTAGCACTCTTCCCCACCCTACCCCCCTTCTATCAGCCTGGTCTCTAGTGCCAAGGGCCTTGGAGAAGAGAGGGCCGCTGAAAATGGAGCCACAAAGAGCCTTCATGAAGAGTGGTTTTCAAACCCAGGAACGATCCTAGGGTGAAGTTAGGGAAGGTGTGCAGACTTCCAGCAGGTAAAATCATGCCTTTTTTCTTCCCACGGTAACCTTAATCATAGCCCCCCGTAGACTGAGGCTTTCTGCTCCCACTGGCATCTCCAGTTAGACTGCCCCTTTATAGGGTGCTAGTCAGCCTGGGGAATTTGGGGGTTTGTGGGCTTGGCAGGTGGCTGCAAACTTCGGTCAGTACCACCAAATTGCCTTAGTGAATTTGGCCCTTCCCAGGTAGGTGAGGGAGGCATCGAGGGAAAGTGGCCCTACCTTTCCCGGCAGTTTGGCCAGCCTCTTGGGGGCATCGGTAGTTTGATGACAGGAATTGGTGTCACTCATTGAATCCCACCCCACCCCACCCCATCCCCCCTTTAGAAGGAGATCATGGTACAAAGCCCAGGAGGGGCCTTAAGGTGTGAAGACTGCTCTGGGTAGAAGAAAGGGACTTCTTTTCACCATCTCTGGAGAGTTTTACTTTCAGGGTCAAGGCAGCAGACTGACGGGGATAATGGGCGGGTGGGTTTTTCTGAGAGATTTTGTATAATGCTGAATGTGTCCAAAGGGACGGGTTTGCAGAACCTCATATTGGTATATTAAAGAAATAATTTTTTAAAAAAGCACTTTAGGTTATTTTATCTTTAACTCAATTGCTGCAATTTCTTTTGTGTGTGTATATATATACATATATATACTTTCCACAAAGTTTTATTTTTTGCTCAGAAAAAAAGTTAAATTGAGGTGTGACAAGAAAAGCACTTACCTTGGTGCAATATGTGTAGCTTGACGGTCCTTGTCCCATGTGACCCTGGCCTGGCCGCGCTTTTCCACTCTGTCAGCCCTGTGCTATGAGACTGTGCATAGGGAAACACTATTATGCATTCTCAGCAACTGCTCAATCTATGCAAGCCTTCCCTCTGTGCCCAAGGGCGCCCCCTCAGGCCCTCTGAAGAACTGCTGCGGGTCCTGTTTTCTTCTGCTGACTGTTGAGGCCCTTTTTCATCACTTTTGCTTGGCCCTTCGCCATCTTTCCCCCTTCACCGTTACACAGTGATGCCTGAAAGGAAGAAACCGGTTGTTCCTAGGCAGACACCTGGCGCTTTCTAGACTTTTACATTTGTAATCAGGTCCATTGTCCTTAATCCTAAAGGCTTCTCCAGAGTCACTGAAATCAGTGATTGTGGAACTGCAACAGTATTGCTAATGAGTTTGCAGTTTTTCTACCCCACCAATCAGAAATATGTTTGGGGAAGGTCGTGGGAGTCACAACCCTAGCCATCCTGTCGGCTCTTTAAGCAAAAGCCTCCAGCCCTCATTGAATCCAGTAAACAAAGCTGTTAATAATCTGCTTTATGAACGTTCTTCCTTCCCTCTCACTCCCCTCCCCTCCCATTTTATCTTCAGTTTTCAGGCTGCTAATGAATAGAGAAGTTTTAAAACATACTTCAGCCAAAGCAGAAAGATTTCCATAGATCATATGCAAATAGTTCTGCTATGACATAGATCAGAAATTGACCATTCCTAAATATTGGGGAAGGGAGAGGCAACAAAACTGAATTAAGCATATTTCTGATTGGTCGTCAGTTTAGCCTCTTTTCTCTTGCATGTGTTGGGAGGCAAAAGAAGGGGTCCCATGTTTCTTCTCACACCTTTTGGGGAAGCTGATGATCACTGTTTGGGCATTTCTGTTACTCCTGTTCAAGAGAGGGCTTCTCAGTCTGCACTGAAAAATGCAAATTCAACTGGATCTTTATGTCAATGTGTACATAGTACAAGCCTTTTTTACTGGAAGCAAAGTTTAAAACCACACACTGCCCTTTTGGTGGTGTGCTTGCTGGGCCCCAAATTGGGTGATGTCATGTCACTTTCTCAGCTCAATGCAGTTTCTACTCTTTTTCTTACGGGGAAATTTTTCATAAAATCTTTTCTTCACCAAACCCAGGGGTGTTTTCTGCAATATCCTTGTTATCCTCATAGTGGTGCCAAGTCCAAGAGGCCTCTCTTGCCCTTTTCCCCTGTGTCCTCAGGCCTCCCCAGGGCGCTGTTTGACTCAACAGTCTACATCCTTTGTTGTGTTTTGGAGAATATGGGGGTGGGAGGTCGGAATTCAAGGTGGCTGTTCTTTTTCCCTGTAAACTCCTAGTTCCTGTTTGGGGAAGGTGGCTGGAAACAGGGTTTTGCTGAGTCTCTGGCTCAGATTTTCTGGCCAGGAGAGGCAAGACCCACGACAACCTTCTTTTTTTGACACACACTAGTCATTGGCCAGAGGTCTTGGTTGAAAGTTTTTTAAAATCCCAAATAGTTTTATTTGGATTATGTAAAAGCCTACCAAATTTATTTGTGAAACATGGGAACAACGGACTTCCACTGAGCGATATGAAAACGTTACAGGTTCAGTACTTCCAAAGGAAGAAACCTCTAAACCCAAAAAAGAATAAATATGAATTTGTATTTTTGAAGAATGTGAAATAATGGTGTTTGCTTAATTGCTCATTTTGTATAAACTTAATATTGTACTTTAAAATATCTGCTAATAAGTGAAAATTTAACTTTTTGGAATTGAAAAAAGCAATATTAAATACTAATGAAATCCTAATTAAATGCTTATTTAAATCTGGTAGTATCTGTGGCATTTCTTCCCAACCCTACCCATGGCTGACAGTTTTCAACCACTTCCCCACTCGCCAGTCATTAGAGTTTTTAGAGGGGACAGAAAGGAAAGGTCGGTCACCAGGAGAGTCTGCAGGATTCCTTTTAATAAAGGCTCTGCTAAAAGTGTTTTGTGGGGCTAGGAGCCCCCAAAGCATGAAATGGACATGTAACACCACCTGGATCCCCCAAAGCAGGCCAGATAATTCCGGCGAGCACTGCTGGTCTGCCCAAATCTGGGTAATCAGACTGGGTATATTTGTCGGCTACATTTCAGAGCTCAGCACTGCCTTCAGCCAGGATGAAGTGGGAGTGAACCCAGCTGCTAGCAGAGCTGCCTCCCCAGGCTGACAGCCAAATACCAGCCATTGCCAGTGAAGACTGGCCCCTTTATTGAAAGGGAGTTGTTCAAAGTCCAGCCACCAGCCCCAGGGAGGGAGAGAAGATAGGACGCCAGGCTCAGGGATGGTCAGGGCTCCGCAGCTCCATCGCTAGCATCCTTTGGAAAGCCACCTCTGGAGGAGACAGCTGGCTGGGAGGGCGCTCCAGGTTTGGCTGAGACATTCTGATTGGAACAGGGAAAAAAAAGAAAAAGTGAGGTTGGGAGGAAAGGCCTTGGATCAGGCCCCGAAAGAGATGGCCATTTGGCACATGGATAGCACTTAACTTTTTCAAAGCCTCTCGTCCAGATGAGAGGCAGTAGGGGGTAAAGCGGTGGGACACTCGTCCACCCTCCAGGGGAAGGCAGGGCTTAGCAAGTGCGGCCAGTGGGCAGTCCCCACCTCCCAGGCCCAGCCCGGGGTGGGCACTGACCCCGCTACCAGCCGGCTCCGGGCGCCGGCGGCCCAGCTGCCGCAGCATCTCCTCGCAGGCGGCGATGGTGTCCAGGAGCTGCCGCTGCCGCTGCTCCACGGCGTCCAGCAGCTGCTGGGCGCGCTCATCCCGGGGAGGCTGCGGGAGTGGCCTCCCGCCGAGCCCCAGCCCCGCCTTCCCACGGTCCACGCCGGCAGCCTCCCTGTCCGGGAGAGAGCGAGACAGACGGTCAGGGCCGGCGCTTGCGCCGGGTCAGAACCCCTTCCCCCCGCCCCGACGGGCCCCCTCTCACCCCCGTGACCAGTCTGAACCCGGGCCCCATTCCATCTCCGCCTGCGCGGCCCGACCACCGCCCCCCTTTCGGCAGCCCCCACCCCCCGTTCCCCAGCGCTGCTCTAGGACTCCGCAAAGCAGCGCCCCGCCCCGTCCCCACCGGTCTCCTTCAATCCTCTTGGGGGTCGCGGTCCCTTTAAGTTGCCCGGCGCGGGGGTGGGGCCGAGCCTCCTGGACCGGAAGATCACTGGACGCGTCACTTCCTCCCGGAAGCGGGCCTGGGCGGATGTCTCCGGCACGCCCGTGCAGGGCGCTGAGGGCCGCGGTGGCTGCTAGCATGGGGTTGAGCGAGGGGCCGGCGGGCTCAGCCCGGAGCGGGCGCCTCCTTCGCCCGCCAAGTCCGACGCCAGGGGCCCGGCTGTTGCGGCTCCCGGGGAGCGGGGCCGTGCGGGCCGCAAACCCGGAGCGCGGCGGCTGGACCGAGGCGCTGCGGGCCGCCGTGGCCGAGCTGCGCGCAGGCGCCGTGGTGGCCGTCCCCACCGATACGCTATACGGCCTGGCCTGCTCGGCGAGCTGCTCGGAAGCACTGGGCGCCGTGTACCGTATCAAGGGCCGCAGCGAGACCAAGCCGCTGGCCGTATGCCTGGGCCGCGTGGCCGACGTCTACAGGTGAGGCCGCCCCGACCCGGCCCCGCTGAGGGCGGCACCGCGGGAGGGGTTTCCGGTGACAGGCTTGGGAGACTGAGGCGCAGAGAGCGGGAGGGGCTTGTCCAGGCTCACCCAGGAATCCGGAACTGGAAATGTGTATGGAGCACTTAGTGTCTGCCCAGGCCTTGAACGTGATCGGGGACTCGGCGCTGAAAGAGGCAGAAGGCCCTATTCTCCTGGCGTTTTTTGTGATACTGGGGTGGGGGTACTCCTGCGGCTTAAGAAAAAAGGAGGGGGAGCACGGTAGCTTAAATTAACAGAGGGAGTACTTTGAAGAAAATAAAACTCGGAGCGCGGTAGCAGTGCAGCTGTTGTAGTCTCCCAGAACAGAGACCTGTGGGATCCAAGCCTGGGGTGCGCCTCTGAAGCCCTGCCTTCTGCTCAAGCTCTTGAGGGTGAAAAGGGAAGACAGGCGGATCCCATTGTAGTCCCTCGGGTCACCTTTCCTAGATCTTCCTAGGTTCTGGAATAGGACCTTTCATTTGATTGGATTTGCGCCCCCTTTGTTTCCCAGGTACTGCCATGTGAGGGTACCTGAGGAGCTCCTGAAGGACCTGTTGCCAGGACCGGTGACCCTGGTGATGGAACGCTCAGAGGAGCTCAATAAGGACCTGAATCCTTTCACTCCTGTGAGTCAGATTTTCTCTTGTGTCCTGCCATTGGCTTTCGCTACGATCCATGCCAGGCCCATTCCCCACCCCTTCCAACCTTTTTATGACCCCTTTCTTCTTGCCTCATAGCTTGTAGGCGTCCGGATTCCTGACCACACCTTCATGCAGGACTTGGCTCAGGTGTTTGGGGGGCCACTCGCTCTCACCAGTGCCAACCTCAGCTCCCAGTCCAGCCCTCTGAATGTTGAGGTGAGAGTAAACCCAGTCCTCCCTGCAGAAACATCAGCCAGGCCACAGTTTCCTTTGAGCAGGGCGGGTGGGGGCGGATGATGATGGTTCACTGGAATTGCCTGGCAGGAAAGCCACCCTTTTGGTTTAATAGTAGGAAGTGTGCCCATTTGGCAGGGGTGGGAGAAATCCAGAATAACCTCAGAGAAGTTTTAAAGTTGGAGAATCAAGGGGGAGAATTGATGTTTTTTTCCATAGTGTCTTTTAAACAATAATAGACATCATAGCATGTTTTATTCTCCACTGCCCCCCCCCCCACCCCACCCCCAGCAGAAGACTGAAAAGTTAAGTCACTTATCCCAGGGACTCCTTTTTCTGTTCTCTTAGCTCTGCCACAAGCTAGGTCATTTAACCAGGGCTATAGTGTTAGTAGTTTGACCTTTTAAGGCAGAGTTTCTTTCTGAACTGTATAGACCGGAACTCAGAAGCTGCTGGTTAAGCCTCACACCTGGTTTGGGAAACTCCTTTCCACAGCCCAGGGATTGAGTGCCAATGGCATGCACTTACTGAGTCTACCTGTTTTCTCTGTGCTACCCTGATCCAGAGTTCTGCTGCGATTCAGCATTAGAGTGGTAGGGCTGGAGGGACCCTTAGTGACCATCCAGTCCAGCCCTTTTATAGCCCTGGATAAAATAACTTGCATACAGTCACACAGAGTTTGGTGGAAAGTCAACAGTGGAGCCTATAGCTTTGGATTCCCACCGAGGTTTCCAGTCATTTTACTCCTCCCTCCCAAACTGAAGCAGTGTGTGGAATTTCCTCTTGCCATAGTAAGACTGTCTTTAAGCTCTCAATCGGTATTCCTTGGGGTGCTAACGTGGGGAGCTCCAAAGCTCATAGGATGCGGTATCCTGGGTACAAATGCAGTGTCTTTGTTACAGCTGACCCCGAGTTTCCTTCCCCTGCTTAGAGGAGGATGCCTGCTGCTTTAGAGCTGTGTGGCCTCTGCATATATGCCCTGTGTGTGGTGTGACATTGCAGATGCCTCTCCCTCTTCTCAGGAATTCCAGGACCTGTGGCCTCACTTGTCCTTGATCATTGATGGGGGACCAATTGGGGACGGCCAGAGCCCAGAGTGTCGACTAGGCTCAACTGTGGTTGACTTGTCTGTGCCTGGAAAGTTTGGCATCATTCGTCCTGGTTGGTGAGTCTCTTTTTTTTTTTTTTTTTTCCTGTGGCGCAGGGGTAGGATTTGAGCGGGGGTTGTGAAATGCAATTTACAAAAGTGCCTTGACCAGGAGAGAAAAAAAAAAGGTTGTCCCTCCTATTTTGCCCTGAGTAGGGTGGGAAGTTTGGAGAGGTGGTGGGTGGAGTGGAACTAAGTTTGCTAGTGTTTGTGTGCTGGCTTTTTCAGGATTCAAAGGGTCCATCATGGGTTTGATGAACAGAGCATATTACAAAGAGTTTAGAGGTCCCTGATCTCCAGACTCTGGTGGGTTTGGGGCTTTAAGAAGTCAAACCCTAACTTGTCCTCCATTTCCTCTTCAGTGCCCTTGAAAGTACTTCAGCCATCCTCCAGGAGTATGGGCTGCTCCCCTCACATGGATCCTGCTTGTGACACTCTGGAGGAGGGAAGGCCCGGTGACTGGTGCTGGACACTATGTGTCCAACCGCTGGTAGTTGGCAAAGCCTCATTTGCAGAGGCTGCTAGGGCTATAGTGTTAGTAGTCTGACCTTTTAAGGCAGAGTTTCTTTCTGAACTGTATAGACCAGAACTCAGAAGCTGCTGGTTAAGCCTCACACCTGGTTTGGGAGGTTATAGTAAGTCCATTCCTAGGAGGGCCAGGTTTTTTCTTCCTTTGATTTTTGAAAAAATAAATAACCAGTTTGCAATCTAATGAGAGCCTCTTCTCTGGTGGGTAGTGGCATTTAAGGTCCAAATCAGCTAATGCATCAGTTGATGCTTTTTTAAGAGTCTCAAGTGACCAAAGGCACTTTGTGCTTCTGAAGTTGGATCCAGGTTAGGATAAAACCTGTGGAGCCATAGGCCAAATACTACTTCCTCTGAACCAGGGCTGGTTCTGTGCTGTAATTGCCTGGCAGAGTCATCATTTTTGTCTAATGACGGGAAGTAAGCTCGGTTGGGAAGGGGTGTCCACATTATTGAAGAATGTTGGAAAACCTCTGCTGTTCTTTTTAGCCACTTTTTTCTTATTTATTCATAATACAAATTATAATTTCTTATACCTGTAATACCTTTATTTAAATCCAGTGTCTACTCTGCAGCCTTTATATATAAAGTATTAAACATAATTATTGTTGGGCATTTGAACTTTGTTTTTTCTTTAATAGAAAAGAATGCTATTAAACATCTTTGTAAATGTTTTATTTTTCTTCTTTTGAATTATTTCCTTGGTGTAGGATTACTGGGTCCAAGTATATGGACATTTTTATGGCTCTTGATACAGGTTAGCCTTCAAAAGAACTGAATCAAGTTGCATTACCATCAGCAGTGTGTGAGAATTACTGCCCCTTCCCCCCGGTCTGACTGTACTCTTAGTGTTTTTAAAAATGTGTATGTGTGAGATGAAGCCTCATTGTCACTCCCTTGTAAATTACTCCAGGTCACCATCCAGCCCTTTTCACCTGTCCCTGCCTGCCTTGGTTTCTTTCCCCAACTGAATCACAGCAAAGTGACCAGGCCTGCCCCAATGCCCATCCATTGGTGGGGTTTAGTACCTGTTACTAAACAGGTACTGGGGAATCCTTGTGGTGACCAGTAGGGCCCGCTTCCTCCCCTCCCCCCTCATATCCCAGTTCTCAGAATTAGGATTCAGTCTTAAGTCCATAAACTCAATCCAGTGGTTTCGAATGCATGTTTTCAAGTAGATCTTAAGAATCTTGCCAAGAGGGTATCCCAGGGCCTGCTTTGAGGATCCCTGCAATTAGCATATTAGTTTGTAAATAAGCCTTGGTTTGCTAAATATTCCCTCTAGAAGTCCTGTTGAAACTACTAATTTCTTAAGCAAACTCGGCTTTTCCATTGTGTTAATGTGGTAGCCAGCCCATCCCACTTGTCAGTTCATCACAGAATCTGACTGAGGGGTCAGAGTGTGTTAACCTGAAGGGAGCAAAAGGAAAGCTGGCTGGAGGATAGGAACAACACGTCATATTTAATACAAATCACAGTAGCACTGAAAACGGCTCTAGTGAGTGGGCCTCATTCAATTCAGGCAGCTAATGCGGAGGGGGGGTGTCCTAGTCCTCTCCTGGAGCTAAATACTCATCTAGGAAAGTGAAAGCTCTGGAGCACAGAGGTGTTTTCTTCGAGGAAAATGAAGTGAACTCCCAGCAGTGGGCAAAGTTGAAAAAAGGAAAAACTCATAGCTGTGCTTAGGCACTAGCTACAAGGCCACACCAAATAAGGAATAAGGAAAGCTGGCTCCTGCAAGTTTAGGAAGACAGGAACCATTCCTGGTCAGGTTTTCCCCCAGCAGCTGGCACGTGGTAAGGTGCTTGCCAAGGGTGTGTTGAATAAATGTGTGAATGCTCAGGATTATATCCTGATAATCAGGTCTGGGAATCTACTGGGAAGAGCTTAAACCGAGAATTTTCCCTTTTATAAAGTCTTAAGTATGGTTTCTTAACTTGGGGAAGACAGCCGATGAGGGAGGGAGGCCTGGGGAGGATGCAGGCCGGCAGAAGCAGGTGCTTGCTGGCCCAGAGCCCTGACACCCTTCTACGAGCAGTGACTTGGTGACTCCACAACACCAACCAGCTGAGTTCCAAGCTAGAAGGAATTGTTTAAAGTTTCCAACTGACGACGTGGAGCTCCCTGGGGCTAAGTGCAGTCCCCTGCCAGCCCCTGGGGTTCCCACTCTGGAACACCCCCCACTTTTCCCATCCCTGCAGGACACCCACCTAGCTCTGTTCCCCATGGGCCCTGACTTGATGGGCCCAGAAGCACCTAGCTGCTGACTCGGGAGCAAGTGCCTATAACCTCAGCCGAGCCCCATGTGGTGCCCTCTTCCAGAGAGGCTGGGATTCAGCTCCTCCCACCCTGGCTTCAAGGCGCCTCACATCAGCCACTGCTCCTTCTCTTTGATGAAGTGCTCCGCCCAGCGGCGCGTCAGCTGCAGGTACAGGCTGGGCTGATGAGGCAGGTAGTCCAAATACAGCCGAGTCGGCGTCTTCTTGGGAATGGCCTTCTCAATCTGGGTGCCCTCATGCCACTCGTTGAAAGAGGTGATAGAGACAATCTCAGGCCTCACAGTCAGGGCTGCCTGCAGGGCCGTCTCATAGTACTTGCCATTGACTCTGTTCCGCGTATTGTGGTTGTTCCAAGGCCTGATGCTGGTGTCAATGTAGCCAGGCCCCACGCTGGGAATGAACATGAGGTTGTTGGCATCGCAAAAGTTCTTCACAGCTTTCCAGTTCTGATGGGAGGAGCCGAAGGAGAAACCGTTGGAGGCGAAGTAGGTGTACATGCCATCAAATCCAGCAGCCAGGATGTCATGGGTGTGGCCCTCCTCCACCAGCAGTGCTATGAAGACCCCATCATAGGGGGTGTTGCGGATTGAGTGGGGCCCGTTTGGCGTCAGGAGGTGGGCCCAAGCCTCAGGGGACGTCAGGTAGGAGTCGTAGATATAAAAGAGCGGGAGGCTCTTACCCATGCTGTTCTTGTAGCGGTAAAACGCGCCATGGGAGCCATACCTGAAGAGCAGAAGAAGGAAAGGCTGAGGCAGCAGCCTAAGAGGAAAGGAGCCCACACACCCAGAAGACTGGCCACAGATGAGAACTTTCCTGATGCCCAAGCACAATTTTGGATCCAGCTGGACTCCACAGTTGGACTCGTCATGCCTCTAAGCAAGAACCCAGTTCTCCCCCCTCCCCCCAGCTTTCTCATTCCTCTATTGAAGCCTCACTTCCCTGTCCCAGGACTTCCCTGGTAGCTCAGACAGTAAAGAATCTGCCTGCAATGTGGGAAACCCAGGTTTGATCCCTGGGCCGGGAAGATCCCCTGGAGAAGGGAATGGCAACCCATTCCAGTATTCTTGCCTAGAGAATTCTGTGGACGGAGGAGCCTGGCAGGCTACAGTCCATGGGGGTTGCCAAGAGTCTGAGTGAATAACACAACAAATTACAACCATTTATCCCTGCCCCAAGCCAAGCATCCACCATCTTCCATCTGGACTATATGGACAGCCACGTAACTGGTCTCCAGGCTCCTACTTCCATCTCCCTATAATCCAGCCTCTTATTTATTTTTTGGCTGTGCTTAATCCAGTCTCTTTTTAAAGTGTGAATCAGATCTCACTGCTTACTGAGACCACCAAAGCCCCACCCACTTGATCTGGCCTGCCCACCTCCATTCCTGCTATGACCCCATCTATCTACATTCCAGCTATACTGGCTGCTGTCAAAGTTGTCCCATCAAATGGCCTTTGCATCTGACAGCCCTCTTCGTGGGGTTTTCTGTCTGTCCCAGATCTCTGCACAGCTGACTCCTCATTTAAGTGCTGGCTCATATGTCTTAAGCTCACTTGACCACTCATTCTAAAGCCATTTCTTGAGCACATTCTTAACACACTACTCTGCTTTAGCCTGTTATTACTTTTTCACATTATGGCTCACTATTTGTTTTGTTGTCTATAACTACTGTCCGGTCCACTGTACCCCAAACACACACTAGGCTGTAGACTCTGCTAGCCCTACACATTGCTAAACACCTGGGACTTGGGACAGTGCCTGGACACTTGGAGGGCACTCGATAAATATTTTTTGAATGAATAAATGAATGATAGGCGCAAGCCATTTACAAGCCACTTTTCACATATATTAGCTTATGTAACTCTCACAAAAGGCTTCCCTGGTGGCTCCATGGTAAAGAACTCGCCTGCCAATGCAAGAGATGCAGGTTCGATCCCTGGATCAGGAAGATCCCCTGGAAAAGGAAATGGCAACCCTCCAGTATCCCTGCCTGGAGAATCCCATGAACAGGAGCCCAGCAGGCTGTGATCCATGGGTTACAAAAGAGTCAGACACGACTTAGTGACTAAACAGCTCTCAAAAGGCTCAAAGGTTAAGAGGCTTGCTTCTGATCACAAAGTGGAGACCACAGAACCAGAATTCAATCCCAGCTTGCTGTCCCCAAGCCCAGTACTGTTTCACTCTTTTTAGATGCTGGGGACACAGGCATTCTGCCCTTTTGTCCCTTGGCCTACACCTCGAAACCTATCCCTGCCCCCATTTTGATCCCCACCCAAATCCAAGCCCTGGAGCCTTACGTGTCAATAATGTACTTGATGTTGTCATGCAGAGTGATGTCATCTCGGCCCTTGTAGGGTTGGATGTGGAAGGCCACCTGCCACAGACACAAGGGACATTGGTCAGGTGAGCGTCTGTCCAGGGGCAAAACCTACAAAGCCTGTGCTCCAGCCATGGCCTGAGGAAGAGGCAGCATTCAGGAGACCTGGCAGTGGTGGGCACAATGGAAATAAAAGCAATCACTGCCCTTCAGGCCCAAAAAAGAGGAGTGAGAAGCTTCCCCACCTCCCACAGCAGAGCCTTAGGAATCATTCCAATGGGCTATTGCAAGCTAATAGATTTCAACTTAATGTGCCAGCTCCCAGTGATCAGCACTAGCTGCCTGAAACTACGGAAAGAAGTTTGATCTGGTTTGATCTTGCAGTCTAAGGGTCTCTCAAGAGTCTTCTCCAGCACCACAGTTTGAAAGCATCAATTCTTTGGCACTTAGCCTTCTTTATGGTCCGACACTCACATCTGTACATGACTATGGGAAAAATCAGCTTTGACCAGCCAGAACTTTGTCGGCAAAGTAATGTCTCTGCTTTTTAATATTCTGTCTAGGTTTGTCATGGCTTTCCTTCCAAGGAGTGAGCATCTTTTAATTTCATGGCTGCAGTCACCATCTGCAGAGATTTTGGAGCCCTAGAAAATAAAATCCATCACTGCTTTCACTTTTTCCCCTTCTATTCGTCATGAAGTGATGGGATCAGATGCCATGATCTTAGTTTTTGGATGTTGAGGTTTAAGCCAGCTTTTCACTCTTCTCTTTCACTCTCCTCAAGAGGCTCTTTAGTTCCTCTTCACTTTCTGCCATTAGAGTGATATCATCTGTATGTCTGAGGTTGTTGATATTTCTCCCAGCACACTTGATTCCAGCTTGTGATTCACCCAGCCCAGCATTTCACATGATGCACTCTGAGGTGAGGTGAGGTGAAGTTGCTCAGTCATGTCCGATTCTTTGCAACCCGTGGACTGTAGCCCACCAAGCTCCTCCATCCATGGGATTCTCCAGGCAAGAATACTGGAGTTGGTTGCCATTTCCTTCTCCAGGGGATCTTCCCGACTCAGGTATCAAACCCAGGTCTCCCGCGTTGCAGGTAGACGCTTTAACCTCTGAGCCAGCAGGGAAGCACTCTGCATGAAGTTAAATAAGCAGGGTGACAACATACAGCCTTGACGTACTCCTTTCCCAATTTTGAACCAGTCCATCGTCCCGTGTATGCTTCTAACTGTTGCTTCTTGATCTGCATACAGGTTTCTCAAGGTGACAGGTAAGGTGGTCTGGTATTCCCATCTCTTTAAGAATTTTCCAGTTTGTTGTGATCCACACAGTCAAAGGTTTTAGCATAGTCAATGAAACACAAGTAGATGTTTTTGTGGAATTCCTTGCTTTCTCCGTGATCCAATGAATGTTGGCAATTTGATCTCTGGTTCCTCTGCCTTTTCTAAATCCAGCTTGCACATCTGGAAGTTCTCGGTTCATGTGCTGCTGAAGCCTGGCTTGAAGTATTTTGAGAAATACCTTGCTAGCATGTGCTGCTGCTGTTGCTAAGTCACTTCAGTTGTGAAATGAGCATAATTGTGCGGTAGTTTGAACATTTTTTTGGTATTGCCCTTCTCTGGGATTGGAATGAAAACTGACTTTTTCCAGTCTTGTGGCCACTGCTGAGTTTTCCAAATTTGCTGGCATTTTGAGTGCAGCACTTTGACACCATTGTCTTTTAGGATCTGAATTAGCGCAGCTGGAATTCCATTACCTCCACTAGCTTTGTTTGTAGTGATGCTTCCCAAGGCCCGCTTGACTTTACCCTCCAGGCTGTCTGGCTCTCCGTGAGAGGCCACATCATCGTGATTATCTGAGTCATTAAGACTTTTTCATAGTTTTTCTGTGTTTTCTTGCCACCTTTTAAAATCTCCTCTGCTTCTGTTAGGTCCTTACCATTTCTGTCCTTTATCATGCCCATCCTTGCATGAAATGTTCTCTTGATATCTCGTTTTCTTGAAGAGATCTCTTGTCTTTCCCATTGTATCACTTTCCTCTATTTCTTTGCATTGTTCACCTAAGAAGGCTTTCTTATCTCTTCTTGCTATTCTCTGGAACTCTGCATTCAATTGAGTATATCTTTCTGTTTCTCCCTTGCCTTTCTCTTCTCTTCCAAGTGATATTTATTTAGTCTCCCATTTATCCTCTATTTATTTTTCCCAAAGTATTTTTTCCAGAACTCAAAAAATAAAGAGTGGTACAGGCAGTATTTATTAGATCCCTATCTCCCAGCATCACACTTACTATGTATATGCATACCTGGACTAATGCCAAGAGGCGCCATCCCTGTGGTGGAGGAAGGGACATCTCCAGCATGGGCTAGAGAGCATTTGACCTCTTCTTGGAGACTCACCTGGATGTTGTACTGATGGGCGGTGTCCAGAATGGCAGGCACCAGGTCATCTGAGGGTTCCCCGTTATCATCAGCCATGCCAGGTGGGTACCAGGACAGAACAAGGACGCCTGAGACACAACACAGAGGATATTTCAGAGACACACAATACCTCACAACAGAGATTTGCTTCCTCACAAACCATCTCCAACTACCAAATGGTTTCTGAATGAACCATTGACTGATGCTCCTGCCAGGTTCTTTTCTTGCAGATCAGATTCCTGAGCAGGGAGCCCTGGAGCTGTCCACGCCTGAGGTGCTGAAGCTCTATGGCTGCAGGAACCCTAATGTCCCAGGCCAGGAAGGAGCCTTAGAGCCCAGCCAGCCTTTGGCCTGCATTAGCAAGTAGTAAAACAAAGGGGGATGGGTGGACAATGCCTCATCCACCTGGAAGATAGGAATCCACAGCCCTATCTCTGGAGGAGAGGAGTATCTCTGAGGGAGAGGAGCCCTGAGTAGAGGTCATTTTACCCTTCTTGTGGAAATAACATTTGCCTCAATTGTCAACCCTCTGTCTGTCCTGAGGGACAGCCTCTGTGCTATTTGTGAATACATCCCACCGTTGTCTCTGGCATTCAGTTCCCCGCTCCTCCACACTCATTAACCGTTTCCAGAGAAATTGAAATGTACTGTAAAATCCAGCAGAATTCAGTGACAAAATCTGAAATGTCAGCTTCCCCACCCCAGCCTGCCTACAGATGGACTTCTATCCAAGCAGAGTATCTGATGAAGCCCCCAGGCCCCTTACTGCAAATAGAACAGGGTCTGTCATACATGTGCAAACTTTCCTTTCTGCTGCCAGAAAAAGTAGGAAGGGCTGAGGCTCTACCCTGTCCCTGGTGTGAAAGCAGAGGCCATCCCAGGTGCTACTGCTTTGAACTCCAGACTCCTTCCGGGCCAGAATACCCAGGGCTCACTTACCCAAACCTAGAAGCCCAACAGACATGAAGACTGCCCCCCTCTCCTCACTGTCCCTGGGACAGCCCTGAGGCAAACGCCTTCTACTGACCCTCCCAGCAGCTCCGCCCTCGGAAAGGGTCCTGGAATTGGGAAGTGGAGGTGAGGGGTGGTTGTCAGAGGTGGAGGGGTCGGAACACAAGAGATGGGGGCGGTGCCTCTTGGTGAGCATGGAATTAGAGTTCTGGAAGAGAAGGGGTAAGAAGCCAGGCTGAGTGAGGGGGACCAAAGGCCCGGTGATAGGAGCAGTGGAAGTTGGGGTGTGGGAACGAAGAAGGGCGAGGCTGGGGCCCGAGCGATGGGGGCGGGGGGAGCTCACCGATGGCGGCTTCCTTCAGCTGGGTCATGTGCTCCCGTAGCACGTCGGGGTCCCGGGAGCTGTAGGGCCCCAGTTCCGGGTAGAAGCTGGAGCCCAAGTCGTCAGGAGGGCTGTGGCGGCCGCGGGGGTAGCTGGCCGAGATCTTGGGGTCCCAGTGCGGCACCATGACGTGGTCCCAGTGAATGTAGTGGCCTTCGCGCCCGGGACTCCCGTACCACGAGTAGTAGAAGGCGTGCAGGTCCGAGTAGACGCGCAGACTCTGCCCCAGGGCTGGTTCGGCCTCCGCTGGGGCCGGCCGTGGGGAGCTGCCCGGGCCCGCGGTGCGGGGCGGCGGCGGCGGCGGCGCGGCGGGGGCGGCCGGGGCCCGGGCGGCCGGCGCGGGGGCCCCCTCCGGGTGTCGCTCAAAGGGCGCCAGCTCCAGGCCCGGGCCCAGCGCCGGGAGTCCGTCCGGAGCCTTGAGCGTGCGGAGGCCCATGAGCGTGCCAAAGGCGAAGAGCAGCACCAAGAACAGCGCGATGCAGGCGCGGCGCCGCCGCCGGGCCATGGCGGCCCCCGCGCTCCCTGCGTCCCGCCGGGCTACCTCCGCGCGCGCCGCGCCATGGCTGCCCGCCCGGCTCCCGCGCGTCGCGCAGCCGGCGCGCGTCCCAGGGAGACGGCGACGCCGAGAGCGGCGTGGGCGGCTCCCCGCCTCTCCCCCGCAGTGCGGGCGGGCCCAGCACACAGAGAATGCAGGCGGCGTAGACCAAGTGGTCGCGAGCCGCGGGGGGAGTGGACGGGGACCCAGACTGAGAGTGGCGGAGCTGAGAGATCCCGGGCCAAGGAGCCGGGGTCTGAGTCAAGCGGACAGCTCGCGGAGGATTTGTCGCCTTTCAGCGTGGGGCAGCGGTGGAGGAACCCGCTGCGGGAAAAGGACCGCTCTCCTTCCGCAGCCCAAGAGAAGGTCTGAGCGACGGCTCTGGAGGGCATGGGAGCAGAGGGCAAGGTGGGGAAGAAAGCAGTGTCTATGATAGTTCTGTCCAGTGACCTCCTTCCCCGCTGTACCCTCTTTACTGACTTCACCTTCTCTGCCTGCCTCAGAGATCTTCCTTCTTTGCCCCAGGTCCCGCGTCCTTCGGACCCCTTCTCAAACACCCCAGGCAGAATATGAATCCCGAGTTAAAGGAGCGTCGGGAAAACCCTAGGGAAAACACTGCAGACCCTGGCGAGAGCCTGGGAGAACGAGGGAGATTGTGACTTGCGCAAGGTCACACGGCCCGGGCCTTAGTCCAAGGATCAGGACTGTCTCCTTGCCAGAACGCTTGTCCACCCTGCATGCTCCCGACCCAGCTATCCCAAGCACTCTGTCCTTGGACAACCTCCTATAGTTCAGTTCAGTTCAGTTCAGTTCAGTCGCTCAGTCGTGTCCGACTCTTTGCGACCCCATGAACTGCAGCACTCCAGGCCTCCCTGTCCATCACCAACTCCCGGAGTTCACCCAAAATCATGTCCATCGAGTTGGTGATGCCATCCAGCCATCTCATCCTCTGTCATCAGCTTCTCCTCCTGCCCCCAATCCCTCCCAGCATCAGAGTCTTTTCCAATGAGTCAACTCTTCGTATGAGGTGGCCAAAGTACTGGAGTTTCAGCATCATTCCTTCCAAAGAAATCCCAGGGCTGATCTCCTTCAGAATGAATTGGTTGGATCTCCTTGCAGTCCAAGGGACTCTCAAGAGTCTTCTCCAACACCACAGTTCAAAAGCATCAATTCTTCGGCGCTCAGCTTTCTTCACAGTCCAATCAGGTGGCCCAAATATTGGAGTTTCAGTTTCAACATCAGCCCTTCCAATGAAAACTCAGAACTGATCTCATTTAGGATGGACTGGTTGGATCTCCTTGCAGTCCAAGGGACTCTCAAGAGTCTTCTCCAACACCACAGTTCAAAAGCATCAATTCTTCGGTGCTCAGCCTTCTTCACAGTCCAACTCTCACATCCATACATGACCACAGGAAAAACCATAGCCTTGACTAGACGGACCTTAGTCGGCAAAGTAATGTCTCTGCTTTTGAATATGCTATCTAGGTTGGTCATAACTTTCCTTCCAAGGAGTAAGCATCTTTTAATTTCCTGGTGGCAATCACCATCTGCAGTGATTTTGGAGCCCAAAAGAATAAAGTCTGACACTGTTTCCACTGTTTCCCCATCTATTTCCCATGAAGTGGTGGGACCAGATGCCATGATCTTTGTTTTCTGAATGTTGAGCTTTAAGCCAGCTTTTCCACTCTTCTCTTTCACTTTCGTCAAGAGGCTTTTTAGTTCCTCTTCACTTTTTGCCATAAGAGTGGTGTCATCTACATATCTGAGGTTACTGATATTTCTCCTGGCAATCTTGATTCCAGCTTGTGCTTCTTCCAGCCCAGCATTTCTCATGATGTACTCTGCATAGAAGTTAAATAAGCAGGGTGGCAATATACAGCCTTGACGGACTCCTTTTCCTATTTGGAACCAGTCCGTTGTTCCGTGTCCAGTTCTAACTGTTGCTTCCTGACCTGCATACAGGTTTCTCAAGAGGCAGGTCAGGTGGTCTGGTATTCCCATCTCTTTCAGAATTTTCCACAGTTTCTTGTGATCCACACAGTCAAAGGCTTTGGCATAGTCAATAAAGCAGAAATAGATATTTTTCTGGAACTCTCTTGCTTTTTCGATGATCCAGCAGATGTTGGCAATTTGATCTCTGGTTCCTCTGCCTTTTCTAAAACCAGCTTGAACATGAAGTTTATGGTTCACGTATTGCTGAAGCCTGACTTGGAGAATTTTAAGCATTACTTTACTAGCATGTGAGATGAGTGTAATTGTGTGGTAGTTTGAGCATTCTTTGGCATTGCCTTTCTTTTGGATTGGAATGAAAACTGACCTTTTTCAGTCATGTGGCCACTGCTGAGTTTTCCAAATTTGCTGGCATATTGAGTGCAGCACTTTCACAGCATCATCTTTCAGGATTTGAAATAGCTCAACTGGAATTCCGTCACCTCCACTACCTTTGTTCGTAGTGATGCTTTCTAAGGCCCACTTGACTTCACATTCCAGGATGTCTGGCTCTAGGTAAGTGATCACACCATTGCGATTATCTTGGTCGTGAAGATCTTTTTTGTACAGTTCTTCCGTGTATTCTTGCCACCTCTTCTTAACATCTTCTGCTTCTGTTAGGTCCATACCATTTCTGTCCTTTATTGAGCCCATCTTTGCATGAAATGTTCCCTTGGTATCTCTAATTTTCTTGGAGAGATCTCTAGTCTTTCCCATTCTGTTGTTTTCCTCTATTTCTCTGCATTGATTGTAGTGAGACCTAAATGAGATGGCTGCCATAAAGCACTTTTGCATGGCTGAACAAAATTATCACTCAACACTTGCTAGAAGTTCCTTCTGGACTCTGAGCTCCGGAGGGCAGGCCCTGGGTCACGTTCACCTTTTAAGAATCCAAGGGCTTGAAGAACAGGGTCTGCCACTCAGTTCCCAGGGTTGCTTGTGGAGTGAATACTTTGGTGTAATATTCTGTAGACAATGATAAGTTTTTCACTCAATGTTAAATCCGGACTCTGCATTATTCATTATTTCACTTATTCAGAAAAAGTTTTGTCTATGTCTGCCTCCTTCTCTGGTCCATGAAGACAGCAAATTTGTTTCATGAGCAACTATATCTAAAGTATCTAAAACAGAGCTTGGCATAGTAGTAGACACTGGATTCTTGTTTCACGAGTAAGTGAATTTTAGGAAACCCAGGAAGAAGGGGAGCAAGACTGGGAAATGTGGGTAGTTTCGGAGCCCAAGAAACTGCATTCGAGAGAATTTGTGGTAGTGTTGCTGAAAAGTTAACCAGGTGGTCTAAGACAGAAATGGAAAATTTTATTTGAGCAGAATTTGAGGACCAGAAGCTTGGAAGAGCCTCTCTGAAATCTCTGAGAACTGTTTCACCCATTAGAAATCAAGGCAGAGTTAGGCCTGTACACTAAATGATGTATTGCTGACAGTTTACATAATCCAGATCAAAGCCCCATGTGATTCCTTAGCAAGAAGGAATGCTATCCAGATGCTGGAGAAGGTGTGGAGAAAAGGGAACCCTCCTACACTGTTGGTAACACTATGGAAAACAGTGTGGAGGTTCTTTAAAAAACTAAAAAGAGTTACCATATGATCCTTCAATCCTACTTCTAGGCGTATATCTGAAGAAAACTGACTCAAAAAGATACATGCACTCCAGTGTTCATAGCAGCACTATTTCTAATAGTCAAAACCTATAATAGTCAAGCAAACTAAATGTCCATCAACAGATGAATGGATAAAGAAGATGTGGTGTATATAGACAATGGACTACTACCAAGCCATAAAAAATGATGAAATAATGCCATTTGCAGCAACATAGATACAACTCAGTTCAGTTCAGTCACTCAGTCGTGTCAGACTCTTTGCGACCCCATGAATCACAGCACGCCAGGCCTCCCTTTCCATCACCAACTCCAGGAGTCCACCCAAACTATTGAGTCGATGATGCCATCCAATCATCTCATCCTCTGTCGTCCCCTTCTCCTCCTGCCCTCAGTCTTTCCCAGCGTCAGGGTCTTTTCAAATGAGTCAGCTCTTTGCATCAGGTGGCCAAAGTATTGGGGCTTCAGCTTCAACATCAGTCCTTCCAATGAACACTTAGGACTGATCTCCTTTAGAATGGACTGGTTGGATCTCCATGTAGTCCAAGGGACTCTCAAGAGTCTTCTCCAACACCACAGTTCAAAAGCATCAATTCTTCTGTGCTCAGCTTTCTTCATAGTCCAACTTTCACATCCATACATGACTACTGGAAAAACCATAGCCTTGACTAGACGGACCTTTGTTGACAAAGTAATGTCTCTGCTTTTTAATATGCTGTCTAAGTTAGTCATAACTTTCCTTCCAAGGAGTGAGTGTTTTTTAATTTCATTGCTGCAATCGCCATCTGCAGTGATTTTGGAGCCCAGAAAAATCAAGCCAGCCACTGTTTCCACTGTTTCCCCATCTATCTGCCATGAAGTGATGGGACCGGATGCTATGATCTTAGTTTTCTGAATGTTGAGCTTTTAGCCAACTTTTTCACTCTCCTCTTTCACTTTCTTCAAGAGGTTCTTTAGTTCTTCACTTTCTGCCATAAGGGTGGTATCATCTGCATATCTGAGGTCACTGATATTTCTCCTGGCAATCTTGATTCCAGCTTGTGGTTCCTTGTGCTTCCTCTAGTCCAGCATTTCTCATGATGTACTCTGCATAGAAGTTAAATAAGCAGGGTGACAATATACAGCCTTGACGGACTCTTTTTCCTATTTGGAACAAGTCTGTTGTTCCATGTCCAGTGCTAACTGTTGCTTCCTGACCTGCATACAGATTTTTCAAGAGGCAGGTCAGGTGGTCTGGTATTCCCATCTCTTTCAGAATTTTCCACAGTTTCTTGTGATCCACACAGTCAAAGGCTTTGGCATAGTCAATAAAGCAGAAATAGATGTTTTTCTGGAACTCTCTTGCTTTTTCCATGATCCAGCGGATGTTGGCAATTTGATCTCTGGTTCCTCTGCCTTTTCTAAAACCAGCTTGAACATGAAGTTCATGGTTCACGTATTGCTGAAGCCTGACTTGGAGAATTTTAAGCATTACTTTACTAGCATGTGAGATGAGTGTAATTGTGCAGTAGTTTGAACATTCTTTGGCATTGCCTTTCTTTTGGATTGGAATGAAAACTGACCTTTTTCAGTCCTGTGGCCACTGCTGAGTGCTCTATACAGTCAGCAAAACAAGACCGGGAGCTGACTGTGGCTTGGATCATCAACTCCTTGTTGCCAAATTCAGACTGAAATTGAAGAAAGTGGAGAAAGCCACTCAGGTATGGCCTAAATCAAATCCCTTATGACCGTACAGTGGAAGTGAGAATTAGATTTAACATGCTAGATCTGATAGACAGAGTGCCTGATGAACTATGGATGGAGGTTCGTGACATTGTACAGGAGACAGGAATCAAGACCATCCCCATGGAAAAGAAATGCAAAAAAGCAAAATGGCTGTCTGGGGAGGCCTTACAAATAGATACAACTAGAGATTATCATATTGGAGAAGGAAATGGCAACCCACTCCAGTGTTCTTGCCTGGAGAATCCCAGGGACGGGGGAGCCTGGTGGGCTGCCGTCTATGGGGTCGCACAGAGTCGGACACGACTGAAGCGACTCAGCAGCAGAGATGATCATACTAAGTGAGGTAAGTCAGGAAGAGAAAGAGAAATATCATATGATATAACTTACATGCAGAATCTAAAATACGACACAAAGGAGCCTACCTATGAAGCAGAAACGGAATGAGGGACATAAACTGGTGGTTGCCAAGGGAGAGGAGGGTGGGAGAGGGCTGGGCTGGGACTTTGAGATTAGGGGATGCAAACTGGTATATAAAGGATGGATAAGCAACAAGGTCCTATTGTGTAGCATAGGAGCTGTATTCAATATCCAGTAGTAAACCATAATGGAAAAGGATATGAAATAGAATGTGTATCTATGTATACTTTGCTGTACAGAATATGCGCCTATGAGTCATTTTGCTGTACAGCAGTAATTAACACATTATCATTCAACTAAATGTCAATAAAAAATAAATTTAAAAAAAGAGAAAAAACGCTGTGAATCAAGTAGAATTTTAATTTCAGCTCCAATAGCAAACATCTGAATCAAACTGACCTACCCAGTGTGGAAATATACCATCTCACAATGCAGGAAATCCAATAGGAGAGCAGAGTGGGCAGATGCTCTGGTTCAACAATGTCACCAGGGGCCTGAGAGGCTTTTATCTCACTGCTCTGCTGTCCCCATCATTGACTTCATACCAAAACTAGCTCCACTCAAAACACAGAATGATGGCCACAGACAGCTGAGGCTGCATGCTTCCTTTTGCCATTCAACCAAAAACAGTAAAACTGATTTCTCTTTCCCAGCAGTCCAAAGCAGCATTAGTGGTATAGCGGTGAGCAAAGCTGCCTTCCAGAAGTCCTAAGCAAGCATGTCCTTGAATTACATTGATCTAATATGATTTGGGCCTGTTCGACCCAAACAGATTTTTGCCATGGGGGAATGGAATAACCATGACTGGATTAGGTAAAATTTGGGGAGTTAATTAAATGTTGGGGAGAAGACCATAATGTCTTTTGGACATTAGATGGAATTAGATAACTAATGGAATTCGATGACTTTGGAAATGAGTAAGAGGAAAAGAATAAGGATGAGACTCTCAGGAATACCAGCATATAAGGGCTGGGCACAGGAAAGAACACATGAAGTAAGCTGAGCAAGAATCATTAAAGAGGAGGAGGATTGGGAATGGGCAGTGGCTTTAGATAACCAGTGGGGAGGTTCCCCAGCTGTCAATCATTTCACTGTTTCTGGGACTGCCCTGCAATGCAATAGTGGTCCCCAATGGCCGTACCTGGAGTCCTTGACACTGCCACCCATCCATAATGGCTTGACCCAAGACCGGAACTCTGACCCAAGATGAACGGACATACACCTTGTTTCCCATTTGACCAATCAAAAACACTGACCCAAGGGTCCTCGATTACAATCCTTCTTTGGAATTTTTCTCTCTGGTGCTGAGGATAGATTCAGTCTTTCTCTCAAAAGGTAATGCTATTAAAAGAGAAGAAACAAGGAACAGAGGAGAACTTAGTGGTATGGCTTTCCTGATTTGTTTTCCTTGAGGCCTGGTTTCAGTGTGAGACACTGAAATAGTCTAATAAGTTATCTTTTGATTCTAAGCAAGATGAGCTCACGGAGCAGACTTTACTGGTTGCCCATATTAACCTAAAACAGTGAAACAGCCAGTTGTTTCGTCTGAAATATAGGTTTCTTCAGGAGCAGCAATGAATTGCAATTTGGGACAAGCAAGTGTTTGGAGAACCACATGCAAGTCCTGGTAAACAAAGGAAAGGAAACCATAGGGAAGGGAGAGTTGGGAGGGGCCCCTATAAACAAAACCTTGTGGCTCAGCTGGTAAAGAATCTGCCTGGAGTGTGGGAGACCTGGGTTGGGAAGATCCCCTGGAGAAGGGAAAGGCTACCCACTCCAGTATTCTGGCCTGGAGAATTCCATGGACTGTATAGGCCATGAAAGACTCGGACACGACTAAGTGACTTTCACTTCCACTACAAACAAAAAATCTGCTGGAGGAAACTGGGAGTTTGAACTATAGTGGCTTTTCAGTGGCTTAGTTGTGCCAGTCTCTTACTGGCTGAGTTGTTGCCAGGCAAAGAGAAAATCTGTATTTCTGCTGAAATAGGAGGGAAGAGGACAGGGCAAATCTTTAAAAGAATGACAGCTGTCAGTCAGTTCAGTCGCTCAGTTGTGTCCAACTCTTTGCAACCCCATGGACTGCAGCACGCCAGGCTTCCCTGTCCATCACCAACTCCCAGAACTTGCTCAGACTCATGTCTATCGAGTCAATGATGCCATCCAACCATCTCATCCTCTGTTGTCCCCTTCTCCTCCTGCCTTCAATCTTTCCCAGCATCAGGGTCTTTTCAAATAAGTCAGATCTTCGCATTAGGTGGCCAAAGTATTGGGGCTTCAGCTCCCACATCAGTTCTTCCAGTGAATATTCAGGACTAATTTCCTTTAGGATGGACTGGTTGGTTCTCCTTCCAGTCCAAGGGACTCTCAAGAGTCTTCTCCAACACCACAGTTCAAAAGCATCAATTCTTTGGCACTCAGCTTTCTTTATACTCCAACTCTCACATCCATACACGACCACTGGAAAAACCATAGCCTTGACTAGATGGACCTGTGTTGACAAAGTAATGTCTCTACTTTTTAATATGCTGTCTAGGTTGGTCATAAGTGTCCTTCCAAGGAGTAAGCATCTTTTAATTTCATGGCTGCAGTCACGATCTGCAGTGATTTTGGAGCCCCCAAAATAAAGTCTGTCACTGTTTCCATTGTTTCCCCATCTATTTGCATGAAGTGATGGAACTAGATGCCATGATCTTAGTGTTCTGAATGTTGAGTTTTAAGCCAGCTTTTTCACTCTTCTCTTTCACTTTCATCAACAGGCTCTTTAGTTCCTCTTTGCTTTCTGCCATTAGGAAATAGCTGTCGGACATTATATAAACTGGTTTGAACCAACTAGGTCTAAGATGGCGGAAGATTTGACTTCCAAATGGAACTTGAGCCTCATTATAATACATTAGCATGAAAATATAATAGTAGGATAAATGGTACACCCACCAGCAATGTGACAGTTCAGAGCTAACTATAAAAGCCCCAAAAGTGGGCAATGGCCCTATTACTAGAAATCCCTACCCCTTCCCAGAAATAGTTGGAATAATCCTCCCACTCATTAGCTATGAAATTACCCAGCCCATAAAAGCTAACCACCCCATATTTGGGGGCCTCTCACCTTTCAAAATGGCCTATACTCTGTAGAGTGTGTTTCTCTCTAAATAGATCCACTATTTACCTATCACTTTTGTCTCTTGATGAATTCTTTCTGTAATGAGACATCAAGAACTTAAGCTTTATTAACTCCTGAGACCAGGTTTGTGATCTCAATTAAAAGACGATGAGGGGCTTCCCTGGTGGCTCAGTGGTAAAGAATCCATCTGCCCATGCAGGAGACATGGGTTCGATCCCTGATTCAGGAAGATGCTGTGTGCTGAGGAACAACTAAGCCCATGTGCCACAACTGCTGAGCCCAAGAGCCACAGCTCCTGCGCCTACATGCTGCAGAGACCGAAGCCTGCATGCCCGGCGCCTGTGCTCACAAGAGAAGCCACCACAATGAGAAGCCCCTGGACCGCAACAAAGAGTAACCCCCGCTCGCCACAGCTAGAGAAAAGCCTGTGCAGCAACAAAGACCCAGCACAGCCAAAAAAACGTTTAATTAAATCAATAAAAACAGTGGGTTCTAGTCGGTTTTGAGTCCTGGCCCACTGTCGCGGTGGCACGCTTTCACTCCTGCTGGCAGTATAATGAAGCAGCTTCACCTCGTGTTGGAGAAGCTCGGCGCCTTCTCTTCCTGCGGGGGTCTGTGCTGATGGAGAATGGCACACGCAGGAGAGCTCCACCTTTGCGTCTTCTGACTCCACTTTACTTAGGCTTCCTTTTACTAACTTTTACACCTGTCGATCTCAAGCAGAGACTGAAAAAGGGACTTGGGAGCAGGGAGGTCTTTGGGAGGAGATTCTCGGAAGCAAGTGTGAGGAACTGAGGAGAATGAGACAGGAAAGAAAGAAAAGCCGGTCTAATGAGGTATTATGGAAGTTGCTGCTGACACCAAGCAGGACCCTGTGGGGCTCCTGGGCACAAAAGCCTCTGTGTTCTCCGTTTCTTCTTTGGAGGAAATAGGCTTCATTCAGCCTCCATGACCTTCCCTGAGTTCCAGAGGACAGGTTCAAATGGTTGCTAATCAGGGAAGGGAGGGGATGCAGAGAAAAAGGAGGAAGAATCAAGAAACAATAGTGCAATTATACTCCAACTAAAAAAAAATTGATCTGCACATTTAATGCAATAAAAAACAATTATGCAGCCATGGGACAGGATCCTGGTGCCCCCCCCAAGGGATACACATAATAATATCTTTGAGCCGTTTTGCAGATACTGAATCCCCCACCATGTGAAAGAAGTTAACTGTATGCAGCCCACAAGCACGCAGACCCTAAACCAGTTGGAACCAGAATGTTGAAAATGCTAACTTCCAGTTACCTCACCACTAACCAATCAATCAGAAGAATGTCCGCGAGCTGATCATGCCCTCCCTCTTGAACCATTATGGTAAAACTTTTCTGAAGGCAATGGCAACCCACTCTAGTACTCTTGCCTGGAAAATCCCATGGACGGAGGAGCCTGGTGGGCTGCAGTCCATGGGGTTGCTAAGAGTCAGACACGACTGAGAATCTTCACTTTCCCTTTTCACTTTCACGCATTGGAGAAGGAAATGGCAAAGCACTCCGGTGTTCTTGCCTGGAGAATCCTAGTGACGGGGGTGTCTCGTAGGCTGCCGTCTATGGGGTCGCACAGAGTTGGACACGACTGAAGCGACTTAGCAGTAGCAGCAGCAGCTACCCTGTCCAGGTTGGGCTGCACAGCTTTGAGGGCATTACCCCACTGAGGCCACTTTGCCTGACAAAGCTGTAAAGCTATTCTTTTCTACTTTACCCAAAACTCTGTCTCTGAGATTCAATTTGGTGCCGGTATTCAGAGGCAGGGTTTCAGCATCACCGCTGTAGATAACGGGGGCTTGGTTCTACCAGGACCACTGAAAAGTGTACAAATACCACCCAGAATTAAGAAGATCAAGACTAAACCAGTAATCTACAGCCCCCCTCCATCTGCTGGTCGAGCACTTCCTCACATTTCTGGTCTCCTTTGCGACAAGTAGACTCCGTGATATCAGAGGAGGTCCTAAGGCTGGCCTTAGGACAGAAAGATGTATTGTTATCTTTGAAGTGGGGTGTTGCCAATGAGAAGTAAATTTAAGCTGCAGAGAACTATCTACCCTGACTGTGCTGTTATAACAAATTGCCACAAATGGCAGCTTAACCGGAGAAGGCAATGGCACCCCCACTCCAGTACTCTTGCCTGGAGAATCCCATGGACGGAGGAGCCTGGTAGGCTGCAGTCTATGGGATCGAGAAGAGTCGGACACGACTGAGCGACTTCACTTTCACTTTTCACTTTCATGCATTGGAGAAGGAAATGGCAACCCTCTCCAGTGTTCTTGCCTGGAGAATCCCAGGGACGGGGGAGCCTGGTGGGCTGCCATCTATGGGGTCGCACAGAGTTGGACACAACTGAAGCAACTTAGCAGCAGCAGCAGCATCTGTAGCAGCTTAACTGCAAAAAAATATATTATCTTACAGGTCTTGGAAGTAAAAATTCTGAGCACAGTGTGGCTCAGCTGGTTCCCTGCCTACAAGTCACACAAGACCAAAACCAAAGTGTTGATAGGACCAGGTTCCCTTGTGGAAGCATTGAGAATGAATCCATACCCCAGATTTTTGGCAGAATTCAAGTTTTATGCAGTTGTAGAACTGAAGTCCCTCCTGTTTTCTCTTTAACTGTCGGTGGGGGATCTTTCTCACCTAGAGGCTCCCTGCATATCTTGGCTAGTGACCCCTTCCTCCATCTTCAAGCCAGCAACATCAGGTCCAGCTTGTCTCACCCTTAGAATCTCTCAGACCTCCTCTTCTGCTTCATCTCACCTACCTTCCCCTTTTTATACTTTTAAGAGTTCATTTGATACATTAGGCCCGATTGGATACTCCAGGATGATTTCCCATTTTATCGTTGCTGTGGGCTGTGTTTAGTTGCTCTGCTGCTACTGCTAAGTCACTTCAGTCTTGTCTGACTCTGTGCGACCCCATAAAAGGCAGCCCACCAGGCTCCTCCCTCCCTGGGATTCTCCAGGCAAGGATACTGGAGTGGGTTGCCATTTCCTTCTCCAATGCATGCATGCATGTTAAGCCACTTCAGTTGTGTCCTACTCTATGCTACCCCATGGACAGCAGCCCACCAGGCTCCTCTGTCCACAGAATTCTCTAGGCAACGATACTGGAGTGGGTTGCCATTTAGTCACTCAGTTGTGTCCAACTCTTTGCAACCTGCCAGGCTCCTCTGTCCATGGAATTCCCCAGGCAAGAATACCAGAGTGGGTAGCCATTCCCCTCTCCAGGGGATCTTCCAGATCCCGGAATTGAACCTGTGTCTCTTACATCTCCTGCATTGGCAAGCAGGGTCTTTACCACTACTGTCACCTGGGAAGTCTGCAATTAAGAAGATAAATAGCTAACTACAGCTTAAAGTAGTGCTTCACAAACTTTAATGAGTATATCAGTCCCTTGAGGATTCTTTTAAAATGTAGATTCTGATTCAATAAAGGGCTTCCCTAGTGGCTCATAAGGAGAAGGCGATGGCATCTCACTCCAGTACTCTTGCCTGGAGAATCCCATGGTGGAGGAGCATGGTAGGCTGCAGTCCAAGGGGTCACGAAGAGTCAGACATGACTGAGCGACTTCACTTTCACTTTTCACTTTCATGCATTGGAGAAGGAAATGGCAACCCACTCCAGTGTTCTTGCCTGGAGAATCCCAGGGACGGGGGTGCCTCGTAGGCTGCCGTCTATGGGGTTGCACAGAGTCAGACACGACTGAAGTGACTTAGCAGCAGCAGCAGCAGTGACTCATATGGTTAAAGGTCTTCCTGCAGTGTAGGAGACCCAGGTTTGATCCCTGGGTCGGGAATATGCCCTGGAGAAAGAAATGGCAACCCACTCCAGTGTTTTTGCCTGGAAAATCCCATGGATGGAGCAGCCTGGCAAGCTACAGTCCATGGGGTTGCAAAGCGCTGGATTTAATAAGTCAAGGGCGAGGCTCAAGATTCTGCATTTCTAGTAAGATCTCAGATAATGCTGATTCTGATGGTCTCCGACCCCATTTGGGGACTTAAAATATTGTGGGCTTTTTTACTCCACTTTTTGAGGAGTCTTTAGGTTAGGCTAGCTTTAGGGATGGTTAATCCAGTAGTGCAAAGACCTTAGGGCATCAGATCATGTCTGAGGTTTCTTTGGCCTTCCTCTCATGGTTGAAAAGAGAAGGAAACAGTTCTAGGCATCACATGCCCATGTGACAGTCCTCAGATGCAGAGAAGAAAATGGCTGTCTTGGAACCCTCTTTTTTATTCTTTAAGTTTTAAATTTTATTTATTTTTATATATGTTTGGCTGTGCACGGGCCTTCTCTAGTTACAGTAAGCAAGGGCTGCTCTTCCTTGTGATATGTGGGCTTCTCACTGCAGTGGCCTCTCTCGTTGCAGAGCATAGGCTCTAGGTGTGTGGGCTTGTCACTGGGGTACCTGGGTTTAGTTGCCCCATGGCATGGAATCTTCCTGGACCAGGGCTTGGACCCATGTCCTCTGCAGTGGCAGGTGGATTGTTAACCACCAGATGCCAGGGAAGTCCCTGTAAACCTTTTAAGAGTAAAAGAAACTCTTTAAGAAGCTCCCAGTCAGTGTCCCATCAGTTTCTATTGGCCAGAATTGTGCCATAGGCTCACGCCTAAGCTGATCCCTTGCCAAGGCCATTATAGAAGTGTGAACAAAATCAGAAAGAAGGGAGGAAATAGGGCTGGCTAAACAGCCAAGACTATCTCCCACAAGTGCCCCGAGTCTACTCTCTCCTTCTTCCTCACAGAACTTAGACTGTGTTGAGAGAACCATGAAACTGAGCCTTGGCGACCTGATGGGACTGTAGTCTGCCAGGCTCCATTGTCCATGGGATTCTCCAGGCAAGAATACTGGAGTGGGGTGTCATTTCCCTCTCCAGGGGATCATCCTGACCCAGGGATTGAACCCAAGTCTCCTGCACTGCAGGCAGATTCTTTACCATCTGAACCACCAGGGAAGCCCTGCTTCCCCACTGCAGTAAGAGATGGCAGATTTACTCCGTGGAAGAGGAGCGAGAAAGCCTCTAAATTCAGGGGCACCAAGCAGCAGCAAAGGTAGGGATGAGTTGCCACATTGAAATCCAGGGGAATGAGTAAAAATATGTAAATAAATATAGGAAGACCAGCCCCTAGAACACTTCTTCTAAGAAGAAGTCCAAATGACTCTTCTCTGGAGAAAAAGAAAGAACCTTGAGAAAAATTCTACATCTACATACCTGATCAACCCAGAATGGAATGCATGAGTCAGCAAACCTGTCCCTCATTTCAGGTCTTTAATTAGCTTCTTAGTGCCTCACCCTAAACAAGAATAAGCAGCCAAGATTCCCAGACATTGAGTGAAAGCCTCTCGTACGAAAGGCAGAGATTAAAAAAGTAAGCAAATGCACAAAAAAAAGTAAGAAAAGGGGAGGAGAATGAAAGAGAGAGGGGGCAAGAACAAGTAGATTGGAGGAATCAGAAATAATTCGGCTGGCCAAATAAACAGGCAAATGCCACCATCTAATACCTCAGAGATGTCTAATTCATAAAACAAGAACAGGATGGTTTCTAAAGTGGGGGTAGGGGTGGATTACATAGCAAGAAAGAATTTCAGAAAATTAAAAACAGGAGAGCTGTGCTCTCTTGGGCAGCATATACCAAAACTGGAACGGCACAGAGAAGGTTAGCATGGCCTATATGCAAGGATGACTTGCAAATTCAAGAAGTGTTCCATAGTTTTTTGATGTAAGGCAGACACCAACACAACATTATAAAGCAATTCTCCTCCAGTTAAAAATAATACATTTTAAAATAATAAAAATAAAAATCATACACTAACTGAAGGAAAAAAAATTGAACTGAAATTTAAAGTGTGAATAAAAATTTGGAAGATAAAGTCAAAAAAATCTCCCAAGAAGTAGAAAGAGAAAACAAAACAAACTTGTGGGTGGAGGTTGGAAGGAAAAATGGGAAAATTAAAGGACCAGTCCTGGAATTCTATGTCTAATACAGATTCCACAAGGAAAATATAGATAGTATTGAAAGGAGAAATTATCACCTAACGCAAGAAAGTTTCCTAAACAATGACTTTCTGGATTTCAGTAGCCCTCCCACTGAGAGATGAATGAAAAGAGACCCACGTAGGATAAATCATTATGAGATTTTGGGATACTGAAAGCAAGCAAAAGATCCAAGTGCTTTTGGGATTAAAAAAAAAAGGACTTGGAATTAGAATGGCTCTGGAAACCAACAAGATGGAAGAGTTGCCTCCAAAATTCTGAGGAAAAGTACTATTGAATCAAGAATTCTATAACCAGTTTTTAAAGTGTGAGGAGCGAATAAAGACACGTTTAGATATACAAGGTCTCCATTTTTTCTTTCTCCTATGCCCTCCTTCTCAAGAAGCCACCAAAGGATATAATAAGAGGATAACTTAAAAAGTTGAGGGGGACCTTGGAATCTGGTAAAAAGGAAATCCAACAGAAGAAAAGCTCTAGTGGGCCCCAGGATAACAGGCCACCTGACCTGCCTCCTGAGAAACCTGTCTGCAGGTCAAGTAGCAACAGTCAGAACCGGACATGGAACAACTAACTGGTTCAAAATTGGGAAAGGAATGCATCAAGGCTGTATAGTGTCATCCTGCTTATTTAACTCCTATGCAGAGTACATCATGTGAAATGCCAGGCTGGGTAAATCACAAGCTGGAATCAACACTGGTGGGAGAAATATCAACAACCTCAGATATGCATATGATACCACTTTAATGGCAGAAAGTAAAGAGGAACTGAAGAGCCTTTTCATTGGAAGGACTGGTGCTGAAATTGAAGTTCCAATACTTTGGCCACCTGATGTGAAGAGCTGACTCGTTGGCAAAGACCCTGATGTTGGGAAAGATTGAGGGCAGGAAGAGAAGAGGGTAAAAATGGATGAGATGGTTGGATGGCATCACCGACTCAATGGACATGGATTTGAGCAAACTCTGGGAGATAGTGAAGGACACGGAGGCCTGGTGTGCTGCACTCTATGGGGTCACAAAGAGTTGGACATGACTGAGCAACTGAACGATGGGGATGACAGCTGTGGAAGTCCAAAGAGCAGTCTGCCCCCAGAGGAGCAGGAAGACGCCCAGGATGGGCATCTCCAGGAATGACTGAAATGACTCCTTTCACAGTTCTCCTCTTTGAATGCCCCATGTGGTGGTATTATTATTTTAGGTTGAGTCTCCAGTAAACTTAATATTTCATATAGTATTTTTCACTATTGTGCCAAGTGTGAACCATGATTATACTTCCTTTCTTGTACAATTTTTCGTTTCTTCTGGTGTTAACAATTCCTCCTTTTTGCACTATTTGATATGTTTTCTTTCTTTTTAACTTTTTTTTATTTTAATTTTTACTTTATTTTGCTTTACAGTACTGTATTGGTTTTGCCATACAAAAATGACATGAATCCGCCACGGGTGTACATGAGTTCCCAATCCTGAACCCCCCCTCCCACCTCCCACCCCATATCATCTCTCTGGATCATCCCCGTGCACTAGCCCCAAGCATCCTGTATCCTGTGTCGAACATAGACTGGCGATTGGTTTCTTACATGATAGTGTACATGTTTCAATGCCATTCTCCCCAATCATCCCACCCTCTCCCTCTCCCTCTCCCACAGAGTCTAAAAGTCCGTTCTAAACATCTGTGTCTCTTGCTGTCTCGCATACAGGGTTATCATTACCATCTTTCTAAATTCCATATATATGTGTTAGTATACTGTGTTGGTGTTTTTCTTTCTGGCTTACTTCACTCTGTATAATAGGCTCCAGTTTCAGCCACCTCATTAGAACAGATTCAAATGTATTCTCTTTAATGGCTGAGTAATACTCCATTATGTATATGTACCACAGCTTTCTTATCCATTCATCTGCTGATGGACATCTAGGTGATTTGTTTTCTATATCTTTATTCATCATTGTTTTCCCCAAACTCTCCAAACCAAGATACCTTTGAGTACTGTTTATACATAGTTCCCATATTAGGATGTCTATCAATCAATGAATTAAATGAAGTGGCTCAGTGCTACAGAGAAAAGCAAAGCAGGAGTAGGGGAAGAGGGAATGTTAGATTGGGGAAGGTTTGTAGTTTTTAGTAGGTTAGTCACGGAAGACCTCACTGTGAGGGTGACCTGAAGGGAGACATCAAGGACACAAGGCAGACATTTGAAGGATGAGAGTTTCAAGCAGAGGTAATAGTAAGTTCAAAGTCCTAGAGACAGGAACATGCCTGATCTATTCTTCGGGCATCTACTAGAATTCTCCCTTGCATGTTTTACAGTCCCTTCTATTACCCACTTCCCCACTGAAGGGCTCACCAATCTCCAAGACACCCGTATTTAAGCTTTAGTCTCTCTTAGTGCACTTTTTAATTCTCAGTGTTCAAATGGTGACAAGTCACACTGACCCTGTTTGCACAGTTAGATTCCTTCTTTTTCTGTATTTCCCACTGTCTCTACATAAATCCTATAAGAGAACTGTAGAGCATTAGGACTGAAAGCGTTCTTAGAGACTATCTAGGATAATTCTATCCTATGAGGCGCAAACGAAACTGCCTCTCTGAGAACTCTCTCACCAGGTCTCTGGAGAGCCAGGCAAAGCTTGGTTACACCACAACTGAGTCTGCCCGTTGCCTGAGTTCAGTCCACTGGGCTGCTGCTCAGCAAGCACTCTTTGCCTCTGCCTCATTCCTGCCCATCCCCCCTAAGGAATAATCTGTGGTCTACCCTGGCAGAGCTTTCCTCAGACATGGCCTCCTACTCCTGAAAGAGCCCAACATTCAGTCACATCAGTCGACTCTCACTGTTCCTCCAACACACTATCTTCATCTCTGCCTGTAAGTCTGCTCTTAAACTCTTCTCTTGTCTGGAATCACCTTTCTTTTTCCTTCCTGTTCAAATTCACCCATCTTTCAAGACCTCTTCCAGACCTGGTTTCTCTGTCTGATGGAATGGAGCAGAAGCTAAGTGTTAGGATGCTGGGTTGCCCACACCCAGGCCCTTCTGTCTGCATCAGTCTTGTGTCAGGAGTATTGTCCTCCCGCTCTACAGGTGAAGAAGTGAAGGCTTGCAGAGGTAGAGAGTGGGTAGGATTTGAGCCTATGTCCGCCCGTGCTCTTAATCATTGTGCAAGACTGTCTCCTGAACTAGGAACTGTTGGCCGAATTGTTCACGAACTGCTTCATATATGTTGATGGACTCATCACCCCCAGTTGACCATGACCCAAAGTTTGTAGAGCAGAGTAGGAAGAAGAAAGAATCCCACTTGCAAAGGGTCCACTTTGTGTCAGACTCAGTACCTTCTGCAGCAAATGTGAGGTAAAACCAAGAGATACAACCAGAAAAGTTGAAAGTGGTCGACTCTGGGGGAGGAGACTCAGGGAGGGGGGAGGAGAAAGGCTGGGGCTTTCTATTTTACTAATAAGTTGACTTTTAACGTTACATATAACTTTTATTAAAAATGAGAGTGAACTTTAAGAAATTAAATGGATAAGTGAATGTAAATAACCCTTTTAGAATCCTGGATGGGAAGGGAAGAAGGAAATGTAGAGCAGTAGCCATTATATACAATTATACTGGGGCTTTCCTGGAAAACGGAATGGCAACCCACTCCAGTGTTCATGCCTGGGAAATCAGAGGAGCCTGGCGGGCTACAGTCCATGGGGTTGCAAAAGAGTCAGACACAACTCAGAGACTAAGCAAACACATTTGTAGTGAGGATTAAATGAAAACAAGGCATTTGGCACGTATTTGACATAGAAACAGCGGCAAGTTTTGTTTTTTTTTTCTCCATCGTCTCCTTTGTTTTATTTTTTTTTTATTGGAGTATAGTTGCTTTGCAATGTTCTACTGGTTTCTGCTGTACAATGAAGTGACTCAGCTATATGTTCACATAGCTCCCCTCCCTCTTGGACCTCTCTCCCACCCCTCACTTCACCCTCATCCCACCGCTCTCAGTTCAGTTCAGTTCCGTCGTTCAGTCGTGTCCAACTCTTTGCCACCCCATGGACTGCAGCACCCCAGGCCTCCCTGTCCATCACCAACTCCCAGAGCTTGCTCAAACTCGTGTCCATGGAGTTGGTGATGTCATCCAATCATCTCATCCTCTGTCGTCCTCTTCTCCTGCCCTCAGTTTTTGCCCAGCATCAGGGTCTTTTCCAATGAGTCAGTTCTTCGCATCAGGTGGTGAAAGTATTGGAGTTTCAGCCTCAGCATCAGTCCTTCCAATGAATATTCAGGACTGATTTCCTTTAGGATGGACTGGTTGGATCTCCTTGCAATCCAAGGGACTCTCAAGAGTCTTCTCCAACACCACAGTTCAAAAGCATCAGTTCTTCAGCACTCAGCTTTCTTTATAGTCCAACTCTCACATCCATACAAGGCTACTGGAAAAACCATACCTTTGACTAGACGGACATTTGTCAGCAAAGTAATGTCTCTGCTTTTTAATATGCTGTCTAGTTTGTTCATAGCTTTTCTTCCAAAGAGCAAGTGTGTTTTAATTTCATGGCTACAGTCACCATCTGCAGTGATTTTGAAGCCCCCCAAAATAAAGTCTGTCACTGTTTCCATTGTTTCCCCATCTATTTACCATGAAGCGATGGGACCAGATGCCATGATCTTTGTTTTCTGAATGTTGAGTTTTAAGCCAACTTTTTCACTCTCCTCTTTCGCTTTCATCAAGAAGCTTTTTAGTTCTTCACTTTCTGCCATAAGGGTGGTGTCATCTGCATATCTGAGGTTATTGATATTTCTCCTGGCAATCTTGATTCCAGCTGATTCACTTGAGTAGGTTTAAAAATTTCTGTTTGGGGATTTCCCAGGTAGTCCAGTGGCTAAGAATCTGCCTTGCAACACATGGGACTCAGGTTCAATCTCTGGTCAGGGTACCAAGATCCCCCCTGTATCAGAGCAACCAAGCCCATACACCACAATTACTGAAGCCTGTGAGCACTGGAGCCCTGACACCACGATCTGAGGCCGCAGGCTGCAGTGAAAGATCCTGAATGATGCAAGGAAGATTCCATGAGCCACACCTGAGACCTGATGCAGCCAAACAATTAATTTTAAAAATAGCTGAAAATATATTTCTGTCTCTGGCAGATGGATCCTAGAGCAGTCCCCATGATTCCTGTTTCCTGGTGTTCATGTCCTTTTGAAATCCCCTCCCCCCTGAGTGTGGGTGGAATCTGTGGTTTACTAGCCAATTGCCAAGACATTCTGGAGATGTAATTAAGGTCCCAAATCACTTGATTCTGTGTTAACTGAAAGGGAGATTATTCTTTATTAATTATGAAAAATTTCTTAAAAGAGAGACTAGATGCCCCCTGAGAGCAGAGACTCTCCTGTGGACATGAAGAAGTGAGCAGCTGTGTTTAGAATCTCACATGGTAAAGAAATCCAGGCTTATAGTCAGGCTTCCCTGGTTGCTCAGCGGTAAAGAATCCACCTGCCAACGTAGGAGATGCAGGTTCGATCCCTGGGTCAGCAAGATCCCCTGGAGAAGGAAATGGCAACCCACTCCAGTATTCTTGCCTGAGAAATCCCATGGGCAGAGGAGCCTGGCGGGCTATAATCAATAGGTTCACACGAAATCGAACATGACTGAGAATGCATGCACACGTCCGTTGTTGTTTGCAGTGTTGTGTTAGTTCCAGGGGTGCAGCCAAGTGATTATATATCTAATATATATGTATAATATTTTCAGAATATTTTCCTCTATAGGTTATCATTAGATAATGGATATATTTCCCTGTGCTATACAGTAGGTCCTTGTTATCTGTTTTATATATAGTAGTGCATATCTGTAATTCCAAATTTCTAATTTATCCTCCCCCATCTCCTAGGAGTTTTGAATAAGCTAAGGGAAGATGCCATGTGGTAGAAAAGGGAAAGAAGAAGGGAGTGAAGGAGAGAGAGGGAGAGAGAGGTTGAAAAATGGATATTTTAAAGAACTGCAAGGTAACTGGGAAAGTAGAAAACATGATTTTTTTAAACATAATTTTCAAATAATGTCATATACCAAGAGAGAATAAATTTTCCTCTAAGGATTTAAGGAATCTGTGTGATATACAGAGCACTCACTAAATATTCTGTGGGCTTCCCTACATTTTCCATTCTCCTTATGTAATAGATAAGAACCTTCATGTTCTATTACAAGTTAATCACTAAAGGGATGTTGCCTATAAGCTTAAATTATGCTTAATAGCCCATCTCTGGGAACCCTGCCTCTCAGGTAATGAGTGTTAAGCTAAATTACCCTTTTAGAAGCCTGAATTCTGACTTAAGGGAGATGATTCTTTGGGACACTGGTCCACCATTTTCTCTATCTGTTGGCTTTCCAAATAAAGCTGCTATTCTTCACCCCAACAATATTTTGGCCTGTCCTGCAATAGGGAGTAAGAGCTTAGACTCAGTAGCACTTGCAGTTAGGATGGGTCTATGTGCCTGGATCTAGCCAAGGCTCCGTGAGCAGACATGACTTTTGCTACTCCTGAGCGTTCACTAGTTAAGAGTTTGTGTGTCTCATCCATCCCTCTTTCCCTGTCACGTGTTCCCAGTGGTGCCGGGTCAAGGGGTCAAAGCTTCTGTCAGCCTCTTTCCCTGAGGACTGTGAATAAAGAGTCCCTACCTTACCAGACACATACTGAAAGCTGGAAATAAATTTACTAAGTCACTGAAATGTGGGGGTTTGTCTGTTGCAGCAGCTGGCAGTTAAATTGCATGGATACTCTTAGGCTATGACGCATCCCTGGATGCGCTCTGTCCTCCACATTCGTTCCTCTGCACAGATTCTTTTTTTCCAGATTCCCAGGACTCTTAATTTGCTGCTCTTCATGTTGCAGACCTGGAGATGTGATATGTATGGTGTGCTTTTATATTCTTTGAGGATATCGCGTTAGTCGCATACAAATTTAGAGTCGTTTTCTCCCTAGTTTATTGGCATTTTAGTCATGCAGAGTATCTACTGATGCTTTTTGCCCTGAAGTCTAATGTGTTGTATATTAGTTTAGCTTCACTGATTTTCTTTGAGCTACTCCTTGTATAGTATGTCTTTTACAACCTTTAACATACCTGCATCCTTATATTTCAGATTTTTTAAAGCAATAAAAAGTTGCTTTGGGGACTTCCCTAGTGGTCCCATGGCTAAGACTCTGCACTCCCAATGCAGGGAGACCGGGTTCAATCCCTGGTCAGGAAACTAGATCCTACATGCTGCAACTAAAGATCCCGTATGCTACAACCAAGACCCAGCACAGCCAAATAAATTTAAAAAATAATTAAAACACTGATCTAACACTTTTGGTTCTTTAAGTTTATTCCACTTATGTTTAAAATATGTACTTATACATCTGAGTTTCAAAATTTCATAGTACTGGTTTTCTACTTCTCCCACATGTTCAGTGTTCCTTTTTTCCCTCTCTTCTTTTAAATCTTTTTAAGATTGTTTTTATTATTCCATATTTCCTATATTCACTTGTTTATTTACAGTTATAGTTTTTTAAACTATTTTTCCATGATTGCCATGGTGATTACAGTAAGCATCCTTAATTTGTTAAAGTTTAACATAAATTAATTCTTTTACTACTTCTTGAACAATGCAAGAACCTTAAAATACTTTAATTCCATTTATCAGTTCCCACACTGTGTGCCATTTTGGTGCTGGGTTTTAATTTTCCATATGTTTAAAGCTCTACCAGACATTTTTTGCTTTATACAGTCATTGTCCATTTATTTTTCTTACCCATAGGTTTACCTTTTATCTTGTTCTATATTTCTTCCTTCATAGTCATACTTCCTTTTGGGTTTATTTTCATTCTGCTTGAAAAATTCTCTTTAGCATTTGTTTTAGTGTGGGTCTGTTGATGAGTAAATTTTTTTTTCAGATTTTGATTGTCTGAAAACACACATTTTTCTTTCGTTTTTGAATGCTATCTTCACTGGGTATGAAAGTTTAGATTAACTGTTATTTTCTTTCCACACTTCAAAGATATCATTTCCGAGACTTCCCTGGAGGTCCAGTGGTTAAGACTCCACATTCCCAGTGTAGGCAGCACATGTTTAATTCCTGGTTAGGGAACAAAGGTCCTGCATGCTGCTTGGTGTGGCCAAAAAACAAACAAACAAAAATTCCATCATCTTCTGAATTTTATCATTTATATTATAGAGTCAGTTGTTAATTATAGAGTCAGTTGTTAGTCTTAATGTTGTTCTTTTGGAGGTAATATATCCACTCCCCCCCCACACACACACACACAATTGCTTTTAATACTTCTTTTTTGGTTTTCAGCAGTTTCACTATGAAGTACTTACAGTTTTCTTTGCATTTATTCTGTGTGGGACTGAGTATATGTTTTTCATAAATCAGAAAATTTTCAGCTACTCTCTCTTCAAATATTGCTTCTTTCTCACTCTCTCTCTCATATCTTTCCAGGACTCTAATTTATTGTATTTAGGCTTTTTCATCATGTCCCACGTGTCTACTACTCTCTCTTTTCTATATTTTTAAAATTTATTTCTGTTTCTGTATACTTCAGTAAGGATGTTATTTACTAATTTATCTTCTAGCTGTTTAGTCCTAGAATGAGCCGTGTCTAATCTGATGTTAGGTCCATTTATTGTATTAAATTCATTGTTGTATGTTTGAGTCTTAGGATTGCAATTGTACTTCTTTGGAGATCACCTAACACCCTACCACAATCCCAGTGGAAGTGCTTGCTGTTCTACACAGATCTATCCCACTCAGTTACATGAACCAAAACAAAATCCTCACTTTTGTTTAAGCCAGTTTTACTCAGTTTTCCAGTTACATACAACTGAAAACTCTTGAAGTGTTGAGATATTTCTCCTGATGATGTCAAGATGGTTGCCGCAGCAGCAGGTATCAGATGCAAATATGATTTAGAGAAGAAGTGGGGTATTGCTGGTCATACATCTCTTTTTATTAGGAGAGAAAACCTTTTCAAGAACCCCCAATCAGAATATCTGGGTTGTGTCTCATATCCATGTCTAAGCTAACCATGACACATGGAATGGGATGAAAAGGACTAGCCAGTAACAATCTCTACTCTTCCCTGAATTTGGTGAGAGGGTTGGTCATCTTCTCTGAGCAAAGAACTATAGAAGATGAACATCCAAACAAACTTGGGGCTCTCTCAACAATTGAAAACATGAGAGGAGAAAGGTCTTGGGTAGATAATCAATGCTGTTTACCTGCCTAACAGATATGTTAGTGTGTGTGTACAGAAAATACCAGCGGGTCTTCATTGGAGGTCCAGTGGTTAAGAGCACCTTCCAATGTGAGGGACTCAGGTTCAATCCCTTGTTGGGGAACAAAGATCCCACATATTGTAGGGCAACTGAGTCCTCCCTTTGCAAGGAAGAGCCCTCGCACTGCAAACAAAGACCCATTGCAGCCAAAATAAAATAATTTAAAAAAATACCAGGTAGAGTACATATTAATCTGTTAGCATGGTTTAAATTTTGAAATGGGACTCTATGGGATGGAATGAACGGATATTTTCACTTTTTACTTACAGCATTTTCATTAGTTTATGTTATCTTGGTTATTTAAATTTAAAAGGACTGGAATTCCCTGGTGGTCCAGTGGTTAGGACTAAGTGTTTTCTAAGTGTTTGCTTGAGGCCCAGGTTCAATCCCTGATCTGGGAACTAAGATTCCACTAGTCACGCAGCAAAAGAGAAAATTAAATAATAAACAAATAAATACATGTAAAAGGATTGCTTTTATCTTAAACTGGCCTCTAAGAAATGGAACAAGGATTTAAACAAAAAAGAAACAAAAAAGAGAGAGAGAGAGAGGCATATGTTAATGGGTCCCATCCCCAGCTCTGGCCCCTGTAGAGTCACTAGGTGCCAGCAGCAGGATTATTCTTATTGGGGATTTGGAAGAACAAGGTTCTCAGAGCTTGATGCCATCAAATATTTAAACTATCCAACTCCCTTCTCACACACTCTCAAAGCAGCATAAATTGGCTTCCTATGTACATTTTCTACAGGAGAAGAAATTGCTGGACATGGCAATGTGAGCATTCTGGCCTCCTTGGCAGTTCCATTTTTCATTGTATATTAATAAATTGGTTTTTTTTCTCAAATAATGGGCTAAGAGCTGAGCTAGTATTATAAATCTCCCCACCCCCACCCAATATATGGGCTCTCTCTTAGCGCTGTTAAAGTCAAGTTTATGAGCTTGTACCATGATGAATTCAGCAAGGTAAATGTCACCTCTGAGGCCACTTGGCAGCTGGCTAGCCAGTCTGCCCTGATGACACTCCTGTCTCTTCAAGCACATTTCCTTCAGACTTCTGTGCTTTCTAGCCACATTCATCCCAGCCAACTCTCTGTTTCTTTATCTTTCATTGTTTTTTCCTCTATGACTATCTCTCTCTTCCTACCTCACACCTAATCTTCCTTTACCTTTTTTTTTCTTTCTTTTTTTTTTTTTACTTTAATTAACCATGGAGTTGAATCATAAAATGTACCAGGAAAATGTGCCAAGCACTGAGCTGGGCCATGCATGTAAAATGTATTTTGACCTCACAATAACTCTGAAGAGTGTTTTTATCCCTATTTCACAGATGGGAAAGTAGAGGCACATAAAAGCTAAGCACTTGTGTTTGATAATTTAAAGTTTTACTGCTTAATTTTCAAAGTCAATAAATCTAGTGTGTTATATTCTCTTTGTCTTAGACAATAAAATTTAAACATTATGTTTGCCTGGGTGTCCTAAGAATTCACCTTTAGGTATGTTTATTTCTGGTCCCATCACTTCATGGCAAATAGATGGGGAAACAGTGGAAACAGTGGCTGACTTGATTTGGGGGGGGCTCCAAAATCACTGCAGATGGTGATTGCAGCCATGAAATTAAAAGATGCTTACTCCTTGGAAGGACACTTATGACCAACCTAGACAGCATATTAAAAAGCGGAGATATTACTTTGTCAACAAATGTCCATCTAGTCAAGGCTATGGTTTTTCCAGTAGTCATGTATGGATGTGAGAGTTGGACTATAAAGAAAGCTGAGCACCGAAGAATTGATGGTTCTGAACTGTGGTGTTGGAGAAGACTCTTGAGAGTCCCTTGGACAGCAAGGAGATCCAACCAGTCCATTCTAAAGGAGATCAGTCTTGGGTGTTCATTGGAAGGGTTGATGCTGAAGCTGAAGCTCCAATACTTTGGCCACCTGATGAGAAGAGCTGACTTATTTGAAAAGACCCTGATGCTGGGAAAGGTTGAGGGCAGGAGAAGGGGATGACAGAGGGTGAGATGGTTGGATGGCATCACCAACTCAATGGGCATGAGTTTGGGTAGGCTCCTGGAGTTGGTGATGGACAGGGAGGCCTGGCATGCTGCAGTTCATGGGGTCACAAAGAGTCGGACACGACTGAGTGACTGAACTGAACTGAACTGATTTCTTTCTTAGGCTGGAGAGTTGGAGATGGAACAGAAGAGGAAAGAGACAAACTGGAAATGTTTCCTTGAGTAGGGGACCCCACTGCTTTTTGCACCTTCCCTGTCCTTTTTCTTGAGAGCAGGGCTTGACCCTGATTTCTCTGGAGCAATCTTGGTCTTCTTCATGAAGGAGATCTTCTCTGTTTATCCAGGACAAATGTACTTTCTGCATCTGTATAAATGGAAGAGATAAAAATTTCAGCCCCTAGATGTGTGACTTTCAACCACTTGGCGGTGGAGGTTGCAGGGAAGTTGGATCTGCTCCCTGGAAGACCACTTCTCTATATTTGGATGTTGAATTAAACTTCTCAGCTCCACCATGTATTCTGTCAGCATCCTGGAGACAGTGAGGTAGAAGTAGAGAGAAGCATCCTTGCTATCATTACCTCAGATGGGATTTGAGAGGAGTAGCAGAGAAAACTGGAGTTTCTGGAAGGGTTCCAGGACCCTCCACTCTTATTCCAGGGAGTAAGGCTGATTGTCTTCTGGAGACTTGAATATTTGGATCTTGGTTATAGGCTGAAGCGGCATGCAGAGAGACTTGGGCTGAGAATCAGTGCAGCAGCAGAGAAGTCCCAGGTCCAGTTGAAAATAGAGGGTCCTGACCCTGGTAGGTTCAGCACCATGGAAAGAAACAAGACTGCCATTAATCCTTGGTCTCATAATTAAGTACCATGGACAGAACCCCCTGAAGCATCCCCCACAGCGCGCAGGCTTGCCGTTCTATGGAGGGATCTAACCTGGTTCCTGGTTGACTGCCCCTAGCACTTAAAGCTCACAATAAACCACGGTTCAGTTTCCATCTGAAGCCCTCCTGAATTTCTTTACTGAGGTGTCTATTCCACAGCCTCCTGGTGAGAGTGGAGTTGCCTTAGAGCGACTCTTATTAAGATCCAGCTGATTTGCATATATCTGCATACACAGGGGGCTTCTCCGTTCTGCTTTTATTATAGATGAATTGTTCAGATGAAGAAAGACAAGGTTTATTTCACTTCTTCTTTTCCTCTTCTTTCCCTTATTCCTAGGGTCTTGATCTGGTGATTTCCCCGAGAAGGCTGCAGGGGTGTGTGATAGGAGAGGTGGGAAACAGACTTCAGACAACCAGGGATTTGTTGGGTCATTCTATGTGGTTTTCCTCGGATAATTTCCTCCATCTTCTTGACTTCTGAATGATCCTTGTGAGGATCACAGGGAGGCTGCATTTTGTTTTAGCACATGGGGTCAGAACCTCTGGGTTGAAGTCCCTGGAGTTCAGGGAAGAAGCCATGGCTGGAGCCTTAGAGACTGCAAAAAGGATGGGACCCCGTTTTGAAGAGAGGGATGAGGAGTGGTTGAGTGAGGACTCATTTTGAAATGAAAGGAGTCCTGGGTCTCTAAGCAGCTTCTAAAAATACCATCTCCCAGCGCTGGGGAGAGGGGGAGGGGAAAATCGAGCGTGTAGAGAATAAAGATGGGAAGGAAGTGGGGGTGTAAGAGCCCTTCTTCAGGTAGATCTGATTTCAGAGCCTCCGCCTGCATCCAACGGCCGGCAGGATGCCACACCTCCGAATGCTTCCTCAGCGAGCTTCGGTCTTCTTTGGTCCCGAGCCTCAGCCTCTCCTGATCACCTTTCTTTGTACGGGCTAAGGAACTCAATTCCTCCCAGCCTCTCTTCCTACTGTTGCTGTCCAGCAAATATGTCTGTGAGTAAGCTTGTACACACACCACACACATACACACACGAAGTAACACGTGAAAGTGGCTTGTAAATGACCAGTGCCCTATGATGTCAGAAATTTTCATTCTGTTTGGTGCTCATGGAGGTATGGACTGTGCAGAGACAGGGTGATTCACTCAGGTATTCTCAGCACAGAACATGGCACCCAGTGAGTGTTGGCTGACGGTGTGGAATACATATATATAAAACGCACAGACATCCAGGCCATGCAGGACTCACATTCATTCTCAAGGCTTCTCTGGCTAATATAGCCTCCAAAGGAGAGGGGTTAGGCCCCCCAAGAAAAGAGCTCTGAAAAGCCACAGGGTGGGTGGAGCTTTCTCTGCTCACGTTCAGTCCAGACGGTGGCGCTCAGTAGCCGCCTCCCTCATCCTGGAGGGCTCCAGCCCTTCCCACCAACAACGCCTTAAACCCTCAGCCAGCACATAAATGACCTTCACAAGACAGAGGTCGTGCTCCACGTTTCCTTTCGACTCCTTCAGGGCTGGGTGAACTCTGTGAGGATTACTCCTCCTCTCTCGCTGATGCCTGGGAGTCTGGCCGCTGCTTTCCTCATGAGTCCCTGGGGTGGGCGGAGAGCGTTTATAAAGCGGGGAACTCCAGGCTCTGAGCAGACTGGGGAAAGAGGTGGTCGCGGAAAGGGCTGCCTGTGTCCTGGCTGCAGAAGCAAGAACCTGGGGAACCAATCGTTCATGCAAAATCTATCAACCGCCCATCCCGGCGTCCACATGGCTCCCCAGCCTCAGAAGAGCTGCTGGTAGGGTGGCACTGTGTCTTCCACTTTACTCTCCTTTCTCGTGTAGCTCTCGGGGTCGTGCTTGGCCTCTTCCTCCCCAGTGTGTGTGTGTGTGTGTGTGTGTGTGTGTGTGTGAGAGAGAGAGAGAGAGAGAGAGAGAGAGAGAGAGAGAGATGAAGGCGGGGAGAAAGGGGGCGGGGTGGAGCCACGGGATACCAAACCTGCAGATACAGGAAGACAAGGGCTAGAAGATAGTGGAGCTTCCCAGAGCTTCGGGTCGGGACACCAGTCTTCAAAACCTCCTGCAAGTCCTGGGTACTAGGGGTCTTGCAGGTTAGCTCAGAGGCTGTAAGTGTCGCTGCCTCGCCGCGGTTTGCTCCTCCTTAAGCCACGCCCACATTGCCTGTTTCTCAGGAATGAGAGGCTAAGGTTCAGCGCTCTGGGCCACCTACGGCAGGTCATCTCTCTCCCCATGAGCCGAACCGGGTCTCAGCGCTGCCCCACCCGCCATGGTTTGGAGACTGGCGGGACCCCTTCCTTCTCCCCCTCCAATTTGCTGTTCCGCCCCTGGCCTATGAAACTCCACCTCTCCACCTTCTCCTGGCAGGGATTGGTGGGCTTCCCGCGGTGGTACATAGGGATTGGTGCCCATGGATGATGGTCACCGGCGAGATCCCGCCCCCCAGCCAGCGCTAGGGTCTGGGGGCACTGCTCAGCGGTGCTGGGGCTGGTGCGGCTTGAGCCGCCGCCGCACTGACAGCTCGGTCTGCGGACCATGGAGACTGGCGTCGGCCCACATCCACTGCGCCTGTTCATCTGCCTGATGCCGCTGTGTCTCGCCTTGCTTTTGGGGCCGGGGAGGCCAGGGACCGCCGAGGAAGGTGAGGAGACTGGTGGCTGTTTTGGAGGCTTAGATGCCAAAAGATAGGAAGCTGAAGAACCAGGGTGCTTGGGGAAGGAGTCGTACGAAGAGACTGGAGTCTGTATTGGGGTCTGAAGCAAGCGGACAGAGAGAAGCAAAGAACTGGAGAGAGAGGAAAAGGTGGCTAAGCAACGAAGAAGAGAGGAGCACTGAGGAACTCGGGGGCTGGAGACCTGGGAGGCTGGGGAAGAAAGAGACCAGGAACCGTGGGAGCCAGAGGCGACGGTTCAGGGGCCGGTGAGACGGACAGGCTGAGCAATTGGAGGTGGAAGGTGTGGGGGCAGGGAGATGCGGAGGTGAAATCTCCCCGGAGGAGACGGGATGGAGCCGAAACAGTGGGGAGTCTAGGGGATCTCTGAGTGGCGAGCGCTGGTGGGGCGACGAGGGCGGGCGGTCTGGTGGCGAGTGTGGCTGAGAGGGCGTGGGGTGGGGGATTGGGGGAAGGAGTCTGGGAGCTGTCCGACGTGCTGACCCGGGAGCTGTCCGCAGTGCTGAATTTCGAGTGTAGACTAACCAGCGCAATCTGCTTTGCCGGGTTCGGGGGTGCTCGCTGTACCAGAGACTGCGTCTTGCTTCTGACCCTGAATTTGAGGGGGCTGTACACTCAGTTAAATCCAGAGGCGTAATATCCAGGTGCAGGAGCTGGAGGAGCTGGAATCTGAGGCGTTGGCCTCGGGGTTTTTCTGGGCGCTAGATCTCTGATGCTTTCCAATATGCAATTCCGATGTGCTGTCGGTTACACCGAAATCGGGAAGCTGTCAGTGGTCCTGTCCGTTGTCGCTGACACCTCTGGGGCCAACCCCCTTAAAGGGCTCACCTTGGAGCCACACCCCCTTGCTTAAGCTCCAGATGAGTAATCTTCAAAGATTTGGGGATGGCTCTGAGCTGCTGCTGTGCTGTTCTAACCAGTGTTTCTCTGGGACCCAAACTGACAGCAGAATTCAGACCGCAGGTCAGACGCCTCATGGGGGAAGAAAGTGACCACATGGATCTCTGATTTAGAAGGGGTCATGGCTTTATATATTAAAGGAATCCTGATAATCTTCCAAAAGCAGGGGAGATGACAGCCTCTGGGAAAGGGGCTGGCTGAGGAGGTAAAGACTTCTACTTCTTTCGCTGCTGGCAGGGTCTCTCTACGTTTTCCCCAGAGGCCCTGGGAGCCAAACTAAAAAGTTCAAGTCTCCCCGATCCCTGGTGACCCCAGACCTGAAAAGAACCCATGAGTATGAGTGAATTCAGGAATGTGTACAAGAATTCTCGGATATGATTACTTTCTCCCTCTTCTTGACACTGTTATAATTTGAGAGATCTGGGAAGGTGGGGGGGTCACTGATCCCCCCATTTTAGAGCCAATCTTAGAGCACATGTCATGGATTCCATGCCAGGCTGAATAATGACTCTCCAAATATTTCCATACCCGAATCCCCAGAACCTGTGAATATTATCATAAATGGCAATAGACTTTGCAGGTGTGGCTAAGGATCTTGAGATGATCTGATTACAATCACAATGGTCCTTATAAGAGAGCCACGGAAGTCAGAGTTAGAGAAGGAAACAGAGGCTGGAATGATGTGTTTTGAAGATGGAGGAGGGGGCCACAAGCCAAGGAATCCAGGTGGCCGCAAGAAGCTAAAGGAGGCAAGGAAATGGATTCTCCCCTTTGAGCCTCCAGAAGGGACCAGTCTTTCCAACACCCTGACTTTAGACTAGTGAAACCGATTTTCAATCTCTGACCTCCAGAACTGTAATATAATAAACTTTTGTTGTTTTAAGCCACTAAATTTGTGGTAATTTGTTACAGCAGTCACAGACAACTAATACAGGCTCCCTCCCTAATCATTGTGGCTACCTTTCTTTAGACTAGACCTACTCATGCCTTCTCATGGGGATATATGAAGTGGGAAAAACTTGTCTGTATCCTTCACCACATTCTCTGTTTTCTCAGTCAGCAAATTTCAAGTGAACTCACCAAAGGTTCTTACCCCCTCCCAGCCCGAACTTTCTGATATTTCTATTCTTCCCTCTCTCTAGTCATCCTTTTGGATTCCAAAGCTTCCCAAGCTGAGCTGGGCTGGACTGCACTGCCAAGTAATGGGGTAAGTGTAAACCTTTCCCTCTCTGTCCCAAGGAGCTCCTGGTAGTCCAGGACTCAGCCCCTTTATCTCCCCGTGGCTACATCAGATCAAAATGCTCCTGAGAGCATGTAGTCTCCAGCAGCCCTGGCTTCAAGCCAGAGTGGCCTATTAGAAAATGTTGACTCTTCAGTCAGACCGCAAAAAAAAAAAGTGATAAGAGAACTGGGTGTGTCTAGGAACAGACAGCATCTGGATGGAGCCAATGCTGGATGGTGCCTTGCACCCAGTAGGTCCACTAAGCAATGCTGTTGATTGATAAATTGACAGGAGAAGCAAGACTTGGAATCCTAAAAGAGGCTTGGAAGCTTGGGGTAATGGGGGGAGATGTGATGGTGTGACAGCAGCAGCTTGGTGTTGTGGAAAGAGCACAGGGTGGAGAGCAAGGAGACTCTCTACTTCTGCTATAAGAGGGCGTGTCTATCCACTCAAGTCATCCCTCTCTGGAGCCTGTTTCCCTGTCAACTGGACCTCAGTTGTCTGCAAGGTTTCTCCCAGCTCTGCGTCTTATAATTTCAGGGGTGTGTATGGGGAAGGAGGGGAGAAGGGAATGCAAAATGATGGGGAAGGGGGACTTCAGCCCCAGTCAACGCCAGGGCTCGACCTCTTGGGGGCGCCTTGGCTCTGAGCTGCCCACATGTTTGTTCGCTTCCCCAGTGGGAGGAGATCAGCGGCGTGGATGAGCACGACCGTCCCATCCGCACATACCAGGTGTGCAACGTGCTAGAGCCCAACCAGGACAACTGGTTGCAGACTGGCTGGATCAGCCGCGGCCGCGGGCAGCGCATCTTCGTGGAGCTGCAGTTCACACTGCGTGACTGCAGCAGCATCCCTGGAGCCGCGGGCACCTGCAAGGAGACTTTCAATGTCTACTACCTGGAAACCGAGGCCGATCTGGGCCGCGGGCGTACCCGCCCAGGTGGCAGCCGGCCCCGCAAGATCGACACAATCGCGGCAGACGAGAGCTTCACTCAGGGCGACCTGGGTGAGCGCAAGATGAAGCTGAACACAGAGGTGCGCGAGATCGGCCCGCTCAGCCGGCGGGGTTTCCACCTCGCCTTCCAGGACGTGGGCGCATGCGTGGCTCTAGTCTCTGTGCGAGTCTACTACAAGCAGTGTCGCGCCACGGTGCGGGGCCTGGCGGCGTTCCCAGCCACCGCAGCCGAGAGCGCCTTCTCCACGCTGGTGGAGGTGACCGGAACGTGCGTGGCACACTCAGAAGGGGAGCCCGGCAGCCCCCCGCGCATGCACTGCGGCGCCGATGGCGAGTGGCTGGTGCCCGTGGGCCGGTGCAGCTGCAGTGCGGGATTCCAAGAACGCGGTGACGTCTGTGAAGGTATCCAGCGCCCTGGGGGGTGTGGTGTGGGAGTGTAGCCCGCAGGTGGCAGTTGGGAGAGAGTGTGTCCTAGATGAAAGAGGCAGGAGGGGGAGTGAGGAAGTCATGGGGTATGGAGCTGGGAGTCCTGACTTTTTGTGGGGCTTCCAGTGGGTGCAGCCGGACCAGTGAGCAAAGTTGATAAGAGATGGATTTGACTCCATACAAGCAGGCGTCAGGAACCTGTATCTCAGGCACCATGATAAACACCTCACATAGACCTTCTTATTTATTCACAGCAATAAAAGCATCTTTATCCCTGTTTTGCAGATAAGGAAACAGAGGCTCAGAGAGATTAACACCTCACTTGGCAATTAAGAAACAGGGAACTGAGTTTTAAATCCAGATTTGCCCAACTCTCAGGTTGTTTCTACTACACCATGCTGCCTCCCCTGTGCACAGGAAAGAACTCTACAATAGCCCAACTCTGTTAGCTAGAGGCTGCTGGGATTGGTTACATTAGAGGGAGTGAGCTCCCTGTCACCAACAATATACAAGTCCGAGGCTAGCAGGAGGATTCTTGAGCTGGAAAGAGAGATTGGGAAGTTGCACTAGGTCACTACTAAGATCCCACCCAACGCTCTGAACTAGAGTCACTGTGCCCCCGGGGGAGATCCTTCATGTTAGGGGTTCTTTTAGACTCTCTGGTCTGTGGGGGCCCCAGGAACAGGTCTCGCCTTCTCTATCTGTAGCTCTGAGGACTAAGGGTAAGAATGGGGTGTGGACCATGTGCACTTAATGAAGAAAGGCCAAGTGATGCTTTTTCTAAGCCAGGTCCTTCTCTTGGTGCCAGGGCAACAAAAATGAATCAGGCATAATCTCAACTCTTGAGAAATTCATAGTCTAGGTGGAAAGATGTAAACATTTAAAAGTCACAACAGGATGATGTATGAGCTAATAGAGAGATTGATACAGTGGTGGGAAGACAGTGGGAGAAGTGACTAAACTTGCTCTCATTCCTTTGTTCAGTCATCCATTCACCATGAGTTGAGAACACCTCACCTGCATTTATTGAGGGTGTGTGATATGTTTATAAATGAATGTCACCATCTTTTCCCTGGGGCTCTTGTGGTTCAGTAACAGACTTGGAGATAAAACTTTTCTGGGCTCTTCAGGAAAGGTTGGGATCCACTCCTGGGCTCTCCAAACCTGTATTTTTACATGGTCTACTTACCCCATGGTCTGCAGTGACCTCTAGTGTTTCCATCACTCGATTAGGAACTTCTTGAGCTCAGACAATGGGTTGTATTATCTTAGCAGCTCCAGTGCCCATAATGGGACATATGGTAGGTGCTCAATGGAAATGTACTGGGTGAGTGAGCAGTTAGCATAAAGAGTGATATATAGCAATAGAAATCTGAGGAAGCCTGGAGACAGGAGAACCCAATTCTAAGTGTAGAGAGAGATGTTGATAAGGCCTTTCTTCCAGGTAGCCAAGAGAATTCTGAGGTAAGAGACTGTGTATGTAGAAGCATGGAGGCAGGCGAGAACATGGCATGCTTGGGGCTCAGCAAGTCAGCATGGATACAGAAGAGGGCATTTGGGGATGCGTGGGTGAAGGGGCTGGAGAAGAGGAGCAGCAATTCATGAAGGGCTTGAGTGGGGATAAAGAAGGGATAAAGAGCTTAGACTTTATGCTTTAGACCATTAGGGAGAGTTTGAAGCAGAGATTTGACAAATTCAGATTTGTATTTTCAAAATATCACTCGAGCTGCAATTACAAAGAAAAAGCTGGAGAAGGAAGGATTAGAGGCCAAAAGTTGAGGAAGAAGATGATGTAATAGTCCAGGAGAAGGAGCACGGGTTCTGACCAAGGCAGTAGCAGAGCTCACTGAGTGACAAGGATGGATGTGATAACCAGATAACCTCCACAGCACTTGGTGACCATTCATTTCAAAGGAGGAAGGAGTCCTTTTTGACTGATTTGCATCCAGAGGATGGAATGGACAGATGGTAATTCACTGGAGTTGAGAACACAGGGCATGAATGCACATAAAGAACCGATGGTGTCCATGCTGGGAGGGATTGGGGCCAGGAGGAAAAGGGGACGACAGAGGATGAGATGGCTGGATGATATCACCGACTCGATGGACGTGAGTTTGAGTGAATTCTGGGGGTTGGTGATGGACAGGGAGGCCTGGCGAGCTGCAGTTCATGGGGTCACAAAGAGTTGGACACGACTGAGCGACTGAACTGAACTGAACTGGTGGCGCACTCAAACAGAGGTAGCTAGAAAGTGGGTCTGGAGCTCAGCAACAGACAGACAGATGCTACCTGAAGCCATAGCTTTGGTTGAGATAGACCCAGGAGAATGTATGGGCTAAGAAGCAAGGCAGCCAATGGAGTCTCACAGAACATCAATATACAAAGGGGAGCTATAAGGAAGACTGTGAGGCAGTGATCAGAGGCTGGAGGAGAGTGTGATTTCATGGCAGCCAAGGATGATGGAGGGCCTCCTGGGTGGCTCAGTGGTAACAAATCTGCCTGCCAAGCAGGAAACCTGGGTTTGTTCCCTCGGTCAGGCCGACCCCCTGGAGAAGGAAATGGCAATCCACTCCAGTATTCTTGTCTGGAAAATCCCATGGACAGAGGGGGTCAAAAAAGAGTCGGACATGACTTAGCAGCTAAACAGCAACAAGAGTGATGGAGGTTCCAGGAGGAGATGGCCTGCAGTGTTGGTGAGCCATGAGGTAATGCAAAGATCAGTCGATGTCTGCCTAGTGGCCCTGGTTAGAGCAGTTTCAGCTGAGTGATGGAGGTCTTACCAGCTGCAGCAGGTAAGAGGATGAAGGAAATTGAAGAACTAAAGGCAGGGAATGTAAACACTCTCTGGAGGCTGGGTCTGAAAGGGGAGAGGAGGGCATGATGTCTTAAGGAGGACATTGGGTGGAGAGAGGATTTTTTTACTGTAAATGAGAGGGAGCCTTGTTTACACAGGAGGCGGGGAGCCAAAGGGGTACCAAGTTGGGGGAGGCAGTCGGCCTCCGGGGAAGAAGTATTTTATTACTGATGTGGATCAGAATTGCTGATGCACACTGCTAACAAAAAGCAGGCCACGTTTGAGTCAGTTTTATTGGTTTTAAATACAGTGCCCTGCTGCCCATACCTTAAATGGACTGCTTTTATGGCGCTACTCTCTGTACTGTTACCAGAAATGGCTGATGGAGAAGAGAATTACCAACCGATGGCCTCTCTTCTCTCTGTGGGTTAGGAGGGGGCACCTGTACCTGTGGACAGAGGAATCTTGCTCTGCTTTATTCACCTCTGCTTTACTGCAGCTCCAGAGCCTAGAATAGCACCTGGCTCATAGCCAATGCTGAAAAATTGTTGAATGAATGGATCAAGGACTGGAGGAGGGGATTTAGATATACATTCTAGGCAATCACACACACACACACACACACACACACACACACACACACACACACACAGACTCAGGAACCCAGTCCCACTTCTGACTTTGAGTACAGACAAAGGCCATTTGTAATAGCATCAGCTCTGCCCTGGGGAGTAAGGACGTGGCAAGGGTGCCAGGTAAAGCTTCACAAGGGAGTTATTATTTTGAGCTAGGACTTGGAGAAACATAGGCATTTGCCAGGAGAGAAGTTGCATAAGACACTATGGGACAAGACGCAGAGGTGGAAAAGTTCGGTGTGGCATGGGTGGGGTCGGCACTGGGGAGCTGTTGGAGGGTTTCAAAAAGGGAAATGAAATGGTCAGGTTTGTATTTAAGAAGGGAAGACCTTGCAAGTGTTTTCTGTGGCTATTACAGAGCCCTCTCTGAAGACAAGCAGACACAGAGGCATCTCTCTTTAACAACCATGACTCTTCCTGCTCCTCTCCCAGCCACCAGAGGAATTAATGAAAGACGTGGGGTTCCCTTGGTGGAAAAAGTCAGAGTGTATGACTCGTGTCTTCAAATCTCTGTAGGACTGCCCTGGAGCAGAGCGACCCAAGCAGACATGCTGAGGCTCCACAGGGTACGTCAAGTCCCCGAGATGGAGAGGCATGAGGCGGGTTACGTGCAGGGAGGCTGATTTGGGCTCAGCATGAAGGCATGCGTGCTCAGTTGCCAAGTCGCCAAGTTATGTCCAATTCTTTGCAACGCCAAGGACTGTAGCCCACCAAGCTTCTCTGTCCATAGAATTTTCTAGGCAAGAATACTGGAGCAGGATGCCATTTCCTTCTCCAGGGGATCTTCCTGACCCAGGGATAGAACCTGTGTCTTCTGCATTGCAGGTGGATTCTTTACTACTGAACCACCTGGGAAGCCCCACCACCTGCTTACTGAATGCTAATGTGAGCCAGGTGGCAATTTAACAGCTGTGACTTGCTATTCCCACTCCTCCACAGAGCCCCCTACAGGGTGCAGAGGCCTGCACTCAGATCCCAGCTCTGCCTGGTACTGAGAGGCTGTGAGAAGTTCTTCAATCTCTCTGGATTCCCCCTTTCTTCTTACAGCTGGGGGAAAGTACCCTAGGGGGCTGCTGTGAAATTTAAATGGAAGCACTTTCAAACTGCCAGCATTGTTCAACAGAGGCCGCCTCAGAAGGAGATGGGGTCCCATTACCAAGTATCTGAGCAGAGACTCTGGTTCCTGCTGGGAAAGCTGCTGGAAGATGGGCCAGAGGGCGTTCGACTAGAGGACCCCTGAAATTCTGACTCGGACCGTGAGGAAGAGAGGGAGGGGTCCGGTACTCAGGAATCCCTTCCTGAGTCTGCCCCTCCATACAACCTCTTCTAAACAGAGCCTCTCAAAGTAGATATAAGCAATGCTGTCTCTGATTGGACCACCCACCTCTGGGACCCCAGACACACATACACACGGTGAAAGGAGCCTCCCACGTTCTTTCCCTCCTGCTGTGTGATCCTGCAAACACGTCCCTCTCTTACTTCCCAATGGAGGGGGGCAGGCCATGCTTAGCGTTTGCATTTGTCTGGTTTCTTGAGGCCAGAGAGGCATAGGAAGTAGCAAGGCTAACACTGGAACCCAGGCCTCCGGAGTCCGAGCCTGACTGCTGTTGCCCAGACCAGATGTTAGCAAGCCCCGTGCTTTGTTCCGAAGGCAGGGACTTCCAAAGGCTCCTGAGCTTTGGAGGCCCTGCCCAAAGCTGCCCAAAGCCCAGGGCTCTAGGCAAGAGGGACCTATCGCCAAACCTAAGCCTCCAGATGAGAACCATCAGCCTTTACCCTTTTCTCCCAGAGAGCTGGAAGTTCTTCCCAAGGGCTAGTCTGAATCCTTTCTGTTGTATTATGTCTTTTTGGGGTTCGAGAGCCACCAGTCTTCCACAAAAAGCTAAGCCAGAGGAGAGGGATAAAGAAATCCTGGCAGGGACAGGGAACCAGGTGAGGACCACCCAAGCTCTGAGAGGAGGGCCAGCAGCCATTGCCTCCCTCCTGGCCCAGCTGGTGAGAAACTTTTTAAAGTGGGTGTTTAGCAGTTTCCACTTTAGGCCTGTGCTGGAGGAAGAGTAATTACTATCATTAGTGTGTGCTAACGTTGTCTGTACTGGGCTCAGCAGTTTGCATCTTTTATCTCAATTCTCCAACCACCTTTTTGAGGTAGGTATTCTATGCAAGGGTCAGAGAAGTGGACCAATGTGCCCAAGGCCACACAGCAAATAAGACGTGTAACTCAGCTGCAAACCCAGGTAGTTTAGATATAAAAGCCTGTACTTCTAACCACTGACTTCTAGGGGAGGTGAGGGAAGTGAGAGAAGCAAAGTAACTGAGGAGGTGTCAGAACCAAGGAACTTTCATGGTCCCTCTTCTCCCTCCACTTGAGTGGCAGACTCCACTCCTAAATGGGGGCCAAGTGCGTCAGTAGAGGATTTATGATGCATTCACCCTCAAACAGTGGAGGTGGGAGGATGAGCTCTGACAAGTGTGTATGTGTTTGTGTGTGACAGTGTTTCTAACAGGGAGTGTGTGGGTGTCTGTCCTTTAGTAACTGGGAAACAACCCTCAGAGGCCTCTCCCTTCTGTCCTCGCATCAAAACTGGAAAGCCTGGCTCCTTTTCTTCTAGTGGGCATTAGGGCAGTGTGGTGTGGGCTCTGAACCAGTCGGCTGCGGTTGGAATCCCTCCATTTACTAGCTGTGGGACATCTGGCAAGTTACTTAACCTCTCTGAGCCTTAATTCCCTCATTTCTAGAATGAGGATAAAGTGCAAATCTCACAGGTTGTTATGAGCATTCAGTGAATTACTAAAAGCAGCAACGCAGCCCCACCCCAATCAGGAAAGTGGAGGAGAGGCTGTGGTGTAGCCCCTTCCTCATGTAGTTCCTCCCCGCAGCCTGTCCCCCAGGGTTTTACAAGGTGTCCCCGAGGCGGCCCCTCTGCTCACCGTGCCCAGAGCACAGCCGGGCCCTGGAAAACGCGTCCACGTTCTGCGTATGCCAGGACAGCTATGCACGCTCGCCCACCGACCCACCTTCGGCGTCCTGCACCCGTAAGTCCAGCTCCTGAATGCCTTACCACGGGCAGAGGGTGGGGGGCGGTCTGTAAAGGCGGAATCGAGGCGTGGTGAGGGCAGGGGCTCCACGCTGGGGAGTGCCAGGGGGCTCCACGTGGGGGGCCTGCCCCCCAGACAGCAGAGTTGAGGGAGGGGTGGTGACCACAGTCTGGGGCCTGGGGATGGAAGAACCAGGGCAACAGAGAGAGTCTAGACGAAGGGATGAGGTTAGGCTTGTTGGGGGATCACCCTGTGGCCCGCCGCCCACCGCTCCCGCCCTCACCTGTCTTAACTCCAGTCAGCAGGGGGACTCCCGCCCCTTACACTTTTGGGTCCCCAGATCCGTACCCTCATCCCCTCACTAACGTCCACCCACCCCATCACTGACCGCGCCCCACTCCCACATCCCGCCCCTCCCCGGCCGACGCCCCTCCCCTCCCCATCCCGCCCCCGCACTTACTGGCCCCGCCCCTCACTGGCCCACGCCCCTCCCATTCCCGCCCGGCCCCGCCCTTCACAGGCCCACGCCCCGCCCCGCCCCCGCCCTCCTCTGCTCCTGGGCCGCCCACACCGGTCTCCCCCAGGGCCGCCGTCAGCGCCGCGGGACCTTCAGTACAGCCTAAGCCGCTCGCCGCTGGCGCTGCGGCTGCGCTGGCTGCCGCCAGCCGACTCGGGCGGCCGCTCGGACGTCACTTACTCGCTGCTGTGCCTGCGCTGCGGCCGCGAGGGCCCGGCGGGCGCGTGCGAGCCATGCGGGCCGCGCGTGGCCTTCGTGCCCCGCCAGGTGGGGCTGCGGGAGCGCGCCGCTACGCTGATGCACCTGCGGCCCGGCGCGCGCTACACCGTTCGCGTGGCCGCGCTCAACGGAGTGTCTGGCCCGGCGGCCGCCGCGGGAGCCACCTACGCACAGGTCACGGTCTCCACCGGACCGGGGGGTAAGGTCTTCGGCACCCTGCGCGCTCCCCTGTCCCGCCCACCGCGAGCATCCCCACAGCCCGCAACCACCCCAGATAAACTGCGATCGCTGGTCTTACACAAAAATCCCCGACCCCGGCGACCCCCACCGAGGTCAGCCCCCCTCCCGAAGGCCAGGCAGGAGGGGCTGAAGATGCTGAAGATTGTGCCTCCGGGCCACAGAGGTTATGAGTGTTCAGCGAGTCTGCGGGAGCCAGTGCGCGCTCCTCTTTCCCGACCTGGGAGCGAGCCTTTTCCCCCCACCCAACTCTACAGTTCCCGGGTAAGAGAGGTGGAAGATTCCGCAGTCTTTTGCCCCCTCTGTCCAAAAATTTCAGTGGGAAGCCGAATCATACCTCCTTATTTCCTGTCTCAGAAAGAGGGACCCTGTGTGTGTCCCTTGGCCTCTACAAGGATTCTACTGCCTCACCCTCTTTCCTGGTCCTGGAAAAGAGCAAGGAAGCACGGAGGGTCGGAGGGTAGGGGCAATAGAATTCACTGGCCAACATATAACAATCCCTTTAGGGAGTCTGGAATTTAGATGAATAAGTGAAGACCTGCACTCCTTTAATATCACACCTTCTTCATTCTTAACTTTTATTAATACTTTTGATTTGTCTCACTCAGTTGGGGGACAGCTTCAAGTAATCATTCAAGTATCCTTTGCAAGAAATGAGTCTATGATTTCTGAGTCTTTTCATGTCTGAGAAGATAGGATCCTTTTGTGACTCTGCCTCTTTGTCTAATGGCAGCTGTGTTGCAGAGAAGTCTGAGGCCAGAGTAATTTTCGTTGTTTTGTAGGCAACTTGGGTACAAAGGTGTACACACATGGATGTTTGTATAATTCTTTAGCCTACTAGTGAAAATGAAATCTAACAAATATTGACCTCTTTTCATTGAGTTTGGCTAAAACATTGTAAAGCTTTCAGTCTGCCTACCTCTTTTTATTTCTGAAAGTTTTTTTCAGTTATTGCTTTGACTAGAACCTCTGATAACTCCAGTCTCTCTCTTAAGAATCTTTCTAAACCTTGAGTTGTACATCCATTTTTCTGATTCTGAAATCTTGTCACTTCCTTTGTCATTTTCAGCTCTCAGTCCATTTCCTCTGCCTTTTGGGAGAGGGTTCCCAACTTGTCTGGTTTTCTGGAAGAACAGTTGTTTTGTTTTGTTTTTAAATTATCCCTATCTAACATTTGCTGTTGCATTTACATTTAACAGGTTTTTTTCTGTCTTTTTTTTTTTTGGCTGCCCTGAGTCTTCATTGCTGTATGTGGGCTTCCTCTAGTTGTGGAGCACAGGGGCTACTCTTCCCTGTGGTCTGGGGCACACAGGGCTTTAGGGCCCTCGAGCTTCAGTAGCTGTGGCGCAAGAGCTTAGTTGCCCATGGTAAGTGAGATCTTCCCAGACCAGGAATCATACCTGTGTCCCCTGTATTGGCACTGGGCCATCAGGAAAGTCCTGCATTTACATTTTGAAAGTTCAGTATAGAAAATGAAAGAAAGCGCCCAGAATCCTGTTATCCAGAGATAAACACAACTACTAATATCTTGGAGTATTTCCTTCCACATTTTTTTCTATATTTATATCCATACCTAGAATTATCTACTATAAATCCCCCTTTGCATAATATATGCAACACAAATTTTTATCTAGTATTTCCTGATAACAGTCATATTTTGATATAGATGGATTTAAAAATCATGTTAAGGAAATAATCTTCTGCTTCCATTTTATTAATAAAAACACTAAGCTTCCACTGATGGAGGGCTGCTCTGTGTTGGGTACCATGCAATATGATTTTCTACATTAATTCATTTAAATAGAATTATAATCATCTTTCAGATGATAAAACTGAAGTCTGAGAGGCCAAGTGAATTATCCAAAGTCAGCCAGAACTTATCTGTCTATTACCAAAGCCCTGCTTTTAGCTCCTTGGCCATATAATGCTTTTGCTTAAAAAAAAGTCAGCAATGGATGTTAATTTTGCAAAATGCTTCTTAAGCATCTTTCCAGATGACCACGTGTTTTTTCTCCTTTGAACTTTTGATACGATGAATTCTGCTAATGGATTTTACAATGTGATTTTCTGCATTCCTAGATTATACCCTACTGCAGATGAGTGCATTATTCTTTTAATATTTGCTGAATTAATTTGCTTATATTTTAATATTTCCCATCCACATTTATAAGAGAGATTAGTTCTTGTGTTCTTTGTCAAGTTTTAGCATTTTGGTAATGCTGGCTTTGAAAAAGGCATCAGGGATAATCTTTTCTTTTTCTCTGCTCGGGAATAGTTTAAATAGCATAGTTATCATTCTTTGAAGACAGGCAGAACTGCCTGGGAAACTGTACTTTTTTAGTGGGAAAGTTTGCTGTCTTTTCTGTAACTTCCTTTTGAATCAGTTTTGTTAATCTGTACTTCCACAGAACATCTTTTGATGATCTTTTTCTAACTTATTAGCCCAGAAATGATTAGTTAAAAACTTTCTGTAGTATCTAGAGTTTACTTTCTCTTTCTTCATATTGTGCCCTGTGATTTCTTTTTTAAAAATTATTCTTGGAAGGAATTTATTTTATTGGTTATGACAGATAACCAGATCTTGAATCATCAATTCTACTGCTCTTTACTTTTGTCAATTATTTTATGACTTTCTCTTTCTTGATACCATCGTCCTGCTTTCCTGAGGTCTTTTTCTAGGTGACTTCAGTGCTTAGTTGTTATAGTGTTAATATTTTAAGCCTAAGAAATTTCCTCTGAGTATAGCTTTGGTCACATCTAGTATGTTTTTGTACATTGCACATTGTTCGTATTGTCATTTTCTTTGTAGATATAATTCACATACCATAAAATTTCACATACCTTTTAAAGTGTGCAATTCAGTCATTTTTTCCTATGCAACTATCACAGACTCTCTAATTCCAAAACATTTTCATTACCCCCAAAAGAAACCCCATTAACAGTCCCGATTGCTCTCACCCACCCTAGCCCCTAATAACCACTAATCCACTTTCTGTTTCTATGGATTTTCCTATTCTGATCATTTTATAACCATGGAATTATACAATGTGTAGACTTTTGTGTCTGGCTTTTTTTCACTTAGCATAATGTTTTCAAGGCTTGTCCATGTTGTAGCATGTATCAGAATTGCATTCCTTTTTATGGCTAATATTCCATTGTGTGGATATACCACAAGTTTGTTTATTCATTCATCAGTTTATGGGATTTGGACTGTTTCTGCTTTTTGGCTATTAGAGTAATGCTGCTATGAACATTCATGTACAAGTTTTGTGGAAACATAAGTTTTCAGTTCTCTTGGGTGTATACTTAGGAGTGGAATTGCTAGGTCATATGGTGTCATAGATTGAATTATCTCCCCCAAATTCCTATATATAAGCCTTAACCCCCAGTGTAACTGTATTTGGAGATAGGGCCTTTAAGGAAATAATTGATGGTAATGAGCCCACCTTTGGCCTCCTGATGGGAAGAGCTGACTCTTTGGAAAAAACCCTGATGCTGGAAAAGACTGAAGGCAAGAGGAGAAGTGGGGAACAGAGGATGAGATGGTTGGATGGAATCACTGACTCAATGGACATGACTTTGAGCAAACTCAGGGAGGTGGTGAAGGACAGGGAAGCCTGGTGTGCTGCAGTTAGTTCATGGGGTCGCAAAGAGCTGGACATGGCTTAGCAACTGAACAACAGCGAGATCATAAGGGAGAGGCCCAAATCCCAGGGACTTACAAGGTGTCCTTACAAGAAGAGGAACGCATACCAGAACTCATTTATGCCCTTTGTCCATACACAGGGGAAAGGACAGGTGAGGATACAGCAAGAAGGTGGCTGGGAGCAAGTCAGGAAGAGAGCCCTTACCAGAATACAAATATGAATCTGTAAGCATTATCTGGAATTTTAGTTTTAGAACTGTAAGAAAATAAATTTTTGTTGTTTAAGCCACCCAGTCTGTAGTGTCTTGTTATGGCAGTCTGCATGGACCAATATATATGGAAACTTTAAAAAATATATATTTTTGAGGAGCTGCTTAACTTTTTGAGGCATTGCCAAACTATCTTCCAAAGCAACTGTACCATTTTACATTCCCACCAGCAATGTACAAAGGTTCCAGTTTCTCCACATCCTCACCAACACTGGTTTGTCTTGCTGATTACAGCCATCCTAGTCAATGTGACGTGATACTTCACTGTGGTTTCAGTTTATATTTCCGTAATGACTACCGATGTTGAACCTCTTTTCAATGTGCTGGGTTTTCTTTTTGTCATTGAGTTAAGAGGTGTTTTGGGGTTTTTTTGTCTAATATATACATATATTCTGGATACCTTTGTATTACTTCCTTGGATTGCTGTAACAAATTTCTAAAAGTTGTATGGCTTAAAACAAACTCACTGTCTCATGCTTCTGGAAGCGAAGTTTGAGATCAAGGTGTCAGCAGGACCACGCTCTGTGTGACTGTTGTAGGGGAGAAGGGTTCCTTCCTTCTAGCCCTTGGAATTAGCTGGCAGTCCTTGGCCTTTCTTGGTTCACAGATGCATCACTCCAGTCACATGGCCCTCGTTTCCACATGTCTTCACGTCATCTCCCCTCCATCAGTGTCTGTCTCTGTGTCTGAACTTCCCCCCTTTCAGAAGGACATTAGTCACACTGGATAAGTCCCAGCTAAATGACATCGCGTTGACTTGATTACCTCTGTGAAGACCATATTTCCCAATAAAGTCACATTCTAGAGGTACTGGGCATTAGGACCTCAACATATCTTTTTGAGAGAACACAATTCCATACATAACAGCCATCATACACATGATTTGCAAATATTTGCTCTGTGGATTGTCACTCACTTTCTTTTTGGCAATTGAGGCATAATTGACATATAACATTAATTTTAGGTATACAACACAATGACTTGACATTCGTATATACTGTAGAGTGATCACCACAGTAAGTCTAGAACATCCAGACCATCTATAACCACACACAGTTATAAACTGTTTTTCTTATGATGAGATCTTTTAAGACCTATTCTCAGCAATTTTCAAATATACAATATAGTGTTTTTAATTGTAATCACCACGCTAGTTACCACCCTGTACATTACATTTCCAGGACTTATTTATTTTATAACAGGAAACGTGTCCATTTTGACCACCTTCACCCATTTTGTCCACCCTCACCCCCTGCCTCTGGCAACTAGCTGTGTTCCACTTTCTTGTTTTGTCTGAGCCCTTGGCAGTCAAAGCACGGAGTTCTAACCATTGGACCATCAGGGGATTCCCTGTCCTTCACTTTCTTAGTACTATCCTTTGAATCTCAACATTTTAAATTTTGATGAAGTCCAGATTGTTTTTTTTAAGTTGCTTGTGCTTTTGGTTTCATATCTAAGACACCATTGCCTAAATCAAGGTCGTAAAGATGTGTACCTATGTTTTCTTCTGGTATTGTCGCTTTGACTAAAAGTGTTTTGGAGAATGTTTTAATTTCTGGATGACTTATTTTGTTATCTTTTTGTTTCTGATTTTACTGCTTCATGTTTAGAGAAGGAGGTTTGTACACTGTTTACATTTTTATTTTATTTGTTTGCTGCATGGTTTGTGGGATCTTAATTCTGCAACTAGGGTTTGAACCCAGGCCCTGGCAGTGAAAGCACCAAGTCCTAACCACTGGACTGCCAGGGAATTCCCTACAGAGTTTCCCTTTTAAGGAGCTGGTGGAGTTTTCTCTGTGGGTTAAGATATGGTGACCATTTTAATGATTCCACGGCTACTTTGAAGCGATGCGTACTTCAGGGTTTTTTTGGTATTGCAGTGTTCTCTCTCTCTCTCTCTCTCTTTCCTCATACATACTAAGTACTATATTATTCAATTTTTCTATTTCCTTCTTACTGTCTGCTTGATGTTCCAAAGACTAAGAAGTTTAAGCTTCCCATTCTGCTTGTGATTTTGTTAAATTCCGTGTACTTATAATGACAGTTAAATATTTCGATTTTGCTAACGCATTTTTAGTTTCCCTACAAGCATTTCTCACCTTCTCCACTTTTATCTCATGTCATCCTGTTTCTTTTTCTTCTCCATCTGTTTTCCCTTCATTGCCTTCTGCTTCTATTTCAAGAGGCTGTGTTTTCTTTCATCTTCTTGAAGATGCCAAACAGTCTCCTTACTTGTTCTTCTAACTGTCATATTAATCACTCTTCAAGATCTGTTCCTCCTGAGTTTTCAGAATAATACTTTTTTTTTTTTTGCTAATTCAGAAAATTTTTTTCATATGCCCATTTTCTTAGTTTTTTTCTCTTTACTTATTCTTGAACAAGGAAATAGCTGATATTTGCCCAAAAAACCCCCAAACCAAACCAAGACCATGACACAAGAATTGTCCTTTGGATTGGTTTGTGAAGCTTTCAGCCGCAAGTAACGATGCAATTCAGTGCAAATGACCTTTGACTGAAATGACTTTGTAGCTTACCTAAGAAGAGTAAAATTAGAGCTTGGTTAATTCAGCAACTGAACAGTGCTCTCAGGGACCCAGGTTCTTTCTTTCTCTGCAGTCTTCTGTCCTTATAATCTAGACTGGCTCCTTTATGGTGGCAAGATGGATACAGCCACTCCAGACATCACACCTGCCATCCAGGGCAGGAAAATAACTGTTTCTTCCTTGTGGGTGTCTTTTTAAGAGCAGGAAGCCTTTCCCAGGCACTTCCTTGGTGGTGCAGTGGTTGAGACTTTGCCTTCCAGTGCAGGGGGTACGGGTTCCATCCTGGGTTGGGGAGTTAAGATCCCACATGCCTCCAACCAAAAAACCAAAACAAAAAAGCAGAAGCAAAATTGTAACAAATTCAATAAACACTTTTTTTTTTAAGTAACCTTTCCCAGAATCCCTCTTCCTCTTAGGTGATTTCTCCTTTTCTTGGCCAGAATTGGATAATGAATCCAACCCTAATCCAATTTTGGCAAAGGGAATGAGTGCACATGAATGTTTTGGGACAATCAGAATAAACCTGAGTCATCTGAGGGGAGACAGTAGACCCTGAATCCAAAACTGGGCTTGGTCTGCAGGAAAGTGGGGCATGACTGTTGAAGAGCCAGTTTCTGCTGGACTCTTGGCCCCACTCGGGTGCTGGCTGAACCGCATAACAAATGTACAGTGGGAGAGCGGGTGCTTGGGCTCTGTTTTTAGCTTCATTCTCAGGGTTTATCAGGCTTTCACCTAACATCACTCTGTGGGGCTGAAATGGAACCTTCTCCTATCTCTATATCCTGGCCATCTGATAACATTCAGAAGATGTAGTTTTAAAAAATGGCACTCCTGGCTCTTTCCTATCTCTGCCCTCCGTCTGTATCTCCAAGAGGTTGCGCCCCTTCCTAGGATGTCCCATCACTCCTCTTCCCTTTGTGCCTGCATCTTTTCTGGGAGCTGCCGTCTCCAAGTGTATCTAGGCTGAGAGGCCCTCTCAGGGGATAGGGGAAGCAACTCTGCAGTGAAGTGATGGCTGTGTGCTCATTGTCCAGTCGACAAAGACCTTGCCTTTTTTTTTTTTTTTTTAAAGGGTCAGACAGTGGGAGGAAGGATAAAGGATCTTTCAAGTTATTTTTAGGATGGGAGGCAATGTCACTCTGTGGGCAGCATAGCCTGGGGGTTCACTACAATTGTATTTTTCAGTCCAGTCCCACTGGCTTTATCATAGGTGGAAATATGCCACTCTACTCCCCATCCCCTGATTCTGGCAATTAGCTGTCAAGACTCGTTCATGGTGACATTTCTGTGTTTTCCGTATATTGGGGTTTTAATTAGTATTTGGAAGAGAGAACGATTAATGGGGGCTGTTAGATGGTGACCATTTAAAACTGGAAGCCCTGTTTATATGCTTTTCAAATACAGCTCCTTACGCCCTTGTCTCCGTTTCCTTGACTCCTTGCTACCTGCTGTTTTGTTCTTGTTCAGTCACTAAGTTGTGTCCAACTCATTGTGACCTCATGGACTGCAGCACACCAGGCTCCTCAGTCCTTCAGTATCTCCCAAAGTTTGCTCAAATTCATGCCCGTTGAATTGGACAAGGTGGTGCTATCTAACCATCTCGTCCTCTACCACCCCTTCTCCGTTTTGCCTTCAGTCTCTCCCAGCATCAGGATGCAATGAGTTTGCTCTTTGCATCAGGTGGTCAAAGTACTGGAGATTCAGCTTCAGTATCAGTCCTTACAGTGAATATTCAGGGTTGATTTCCTTTAAGATTGACTGGTTTGATCTCCTTGCAGTCAAGGGACTCTCACAGGTCTTCTCCAGCACCACAATTTGAAAGCATCAATTCTTTGGCACTCAGCCTTCTTTACGGTCTGTACATGACTACTGGGAAAACTATCACTGTTACTATATGGACCTTTGTCAGCAAAGTGATGTCTCTGCTTTTTAATACACTGTCTTTGTTTGTCATAGCTTTCTTCCCAAGAAGCAAGTGTCTTTTAATTTCATAGCTGCAATCACTGTCCACAGTGTTCTGGAGCCCAAGAAAATAAAATCTGTCACTGCTTCCACTTTTTCCCCTTCTATTTGTCATGAAGTGATGGGATCAGATGCCATGATCTTAGTTTTTGGATGTTGAGGTTTAAGCCAGCTTTTCACTCTTCTCTTTCACTCTCATCAAGAGGCTCTTTAGCTCCTCTTCACTTTCTGCCATTAGAGTGGTAACATCTGCATATCTGAGGTTGTTGATATCGCTTCTGTCAATTTTGATCCTAGCTTGTGATTCATCCAGCCCAGCATTTTGAGCAATGTACTCTGCATAGAAGTTAAATAAGCAGGATGACAATATACAGCCTTGACGTACTCCTTTCCCAATTTTGAACCATTCTGTTCCATGTTTGGTTCTAACTGTTGCTTCTTGACCCAAATACAGGTTTCTCGGGAGACAGGTAAGATGGTCTGGTATTCCCATCTCTTTAAGAGTTTTCCAGTTTCTTGTGATTCTCACAGTCAAAGGCTTTAGCATAGTCAATAAAGCAGAAGTAGATGTTTTTCTGGAATTCCCTTGCTTTCTACATGATCCAGCAAATGTTGGCAATCTGATCTTTGGTTCCTCTGCCTTTTCTAAACCCAGCCTGTACATCTGAAAGTTCTCGGTTCACATACTGCTCAAGCCTAGCCTGAAGGATTTGGAGCATAACCTTGCTAGCATATGAAATGAGTGCAACTGTACACTCAAAGAATGTTTGACCATTCTTTGGCATTGCCCTTTTTGGGGTTGGAATGAAAACTGACCTATTCCAGTCCTGTGGCTACTCCCTGCTGTCTGCTTTCTCTGAGTGCCCTGAAGACACTAGAAACCTCCACATTGTTAAAGCCAGTGACACTGTGAATTGTTTTGTTACCCGTCTTTGCTCTGCATATGACACTGCCAACCAGCATCTCCTTTTGCTGGTAAATGTGGTATTGAATGCTTGTTCTATGCTAAGCTCTTTATATGTTATTAATTCACAGAGTTCTCAGAGCAAGTATGAAAAGGTCATTATTGTTTCCCATCTGTGTGTAAGGGAACTGAGGCTCTTGCTTGTGGGCCAGTAGCTAATAACAGGAAGAGTCACGCGGGAACCTTCCTAAAAGTTCTTTTCCTGGGCTTCTGTAGCCTCATTTGTTCCTGGTTTTTCCTCTCCTCTCTTTGGCTCCTCCTTCCCAAGCTCCTCTTTCTTTGCCTGCCTCTTAAGTGTGGTCATTTTTTGGGCTTGTTTCCTAATAGCTTTGCCTTCTCTCCCTTTCTGCATTGCCCTGGGCAGTTTCATCAAATCACCTTTGAATGGCTCTCAGATCTCCATCTCCCTCCTGGATCCCTTTTGTGAGCCTTGGGACCACTGGTGGGGTTAGCCGCTCATGTCTGACTCTTTGCGACCCCGTGGCCTATAGCCCGGCAGGCTCCTTGGTCCATGGGAGTCTCCAGGCAAGAATGTTGGAGTGGGCTGCCATGCCCTCCGTCAGGGGCTCTTCCCGACCCAGGAATTGAACCCGCGTCTCATGTGTCCCCTGTGTTGCAGGCGGGTTTCTTTCCCAGCTGAGCCGTCAGGGAAGCCCTGGGAACCACTTACCCATCCGCTTTCCTAGCATCTTTGCTTGGGAAACTCTCTGTTTGACACACATTGGAATCACGGAGAAGCTTTTTAAAAAGATAGTAATGCCTGAATCCCACCCCACAGAAACGGATTTAATTGCTTTGGGTGTGTGACCTGAGCGTCACTATTTTTTTTTTATTATGGTAAAAAACATATAACAGGAAATATACCAAATTAACTGTTTTTAGTGTACAGTACAGTAGCATTAACTATATGCACGTCATCATACAACAGACCCCTATAGACTTTTTCATCCTGCAAAATGCAAACTATTTAAAAAAATGCAAACTCTGTACTTCTTGAGCAACAACTCCTCTTCCCCGCTCCTCCCAGACCCTGGCAACCACATTCTACCTTCTAAGAGTTCAGCTACTTTAGATAGCTTACGTAGAAGTGAAACCATGCAATATTTGTCTCTTTGTGACTGGCTTATTTCACTCAGCATAATGTCCTCACAGTTGATCCATGTTGTAGCATATGATAGGGTTCCCTTTCTTTAAGCTGAGTAGTATTCCGTTGTATGTCTATGTCACTTTTTTTTTTCTTTCTACCTTTTTGAGACATCATTGACATATAACTCTGTGTAATTCTAAGGTGTGATGATATGGTGCATGTGTGTATTATGAAATGATTGCCATGGGAAGGTGAGTTAACACACCCATCCTCTCACATAATTACATTTTGTGCATGGTGCAAACACTGATGATCTGTCTTAGCAGCTTTCAAGTACACCATGATATACACTAGATCCCCAGATTTTATTCTTCTTATAATTGAAAGTCTAGATCTTTGACCAATATCTCCCTGTTTCCGCCATGTCCTAGCTCTTGGCAAAAATCCAATCTATTCTCTGTTCTCTGAGTTTGGCTTTCCTAGATTCTACGTATAAGTGACATCAGGCAATATTTGTTTCTCTGTTTTATTTTGCTTAGCATAATGCCCTCAGGGTTCATCTGTGCTTTTGCTAATGGAAGGATTTTTTTTTTTAATGGCTGAATAACATATCATTAAATAAATATATATATGATTTTGTCTTTATCCATTCGTCTGTCAGCAGACACTTAGATTGTTTCTGTATCTTGGCTATTGTCAATAACGCTGCAATGAACATGAGAGTGCAGTAGTCTGTGCAAAATTGTGATTTCATTTCCTTGGGCTGTATACTCAGAAGAGGGATTGCTAGATCACATGGTAGTTCTATCTTTATTTTGTGTTTTTTTTTTATCAATATTTTTGTTAAAGTATAGTTGATTCACAATGTTATGTTAGTTTCTGCTATACAGCAAAGTGATTCAGTTACATACATTTAAAAAATACTCATTTCCATTATGGTTTATCATAGGATACTGACGAGTTCCCTGTGCTCTACAGTAGGACTTAGTTTTCACCCATTCTCTGTATAAAAGCTTACATCTGCTACCCCTAACCTCCCACTCTGCCCCTCTCCAGACTCTCTCCCACCTTGGCAACCACCAGTCTGGCCTCCGTATCTGAGGTTCTGTTTCACAGACAGGTTTATTTGCGTCATATTTTAGATTCTGCATGTAAGCGCTGTCATATCGTATTTGTCTTTCTCTTTATGACTTACTTAATATGGTCATCTCTAGTTGGATCCTATTTTTATATTTTTATAAAAACCTCCATATGTTTTCCATAGTGTTTGCACTAATTTACATTCCCGCCAACAGTGCCCAGGGTTCCGGTCTCTCCACAGTCTCACTAACACTTGTTATTTCTGGCTTTTTGTGTTGTTTTGATCCTAACAGGTATGAGGTGATATCTCATAGTTTTGACTTCCATTTCCCTCATGATTAGTGATATTGAACATCTTTTTATGTGCTTATTGGCCGTTTGAACATCTTTGGAGAAATGTCTATTCACATCCTCTGCCCATTAAAAAAAATTTATGATTTATTTCTTATTTTGGCTCTGTTGGGTCTTTGTTGCTGTCACGGGCTTTCTCTAGTTGAAGAGAGCAGGGACTACTCTCTGTCGCGGCGTGCAGGCTTCTCGCCGTGGTGGCCTCCCTTGTTGGGGAGCATGGGCTCGAGGGCATAGGCTCACAGCTGTGGTGTGCTGGCCTCACGGCGTGTGAGGTCTTCCGGGAGCAGGGATCGAACCCGTGTCTGTTGCACTGGCAGGTGGATTCTCAACGCTGGACGACCAGGGAAGTCCCTGCCCATTTTTAAATTGGGTTATTTGTGGGGTTTGGTGTTGTTATTGTTGAATTGAAGGAGTTCGTTTTATATTCTGGACATTAACCCCTTATCAGATCTGTGACTAGTAAATATTTTCCCCCATTCCGCGGGTTGCCTTTTCACTCTGTTGATTGTTTCCTTTGTTGTCCAGACATTTTTAAGTTTGTAGTGCCATTTGTTGTTTTTACATTTGCTGTCTATGCTTTTTGCTTTTTGTGTCATATTCAAGAAATCTGCCGAATTCAGTATCATGAAGCTTTTCCTCTATATTTTCTCCTAGAAGTTTCAGGTCTTACATTTATGTCTGTAATTCATTTTGAGGTCATCTTTGTATGTAACTAAGGGCACAACTTAATTCTTTTTCACATGGACATTCAATTTTCCTACCACCATTTGTTAAAGAGACTTTTTTATTTTGTAATAAACTTAAGTAAGTGGGATTTCTTTCTTGATTTTCACTTCATATTGTTCATAGTGGGTGGAAATGTGAATGATTTTCTGTGATTTGATTTTGTATCCTGCAATTTTGCCAACAGTATCTTCTGTGGAACCTTTAGTGTTTTCTACATATAAGATTATGTCATCTGTGGACAGAGATCATTTTACTTCTTCCATTCCAATCTGGAAGCCTTTTATTTCTTTTTCTTGCCTAATTGCACTGTCTAGGACTTCCAGGACTGTGTTGAATAGAAGTGGCAAGATTCCTAATCTTCAAAGGAAAGCTGTCAGCTTTTCACCATTGAGTATGATGTTAGCTGGAGCTTTTCATATATGGCCTTCATTTTGTTGAGATAATAGATGGGGAAACAGTGGAAACAGCGTCAGACTTTATTTTGGGGGGTCCAAAATCACTGCAGATGGTGATTGGAGCCATGAAATTAAAAGACCCTTACTCCTTGGAAGGAAAGTTATGACCAGCCTAGATAGCATATTAAAAAGCAGAGACATTACTTTGCCAACAAAGGTCCATCTAGTCAAGGTTATGGTTTTTTCAGTAGTCATGTATGGATGTGAGAGTTGGACTGTGAAGAAAACTGAGCACCGAAGAATTGATGCTTTTGAACTGTGGTATTGGAGAAGACTCTTGAGTGTCTCTTGGACTGCAAGGAGATCCAGCCAGCCCATGCTAAAGGAGATCAGTCCTGGGTGTTCATTGGAAGGACTGATGCTGAAGCTGAAACTCCAATACTTTGGCCACCTCATGCAAAGAGTTGACTCATTGGAAAAGATTCTGATGCTGGGAGGGATTGGGGGCAGGAGAAGAAGGGCACGACAGAGGATGAGATGGTTGGATGGCATCACCGACTTGATGGACATGGGTTTGGGTGAACTCTGGGAGTTGATGGACAGGGAGGCCTGGCGTGCTGCAGTTCATGGGGTCGCAAAGAGTCAGACACGACTGAGCGACTGAACTGAACTGAACTAATTTCCTTCTATTCCTAGTTTATTTGAGTATATTACCTCTTGACCAGACTATTAGAATAGTTAAGTAGCTTGTCTTCCTGTCTGCTGTGCTGTCTAATATCTCCAAGCCACAGAGCATGTAGAGATAGCCTGGGGGAATTAGAACCAGCCACCTGAAGGGAAGCTGGAGTGTAGGGGGTGGGCAAGCAGCACGTGGCCTGCTGCTTTCCTGCTCAGAACCAGGGAAGCCAAGAGCTGTGGAGTCAGAGCTTTCCTCTAGCCTCATGAGGACGCTAACCCTCAGGCCCCGCCCCTCAGAAGCCTCTTGCCGCACCCACAGCCCCTTGGGCCCCGCCCCATTTGGCTCCCCACCCACGCCGCCTTTCCAGCCCCCTGCCCCTGCCCCAGAGAACCTCGCATTACTCAACTTGCAGCGCCCTGGGAGGAGGATGAGATCCGCAGGGACCGAGTGGAGCCCCAGAGCGTGTCTCTGTCGTGGCGGGAGCCCATCCCCGCGGGAGCCCCAGGGGCCAACGGCACAGAGTATGAGATCCGATACTTCGAGAAGGTGAGTCTCGGTCTGGGAGGGACGTGGGGTTGCATTACCAGCTGCGATCTGTCCCCCTCTCCTGCCGGCTTCCTTTTATTTACAAGCCTCTCCCAGCATAAGTCCTTCTTGCTTTGTCTCTAAACATCCCCACTGGCCCCCTAAGCGGCCTCCCCAGCCGGAGGTTCTTCCTGGCCCCTCCTCACCGTGGACACACAGCTCTCCCTCTTTCCTCGGGGCTTCTTTCGGTAACACGTCATCGTGTCCCTTTTCACCACTGCTGCCTGGTGTTACGGTGGACAAAAAGCTTCCTCTGGGGGCTGATCCAGACTTTCTGGGGCTGGATTCTGTGCATAGTTTGCAGCCCTTTTAAGAAAAAGAACGCAGAAACATACTGTTTCAAATTTTATGGAAAAGTACCACTGTGGGAACATGTCGCCAGGTCTGGTGGTGTGCCAGAGCTCAGCATAAATAATATGCTGATAAATAATGTACTGATAAATGTTCGGAGAAGGCAATGGTGCCCCACTCCAGTACTCTTGCCTGGAAAATCCCATGGGTGGAGGAGCCTGGTAGGCTGCAGTCCATGGGGTCGCTAAGAGTCAGACACGACTGAGCGACTTCCCTTTCACTTTTCACTTTCATGCATTGGAGAAGGCAATGGCAACCCACTGCAGTGTTCTTGCCTGGAGAATCCCAGGGATGGGGGAATCTGGTGGGCTGCCGTCTCTGGGGTCGCACAGAGTTGGACACGACTGAAGCGACTTAGCAGCAGCAGATAAATGTTTAACAGTCAGCTCTCACAGCAATGAATGTATGCACTCGCATTTTAATTTTACTGATATGGAGACTCTGTAACCAATCGTTTACAAATAATAATAGAAAGTATACAATGCTCCTTATTGTAAACTCTGTAGGGCCAGTTGGTTCTCCTAGGATACGTTTTCTTGATTTTGGCTGACTTCTTGTATCTGTGGTCAGTCTATGGTTGCAGCTCAAGGGTGGTTTAACAAGTGGAGTTAGGTCCAGATCCACTATCTCTTTCTGCATAAGTTGAAGGTCTTTGAATTTGATAGGTAATCTACAGGTAAACTGTTCTCACTTCGGTGACAGTTGTACTCGTTAAAGCAAAACTCTGCTTTCAACTTAGCACTACCTGTGTTAGGACTTCACCCCCTCCTCAGTGACCCCAGGGAGTTCTTTGCTGAATCAGATAATAGATTTTGAAAAGAGAAGTCTGGAGAGCTGTGAGCTGAGAGAGAGAGAGAGGAAGTTGGGGGCTTTCAACCCAGAGATGGTAGCTGAAGCCAAAGGACCTGAGGGGATGGCCAAGGGAGGGGGGCATGAGTGAGAAAAGCAGCTGGGACAGGGTTCTGGGGGTCCCTGATGTCAAGGAGACCCTAGTGAAGGTCCCTGGGAAGGAGCCAGGCAGGCAGCAGTTGCTTAGAAAGGGCTCACTGAACTGACACTCGGGGATCAGAGCATAGATACAGTCCCAGTGCTGAGCTGGGTGGATGCTCCCTGGCCCATGGGGAGTGTGAATTTGCTGGGAACAAAAACCCTTGACAAGAGGAGCCAGTACAAAAGGGGCTGTGTTTGAAAGCCTTCAGGAGAGTCTCAGGGAGCCTGGTGACCAGAAGCGTGGGAGGAGTCACCAGCCCCTCATCTCTGAGTTCTCTCCATACCAACCCCACCTCCTCTGCAGGGAGGGTTGTTTCTAGCACCTTGCAGCCGCCCAGGCTGGCAGCCCCTTTTCCCCCTCCCCTCCCCTCGTCTGCTTATAAATTCTGCAGCCAGGGCCTCACTGTCTTTCCATGGTATGTTCAAATGCCCAGAAGTGGGATTCTGATTGGCCCACCTTGGGTCAGAGTCTGCCCTGATTCCTGAATACTGGGCCTGTAGAAGTGGGGGCACAGACATAGGGGAGAAGTACTCTTGCCTGGAAAGTTCCATGGACGGAGGAGCCTGGAAGGCTGCAGTCCATGAGGTCGTGAAGAGTTGGACATGACTGAGCAACTTCCCTTTCACTCTTCACTTTCATGCGTTGGAGAAGGAAATGGCAACCCACTCCAGTGTTCTTGCCTGGAGAATCCCAGGGATGGGGGAATCTGGTGGGCTTCCGTCTGTGGGGTCGCACAGAGTCGGACATGACTGACATGACTTAGCAGCAGCAGCAGCAGCAGCACCTTTGGGGGCTGTGAGCGTGGCAGAGGCTCTAATCAGGGGGTGTGCGCAGAGATGGAATGATGGCAGCATGTCCAGCACGCACCATGATCAGATGTGTTGGGGGCAGGATGACGTAGTGCACAGAAGGAATTGGGAAGGTGTCACCCAGCCCCTTCCCTGCTGGGAGCATCACCTGTACGAGGAGATAGGAAGGCTGGTGTGAGGACTGTAGGAAGTCAGCTCCTATAGGGTCTAGCCCAGCAGTGGGCAGTGAATGGGCCCTTGGTGGGGGGCTGTGGGTGAGCCTCTCAGCCCCTCTGATCCGAATTCCTTATCTGTGAATCCACACCTTGCAGGACATTGTGAAAGTCCAAGGACAAGGGGAAAGAAAAAGCCAACAAGGGCCGGGCAGGTGTCAGGGCTCATTTCCTTCTTCTTTCCTTGGAGGGGTCAGGTGTAGTTCCTCCTCTAAACTGCCGTTCATCCTAGCATCCCCGATAAGGCCAGCATCTTCTCTAAAGTTTCTGTTACTCAGAGGTGGGGCTGTTCTCAGTTAAGGTACCACCGAGTATAGGTGGAAACTTGTGGTGGAGAAAGGGGCTGGGGATCTTCCAGAAGCAAGCTGTGAGATTCCTCCCAGATGAGTGGAGTTAACTCCAGCAGCCCAGGCTCCTCCTCCCAGAGTACCTCTGCCACCTCCCCACCCCTTCCCTCCACATTCTCCCAGGAGCATGGGGCCAGCCCTGGGTCCGGGCCTCATGTGTCTCTGTCCCTCCCCAGGGTCAGAGTGAGCAGACTTACTCGACGGTGAAGACAGGGTCGCCTGCGGTCACTGTCACCAACCTGAAACCGGCTACCCGCTACGTCTTTCAGATCCGGGCAGCTTCCCCAGGGCCCTCCTGGGAGACCCAGAGCTTCAACCCCAGCATTGAAGTGCTGACCCCAGGAGAGGGTAAGTGAGACGTGCAAGAGGAGAGAAAACCCAGCCTGGGGCTGGAGCATGGAGGCAAATTAAGGGGTTATCTGTGCAATTAAGGGAACCTGCAGAACAGTTCGGTTACAACCTAACTAACGAATGAGACTGGAATCCAGTAACTAGTGGCTCAGATTGGGTACCTGTCCTGGAAGAACTCACAGGGAAGGGATCCATGAACAGCTAGAACCCAGGTCTCAGCTGGTATCTCCCTCCCATGTCTCGAGGAAATATCCTCTGCCCTCTCCAAGATTCCTCTCTTTTCTTGGGAGGACTTTTCTTCTCCTGGTCACTTCTTGTCCTTGACCACTAAATTCTTGTTCCCATCCTGCTGCTTTCTCTCTGTCATGACACAGACTCAAACGTGGGCACTATCCCTCTTCCCATTACACCTTAGCGTGTGAAATCGAGAGGTCGGCCCAGCTTACCCTCTGGACTTCCAGGTCCTGACGTCCATCATCCCAGCATCCAGCCTTCGCTGAGGGTTGGGGCACACCAAGGGAGTGTCACCTGCAGCAATAAACCAAGCGAAAACACCAGAAGCGGTTAAGACTCCGAGCTTTCACTGCTGGGTTCAATCCCTGGTCAGAGAACTAAGACCCCACAAGCTGCGTGGTGTGGCCAAAAGCAAACAGACCAACACAACACCAGGAGAACTCTACACTTTCAATGGGCAAATTGTATGGTGTGAGAATAATTTCTCAATACAGTTGTTGTCAAAACAAAGCAAAACAAGAACTGAACATCAGATATTCCTGATCCTAAAACAGTTCCAGCTCTCAGCCATGGTGTGGTACTGCCCCTCCTGCCCTGGCCTCCCTGCCCTGGCTCCTCCTCCCCGCTCCCCCAGGCCCCCAGGCCCCTTCCGGATGTGCACAGAGCATTTACTGCTTTCTTTTGGTCTCCTGCCGCTAACCCAGCCCTCAGGGCCTCACCCCTATCTACCCCGAGCAGCTCATGGAAGTATTTTTCCTGGACAAAAGGCAGTTTGCCCTAAGAGGCATCCTGGCACCAGCTGTCAAGATAATAATTCTTTCTAACCTGCTACATGAGTCGAATCCAAGATAGAAAGAGTTCTGAGCCCAGAGGGAGGTGGAGATAAAGTGTTGAGGGAGTTTGCCTTCTGGGAAGGAGACAGCACTTCTTGCTCGAATGCCTGTCTCTGCTAGACCCCAGCCAGGTGCTGGTGAGAGGAGATTAGAGCTGGGTCTTGAAGGCTCGGGAACACTGGAGTTCTCCGTGGGGAGGTGGGCAGGGAAGGCATCTTGGAGAGTGAGAGGCAGCAGAACAAAGGCTCCTGGGTTGGGCTGGAGTGGATGTGGTGGAGGGTGGCTGCTGGGGGCCGGTAGCTGAAGAGGACTGATGACCTCTGTTAATATGGTGCTTCTCAGTAGGGGGATCCCTGGGTCTGGAAGATCCCCTGGAGAAGGAAATGGCAGCCCACTCCAGTATTCTTGCCTGGGAAATCCCTTGGACAGAGGAGGTTGGTGGGCTACGGTTCATGGGGCCGCAAAGGGTCAGATACAGATGAGCTACTGAGTGCACACAGTCGGTAGACGTGCCGCTCAGCCCCTGGCCTCCTCTGTTGTGGCCCTGGCTACAGAGAGTGGTTCCCCAATCGCAGAGCACTTTTTCCAGTGAGCTGTGACCCCAAGTCAAGATCACGAGGAGGGCCATGCTGCACCACTGTACTAGCTAACCACTGCTGTGTAGCCAATTACCCTCAACTCAACAGCCAAAACCAATATTCATTCATTACCTCGTGATTTCTGTGGGTCAGGAATGTGCGTGCGGCTTAGCCCTCACTGCAGCCCAGGTGTCCTCTGGGGCTGCAGTCATCTCCAGGCTCAACTGCGGCGGAGTAGAGAGGAGGGGAGGGGAGGAGTGTGTGCTTCCCTAGTTGGACTCTTGCTGGCTGCTTGCTGGAGGCAGGCACAAGATTCCTAGGCTTCTCCAAGGGCTGCTCATAACCCAGCAACCACATTCTTCCAGAGACTGTGAGAGAGAGAGGGAGCAAGAGGGCGCCCGAGAGAGAAGCCGATCTCTTGTAACTGAATCATGGTGGTGACATCCCATCACTTGTGCTGTATTCTGTTCGTTAGAAGCAAATGACTGTGTTCAGCCCATGCTCATGGGGAAGGAACCCCAGGAAGCGGAGAATCCTGCAGGACTGTCTCAGAGGCCGCCGGCCACATCGATTGTCTCTGCATCCTCCATTTCCATGTCCAGCAGGACAGCTCATTTCAAACAGTCCTTGGCGACAGTTCCATCTTCTGCCACCAGCCAGGCCCAGGGCCCTATTCCCCTTCTCTGGAAATGGGGGCTCTGGAATCTATTCTTTTGACCCTGACCTTGTTGGCCTCTGACCCTCCCTTTCTCTGCTGTCACTCTTCCTCACTTGCTGTGTGACATCCTAATAGCAGCTCTTGAGATCTGACTACACCTGTCAGGCTCCCAGCCCCTCCTGTCCCCATGATCATCGCTCCCCAGCCTCCGCAAACTCTCCTGGTTGAAGCACTCTCCAGCCCTGCTGGCCCCCATTCCCCGAACATTATTTTGCACCCACCCCACTGTCCCCAGGACTGGCTCTCCTCCATCGTCCCTTGCCAAGGCTGCCTGCTAAAGTGTCTTTTTCTAATCCCAGTTTATCCATCAGGGCTGCGTAGCATCTTTCCCATCCCCGATAGTTATCCCAAACCTTTATCTCTTCCAAGCACCCCCTCTCTTTCCCCACTCCTGACCTAGCAGATTCCCTCATTCCTCTCCTTGTGGGAAGGAACTCTGTCCACTGCTCTGGGCTCCCTGTTACCCTCAAGATAAAGCTCATCCTCCTGACCTAGCATTCAGCGCCCTTCTGGGTCTGTCACCTCCCCCAGTTCCCTTCATCCTCCTGCCTTCCAGCTTTATCTCTTCATATCTTGCATCTCTACCTCCATGCAGCCTGCTTTCCAGCCACATGGGATGGCCTGTTGTTTTCCAGACCCAGCAAGTGCATCTAAGCATCATCAACAACCCTGTCCATCTTCCAGGTCCAGTACAGATGATGCCTCTTCTGCAAAACCTTCCCCACTGGCTTTAGGAAGAAATGATTGTGCCTCTGCTCAGCTCTGCCCCTGTCTCTGTTTCTTTTTTTTTAATTGACTTTTCATTTCTGTCTCCCCTGCTGGTCAGTACATCCCTCCAGGGCAAGGATTCTGGCTCATTCATTGCCAACTCCCCAGGACCACTGCCAGCCTGGTGCACATGTTGGATGGATGGATGGGTGGATGGGGCTGAGGGCCCGGGATCCTCTTGGCCCCTCTGCTGGGGAAATAGTTCAAAGCACAGGCTTTAGGAATCAGGTTTGAATCTTAAGGTCACTGTTTATTGGCTTTGTGACCTTGGGCAAATTACATAACTTTTCTTGATGTCAGTTTCCTCAGCTGCAGAATGGAGACAGTTCACTTCCCTGGCTTCTTGTGGTGATGAAACAGGATTGTTTAGTTATGGCACATAAGTGTGCATTAAATGTTAACTCATCATTCTTACTGTTAGAGAGGATGAGATGGTTAGATAGTATCAGTGACTCAATGGACATGCAAACCCCAGGAGACAGTGGAGGACAGGGGAGCCTGGGCACGCTACAGCCATTGCTGTAAAGAGTCTGACGTGACTTAGCAACTGAACATCAGCAAAAATTGTCGGTGACAGTTCCGGTTTGGGGTTGGGGAGCTCAGAGAAAAGGCCATGCCCCTGCAGAGCCACCTTCCTTGTGCATCTATAAGGCAAAAAGGAAGGCCCGAGCCTGCCTGTCTGGATGCCTGCTCCTCTCTCTCAGAGCTGGGCTGCAGTAGAAGTGACCCTGCCCTGGGAAAGGACGAAGCTTCAGGTGCCATTGCGGTTGGTGGGGGCAGCCTTGGTCCCCGGCTGCTGGGAGGCCAGGCCGAGGGTGGAGGTGCTGTGGACATCCTGCTGTGGGGTGAGGACAGGAGTCTGTCCTGGGGCTTACCCGGGAGCCTGGTCCTCTACCTCTCTCAACCTCGTGGTTTTCCTCCCAGCCACCTCCGGGTCCAAGGACCAGAGCCCCGCGGTCGTTGTCACCGTGGTAACCATCTCAGCCCTCCTCGTCCTGGGCTCTGTGATGAGCGTGCTGGCCATTTGGAGGAGGTAGGTGACTGGTTCCAGCCTGGCTGTCCCCTGGCAGGCTGTGTCCCTGCCTTCAGGTACCTGTATCTGTTTCCACATTTGCACATGTGCGGATTTGCACAGGCGAGCATACCGCTGTGTAGAGACAGGCCTGACTGGTGCTGTCCTGGCCCCTCCCCCCACGCCCTGCTCCTGCTCAGCTGCTGTGGGATGAAGGGGATTTAGCTCCTTCACTCATTAAATGTCAGAAGGCATCGCTACGGAGGGAATGAAGCTCCAGCTGCTCCGGTGTAATTGGGAGCCTCCCGAGGCGCTAGTGGCCCCCAGCCCCTGCCCCCAAGGGATCTGGAGGCCCTTTAACACAGGCAGAGAGAAGAAAGGCAGAAACTGCGTGTGCGTGTGTGTGGGGGGGGGGGGCAGGGAGAGAAGGGAGGGGAGCTCATGTGCCAGAAACCCCCAAGCCCCAGAGGAAGGGAGCTTGCAGGAGAGTGGGCAGAGAAAGGGGATGGGTGGAGGGGGGAAGATAGGGAGCTTGGGTCTGGCTCAGCAAAGATAGAGTCCCTTTGGCAGAGGCACCGCAGGTGGGTTCCAGGCTGGCAGACTGGAGGGGCTGGGAAGGCTGCATGTGACAGGCTGGAGTAGGGGGAGCAGAGGAAAGGAATGAGCTGGTCCGGGAGGCACACGTCAGCATCCTGGAACTGCCTGCGGGCCGGAGGGGCGGCGAGCTTTCATCTGGCTCAGATGGGGTTATTTGCTTGGCCTTAAGTGAGGCGCTGAAAGTGACTGAGGAGGAGAGGATCTGGGAGCCAGCTCTGCTCCAGCCAGGTGAGTCAGGAAAGCAGGATAAGAGTAAAATCTCCTTGATCATGGAGCTTAAAGGTCCACAGATGAGACGCGTTGGAAAAGCGGGAATGGACAGGAGCTGGGAGCAGCTTGTGCTGGCTGTGAGCTCAGGGCCTCCGGGAGGCAGGAGAGGATGGGGGAGAGGTGAGCAAGAAGGGCATCTTTGGGCAGGGGCTGCAAGACAGGAGCAGCTGCCCAGGAGCACCTCAGAGACCGCTCACTAGAGCAGGGGGCAGGCCATGCGTGGATTTCAAAACCTACTCAGAATCAAATGGCACCAGCATGGGAATCTGCCAGGTCCAGCACTGACGGGCAGGGACACGCGTCTCCAGCACGCATGCCCCCGCTTCCCTCGCCCACCTCCTCTGCTCCCCGTCTCTGCAGCCCCCCGCTCTGTACAGTGGGCCCCTCACCTCCACTTGCTCTCCCAGCCGATCCTGGCTCACCCCAGTTCTCACTAGGGGGTGTCATCCTCAGGTGGAAGCGTCTCACTTTCTCTGTTGCTCCTCCACCGACTCGGCCTTGCCCCCTGCATCCCTCCTCAGCTCTCCCGGATGTTCATGGACGTCCTGTTCCCACGCTGGATGACCTCACTAGCCATTGGACAACCTGCCCCAGTCCTTGGCCTCTGGGGTCTTTGACTTCATTTCCACAGACCCCCTCTCCCGTTCCGCCTCAGCTGCCCTCTCCCATCTCCTGACGTGGACCAGGCCATCAGCCCAGTTCTGCTTGTGCCCTGCAAACTGCCGGTCCTCGAAGCTCAGTCTCTCAGCTGTGTCCGCTGCACCTGCTCTTCGCCTGCACCCCTGAGTCAGGCACACCTGCCTGTCTCTGCATCCATCCTCTCCCTCCGTTTCTCTAGAGGAAGTGCCATCCTCCCGGCCGGGATCAGTCCTTCTATCTGTGACTGAAACCTACCCCTTCCTGCCTTTTCAGGAACCCTTACTATTGATCCCATCTACTTCTTCCCTATATGCTGGCTAACATTTGTTGAGTGCTTTGTAAGCTCTTGGCGCCAGTGTGATCAGGCAGGGCTGTCTTGATCCTAATCATATTAAAGAGAAAACCAGCCACCTAATCCACAGACAGCGAGGGAAGGACCTAGGGAGTTGGTCCGTGCCATCAGATTCCAGAGCCCACGCGGGGGACTGCGGTCATGACCACTCCATCCTGCGTGATCGCTTCCACTGGCATCGACATGTGGCCATCTCTCTCGAGTCTCCCTCAGCTCTCCCCCTTGAGTCTTCATGTGACCTTGCTCTTCTGATCCTGTTTCCTTCCTTGCTTCCTGTGACATCTCCGCCCCCACCACCTTCTGCCCCCAATTTCCCTTCTACTTCCCTGCAGTTTCTCTGGTGGGTCTTTCACGGTATCCTCAGTGGCTTCCTTCTCTGTTATATTGTTAGTTGCTCAGTCCGACTCTTTGCGACCTCATGGACTGTAGCCCACCAGGCTCCTCTGTCCATGGGATTCTCCAGGCAAGAATACTGCAGTGGGTAACCATTCCCTTCTCCAGGGGATCTTCCCAACCCAGGGATTGAACTTGGGTCTCCTGCATTGCAGACAGATTCTTCACCATATGAGCCACCAGGGAAGCCCTCCTCTCCTCTTCCCTATCTCTAGATGGGGGGGGGGGGGTCCTCAGACTTGTTCCCCATCCCCATCCCACTTCTCAGGCTCCCTCCTCTCCCTGGACAAGGCCCCCAGCTCTAGAACTTGTATCTCCGGAGCAGACCCTTCTTCTAAACTACACCCTCCGCCCCCGCCACACGTAGCTAACTCCCTGCTCACTGATCAGCCCTGCTTATCCCAGAGGTGCTGCAAACTCAAATTTCTAAACGGGGACTTGTCATCGCTCCGCCTTGGTGAATGGTACCTGCCTCACTTCACTGGGCAAGCTGGAACACTACAGCGGTTCCGACCTTTGCCCTCTCCCTTTCTGACCTCCAGCCTTCCCCAAGCCCCGTGGCCCTGTCACCTCAATGTCACTCTTACTTTTCTCCATCCCTGGTCACCCCGTAGCCTGAGCCATCTCCTGCAGGGACAACAGCAGCAACTGGGATGGTCTTTCTAAAGTGCAAATTGAACCGTGGCACTCCCCTGCTCAAAGCTGCCTCCCCCTGGGGCTCTCCTCTTCCCCACCCCCAGAATAAAACCAAAGTCTTTATGTGGGCCTGCAAGAGCCTGCCTCGGGGCCCCCGGGTGCCAGCCCATGACTTTGTTGATCGTGATGCAGTCCTTTGGCCCATGGTGGCCTCTCTCAGGAAGCCATCCTTGATGGTCTCAACCCTGTCTCAGCTCCATGTTCCCATAGCGCACCGCCCTTCTCCTTTGCTCGGACCTGTGAGTGGGCTTGTGGTTCCTTCTCAAGGTCTGTTTTCTTGACTAGACCGGAAGTTGCCCCTGGGCCCAAGGCCTGCCTGTTGTGTTCAGCTGTAGGCAGGGAGGCAGCTTGGACTTGAAGTCAGGGCACGGATTTGGGTGTCTCTGGAGTTGCAAGAATTCACGGCATCTCAAAGTGAAAATAACTAGGAATGCAGAGGGGGTGAGTGGTTAGGTCGGAGGCTGGGGTTACATGTGTGCTGGGGGAAGAAGCTTCCAGACCCACAGGACAAGAAGGTCCCTCCCCTGGGGCACAGACCTTGTCCTTTTGGAGGGACAAAGAGGTGCCACCCTGGGTGCTGGTAAGATGGGAAGGGCTGGGACAGCCTGGCTCAAAGGATGACTGTGGACACCCCCACTCTCACCCCCTACCCCAGGCCCTGCAGCTATGGCAAAGGAGGTCGGGACGCCCATGATGAGGAGGAGCTGTATTTCCACTGTGAGTTGTCTGGGCCTGGCCCGGGGTGGGGCAGGCACCACCTCACCTTACTTCCTCAGTCCTCTTCCTGACTCCCCTTGCTTCAGTTCAGTTCAGTTCAGTTGCTCACTTGTGTCTGACTCTTTGCAACCCCATGGACTGCAGCACACCAGGCTTTCCTGTCTATCACCAACTCCTGGAGTTTACTCAAACTCATATCCATTGAGTTGGTGATGCCATCCAACCATTTCATCCTCTGTCGTCCACTTCTCCCGCCTTCAATCTTTCCCAGCATCAGGGTCTTTTAATGAGTCAGTTTTTTCTATCAGGTGGCCAAAGTATTTATTGGAGTTTCAGCTTCAGCATCAGTCCTTCCAATCAATATTCAGGACTGATCTCCTTTAGGATGGACTGGTTGGATCTCCTTGCAGTCCAAGGGACTCTCAAGAGTCTTCTCCAACACCACAGTTTAAAAGCATCAATTCTATGGTGCTCAGCCCTTGGATACCTCCCCTCCCCCACCCCACTGCTCCAAGCACGGAGGCCCTTTTCCTCACTCCCGTCTCTTTCTCTTCATTGCCAGTCAAAGTCCCAACTCGCCGCACGTTCGTAGATCCCCAGAGCTGTGGGGACACGCTGCAGGCCGTGCATCTGTTTGCCAAGGAGCTGGATGCGAAAAGCGTCACGCTGGAGAAGAGCCTTGGAACAGGCAAACTGGGCACCCAGGGAATCCTTGTCTGTGGGAGCGCCCTTCCTCTACCCGCTGCTAGCCCTCCCTGGAAGCCCCTCCTACATCCCACCCCACCGCTATCCTGTTAGCCTGCCTCCACCCCAAGTCCCGCCACCATCTCTGCAGGCCTGGCCTTCACCCAGTCCCCATGCTGTCCAGGAAGCCCCCGCCTCCACATCAAGCTGGGCCTCTGCCCACCAGGGTCCAGGGAGGGAAGTGGCAGAGGAATCTGTGAGCCTGCCTTCCTACCCTTTGCCTGCCCCCAAGGTCAGAGCTCTCTCCCTTCAGGCTCTTTCAGAGCTGGCTCTGCAGACTGCCACTGGCAGAAGTTTGGTCCCAGGCTTTCAAGGCCCAATGGGGAGGGGTGTTTGCAAGCTTGGGGTCCAGGCATACCTGAGTTCTAGCCCTGGCTCTGCCACTGACCAGGGGCTCGTCCGTCTTCTGCTCTGAGCCTCAGCTTCTTGTATGTTAAATGGGCATGATATCTGCCTCAGAGATGCTGTGGGAGCGTCCCAGTGCTTAGCCCAGGGCCTGGCTCCTAGCGGGTGAGTGCTCTCTCACCATCAGTGCCCTGGCTTCCTTTCTTTGTGGCTGCAAGCTCTCTGCCCCTGCGCTGAGAAGGCAGCACTTTGACCAGGAGCCCAGCACTCTACCCTAGCACTGTCGGCAGACTCACTGGGCAGAGGCTGGAAAGGGGCAGCGTGGTGGAGTAGATGCCATGGTCTCCCAGCACGCCTTTGATGTGCTGGCACGCGCATAGTCCTTCCTTTGAGGCTTTGAAATTTCCCACCACGGGAGGCAGGGAGGACTCCGCATTTCACAGAGGAGAAAACTGAGGCCAGAGGAGGGGCAGAGCAGACGGTCAGTACTCAGTTCACCAGGATTTGAACTCAGGAGCCCCGAGTCCCAGGCCAGAAAGGGCCCGTGAGCCAGAAGCTGCTCACCCTGCCCGGGCTGGCCGAGGCCGCGGCCGCCGGTGAGTGTCTGAGGTGCTGTTCTCCCCCAGGGCGGTTTGGGGAGCTGTGCTGCGGCTGCCTGCAGCTCCCGGGCCGCCAGAAGCTCCCTGTGGCCGTGCACACGCTGAGGGAGGGCTGCTCCGACTCGCAGAGGCTCAGCTTCCTGGCCGAGGCCCTCACCCTGGGCCAGTTCGACCACAGCCACGTGGTGCGACTGGAGGGCGTGGTCACCCGAGGTAAGGCTGGTGCTCCACCAGTGTGGGTGGGTGGGAGAGGGAGGAGTCCGTGGTGTGGGAAGTGGGGTGCGCCACGCCCCCAGGCCCTCTGCTCAGTCTTGGGAGGGCGCCCGACGCGGCCCAGCGTGGGGAGAGGAGCTCAGCTCTCTATCACTGACTCAGGTGGCCTCTGACCCTGCGTGGCCTCTGGCTATGTGGTGACACTCTGGGAGTGCATCCCTGGTGATTTCCGCAGCTAACTTGCTGCACATCCTCACCCTGGCCTTTGCACCCTCAGACGCCACCTCTCCTGCTGTTCAGCAGAAGAGGGCAGGCAGGAGAGGGGTGAGACTCAGGGAGCTGGGCCTTGGTCCTGGCCACCTTGGCGCGGGGCGAGGAGTTGGGGGCACGTGTGCTCACAGAGGGCAGCAGACACCTGAGCATATATGTCCCCCTCCCTGAGCACAGGAAGCACCTTGATGATTGTCACCGAATACATGGGCCAAGGGGCCCTGGATGGCTTCCTCAGGGTGAGTGGCCTGGGCCCCAGGGGGTACCGATGACTGAGGTTCTCTTGGTCCCTCACTTTTCCCTTTGGTGGGACTTGGGGTTGGCCTCATCCTCTGTAGAGATGCCCTCTGGCCAGGCTGACCTGGCAGGTGATGCAGCCAACTGAAGCCCAGAGAAGGCCAGTGACTTCCCTGGGGTCACACAGCACCAGGGAAGCGAGGGTGCAGCCGGCCTCCATCTCCTCCTCCCTCCCAGCGGCATGAGGGCCAGCTGGTGGCCACGCAGCTGATGGGGCTGCTGCCCGGCCTGGCGTCGGCCATGAAGTACCTGTCGGAAATGGGCTACGTCCACCGGGGCCTGGCGGCACGCCGGGTGCTGGTCAGCAGCGAGCTCGTCTGCAAGATCTCTGGCTTCGGCCGGGGCCCCCGGGACCGAGCAGAGGCGGTCTACACCACCATGGTGAGGGAGCCCTTCCCCGCGTCCCCGTTCTCCCCCACTCCCATCCCTCCCTCCAGCTGTCCACGCCAGCACGGGCCTCGCCTGCGGCCCCCTTGTGGGTTCTCCCTTAGATGAGCAGCTGCAGGCAGGCAGGTGGGGCGGGACCCCGAGGCACTCTGCGGGTGGGGAACGCTGGCTGTGACTCCAGCCCCTCCTGCCCCTGAGCGGCCGGCCCGCCTGCCCGCAGAGTGGCCGGAGCCCAGCGCTGTGGGCTGCCCCCGAGACGCTCCAGTTTGGCCACTTCAGCTCCGCCAGCGATGTGTGGAGCTTCGGTGTCGTCATGTGGGAGGTGATGGCCTTTGGAGAGCGGCCCTACTGGGACATGTCTGGCCAAGATGTGAGTGGCTGCGGTGGCTCCAGCGCCTGGCCTTCCGATCCTGCTGCCCTCTGACCTCAGGCCCCAGCTCCCTGACCTCTGCCCATGAACCCTTGTCCTCCTAGCCCCAGGCCCTTCTTTACTGTCTGTTTCCAGTCCCTGCCTGGCCAGCATTTGAGTCTTCCTGGGGATGGGGTAAGTGTGTGTACTGGGGGCCCTAAAACCTCCTGTCTGCCCACCACTCCCCCACTGCCGCCACGGCCTAGGTGATCAAGGCCGTGGAGGATGGCTTCCGGCTGCCACCGCCCAGGAACTGCCCCTCCCCGCTGCACCAACTGATGCTTGCCTGCTGGCAGAAGGACCCGGGTGAGCGGCCCAGGTTCTCCCAGATCCACGGCCTCCTGAGCAAGATGATGCAGGACCCAGAGCCCCCGAAGTGTGCTGACACCACCTGTGCCAGGTACGGCATCACCTCACCTGTCCCAGGTGCCTTCCCAACTGTGCCGACACAGCCGAACTCTCGCCTGCCCACGCATGCCCTCCCACCCCACGTAGGTGCCCCAGGTAGATGCCTTAGGCACTTACAGCCTTTCATCTCAGTCATTTCTGCTTGTCCTGGGTTTTGCCCCACGTATCCCGGGTACAGTGACCACGTAAGTAAGTGTGGTGATAGTCCTAACAAATCTGTAGTTCGGATAATACAAGTCACCTCCCCAACTTGCCTGCGTATACCCTACCCTAGACCATTCCAGACCCTCCCGGTGCCTTTAGCTCGCTCCTATACAGCGTCTCCACCTGCCCTAGCGCCGTGAACCCCCGCCTGGCTCTGAGAACACCTGGAACCCTGTGTGAGCCAGGCCTGCCCTGGGACTCAGTCATCTTCTCAGACAGCCTGTCCTCAGATGACATCACCTGTCCTTTCTCAGATGGTCACTCCTCAGGAGAGCGACTGAGTCTGAGCCCCAGATCCCTACTGTCAACTGACCACAGCTCCTCCACCCCCTGCCCCAGGCCTCCCACGCCCCTGGCGGACCGTGCCTTCTCCAGCTTCCCCTCCTTTGGCTCCGTGGGCGCGTGGCTGGAGGCCCTGGACCTGGGCCGCTACAAAGACAGCTTCACTGCTGCGGGCTATGGGAGCCTGGAGGCTGTGGCCGCCATGACTGCCCAGTGAGTCTGAGGAGCCGGGGAGCCCTGCCCCTGCCTGCATGGGAGGCCCAGCTTGTCCTCATTCTGGGTTGTTCCCTGGGGGGTGGAGTGGAAGGGAGAGAAGACGGTGGGGATGAGCCAGCTAGATCTGACCAGCCTTCTTTCCAGGGACCTGGTGAGCCTGGGCATCTCATCGGTGGAACACCGGGAGGACCTCCTCAGCGGGATCAGCGCCCTGCGGGCCCGAGTACTCCAGCTGCAGGGCCGGGGGGTACAGGTGTGAGCAGCCCCACTCTTCTGGCCCAGACCCCAGGGGAACTGCCAGCCCCCAGCCCCACCCAGGACCCCTGCTGGCTGTGTTCCACCTGTGCAGAGGGGAGAGCCCAGAGCTTGCGTGGAGCTGCAGTCTTTCCCACTTCCCTGCCTGTTCCCCTCACTGCCCCCTGTCTGAGGACCTTGGCTGACTCAGTCCCCCACTAGAAAAAAGGTTCAAATCCTGGGGAGGACCCCTGAGATAACAGTGGGAGGAAATACAGGGTCACAGAGACCAAGGTGGGCAGGGGCAGGGAGGAAGACATAGCTTTAAATGGCCTGGTTCATGCCCTTCTGTCTTCCGCACCCACTGCAGTCTGGGGCCCACCCCAAAGGGTGCTGCACTTTCCCTCAGACCAGCGGGCAGCATGGGTCCCCGAGGGATGGGCTGCTCTGGGACCTAGCAAGGACCACCCATCCTATGGGCCGTGGCTCTTCAGCTCCCTGTGGTCCAGCTGGGCCATGTCTGGACCCTGGTCCTGAGACCCAGGTGGGCAGAGGTGGTGCTGAGCTCAGGGGCTGAACCCTGAGGATCCCAGACTCAGGAGCTGATTTCTGCTTCCCCCACCCTTGGGCAGACCATTCTGGGTGAGGGTCCCGGTGCTCTCCTGAGGTCCCACTAGGCGTCCCCTACTACTTTGCATTCCTTTTATAAACTCACTGGCCAGGACATCTGGGAGGAACATGAGGATAGAGGTTTTCTGCCCGGGATTCCAAGAGCTTTGCTCCCAGCCCTGGGGATAGTGACTCTCAGAGAAGGAGCTTCTCTAATGGACCAGTTCAGTCCTTACCATACAGGCGGGAAAACCAAGGCTCAGTGAGGAATCTGGGCCAGAGCTGGGCTTGAGCCCATGGGCCCAATTCCTGATCCAGAGTGTGGCTCTGGAGAGTCCTTGGTCCTCTGTGTGTTACCAACACTCTTCCCTGAGGCAGCCCAGGGGTACTCTGAGGTGACCCCTCTTTTGGAAACTTCATCCCCTGTACCACCCAGCCCACATGAAATGCCTCTTCCCTCTGGGTCCTCTTCTGCAGAGCTTTGGCAGGAGTGGTTGCGCTGAGCTGACTCCAGAGCTCCTCATCCAGGAGGGCTTCCTGGAGGTGGGGGTGATCATGAGGCCAGGGCTTTCGTAGGACAGCAGGAAGGCAACTGGCCCTGGATAGGGTCACCCCTGACATACACCTGCTCTGGGGTGTGGCTATGTGTGGGTGGGATGGGATGGGGTGGGAAGGGTTCAAGGGCTACAGGAAGGGGTGAAGGAGACACAGCCAGCCCTTGGAGGGGCCAGACAAGGCAGGGAGATGAGCTCAGGCTCCAGGAAGTGGTGCACGCCCCCTGCTGGCAGACCTTGGGGCCTGAGGGCTGGTGGGCTGGAGGGGCAGATGGGCACTCTTGATGTGTGTATATGGACGGGTGTCTGGGAAAGTTCCCTGGCTGAGTCTGATGCATCCATTGAATGAGACCTTGGAGGAGCCGGGGGAGGGCTCTTAAGGTTGATGGAGGGCCTAGGACAAAAGGAGTCCAAGCAGAGGGGCCTGCAGAGCATCCTGGAGGGAGGAGGAGGCAGTGCATCCCTGGGAGTGCTCCGTGGTGGGGGTGGGGCCTCCCAACAGTGCCTTTAGCCTCATCCTGCCAGCAGGGCAGGAGTCCCCCAGCCCCGCTCTCCATCTCCTGAGCACCTGTCTTGGCTCAGTGTCCTGGCGGTGCCAGGGGAGGCTGAGACACTGCTTCTACCTTGGACAAAGCTGGAGGGTCCCTTGCCAGTGCCCTCCAGACTCTGCCCCCACTGCCCCCAGGAGAGTCTGGAAAGGACACACCAGCACCCCGTCTTGATGGAGGGAGCCTCACCCCATCTGCAGCTGCAGCAGTCATGCTCTGGGGGCCAGGGTGTCCCCCCGCCACCAGCTGTTCTGCAGAGTCCTCTGGCTGTTTTGGCAGGACTTCGGTGTCCAGGGTAGACCTCTCTTCCCGTGAGGAGTGAGGTCCCAGCATCCTGACGGGTCCCAGGCCTCAGCCCCGCACAGGCTGCCGGTGTGATGTGGGCTGATGGCTCCCTGGGAGCCCTCTACAGATTTATTTTTATATGGAACATAATTATTCAATGGATAGAGAGAGGTGGCCTGCAACCTGCTCCCAGCACCCATATCTGAGCCCATCCAGGGAGGGAAGGGGCTGGTTGGGGGTGGGGAGAGTGGTTCCTTTGACTAATTCTGGAGATGTTTTTATATTTCTCGGGATCTATATGCAGGACAAAGTAATAAAAACTTGTCTGTGCCTGTCAGTATGGTGCCTGTCAGTGACAACTGCTTAAACATTAAACTTGTATGGGAGGGTTTTACACCACTACTCCCCAACAAAGCGTTTGTCTGCGATCTCTCAGCGAGAGACACATTTAGGAGATAGGGCAGTGTGATTGCGGCTACCATAGGGGTGAGGGATGGCTTCCCTGAGAAGGCAGCACTCTGAGGTGCCATTCCCTGAGATGGACCACTTAAAGGGAGGGGAGCCAGGTGGATAAGGGATGAGGAGGGAGCTCGGTTTTGGACAAGCTAAAACGTACATCCGATACTGTGAATAAAGGATGCCAGGGTGATATCCTGCCATACCCTCCCCAAGAACTAGCCCTTCACATGAATGACTTAATCTAACCCTTCATAGGGCCTTCCCAGGTGGCGCTAGTGGGAAAGAATCCACAAACCAATGCAGGAGATGTAAGAGACACGGGTTCGATCCGTAGGTCAGAAAGATCCCCTGGAGGAGGAAATGGCAACCCACTCCAGTATTCTTGCCTGGAGAATCCCATGGATACAGGAGCCTGGTGGGCTACAGTCCATGGGGTCACAAAAAGAATTGGACACAACTGAAGTGACTTAGCACGCATACACACAACCCTTCATAAGGCAATACGTTTGCATTTCTTCCAACAGCAAGTCCCAAGCAGGGCTTCTGGAAAGATCAGGGGGTCTGTAATGGTAAAGCATGACACTTACTGTTCACTGGAACCCTAGGATTCTTTGAAACTCCCCTGGTGATGGGGAGGCCGCCAGGCTGCCACCTCCTCCTCCTCCCTCAGCTCAGAGCAGCTCAGCTTTTTTCATACACAGCAGAGGCTACAAAGTAAACTGCCCACAGGGATGAGGTAAGAATTCCCCTGAATGGGAAGATGACTCTGAGGGTCAAAGAAAATTGCTATACAGCTCCTGTTGACTGTGGCCCCTGTTGCTGAATCTTATTTTTGGCGGCTAGTGAACATTTTTGTGAAATCTCACCATTTAAATTGTTAGCTATCAATTTGGAAAAAAAAAAAATCTAAACTGTGAAAATCTGTTTGCTGGAACTCTTTGATTTGGGGTCTGGCAGTAAGACTGACTTTTCTTTGCAGCATCCCAGCCTGGTGACAGTTCAGCCCTTGCTTTAAATCCTGGGAAGGGAAGCTCGTTCTCGTCTCCAGCCCTCACATGGGATGGACTGGCCCATCTTTGTCTATGACTGGTATCTACTCGGCACCTGTTACATACTACACTTTCCCTGCAACTGGGTCTAGGCAGTGGTGCAAATGGAGTGAACTAGGGTGAGGTGGCCGTGAGTAAAGGCTGTTGGATCCTGTTTCCTCGATGTCAGGCTGTACTTAACCCTGCGCCAGATGATGCAGGAAAAGGTACAAGCCTCAGCTTTGGTGACTTGATCTCTTGAAATGAGTAACCGCTACTCTGAATGCTGTCACTGACTGAAGGGCCTTCCCCGGAAACTGTCAACACCACGGACCTCCTAAACTGTGACCCGAGTCTGTCTTCTCTTCCACTGTGAGCCCCACCTCGATCATTTCAGTGAAAATGCCAGGAAGGCATATCTGCCAGAGCCTGAACCTTGGGAAGGGAGATGCCCCATCACTGAATCACTTGGGCCCCTGCTTTGTCCCTGGCTGACGAGACTTGCTACACAGGTAAACTATAGATACCCTAGTTGTTGTGCCCCCAAGATGTAAATTTCTAGCTCATGGAAAGAAGGCGTTGGGAGAAAACTTCTTGGGCTAGATTACCATGCCCTGCTTGGGGACAGGCCCCCTTCTTCAGCTATCAGAGAGATTCTGCCTGAAGTAAAGGCTTTCACATCTGCGGGAAGTAGCTGTTTGCGGACCCTCCACTCTAATAGCTTCAGCCCCCAAACTGTCTTTAGTCCAGGTAGCACATTTTGGAGATGACAGGCGGGTGGATTATCAGTTAAAAACAAATCCAAATCCACACTTTATTGAAAACCGGTACCTTTCAGTAGCTCCGATCAGAATAAATCAGCTTACAGATACCACGACTCAGGAAAACAATATGTACAAAAGCCTCAGGAAAGGAAGAATAAAACAACTTGAAAAGAACATATCTTGGACAGGACTGGATTCCTAGGATGGTCGTGTAGCAAAATAGTACAAAGTACAACAAAGAACCACACACACAACACTGTGCCCCCAAGCTGGGGGCAGGAACTCTCAGCTCCCACGTTCTTGGACCACATCCCATGATTCTTCGGGGCAGAAGGGCTGGTTGGGGCGCAGGGGTCTCCGTGCCCACCAGACAGCCCACACCAAGGCAGAGGCCAAATGCACAGAATGAGGCCCCCAGACCAGCTACACTCACTCCCCCATGAACCTAAGAAGAGAGAAGCGCTCTCGGCCAAGTCTACGGAACTGGCAGAGACTAGAGAGTTTTGGGTTCAACTGCAGCCAGTCATGTAAAAAGCCCCACACCAATCTCAACCCTACAATTCCCTTATCCAGATTCCCCCTATGAACTAACTGGAGAGGTAGAGGAGCGAGACACGGAAACTGCCCTCAAACCAAGTTTTGGTCTTTGGTAAACAGGGATAATACACAGTACTGGTCCACAAATCAGCTTGAGACAGAACTACTGAGCACGGCAGGCATAAGACCGCAGAGCCCCGGCAGCAGCCACCGCAGGAGGAGGGGATGGGCATGGGGGGAAGATGTGTCCTGCTGGGGTCACAGCTGTGGCTGGTCCTGGCCCCATCCGCACAGTCCCTTCCAGCTTCGGAGCCGCCCTCTCATGGAGCTCCCTTCTTGGAGCTTACAGCTCCCAGCCTCTATGCTGGGAGGCTGGGAGCCCAGCTGCACAGGGCTCTCTGGTGAGAGTGATTGGCAGTCCTCCTGGAACACAAGGTTCCTCTGAGTCGGGGCAGGGCAAAGAGGACGCGGAGCTGCAGGAGGCAGAGGCGGCCACTCCAGGAGCAGGAAGGAGCATTCGGTTCACAGAAGGGTGGAAGTTTGGACTGTATGGACGCAGAGGCAGTGTCTTTGTCACTTGGCTTGGGAGGTGCCCAAAGCAAAGCTTCCTGAGTTCTCCAAGAGGAATACCACGCTGTGCTCTGGGACTTCACACTCAAACAAACAGTAAGCCAAAAGGAGAGGTTTCTTCAGGGTCCCACAAGTGCCCACTGAAGGCCCATCCTGTCCCGTCTTGGAATAGCAGCTTCATTTTTGAGTTCGTATGGTGCCACAGATTTGAGCAAGACGGCTCTGAAAGGAGGAGAGGTCGTTCAGTGGGTGGTGCTGGGCAGACATGCCCACCCGTCCCTTAGTCTACTCAGGGAGCACTGACTCTGGGACTGGGCCAGTCTGACTGCATCTCAGCTCTCCATCCTCTATTCATACATGAACGAACTAACCTTTCTGGAAGGCAGCTATGCTCACCACTAGACCACCAACGCACACTGGACTAAACTTTCTGCATCTCTGTTTCTCATCTGAACAAAGCAGCAAAATGCCATCTCAGATGAGACAGTGAAGGTACCATTTGGGAATGGCAGTGCTGGAGGTCCAGCTTGATGAAGGATGTCCCCAGGTTCGGGTGGCTGGTATGTGCCCAGTCTCAGCACCGGCCTGTGTTCCGAATGACACGTTTGAGAAAGCAGCTCCGCCCTCATCCGCCTCCTGGACATGACCTTCACAGACCCTACCCCAACAGCAGCCACGTTTGTGCTACGTGTTCCCGTCCCCCACACTAAGCCAGCTGACAGGACCAGGGTGGCCCGTCGGACCAAAGCCGAGAACGGAATTGCAGATTCTTCCTCTTGAGAATTTAACTGAGGACTAACACTGGACAGCCCACGCTGGGCAATGGAGTAAGTGCAACTACCCAGAACTGCATCCAGACCCGAGGTAGGGGGGAGGAGAACCAACAGCCTCATGGAGAAGGTGATGTTCTGCTTAGGGAGGAAGCACAGGTGCAGGAGAAATGAGTGCTTGGGCCCCAAAGACAGAGGTGCTAAAGGAGCTGACGCAGCAGAGCAGAGCCCCACCAACCCCCGGCACTGTGGTCCCACCACCCACAGGGCCTGGCTGGTCAGCACCCTCCAATTCTGTGGGATTCCTTCCAACAGGTTCCTCACCCTCTTCCTGAACTGCTGTGAGGAAGCTGCAGTTCCCAGAGGTCAACTGCTGTGCCATAACATACAGAAACCAACTGCCTGAATGAAGCAGAATTTTGATTTTCTTGTGGAACTTCTGTGGTAGGCACTCTGGGTTGGATCAAAATTCAACATCAGTTTAGGGACAGAATTGCTGCTAGGTAAGCAGGAGAACCTAGCGTCAAAATTCCTTGGGGGAAACAGTTGTAAGTGTAAAGCAGTAGCCCAGACCCAAAAGGCAAGCCTAAGAATGGCTAAACCCAGAAGGCTCCACCCGGTGTGTGGAGAGGAGCATGAATGACTTACGGAGAGCTTCTTAATGTTTCCCAGGGCCTCTGGATCCAGCTGGGCAATATCGATCCTCTGCAAGTCACTGGCCAATAACCGCATGCTCTGTGGGGAGGGGAGAGGGTTAAAGTGGCTGGTCCCTCAGAGCAGGAACCTCTGCCAGCAGCCCAGGGTGCCCTGGGGGTCCCCTTGATGTCCTGCACTTGTGGGGGGTGGTGGCAAGGCAGGCAGGAGGGGTGTGAGTCCCAAGGAGACAGTGATGTTGGCGTTTATCACTGGGTCAATGGCTGGATCAGCTGAAGACAAGGGGTGCACGTTAGCTTAGAAATGCCCTGCAGACCTCATGTAAGATAAACCATCCCCTCTGTCCCCGAGCGGAGGTCAGCAACTTGCTCTGTTCTGCCTGCTTCAGACTCCTCAAAGTTACACCAAGTGGAAGACCCTCATGCTCCCCTTTCTAGACTAAAGCATGCACCCTGACAGTGCCCTCCTCTGCACACCCTTTAAAATGTCCCTCACTGCACATATCACATGCTATGTTATTAATTGGGAGCCTAGCTTGACTACTGACCGCTACTCGAGGGCAGGAATGTCTTCCACATCTGCTATTAATACAAGATACGTGGGCCTATGTTAGCTGATGAGCAAATGGAACGCAGAGCTGGGCAAGAATCCTCCCAGTCTGGAGCTCTACCCTGGGAGAGGAAATGGTTCTGAGTCCTACAGAAGTGTGGAGATGATGAGCCAGGCAACCAAAAGACTTTGGGTTCCGGGAGAGAAGTGGGTGATGGACAAGAGAAAGAAATGGTGAGTAAGCAGCTCACGGTGGCCTGACCCACCCCTCCCTGGAACACGTACCTCTCCGCCTCCCACTGGCACAGTGAGGAATATCTCTTTGCTGTCGGCGAGAGGGCTGCCGTTCACAGAGACATTGTAAATCCGCTCTCTGGCCGCTGGAGTACGCAGACCCGGGGTCTTGAAGATCCTATAAAGTGGGGAAATGTCTGTAAAGATGGCTTGGCAGATTGAATGACACCAGGCGCTATGAGCCCTTCCAAACTCCATCTGGCCTCAAGATGCAGTTTTCAAATCACATTTCTAAGAAGGCGCGTTCTAAATTTAGGGTTAAAAAGCAGTAATGACTCAACACAGCTGGATAAAGGAGGCTGTAATTATCAAACATACATCTAGCAAAAGTAAATTCTTATCCATGTAAATTTTAGGTCCAGAGCTCCATATGGAGAGCAGTCACCCACCCATCCATCCACCCACAAAGCCAGAAATAAACGGTGGCTAATATATTTCTAAGAGTGGCTATGTGCTTCCATCAGGAGAAATTTTCCAGGGTCAAAGGAGGATGGTTCAGTGATGACATCATTATATTAATTTCCAAACTGACTTTCTTGAGATCTTTAAAGTGCTTCCATCTCTTTTCCCTAAATGTCCTTTGCTATATACTCATGCAAAAAAAAAAGTTAAGGAGGAGTGAGAATTAGAAGTAGAAGGTAGGTCTTCCTCCCTCTCCCACTCCAGAGACAAGCATGCCCAGTTCCTTATGCATCCCTCCAGAAACTATCAAATGGGACCGTATGGGGCGTGCTGCTCTGCCGCCTGTGTGGAGAGGCTCCTGACCATGAGGCTCTTCCCATCAGCACATGCAGAGCAGCTTACTTTTTAATGGCTACACAGCATCTGCTATCTAGTTGACCAGCACTGTAGAAGGGATTAATTTATGCTGTAAAAACATCCTTATTTATATTGGTCTCCCAAAAGGTGGTGTTAATTTTCACTCCTACCAAGGGTATGGGAAGAGTACCTACCAACTTAAAATACACTTAATCAGAATCAGAAAGGGCCGAAATAGTCACTAGAGGCCTCCAAGTCATCAGGGACAGACTGGTCTCCTCCCTCTCATCAGATAAACAATCATTTTGCCACTGAAAACAGGTGAACCTGCTCTCAGGGGAGAGGCAAACATTAGGAAACGCTCCTGAGTGAGGCTTTCCAGTATTTTCTTAAATACTCTTCTTTTCTGACAAATGTCAAGTATTGGGCTCCCACCAAAATCCAAGCGCTGCTGCCAGTACTCACCTTGAGTCAAACCTGGGTGTCAGGCCTGGAGTTGGTTTCACCAGAGACAACTCCAGTCGGCCCACAGCTGGGGTAACGGTGGCGTAATGGCTTGACCTACGGGAAAGACACAGCCATTAGGTGCACCAACTCTCAGGTCCAGTGACTACAGCGTAGAAGCAGGTAACACTGAGCATGTCAGAGCCTGTCCTGGGCGCCTTCCACACATTAGCTCGTGCAGCCTCTTCACCACCCTGTGAGACGCACCATTATCCTCATTTTCAGACGCAGAAACTCGGGGACATTAGGGCAGAGCCAGAACCCTGAACCCAGGCAGTCTGCCTCCAGAATCTGACTTCTCAGTCAAGCTAAGGGAACGAGAGGAAGGAGACAGCCCCTCTGCACCCTGTAGGCCCCCTCGGTGGAGCTCCTGTCCTCTTGCCAGACAGCTCCCACTGCCCAGGAAGAAGAGAGAGGAGCTCACTCTTCACAGACACGCTCCAGTGACTCCTTTCCTGAGCTCGTTAAGAGGCAGTCCCCTCCCCCACCCTCCCAGCATAAGAAATTCAAGTCCATGGTGATTCACTGCTTAGCAGGACCAGGAGGAATTTTTCAAGAAACTAGCCACAGGTAGGTGATAGCCACTTTGTGACTAACCATGTGGGTAGCTCTACACACGGATTGTCTGGCAACTGAACAAAACATGCAGTGCTTACTGTATGTTTCTGTGTCTTATTAATCTCCCTGTTTGCATTTTTAAAAGAGGGGGAGACACAGAACATGGGCAGAAGAACCACAGAAGGTGTTGGGTCAGACGGTTTCTAGAGGCCCCCCAAGCTCAGATACTGGTGGGTTCGATGATGTGAAGCTCTACTTGAAAACAAGTTACAAAAGCCCCTTTATCGCCCATTCCTGCCACGATGAATGTGGCTCTCCAATAAAACCAAAAGCACATCTGAATTTGGAAAACCTGTTACCTTTTATTTTTGCCTTTCCCTTGTATGGACTGGGTTCTCTTCTTGGATGGAGGACACCTTTTAGCCTGAAGTCACAAACAAATGAAACTGAGGTTACAAAAAGCCCCACAAAGGGGAAAGCTTAGGGAGAAGGATACCAGCTCTGGAAAAGAACTGAATATCTGAACATCAGAAGGTATACCTTACAGAACTCACAGTGACTTAAATAATCCAGAGCAGAATTGGTCAACTAAGAATTATACTGCCTGAGTCTTCCAATTAGAGAACTTTGACCAAGATTAAAGGTAAGTGCCTTTTGAACTGAGTGCAGCTTGGTTGGTTGCCCTACCCTGCTCCCACCCCCTCATACAGCATTGCTGTGACAGTCACTAAGGGCACCCAGGTGCCCAACACAAGGAACCCTCAGCAGCCCTCACCCTTGCGAATCCTTGGAGGTACGTGACAAGAATCAGGTACCTTCTGATGATCCTCCCTTGTTCCGAAGATCGACCCACCACCCTTGCTTTCCTGGCTGGCCTTCTGCTCTGCAGGCTGCCTCATGAGCTCCTCTTTCTACCTTCCCTCCAGAGTCCACCCTCAGGCTCCCCTCCACATTCTCCCCGTACAACCTCACTGACCTCCCTGCTGGGACAACCACCTAAAGATCTGGGAGTCGGTGTCTCTCAGTCTCTTACTTCTGCCTGAGCTCCAGGCTGAGATTTCTGTCAGGGCTAGACATGCTGGAGAAGTATTACACACTCAGCAGGTCAAACAGCTGACAGACTAACTGCTTCCCTTTGCCCTGGCCCAGCACCCCTCCTCCTCCCATGCCCCAGTTCCACCAGACGGCAGTTCCCTAAGCCAGAAACCACCTGGTCGTCCCAGGTCACTGCTTCTCTCCACCAATCTTGCCCACTCTCCTTTGTAAACCTTATCCCTTCTCTTTTCACAGGGTCAGGGCCTCAGTTCAAGAATTACAGCAGCCCCTGCATAGAAATCAATAAAGCTAGAACACACCCTCACACTGTGCAAAAAAATAAATGCAGAACGGCTTAAAGACAAACACAAGACATGACACCATAAAACTCTTAGAAGAGAGCATAGGCAAAACATTCTCTGACATAAATTGTACCAATGTTTTCTTAGGTCAGTCTCCCAAGACAACAGAAATAAAAATAAACAAATGGGACTGAATTTTGGGACTTACAAATTTTGCACAGCAAAGGAAACATTAAACAACAACAAAAAAAACACAAACCTACAGAATGGAAGAAAATATTTGCAAATGATGTCACAGACAAGGGCTTAATCTCCAAAATATACAAACAGCTCATACAACTCAACCACAAAAAAAAAAAAAAAAAAATCGAAAAATGGGCAGAGGACCTTAAGACCTTAACAGACATTTCTCCAAAGATGGCCAGTAGGCGCATGAAAAGATGCTCATCATCACTGATTATTAGAGAAATGTAAATCAAAACTACGAGGTACCTCCTCACACTAGTCAGAAGGACCACTGTTAAAAACTACAAATGATAAATGCTGGAGAGAGTGTGGAGAAAAGGGAGCCCTTCTACACTGCTGGTGGGAATGCAAGTTGGTGCAGCCATTATGGAAAGCAGCGTGAGGTTCCTCAGAAAACTATAAAGGCACAATCACACTCTGACCCAGCAATCCCACTCCTGGGCACACGCCGGGGCAAAACTACAGCTCAAAAGGGTGCACGCACCCCTGTGCTCATGGCAGCACTGTTCACAATCACCAACACATGGGAGCAACCTAAGTGTCCATCGACAAATGGATAAAGCAGAGGTGGTATACACACAATGGAATACTACTTGGCCGCAAAAAAGAACAAAACAATGCCATTTGTAGCAACATGGATGCAACTAGAGATCACCATAAAAGTGAATAAGCCAGAGAAAGGCCACATATATATCACATGTGGTATCTAAAATATGGCACAAATGAACATATCTACAAAGCAGAAGCAGACTCACAGGCACAGAGAACTGAACTGTGGTTGCCAAGGGCGGGGTGGGTGGAGGAGAGGACTGGGAGCTTGGGATTAGCATATGTAAACTATTATATACAAGATGGATAAACAAGGTCCTACTGTATAGCACAGGGAACTATATTCAATACCCTGTGACAAATCATAATGGAAAAGAATATTTAAAGAAGAATGCCTATAGTATATAACTGAGTCACTCAGCTATACAGCAGAGATTTACACAACACTGTAAATCAGCTACACTTCAATTAAACAAAATAATAAAGCTTCCCAACTGGCTCCCTTGTCTCTAATTTTCTCTCTCTCTCGTTTATCCTGAATGCTGTTCTGAAATACCTATCCATCATGTCACTTACCATGACCTACCTCATGAAATCACAACCTCTAAGCTTGGCTCACGAGACCATTGGTTTCCCCAGATTACCCTCACAGCTTATGTCCTTGCCAGCCACACCAAACCACTTCCTGTTCCTCAAACAGCACTTTCATACCTCTTCCTGGAATTCCCTTCCTTTTCTTCTCCAGCTGGTGAAATTTCACCCATTTTAAAGGCTGTGTCCTAAGAGGAATGGTAAAACTTCCAGGGGCAGTGGGGTAAGGTAGAAAGGAGGTATACTATATTTTAAGTATTTCCTTGTCTGCTGACAGGCTCCCACCCCAAATCTGAGTGCCTACTTACTCTTGCAGTTTGAGGATTCTTACTGATATTTTCTTCCTCTTCTTCTTCCATTATCATCTCATCCACTTGCATTACCTTCCGTGCTATAAGAGTTTTAACAGAGTGATATTTCTCATGGGAATAAACTTTTATGCATTCACATTTCTTATAGGGAATAAAACTTGAGCAATCTTTAGGTTGTAAATCAAGAAATAGATCCAACAGAAGATGATTTAAAAAAAAAAGGATTTAGCCACACACACAGACAAAAAAGGTCTCAGAGTGGTTAAAAAACCCTCTATCATGCTTTGTATGGGCAGCCCAGCATTCTGATTAAGAATGCAGACCCCAGAGCCAGAGAGCCTTGAGCCTGAGGCCTGATCCTGCCTCTGACTATGCCACATGGTTTCCACCGCTACCCTCAATTTCTTCTTCTATAAAATGGAGGAGACACTTCATGGGGATATGATGAGACATGGAAAGAGTACTCCACAAAAACAGCGTCTTTGTTAATCATCCCAAACTCTAGAATTGTTTCTATAAGTGCTTATTAAATATTTGTGGGAAGAATGAATGTAAAGTCCCTTGAATGATACTGAACACATTGTAAGTATTAATGTTGTTCAGTCGCTAAGTTGTGTCCAACTCTTTTCGACCCCATGGACTGCTGTATGCCAGGTCCTTCATTATCTTTCAAGATTGCTCAAATTCACGTCCATTGAGTCAGTGTTGCTATCTAACCATCTCATCCTCTGTAGCCCTCTTTTTCAATCTTTCCCAGCATCAGGGTCTTTTCTAACGAGTTAGCTCTTCGCATCAGGTGGCCAAAATATTGGAACTTCAGCTTCAGCTCAGGCCTTCCAGTAAATATTCAGGGTTGATTTCCTTTAGGATTGACTGGTTTGATTTCCTTTGCTGTCCACAGAATTCTAGAGTCCTCTCTAACAACACAATTCTAAAGCATCAATTCTTCCGTGTTCAGCTTTCTTTATGGTCCAGCTCTCACATCTGTACATGACTACTGGAAAAACCATAGCTTTGACTATATGGACCTTTGTTGGCAAAGTGATATCTTTACTTTTTAACATACTGTCTAGATTAGTCATAGCTTTCCTTCCAAGGAGCAAGTGTCTTTTAATTTCATGGCTGCAGTCAGCATCCACAGTGACTCTGGAGCCCAAGAAAATAAAATCTGTCACTGTTTCTACTTTTTCCGCTTCTAATTACCATGAAGTAATGGGACTGGATGCCATGATCTTAGTTTTTTGACTGTTATTACTATTTATTACAATAAAATACTATTTATAAATAATAAGTTATTACAATTGTCATTTTAGAAGGGAAAGGAATATGAGGGATGTTTAAGATGGATGATTCAAGAGGAAGTAATACCAGTTTTTAATATTTAAGGGGTTGTCATATGGAAGACAGCTCTGTGAGACCTCAAAGAACAGAAGCAGTATCAGTATGTAGATACCACAAGGAAACTTTGGTTCAAAATTAGAAAAAATGTTCTAATCATTCCAGCTGTTCATCATTGAAAGGGAGTGTCTCATTGCTAAATACATACAACCACAGGCTAGAAAATCCTAAGCAGGGATTCCATAGAGAAATTTAACTGAGGGGAAACAGTTCAGATTTAATGAATTTTAAGCTTTTTTTTCTGACACAAATAAGAATACAAATATATTTATCTTTAAAAAAAGAGGTAAGCTGGAATAAGCATCGGGTGGTATTTTAGGCCTGGCCCAGTAGAGAAGGTGCTGCCTGATGGGCAGCCTGAAGTCCAGAGCTTAAGACAGCATGTCCATTGGAGAGCCCATCCTGGCCTGAATCTATGCTCACTAATTACAATCAGCGTCCCCAAACTTTCCCTCTAAGATAGTGTTTCCCCGAGTGTGGGGCGTGTATGGGAGAGTACTTTACATGGATGGGTCAGCGAACTGAGTAGCATGGAATGACACGCTGAGAAAGTCGGTCCTTACAATTCTCTTTCAATCCTTCTGCTCACATCAGGGAGTCTTGGCTAGCGCTACCACGTCTTGTCACACCTCTCCAAACCTTGCTCGCCTCTCTCTCAGGGAAGGAACCAGGCAACAATGTTTAGTTTCCAGCACAGCTTTTGTTTTTCTTCTTTCATTTTAGCTCACAAATTGGTCTGAAGAGTTCGGTTAGTTATCAGTTCTTCATATAATTAACTGAATGCAGAGGACAAAATCAAATTTTTGGATTTTCGAGACTGAGGACCAGGCATTAGAGGGAAGAGACTCCTCCAAGGAGGCCTCCCCAAGCGGCCAGCCAACTACACTGGGACTTCGCTCTCACTTTAACAAGGGGTTTTGAAAAGTACTCACTTTTGGCAAGTTTCAGGGGTGTCCGAGTAGCTTCTGCTGTTAATTTGTTTATTTCTGTGATATCCAAGTCAGCCTGTGCCAAACACAGTCAGAAAACACCAGGTATAGTCCACCAAATGTGAGGAACAATATTTTAAGATTAAAAACAACTTAAAAAACCATACTCTTTGATACATACAAAAGATCATGTTACTTATGACACAAAATACTGAACTCCCATAAATCCACCATACAACTAAAGACCCAAAACAGTGCCAGTTACTTGCTTCTAGCCATGTACTTTTCCCTGTACTATTTCTTTGCCTCTCCTCAGAAGGTGACTGGTGTCCTAATTCTGTCATTTCTCAGAGATAACCACTATCATTCCATTTGCCTGAAAGAAAGTGTGGGTGTATGTATCAGTTCAGTCGCTCAGTCTTGTCCGACTCTTTGCAACCCCATGAATCGAGCACACCAGTGTCTGTATATTTCTCCACAAATGTCTATGTGCTTAAACAATATTTTGCTTGATTCTGCTTTTGACCACTATTTGTGATCGAAATTAATTTGTTTTCACTGCTGTGTAATACCTGTCACAATGGATTTGTCCAGTCTCCTGTCAACAGTATTCTGCTATTACAAACACTGCTGCTTTGAACTGTCTTACAGCTGTGTCTGATGCACACATGCCCAGGCTTACTCTTGGCTGTGTACTTAGGGACAGGGCATCAGAGTTGCAGGGTACACAGGTGTTCAGGCTTAATATTATGCAAAACTGTTTTCCAAAGTGATTGTACTTGTTTACATGCCAGGAGCAAACAGTACAAGTTTCAAATGACCCATATTCCCTACAACACTTGATGCTATGTCAGTCTTCTCATTCCACCCCCAGCTTTATTGAGGTATAATTGACAAATATGATTCTAACACATTTAAAGTGTTACGAGGGTGAGCTGTATGGAGAGAGTAACATGGGAACTTACATTACCATATGTAAAACAGATAGCAAATGGGAATTAGTTGTATGTTTCAGGGAACTCAAACAGGGGCTCTGTACCAAACTAAAGGTGTGGGATGGCGGGGGAAATGGGAGAGAGGTTCAAGAGGAAGGGGATATATGTATAGCTATGGCTGACTCATGTTAAGGTTTGACAGAAAACAACAAAATTCTGAAAGCAATTATCCTTCAATTAAAAAATAAAAAAAATTCCTACATATATAAAGAAAGTGTTACACATACACATCGTGAAATGATTATCACAATCAAGTTAATTAATGCACCTATCACACAGTTACCTTTAAAGAATTTTTTTTTTTAAGTGTAGAGGGCCAAATGTTTTTCTGCTATGCTCCTGTACCCTTCATAAAGGCTTCCAGTCACCATTCTAATTAAGTTTATTCCCAGTGGTAACTATCTATATGTATGGGAATAGCCAAAAGCAGGCATGCTTCACAAGCCTTTTCTTGTAGGGCACATTCAGTATCAGAATAGCCCTTACAGACAAGGAATGACACAGTTTCATCTCTGAACTGGTAGAGACTACATGGAGTACTCAAACAAGGATTCCGAGGCTGTCGGGGCTTAGCAAGAAGCTGTGCCGTGCTAGAGAGATGAGCGGTGTCTGAAATGGAGGATGATTCAGTAGTCATAGTGGCTAAGGAACATATGACTCATGGCTAATGTGTCTGAGGAACTGAATATTTTATTCATTTTAATTAAAGTTACACGTGTCTGGTGGCTATTGTAACAGACAGTACTGATCTAAACTCTATTCTGCCTCATACTGCCTTGAGTCCTAGTAATCATGCCAGGGGAAAGGAGGTGAGAGGGAGTGGGGAATCCTGAGAGTCCCAACCAAGAGCACAGCTTCTAGAGTATGATGTGAACAGGGAATAGTCTCTTTGTCCCCTAGCAAGCCAGGGGTTTAAAGGAATTTGGCTTTCTACTTCTCCCCTAGCCTGGGACTTTTCGTTCAACTAGTGTGAGAAATGCTATGGCTAGAAGAATGGGGACGATTAATATTAGAATATTAACTATGAACATTTTGTTAAGGTGCAAAGGTCAGGGCAAAGAGCTGCAAGGAACCTGCCCAAAATAGGACTATTTCTCTGTAAACCTTGGAACTACTTGGCCTTCATGTACTCAGCATTCAACAACTATAATCTTTTAGCTGACATCAGTAATGTCCCCTCTGGAACTTGTTCCACAGTCAGCACCCACCACTGAATTTTGTGGACGGACTAAACTGAAAACTAACCAAGAATTCAAAAATAGAAGTCACTTACTGTTGCTGCTTCTTCCAGGGCCTGCTTGTTTCCTCCAAGGGCTTTGAAAAGAACAATTTGCTTGGTTACTAGGTTATAATAATTTAATTAACAAACTGTCTTCCCTAATATGACCACTTCCTTACACTGGACCAGATTAAGTCCTTAGTCCAACATTCGGGAGCCTCTACAACCTAGTCTAATCTTTCTCCAAGCTTGACTGTTCCCTTCATGACTTATTACAAGTCCCACTACACCAAAGTGACTGTTATTTCCCAAACGTGCCACTGTCTCATGACTCAGTGCTCTGATAGTTATTTCTCCTGCCTGAAATAATCCCCTGCACTCTACAAACTTGGAATTCATCTTTCAAAACCCAGCTCAAACCCCAAACTCTGCTTATTTTTCTCTCACAGCAGATTGCTGCAATGTGTTGAGTTAGTTGCTCACTATCATCATATCCAGCAACTACTCAAAGCTGTAGAAGTGCCCAACTCTGCCTTGAACTGAACTCGAGGACAAAAATAATATCCACAGCTTCTGGTAAAAAATATGTCATCAGTATATATGATGTAAATGTGTATTGAATGAAGAGATCTTCGCAAGATTTAGATGTAGAATAAAAACTTAGGTTAGAGTCCTCCTGCTGGAAGTGCTGGTAGTATCCTGTATAACAGTTAAAAACTCAGACTTTGGAACCAGAATGCCTACATTCAAATATGTCACTAATTGGCTTACGAGACTTTAAGCAAACAATCTCTGTGCTTTAATCTTGTCATCTACAAAGCAGGAATAAAATCAACAGCTAATATGTTTGTTATGAGGATGAAATCAGTTAATATATGGAAAACACTTGGTTTTTCAGTTAACATTGGAAAACACAATGCCTGTCTGGCATAGAAAGCACTATATAAATGTGCTTATTGACCACCACTTTACTCTCTTTTGTAGTACTTATAATTTTAAATATATAATCATGTCCAAATTTTTAGAACAAGTCTTCTCTACTAACTTGTAAGTTCCTGGAGGCAAGGATAACGTCTGTTTTATTTCCCAATGCATCTTCAGCACCCAATATTGTGACTAACACATGCTCAATGAATATTTACAGAAATGCACAAATAGATTAATAAATAAAAGAAAAAGTCCAAAAGGATCATTAAATGACATCTATGTGAGCAGAACGTGCATTTCTATCCAGGTAGCAGGCTACCTAGTGGGTAATTAATCATAAGAAAATAGTAAAGGGTAACCCAGCAAAAGGACAGTCTCTTGCATTTCTTTGGACGTTTAACCAGGGGGTAGGGTAGGGAACAGGGTGGGGTCTTCCTCTGACCAGGAAAACTCTTCGAGTCCTTGCACTTTGCAATTTGTTTGCTTGTGTATAAACTGGTGATTTCCATAAGCTAAAGAAAGAGCTGGTTGGAGTTATCCTTCCATCTGTGCTCTGGTAACAATCTATTCATTCATTCACTTTTAAATGGTTAGATAAAACACCACCCCCCTCAAAAAAAAGAGTATTTCATGACACATGAAATCTGAAATCTGTCAAATTTACATTTCAGTGTTTCCATAAATAGATTTCTGTTGGAAAACAGCTATGCCCATTCATTACAGCTGTTTTTGAACTATAACAGCATGAGTAGTTTGGACAGAGAACCTTCTGGCCTACAAAGCCTAAAATAGTTATTATCTCCTCCTTTAGAGAAAACATTTGCCTGCCTGCAGAGGAAGATGAGGGAAAGTGCTAAGAAGAAAAGCAGGGAGGTGAGACAGGGATTGGGGAGGCGTAGGCCTGCAATTTCCTTCTAAGACCTCATTGAGAAGATAAAAGCTGCCATGGTAACCACAGAAGGGCTCCAGGCCGAGGCCTGGGGAAAGACCAGGAGCTCTTACCGAAGTATTCGAGCCAGTTCATTTCGCGCAGCGCCTTGGGGAGTCGCAGGATCTCAATGTTGTACAGGTTATCCAACTCTTTGAGGAGGTTCTGCCTGTCTGACTGAATTTGCTTGGATCGCATTTGCACTGCGAGAGGGCAGAGAGGACACGGCACGGGTCACCCCGCGGGGAAAAGGTTCCCGGAATCCCTGCTGCCCACGTCCCAGTCCTCCAGCACCCCGCGATTGCCCTAAGTGACCGCGACCACCCGGGCTCCGCCCCTCACCTTCACGGTCGAAGTCCTTAAGAAAGGAGGCGAGCTTTCGGTTCCGCAGCGCATTGGTCTTAGCCACCCGACTGCCGCCCTTCCTAGACGGAGCCATGGCGCTTCGATGGAGGCTGCGGGGAGCGAGGGGCGGAGGCACAAGGGGTCAGCGGCGGAGATGGTGAAGGAGAGGGGGCCGCAAGGGGGCGAGGGAGGGTGGAGGGCCCCCCTGGGTGTTTGAATGGGGACCCCTGCCCTTCCGGGCCCAAGGAATAAAGGATTCGCGAGGCACCCACCTGCAGGTTCTGAAACCCGGGCTGAGGAAAAACACGGCTGCTTCAGCTGAGAATGAGCGGCTCCAGGACGAAAGCGACGTGAGACCGCCGCCACCAAATTCAAACTGCCGAAGGCTGGCCAATAAAAAGCCGCCGTCTTAGGAGGGTTTCACAACAGCCAATCACAGAGAAGCTTCGCAATCGGGCAGCCAGTCCACACGTAAACTACAGCACCCAGAAGGCATTGCGGTCCGACCGCATCTTTTTCGCGACTCTGTAACCACGTCTGGGCATGCGCAGAGAAACAGCGGAGGTGTGCGGTGGTCTTGGAATTTCCTTAAACTGTTATTGCTTTAGTTTTGTTTTCCCGCTGGTTTAGAAGAGCGGCCGGAAACCTCAAGTAGAGGAGATAAGATTCTGGCTCCGGAAGCACGGATCGGCCCAGTGAACCTTCAGTCTGAAACTGCCCGAAGCCAAGGGGTAGTCTGGAACCTTTCTCGAGGTGGAAAACGAAGGTTCTGCCTTCCGAGAGCCTCTCTGAAGGTAAGACTCGCGCTAGAAACACCTGTCGGGAGGGATAGACTGCCCTACCTGAGGAAACTTTGTTTAGCTGGACCTCCCTGAGAACGGAAAGAACTCCCACCCTTGACTCGGCCCTTTGCCTGTCGACTTGGGACCCTAATGATATTTGTTTTTTCCTGGTTTTTGTTTTTGTTTTCACCCCTACAATAGAAGATGGCTGAAGATCAGCCTTTGCTTGCCGTGCAGGAGGCCCTGAGGAAGTGCTTTCCCGTGGTGGACGAGCAGCAGGGCCTGTGGCAGAGTGCTCTGAGAGACTGCCCGCCCCTCCTGACCTCCCTCAGCAACCTGGCAGAGCAGCTGCAAGCCGCACAGAACCTGCGATTTGAGGATGTGCCCTCACTTCGGGCCTTCCCAGACCTAAAGGAGCGGCTGAGGCGCAAGCAGCTGGCGGCTGGTGACACTATCCTGGACAAGCTAGGAGAGAGGCTGTAAGAGGCACAGTGGCGCTCTTTCTTGGCCTAGAGATGTTAAAACTGGGTATTTAATAATCTAGGATCAGTGAGAAAGGGGGTTTTTCTCCTTACTTAAGAGAATGGTATTTGGGGATGTGTCAACCTTACCCCCTTTCCATCTGTTGCACTGGGACCTCTCTCTGTCAAAAAACCATTTTCTGGCATTTCCCTTATCAGCTAGGCATGACAGTGGTGGACTTAGTAAAAGTTATCAAAGCAGAACAGAAAAGCAATGGAGAAAGCTCATTGGCCCTCCACTGTAGTTTTCCTTAGGTAGAAAGCAGCAGGAGTTACACTGTAAACTTAGTAGGTGCCAGCAGCAAGGATTTTACATACATTATCTCATAAAATCTTTTCAATAACTGTGACTTAACCTCACTTAATCCCATTTTTCAAGTGAGGAAACTGAGGCTCATGCAAATTGCCTGTGCTCAGGCAGTTAGTAAATAGTAAAGCTGGGATGCTCATCCAAGTGCCTCTGGCACTGGGGCCAGAAGCTCCTAACCACCACTTTGTTCTGCTGTACATTGGTGTCTGAGCCAGGAGAAGCACCAATGTCAGGCCTTCGATCTTAGAATTACAGGTAATTGGGGATAGAAGAAGAGAGAAGCCACATATGGCCTTCCCTTAACCAGGATGAAAGAAGGTTCTAGTGTGTAGGGTTTGCCACAGACTGATAGGAAACTCAAAGATGGGGGCCTTCTTTGTATTTATCTATACTAAAAACATTAAGAACCCATGGGATGCAAAACACAGGTGCTAGGAATACAATGGAGAAGGCAATGGCACCCCACTCCAGTACTCTTGCCTGGAAAATCCCGTGGATGGAAGAGCCTGGTAGGCTTCGATCCATGGGGTCTCAAAGAGTCGGACATGACTGAGTGACTTCACTTTCACTTTTCACTTTCATGCATTGGAGAAGGAAATGGCAACTCACTCCAGTGTTCTTGCCTGGAGAATCCCAGGGACAGGGGAGCCTGGTGGGCTGCCGTCTATGGGGTCGCACAGAGTTGGACACGACTGAAGCGACTTAGCAGCAGCAGCAGCAGCAGCAGGAATACAATAGTAAGGCCGACTTAGTTCCTAAGTTGAGTAAAACAGTCGGTTAAGTTAGGTCATTATACATTCTAAGGTAGCGAACTTTTATTTCAGTTGATTACATGTTTTCATGTGGGTATTGGGCTGTTATTTTTATCCTAGTTTTTATTGTGAGTCACAGTCAAACTTGAAAGCTGCAGTTCTAGGCTAGGGAATTCCTTGCCCTTTGGGAAGTTGTAGCCTTCGTCTTATGGCTAGACCTCTTAGAGTCACTAATGGAATAATAACTTTTTAAATAATTATATAATAATTTTTAAAATAATCATGTAAAAATAATAAAATTTGCCATAAGCTAGGTACTTCCCTAGTGGCCTAATATGCATTATTGTATTTACTCTTCACAACAGTCCTTTTCATTCACTGGACAAATGTTTGTTGCTTTGTCGGCCAGTCTCAGTGTTTTAGGTACTTAGGATGCACAGTGAACAAAAGAGACTTGTTTTTGTTCGCGATTGAGAATAAGTAACTTTCCTGAGATCGACAATAATCTGTGTGCGTCACGAGCTCAAATTTTACCCATTCAGGAATTCACGAGGGTGGGGCACGATATAGCATGAGCACAAGACTGCTCTATTGCCGTAGTTCCCTCTTGCTAATTCCTTTCACATATGTGGCCTTAGACTATGTGTGAACATTTCCTCTCCTTTATGGGAGTCCCAGAAAGCCTGCTTGGTCTTTACTATCTTTGGCAGCTGGGCCCATCACACAGCTTTTGAGAGTGATGTAACTTCAGCCTCATCATCTTTAAGTCAGTTCTTAATTGTTAAGCCACTGCTCCATCCAAGGCACCTGGGACCAGTAGATCTCCTCTGGAGGCAGTTTTTCCCACTGGGATGTGTGGCAGTATCTGGAGACAGTATTGATTGCCACCGCTTGAGATGGGTGGGGACATAGTTTGCTTTTGTCATCTAGTAGGTAGAGGCCCAGGTTGCTGCTGAACAACCTACAACCTACAGTGCAGCCCTCCACCACAAAGAATCATCAGGTCCAAGATGTTCTTGGTACCGAGGTTGAGGAACCTGGCCATAGGCCTTCCTCATCATATTGCCTAATATCAGACTTTTTCCCTCCAGAGCCACCCTCCTCAAGGTGCGTGATGTGGTCAGCAGCCACGTGGAGCGCGTGCTTCAGATCTATGAGCAGCACGCAGACGCGATCGGCCTCGATGCTGTCCTGCAGGCTTCAGCTGCGAGCCCCTCTGTGGCTGAAATGTTGGAGTGGTTGCAGGACATTGAGAGACATTATCGGAATTCATATCCTTTGCACACGTTTCACAGAGCTGTTCCAGGAAGTCTTGTTAATTTCAGTTTTCACCAGATTACACAAAAATACATGGTTTAAGTCAGTTCTCTTTGGTTCCTGGACTTGCATTCCTCCTGCATTCCTTTGTACAGTGATTCCTCAAATCATTTATTGAGCAGATGCTACCTTCCAGGCTTTATTCTAGGTGGTGGGAGCTAGACATTAAAAAGGGGAAAATATAGAAAATGTCAGATGATATTAAGTGTCTTGAAGAAAAATAAAGCAGGGATTGGGGAAAGCAAGGGTTAAGGGTGGGCTTGTAGTTTTAAATAGGGTGGTCAGGGCAGGCCTCACTGCCCTGAAAGTGGTTTCTAAGAAAAGATGTGAAGAGGGTGAGGGGAAGAATCGTGTGGATGTTTGGGGGAAGAGTGTTCCAGGTAGAAGGAGCAGCAAGTGCAAAGGGCCTGAGGTGACAGCGAACTTGGTCCGTTCAGGAAATAGCACGGCAGCCAGTAGGGCTCGAGCCAAGTGAAAGGGGCCTGGTCTAATAGGTGATGCTGTCAGGAGACAGGGCTGGGGCTGGTAGGGCCTCCGAGGTCTTTGGAAGGAGTTGGGCTTTTATTCTGAGACACAAGCTATAGAAAGTTTTGAGTAGAGGAGTAATCTGATCAGACCTATGTTATCACCCATCTGTGTTCTGAGGGAAGACTTGGGTGGAAGCCAAAAGACCGTTTCGTTGGAGTCCGCTCCCTTTTTCTCTCTAGTCTTGCCTGATAGGCGCGTCTACTCTCTGGCTGGAGTTTCTACCTTCATTTATTCTTGCCTCTAGTTTTGATTTCCAGTTTCCTGCAGCTGCCTCCCGACTGGAACCTCATGGAACTGCAGGCTCAAGTGGATGGAGATCAGCCCCCACCCCATCAGCTCCCTTCTTCTTCAGCTGTAGCGTCACCTAGTCTGTAAACTGGAGGGTTGCCCCCGAGCCCACTGTTTGCTGATGGCATCGGTTGCTGATGGCATCGGTTGCTGATGGCATCGGTAGCGGCGCTGGCTGCACTGGCGGCAGCAGCCGGGGAAGCCCTCACGAGCTCTTCCTGTGTGCCAGTGCTGTTAGAAGGGTGTTTGGCTCCACTGTCCGGTCCTTCCGCTCTGTTTCCTTGGTGTTTCTTGGAGATCCCTTCGTATCCCCACTGCCTGTGCCACGGTCTCACTTGGATCCTTTGTCGCATGCCATCTCTAGGCAGGTTTCTCTGACCCTGGCTTCTTTCCTTAGAAGGAAGAAGCTACCTCCAGGTCGTGGCCACACTCTACAGGTTTATCTTCGGGAGGCCCTGTTCTGATCCTACTGGGTAGGGCTTCTCCATAGCTTCTTGTGTCCCGGGGGTGAGACCCCGCACACTGGTCTGTGTCTTCTCCCTCCACCTGCCTGCTCAGCTGCCTTGCCTGCTCCCTACACACGATTCCATTCTGCACCTCGTTGGAAGAGGTACTGTCCTGAATCCATTCTGTGCTTCCCCTCTTCTTTGTCTTGGTTTAAGCTCTTCCTACCAGCCGGAATCTTCCTACTGTCCTCTGAAGCAGCGGTTCTCCACCCTTCTTGGCGCTGGGGACTGGTTTTGTGAAAGTCAGCTTTTCCACAGTCGGGGGTGGGAGGGATGGTTCAGATAGTAATGCGAGCAGTGGGGAGTGGCAGATGAATCTTCGCTTTCTGGACCACCGCTCACCTCCTGCTGGGAGGCTCAGTTCCTAACAGGCCACAGACGGGTACCAGAGATTGGGGACCCCTGCTCTAGGGCGGATGAATTTATCCTGTGAACTTCCACTGAGTTTTATCTCTTCCCATTGAGAGTCTTTTCAGTTTCTGTTGTGTTTTTTTCTCACCACAGTGAGATCCCAGTTTGCAGGGCAGTGTTTCATCCCTTCCCTGTAGCCCAGAACCTTGTGTATAGAGGGGCTCGGTAAAGATCTGTAGCGGAGGTGAGCCTACTGCTGCTGCTGCTAAGTCGCTTCAGTCGTGTCCGACTCTGCGACCCCATAGATGGCAGCCAACCAGGCTCCTCCGCCCGTGGGATTTTCCAGGCAAGAGTACTGGAGTGGGATGGAGGTGAGCCTGCCCACCTGGTAAATGTAATGATAGCTGTGCTTTTGCTTTTCTAGCTCCTGGGAATGCTCTCCAGGGTATTTTCTTCCTTCAGCACATTTCATTTTCTTCTTGAGCACCTTCCTTAACTCTCAGGAAAGTACCTAAAGAGGAAGTACCTCCTGTCGTCAATCCAGTGGGAAGACTTGGGAAACATCCAAGCTTTGCCCAGAGCCTGGGACCGAATCTCAGAAGATGAACACCCGGACCTTGTACGAGGTGCTGGTTTTCATGCAGTCCTTCGTGTCTGCTCCCCTCCTTTCTGTGTCTAGCCTCTTTGGAATCACGAAGAGGTTCCCCCTCCTGGTGCCTCTAGCTTTTACAAATCTGGTGTTTTGTGTTTTCTGGAGAGCTGGTATGCCACATGTTCTCTCTCTTCCTGTTCTAGATGTCATGTTGAATGTTTCCTTCTTCCTGGAAGAGTGAAGAAGCCATGTGTTTATCGGGAGACTTGGGGGACACAGGTGAAGACCGACATTGCTGCCCTCTTGTATGTCTAAAAAAATGTCAGTACTGCGTCCTGACTTACTGGAAATGTCAGTGCCCAGCGCCTGAGGACTGGCTCTTCAGCAGATTCTGCTGGACATTCCTGATGTTGGGGCTGCTTCATGCTGGGTCATGGGTGAGGGTACATGGTCACCCCTTGCCCTTCCCTAAGACTCAGGAGAGTGGACAGAGGCAGAGAGGATGCAGGAAAGGTGGTGCAGAAGAACACCAGGGACAGAAGCAACAGCCACAGAAGTGGTAAGAAAGGAAAGGGCCAGGGTAGAGAGTTGGCACCACCCCCAGCATCATCCAAGGCTCTGAGCCTCATTGACACCAGGTCCTAATTTCCTCTCTTTTTGTCAGTACCTGACTCCTTGATGGAAAAAAATGTCGCTTTGATGATTTAAAGAAGTGAAGGTGATGTTGATGGAAAACTCATTGTTTTCCAGTTGCAACGGCTCCTTGTCATCAGGACACTTTCTAGAGCATTCCACCAGGGGGAGGTGGTGTAGCATGAATTCTGAGTGTTTTGCATTTGGACCTGTTCCCTTGTTGCTCTTACTGACAGTAAGTAACTGGGGATAGTGGGGCTCTTAAAATAACATGATTTTCTTTTTACCAAAGCCGGCAGCCAATTTGCTACAGGCCCCTGATCTTGGAGTAGCTGCATGGATGGGAGGTCCCCAGTCCAGAGTCAGGCAATCAGGATTGTGTTTCTGAGGCCCAGTGCCTTAATCTGTGAAATGGTTGTAATCCTTGCAGACCTGTCAGCTTCCTGGGCTGGTTAAAAATCTTGGTTATTGGATGTAAAGGGACTTAAGAAAGAATGTAGATATTTTTCAAAATGAAAATGACTTTTTAAGTTATAAAAGTGATGATATGCTTTTTAAAAAATCATAGAGAAATTATGGAAAACATTTAAAATGTAGAAAAGCATAGAACGGAACTCCATCAGAGAGATTTTATATGTATCTTTTCAGTGTCCATAGTCACAGTTTTTTTAACAAAACAATTTGGGTATCATTGATACACACTGTTATTTAAATTGTCTTCAAAGAAACACCTTTATATAGTTGGGCTAGTTTTTCATATCTCTCTCTGTATATAGCTCAATGCAATTATATACCATTCTATGGATTATTATAGTATTATGTTTTCCATGTATTTTTTAAGTCTTCATGTTTTTCTACCTGTGCAGGCATGCTAAGTCATGTCCAACTCTTTGTGACCCTGTGGACCATAGCCTGCCAGGCTCCTCTGTCCATTGGATTCTCTAAGCAAGAATACTGGAGTAGGTTGCCATGCCCTCCTCCAGGGGATCTTGCTGACCCAGGGATTGAACCCATGTCTCTTGTGGCTCCTGCATTGCAGGTGGATCCTTTACACTGAGCCACGAAGGAAGCCGATGATATATACAATAATTGTAAATAACCTTAAGACCTCTAGGTGTTAGGTCTTACGATGTACTCTGGGGACAGAGGTAAAGGAGAACCCAGAAAGATTTCTAGTTCAACCAAGGAAAGATTTAAACCAGTATTTCTCAAGCTTGAGTTCAGTTTGGTTCAGTTGCTCAGTCGTGTCCAACTCTTTGTGACCCCATGGACTGCAGCACACCAGGCTTCCCTGTCCATCACCAACTCCCAGAGCTTACTCAAACTCGTCCATCGAGTCGGTGATGCCATCCAGTCATCTCATCCTCTGTCGTCCTCTTCTCCTTCCACCTTCAATCTTTCCCAGCATCAGGGTCTTTTCCAATAAGTCAGCTCTTCGCATCAGGTGGCCAAAGTGTTGAAGTTTCAGTTTCAGCATCAGTCCTTCCAATGAATATTCAGGACTGATTTCCTTTAGGATTGACTGGTTGGATCTCCTTGCAGTCCAAGGGACTCTCAAGAGTCTTCTCCAACACCACAGTTCAAAAGCATCAATTCTTCGGTGCTCAGCTTTCTTTATGGTCCAACTCTCACATCCATACATGAGTGCTGGATAAAACATAGCTTTGACTAGATGGACCTTTGTCAGCAAAGTAATATCTGCTTTGTAGTATGCTCTCTAGGTTGGTCATAGCTTTTGTTCCAAGGAGCAAGCATCTTTCATGACTGCAGTCACCATCTGCACTGATTTTGGAGCCCAGGAAAATAAAGTCTGTCACTGTTTCCATTGTTTCCCCATCTATTTGCCAAAGTGATGGGACCGGATGCCATAATCTTCGTCTTCCAGACCCTGATGCTAGGAAAGATTGAAGCCAGCAGGAGAAGGGGACATCAGAGGATAAGATGGATGGCATATAAATCACCAGTCTCGTCTTAAAATTTAGATTCCTACTCTGTAGGTCCAGGGTGGGGCCCTGGACTCTGCATTTCTAACAAGGTCCCAAGCAATGCTGATGATCCAGGGACCAGACTTTAAGTTGAAGAGATTTACCTTGTAATACAATAGTGAAAGTGTATTTGCAGTCAAAACAGAGTTCTGTGGGAGAGTAGAGGCGACAACCAACTGCTTGGGGGACTACTTCACAGTAACCGTGACATCTCAGTTGGGCCTTGAGGCTTGGAGAGGAGTGCAGGCTGCTCCACGCCCAGGAACAGTGTAAGCAAAGGCAGTGTTTGAGAAAGACTGGAAGCTGACACCTCCTGGGAGTTTGCTGTGTGCGGGCATCGTGCTTGTGGCTTGTACGCCATAGAACTGGAAACATTAACAGTTGAGTATAGCAAGTCACTGGGGTTCACAGGGGGATATAAGAGTGGCAGGTAATGGGTCTGTAAGGGTGGACTGGAACGAATTTGTGAAGAGCCCTGAATACCTTGCTCAAGAGTATGTATTTTGCAAATGGCAGTTGCTTGTCTGTCTGTGTGTGTGTGTCTGAGTATAGTAAAGAGCTTGTTAAAACCTCCCTCATTTAAACAAGTAATGATGACTGAATAGCTACAAGTATGTTTATGGTGGTAAGTAATAACTATGTATTATTTAAGTATAATTGTTCCTTCTTAACCATTCTTATGGTATTAAATTGCTATCCTAATTGTTCTTTTTAAATTTGTGATTAATTTGGTTAAGTTTTAAAGTAAGTGATACGTTCACATTGTACAAAATTCAAAGGGCATAGGTGCATATTCAGTGAAAAGTTCCCCTCTCCCATTAGTCAGGCTGCCTCACTGGAGGCAACTAAGGTTAAATATTTTGCGTGTCCTTCCAGAAATATTCTTCACCTCTATGAACACAGGGGTGAGTATCCTCCAAGATAGCCCCAGTGATCCCAAGGACCCATGCCCTTGTATAGTCCCTTCTCCTTCAGTGTGGGCTGCCCTTCCAGATTTGCTTCTAATGAACAAAAAACGGTGGAAGTGGTGGGAGGTCATTTCTGGAAGTAGGTTGTGAGGAGAGGCTGTGGCTTCCATCGAGGGCGCTGCCCTTCACTCCCTTGGGGGAAGTCCACTGTGAGGCTAGGAGGCAGCCCCATGGTGACCTCATGTGAGAGCTTGATGCCTGCCAGAACCCTGCCTGAGCTCGGAAGCAGACCTTCTCCCCAAGCTGAGCCTTTAGATGAGCCCACAGCCCCAGCTAACAACTGACTGTAACCTCGTGAGGACCTAAGCCGAAGGCAACCCAGCTCAGCTGGGCCCAGATTCTTGACCCATAGAAGCAAGGTAATAAATGTTTAAATCATTTAAGTTTGGGGGTAATTCTTTCCACAGTGATAGATGACTTATACAAGCAAATATTGTTGTATTTTCTCCATAACTTCTACAAATAGTAGCATGCTGTGTATCCAAGTTTTATACCTTGTTTTTTCCACCTACTTACTATATCTTAGAGATCATTCTTTATGAATATGTAAAGGGCTTCCTCAATTTTTTCTGCAAGAGTTCCATAGTTTTCTGTTGTGTGAGTATAACATTATTTAGCCCCTTTGTTATTCAGTACCTTGAGTTGTGTCCAACTCTTTTGTGACTCCATGGACTATAGCCTGCCAGACTCCTCTGTCCATGGGATTTCCTAGGCAAGAATACTGGAATGGGTTGCCATTTCCTTCTCCAGGGGATCTTCCTGGCCCAGGGATCAAACCTGTGTCTCATACATTGGCAAGTGTGTGTGGGGGGGGGGGAGGGTTGGTTTTGTTTTTAGCCACTGAGACACTAGGGAAGCCCCATTTGACCCCATACTGATGGCCATTTAGGTTGTTTCCAAAGCCTTAATACCTGTTAGATTTTGGCAGCCTTCTCTCTCATTCCCAACACTGCTCATGGTTTTTTCCCCTGGAATTTTCAATTAGCTAATACCACCCTATCCACTCTCCCACAGTAAAAAAAAAAAAAAAAAGAATTGTTGATATTTTTACTGGAATCATATTAAATTTATAAACTAATGTAGGGAGAATCATCATAGTGGGAATCCTAGCTCTCCTCCTCCAACCATGCCACTGGCTCGTTGGTTGAGATATCAAATGTGAGTTCTTTCCTCTGTCTCCCTCAGGTGGGGAAATAGGCTCTTGGTGTTCAGAACCATTGATTAGACAATGTATTGGGACAGAATGAAGAATTTGTGTTTTTTTCGTGCCCCTACCCCATCTACATTTAGCATGGACTTCAAGATTCTTCTCAGGCAGAGTAGGGCATCCTGACTTCTCTCAGGCAGATTAAAGCATCCTGACTTGAATCAGGGTGATGGGGGCTGGGTACCATCTCCAGCTTGTTCAGGCACTGGGGTGTTTGAAATTCCTTCTCCCTGTGAGAAGGCAGGCAGAGCGCACATTTGGAGAGGCAGATTCAGGGATGTAGGGGAAGGAGCTAGGATGCTGATAACCGGCTCAGGGGAAACCTTGCTGAATTCAAGTGGCTGGACCAAGTCTCAGGTCAGCCTCTGACTAGCCAGGTGATCTTGGGCAAGTTGTTTCCCCTTGTCTGAGTTTCAGCTTCTTCATCTGTGCAATAAAATAATGGTGCATGTCCTTACAGAGTTGTGAGGCTCAAGCCCACAAGTGAGGGCTTGTGGTAAATTTATGAACATTGGAGGGGATGAAATTCACTTGAAACTGATTAGTTACCTACTAAGTGCATAGGGTTATTAGAAAAGATCTGACCCTGGAGAAGATTGAAGAGGGCAGGAGGAGAAGGGGGCGACAGAATGAGATGGTCTGCATCACTGACTCAACAGACATGAGTTTGAGCAAACTCTGGGAGACAGTGGAGAGGGAAGCCTGCTGTGCTGCAGCATGTGGGGTGGCAAAGAGTTGGATACGACTTAGCAACTGAACAACAAACAACACAAAGTGCATAGCTTTGGGCTTTGCCCTTTTAACATCTTCCTCAAGGCTTAACAAGCCATGATACGAGTATGCTCTGTGAGCTGGTGAGTTCCCCAGGTGGCTTCAGCTTACCAGTGGCATTGCCAGTAATCATACCAGGGTTTTCTTGGTTCGGGTGACAGGGGTCTCTCCCTGACACACGGCTGTTTCCTCTCTGCCACAGAAGGCAAAAGCACCCGCTGACACTTCCTTAGCTGTGACAAGAGTTGGTTTCCCGAATGCCCAGCCATGCCTGGGACGCGAGTCCTCCAGACGCAGCCATGAGTGCGGCACTTCGCCCATCTGGCTTGGCAGGGCACACGAGGCGGCCAAGGCTCAGGGCACTGCAACCTTGCCAGTTACCCTCCCTTCTGATCCCAGAGCCAGGAGGGCTGGAGCGTGTCCTGGGGCTGCCTGCCAGAGCCTTACACTTGTGCCCCATATGCCAGGGGCTGGGAGGAGAAGCCAGTCCTTCCAGGCACTCTCCCTCCTCCCCATCGTTCCTGGAAGGCTCCTTCTTGGTTTCTGCCGGGTGCAAAGGAAAGTCACTTTTTCTGAGACTGGTACCTGGTACAGCATAGGAGGGTGCCCCAGAGATTCTGAACCAGTATGTGTGGGCAGGGCCAAGGTATGTATCTTCATCAAGAACCCCCTCATTTTTTTGCGGGGTCATTCTTGAAGAAATAGCCTTAAGCCTAAGAAAAAAGCAGCAGCATAGAGAGAGCTGGGTAGGGTGGCCACAAAGATTGCACTGCTCTAGGAAAGAAACAAGCCTTAATAACTTCCTCATTGCGCCTCTTCTTCCCTTTTCATACCTGGTCCTCAATTCCAACAGGCACCTCGGCTGTGTCCCCCCAACCCCTCTGTGCTGTTCGGAACAAGGTAGTAGTCATATATGTACATAGCACCTTACCTGCCACATCCATATTCTTTAATTTGGAAGTGTCCCCGCATGCCCAGCACAGGACAAACTGGTGTGACACACAGATAAACAGAGATGTACACAGTAGGTCCACAGATACGTCAGGCCACTGTGATACCGTGCTATCACAAAGATGTGCTGGCGATGCAGAGAATGGAGAGAGATGGACCCTTTCTCTGGGCTCTTGTGGAAGGCAAGAAAAGTGAGCAGAAGGATAGGTGATGTTCTCCAGCAACTTCAGTTCAGCTTCCCCGTGGTCTGTAACGGAGTGAGTGATGGGGGAGGGAGGCGGCTGACCCGGCCCGTTCGCCATCATATGAAGCAGGGAGCAACATCTTCCCGGTTCAGATGTGTGCAGTACTTCTTAGTTTGCACAGAGAGCCCAGACTAATAAATCCACCACTCAATTGCAATCCCCACAGCGTGTTTATAGGCAGCAGCTGACTTTTATCAGCTCGTTTGTTCTTTCATATAAGCAGAGTTTTATGAGGGTCTCCTGAGCTGGCTCGTAACGCGATGAAACGGCTGCAAAACTCAACCATAAACCCTCAGCACCTGCCAAGCAGAGGATGCTGTTTTCCAGGCACATTTTGTCCAGCTGGCGGCTCTGTCCCCTTGCCCAGTTTGCATTTTTGCACTTGTCTCTTTAAACTTGGGTTTGTTTTTCAGCTCTCTGTGGCGTCTTTAAAGGCAACTGAAAAATGAGGGGTAGGAAAAAGAAACTAGAAAGTTACGTCTGTGTTAAAAATTATGTCTGGCTTATGTTGTCCTGAAAGCTGGTTTTGATCCCACTGCTGAAACAGAGACCAGGCTTCCCAGCCACACGAATGCCAGGGCCGGGGACTGGTGGACGGTGCCAGCCAAGCCTGTTAATACTTTGATTCTCTTTTGGGCCATTACTGTTTGTTCGTGCTTGCCAGAGGCCCCAATCCTCCATTGTCAGTTTTGTAAATGCAAGGAACAGCTCCAGAGGCCTTTTCCCCAGATGGTCTTCAAGCATGACAACTTTTTCCAGCATTTCTAGAGCTCCCCCAAGAAAGGATATTTGAATGCTCTCTCTCCTCCAAATAAGGCAAGACCTGGCCTTTTTGAGGATGCTGGTTGACTGAGGTGGACTAGGTCCTTGGGAAGGCTTACAACTGCCTCCACAGAGCAGGCTGTCTAGAAAATGCCTCATGGCCCCAGATTGCGTCCTCAGAATTACTCACCTTTGTTTACAGGGTTTTGGTCAGGAGACCAGTAGGCCCAAAGAAGACCCCCAGGGTTGCCGTTCATGTGGCCCCATCTCTTACTCACTTTCCCTAGGCCCCCCTTGAAGGCGGCTACCTGGGTGTGTGACCTATGCTTACAAGGGTCCTCCAACTCGGCCTAATGCTCTGCCATCACCCTCTTTAAATTCCTAGTAGTTTTTGAATAATAGACAGTACTTTGATTTCACCTGGAGCCCTGCAAATGACACTGCCAGCCCTGCTTCGCTTCTCTCTGGTCCTACTGCAAGGAGCTGCCCCAGAGCTATGAACAGACCCCTTTTCTCCTCCCAAGTCCCAGTCCGAGCCTGTGGAGAGCAGGTTCTGTGCCTGTCCATGAGGAATCTGGCCATACTCCACTCCCCAAGGCTCTCATTACCCAGTCTTCTGGTTTCAGCCACTCCCCTCTCTTGTGACAGCATCTCTAAAATCCCGGAAGAGGCCTCTTCCAAGCCTAACTCATTAAGTGTCGTCACCTTTGCCTGGCCCTTCATCATCTTCCAGAAGAGATTTGGGGTTCATGCACACTGCTAGGAGGAAGATGCCTGCTCTGATGGAGGGACTGAGGCCTTTGATAGAAAAGATGGCTGCTCACCCCCACCCCATTCCTGAAGACAAGATACAGTTCCCTGCCACGAGAAAGGGAACCCACCTTCTTTCTCCAAGCCCAACTGGGATACCATCTGCTCCATGGTGTCCTCTTATTCTCCTACTCAGAACAACCCTTCCTCAACCAGTATGTTCCTCACATCTAGCACTTCATTTCTTATGTCCATCTTTACGTCTGTACTGGCCTGGTGAGAGGATCAGCATCTCTGGGGATTGAACCAGGTGGCAGAAATGCTGGGGAGACCTTTGCATCTTCCTGACCTGGAAAAGGTGGACCTGCCATGCCTGGGGGCTGGGGGTGGAGGTGCAGGGAGTGGAGGCGCTGGTTCTTTGCCGGCCCCTGGTGGCCATGGCCTCTGGTAAAGACATAGTGTCCTGGAAAGATCACGAGCTTTGGCAGAATACTGGCTCTACCACCTAGGACCGTGGGGCCTTGGCTTCACCTCTCTTTCTGTGAAGTAAGGATAATACCTCACCGAACTATTATGAATAGCGTGTGCGTGCTAAATCACTTCAGTCGTGTCTGACTCTTTGCAAACTTGTGGACCGTAGCCCGCCAGGCTCTTCTGTCCATGGGATTCTCCAGGGAAGAATACTGGAGTGGATTGCCATACCTTCCTCCAGGGGATCTATTGAGCTTATTTCTTCAAAGCACAGAGAAATTAGGCCCAGCACACAGTCGGTTCTTAGTAACTGTCCATTTTATTCTGCCCCCCTCCACCCTCTGAAGGACTTGAGGCCAAGGGCTTTTCCCCTGTTGTGTGCCAGCTGGGCTGAGGGTATGGTCCCTGGCTACTTGGGCCTGGGAGCTGGGCTGCTGATGGAAATGAAACAGTGCAGGAGTGGACCCCCACCCCAATGACATGGAGCCACAGGCCAGGCGACACAAAACATCCTGCCTTCCCAACCCTGCCTGGCTTAGGTTCCCAGACCCACCCGGCATTACCACACCAACGGAAACGGTGGTTGCCGAATGGTGGTTGCTATTCCAGCCAAACCCCAGGACTGTGGCGACAGCCCTAACTGGGCCCGGCTGCCACATCAAGGACACAGCTCCATCCTCTTTTCTGCACCCCCTCCCACCTCAGGCTTCCCCGCCCTTCTCCTTCCCAGAGAAACCAGGGCGGAGCCTCCCCCTGGGGCTGGGGTCAGCCTCTGGCCCCTGTGGCTGCTGCTACTGGTGCTGTGTAGTGGAGGAGGTTCTGGACAAGGAGTCGGGACATCTGCCACTTGCCCCAGTGGGACCCGAGCAGGTGACACAACGTCTCAGGCCCCTAGTGTCTCCATCAAAAAAGCAAAAACACAGCAGGGTGGTAGACAAAAATTTCAACTTCATAAGGACTCTGCTGCTGCAAGAATTAAAGGGGCTGGACTTCCTGGGTGGTCCAGTGATTGAGAATCCACCTGCTGGGCTTCCCTAGTGGCTCAGTGATAAAGAATCTGCCTGCCAATGCAGGAGACACAGTCCGATCCCTAATCTGGGAAGATCCCACACGCTGTGGAGCAACTAAGCCCGAGCGCCTCGACTGCTGAGCACTGCAGCTGCTGAAGCCCATACGCCCTCGAGCAGGTGCTCCACAGCAAGGGAAGCCACTGCAATGAGAAGTTCAGGCACCGCACCAAAGTGCAGACCCCGCGTGCCGCAGCCAAGGGAAAGCTAGCAGACATCAACAAAGACCCAGCACAGCCAAAAATAATACTTATTTTAAAAAAGAATTAGATGGGCTAATGTAAAAGAAGTTCAAGTCAAATACAAATAGAAGTGATGTTCTCCTGAGGAGCAGCAAGGTGTGATGGAAAGAAGAGGGATTTGGGAATCCACCAAGGTTATTACTATAATCACTATTTATTGAGCAGTTTCTCCGCTTCAGACTTAAGTCTTGTGCTTTCAGATCCATTACAACCATCTGTGAGGTAGATATATGTTCCTGGTTTTACAGATAAGGAGACTGATTTAGACAGATCAGGTGATTTGACTCCCCAAGGTCACACAGCTGATCTGGGGTTTAATCCTTGAGGAACTCCTGCGTTCCAATTTGCTACATAGCCATCTGAGACAGCCCTGGCCGGTGTCCTTAGACCGGTCAACGAGACCTCTCTGTGCCTCAGTTTCCTGCTCTGTGCAATGAAGACCCTTCTGTTCCTCTGACGGGCGCTGGGAGGAAGTGAGCCCAGGAGTGGAGTGGAGCTGGTACAGAGCAGGGCGGGAGGGATGCTGACTTCTCCCCACGCCCCCCACCCCACCCCAGCAGTGGTTCCCAGCAAGGCTTGCGACTCCCCATTGCAGGCAGGGGTTCCAGGGACCGCTCAGTGAGGGAAGTCTGGCTCAGGTGGGAGGTTTGTCATTTCCTGGCTACACTTGGCAACTCTTGAGAGGCAAGGCCAGTGGATGTGAGCCACCAAGCTGCCCAGGGTGGTCTTGGACCTGCCTCACTTCTGTCTCTAGTCACTGAAATCTCCATCACACTCCATGAGTCACTCAAGCACCAGAATTCCACACCACTGCTTGGAAGGAAGTGTACCCAGTGACAAGCCCCATAGACCTGTTCGTGAAAATAAACAGCACCTCCCTTGTGAGTTGTAGACCCCAGTGCACTAATCCAAGGCTCAGGGTCTGAGGAGGGAGGGCACTTTTTTACAGCCAAGGACCCCAGTCTAGCACAGTAGGTCCCCTACATAAATTCCCCCATTCCAGTTGCAAACTTTCAAAGATGTGAACATGTGTCTAGTAACGTAAGTTAGTTCATGTGTCTGTAAGATTGCTATACTGTAAGATTAAAAATGTTTATTTTGTGTGTCTGTTTTTTATTTATTTGTGTGAAAAGTATTATAAACCTGTTACAGTACAGTTCTATATAGCCAACTGTGTTAGTTGTGTGTGTAGACTTTGTTGGACTTATGAACAAACTGAACTTACAAACATGCTCTCAGAATGGAACTTGTTTGTATGTAGGGGACTTAATGCAGCTTCCTCCACCTAGTTCCCCTTGGCCTAACTGCTGACCCGGAAGGAGACAGGCAAGAGGTGGAGTGGCCATCCTTTAGATCCCATGTAACTCCAACCAAGCGAGGAAGAAGCTGTCTCTTCCTCGGGATTGAGAACAGTGGGTCACTTGGGGAGCTTTATAAAGCACTGATGCCTATGCCCACGCCCAGATTCTTGTTTAATTGGCTGGGATGTAGGCATTGTAAAAGCACCCTCTCCCCATGAGTTTAATATTCAGTGAAGGCAGAAAACAGCTGCTTTGATCCAATTCATTCATTGAAGAATCTTGTTTTTGAGTGTCACCCTGTATTGTGCATTGTGCTAAGCTCTGAGTGAACAAGGGTCTGGGTCTGCACCCTCACGGGTCCTGTATTCTAGTGGGGAGACAAAATAAGCGAGCAGGTGGATAATGGCAGGTGGTAATAAGTGCTGTAAGGGACATGGATCAGTAACGCAATGAAAGAAATGGGTATTGTCTGCGGCTTCAGTTCTCAAAGTGTTGTCTGGGGACTCTGAGACCCTGTCAGGGGATTTGCAAGGCAGAAACATGTTATAACACTGTGGTTCCTTGGTACGCATGGGGGGTTGATTCCAGGACCCATGAGGGCACCAAAATCCACAGGTACTCAAGTCCCTTATATAAAATAGCATATTATTTGAATATAACCTGCTCACATCCTCACGTACACTTTAGATCATCTCTAGATTACTTATAATACCTGATACAGCATAAATGGTATATAAATGGTTGCCAGGGAGACAAATTCAAGTTTTACTTTTTGGAACTTTCTGGAATTTTTTTCCCCAACTATTTTCAATCCTTGGTTGGTTGATTTTGCAGCAGAGCTGTGGGTACAGAGGGTTGATTATACTAAGATACTGTTTGCCTTTTCTACTCTCACGCTCTTCCTAGTGTGCAATGGAGATTTCAGATACTCTGTGAGTGTGTAATGACCTTCTCACTCTGACAGCTACTGAGGCTGTGTGTTCCACTGTTTTAAAACATTTCTTATATTTAATGTCTCTTTTGGCAAATGTTGATAGTTACAAGCCATGTGAACACAAACACTAGCTCTTTGGGGTCCTCAAATTTTAAGAATATAATGGAGTCATGAGCTATTTAAAATCCTAAAATATGATGCTGCTTAAGTGCTGCACTCATTATGCCAGCAAATTTAGAAAATTCAGCAATGGCCACAGGACTGGAAAAGGTCAGTTTTCATTCCAATCCCAAAGAAAGGCAATGGCAAAGAATGCTCAAACTACCATACTATTGCACTCATCTCACATGCTAGCAAGGTAATGCTCAAAACCCTTCAAGCTAGGCTTCGACCGTACATGAACCAAGAACTTCCAGATATACAAGCTGGATTTAGAAAAGACAGAGGAACTAGCGATCAAATGCCAACATCCATTGGATAATTGAAACAGCAAGGGAATTCCAAAAAAAATCTGCTTCATTGACTACTCCGAAGCCATTAACTCTGTGGATCACAGCAAACTGTGGAAATTTTTTTAAGAGATGGGAATACCAGACCACCTTACCTGCCTCCTGAGAAACCTGTATGCAGGTCAAGAAGTGACAGTTAGAACAGGTCATGGAACAATGGACTGGTTCAAAATTGGGAAAGGAGTACATCAAGGCTATATACTGTTACCCTGCTTATTTAACTTATGTGCAGACTATATCATGTGAAGTTCCAGCCTGGATGAATCACAAGCTGTAATCTAGATTGCTATGAGAAATATCAACAACTTCAGATATGCAGATGATACCACAGATGGCAGAAAGTGAAGAGGAACTAAAAAGCCTCTTGATGAAAGTGAAAAAGGAGTGTGAAAAGGCTTGCTTAAAACTCAACACTCAAAAAACTAAGATCATGGCATCCAGTCCCATCATTTCATGGCTAATAGATGAGGGAAAAGTGGAAATAGTGACAGATTTTATTTTCTTGGGCTCCAAAATCACTGCAGATGGTGACTGCAGCCATGAAATTAAAAGGCACTCGTTTCTTGGAAGGAAAGCTATGACAAACCTAGACAGCATATTAAAAAGCAGAGACATCAATTTGCTGACAAAGATCTGTCTAGTCAGAGCTATGGTTTTTCCAGTAGTCATGTACAGATGTGAGAGTTGGACCATTAAGAAGGCTGAGTGCAGAAGAATTGATGATTTCAAATTGTGGAGTTGGAGAAGACTCTTGAGAGTCCCTTGGACAGCAAGGAGATCAAACCAGTCAATCTTAAAGGAAATCAGTCCTGAATATTCATTGGAAGGACTGATGATGAAGCTGAAGCTCCAGTATTTTGGCCACGTGATGTGAAGAGCTGACTCATTGGAAAAGCCGTGATGCTGGGAAAGATTGAGGGCAGGAGGAGAAGGGGGCAACAGAGAATGAGATGGCTGGATGGCATCACCAACTCAGTGGACATGAGTTTGAGCAAGCTCTGGGAGATGGTGAAGGACAGAGAAGCCTGATGTGCTGCAGTCCATGAGGTTGCAAAAGAGTGGAACATGACTTTAGTGACTGAACAACAACAACAACGATGGAGCCATGAGACCAAAAAGTCTGAAAAGTGCTGATGCAGTGGACAGGGCTTCCAGAGGGTGCTGAGGTGTGGGAACCAGCTTGACATGTCCAAGGAAGAGCAGAAAGGCAAGGGAACCAGGGTGAAGAAAGAAAGGGGTTGTTGGGAGATGAGGCTAGAGGGAGAGATAGAGACCAGGCATGCAGGGATCTGGAGGGAGGAATACTTCAGGCAAAGGAGGATTAGGAGGCTGTCCAGGTGTGAGATAAAAGATCGAACTAGGATAACAGTTATGGAGATTGAGTGAAGTTAATCCAGAGAGGGAAGGTGGAGTTAATGGGCGTTGTGTTAGTTGTTCAGTAGTGTCTGACTCGTAGAAACTCTGTGGACTGAAGTCCACCAGCCTCCTCTGTCCATGGGATTCTCCAGGCAAGAGCACTGGAGTGGGTTGCCATGCCCTCCTCCAGGGGATCTTCCCAACCCAGGTATGGAACCCATACCTCCTGCATCTCCTGCATTGGCTGGTGGATTCTTTACCATTAGCACCAACTGGAAAGCCCTGAGTCAACAGGATCTGGTGATAAATCAAATGTAGAGCATACAGAAGGATGGCTCTGGCCTGAAGGCCATTCATGAAAGCAGGGGCCACAGGAACAGGATGAATTTTAGGGTGGGTGGTGGAGGACAGGGTTGGGGATGTCCCTCTGGCTATAGAGTTTTGCCAAGAAAATGCACTGGTCATAGCAAACACCCTTTTCCAACAACACAAGAGAAGACTCTACACATGGACATCACCAGATGGTCAACACCGAAATCAGATTGATTGTATTCTTTGCAGCCAAAGATGGAGAAGCTCTATACAGTCAACAAAAACAAGACCAGGAGCTGACTGTGGCTCAGATCATGAACTCCTTATTACCAAATTCAGACTCAAATTGAAGAAAGTAGGGAAAACCACTAGACTATTCAGGTATGACCTAAATCAAATCCCTTATGATTATACAGTGGAAGTGAGAAATAGATTTAAGGGCCTAGATCTGATAGACAGAGTGCCTGATGAACTATGGAATGAGGTTCGTGACATTGTACAGGAGACAGGGATCAAGACCATCCCCATGGAAAAGAAATGCAAAAAAGCAAAATGGCTGTCTGGGGAGGCCTTACAAATAGCTGTGAAAAGAAGAGAAGTGAAAAGAAAAGGAGAAAAGGAAAGATATAAGCATCTGAATGCAGAATTCCAAAGAATAGCAAGAAGAGATAAGAAAGCCTTCTTTAGCGATCAATGCAAAGAAATAGAGGAAAACAACAGAATGGGAAAGACTAGAGATCTCTTCAAGAAAATTAGAGATAACCAAGGGAACATTTCATGCAAAGATGGGCTCGATAAAGGACAGAAATGGTATGGACCTAACAGAAGCAGAAGATATTAAGAAGAGGTGGCAAGAATACACGGAAGAACTGTACAAAAAAGATCTTCATGACCCAGATAATCATGATGATGTGATCACTCATCTAGAGCCAGACATCCTGGAATGTGAAGTCAAGTGGGCCTTAGAAAGCATCACTACTAACAAAGCTAGTGGAGGTGATGGAATTCCAGTTGAGCTGTTTCAAATCCTGAAAGATGATGCTGTGAAAGTGCTGCACTCAATATGCCAGCAAATTTGGACAACTCAGCAGTGGCCACAGGACTGGAAAAGGTCCATTTTCATTCCAATTCCAAAGAAAGGCAATGCCAAAGAATGCTCAAACTACCGCACAATTGCACTCATCTCACATGCTAGTAAAGTAATGCTCAAAATTCTCCAAGCCAGACTTCAGCAATACGTGAACCGTGAACTCCCTGATGTTCAAGCTGGTTTCAGAAAAGGCAGAGGAACCAGAGATCAAATTGCCAACATCCGCTGGATCATGGAAAAAGCAAGAGAGTTCCAGAAAAACATCTATTTCTGCTTTATTGACTATGCCAAAGCCTTTGACTGTGTGGATCACAAGAAACTGTGGAAAATTCTGAAAGAGATGGGAATACCAGACCACCTAACCTGCCTCTTGAGAAATCTGTATGCAGGTCAGGAAGCAACAGGTAGCACTGGACATGGAACAACAGACTGGTTCCAAATAGGAAAAGGAGTACGTCAAGGCTGTATATTGTCACCCTGCTTATTTAACTTCTATGCAGAGTACCTCATGAGAAATGCTGGACTGGAAGAAACGCAAGCTGGAATCAAGATTGCCAGGAGAAATATCAATCACCTCAGATATGCACATGACACCGCCCTTATGGCAGAAAGTGAAGAGGAACTAAAAAGCCTCTTGATGAAAGTGAAAGAGGAGAGTGAAAAAGTTGGCTTAAAGCTCAACATTCAGAAAACGAAGATCATGGCATCCAATCCCATCACTTCATGGGAAATAGATGGGGAAACAGTAGAAACAGTGTCAGACTTTATTTTTTGGGGCTCCAAAATCACTGCAGATGGTGACTGCAGCCATGAAATTAAAAGAACGCTTACTCTTTGGAAGAAAAGTTATGACCAACCTAGATAGTATATTCAAAAGCAGAGACATTACTTTGCCGACTAAGGTCCGTCTAGTCAAGGCTATGGTTTTTCCTGTGGTCATGTATGGATGTGAGTGTTGGACTGTGAAGAAGGCTGAGTGCTGAAGAATTGATGCTTTTGAACTGTGGTGTTGGAGAAGACTCTTGAGAGTCCCTTGGACTGCAAGGAGATGCAACCAGTCCATTCTGAAGGAGATCAACCCTGGGATTTCTTTGGAAGGAATGATGCTAAAGCTGAAACTCCAGTACTTTGGCCACCTCATGCGAATAGTTGACTCATTGGAAAAGACTCTAATGCTGGGAGGGATTAGGGGCAGGAGGAGAAGGGGATGACAGAGGATGAGATGGCTGGGTGGCATCACTGACTCTATGGACGTGAGTCTGAGTGAACTCCGGGAGATGGTGATGGACAGGGAGGCCTGGCGTGCTGCGATTCATGGGGTCGCAAAGACTCAGACACGGCTGAGCGACTGAACTGAACTGGACGAGTCAGGACTACAGTGACCAAACTTTGGGAGAGTGTGTACAGAAAGGAGACAAGGTACCAGAGGAGCTTTGCTGGGGAAGCCCAGGCTGCAGGACATGGCCCAAGTTGATGTCAGAGCAAGTCATGGGAGAACTAAAAGGTCCTGGAGGCCAGGAGCCAAAGAAGAAGACCACTTCAAGAAGGAAGGAAGGTCTGGGCTGGGAAGAGTGCAGAGGAGTCATGTGGGATGAGGCTGGCCGAGTAGGAAGAACTTCTTTGGTTGGGTTGGGAGGAATGCTAATTTGCAACAGGGCTGAAGGATGAAAAGAGATAATGTGGAAGTGATGCACAGCGAAAGACTTTCAGGAAGGAAAGGAGGAAAATGGCCTGAAGGAGATGCACAGGGGGTCTTTTAGGATGGAGGAGACAGGACCTTTTTATGTAGGCTGGGAGGGGATAGTTGATGGCACCAAGTCCCTGATCTGGTGGTGAGTCTGGTTCAGGACCTTGGGAGGGAAGGACAGAAAGAGTCACAGTGAGTTGGGGGGTGGGTGACAAGTGGAGGGAGGGTCATCTGGGTGGCAGGCAGTGGGCAAGATGGTTTGTGATTAGGTTTGTGAAGGGCCGATTAGGCAGGTGGTGGGTTGGAGAGGGAAGGGCAAGTTTGGACAGCCACCAAGGATGCTGGGTGAGGAAGCTGCTGGGCTCAGCAGCAAGGCTGGGCTTGAGACTTCTCTTCCCTCACCCAGAGTGGACCCGGGGGACTCAGAAAACACCAAATAGGTTGGCTTTAAGCAGTGATTCCCCTCTAAGAGCTCCTCATACGTTTCCCCAGATGTTTCCCCATTATTTTCACCATATTGAGGGGAAATGCACAGAAGAGGAGTGGGAATTAACATTCTGACTTGATGTGGGGAAAGAGCAGAGAAGTCCTCAGAACGCTTCTGAGAGCAGCCAGGATTTTCAGGCAGAAACCCTGGTTCCTTGAACCAGACCATCGGGCGGCAGTGACTTGACGGTCCTCCCCCTTCCTCCCTGCCCTCATGGCTCTCTTCCTCCCACCACCAGCCTTGATGCCTCCCTCTCTTCTGCCTTCTGGTCCCCCTACCCCTGCCCCAGCTCCAGCATCTCAATCCCCAAGATGGCAGCACTGTCCAGGCCTCTCACGAGTCTGCCCTTGCCCCTCCTTTCTGACTGCTGGGACTACTGCTGGCCTCTGCCTCCAGCCTCTCCTTCCAGTCCACCCTCTGCCAAGAGGCTTGTTCTAGAATATACGTAAATCTAACCACGTATCCTCTGACTTCTGAAGTCTTTCAGAGATTCCCAGGGTGTCTAGGTAGAGACCCAGACTCTTTAGCACGGTGTTCCAGGCCCCTCATTGGCCCAGAGCTCCTCGGGTCTCCTCTGCCCCCATGCTTTTGTTTAAGGGGGTTCTCCTGAGGGGGAAGCCCTGTTCCCTTTTCCCACATTTCAGGGCTCAGCTGAAACATCACCTCCTCCGTAAAGTCGGCATTGACCACCTAGGCTGAGTCTCCTCCCTCATCTAAGTCCCCATAGTGCCCTGCACTCCAGTAGCATCACCCCTCCCAAGTGTGATAGCAGGCTGTTCTTACATCTGTCTCCTTCCCCTGGACAGGGGCCAGGGTGGATCCTTTGTTATGTTCCAGCAAGGAACAGAGTTTGGAGCCTTGTGGGTGTTGAAATGAATGAATGAGTCAATATTCTCCTGGATCTTGTGTCATCAGTGTGGGAACCACTGCTAATAGTTATCTTTATTTTTCTTAATGCGTCATTCAGTTTCATACAACCAAACGCACAGGGATTCAAAGACCCAGGAAGTGGGCTTTGCAGAGCATGTGGAAAAGGATTCTTGGGAGCCTGCACAGGGGACCACCAGCACCTGGCTTCCCGGTGTGCCTGCAGAAGCTCTCCATGAGGCCATTCACCAGGACCCCATTCACCAGCTGGGTCTCTGGACAACTGGGACCAAGAAGCACTGATCGCTGGGAAGCCCGAAAGAGGTAGCCATCAGTCACCGACTCAGGCTGGCCCATGGCTGCCCTGCCCAGAGGCAGGGGACTGACTGCATGGAGTGAATCCTGCTCTAAGAGGCCCTGGCTCCCCGTGTCTGCGTGACAGCCCTGACGGTTAAGATGGTTGTGCATAGTCACATCTGCAGGTAATTTCTGCATCCATCTGCATTGGAACAGATCTCATTCAATTAATTAGAACAACACCCACTGTCCCAGCGCCATCTCTCGGGCTGGAGGGGCCCTAGTATCCCCCGGACAGCACATTGCTCAGGCTGTCGGAACCCACTCTTCTAGCGGGTTCTAATTGCATTAGGAGTAACCATGAGGTCAGTGGGCATGCTTGTTACGGACGGCCTGGCCTCCAGCCGCCCGGGTGCGTGCACAAGGAGCCCCAAGGCCGTGCTGCCTGACATTTGCAATCGTTTAATGGGAATGAGTTCCATCTCTGAGCTCTGCTAAGCCTTTCATTCAGCAGCCAAACTGTCCACCCTGGACAGGACATAAATCCTGTTGGCAAGTCAGTGGGCCAGCTCTCCTCCTTGAGTTGCTTCTTCCCTGTAGCTTGCCAGGGGCAGCTGTTTGCACCCCAGCTTGGGAAAGACCCCAGGAAACTGATGAGGTGCAGGGGAGAGAGACCACTGCAGTAGGGGCCAAATTCCAGAGGACTAGTCCAGGTTGAGTGAGTTACTTAACTCTCTGAGCTTTGGTTTCTCACTTGTCCAAAGGGGATGATAACTTACTTCTCTTAATTATTCTGAGAATTAAAGGCCTTGACTATGCCAGACACCCTATAGATACACAGAAAAGTGCTTCTTTCCCACTCTGAACTAGCTGTGTGAACTTGGGTGACTACATGTAACCCCTGGCTTCGCTTTTCTCCTATGTAAAATGAGACTAAGATAGAGCCCATTGCATATGACTGCTGTGAGGGCTAAATGATGTAACCTGTGCAGAGTGATTAGAAAGGGGCCTGGCATGTGGCACTTAGTACCTGTCAGCTGTCATTGTTTTTACTTCTCTGTAGGACACAGTTATAGGGGAAAGGTCTGGTCAATACATCATTTAGGGTGCTTTGGAGGTTAATCCTCTTCTTGGTGGAGTCTGAGCTACATTGCAGTTTGGGAGGAGAAACAACGAGTGGGAGGGCTGAGTTCCAGACTGACCAAATGTCCTGTTCATTTAATGAATATTTATGGAGGTACTACTATGTGCCAAGCACTGGGCTAAAAATATAGTGTTGATAGGAACGCCTACACAGGTTTCTGTCATTTGTGTGGTCTGGTGATTTTCTCTTCACTGGGTTATTCATTAAAAAAAAAAAAATCATCAGTGAAAGGAAAGAGGCTCCTTGACACCACCCTAGCTGAGTTTCTGGGGGTATTTCAAGGGACTCAGGTCCAGGGTGACTACTTTCTAGGATCTTCCTCTGTGCCTTCCTCTTTTTTCTAGTGGTAGCAGAATTCCTCCAGGAGTGCCATCCTAATTCCCCTCTGGACTGGACCATGTAGCTCCTGACTCTTTGTCTGTCACTAGCGATGCATACCTTGAAGTTGCCTGGTTCTTTGTCCATGACTGAGGAAGGACATGTCCTATGTCTCTTGCTTTCTGCTCTTCTCCAGAACCTAGTGGATGCCTGGTGTGGAGTAGGTGCTAGACAGATAACTGTCGAACAGAAGGCTGAAGCATGGACGTTGGGCCTGTGGCCAGATGTAGGACTGGGTCCTCTAAGAGGTAACCTGCCTCCACTTTGGACAGCTCCTTGGCCTCCCCTCTTGCCCAGTCCCTGTAGAATGTCTCCAGGGCCAGTGATTTCACTGTCTTCCTCTGGTTCCCTTTCCAGATGCCAAGCCCTGTTGGTCAGGAAGTTCTGCCCAATATCTGCCTAAATCTCTAGGAATAACTTAAGCCTGTTTTCCCAGAGCCAGGCAGCTCGGGAGGCAGATGAGTGTCCTCCCTGAATGCCTCTGCTTGCTCCCTGAAGGATAAGGGACCAGAACAGGAAAGCGAATGGGGCTGAGGGTGGGGGTTGGAAACAGGACTGACAAACATCAAGCACATGTTCCCGAGGAAATAGGATGTAGTTGTGGTGAGCGGGGCTTGGCAGCGCTCTGCATCTGACCAGAATCTTAAGAGCTTTCCTGGCGGAGAGGCGCTGGCAACAAAGAGGGGTGAGCTCTCACCATTTGGGGTGTGGGGCATCAGCGATCATGGAATGCCTGCCTGGTGGAGTCTGGCCGGGCGTCTCCAGAGACTCAGGTTTTCCCTGGCATGAACCAGGACAATTCACCACCACCGAGCAGGCCGTTGAGAAGGGGCCTCTAGCAGGGGTAACTCTGTAAGAAGGAAAGGGCCCATTCTCAATCCATGCTTGGGTGCATGCTAAGTCGCCTCAGCCATGTCTGATTCTTTGCAACCCCAGGGACTGTAGCCTGCCAGGCTCCTCTGTCCATGGGATTCTCTAGGCAAGAGTACTGGAGTGGGTTGCCATGCCCTCCTCCAGGGGATCTTCCCAACTCAGGGGTCAAACCCATGTCTTTTATGTCTCCTACACTGGCAGGCGAGTTCTTTACCACTAGCACTGCCTGGGAAGCCCCATTCTCAGTCCAGGTCAGTCCCAAAGGCAGAGGCCCCCTCCACCCCCCCCGAGCAGGACCTCAGACAGGTCACTGTGTCCTCTCCTCTCTGCCCTCACACTGGTGTTCACTGTCGCCTCCGCTGCACAGGCCTCATGCAGCTCAGAGGGATGAAGCAAAAACCTCACAAGGGCCCAGGGAACACCAACCCATACACTCCTTCCTGCCTCTTCACATCCTAAAGGGCTGTTTTCCATCTCTCTCTGGTTTTCCCAAAGTCACACTAGTTACTCCAGCAGAGGGTGGAGGGACAGCTCTGGGCCAGGAGGCAGGTGACTTGCAGTCAGTTTCCAGCTTTCTGTGACCCTGGGCCAGTCTCTTCTGTCTGAGCCTTGAGTTATTCCCCTGCACGGAGTGGCCAAGGGCAAGGATATTTAAATGCTTTTGGTTCTTTATAGTAACGGACTCTTCAGTATTTTGGTGAAAAATCTGAGTTGGAATGTTGATGTATAAAGCACATAAAAGCAAAACTGCTCTAGTTGGAGTGGGGGAGGGTCTGGGGTCCCATCAGCTCAGCCTCCCACAAACCCAAGACCGAAACCCACAGGACCATGGGACCTCTAAGAGACTTACTGCCCTCAAGTTCAACTGGGGCTCCTAAGCGGGTTAGGACTGGGAGGTATAAGGGCAGCGCTATCAACTGGAAAGGTGTTGACAACTAGTTCAACTGCAGAGATGGGGGAGGCTAGGCTCGTTGTGCTTTGACCACAAAATAGAAGTAGCTTTCTGCGATGGTCCCGGCTCCAGCTAATGGAGCACTAGAACGACCCGCCTTCCTCCTGAAGCTAGGCATAGAAGGAGACGAGTCCCCAGGCTTTCCTCCGGAGGGGCTGAGGACACACTGCCCGGAGTCAGGAGATCGATCTGATGGCCTCCCAGGGGCCGGCGCCTCGTGTGGGTATAGCAGGTGTGGAGGAGAGCTCCGAGCACGAGTGCCCCTACCAAGAAGTGGCTTGAGTGCTCGATCCAGCCTTGCCCTCTCCAGGGGGATTGACTTTGAGACACCCGACCAGACCCTGCCTCCAGCCTCTGCTCCGGAAACCCCCTCATTCCACCGTGTCTGCTTAATCCCTGTTCACAGCAGGCTGACCTCCCACCTCCGTGGCCTCACACTGCGCCTGCCCCAGAGTCTCGCAGGCCTCCTTCGAAAAATAAATAAATACTTTCTCCATTATCCCATTAACAGCTTCACAGGTTTTTCTGCTATTAGTTCCCAACTCCAGTGAAAGTGGAAACACGTGTCCTGAAGAGCCTCGCTTGCCCACCAGCCGCTATGGGGCTGGTGCTAAACTCCAGGTGCATGCTGGGCCTGTCCACCTGCAGCCGCCCATGGTGGAGAGGTGGGGTCAGAACCGGCTCTGCTCCCCCAGCCTCGAGTTCTGCCAACCTCAGTATATAGCAGCCACCCCCCTCAGCACACACACACACCGGGTATGCCGCAGCTTTTGTGCACTGCTCCTCAAAGACGGTGCATCTTCATACAAAGCTCTGTACCTCTCTGGACCTCAGGTTCTTTCTCTCTTTTTGCTTATATCTATTTATTTATCTGGCTGCGCCACATGGGATCTTCAATCTTCACTGCGGCCCGCGGAATCTTTAGTTGCTGCATGTGGGGTCTAGTTCCCTGATCAGGAATCAAACTGGCCCCCCTGCACTGAAAGCTCGGAGTCTTATCCACTGGACCATTAGGGAAGTCCCGGATCCTTTTTTCAAAGGGAGCTTATAATCCCTGGCTTGCAAGATTGGAGGACCAAAATAACCTGAGAGAACAAAGTGAAGTGAAAGTCATTCAGTTGTGTCCGACTCTTTGAGACCCCATGGACTACACAGTCCATGGAATTCTCCAGGCCAGAATACTGGAGTGGGTGGCCTTTCCCTTCTCCAGGGTATCTTCCCAACCCAGGGATTGAAGTCAGGTCTCCCACATTGCAGGCGGATTCTTTACCAGCTGAGCCACCAGGGAAGCACCCTGAGAGAACAAGGACAGTCTTAAAAGTCACAGAGTGCTTTACCAGTCGGTAGGGTGTTTGGGAAATATTTTATTTTTCTGACCTTCGCTCCTACAGGTTTAAAAAAGGAAGGCCAGTCCTTCCGTATAGCTCAAGGCAGGCCTTTGGTAGCTCAGACTGTCTAGCTTTGGCTCATCTGCCTTTCCTATGTGCACACCTCTGTCTGCTTCCTGTGGCCAGGGCTCTCTGAGAAGATTCTAGGATGCTGGATCATCAGCTCCTCACAGTGGGGCAGGGAGCTGCCCGGAGGCCTCATCGAGCACCCCCACAATGCCCAGGACAGGCCCTGGTCCAGAGCAGAGTCAGGCTGGGAGCTGGGGGTGTGTTTGTCTCTTCCTTCTATCTCTTGGCCCCTTTCTCTCCTCCTCTGCTTATGGCCCCAGGGGAGGGGGCCCAGGAGAGGTAAGGCCTGCACTTCAACCCAGGTGTGCAAGAGTGTGGGCTGTTTCTGGCTGCCCACTGGGCACCAGACTGCCCTATTTTCCTGGGCAGAGCCTGACAGCAGCTGGCATCTGTCTACAACGCCTGTGAGGTCACTGCTCTGCCTTCCTGTTTCTAATAAACTAGGACTAAGTCTGGCTCAAGTCATCTCTGAAACCCTCCGTCCCTTGGCTCCCACACTAGTGCCCCTCCCAACCCCTCCCAGTACCCCAGCCCTGCTTCATACCTCTCTTTTTCTTTTTTTAATATTTATTTATTTACTTGGCTGTGCTGGGTCTTAGCTGTGGCACATGGGCTCTGTTTTTTTTGTTGTTGTTGTTGCAAAATGTGGGATCTAGTTCCCTGACCAGGGATCGATCCCAGGCCGCCTGCATTGGGAGCACGGAGTCTTAACCTCTGGACCACCAGGACAGTGTCCTGCTTCACTTCTCTTGACTGTGAGCTTCGTGAGACAGGGAGGATGTCTCGTGATCCCTAGGCAAGTAGTGTTGCCCAGGCCTCGGGGTCAGCCGTGCTCCATCCAGTGCCAAGTTTGCACTGTGGCTCTCTTCTTAATGAGCTGTTTAGCCTTGGACAAAGGCCCCGACTTCTCTGTACCTCTAATTTTCTCATCTTTAAAGTGCAGGCAGCATATTGGTTTGCTGCGAGGATCTAGCGAGATGATGCGTTAACAGAGTACCTGGCACTTTGCAAGCCCTCCGAGAAATAAGCTGTTGGTTACTTTCTCCCATCTCTGCAACTCAGCTCAGGCCTGGTGGAGTGAGCAAATGTTCTGTTCCAGGCCCCAGATCCCCAATTCCCCAGCCCCTCCTTCTGATTCCTGGCCAGGTGAGAGATGCTGTCAGCTCTGCCAGAGTGTGGTTCCCTGGCCCAGGAAAGGTTTCCAGACACCTGGGAGCAGCGGGATGACTATGCCCAGGAAGCCTCTCAGCCACGGCCTCTCAGCAGATAGCACCCTGGGGCTCATTCCTGGACGGGGAGCTGGATATACCCACCTGCACCACTGAACTTGGCCTCACCATCCTGTCTGAGTTGGCACAACTTACCAGTGCCCTGCTCCTCACTGCAGGTCCATGCCACCTGCACGGCAGCATCCGGCCTTCCTTTCCCTGCCTATCCGAAGCAGGAGGTCCCTTTTCACCCATCAACCAGCCACTCTTGCCCCCTTGGTTCCTCCAAAAGTTGCAGGACCAGGGCATTGAACCAGGGCATTCTGCCACCTCTGAGCTGCTAAGCTGCTCTCCACGTCACCCTTGGAGCAGGTGAAGTAAGGCTGGGACTGGCTGAGGGCCACCTGTAACCCGCTGTCTCTTGTCTTGGCCAATGTTGGTCCTCACGGGAGCAGGTAAGGGCTGAATCTCATCACCCTGGGATCCTGGACTCTGCAATCAGGGGCTGGGGGCCTTTGGAGAGGGTCTTGGGGCCAGCTAAATACTTTGGCCTCAGGTTCCATGCAGGCCAGGATGGGGGTGGGCAGGCCCAGCCCTTTCTTGCCAGACACTGGTGGGGGGCTGGGCTTGGCCTTGTGGGGGAGCTGGCCTGAACAGAGCAGAAGCAGGGGCTGGGCCACCTGACCTCCTGTGAGCCCAGAGGCTACAATTCCTGAGCGCCTCTCCCCTCTGAGCAGCTCTCCTGGGAAAGCTGGCAGGTCTGGGTCAAGGGGAGGGAGTCTGGTATGGACCATATTCAGGGGCGGATTAGCTGAGGGAACTGCTCCCACCAGCAGGGAGGGGAGAGATAAAGCCTGGGAGCTGGAGAAGGGGGGCTCAGCACGGAGACATTCCCTCCCCTGACCCCAGGCCCGTGCAGAGCCGTGTCTGTGTTGGGGGAGGGGGCTGCCCCCTTTCCCAGGGTACTGGCCGGCCCTGGAGCCCAGCACTTTCTCAGGCCCTTTATTAAATTTCTCAGGAGCAAGAGGGGAGGTTATCCCTCCCCTTCTTCCCCAGGCTCCCCTCCTTTTGTCTCCCTCCCCAGGAGGGTCGGAAAGGAGCTTTTCTCATTATTGTGGTTATTAAAAAATAAATGAGCCAGGGACAGAGACACACGCGCAGAGACAGAGAGACTGAGAGACAGGCAAGCAAAGAGAGACAAAGAAAAGACAGACTGACCGAAGAGGGAGCTGGGAAGACAGAGACAGAAGGAGGCTGCCGCAGAGACCTTGAGAGCCCGGGAGAAATAGGTGGAGAGATCAGGGCTGCTTGGTGTAGGAGAGAGAAAGGAGGCTTTGGAACTTTGAGCTACATTTCATGTCACAGCTGTACACAGCTGTGTGGCCTGGGGCAACCTTCTTTACCTCTCTGGGCCTCACTTATCTCATCTGCAAAATGGAAATAATAACTTAGTTTGTAGCATCACCTTGAAGCATAGAAATAACATCTGTCCAATGCTGAGTGCAAAGCCTAGAGCTTAGTGAGTGCTCAAAACACGGCCTTATCAGGTTACACGTCTGTGCTTATGTATGGGCTGCGGGACAATGGCAGAGAGAACCAGGTGGTGCCCGGGGAAGTGCCCAAGGTCCGTGGGGCAGGGCTGGGAGTGTTAGAGCGCCTCACCCAGGGAATGACTGTTCAGGGATCTGGTACCCACTCCTTGTTCCTCACCTCACTCCTCTGAGCCGATTCTTGATTCCTAAGTGGGAAGGAAACTGGAATCAGAGGCCGTCCATCTCAGGCTGTTTTCCTTTCTCTCCTAAATGAAAAGCTTTGGAAGCAAACAGACAGACCTGGCATCGAATTCCAGAAATGTACTCTTAAGTTTTTTTAAGGGCAAAGGGCTAGTAATGTTTGGGTTTTCTCTTTTTTAATTGAGTTATAAAATTCTCTTATAAAACCCACTCACTTTGAGTGTACAACTCAATGATCTTTAAGTAAATGAACAGGGTTGTGCTACCATCACCCCAGGCCAATTTTAGAACATTTCCTTCACCCCCAAATTATCCTTCGTGCCTGTGTAAGTCTCTCTGAACTCCAGGCGCCTACTCATCTGTTTTCTCTCTCTATGGATCTGCCTTTTCTGGATATTTCCTATGAACAGGGTCATGTAGTGTGTGGTCTTTGGCTTCTGACTTCTCTCACTTAGCTTCGTGTTTTGCGATGCATCTGTGCCGAAGCAGGTAGCAGGCCTCCACCCTCTTCTAAATGCTCTGCAGTCTTCTGTTTATGAGTACACCCTGTGTTGCACATTCATCCACCAGCTGATGGACACTTAGGCTGTTCATAGGGTATTTTAAGGGTTAAATAAGATAGTGTATGTAAAGTGACTAGATCAATGAATATCAGATCATTTTAAATAGATGAAGAGGAGAGCCAGAGAGAGATTTCCTTGTAGGCTTACCCAGCAGCAGTCAAGAGGTGGGAGCTTTTTGTAGTACCTTATTCTCACTTCACCACCCTAGAGTTATCCTCTCTGCTTTAGGGAGAAGAAAACCACCCCCTTGGAGGACTGTCTGTGGTCACACCCACTAAGTGTAGAGCTGGGACTGTGTGAAGCTGGCCTGTGGGCCCCAGCCCTGCAGCAGCCACTCCACTGTCCAGGACCTGCCCTTGGGCCCCCCAGGGAGCACCAGGGTAGGGCTGGAATTCCAGCCAGCCCCAGCTCTCAGCGCCCAGCGCGCCCAGCCCAGCACGTTTACTCCACCCACCGGGGCCTGCTGCTGCTTAACCTACAAATCCCTGCACCCCCACCCCACCCCCATGTCTCCTCTCTCCTCTCCGTCCCTGCGGAGTCTCCAAGCATGGCCCATCTGCTGTGCCCGGCACTGCCTCACCATCTACTTTCTTTAATCTTCCACAACTCTTGAGCATTGGTGTGAAGGCTCAGAGAGGTTCGGAAACTTGCCCAAGATCACACAGTCTGTGTGCAAGTGGTGGAACCCAGATTCCAGTGTCTCCATCTGTTTGATTCCCAAGGCCATTCTCTCTCTCTCTCCCTCTGCTCCCCTCCCTTGCAGAGCATGGAGCTCCACATCTGGCTCCCAAATGACCCCCCCAGGAGGGAAGGCAAAGGCCTGGGGACCCCGTTTGCAGGGACGGGGGGGAGAGGAGGGGTGGGCAGAGGGACAGAACTGGCCTTCTTCCCTCCAAGTCGGCTCAGAGGCCCTGTCTAGGGTGCCCGGGTGCTGAGCTGCCCTCTTCTGTCCTAGCTTCTTTTGGGAGACAATGTGCTTCTCATTAGGCTGGTGTTGGGTTTTGCAAACCACGCGGTCTAATTGTGAAGCGTTGGGGGTGTGAGTAAGTGCGCATCTCGTGTGAGAAGAGAAGTCAGGCCTCTCCCACCTCTTGCAGAGGGGGGCTCCCAACACACTGGACACAGCTGTGCCCCAGCCCTCACGGAGTGCTAGCCCAGAGGGGCATGGAAGGGGCTTCCGAAGAGAAAGAAACCTTTTGAGCAGGGGCCAGTGAGGGAGAGGCCAGGCCCACAGTTTTCATCTGCACCCCCCGGGGATGGGAGAGCCAGCCGGCTCCAGGCTCCTCGAGTTGCCTCCCCTCTGATTAGGGTCCCCAGGGCAGGGCCGGGCCCCTCAGGACCGTCTCCCAGCCCTGGGGCTCCCTCCTCAGCCTGTCCGCACACCCAGCAAGAGGGAAGCAAAGGGGCTGCCCCTCCGCCCCGTTCCACAATGCTGAGTTCACAGTGGAGAAGCTGGGTAATGAGCATGTAACTGAGTTAGGCCCACGGGAGCCTCCAAACGCTCCGGTTTCCTCCCCACCCAGCGGGTCTGTCTGGGTGATGGCAAAGGGGCCGTGGACGCCGCCTTCTCAAACGTTCCAGAATCTTCTCTGTGAGTGTGAGCCAGGCCTCCCCCTTCCCTGCCACCACCCCGCCCCCCCCACTGGCGGGGGACCGGGCAGAGTGTGACTGTTATGCTGCCGGAGCTCCCGTCCCTTCCCACAGTGCACACACGCCTGTCCCAGCCGCACGGAGACCCACGTGAGACCCTCAGTCCCAGTTCCTGACACGCGCACACGCAGACGTGCACTCACAGATGCGATCACCCAGACACACAGATGTTTGCACCTCCATCACACACACTACCCAGACCCCCTGTGTAGGCGCTTAGAGTCACATACACACTCAAACACACTTCTGGGACATACATTCAGGCATGTACGCGTCCATAGGCACACTTGCAGCTACACACACCGCCAACTGTTTGCAGACACATGCAGGAATGTCCTCTTTCTCAGGTTAGGATTTCATGCAAGGAACCCTAGAATTCTAGCCCTGGAAAGGCCCTTGAAAATACACTTGCCCAGCACCCCTACCTCCACCCCGCAGGCCCTCCTCAGTGGCTACAATACCACCCATGGAGAGACCCAGCTCTTCCTCTAGGCTCCAAGGTTAAGGAGTTCTCATGACATCTGAGGTGTGGTCCTTTGGGAATCACTTGCAGCAACCCACAACCTCAGGTGCTGAAGCCCAGGGGGCTAGCTCTTAAAAGGGTTCTGGTGGGACGTGGGTCGGGAGGAGGATTCACAGGGGGCCTTGCCAAAGAGAAAGATTGGTTTGGATTAGGGAGGACCCCTTGTCCCATCCAAGCTGAGAACATTGCGCTTGTTTGTTTGCTTGGACCAAAGGAGGAGGAGGAGGAGCAAGGAGCCCAGGCCCCTGTCTCATGATGCTGTCAGCAGACACGGCAAGTGTGGGGTGGGGACCAGGCAGGGGCAGGTCAGCAAACCTGAGCTGGATAGCTGGTGTGGCCCACCCCTAGTCTGGGCAGGATGACTAGGAGGGGAGGGGCAGGGTACGGGCTTTGAGGGAGTGGGAGGGAATGGGCCAGGGTTGTGTAAAGGAAGAGAGGCCCCACCTGTCTGAGGCCAGAGGGACCGGAACGAGCACCTTGCGTGTGATCTCGAATAAGACTCACCTTTCCTGGGGCCCAAGACCCGAGCTCCAGGTCACCTGACTTTCTGAGACCCCATGGACTATAGCCCGCAAGGCTCCTCTGTCCATGGAATTTTCTGGGCAAGAATACTGGAGTGGGTTGTCACCTCCTCCTCCAGGGGATCTTCCCGACCCAGGGATTGACCTGAGCCTCTTGCATCTCCTTCACTGGCAGGCAGGTTCTTTGCTGCTAGTGCCACCTGGACAGACACCTCTGCTCCATTCATTACTCCCCTCCTTCTTTCCGGGGTTAGCGCCTTCCCCTGGGCTCATCCCATGGCTCCTAGGCTGCAACTTATCTCTCTGTGTTGTAACCAATTACCTGCCTCCTCACTAGATGGTGATCATATTTTATGTCATTCATTCATTCATTTATTATTAGCTGCATAACTTGGAGTCCTTCATTTTCTTCTCTAAAAGATGGATAATGATAGCACCCTCCTCAGGATTGCTAAGGTCAAATGAGTTACTATATATGTAAAGTTCACACAATATCATCTGGTACAGAGTAAGTGCCATGTAAATCCAGCTTAAAAAAATGTGGACCTGCACACCAGACACTGAGGCTGGGAACACAACAATGAGCAAGGTGGACACAGAGCTCCATCAAAACCTTGCCATCTTAATCAAGCAGTCACAGTGATGCTGAAGGGGAAGGCAGGCTTGTAGGGGAGCACAAGTCTCGGGGTCCTAACCTGGGCAGAGGGTTGGAGAGGGGCGTCCTGAGGCAGGGACATTCAAGGAGAGACCCCAAGTGTGAGTAGGCATAGTCAGGTAAAGAGCCGAAGAAGGGTGTTGCAAGCAGAGGGAAAAGCTGGGCAAAGGCCTGGAGGCAGGATGTCTAGATCGTTAGAAACTCCAGGGTTTCACCCCGAGCCTGGCCCAGGGTAAACCCTTGGTTGTTATTTGTTGAATGGAGCACTGGTCTTTTTCTAGCTCCTGGAGTGGACGCTCACACTTTATTCCATGGAATCTTCGTGGCAGCCTTGCAAGATGGGGGCTAAGGTACCCCATTCCACAGAAAGACTGAGGCCCAGCAGCTTCAGTGATGTGATTGGGGGCCCAAGTCACACAGTGAGTGGTGACTCAGTGACAGACAGGATGCTTTATCTTTCAGAGAGCTTTGGTGGGTCAGGGGGATATTTTTCTGCTGCTGTTGCAGAGGATCCTTGAACAAAGACCCAGGCATGAATAGCCAGGCTGGGGACAGGCCTCCAAGGCCCTCACTGCTGAGATGTAGCCCCCGGGGCCTGAGACCAAAATGCCTGGAGCCCAAATTTCTGTCCACCTTTGTCCATCCTGAGCCTGTGGTCTGACTCCCTCGCATACTCAGCCTCTTGGTGTGACCTGGAGACCCCAGCTCGGGGGCCCACCCCTCCCAGCTCTCCTTCCTTGGAATTCCTGGGTGCTGCATCTGGCTCCTGTCAGAACGAGGCCTCTGGGCCTCCGCTCCCCGGGCAGTGCTCAGGAGCTTGTATCTGTAGCTGCAGCAGATGTCAGCCTGGGATGGAGCCATTGTGAGGGGTGAGGGTGAGGCCTGCCAGGATACCGCATGTCCAGTACCCTTCTCCAGGCCCCTGTCTGCCCCCACCAGGCCTGCTGTACTTTTCTTATTAGACCCTTAAACGGACACAGCTGGGTACAGGCAAGACAGCGTGTCTTCCTTTGGAGAGCTCAAGTCCCCAGAGGAGGCCTTGTCTGTGCGGTGTCGGGGAGCAGAGGCCAGGCCCAAGGACTGCAGGGCCAGGGGTCAGGGTACCGCCGTGTCTGAGGGCTGCTCAAGCCTGGCTGATGGCCCTCAGCCCCATGCCTGGCCAACTGTCAGCCTGTTTCCAAATTTAAAATGCTTATTCCTTAGGGTTCCAGGTTTTTGACCCCAGAAAAAATTCCAAGCCCCCTACACAGATAAGAAAACTGAGGCCCTGTGGATGCTTGGAGGGACCAGGGGTAGGTCTCTCTTCCCATCTTCCCGGGGCAGAGGAAGCAGGAGGTCTGTCTGTCTGTCCTTCCACGCATGCATCCTCAGGCCACTCTCAACCCCCGACCCCTCTAAATGCTCCCTGGAGCCTGTCCCCAGCCACCCCGTTCCAGGGAATGTGATGAAAGCCCTATTTATTATACTTCAGCTCGGACAGTTGTTTCAGATGGTTCTAATTCGTTAGCCTGCTCACACATCTGTTCCTGGTTGAAGTCAGAGAAGAGAAAGAAAAAAGGAAAACTCGACGCGTTTCACACACCCTCACTCAAATGCACATGGACTGGCTTTACCCCCCGCCCCCTGCCACCACAACAGAGCTTCACAATCCACCCCCGCCTCCCTGCCATACTTACACCCCACTCACTTTCACTCCCCTGCCCCACTTGCCCGGCTTCCACAGGTGTGCTTGCACTCAACAGACCCAGTTGACACACACACCCCAGTGTGCATGCTGGTGCCTACACAGCCCTGCACCTGTCCCTCCCCCCCGCCCCCGCCCCTACTCCCCCCGCCGCCGCAGGTCCTGCACTGTCTGCACACCTCCCAGGTCAAAGGTAAACCTCACAGCACTGGAGTTGGGGGCCCCGGATCAAGTCTTGGCTTCCAGTCTAGGTGCTGACTCTCTGAGCCCAGGGTCTAAGTCCGTCCTCTGGGCCTCAGTTCCCTTGTTTATAGAAGGATGTTTTCTGCTTCCTAACCTCAAGGGCTATCATTTTGGTTCAGATTTTGCACATGAGCACTCAGCCTGATGCCAGGCAGTGAGCTGGGGCTCCCAGACCAGAACACGGGTCCTTATTACTGAGTCTGCTTCCATCTTCCCCCCACACACATGCTCCCACATACTGACCTGCTCCTATGCTGAGTACGCAGGTACAGGGTGGGATGGAAAGATTTCCAGGGTCCCGAGGAATCTTGAGGTCCTGCAATCCTTGACACTCGGCCTCCAAATGTATACAGCTGCATGTGCCTGTGTGCTCAGCAACCCAGGACAACACACACACACACACACACACACACACACACACACACACACAGGTGCAGGGGTAAACAAAGAAGCAAAACCTCCCCCATACACAATCCTTAACACACCCACACTTCCCCCTGCTCTGCAGGGCACAACTGATTCCCTTCTCAACTGATCCACACATTCACACCCAGCTCCGCACACTAGGGGAAGAGCCAGGATCCCCTGGGAAGGGGCAGGTCTGGGTTCCTAGGGATAAAGCTGGATATCTGGGGTGGAGGCTGAGGGAGGAAGTCAATCTCTCCTGCTTCTGGGCAGGCTGGAGGGCCCTATTGCGGGGGGGAAGGGAGGATAGCCCCACCCAACTCTAGGGACGTAGGGTGGGCAGGGCGGGGAGATGATCAACACCTCTCAGATGCGTGGCAGTGCTGGACTGCGACTAAGACCCCCCAACACACACAAGTGCTGAGCTGGCTGCTCTGGGCTCATTGAGGTCTAACAAGGAAGACCCTTTTTCCCACCTGCTTTGGGGTCTGGGTTGAGTGAGCAAGGGGCTATGATTCACAGCTGGAGGGCCAGCTCGTGGAAAGTGGAAGGAGGCAGGGTGGGCCTTGGAGACCTGAATCTCATTGGCTGTCCAGCCTGCTCTGTGCAAGTCCCACCTGGGGCAGGCTGGCACAGAGAGGACAGCCCTCCGTAGACTCAGACTTGGGCCCACCACCTGATGCTGCTTATGGAGCAGTGTCCGTCATCACACCAACTGCACAGTGCACACTCAGCCACTTCCTGCTTCCGCTGGGCCTCTGACGATGACTTTCCTTGAAATGTAATTGCTGCCTGACTCGTTCCTCTCGCCATCTGGACTGCCCGCAAGGACAGGAGCCAAACCTTTCTTATCTTTCATTGCTTTCTAGTTTTGTTTTGTTTCAGTTTGCGTGAGTGCTCAGTTGTGTCCGACTCTTTGTGACCCCATGGACTGTAGCCCACCAGGCTCCTCTGTCCATGGGAGTCTCCAGGCAAGAAAGCTGGAGTGGGTACCATGCCCTCCTCCAGGGAATCTTCCCATCCTGGGGATCAAACCCGCATCGCTTATGTCTCCTGCATTGGCAGGTGGATTCTTTACCCACTGAGCCCCCTGGGAGGCCCTTGTTTTAGTTTAAAACTTGACATATAGTAAGTGCTTCATAAATACTAATTAAATACATGAAATGAGTGAATGAATGAGTGAGAGCTTCAGCCCAGTCTCCCAGACATTCTTGGTTTTGCTTGGAGGGGCTGGGTGATTAGAAGATGGGACCTTTAGCTGGGAGTCGGGACACCTGGCTTCTAATATCTAAGTGACAGAGTGACCTTGGGTAAGTCACTTCCCCTCGCTGGGCCTGGTCCCCTCCTCTGTGAGGTGGAGGAGAGCTGGTGGCCAGGTGTTTCCTGACGTGTTTCTTGCTCTGCCACCAATCGTGGGCCATGCTGTCTGGGTGGCCTGGCTCTTGTTTTCTGGGAGGGACAGGGACATGAGAGGAGAATCTGAATATCCTTTACTCTAAAGAATAAACTCTGACCCTCGAGTAGCATTCAAGGCCTTCTACCTTCCAGTCTCAGTCCCAACTTCTTCCTTATTTCATTCCCTTCCCTCACCCCATACAACACTCTCTCTCTCTCTCTCTATCTCTCATGGACACTGGGCAAAACAATACACTCACAAGAAAAAAGGAGCTTGGGCCTGTACCTGCTGTCAGCATCTTGGTGTGATGGAGGAAGTACCGGCCGTCAAGTCAGACGATTTGAGTTCAGATCCAGGCTTGAGCACTCACGGGCAGAGCACTTAGCCTTTCTGTGCCTCAGTATCCTCATCAGAAAGTTGTAAACAGTAATATCTTCCCTGTGGGGATGCTTCTGATCCAAGGAAGCTAGTGTCTGTGAAGCACGCTGAGTGTTGTGTGACCCTGAAGAAGGAATTATTAGAAATCTGCGTCGTGCTCAGTCCCCTGACAAGGAGCTGAGAGATTTGGGAAAGTTGTTGCCAATTTTGGGGGACTCATGAGCTAACCAGGAGGATAGATGCATAGCCAGGAACCCCATGGGAAAAAATAATGTAATTGGAAGTAAAGGGCAAATGACAGGCTGAGGGAAATAGTTGCAATGGATACAACAAACAAATAATGAATATTCTTTCCATCTATCAATCTCGTACAACCTAAGGAGGAAACTCCCCACGAAGAGCTCAATAGATTAATGGGATATGGATACAAAATTCACAGGACAGAATATAATACTGTATATCAACTATTACTCAATAATTTTTTTTTAATTCACAGGATAGAAATTATAAATGTTTAGTGGTAGACATTTGTAAAATATATTCCATCCATATCAGTCATCAAAGAAAGGCAAATTAAAGCAATGGTAACACTTCTGCCTATCAAATTAGCAAAGTTTTTTTTTTTTTTCCTTTAAAGAGAATACCCAGTGGAGGTAAAATCATAATGAGAAGGATAGCCTCAAACACAACCACCTTTTCTCTACTCATCAGTCAATACTTCTCAGGCACATGTGACCTGCCGGGCACAGTTCTGGGTGCTGGGAAGCAGGCTGACAATGTAAATGAAGATCCTTCAAAGCAGGCGCACCAGCCGTGCTGTTAGAACTCGTGTCCACAGCCCTGACTGACATGGTTGAGCCGGGTGGTGAGTCACAGAGAGGTGGGTGCAAACCTCGGTGTCTTCAGCGGCACCTGAGCAGGGCTGCCTGGGTGGCCAGGCCCCGTCCTTGTCTGCACAATGAAGACGGGCTTCCCTGGCAGCTCAGTGGTAAAGAATCCACTTGCCAAGGCAGGAGACGTGGGTTCGACCCCTGGGTCAGGAAAATGCCCTGGAGAAGGAAATGACAGCCCACTCCAGTATCCTTGCCTGGGAAATCCTATGGACAGAGGAGCCTCATGGACCATCGTCCGCAGGGTCACAAAAGAATTTGCCGTGACCTAGTGACTAAACAACACTGCGGATGATCACATCCAGCCCACAGCACTGTTGAGCGCTAAGAAAGCCAACAAATGTATGACATCAGACCTCAAGTGACTTCCCCACGGGCGGCAGAGCCTGTGGACATGTGATGTCCACTGTGCGTTGTTTATCTTGGGGGGAAATACCCACCCAAGTGTCTAAAACTGGAAGAGGGGCAAATATATGTTGTTCCATTAACTACATCACCTATAGAAGCCATTCAAAATGGTGCAGCAAAAGATTTTTAATGACACAGCCCAATACTTGCAAAATGTCAGTTGATGGTACGTGAAAAGTGACATAATTGCTGCAAAACAGCATCCCCAGAAGGTATGAGTTCTATCACAGTGAGGTGATTAAGGATGAGTCTACTCCTGCTTTGTTTTCTAAATGATCGTAATTGCTCTCATAACCAGGAGCTAGTTATACATAATTAATGTTACATACTATAATTCACAGTTGGTATATTGCCAGAAGGACCTTGTCACGCAGGGAGTCAAAACGCTATCACAGTGAGTAACGCCGAGCCATGAAGAAACTTCAGGCTTCTTAAAACAAGGATCATTTCCTGCTTATCTGTGTTTTCCTAGCACACTGCTGATCCTAATCAATCAGTCACTGAGAAACTGTGTATTTGCCTGCTTTACAAGCGTCCTGTCATTTCTCCCAACAACCCTGTAAGGGGGGGAGCTATAATTACTTCCATTCTATACATGAGGAAACAGAAGTTGTCAACCTCTAGAGACTTGCCAAGGTCACAAAATTAACCGGGCAGAGTTGGGATTTGAACCCAGCTCAGTCTGGCTCCAAAGCTCTGTGTTTAGCCACTTTGCCCTGCCATGCTGTGAGAGAGCAAACACTCATTAACTCTCTGGTGCTGGAGACCAGAGACGCAGAGATGACGAACCACAGCAGGGAAAGTGCAGGAAGGCACACCCTGCTTCCATGGCCTGAGACACGGGACAGGAGGCGCGGGGACTCAGAGTCGGGCTTCCTGCAAGAGGGCAGCCGGTCAGAGACAGGGGCACTAGGAACGTGAGCTTGTTTCTAGGGGAGGAGTGATCTGACTCTTTGTAGGTTGGATTTGAAGAGATGGCGGGTAGCTGGACGTATTGACTGATGTGAGGATAGGAGAACCAAGCTGGAGAGAGATATATGGAGGAGCCACAGGGCTCTGGGTTAGGAGGCCGGCAGGGCAGTTGGGGAAGGGAGAATGTTTGTTGGGGATGTGCCATATGCTCTGTTTTGTGTCAGCTGTGTTTTGGGGTGCTGGGGTGCCTGTCCGGTCACACCCCTTAAAGAACTGTCCTCTACCCACAATCCCTCCCGAAGCCACATGTGCCCCATGACCTCATCATCCGGCCCACAGGTGTTTGTACCAGGGGTCAACAACAGAGTCAACTGAGGGCCAGTAAACACCTCTCCCTGGAATGGCTTGGGACCCTGGGAGACGGGAGTAGAAGCTGGGCAGCCACGCTATCAAGTCACAGAGCGGAAAATTATACATGTTTAGCGGTAGACATTTGCAAAATAGATTCCATCTTATCAGTCATCAAAGAAAGACACATTGGCAAAGTTTGGAGAAGCCCCTGGTGGTCCAGTGGTTAGGGCTGAGTGCTTTCTTTGCAGGAGTGTGGGTTCTGCCTCTGGTATCCTGCAAGCCAGATGGTTTGGCCAAAAGAAAATACTGAAGGTGGGTTGGGCCATGAGTGGCATTGTGCAAGCCAGTCTTCAGAAAGAAGACACACCTGCCCAGACAGAAGTGGTAATAAGGGACCAGGTGACCCCATAGAGGGACAGATGGAGAGTGATGACTGTCACCCTTCTTGTTCCCAGGAGACATCCTATCTCTTCTGCATTTCATTCCCCTCCTTGGATCCTCATGAGGTTAGTGGAGGTAGCATTCCGATCAGCCTCCTTTCCCTTGTGCTGGCTTTAGAGGGTTTTTGTTCTTTGCCACCAAATGACATTGAACTAACACAAGAACATCCCGTCTTAAGTGCCTAGTGTAGTGCTTGGCTCATTATTGGCAACAACAAAAAAGATAGCTATTATTATCCCATTTACTCCTCAAAGTAAACTGATGAAACAGAAGGTATTATTTTACCCATTGAAAAGATGAGGAAATTGAGGCTCACTAACACAAGGAGATCAAACCAGTCCATTCTAAAGGAGATCAGTCCTGGGTGTTCTTTGGAAGGAATGATGCTGAAGCTGAAACTCTGGTACTTTGGCTACCTCATGCAAAGAGTCAACTCATTGGAAAAGACTCTGATGCTGGGAGGGATTGGGGGCAGGAGGAGAAGGGGGCGACCGAGGATGAGATGGCTGGATGGCATCCCTGACTTGATGGACATGAGTTTGGGTGAACTCTGGGAGTTCCTGATGGACAGGGAGGGCTAGCGTGCTGCAATTCATGGGGTTGCAAAGAGTCAGACACGACTGAGTGACTGAAGTGAACTGAACTGAACGCTTACTCCTTCTAAGGAAAGTTATGACCAACCTAAATAGCATATTAAAAAGCAGAGACATTACTTTGTCAACAAAGGTCCATCTAGTCAAGGCTATGGTTTTTCCAGTAGTCATGTATGGATGTGAGAGTTGTACTATAAAGAGGGCTGAGCACAGAAGAATTGATGCTTTTGAACTGTGGTGTTGGAGAAGACTCTTGAGAGTCCCTTGGACTGCAAGGAGATCCAACCTGTCCATTCTAAAGGAGATCAGTCCTGGGTGTTCATTGGAAGGACTGATGTTGAAGCTGAAACTCCAATACTTTGGCCACCTGATGCGAAGAGCTGACTCGTTTGAAAAGACCCTGATATTGGGAGGGATTGGGGGCAGGAGGAGAAGGGCACGACAGAAGATGAGATGGTAGGATGGCATCACCGACTCAATGGACATGGGTCTGGGTAGACTCCGGCAGTCAGTGATGGACACGGAGGCCTGGCGTGCTGCAGTTCATGGGGTCGCAAAGAGTCGGACATGACTGAGCGACTGAACTGAACTGAACTGAATGCGTTCTACAAATACTAGTTGAGTTCCAGTGCTGGGGATACTGGAGAGACAAAAGCTTGGCTTTGAAGATGCCTATATTCCCATGGGAGAGACAAACAACAAACAAATAAATGATAGATAAGAAACCATCAGGCAGAAATAAAACGCTGTGCAACTGAGGTTCTAATTGTCTCAGAGCAATGTATGCATGGTAGATTGAGGCCATACCAGAAATTGGATGTCACAGACAGGTCACTGGGATCGTGAAGGGTTCGGTGGGCAGTGCTGAGGACCCAGGAGAGGTTGGAGACCAGGAATACCCAGTGGCACCTGTCTCCAGGCTGGGTGACTTCCCCTGGTAACGCTCATCAACCTGCGTTTGGAGCAAAGAAGATTAACATCTGGACTGATGTGGGTTGTGATTTTGCTGAGCTGGTGCAGCAGAATACCCAAAGGAGTAAGGATGCTGAGAGCATAGGCAAGAGGTTGGGTCAAGTGATGTATCTGGGGATTCTAGCTGGTGGGCGGGAAGGGAAGATAGATAAGAGTTCTCTGGGGTCTGGGAGGGACTGGGTGGGAGAAAACGAAGCCTTAAAGGTCCTGGAAGGAGATCAAACCAGCCAATCCTAAAGGAAATCAACTCTGAATAATCACTGGAGGGACTGATGCTGAAGCTGAAGCTCCAATATCTTGGCCATCTGATGCAAAGAGCTGAATCATTGGAAGAGAAAAAAAAAGAGAGAAAAAAAGAGAAAATAAAGCAATAAACTGCTATGAAGAAAATGATACAAAATGGCTTTTCAGAGGTCCCTTAGGCAAGAGAAAGCCTCTCCAAGGAGGTGACATTTGAGCCGAGACAAATGACGAGAAGGATAGGCCACGTGTGGACTTGCAAGAAGAACGTTCAAGGAAGAAGAAAAAGGAAGAGAAAGACTATCAAGCAGGGTCAGGTTTGGAGCTCTCAGAGGAAAGCAAGAGGTCACCAAGGGCAGAGTCAGCAAGCAGGGGCAGCCACCAAGGATTTTGGTGGAAATGTTTGACCTTAATTCTAAGTGCAGTGGGAAGATTTAAGAGTGCCATGGTACACAGCCCCCTAGAGATGCCAACTTGCTAATCTCCCAAAACTGTGAATGTGTTACCTGACCTGGAAAAAGGGATTTCACAGCTATGATTAACATGCAGAGATAATCTCGAATCATCCAGGTGGGCCCTGTATAATCACAGGGATCCTTATAAAAGGAAAGCAGGAGGCTCAGAGAACAAAATGTGATGACAGCAACCAGAGGTCAAAGTGATGCAAGGAAGGGGCGATGAGCCAAGGAATGTGGGTGGCCTCTAGAAGCTGAAAAGGCAAGGAAACAGAGCCTCCAGAAGGAAGGAAGCCAAACAGAGCCTCCAGAAGGAAGGAAGCCCTAACCACTTATACTGGCCTGCTGATTCCTAGAAGCACAAGATAATGCATTCATGTTACTTTAAGCCACTGAAGTTGTGCTACTTTGTTACAGCAGCAAGAGGAAACTCATACAAGTGCTATGATTTAATTTTTAAAAGGAAACATTTATATATTTAGCTGCACCAGGTCTTGGTTGCAGCACCCAGGATCTTCAGTCTTTGTTCTGGCATGAGAACTCTTTGTAGCAGCATGTGGGATCTAGGTTCCTGACCAGGGATCGAACTCAGGCCCCCTGCACTGAGGGCGTGGAGTGTTAGCCAATGGACCACTAGGGAAGTCCCTGATTTGATTTGATTTTTTTTTTTTAAAATCACCCTGGCTGCTGTGGATTGTGGGGACAAAAGGGAAGCGGGGAGACCAGCATCACCAGGCAGGAGATGACAGTGCCTGGACCAGGGTGATGGGAGGAGAGATGGAGCCCAGTGCCTGGATCCAGACACCCTCTGGAGGCAGAAGTGCAACAGCTTGTTGATGGATCAGATGGAGGGAGTAGGAGATGGCAGCCCAGGATGCTTTGGGTTTTACCTTTAGCGGTTGGGTGCTGGAGGTGCTGTTTATTGATATGGGAAAGGTCGTGGGAGAAATAAGTTTAGAAGTGTCAAGGGACTCGGATAAGGTCACCCAACCAGCGAATCGGAGACCCGGAACTAGAATCTGGGTGCCCTGACCCTCAGGCCCAACATGTTTGGACCTGTGAGGATGATCTCACTAAGGAAAAGAGTTTGGGAGATGTTTTAGTTAACATTTCAGTTGAGTCAGTTCAGTCGCTCAGTCGTATCCGACTCTTTGCAACCCCATGAATCGCAGCACGCCAGGCCTCCCTGTCCATCACCAACTCCCAGAGTTCACCCAAACTTATGTGCATCGAGTCAGTGATGCCATCCAGCCATCTCATCCTCTGTCGTCCCCTTCTCCTCCTGCCCCCAATCCCTCCCAGCATCAGGGTCTTTTCCAATGAGTCAACTTGTCGCATGAGGTGGCCAAAGTATGGGAGTTTCAGCTTCAGCATCAGTCCTTCCAAAGAACACCCAGGACTGATCTCCTTTAGAATGGACTGGTTGGGTCACCTTGCAGTCCAAGGGACGCTCAAGAGTCTTCTCCAACACCACAGTTCAAAAGCATCCATTCTTCGGCGCTCAGCTTTCTTCACAGTCCAACTCTCACATCCATACGTGACCACAGGAAAAACCATAGCCTTGACTAGACGGACCTTTGTTGGCAAAGTAATGTCCCTGCTTTTTAATATGCTATCTAGGTTGGTCATAACTTTTCTTCCAAGGAGTAAGCGTCTTTTAATTTCATGGTTGCAGTCACCATCTGCAGTGATTTTGGAGCCCCCAGAAATAAAGCCTGACACTGTTTCCACTGTTTCCCCATCTATTTCCCATGGAGTGATGGGACCAGATGCCATGATCTTCGTTTTCTGAATGTTGAGCTTTAAGCCAACTTTTTCACTCTGCTCTTTCACTTTCATCAAGAGGCTTTTTAGTTCCTCTTCACTTTCTGCCATAAGGGTGGTGTCATCTGCATATCCGAGGTTATTGATATTTCTCCCAGCGATCTTGATTCCAGCTTGTGCTTCTTCCAGCCCAGCGTTTCTCATGATGTACGTTTAGTTAACCGTATTAGTGGAGCTCTCCAGGAAAGCAGAACCAGTGTGTTCTCTCTGTGTGTGTGTAGTGTAAGGAACTGGCTCACATGATTGCAGATATGGCAAATCCAAAATCACCAGGGTAGGCTGGAGGCAGACCTAGGAAAGCGTTGCTGTTGTAGTTCAATTCCAAAAGCTAGCAGAATTCCTTCTTGCTCAGTGGAGGTCAGTTTTTATTTTATTAAGTCCTTCAACTGATTGAATGAGACCCACCCACATTATGGCAGTAATCTGCTTTCCTCAAAGTCTTAAATGTTTATCTCATCTTAAAAATAGCTTCATAAAAACAATTAGAATAATGTTTGCACCACGGCCTTCCCAAGTTGATGCACAAAATTAACCCTCACACTTACTTTTCTAACTATCACACACTGTGCTTTTTATCTATATGAATTCCTAGTCAAAGAGAAGAACATAGGGCCAGGAATAACCATTAGGGCTGGTTAGAAAGGTTGGCAAAGGACAAAGAACAGGAACCAAGACCCTGGAGAGAAACCTTCTAAGAAAGAGGGGATAATGAGAGTATCAGAGAGGGAAGTCCAGTGGTTGGGACTTTGAGCTCCCACTGCTGGGGGCACAGGTTTGATCCCTGGTCAGGAAACTAAGAGTCCACAAGTCACATGGTGAGGCCAAAATAAATAAATACATTAAGTTGCAGCAAGATAGAAAAGAAAGACAAAGGACTTACAGAATTCGGCAATTAGGAGGTTGCTGGTGACCTTAGCAATGGGTCATGTGGGGAAAGCAAGGACTACAAAAGGAAGAAGGCTCTTCACATGCGAGCAATGGGAACTCGAGTCCCACAGGGGAGACAGCGAATGAATGATTACAAAATACAAAATACAACGTCCACTAGAGATTGTCATACTGAGTGAAGTCAGTCAGAGAAAGACAAGCACCATATGACACTGCTTACATGTGGAATCTAAAAAAGTGGCACAAATGAGCTTACTTACAAACAGAAACAGTCACAGATGTAGAGACTTATGGTTACCAGGAGGGAAGGGTCAGTTCAGTTCAGTAGCTCAGTCGTGTCCGACCCTTTGCGACCCCATGAACTGCAGCACGCCAGGCCTCCCTGTCCATCACCAACTCCCGGAGTCCACCCAGACCCATGTCCATCGAGTCGGTGATGCCATCCAGCCATCTCATCCTCTGTCGTCCCCTTCTCCTCCTGCCCCCAATCCCTCCCAGCATCAGGGTCTTTTCAGATGAGTCAGCTCTTCGCATCAGGTGGCCAAAGTACTGAAGTTTCAGCTTCAACATCAGTCCTTCCAATGAGCACCCAGGAGGGAAGGGCAGGGAGGGATAAACTGGGAGATTGGGATTGACATACACACACTACTGTATAAAATGGGTAACAGATAAGGGCCTGTTATATAGCACAGGGAAATCTTCTCAATACTCTGTAATGACCTAAAGGGGAATAGAATCTGAAAAGGACTGGATGTATAACTGACCCACTTTACTGTATAGCAGAAACTAACACAGCATTGTAAATCAACTGTACTTCAATAAAAATGTTTTTAATTTATAATTAAATTTTTTAATAAATAAAAAAATACAGCATCCACTGAAACAGAAAGAAAACTATGATAGGGAATACTATTAAGGGAACCACTTGGATGGAGAGGTCAGGAAAGGCCCTTTGAACAAAACGATGTTTAAACTGAGATTGGGAGGCAGAAAAGAAGCTGCCCACGTGAAGGGTGAGCTGACAAGGGACCTGTGCAAAGGCCCTGCGACAAGAAAGAGTTTGGAGTGATCAGAGAGCTGAAAGAAGCTTGGTAAAACTGAAGCTAAGAGAGAGGCGATAGATGAAGCTGGAGGGATGTGGCCTTATAAGGGATGGTGTTTGGATTTGATTCTAAGTGCGATGGAAAATCACTGGAAGGTTTAAGCAGGGGAGTGAGTGATGGGATCTGCTTTACAAATTTTAAAGTTTTTTCTGGCTACTGTGTGAAGGCTGTGTTGGGGGGTGGGGACAGAGGGGCAGTTGTCAGAGGTACGTACGGGTGGGCCAGGTAAGCCGCAAAGATGGCATAAAAGGTAGAGGGAAGTGAGCAGTGGATGGGTTTGGGAGACGGTCTGGAGGTAGAACCGACGTAATTTGCTGACGGAGTGAATGTGGGAGGTGAGAGAAGAAGAATGAAAAACAACTCCCAGTTTCCTGTTTATCAGGTTCACCGCTATTTACCAAAGAGAAATCGGAAGAGAAAGAGGTTCTAGGTAGGGGGTCACGAGTTTAGTTTTTTTATGTGTGTGCTTTTAAAAAGTATTTATTTTATTTGGCTGTGCTGGGTCTTAGTTGCGGCACGCAGGATCTTTCAGCTGCAGCATGCAAACTCTTGGTTGTGGTATGTGGGATCTAGCTCTCCGAACAGGGATCAAACCTGGGCCCCCTGCGTTGGGAGCATGAAGTCTTAGCCACTGGACCACCAGGGAAGTCCCACGAGTTTACTTTTAGGGACAGGAAATGAGAGGAGTCACTCTTGGCTGTCTCAGGTGTCTTGATGAGGCTGGGTGGCTCGAGGGGTGGATACCCGTAGCTGTGAGCCCAGTGGAAGCTGGCAGATTAGCCGGGAAGATTCTCCTCCAGAACTCAGTGGGAAGGGGTGGAGGGTTTGCAGGGCAGGGAAGATGTTGAGGCAAGGACAGGGCAGAAATCATGACCGAGTAGTCGAAACATCAAGAATCTGAATTAGGGGGAAGGGGGTCTCATGGGGGCCTGATGGGGGTGCCTAGGATCTCAGAGATGAAGCAGTTCAGGTGAGGCCAAGAGGGAATGGCCCTGTGGACAGGAGGCTGAAGGGACTATTGACACTGGGAGGTCTGGGAGGTGTTGAAAGTGGCACTGACATGGAGCATGAGGTCCCCGAGATGATGGTTGTGCCTGTGATGGAAAAGAGCACCTTGAGATAGACATCAAAGTCCTGGGTAACCAAAGACATCACTGGAGGGCAGGAAACCCTGGTGAGGAGAGGAGGGAGGCAGAACAGCAAGAATGGAGAACAGGAAGTTCCCAGGATGGTAGAGGGAGGACCATATAGGGCGGGCAAGGGGAGGAAAGGAAGAGTGGCTTCCAGACCCCAAGGGGTGAGAGCTGCGGCATCCCAAGGGGTGTGTTAGGGGAGCCCGAGCTCTCTAGAAATCAGAGACTCTGGGAAGGTGGGCTTGTGGTGGGAGCGGGCTTCCAGAGGACACACTGGCCCTCAGGCAGGGAGGACCGAGCAAGGAAAGAGGAGGGGCAGAGCTGTGTTCTAGGGAATTTCCCTCCTTACCATCTCTCACTGGGACTGCTAACCCCCTCCAGGCTCTCTGCTTCAAATCCAGCCGTCACCGGAGCTGCCAGGGACTTCCCTGGTGGTCCAGTGGCTAAGACTCTCTGCTTCCAGTGCAAGGGGCTCAGGTTCGATTCCCGGTCAGGAACTAGATCCCACAGGCTTTAACGAGGAATTTGAATGTCACAAGTATGGATCCTGTATGCTGCAACTAAGACCCATGCAGCCAAAGAGTAAATAATTTAAAAAAATAAATATTTTTTTACAAAAGAGCTGCCAGGGACTTCTTCTAAAGTACAACTCCATCCTGCCTCTTACCCATGTCATAAGCCCCACTGCCCTTGAGGTGAAGCCCCTGCTCTTTAGCCTGGTACACAAGGCCCTTCTGGAAGGATCTCACCTGCTGCCCTACTTCTCACCTCTCATCCTAAATCCCTACAAAGGAGGATAACTTATGCCCCTAAGGGCACCATGATTCATCAGGCCTCTGGGCCTTTGCACACACCATTCCCTCTGCCTAGAACACCTTTTAAATCTCCCATTCTCACATGATTAGAAAATGCCAAGTCTTTCAAGCAAGAATTTCCTCTTTGGAGAAGCTTCTCTGATGCCCTTGAAGAGTCACGATTGCCCCTTTCATTGTGCCATCAGTCTTCCTCATCTACCTGGTCTTATAAATGTATCCCCTACTAGACCAGAAGCACCTTAGAAAGATAGTATAATATCCATTTCCCTCTCTCTTTTTGGTTGCACATGCAGCTTGTGAGATCCTAGTTTTCTGACCAGGGATTCAACCCGGGGCCACGGTAGTGAAAGTGCTGAGTCCTAATCTCTGGACCACCAGGGAATTCCTTGATATCCATTTATCTATCCTCCATTCCCAGCCCAATGCCTGGGATACAATAGCAGTTAATATTTACCAGTGACAGGACAAAATTACAGCTAATTATAAAAAACTAGCATTACTAAGTAGTCAGTATGATTCCTAGCACTGCGTGAGTTTTGTATTTTATATATTTGACTTCAGTCATGAAATTAAAAGACGCTTACTCCTTGGAAAGAAAGTTATGACCAACCTAGACAGCATATTAAAAAGCAGAGACATTACTTTGCCAACAAAGGTCCATCTGGTTAAGTCTATGGATTTTCCAGTAGTCATGTGTGAATGTGAGAGTTGGACTATAAAGAAAGCTGAGCGCCGAAGAACTGATGCTTTTGAACTGTGGTGTTGGAGAAGACTCTTGAGAGTCCCTTGGACAGCAAGGAGATCCAACCTGTCCATCCTAAGGGAGATTAGTCCTGAGTGTTCATTGGAAGGACTGATGTTGAAGCTGAAACTCCAATACTTTGGCCACCTGATGCGAAGAGCTGACTCATTTGAAAAGACCCTGATGCTGGGAAAGATTGAGGGCAGGAGGCAAAGGGGATGACAGAGGATGAGATGGTTGGATGGCATCACTGACTCAATGGACATGGGTTTGAGTGGACTCCGGGAGTTGTGATGGACAGAGAGGCCTTGCGTGTTGTGGTCCATGGGGTTGCAAAGAGTTGGACATGACTGAGCAACTGAACTGAACTGAACTGATTTATTTGTTTGGCTGTGCCATGTCTTAGTTGGGAGTGCAGGTTCTTAGCCACTGGGCCACCTGGAAAGTCCTGCCGTGAGCTCTTTATTTAAATGCATCACCTTATGTTAGGCCCATAAGAGCTGTGGTGGGGCATAGTGTTTCTATACCCATTTTACAGATGAGGACATTGAGGCTCAGGGAGGTGAAGTGACTGGCCCAAGGACATTGGGCTAGTTGGTGGTAGAGATAGGCTTTGAACTCCAACAAGGCTAACTCCAGTGTCTGTGCACTTAAGCACTATCCTATATTGCCTCCGTGAAAGAGAGACAGAAGACACGATCTCAGAGGACAATGGGGTCACAGAGACTAAGGTTTGCAAGAAAGTCTACAATAAATTGACAATAACAAAGTCATCTTTTCTTTGAGTCACAGTATGATCACAAGCACTGTTGGTTGCCTACCCAAAAGCCTGTCTCCCCTTCTTCAGAGCTGTCAGTTTTGCTTTTGTCTGTGAGCACTCTTTCCCTCATAGTTCAAGTAAATCCTGACTGGTCTATGCTAATTTTAGTAGCATCATCCCTCTTGTCTGTGGTTTGTTCCGTGGTGGGCATGTGATCCAGTTAGCTCCTTTAAAATTTTTTAAATTGGGATAAAACAACTCAAATATTATCCTTTAAACCATTTTCAAACGCCACATAACTCTTTAAGTGGTTGCTGGACTTGGTTGAAGATGCAGTGTCTGGAGCTGCTGCAGCCATCTTGGGATCATGAGGATAGTGACCAAGACACTGAGGGCGGTGGAATGAGACTAGAAGACAGAATCTGATGTGTGTGGCTCGTCAGCTCTTCCCGATACATGAGATAATACACCACCCTGCTGTCTAACATTGTGAGTTGGTCTTCTGTTTCTTGCAGCTGGAAGTATATTGACAAGGACACTGCAGGTGGTAGAACAGTTCTTGCCTGGCAGAGGATGACATGAATTATGAAGAATTTCACTAATCTCTAGGAGCTACTGCCCCGACCGAGCCCACTGACCTTAGGTCTTCTAATAAGAATGATGATCTTGGCCTGGGTTAATAGAAATAGTGACCTGGGACATCATCTGAATAAGTTTGTAGGAACTACAAAAGATGCAGTCATGGCCATACCAAACATTAGTTAAGTATGCCTGTGGTGTGGGGATCACAAGGCTGAATCAGATGCAACATTTGTCCTTAAGGGGCTCACACTGCAGTGGGAGAGATAACTGCAGGCCAGTGATGAGTGACGAATAGCTCTGCCTGAAGTCCAGAGGTGGGCGTGCAAGGTGGCTGGGTGAGACTTCACGCAGGCGTTTTGAAGGCTGGTAAGAGAAAGGTCAGAGAAGGCCTTTCTAGGCAGAAAGACCAGCATGCACAAACTCAGGGCAATATGACACTTTCAGGGAAATCACAAGTCATTTAACATAATGAAAACCGGACTGGCCACTTACAGGCTGTTTGTCTCTGAGCAAATTACTTGATGTCTCTGAGGCTTCGAATTCACATTTGTGAGAAAAAGAAAAAAGAAAGTAAAATGGTTGCAAAATTAGGTAACAGAATTTAGATGCAAAGCACAGTGCTTGGCATATATTAGGTGCACAAGAAATGGTCTTTTTTATTCACCCATTTTTGTCACATGGTTCTAATTCATTATCTTCTCTGACCCAGGTGGCTTTCTTCCCTTGCTTGCTCATTCCTGAGCCTAGTAGCGAGCCCCCCCACCCCCAACTCCCACAGACTTTTCCTCAGGCAGGAAACCCGACCCACTGCCTGGCCTGGGACTGCTTCTAGGGCTGGGTGGTTTGTGTTATTCATTCTCTCTCTCTCTCTCTCTCTTTTTTTCCCCCTAAATGCAACAAAATAAAACCAAACAAAAAGCCCAACGCCTGGCGTGGCTTGTCAGGGAGTTATGCAAGTGTGTAAAAAAATAAAATAAAATAAACATTGAGTTTTCAGCATTTGGGGCTGTTTGATTAGGCACAGTGCAGAGCCAAGGGCCGGCGAGATGGAGGAGAGGCTGAGGGTAGAGGGGAGGGAATGGGGCTGGGGTGGTGGATGGGACCCAGGACCAAACTCAGAAATGGCTGTTTGCCCCCTGCAAACTTGGCAAAGATCTGATTGAATGAGCCCAGACCCTGGTATTTAGGACCCAATGCTCTGCTTTCTCTGGCCATCCATCCACCATCTCTGCTGCCTGCCCATCATAATACACCAGAGGTCATTCCATCCATCCCCCTGTCACTGTAAATGACCCTGTGCCCTTGTCTCCATAGTCAGTGCTCCCCCTTCCTCCCCAGAGAAGGAGAGTCCACAGCCTGTCTTGATTACTCACCACCCCTACCCCCCCACACACACATCAGTATAGCTTTTCTGCTCTAACTTAACTCGTGCTAACTACAGTTTTAGCCCAGTTCCCTTTACCCAGTCTGAAGTGATGCTGAAGAATGCTGTTTGCCACCCCAAGAAGTGAGTCTCCCTCCTTCTCTCCTTCAGGCTTGACTTCAACAGCATCTGGGTCACTACAGGTGTCAGCAGCCCTTCAAGACCCATCCCACAAACATTAGCATGGTTCCTACCATTTTACCGGGCACTTGCATCCTTCATTTCACTGCCTCTCAAAACAGACGAGAGCTCTGAAGCTCAGAGAGGTTAAGTAATTTAGGAATGGCCACACAGCTGGTAAGTGTTGGAACAGGGATTTGGTATCTAGGCTTTGCTTCAAGATCTATCCTGCACCAGCTCCCAGTGGAGGGTCCTCACCTGGGTTCCCTGGAGGTCACATTTCCTCTGAACTGGGAAGATGCTCTGAAGAGTTGACTGCTGAGAAGAGGAGTGTGGGCGGGACCCCAGACTCCCTCGGAGCCTGATCCTTGTCTCTTTCCAGGCTCCTGATGGGAAACTGAGGTTTTGGTAGGCTCACGGGCCTGTTCTGACCCCAGGATGCCTGCAGCTGCGCCAGTGCTCTGGCAGCTTGGAATCGCCGGGGAGGCAGGGTAGGGGAAGGAGAGGAGGCAGGACAGAGCCTCTGCGCCAGAGTCCAGACCAAGGGTGCAGTTGCCAGCCCTGCGCTCCGAGCGCAGCGCCCTAGCTGAGGGCAAGGGCGTGCGGGAGGGGGGCGACGAACTCCCAGGCCTGGCGCTCCAGTCCGTTTTTTGCTGCGGATCCCGGGAAGGGGGGCCGGCTCGGGGGTGGGACTGAAAAGGGGGGGGATTCCCTCCCTCGTGCGCGCCGAGGACTAGCCCCTCTCCCGGCTGGGAGCTCCGGCGGAGCCGAAGCGCAACGGAGAGCCCCAGCGCGGGCGGAGAGCCCGGCGCGGATCGCCCGAGTGGGGACTGTGGAGAGGAGGGCCGAACCGGGCTGCCCCGGAGGACCGATGCGCCGGGTGGGGCGCTGGCCCCGGAGGGCGTGAGCCGCCCGCAGATTGAGCAACTTGGAAACCGGCGGGCGGAGCGCGGGCGCGCTGGGCGCCCAGGACAGTTCCGCGGCGGGCGGGTGAGCCGGCCGCGCCCTCACCCTTCCCGGGCCTGCGCCCGCCGCGGCTGGCAGCGCGGAGGTGAGTCCCCCCGGGAGCTGCCCCGTCCTCCTCCTTAGCGCCCCCTTCCCCTGGGACCTGGGGCTCCGTGGGCCCTCTCGTCGGGGCTTGGCCGAGATGAGTGCCGGGGTGGGGGGAGACCGTGAGAGGCAGGGGACTTCTGACTGCTCTCGAATCAGCGAGGGCGGAAGAGGGCACCTTTTGGGGCTCCTTCTGCAAGTCCTGCCGCCCCCAGCCTTAGCATCCCTCAAGCCTGTAGGCAGCCTCCTGGCGATGCCGCCCTCAACCCCCTGCGATCGTCCTCGCTCGGAGTTTCGAACTCCCCAAATCCACCAGACCTATTCTCCACCGCCCCCCACCCCAAGCCCCCGAAGCAGAAGCTCTTGATTCCTGGTGTCTTCACCTTGGATTCCCCCGAATCCCACGGCTCCCAGTTACCATCCCCAGACCCCCAGTGCCGGAGCCCGGGCCCGGGTCCGACGTGGCAGACGATGTGTGCTGCGCCCCTCGGGGCGCTGCGAGGCGGCGCGGTTCACTGTCCCGAGGGTTCGGGTACTGAGGGACCGTCTTGCTTGGCTGGGGAGAGGTGGCCACTGTGTGTTAAGCCAGGGCTCCCAGGAGAGCCAGCTCGCGCGCTTGGGGCAAGGGTTTTCTTGTGAAACCCGCCTCTCAGACTTGGAGAGTTCTCTTGGATTTGGGGCGGGGGTGGGGGTGCCAGTCGGGGGACTTCAGGTCCACCTCCCCTCCCCCTGCACCTGCTGGACCTCTCTAGATGATAGGGAGGAAGACTTTCAGCGCTCAGAGTCGTGATGGAGGGACGTGACGGAACCTTTCCCCGCTGCCTCTTGGTGTCGGGAAGCGGGGGTTGGGTCGACCCTCACACCTGGCCTGGCTCTGGCTGACACACGAATCCCGACAGGTCGGGCGGGCACGTACTTGGTCCCGCCCCCAGCCCAGCAATTCTGCCCCCCGCCGGCCAGCCCTCTCCACCAGTAGCTGGTCCCGGGGAAAGCTAATGAGAAATTATCGGAATGGTTTACATTTTTGGGTCTGTATCCGGCCCCGGACCGAGTACCAATTTATCCAAATAGTGTTGCAGGGAAGAAGGTGAAAGATTGCAAACTTCTGGGGACGTTGAGTCTCCGCCCTGCGGCCCACCCCTCGGCCGTGTCCCCCTCCCCAGTGTGTCCTCCCCTCCTGGACCACCTAGTAGGCGGGCCTCTCTCCCTGGCCCCAGCTCTGCCCCTGCCTCCCACTCCTTCCTCAAGCTGGGTCATGCCCTGCACCTCTCAGCTCCCCGCCTCTTGCTCTGCCCTTGGTCCCTTCCTGAGCAGCAAACACTGAGCAGCTCACTGCCTGTTTGTGCCCCGAGACCCTAACCTCTCCCTGCCCGTAAAGTGGGAACAACTGTATTTTCCTCCTAGCGTTGTGGTGAGGAGTCAATGAGAACCTCCTGTGACAGGTGGTGCAGGCATGCCATGAATGTGGATCCCTCGCCCCAACCCTGGCAGAGACAAAGTGCCTTCCTCACCCCCACGGATGCCTGAGCCCGTGGTCACTGCCAGCAGTTCCCATTGCTGGCTCTGCCGGTGCAGAGCGACGGGCCTCCCAAAAGAACCTGCCTGTGCCTTGTAGCCCAGGGGGCAAAGGAAATCAGCCAGAGGAGCCAATAGAAATGAGGCAGGCTGCTTAAAAGAAAGTCATTAGCTCCTATCCCCTCTCTCAGCTGTGGCCCCACTGTGGGTGTCTGTGTGTACCACTGCACGTGTGTGGGTGGGGGTGAAGAGGGTGGGAACTTCTTCTCTGGAGGGAAGTGGAGTCGGAGACCTGGGATCTTCTGAGGCTTGCTACTGTGATACTTCTAGTCTGAGACCTGTCCTGCTTTTAAAATCAGATATCACATGCAATCCAGAGTTTTCAACTTAAAAAAAAACAGAAGATCTAGTAATGTGGAGCCAGTCTTCGGGCCCATCAACAATCAGCTGGAATGGAATAGCAGATTCTCCCTTTAGATGGGGCGTCTGTCTTCCAGTTCACCCCCTCCACACTCTGCAGCCTTCCCATCTGTTGCTTGTATCCCTGACAGAGTGAACACAACTCCTTTGGAGGGTTGATTCTGTATTGAAACGCATCCCATCCCATGATGGTCGAGGAAGGCCAGAGCCACTTTTCCAGTGGAATTCAGATCTGGAGCCTCCTCCCTGCTTCCCTGCTGAGATTGGTGGGGATACAGGTGGGAGTGGGTCTGAAGATCCTCCCTGGCAAAGGTTGGGTGAGCCTGGCAGGGACCAGACTGAAAGCTAAGACTGGGGAGGACTGAGGGGGAATTCAGAGGGAAGTAGAGGGTAGTGGAGGAAGGGGGCTAGCCTTTGCTGAGCCCTGAAGCCTGGCGTGCTGTAGTCCATGGGGTTGCAAAGAGGCGGACATGACTGAGCAGTGACGGAGCTGAACTCGGAAGCGCCTTGCCCTGCAGGCGCATGGAGTGCAGAGATGCATAGATCAGTTCTGCCCCAGGACCCCAGGCATACAGTGAGACCAAAGCCTCACAGACCCAGGATTTAACACCAGCTTTTTCCGGTGTAGTCTTCTTCAGTATTTGTCAGGTGGAAAGACTCAGGGCACCCTGAGAATGTATCTGCCAGGGTTCTCAGACCTTAGTGTGAGAAAGGCCAGCATTAGAGGTTAGCCATATCACTCTGAGTGATCCCTGGGGCCAAGGCAATCAACCATAAAGATAAATGCAAATATGGAAACTGCATCATTGTGCTCAGTGTTACGATTGGTATCCAGATGGTATGAAAACTGTCTTTTTGCTTTTTAGATGACCATTGGAATGTAGACACAAAATATAGTCTTGGTGGAAGAAATTGCAACATTTATTGAGTTCTAGTGTGCCAGGCACCATTCTAAGCAGTTTCATATATTAACTCATTTAAGCTATAAAAAGAACCACCACTCTCCTGTTGATAAAGAAACTGAGGCTCAAACCAGCTAAGTAACTAGGATAAGGTAATAGCTAATAAGTAGCAGAGGCAACATTCAAAGCCAGGCAGCCTGACTCTGATGTTTATGCCCTTAACCATTGTGGTCAATGGCCAGCCTCTGGGACTGGGGGCTGAAGACCCCAGTTTGATACACTCAGCCAGATGTCTGTAATCTGTGGGTGATGGAAGAGTGTGGTGGGGGCTGGGGCAGATGGGAAGGTTCTGGCAGGTCACACAGGGAGTACTGGAGGGGCAGGTGGGGGCTGGCAGCTGACGGGGCACTTGGGGGTGGCTGGGGGCATCTCCACAGGCTCTGGCCACGGCTCCAGGTGGGATCCATCAGTCTCGTGTAAACACTTCTCACAGGCAGCTTAACCACTTGAGTGTGTCTGGCCTTCAAAGCCAGTGGGAGAGACCGAGGAGGGGTTGCTGAACTCCCTCGTGGGATAATGATTTATCTCCCATGCAGGTGGGCTCCCTGGGGCCTCCCTGGAGGCGAAGGGGGAAAGACTGGGACAGGGTTGGGAAGGGCACTTTCACTCAAGTGTTTCAACTTTCTCATTAGTTAGGCTGAAACGCAGACAACTCTCAGAGCAAACCTGTGAAGCAGGCATATTTATCCCCATTTCATAGATGGGGAAACAGAGAGGCTAAGGGATTCTTTCAAGGCATCTTAACCAGCCAGTGGGAGAGCGATGCTTCCCTGGCGTCTCCAAAGCTTCCTGAAGACTCGCTGTTTCCTCCCGTCCCTGCCTGAGTATGGGTGCGTGTGCAGCAAGCGTGTGGGCCAGCGCATGTGCAGGCCACGTTGTGAAAGTGTGAAGCAAGCTGGGAGTGGGAAGGGGGCTTTCATCTCTTGACTCCCAGGTTGGGCTCCAACTTCCCTGACACATTTCACTGGGGAGGGACCGGTTCCCCCTGCCCCCATCACCCGGGCCAGCGGGTCCAGAGACCTGGCTCTCGCTGGGCTGGGGGATTATCCCCATTCTCTGTGTCTCTGGCCAGGGCGGGCATCGCTGCCTCTTTTATCCTCTCACAAAGGCCAGGCCCGCCGGGCCTGCTGTGTCAGAGTTTCTGTGGCTGGGGGAAGCCTTACTTCCTTTGCTCCCGCCAAGCCCAGAGGGCCACGCCGGGTCTGCCAGCTTGTCGGGGACCACTGCTCTAGCTCCAGACAGGTGAAAGGCACAGGGGTGACTCAGCACCAGGGAGAGAAGGCGGACGGGTCACTTGCCGAAGGACAGAGAGAGTTGCTTGTTAAGAGTCATGATTTTACTGCAGCATGAAGTCTGTAGGCTAGACCTAATAAAGGACTTCCAGCTAGAGATGGCTCACTTTGGGCAGGGCAAAAGCCAGGCAGCTGGTTTCCAGTGATCCACAAGTTTGATTTGAGTGTCCACCATATTCCAACTACTTGGGTAGCCAACTCTCATCCCACATCAGGGACTCTTGCAAGATAGGAAAAGAAGCCAATCTCTACTACAGGGGTGCCAGGTGGGTAACTTGTAACATTCAGACATTCTGAGTTGTCTCCCGGGTAATGCACCACATGGGAGGGCAAGAGGCCCGGGTTGGGGGGGGGCGGGGCCCAGTGGTACTCTAGGATTAACCCTTCTCTCTCCTGCCCCAACAGGTTGGTGTTTGGAGGTGTCCCGACTGAAGTGACAAAGAGTTCTCCCCATGTGACACCCCGAGGTGCCTTTGAGGAAAGCTCTCTGGGTCTCTTTATGGGCTGATGGAGAAGTAGGCTCCCCACACCCTCTCTGTCCCCAGCTGAGATTATGGTGGATTTGGAATACAGGGCAGATTTGGGATACAGTCCAGGCCTGGACATCCTGCTGCTGACCCAGCCCCGGAGGTGTTAGCAAGAGCCCTGCACCGTCCACCCCCGCAGAGACCACCCCTCCTACCAGGGGCCTGGAGCCGGCGAGTGACTATGCGGCTTGGACTGTGTGTGGTGGCCTTGGTTCTGAGCTGGATGCATTTGGCCGCTGGCAGCCGGGGGATCAAGGGGAAGAGACAGAGGCGGAGTGAGTAACGGATGGGGCTGGACCGCAGTGGCCCTTGGGAGTGGTGGTGGGGAGGGCACTGTCTGGGGACTGCGACCTTCGGCTGTTTCATCCTGTGATGTCCATTGCAGATTTCTGCTTTGTCTATTACAGCTATGTACGTCACTCAGTAGATAATCCAGTTTGTGGATTAATTTATTGAGATTACCCATCCTGTAGATAACTCACTTTGTCTGTTTTCCCTTTTGTAGATGCTGTTTTCTAGATTAACCCCTCTCCTGTGAGGATCCAGTTTGTGGATTATGCCCTTTGATATCACACCGGCTTTGTGTGGTATCCATGGAGATGCTTCCCAGCCCGGTCCCCCTGGGGTGCTCAGTGTCCCCCAGGAGTTCAGGGTTCCTTTCATTTGGTGGTCTGAATACAGCCCTCAACTCCTTGGGGGCCAGGAAACCCACATGGACAGGCAGTGGGCGACATGCTCCCCTGCCCAGGTCGTGGGGAAGGGACAGTGGGGCAGAGTATTCATGGGCCTGTCCACCACTGTGGTTTTTAACCCTGCTCAGTGGGATTCAGGAAGCTGCACTGAGGGGTGACGGGGAGGCAGTGGGCAGAAGGCTGGCCCAACCACCCTTCAAACCAGAGCAGCTTCACTCTTCCTTGCTCTCAGGAAGCTTCCACATAAGGTGTCATTGGAAGAAAAGGGCTCTCACAGCCTTAAAAAAAAAAAAAAAAAAAAATCCCATCATCGTACAAATAGGAAAACTGAAGCTAAGAAAAGGGGACAGACGACAGTCTAAAAGACACACAGTCAGTGTTGGAACCCAGGTCTCCTGGTTTCTGTGAGCCCAGCCTTCTTGAAAACAGAGCCTGATGGAGTATTTACCTGTCCTCACCATTCTCACTGTCTCTCCTAGGATCCTATCCTAGGCCGTCCTGAGAGCAGGTACCCTATCCTTCCCTCGATGCCTTCAGGGATGGCGATTCAGGACATGCCGTCATGTCATGGGAGTGGCCCCTGGGTATGTGGTCGAGGCCCGACTCAAGTCTGTCTGTCTCTCAGAGTCCCCTGGAAGTGATGTCACGCCCCAAGACGGGCAGCTCCTCTCAAGTCTAGCCCCACCACCTCTTGCTTCACTTCTGAGGCCTTCAGACCAAGGCCCACCAGGAAGGGTTGAAAAGCAATGGAGTTCTGTCAGGTCTCCACGGGAGTGGCCAAGGCCAGAATCCAACCCAGAGAGAGAAGCTCAGAGAACTGGTGAAGCTGAAAATCCCTGGCTTAACAAACAATTAGAGACAGTTAGGTTTAATCAGCAGCGAGGCCTTGATTTTCCTCCCTTCTCATCTGTTGCGGCCAGTATTTTGGTCTCCACTGGCCAGATGCGGTTTAGCAATTTATAATCAGTCTCCTCTATTTCCGAGAGGAGAGAGAAAACGAGAGAGGCCACTCACCATCATGTGACGTGCATTAACGGCCACACTTCCGCTGCTGAGCCACACACTCACCTACACCAGAGGGTCAGGAGACCTGGGTTCATCATCTTTTGTACTTAGGAAAAAAAAAAAGTACTGGCCTGGCCATCAGAATGGGCCGATCCCAGCAGCAGCCAATCAAATGCAGCCATTGTGATGTTTCCACTTTTGATACAGCCACATCCCACAGCCTGGATAGCACGTAGCCCAGCGTTTATTACCAAGCGGTGTGAGTGACAGACATTCTTAATGGTGAGATGCAAGGACAGGGAGAGAGGTGGGTAAGACTCAGGGTGCAGTGGGGGTCCAAAATGGACAGAGGCTCAGAGAAAGGTAACTCTTCTCCCTTTTCTTTAAATTAACTTTTATTGGAGCATAGTCGATCTACGATGTTGTAAGCTTCCGTTGCACAGAGAAGGGCACCAACCACATGTATACACAGATCCACTCTCTTCCAGATTCTTTTCCCATACAGGTCACCGCAGAGCACCGAGTGGGGTTCCCTATGCTATAGAGCAGGTCAGCACTAGTTATCTATGCTAAATACAGTAGTGTGCATACGTCAGTCCCAATCTCCCAGTTTACCCCTCTCCCCACTGTCCCTCTTGGTAACCGTACGTTTGTTTTCTACATCTGTGACTCTATTTCTGTTTTGTAAATAAGTTCATTTGTACCATGGTTTTAGCTTCCACATATAAGTGATATCACATGATATTTGCCTTTCTCTGGACTCGCCTTTTTCGGCTCCTTCTCACTGCCCCGTCCTTCATCTGAAGCCTTCACCTCCTCCCCCAGAAAAGGGTCTGTAGAGCCTCTCTTCCTTGGCCGAAGCCTCATTCATTCCTCTCTTCATTAATTTCTATTGGAGTATAGTTGCTTTACAACGTTGTGTTAGTCTCTGCTACACAGCGAAGTGAATCGGTTATGTGAATACACATATCCCCTCCTTTTTAGACGTCTTTCCCATCTGGGTCACCACGAGCACTGAGTAGAGTTTGCTGTGGTGTAAAGTAGGTTCTCGCTAGCTATGCATTTTGTATGTAGTCATGTATATGTCTTGGGCCCTTCCTCATGCATCCGTTTCAAACCCACAGATCCTGGTCCTGGGTGCAGAGATGGATCTTGGAGCACCCACCGGTGATGGGGAGGAGACAGTTTCAACCTAGTGTAGGGAATGCCGAGGGGAACCAGGAGGGCTTTGGGGGCCCCAAGAGTGACTCTTGAGATGTAATTTTAAAGATGAGATAGTAAGGACTCTGCCTGCAATGTGGGAGACCTGGGTTTGATTCCTGGGTTGGGAAGATCCCCTGAAGGAGGGCATTCCAACCCACTCCGGTATTCTTGCCTGGAGAATCCCCATGGACAGAGGAGCCCAGTGGGCTACAGTCCACAGGGTCGCAGAGAGTCGGACATGACTGAGGGCTCAGCACAGCACAGGTGATCTGCAGGCCATGGAGTGGGGGTGGGGGAGGGGGAAGGGGAACCCAGGCAGGGGACCAGCATGTCCAAAGGTGAGGAGCTAGGGTGAGGCACAGACTGCGCAGGAAATGGAGTGCAGCTGGGGGAGAGCCGGAGAAGTGGTTTCTGGGTGCAGTTCTCGGGAGCCCTGGGCTTTTCACTGGAACTGCTCTGCTCCTTTTGCTTTATACACGGAGGCTCTTTCCTACTGTAAAGAAGGGTTGTGCTCTTAAAGAGCCAAACACCCATGAGGGTAGAGCTGCCAGGAGCTGAGGGAGCTCTGGGGGTGATGCTGCAGAAATGGGCAGAGGTCAGAGGTTGGAGCCCTTGGTAGCTGCCAGACTGGGAGTTGGCCGTTGACCCTGACTTGAGCTTCGGGTAATGAGGACATCCCCTTAGAGGTTTGAATCAGAGGAGTAGCACTTGATCCAGCTGTAGTGGGGCGTGAGGGGAGGGAGCTTGTGCGGGAGACCAACAGACCAGTTAAAGGCATTTGGACCCAGGTGAGAAAAAAGTGCAGGGAAACTTAGTTCACAGTTAAGTTGAAAAATGCCAGTCTTCCCAGGGGGGTGTGCCCAGGGTACCAGGGCACCAGGAATGGAGAGCATGTGGCCTCTGCCTGCTCAGTGAGGCCCTGGGTCCTGTCATCCCCGACCTCACTTCACCTCCACCCACGTAACTCAAGGGTCTCTAAGGAAACTAATTCCTCCAAGACTAGATACTACCCCTAAACCAAGGTCAGCCCTCCTCTGTGTCATGGAGCCCTCCCCTCCCGTGCCATTGATCCTCATCCAACCCCGCAGCCACTCATTTCCTGTCCCACTCCCCATACTTTATCGAACAGTAAGCTCTGTTCATATAGCCCCTTCCCTGAGCCCCTGTCTCACTCGCCTCATCCTCAGCCCTACATTTGGGAGAGTCTTATCCTTTTGTGGAGCCTCACTCCTTACTGGGCTCCCATTTAGAAACAAGGGAGGCTCCACTCTCCAAAAGTTCTTTCCAATGGGAGAAAAAGATATATAAGCTGATAAGAATGATACAAGGCAGTGTCTACTGTGATGGATTCAAGTACTGGGGGCAGGGAACACAGAGAAATACTCTATATCCAGATTTTACCAGGAGGCAAGATCAAGGGAGACTTCCTGGAGGAGGTGACTTTAGTTCTGAGGCTTGAAAGAGTTAGGCTTAGGAGGAGGCAGAGGGTGTTCCCGACAGAAGCACCAACTTGAGCAAGACACAGAGATGTGAAGTAGTGGGATGTATTCAGAGAAATAAAAATAGTTCCCTATTGCTTAGAGGTCGGAGAAGACAATGGCACCCCACTCCAGTACTCCTGCCTGGAAAATCCCATGGACGGAGAGGTAGTTTTAAGAGATGAAGTGGGTGGGATCAGCTCATGGAAGTTTTTAGGCCAGGTGGAAGTTCAGTTCAGTTCAGTTCAGTTGCTCAGTCGTGTCCGACTCTTTGCAACCTCATGAATCACACCACGCCAGGCCTCCCTGTCCATCACCAACTCCCGGAGTTCACTCAGACTCACGTCCATCGAGTCAGTGATGCCATCCAGCCATCTCATCCTCTGTCATCCCCTTCTCCTCCTGCCCCCAATCCCTCCCAGCATCAAAGTCTTTTCCAATGAGTCAACTCTTCGCATGAGGTGGCCAAAGTACTGGAGTTTCACCTTTAGCATCATTCCTTCCAAAGATCACCCAGGGCTTTAGAATGGACTGATTGGATCTCCTTGAAGTCCAAGGGACTCTCAAGTGTCTTCTCCAACACCACAGTTCAAAAGCATCAGTTCTTCGGTGGAAGAGCTGAGTCTTAATTCTGCAGCAGATAGGGAGCTATTGATGGGTTGTGGGCTTCCCTCGTAGCTCAGTTGGTAAAGAATCTGCCTGCAATTCAGGAGATCTGGGTCAGGAAGATCCCTTGGAGAAGGAAATGGCCACCCACTCCAGTATTCTTGCCTGGAGAATCCCATGGCAAGAGGACCCTGGCAGGCTACAGTCCATGGGCTCGCCAAGAGCTGGACACGATTTAGCGACTAAATCACCAACCACCAAGAGGCAGGGGCATGACACCATGAATCTGAGTTTTGGAAAGATCCCAAGATGAGGAATCTGGGGACTTGGAACAAGTGAAGTCTCTAGAGAAGAGGCGCTGTGGCCAGAAGCCGCTCTTCAGGGAGCGGGGCTGAGTCACCCTGGGGGGATGCCTGATTACAGAAAGATCAGCTTCAGAGGGCTTTGCACAGGGATGAAGGAGGCAAGAAGCAGCAGGGAATGGAAGAGACACAGCCCTGACTTCCTGGCTCAGTGCAGTGGGCTCCATGGAGTGCTTAGGAGGCAGGGGGCAGGGTGAGGTAGTGAGGAGTGGAGAGTACGGTGCGGGTAGGAAGAGCAGAACCTTAATGAGCGAGTTTTGTGAAGAAGTTGGAAGAAGGCCCCATGAGCTCTTTGAGCACCTTCCCCATCACTGAGCCCACCCATCCTCAACCAGGCTCCAGCCCTGCAAGGCAAGCCCCTTCCCATCATAGGCACAGAAGCCAGAGGGAGTGTGTCAAATTGTGAACCATGCCCTTCTGAGGTCCTTTCCTTGCCAGTTAGAATAAAGCTCTGTTTTCCATTTCACGGATGCACTAGGATGGTCGGGGCCTCAGAGCTTTTGCCCAGGCTGTTTCTCTGGTCTGTGCACCCTCTTCACCTAGCCTGCTTGGTAAGGGCATGTCCTCCAGTGTTCTTCCATTCCCCAAAATGTGCAGCCATCCCTAGGTGGGCATCTGTTGCTGTTCCTCCACGTCCCTAGCTCCTAGCAGTTCTGGACACATGTTAGGTGTGCAGTGAACGTCTGCGGAATAAATGAGCCTCGGTTTCTCCTGTTGAATCACCGTTGAATCATTATGTAACCTCTGCCACACCCAGCATCTCCTTGGACACCCCCTCTCTCCCAGCACACACAGCCCCCTGCCCTCTGGCTCTCCATCCCCTCACTGCTCATCTTTTTGCCTTGCTAAGCTGAGAACACTTTGATTCCCATCCCCCTGGATAAGTGTCCCTTTCCTCATTGAACTGCCCCTGCCCATCCTGGAGCCCCTCTCCTCCTTGCTCAGCACTCCTTCTCTTTCCTGAACCCCCAAACCTCATGGAGCTCAGCTTCTAGACCCCTGTCCCTGACCCCAGTCTCAAGCCTCAAGGCTGGTCTTACTGGCTGAGTTCTGTCTTGACCTTCTCATATCCTTGGGTCTTCACTCCATCACTCCCTGCCTCTGTCTTGCTCACAGTCCCCGCTCCCTTCTCCTCACTTTATCCCTCACCTCCATCCCCTCCACTAACTGTTCAGCCCCCTGTGGTTGGGCCTGCATCCCACCACTCCACCAGAAATGCCCTTCTTGAGGTCACCCAATCTCCTTTTGGTGCATGTGTTGTAGGGTTCCCCAGAGGTCCCAGCCCTGGTCCCCAAGATCTCACCCTCTTCCACTCGGTTTCCATCTCCCACCCCAATGTCCTCCCATCTCCCCAACAACTCCTTCTCAGCTTCTTTCCAGGCCCTTCCTCTGCTTGTGTTTTGAATGTGAGTATTGCCCAGGCCTCAGCTCTTGATCCTCTTCTCAAGCTGCACCCCTTCTTCCCCAGGATGCTTTCCCCTCCCACAGATTTAATCCCCACAACAGCTCCTCAGGGAGATCCATGCTCCCTCTTTCCACAGCCTGCCTCTTAAACGAGATGGTTCTCCATCTTCACCTTCCTTTACTCCTTAACCACTGACGTCCACTCTCCACCTCAACCAGGGATGCCAACAGCCTGTTTGTGGCTGGGTCCTTACATGACATCTCAGTAGCACCTGGCATTGGGCTCCCCTCTCCTCCCTTGAGTGTCCTCTTCTCTCGACTTGCATGATGCAACATGCTTCTGAGTGTCCCTACCTGTCTGAGTGCTCCTCCTCGATCTCTTAGCTGACCCTTCTTCTTCTGTCCTTTTATTCAGTGTCTAATGCCTCTCCTCACTGTCTGCTCCCACTTCCCTAGCCATCTCATAGACCTCCAGGCCTTTGATGACTGTTTCGTATTAAGGACTCCACATGTCAGTCTCCAGCCAAAATGTTTCTCTTGAGTTCCAGACCTACAGGTTCCGCTGCCTACAAGACACCTTCCCAGGGGCATGCCACAAGAACCACAAACTCAACCCAACCCGTCATTTCCTCCACTCAAATCCGCTCCTCCTCCTGTGGGCCCTCTCTTGGCGAAGGGCCAGCGGCTATCCCGTCACCCAAGCCTGACCCCTGGGCATCATACTTGACCTGTGCTTTCCTGCAGCCCTCACCCCCATGTCCAGTCCCTCACCTAGCCTCCTCGATTCTACCGCCTGAATATCTATCTTACGTGCATCTGTACCCTTCCCCCGTCCATCTTCCTGGTTCAGCTCCATCTCTTGGAACCTGGAAGTCCCCCTCCCTCCAGGTTTGCCATCTGTGCAATGCATTCTCCACACTACAGAGGGGCCTTTCTAAAATGCAGCCCTGGCCGTGTCTCCTGTTTTAAGGCCCCCGGGACTCCTTGTGGCCTTTGGAATAATGTCTGTGCTCCTTTTTTACAGACTCAGGCCTTTCCTCCTCTGCCCCCTGCTTCCCTCTGTACTCACTCCACGCACCAGCCATACTGAATGAATTTCAGATGCCCCATGGGCCGCACTTTGTCTTACGTGTCACTGAGACCTCTGCAGGGAAATGCACACAGAGATTTGCTGCTGGTTGAGCGGGAGGCGGACAGCAGGATTCTAAGAAGGCCCTTTGCAAATGTGCCCTTCACTAAAGTGAAAAGGGAGGAATATGTGAGTTATGGGAATGTAACCACAGACACCCACAAATGGGACACCTGGGTGACTTTGGTTCTTGTTGTTGTGGTTCAGTTTCTCATTTGTGTCTGACCCTGTGACCCCATAGACTGCAGCACGCCAGGCTTCCCTGTCCTTCACCATCTCCCAGAGCGTGCTCAAACTCATGTCCACTGAGTCGGAGATGCCATCCAACCATCTCCTTCTCTGCCATCCCCTTCTCCTCCTGCCTTCAATCTCTTTTAGGATCAGGGCAAGCCAAAAACCTGGAGGGAGCCTTCATTTCAGCCATGAATGGAATCAAATCCTTGAGTCATAGACAACTTAATAGCATTGGAGTGGAAGTGGTGCCTAAAATCTACAGTGACTTATTCATTTGGCATATAGCTGAATAACAGCCCAAAGCAGAAAACCAGTCCCAAGCAGGCTCCCTCATAACCACGTGAGCAGTCCTTTCCTCTTACCACGACCCAACTAACAAGAGTGATATTAAGTTTTAAATTTGTTGGTTGGCTAAATGGTAACATCGACTCTATATAAGTAAGTTCTCAATCTGAAAAATCAGTCTGGCCAAACTGGTGACAGTTTCCCTGTCACCCCTGGTTCTCATGAACTTTTTCCTCACTGCCTGGAACACATACTGGCTGTGAAGCCTTGTTCAACTAATTCAACCTCTCTTATTTCTTCATCTGTGAAAAAGAGGGGGAAAAAAGAGTAGTATCCCCCACTGCATGGGTTTTAAGGATCAAATGATACTTGTAAAGCACTGGGAGCAGTGCTTGCCACGGGATAAGTGTTCAACCTTTAGGAGTAAGCTACGGAGGTTATGGTTAAGATTTTGTTGTTGCTTATCATTATTGTGTTTGCTATTCCCCCTCTCTCCTCTGCTCACCTTTCTCTTACTCATTCTCCTGTTATGAAATCAAGGATCATCCCTGAAGCCAGAGCTCTTCCCCACAGCCCTCCAGAGCAAGCATCCTCATCTCTCTCTTTAGGTGGTGGGAAGGGAGGCCCACAGGATGCAGAGTTTCGCCCAGGGTCACAGGCCAGGCATTTGACTTCAGGTCCAACCAGCTACGTCTACGCCATGGGTCCTCCATTGCTGCACGGTCTTCTGCGATCTCTGCTCTGATTCCCCTGGTTCTCTCCTCCAGCCTGTACACAGCTCCTCACTGCCTTGTTCTTCTTTTAATGACTGGTCCCACCCATCCCCTAAGCCAGAACCCCGGCAAGTACCCCAGCCTCTGATTGGTCACAATGGCCATACTGATTGTATTTCCTGAGTATCTCTCAAATAATTTTCTCTCCGTCTCCACTGAACAGAACTTTGTTTAAGACTTTTCCATCTTTCTCACCCGGATGATCTGGTCAGCTTCCTCCCAAATGTTCCTCCAGTCTCTGGTCTCTTCCCAGGCTGCAGAGGACACTTCCCAGCCTGTAAATCAGACCAGACCTTGCTCCTGCTTAAAACTTGCTGATGACTTCTTTATTTCATCAATTCTGAGAAAGGTCCCCCTAAAACATTGTGAAACAAGGGTTCTGTGGCCAAAATGTCTTGGAAGTGCAGCTGTCTCCCTCTTAGAAAGTTACTTAAAGTCATAGAAGCATAATGAAATGAATTGAAACGTTAATCACTCCCAGTCGTGTTCGACTCTTTGTGATCCCATGGACCATAGCCAGCCAGTGCCCTCTGTCCATGGGATTCTCCAGGCAAGAATACTGGAGTGAGTTGCCATTCCCTTCTCCAGGGGATCCACAAAGGCTGCAAAAAGCCCTGGAGTAGAAAATCCAGTTTAGACTTGTTGGACATGGTGGTTCTCAGATATATTCTCAGATATATCTAAAGCAATGGCCTTTTTTCCACATCTTCCTATGAACATTTAGGGGAATCCTGTTCCAAGGAATATTCTTTGGAAAATGCTGCAAGATAGAATTCAAGTCCATCGTCATGACATAAAAGGTGCTTAAAGATAGGACTACTTATCTTCCCCCACTCCCCTCCCCACCTCTCCTGTACCCCCAATCTTCCTCAACTTCCTTCAGGTCGCTTTACACCTCTGTGGTCTTGCCCCTAGAGGGCCCTAGTCTCTACTTCCCGATGGACAAATTATTATTCATTCTTGAAGAGTTCACCCAAATGGCCCCTCGTCTGTGACTCCTTCCTTCGTTCTGGATTCTCTTGATCCTCGTGGCTGCCAGCTTGTGCCCATTTGCAGGCACTGTCTGTACCCTGGAGAGACCAGTCCAGGATAGCCAGGGGTCTTTGCGTCCATGTCCTTAGCACTTGCACTGCTTGTGGTACCTGGGCAGGGCCAAGTGAGTGTTGGTTGAACAAGTGAAGGAGGAAACGAGATCGTAGGTCTGAAACTCAACCCTGGGGTTGGGGACCTCACTGGCTCAAAGGATGGTTCCAACCTCAGCACCTTTGACATCTGGACCAGATTGCTGTTGTGGGGGCTGCCCCATACATTGTAGGATGTTTAGCAGCATCCCTGGCCTCTGTCCCCTAGAGGCCACTAGAAACCCCCTCCCCAGTGTGATCATCAAAAGGCTTCCAGACTTTGCCAAAAGTCCCCTGAGTAGCAGACTCATCTCTGGTTGAGACCACTGTTCTAGACATAGCTTATTCCAGTTGTCTTCCTGTCTCTGGGTTGGTGGCCTTTTTCTCATTATCCCTCTTGTCCTTAAAATTTTCTCAGGGCTGTGTAAATTCCAGGCTTCAGCACCTTCTCTGAGGATGGTGGAGCAAGTCTGGGGGGTGAGCCTGCATGGCTCCTGGAGCTAAGGGGGCATTTAGGGTGGATGGCAGCTCTTGCTGTGCTAGTTCCCTTGAAAGCAGATGGCTGGGAAGGTTTATAAAGGGGCCTTGCAGAGAGCTGCCAGCCTGGCCTGCACTTTCTGAGAAGCACATTCATTCTGTAGGCTGAAACTCCTATCTACTCACTCTCCATCCTTGTGGGAGCCTGGGAAAGATGGAGGCCTCTCCCACAGCTGCCTCTCACCCTTGCTCCATCCTTGCAGTCAGTGCCGACGGAAGCCAGGCCTGTGCCAAAGGCTGTGAGCTCTGCTCGGAGGTCAACGGCTGCCTCAAGTGCTCGCCCAAGCTGTTCATCCTGCTGGAGAGGAACGACATCCGCCAAGTGGGCGTCTGCTTGCCATCCTGCCCACCTGGATATTTTGATGCCCGCAACCCTGACATGAACAAGTGCATCAGTGAGTGTGGGCAGGGCTGGGGAAGGGTGCTGGAAACTCTGGATATGGGGCGGGGGTGCTTTGAACTGTTGATGTGCTGCAAAAGGGGTGGAGGAGATATTGAGGAGGGGAGTTCCTGATTCCAATATCCAACTGCTGGCCAGACATCTCCCCAGACATCCCACCCACATTTCCAGCCCATAACGTAGCCGCATCTCCTCCCTCCAAACCTGCACTGACTTGTGTTCCCATGGGTGACTCTCAGTGTCCCAACCCATCACCCAAGGCACAGACCTAAGAGCCAGCCTCTCATCTATGCCCCCACCTTAGCCATTCGATAACCAAATTGTGCCTCCTCCAGCTCCTTTCCATCCTCACTGCCATTGTCTCATCCAGGTTCCCATCCCCTCTCTCCTGCAATAACCTCCATCTGTCCCCCAACCCTCATCTGGTTCCCTTCGACCCTCCCTCTGCCCTGCAGCCAGAAAGACGCTTCTGAGACATATAACCTAAAAAAAAATCGGGGCTGGCTCCACTGACTGCACAGAAATTCAAGCCCTGGTCAGCCTTCTCTCCCCATCCTCCCCACCTCCCATCTCACTCTGCTCTGCTCTCTCACATCAGCTACAGTTTCACGTGCTCCGAAGCACGGGCTGTCACACTTCCCTCTCAGCAGGGGGCCACGCGGTGAACCCTCTCTGGTAAACAATGCCAGTGACCCTCTCATTTTGTTCAGAGCCTTGGAGTTTAGCATGCATTTCCAGACCTTCTATCGGTTCAGCCACACAGGCACCTTGGGAGGGAGACAGACCTAAGTGATGGTACCCTTTTCATAGCTGATAAGATCAAGGTCCCAGGGAAATGCCTGAGGGGAGTTCAGAACTTGGGTTCTAAATCCCAACTCTGCTGTTTATTCATTGTGTGACCTTGGGCAAGTCACAGCCTCTCCAAACCTCATCTTCAAAATGTGGGTGTTCGTTTTTACCCCCAGGATTGTTGTGAGAGGCATATGTCAGCCCTCAGTGTCTGGCCCAAAACAAACGGAGCGGCTCTTCTTACCTTTTGTTTGTGTTTTGCCTGCCACCAAACCCAGGACTCAGAGGCCAGGAGGCACAGAGGAGGGTGGGGTGGGGTGGGGAGCTTATAATGATGGAGGTGGGACCCCAGGACTGCCCTCTCGGTCCTCGAGGATCTGGGTAGGGCATTCCTCGCTCTGCCTGCTCCTGGGAAACTGGCAGCCCAGACTTCAGGGGCGGGGACTAGTAGGAAGTCAGCTCCGCCCACAGTCCGGGAGGGGCAAGATTGTGAAAGACCCCTCTGGCTTCCAGCCTAGCCCAGCCACCCTCTCCTTCCACCTCCCAGCAGGAGGGAGAGCTGGCAGGAGGGCATCAGGGAGGGACCCAGGACTCTGACCAAGGTGGTTCCTGGAACTCGACCTTGCAGAGGCAAAGGAATTTGCCCTGGGATGGCTCCCCATCCTCCAGGCAGATTCTTTTTTCCCTGGGCAGGAGGAGAACCAGGCTTTGGGGTGCTGTGGATGCCCAGCAGTAGGGGAAGAGGAAACCACACAGCCACTCTCAGGGTGTCATTGTATCCCTCAGTTTGGCTCTGATTAGGTGGTCCTTGGGAGAAGGCTATGGCACCCCACTCCAGTACTCTTGCCTGGAGAATCCCATGGACGGAGGAGCCTGGTGGGCTGCAGTCCATGGCAACCCACTCCAGTGTTCTTGCCTGGAGAATCCCAGGGAAGGGGGAGCCTGGTGAGTTGCCGTCTATGGGGTCGCACAGAGTTGGACACGGCTAAAGCGACTTAGCAGCAGCAGCAGCAGGTGGTCCTTGGGGTGCCCTGAGATACTGGGACCCTCCTCTCGCCCCACTAATCTCCTGTGCTTTGAATCTAGCTCTCTTGGGCCTCCCCTTGGGTTCCCGGGCCTGGAGCAGGTGCTGGGTTGGGCAGGTGGTGCGTGGGGAGAGTCCCAGCGGCCCTCAGGAGGGGCTGTGTTGGCCTCCTCTCTCCCCGCCCCTTGCTTTCCTTTCTTTCTCCCAAGACTCCACTGCGGCAGCGGCCGCTCCAGGCCGCTGTCCTGCCCTGTGTGGGTGGGCGGGCACGGGACGAGGGGAGGGTCTGTCTGGGGCTGAGCCAGAGCCCCACCGCCGGCCTGGCCCTCCCCTCAGAATGCAAGATTGAGCACTGCGAGGCCTGCTTCAGCCACAGCTTCTGCACCCAGTGTCAGGAGAGCCTGTACCTGCACAAAGGCCGCTGCTACCCCGCCTGTCCCGAGGGCTCTGCGCCTGCAGACGGCACCATGGAGTGCAGCAGCCCGGGTAAGCCGGCAGGGTCCGGGCCGAGAAGGGGCGGGCCGCGTGGGTGGCTGCAGGCTCCCACGGAGAGCGTGGGCTGGGCTCCGCGCAGAGAAAGCTCATGACGACCACCCCCTGAGTTTCTCTGGGGACTTCTATGCTCTCTGGACTTTAAGGATGCCTCTGGCCCGGGGCTGAGGCCGAGACCAGGTGGAAGAGGCTCCCTGGGGGGCACCTGGGGCCAGGTGAGGAGCCGTGACCCCTTCCTCCCCTTGCTTTCCTCCCCTCCCGCCAGCACAATGTGAAATGAGTGAGTGGTCTCTGTGGGGGCCTTGCTCCAAGAAGAAGAAGCTCTGCGGCTTCCGGAGGGGCTTGGAGGAGCGGACGCGGAGGGTGCTCCATGCCCCAGGGGGAGACCACGCCGTCTGCTCAGACACCAAGGAGACGCGGAGGTGCACAGTGCGGAGGACACCCTGCCCCGAGGGTGAGCTGCGGCCTGGGGGTCAGCGGTCAGCACAGCTGAGGGAGGTCTGATGACCTCTGTTTCCTACCTGTGACCCAGAAGAGGGCTCAGGCCAGGGCCAGATGGGGCACCCTCAACTCAGGACCCCATGCTGTGCAAACCCGTGCCAGGCAGACAGTGATCCACGCAGCTGCGTGGGATGGCGGGAAGCTTCTGTGGTCCTATCCCTCCCCATTGCTTCTGATTCAGGGGATGCTGGCACTGGGGTCCCTTAGAAGGGGAGCTTGGAAGGGGGGTGTGAAGGCCCAGAGGGGGGCAGTGATTTGGCCAAGGTCAAACAGCCCGCAGGTGGCAATGATGTGGCAGTGGTGTGGGATGGAGGAGTGGGGAGCCATCCTGCCTGTCCCCAGAGCTGCAGTGCCCTGCTGGGAGATGCCCTCGGGCCACTGGGATCCAAGGTCTGAGGAAACGTGAGGAAAGAGGAGGCGGTTTGGTTCAGGTGGAGAGTGAAAAGGCTCATGGGACCCCCTCTCAGTGCCCGTGTTGCAGAGCCCTGTCCGAGGAGGCCTGGAGGGCACCTGGACCACCTCTGGGCCTCCTCCCCACCCCGCCACCTACCCACCTCCGCCCAGCTTCCTGACCACATCCCTCCTCCCGCTCTTGGCCATGCCCAGGGCCTCCTGCTGTGTCAGGACGCCCTTTGTTGACTCTTCCTGCTGTTGGGGTTCCAGGGCAGAAGAGGAGGAAGGGCAGCCAGGGCAGGCGGGAGAACGCCAACAGGAACCCCAGCCGCAAGGAGAGCAAGGAGGCGGGCACCGGCGCTCGGAGACGCAAGGGCCAGCAGCAGCAACAGCAAGGGACAGTGGGGCCGGTCACCTCCGCGGGGCCCACCTAGGGACCCTATTCAGCCTCCCGGTCCATGCAGAAGGAGCCCAGTGCTGCTCTGTGTGATGAGAGCTTTACTGAACTTGAGCACTGGGGCCAATGCGTACACACCCTCTCCATACATACAGGAACACACAGACACGTGCACACAGACCCCCATGTCCAAACAGGTAACTGACATACATGCAAACATGTGTGCATGCATGCGCGCATGCACACACACACATCGAAGCTACTGGAAGGCACTTCTGTCCCTTGGACATCACTGTGTGAGCAGGGTGGGGAAGCAGAGGGGTCGTCTCTGCCCCTCAGAGGGCCAAGAGGCACACACTTGGTTTGTGATGCAACCAGTGGACGCATCAGAGAGAATGTTGACCAGCGTCCAAGCCCAGACTCTGCAGAGTGGAACCTTCTGGAGGAGTTCATAGGACCAGCCTGCATGCAGACAGCAGCCAAAGCTTGAGAACTGTTCAGCATCTCCAGCTGTGTGACTTTATCCTTGGAGAGTACTGTTACACATTCATATCAGGGCTTTCCTGACTCTGAAAACTGCTTAAAGGTTTATTTCAAATTAAAAACGAAAACCAACTGACAACAGTAGCCACAGGTACTATGCTTCTTTTCAGGGTACAGGGTTTGGTGGAGTACGTAGGAGAGCAGGAAGAGATAGGGCTGGATTTTAAGAGACCCCTGCTGGCCTCCTCTATGGGGCGGGGGTGGGGTGGGGTGGGGTAATATGCGGGGAGGGAACCAGATTCTCTACATCTTTGTTATTCAGAGGGGGGCCTGTGGACCAGCACCAACATTATAAGCAGGCAGCTTGTTAGAAATGAGAATTTACAGGTTCCATTCCAGACCTGATGAACCAGAGCCTGCATTTTAACAAGGTTCCAGGTGACTGGCATGTACATTCAAGCCTGAGAATCACTGCTCTCATTCCCTCGAAGGATGGAATAGAGGTCTTGGCCAGCTTGCAGCAGGAAGGATCCTGATCAGCTCTCAAGGAAGACTTGGCATCTGGGAGAGGTAGAATCTATATCCTGAAGGGTTATCATGGCACTTTAGGGGGAGGGAGTGTCCAGGACCCTGAGATGGCTGGGGACCACTGGACCCCAGTGGTGGGGTAGATGGCAGAAGAGTGGGTGGAATCCTTTCTTGTCATTCTGAAGTGTCCACTGGCAGCCATCTGGTCACCAAGCTCTGGAAGGATGTTTGGTTTCCAGCGGGGAGCCAGACAGGGGCCTTGCTCTCGTGGAGCTTAGGGGTTGGTCGGGGGACAGGCATGAATCAAGTAATCCTTCCAATAAATGTGTAATTATAGATGGGTGTAGTTAAAGGCAGACAACCACTGAAACACACACATAGCTATGAAAGTAAATAAAAATAAAAGCTATCTCAGGGAAGTTTTTCAGAGGAGGTAACATTTGAGCTAAGCTCTGAAGGATAAAGAGGAGTTAACACAAAGACAAGGAAGGGTGTTTAGACCAGTGCTGTCTGATAGAAATACAATGTGAGCCACTTATCTAATTTAATACTTTTCTAGTAGCCACATTTAAAGAGTAAAAAGAAACAGGTGCAGTTCATTTTATCTTATATTTAACCAAATGTATGCAAGCTGTTGTCTTTTTAACATGTAATCAATATAAAAAAATTATTAGTGAGCTCTTTTACGTTCTTTTTTTTAAACTGTCTTCAACATTCTATGTATATACTTACCCTTTATAGCATATCAATTCAGACACAATTTTCTCCAGAAATACTTGGTATGTATTTAGGTTTAATAAAAATTCAAATTAAAGAGTAGATTCAGGACTTCCCTGGTTGTCCAGTGGTTGAGAATCTGCCTGCCAAAGCAGGGGATATGGTTTCAATCCCTGCTCCGGGAAGATCCCACGTGCCATGAGGCAACTGAGCCCACGCAACTCCTGAAGCCCTCACACCCTCCACAACAAGAGAAGCCACCGCGATGAGAAGCCTGAGCACAGCAACGAAGACCCAACACAGCTGAAATGAAACATTTTTAAACAGATTCACCTACCACGTACCCAAGTTGTTTAAAGAGTAGATTAACATTTTCTGGTAGCTGAATTGAATACATGTAAATTTTTTAATTTAATTGAAATGAACGTACATTATCAATTCCATTCTTCAGTTGTGCTGGCCATGTTTCAAGTGCTCACTAGCTGTATGTTGCTAGTGGCTACTGTATTGGACAGCATAGTCCTATATTGAGGACCCAGAACATGCAAATGTGCTGTGGCAGAAAGGAGCTTGGTGTTCAATGAAATGAAAGAAAACCAATGCAGCTGGGAGGCCTGGAGGGCAAGGGAAGTGAGCTGTTTGCAGAAAGGTCCACCTAGAGTTGGGACTTTATTTTCAGAGCTAAAGGAGGCTGCTGAAGAGTTAAGCAGCAAGCCAGCATGATTAGATGAGAAGCTTTGCAAATTTTGAAAGACAGCATGTTGGTTGTCGTATAGAAGACAGATTATCAGGAAGCTGTTTAGGAGTCTGTCACTGTCATCCAGGGGACACGTGTTGGTGGAAGTGACAGTGGTAATAGAGGAGGACAAAGTCAGAGGTGTTTGGAGAACAAAGTTGGCAGAGTTTGGTGATAAACTGGACATGGACGAGGAGAGAAAGGAGAAGGAGGTGTCAAGGACAAAGTCCCCATTTCTGGCTCAAACATCCAGACAGAGGATGATGCTGTGTTCTGAGATGGGGAATCCATGAGGAAGACCAGTTTGGGAAGAGAAAAAAGAACAAAACCTTGGTTTCAATCAAGTTTCATTTGACAAACCAATGTGATGTCCTGGTGACGGTGGTGGGTAAACACTCAGTTCAGTTCAGTTACTCATTCGTGTCCGACTCTTTGTGACCCCATGGACTGCAGCACACCAGGCCTCCCTGTCCATCACCAACTCCCAGAGTTTACTCAGACTTACGTCCATTGATGCCATCCAACCATCTCATCCTCTGTCGTCCCCTTCTCCTCCTGCCTTCAATCTTTCCCGGCAAGGAAATGTCAAGGTAGACATTGCCTTGACACAAAAGCAGGCCTAGAGCCCACAGGGGACACCTGAGCTGGAATGCCAGCTGGTATAGAGAAGATCCTTGGGGCTGTGGGTTGGGAAGCGCCCTGGGTAAAGAGAAGTCTCAGGACCCAGCTCTGCAGCCCTCCGAGGATAAAGGTCAGATAACAGAAGATCAGTAGGCCAAGGAGCCAGAGAAGGAGCAGGCAAAGGGAAACCCAGGGGAGTGGCATATCCCAAAAGCCAGCAAGCAGGAGGAGAGATCAAGAGGACCAAAAGCTGCTGGAGACAGACGAATGGGGCCTGGAAACTGACCCCTGGACTTGCAACACATACACCAACTGTGGCCTCCTCCAGAGCTTTTTGCAGAAGGTGATGGAGGCAGAATTCAGCACAAATTCTTTCTGGAAGTTTAGCTCAGAAACAGAGAGAAGTAAGACAGAGGCTAGAAAGAGATATGGTGTTGAGAAAGAGTGTTTTGTTTTGTTTTAGATGGGGAAGTCTTGACAATGTTTAAAACCTGCTGGGAAGGGTGCAGTTAAAAGGTAGAGGTTGAACACACAGGAGAGAGAAGGGGGAGATCAGTAGTGGAAGGCTCTGAGTGGGGGATAGTTCCACAGGAGCAAGGAGATGGCAGTGCAGCGTGGGAAGGCTGGAAGGCTTGGAAGATGAGGGTCTCAGATCTGTGCACCTGACTCACTGTGGGGTTCGACCCACTCATTTCTCTGAGCCCCTTCGCTGCTTGTCAGGAGCCTGGGTGACAATGGCTGGCTCCAGCCTCTACCCAATGCCATTACTTTGCCTTTTCTCTCTGCCCCACCTCTGTCAGTCTCTCTGGCCGTATGCCTCATCCACCTCTCATTTGGTTTCTCTGCTTTTGCCCTTCCCTGTTTCTCTGACTCTGTCCTTTCTCTGTCCTACTTTTGTTGCCGTGTCTTTCTCTGTTCCCAGCCTCTGGCTCTACGTGTGTGTACCATTGTTTTTCTGTTTTTCTGTCTCTGGGCCTCAGGCTCGTCTTGGCCATCTCTGGCACTGATTTGTCCTTATCTCTTAGAACCTAGGTCCTCGCTACTCAAAGGGTGGCCATGTATCAGCAACATCAGCCTCATCTGGGAGCTTGCTAAAAATGCAGACTCTCAAGCCCCTCCCAGACATAGAAATCAGAGTCTGGCTCGAAACAGATCCCCCAGGTAATTCACACACACATTAAACACTTCAGAAGCATTGCCTTCAGCTTTCCTCTAAAACATCAAAACCAAAACCCAATTCAAAGAAGGAGCTGGATCCTCCCATATCTCCTGCATCACCTGGGTGATGCTGAGGCATTCTGCTCCTCTTCATCTCTTCTCAAGCCACTCCTGGTGCTCTAGGCAGTTAAAGGAGGGGACTTAATAGGGGCTACTGGTGGTTCTGAGCTGCCACATCTGTAGAATTACCCATAGGAGCAAATTCTGAGGCCGGTGTGTCCAGGTGCAATTCCAGTGCGTCCTTACCCTGGTCTGTCTCACTCTGTCCTTTCAAGACGAACAATGTGTTTTGAGCTGGAGATAAGGTATGGGTTTCAAGGTGGGGAGTGGTTACCTGCTCACAGCCTTGGAAGCAGCCCACCTGAGTCTGGAGACCGTTAGGACGGATGGGAAGTCACACTTTGTGATTTTCAGAGTGAGGGGGTGCTGGAGAGAGGAGTCAGGTCCAGATTGCTGACCCTACTCCCAGGTTTAGGCAACAACAGCATGGGATGTGTATACGGGTGTTATCTGGTTATGGTGTCATTTGGAAAATGTTAGCTCCTTCCTCTGCAGGGTCCCAGACTCTCTCAGACTGACACATTTCTGTCCACCTTACCCAATGCCAGCTCTGGTATGTTTCAGACCAATTCTCCAGGGAAAGCATTTGTCTTCCATTTCAATATTTTGGGTGACGGGATTGTGCATGCTGAATTTGTTTTTGTTTTTTTAAGTAGGTTTCCCCCCACCTGCTTCCCTGGTTTGTTTGGTTTGGTTCAGAAGGACAGAGAGAATTTAGGGAAAGGGTCAGCTTCCTGGGCCCCAATTCAAGTCCCTGACACAGGGCCAGGAATCCAGGTGCGGGCATTTTTTTTGCTCCTGACTCCTCCAGCTGTGGTCTAGATTAGACTGAAACAGACAACAGGTAGAAAGCCTGGTGAAGGGTGGTAAGAAAGGAGAAAAACCACCAGAGAGAACAGATTCCATTTTGAAGGATTAGATGGATTTATTGCAAAGGGGCTGGAGTGCTGCCTGGCTAGTAAAAGTGAGCCGAAACAAAAGCCTGGTTACAGGGGAGTAGGGAAGATCTGGAGATTAGGTGCCCCAGGGGTTGCTGAGACCAGCAGACCTGAGCTGGGCGCACCTGCTTTGGTGCACCTCCTGGCTCTCCCAAGGGAAAGAGCCAACACAGGGTGAGGGATAAACAGGTTTTGTCTGCAGCCTCGCTTGGCTTCAGCATCAAATAGACCATGGATCAGCAGCCCTGATGGGGGAGGGTGGAAGGGTTGCTCAACATGGATCCACACCTGTCTCTCCTACCTCTAGCCTACGACATTGGTGGTGAGGAGGAGGAGAGACCCGGCCAGTGGCTGGAGAAGGTGGCTTGGGTCCTACCCTAGAGCCTTCCAGAACTTAAGTAGGAAATTGCGAAACAGGGTTACATTTTGAAAGAGAAAGTATGTGAAATATGGTTCCTCCCTCGCCTGTTCGCTCTCCCGGAGCTTGGTGCAGGGTGGTGGGTGAGATGGATTCCTGGCTGGACTCAGTCCTGTGCAGGGAAGAGGGCAGAGCGAAGCCCACAAGGGCCCCTCAAGCCAGGCCACAGCAGCTGCCAGCCTTTGGTTATTGATTATTGTTATTGGGAGGCACTTTTTCCATCTGCGGAGCATCAGCCTGGCCCATGGAGAAGGCCGGCTCCTTCCTCTGGCTGAGTTTCATCTCCTGAAAGGGCTGGCTTCTGAGGGCTCCCTCTGCAACCCAATATGTACCATGGGCTGCTGATTAAATACTTGGAATGTCTTCAGGTCGATCCAGGCCCGTCCATAAAAATGGGAGGCATTTTGGCAGTTCCAAGGCCCCTGGCACCCCGTCTTGGCACTGGCCCCGCTGTCTTCTTCTAGGAGCTGGGGTGGGCCTCCAGCCAGCATGCTTCCCTGGGAAACATCGAAGTGAGTTAAAGTCAACAATGAGTTCATCTCCAAAAGGAATAAGCCGGCAGCCTTCAGGGCAGGGGAACGGGAGAAGGGGGAACAAGGATTCGGGGGCAGTGGAGGGGGTTAAGTGATGCTGGAACAGCCAGACCAGATCCAAGCCTGTCAAACAAGCTGGCAGCTCAAGGAACAAAGAAAAGTGCTTTCCCAGGCCAGCCCTGGATGGCTCCTTGGCAATGGTGGTGACAATGAGGGTGTCACAATTTCAGGGATCATGAGAAGAGCCCTCTCAAGGGAGCTGGAGCAAGACACTGACTTTGAAAGAGGCTGGGGCAGTTGAGACGGTGGCCCCAAGAGCCCTGGCTCTGCTGGCCCCAGGACTGCCAGGAGGGCGCCATGTAGGTCGTCAGACCCACTGTCTCATCTCGGAGGATTCCAAGGGGGAGGACTCAGGTGAAAAGGCCCAGTGAAGAGCAGGCTCATGATTGCAGAACTCAGCATTTTCACCTGAACATCTCTATCGTTAGAGTAATCTTTGAGGGCTTTGCATTCGGATAAAGGTTTCTGGTTTGGGCCAGTGTCCCTCTTCTGTGCTCTTCACTGCCTCGGGCATGAGGAAACCACATCCTGTAGGGCATGGACTGCACTCTACTCATTTGATCTGATGCGCCATGGGGCTGGGGAGTCGAAGGCAGAGTAAAGTCCAAAGTAAGCCTTACTCTGGGACAGGCCTGAAGGTGGAACCACCAAGTGGAATCCTGGCCTCTTGGGCCACCTTCCAAGAGCTGAGCTCCACATAGAAGGAGGGGAGCAGATAGAAAAGCCTCACGGTGGCCCATTAGCTGCTTGTGCCAGTTGAGATTCGCAGAAAACCCATCCAGTTCAGACTTCGGATCTGCCCCAGGGGCCGGCAGACTGACAGCAACTGCCTTGAATGTATACTTGGCCTGTCTCCCAAGGGTGGAACCACTGCTGAAGACTGCTTGATTTCTCTCCTGCTTCACATCCATTCTCACAAGGTATTTTGTTTTATGAGGCATTTGCCGACCATGCATATTTACAATAGTTTCCCTGCCACCAAACCAACAAAATGTCCACAGACATTGCATCTCAGTTTCTCACAAACACATTCTCTTTGCATTCCCATGGTTTCCCCCTCCCTATTTCCCTCATTTTCTGAAAAACCTTCCTCCCTCTTTTGGTCCTTCTGATTCCTCTCCATTGACCAACTGTGACATTTCTGTTCCCCCCAAAGCTCTTCCAGCCCCCTCCCGCCCCCATCCTGCATCTTTCTTTCCCTTCTATGTGGTGCCCCACATTCTTCACACCCAGCCCTTGCTCAGTCCATATGTCCCCTGTATTTCCCACCAATTGCATGCGTTTTTTGTTATTGCATGCTAGATGTTTGTGGAATGAATGAAAAAAAAAAGTGAGTGAATGGAAAGGTCTCATTTGAATGTCTTTAGTCTCATGATATTACTGGAGATGGTAGTTATCAATAGGGCTTTCTCCTTTTTCCTTCTGGGAGGAAAAATAAGACCAGCATCAAAGTTCATTAGGGCACTGGATTAAAGGAACCAGACCTTGATCTCTTTGTCACTGGCCACCACTGGTGTGACAACCTAGTTTTCCAGAGTCACCTCCCTTCACTCCCCTCCCCCATCCCATCTTCTCTTCTACCCAGAACTATTTAGTGGTACCGAGTTCAAATGAATTTTCCAAAATGTAAGTGCCTTTGTCCATGCTGTTCCCTCCCCCTAAAATGTGATCCCTGTGCTGTCCTCCGTGGATCTACTCATATGTCATCTTTAGATTTAATTTGCTTGTGAAGTTGCTCCCCGCCCTCTGTGTTTCCCTATGGACTGTCTATAAACCTTTATGACATCTGAGTGTCCCCAGCCCAATGTCAGCTCCTGAGAGCAGAGACTGTGGGATTCGTTCTTGCATTTCCCCAAGTCTCACAAAGCTGTGGGTACAGTTGGAGACATACTCAAGATAACAATGGCTAACATTTGTATAGCACTTAGACTGTCTTAAGTCCTTTGCTTGCATTGCCTTACTTCATCCTCAGCACAGCCCTGTAACTTGGGTACCTTTATTGTGCCCATTTTACAGATGAGAAAACTGAGCATGAAGAGGTCAAGGGAAGTGAGCAGGGTCACACAGCTAATAGTGGAGCCAAAACCTGAACTCAAGGAGTTTCGCTGCACTGCTGCTGAGCTGTGTGAAAACTCACACCCAGCCCTCACATTTTGCATTTTTGTGCTCACATTTGTACTCCATCCCCCAGCCTGTTCCACTTGTTTATCGAGGAGGGGGATTCAGGGCACAGATTCTATACGCTCACAAGCAATACCACAGGGTCCTCACAGGCATCCACCAGGCCCTACGTCTCCCAGCCATACCCTCAGCAGTCATTGCTATGAAGCTGCTCAGGGCAGCTTTAAACCACATGACTGGCAGCATGTGCACCAGCCTTGGGCCCCAGGGGGGCTTCCTCAGAATGCTCCTGAAACTGCCCACCCTAGCTGCAGACCTTGAAGACCCCAAAGTACCTAAATCTCGCTGGACAAAGCAGAGATTCTCGCTTCTCTACCTGTGTGGTGGTTGCCTCAAGATCCCTGAAACCAATCTCATAAAGACTCTGGACAAAGGGGCTCTTTGGATCTGTGCCTGAAGCTGCTTCTCCTTTAGACTGACAGACGGCCAGCATCGCTCTTCCCAGACTCTGGTTTCACCTCCATGCAGGCTCCCTCTGCCCCCTCCCCTTGAAATGTAAACCTCTGCAGAGAGCCCCCTGCTGGCCCACTAAAGCATCAGCTACACTCAGATGTATAGGGAACCCCATCGTTTGAATTCCCAGGGCAGAAAAAAAAGAACTACCTCCATGTTGAGACAGGCAACTTTCACTCTCGGAGGGTAATGGAAACTAACAGTCAGCTCTAGTCAATTGCATACTTGTGCAATGCACAGAACACACACCAGAGACCAGGACAGAGATGTGGGCAAGTTTTTCTGTAAAGACCCAGGAGGTAAATATTTTAGGCTTTGCAGGACGGCTCTTCATCTCTGCTGATGTAGTGCTAAAGCAGTTGTAGACCATTAAAAAAAAATTTTTTTTTTGCCATACTGTGTAGCACCCAAGTTCCCTGACCAGGGATCAAACCTTCAGCCCCTGCCGTGGAAGCACAGAATCCCAACCGCTGGACCACCGGGGAAGTCCCCAGACCATTTTTTAAAAAATGGGGTGGCTGTGTTCCAATAAACCCTTATTAATGAACTCTGAAATTTGCATTTCTTAACAGCTTCACGTGTCACAACATATTATTCTTATTTTTTATTTTTTTCGATCACTGAAAAATATGGAGACCATTCTTAGCTTGTGAGCCCTATGAAAACAGGCATTTGGTGGATTTGACAGGAGATCCCTGCCCTCAGACATAAGCTACTTGGTTTATGCCTAGTGCACTGGTGAGGCGAGGGACGGCTGAGCACAGTAGAAATCTGAGTCCCTAGGTGCTGGGCACAGAAGCCAAGCATCTGAGGGATTTGTCCATCCCTGGCTGGAAGTGAAACTTACATTTCTAAATTCTCTCTAATAGACATGGAAAGCATCTAGAAGACTCCTCCAACCTTGATACAGTGAGTTGGAAGGATCGATTTTTCCTGAAATGAGAAAGTTGGCAGATCTGTCTTTTTCTAATCAAGGTTCTAAAAAATTACATAAATCAAGATTTTGACCTCTTCTTCCTTCGCTGCTTGAGAAAGTATTTGTCCTAACTTTCTTCCATATCTCAGTCTGTGTCTCTCCTTTGGAAGTCAGATTTTGTTCCCAGTCTAGACTAGACAAAGGAGCAAGAGGGATGCAGAATGCCAAGGAAAACCTCAGTGTCTTGCTGAGCAGAACCTTCCCCCAGGGCAAGGCTGACCTGACCGACAGAGGTTCCCCTGACACATCAGCTTCAGAAGTAGATTTCAGGTGCTTCAACGTGACATTATTCTTCTGGAAACAATCTAAGGTACCTGGTTAACATTTTTAAAATGTGTTTTTCTAAGGAAAAGGGGGGAGGTGGGCAGGAGAGTGGGGGGAGAATTACACAAAGATTTAGTCTAACAGCTTAAAAATCAAAAGGATCATTGGACAGATAGATATCAAGTGTAATAGGAAACACACTGATCCTGGGGAGATGACTTAATATGGGCCCTCCAGCCTCCTTGGAGCTTAAATAATTATCTACGATTTGGAATTATCCTTCAGATTCCCACATCAGTGTGTGTTCTGGATCCACTTCTCAGGATGCAGCCAGCAATCTTGAGTTATCTAAACCCGGCTGCAAACTAGAGGCCATTAATAGCATCTCAAAAAATTGCTTCTCGGATTTTCTTCAGTGGAATATGCTGAGGACCACAGGGACTCACTGATAGGAAGGAGCAAAGTGCTGCTAGTTATTTTTCCAAAGCTTAATCTAGGGATCTTTTTGAAGAGCTCCTTACCGAGTAATGAGATGAATGCCAAGAACAATATAGACTCTGTTTTTCCCACTTAGAAGTGGTGACCAGATACATCACCCATGAAGAGAATTTTCTTGGGGTTCCCAGGGGTGAATCTCTCAGCTTTTAATAGCTTTCCATAGCCACCCAGCTCATCAGCTGGCTATATGCTTATCTAGAACCTCCCTGGAACTCAAGACTGAAAGTGGGGTAAGGGGGCAGTTTGGTCCATAAAGCTCCAGTTGAACACACTCTATTTTTCTTATATTCCCTTGTAAACTGTTGAGGGTGTCTGAAGAAAGACTCTCCCTTTTTGCTTTCAGCAAATGTAACAAAACCCTAAAAATGTAGAGTGCTTCTCTGTTCTTCCAGGGTCCCATAAACTCTGCGTGGGGTGGGGGGCTGGTAACTCGTTCAGAGTGAGGAGCAGCCACTTCAAGAGCCCAACTCTTGGCCCCACGTGGCCGGAGTCACTTCATCAGGACTTGCCAGAGAGACACGGGAGGCTGAATAGAGAAGCCTCTGCTCTCAGTTCAGCTGGGAAGCCTACACCAGCAAGCTGGCACTAATTAAGAGCTAATGGCCTTAAAATGGAGCATTGCCAGAGGATACCGACCCTCTGGCTGCAGCATAAATATCAAGGCATTTGGGGCAGAGCCAAGACATATATTTTCAGAGTGCAGGAGACATTGCTGCAGCCTTTCTCACCCTGCTCTGCTGAGAAAAAAGGCAGGATTTAAGATAGGTGGGAAAGGAACTAGGTCTTACTTGGACTGGTCTTACCAGTTCCGGTCAGTTCATCAGAAAACCCCAGGGGGACTTTGGGGAAAGACTTTGCTTTTCAGATCTCAAACTTTTATGTACACGGGGATCATTACAGAAGTTTTTTAAGATATATGTTTCCTGGACTCCACCTCCAGAGGCTCTGGTTTCAGTAGCTCTTGGGTAAAACTCAAGAGTCTGCATATTTTAGAGTTGCCATATGATTCAGCAATTCCACTCCTGGGCTTCTATCTGGAGAAAACTATTATTCAAAAAGATATTTGTACTCCTATGTTCATAGCACCACTATTCACAATAGCCAAGACATGAAAACAACTTAAATGTCCATCAGCAAGTGAATGGATAAAAGAAATGTGGTATATATATATATATATATATACACATACACACAATGGAATATTACTGAGCCTTAAAAAGAATGAAATAATGGCATTTGAAACAACAAATGCCTAGAGATGATCATACTAAGTGAAGTAAATCAGAAAGACAAATACCATATGATATCACTTATATGTGGAATCTGAAATATGACACAAATGAGCTTACATATGAAACAGAAACGGACTCACAGACATAGAGAGCAGATGTGTTGTTACCAAGGGGTTGGTGGGGGGAGGAGTGGGAGTTTGGGTTAGCAGATGCAGACTACTACATGTAGGATGGATAAACAACAAGGTCCTACTGTATAGCACAGGGAACTATATTCAATATCCTGTGATAAGCCAAAATGGGCTTCCAGACAGCTCAGTGGTAGAGAATCCGCATCCCAATGCAGGAGACTCAGGTTCAATCCCAGGGTCAGGAGGATCCCCTGGAGGAGGAAATGGCAACCCCTCCAGCATTCTTGCCTGGATAATCCCATGGACAGAGGAGCCTGGAGGGCTGTAGTCCATGGGGTCCCAAAGAGTCAGACTTGCCTGAGCGACTGGCGTATGCACACATGATAAACTATAATGGAAAAGAATATTTTATAAGAACGTGTGTGTGTGTGTGTGTGTGTGTGTGTATAACCAGATCAGTTTTCTGTAGAGTGACAACTAACACAACATTGTAAATCAACTGTACTTCAATTAAAAAAAAAAGAGTCTGGGGACTGCCCTGGTGGTCCAGTGGCCAAAACTCCATGCTCTCAGTGCAGGGGGGCCTGGGTTCGAGCCCTGATCAGGGAACTCGATCCAACATGCCATAGCTAAGAGCTTGCTTGCCTTAACTAAAGATCCCTCATGCTACAACTAAGACCCAGACCAGCCAAATAAATAAGTCAATAAATTTTTTAAAAGTCTGCGTTTTTCATCAACTCCAAGTGTTTCTGAGGCTGGTGGTCCTCAAATCACGCTTTGAAAAAAACACCTCTTGCAAAGCTGCTGCTACTTGTCCATTAGATCCCAATGGAAAAGTTTTTACAGAATGAAGAAGGAAGTGAGGTTGAGATTCTCTGCTTCCCTGCTGTATATAGCACAGGGAGCTAAGATCAGTGCTCTCTGATGACGGAGAGGGGTGGTATGGGGGGAAGTCAAGAGGGGGGGAGATTTGTATACATATGCTGATCCACGTTGTTGTACAGCAGAAACTAACACAAAATTGTAAAGCAATTAAACTCCAATAAAAAAAATTAAATGGCAAAAGCCAAAAAAGATTCTCTGCTTCCCATGAAAACACCAGTCCATTTCTTCCTGTCAGCACTTGGCACAAAGCTTGATTTTGAACCACCTTCCTACTCTATTCCTGTTGGGATCTTCCCATTCACGTAAACCTGTGCTTACTCGGAGCAAGACTCCAGGGAGTGAGGTGCTCACCGTGGGTCCGGAGGGAAAGAGAAAGCCTCCATCTACACGGCATGTGCTGGGTACAGAATGCTTTCATGTGTTATAATTCGTATGATCACGCTGCAGTCTTGCTGGGTAGTTAAATGAACATGTCAGTTTTAAAGCTGAGAAATTATAGGCCTGGAGGTATGCCTTGCCTCGTCTGGTCACCATGACATCAGGAAGGATGCATGTGAAAAATGCATTACACAGGCAGGGAGCAAAGCAGGCACAGCAAACCCACAGCTGTAGCCCGGCCTTCCTTGGTGAGGCTTTTTATCTGCTGGTAGAACTGCAGTTGGTTGTCAGGATCAGCAAATACTGCTGTAAAAGAATTGATGGGTCACATGATAAAAATAGATGGAAAGTTCATATGTTAAACGCAAGCAGAGTATGAGAACAGGAGAGAAACAACCCACCATATCATCTGGGAAAATGAAACTCCTTGGCAAGACTTCACAACAGCCTGATTCAAAATTTCATAATGAAATTATGCCTCTGATCAAAGCCTGAATGAGCTCATGGGCTGATTTTTGCCATTCGTGTTTATTCTGGTTTGAACCAAATTGAGGCATCAGAAACACATTATCCTAGTCTTGTCTCCGGAAGTGGGCTCTTGCCTCTCTGTTTGAGGGACCAAAGGGACAGGGTGAGGCAGATGGGGACACCTTTGGGTCTTCACTGGTGTCAAGTTGCTTCTGACCAGCTTTGAGAGACTTTCTTCAAACACCATGGCAGAGATAGGAATGTTCTAGTAAAGTTGTGTTTAAGCTCATGATACTTGCCCTGGGGGCAATAAAAGTGAGTCTCAAGGGAGGAGATATTTCCCACTCTTGTCTAGGACATGGCCTGGTTTTCCTCTGGAAAGAGTAGTTTGGGGTTTGTTTGTTTCAGACTCAGAGAAATAAGGACTCAATCATCCATCCCACAATGACAGAACCTCGCTTTATACCAAGTTGTTTATTTTTACAGAAGGAGCTACCCCACAGCCCAGGATCCACTTTCTTCCTGCCTAACCACCTCTTCACAGGTAATCCTCCTGTAAAGGCAGAGTGATGGACACTTCCTGACAACTTGTGGTGCCAAAAAGAGAGGGAGGCTTCTTGGTCACAGCACAGACATCTAGAGACTTTATTTTGACTAGTAAATACAGAAACTGCTGGGTCTTATTGCCCTCATTCTCCCCCAGGAATGAAGAAACATTTCCATCTGCTATTGACTAAATGTTTGTGTCCTCCTAAAACTCACGTCACTGAGATTCTAATCCCCAATGTGATGGTATTTGGAGGAGGAGGGGATGATTATGTCTAGATGAGGTCGTGAGGATGGAGCCCCCATGATGGAATCAGTGCCCTTATAAGAAGAGAAAGATGGGGGTCCAGTGGCTAAGACTCCACACTCCCAACGCAGGGGCCCCCAGGTTCCACCCCTGGTCAGCGAACTAGATCCCACGTGCCGCAACTAAGGGGTTTGCATGCCACAACTAAGAGTTCACATGCAGGAGCTAAAGAATGAAGATCCTGCATGCCTCAATTAAGACTTCACTCAGTCAGATAAATAAATAAATATTTTTTAAAAAATAATAAGAAGAGAAAGACACCAGAGCCCTCCTCCTTTCCCCAGCATGTAAGGACACAGTGAGAAGACAGCCGTCTATAAGCCAAGAAGAGAGTTCTCACTCGGAAGGCAACCATGTTGGCACCCTGACCTTAGGCTTCCCAGCTGCCAGAATTGTGAGAAATGAATGTTTGTGGTTTAAGTCACTCAGTCCATGGTATTTTGCTACAGTAGCCCCAGCTAAGATGCCACTTATTCATTCCTTACTTCAGTGAATATTTATCTAGTCCTTGCTATGTTTCAAATGCCTTTTGAAGTCTTGAAGATACAGTGGTGAGCAAATTTTCAAGGTCCCTGCCCTCAAGACGCTTACATTCTAGTTTTGGGGAAGCAACCGATAAACTTGTAAATAAAATAATTTCAGCTAGTAATAAATGCCGTGAAGTAAACGAGACAGAATGCCATAATGAAATAACTGCAGAAGAGTGAGAGATTGTGATTTAGACAGATTAGACTGGAAACTTACCCTAGGAGGAAGAGTTGCAGGATAAAATACAGGATACCCAATCATTCGCCATCACCTCATGGCAAATAGATGGGGAAACAATGGAAACAGTGACAGAATTTATTTTCTTGGGCTCCAGAATCACTGTAGATGGTAACTGCAGCCATGAAATTAAAAGATGCTTGCTCCTTGGGAGAAAAGCTATGACAAACCCAGACAGCATATTAAAAAGCAGAAACATTATTTTGCTGAAAAAGGTCTGTTAGTCAAAGCTCTGGTTTTTCCAGTAGTCATGTATGGATGTGAGAGTGGGACCACAAAGAAAGCTAAGCAACTTCAGTGCTTTTGAAGTGTGGTGTTGAAGAAGACTCTTGAGAGTCCCTTGGACTGCAAGGAGATCAAACCAGTCAATCTGAAAGAAAGTCAATCCTGAAGATTCATTGGGGGATTGATGTTGAAGCTGAAGCTCCAATATTTCGGCCACCTGATGCAAAGAGCCAGCTCATTGGAAAAGACCCTGATGCTGGGAAAGATTGAAGGCAGGAGGAGAAGGGGACAACAGAGGATGAGTTTGTTGGATGGCATCACTGACTCAATGAACACGAATTTGAGCACGCTGTGGAAGATGGTGAAAGACAGGGAAGCCTGGCGTGCTGTAGTCCATGGGATCACAAAGAATCGGACATGACTGAGCGACTAAACAACAACCCTATCATATTTTTTAATTAAATCATGCAATGTTTTTTTAAATGTAATTAATTTATTTATTTTTGGTTGCCCTGGGTCTTCATTGCTGCATGTGGGCTTTCTCTGTTGCTGAGAGGAGGCTTCTCATTGCGGTGGCTTGTTTTGGAGCATGGGCTGTAGAGTGCAGGCTCAGTAGTTGTGGTATATGGGCTTAGTTGCCCCATAGCATGTGGAATCTTCCCAGACCAGGGCTTGAACCTGTGTCCCCGACATTGGCAGGCGAATTGTTAACCACTGGGACCACCAAGGAAGTCTTCCCAATCATGTCTGAATTTCACATAAGGAATGAATTTTTTTAGTACAAGTATGTCCCAAATATTACGTGGGACAGATTTATACTAAAATGTATTATTGCATTGTGTGTCTGAAATTCAAATTTAACTAAGCATCCTGTATTTTTATTTGCTAAATCTTGCAACCTTACCTGTAGGTGACATTTGAGCTGAGACCTGAATGACCAGAATGAAGTAGCCCTGCAAAGGTTTAGGGAAATAATGATTCAGGCAGAAGGAACATTCAGCGAAAATGACCAGAGGGAGGAAGGTACAAATGAGGTTAAATAAGTAGGCAGGGACAAGATCATTCAAAATTCCGTAGGGATAACAAAGAGTTTGAGTTTCTCTTTCTCTCCTTTAACCCTGAGAGTGATGATACGCTAGTGGAGTTTTCGGAGGGATGACAAGATCTGATTGGTATTTGGCTGTTGGGTAGTCGGCCACTTTTGGAAGGGCTTAGAGGACAAATTCCACTCCAGTACTCTTGCCTGGAAAATCCCAGGGACGGAGGAGCCTGGTGGGCTGCTGTCTATGGGGTCGCACAGAGTCGGACACGACTGAAGCGACTTAGCAGCAGCAGCAGCAGAGGACAAATTCAGAAGATAATTAAACTTAAGCTTGCGTCATTGGCTTAGGAAAGGGCATCTACGTTTTCAGGCAGAACTCCTAAGTTCTGGGCCGCAAGTCTAGGGTAACTGGGTGGTTGCTACGGAGGGCAGCTTGGCGGTTGCTATGGAGTGAGAGGGGCGGGGCTCGACGCTGGGAAATATCTAAGAGGCGGGGTGGGGGCGGAGCTAAGAGTGCGGCGGCGCGCTCCTCGCGATCGCAGGAAGTCGCGCGGGGCAAAGCAGGGGTGCGAGCGGAAGTGACGTCGTCCCGCACACGCGGTGCAGCGTGGTTCGCGCGGGTTTCCTCGGTCCGGTTCGGGAAGTTACAAGCTTTTGTACTCCACGGAGGCCGGGCCCAGCGGTCTGGTACCAGTCCTGTCGGCAAGATGGTGAAGCCCAAGTACAAAGGACGGAGCACCATCAACCCCTCTAATGCCAGCACAAATCCCGGTACGGGCGGCTGGGGTTGCGGAGGGTGGGGGCTTTGAGGAAGCTTGGGGTTAGGGACTCCGAGTGGCCTTGCTTCGAGTGACTTCAAGCGCTGTGGCCTTTGGGTATGAGAAGGGAGAAGGTGATTCCTTGTTCAGAGGCACTGAGGAGGGCTGTCTTGCGCGCCTGTTAAGGGTAGATGCCGGGAACCAGGTCTAAAGCCGGGAAAGGGAACTCTCAGGCCTGGCAGCCTTGGGGAGTCTCCAAGGTGAGACTGGGAAGCTCAGAGTTGGAAGGGGCACTTAAATTTGACCTTCTTGTTTTCCTGTGTGTCGGGTGTTGAAGCCCCTCCCCCAATATAGGTCAGTCTTGTATCAGTCCAGCTCAAGGAATTGCTAAAAGTAAGTTAGATAAAGTCAGATAAAAGTGATGTAGACCGACCCAACTGGCCTTTTATACTTGGCCACAGTTGCCTGCCACCTTAGCTTTGGCCGTTTAAATGAGAAAAGGACTGTAGATTTGGCTCTTGGAGTCGTCCAAGTTCATAGAAAACGTTACAAATAAATAAATATGGTTGTGTCAGTAAAGATGTTTTTGGAGATGTGTGTGAATTTTGAGGTTCCACCACGGAGTGAACAAGATAGCCCTTGTGAGAGTCCTTTTCATTTGGGTTTAGTTAATAAAACATATTAAAATATGGCTTAAAGGTTTTGGTTTTAATTCATGTTGAATGTTTCCCCTGGACTGCTGCTAAATTATTCAATTTGTGTAGACTGGCATCTTACAGTATTAAGCCTGAAAAGGCCCTTAGAGATCAGGATGTTATAGGTGAAGAGACTGAGCCAAAATAGGGGAAGTGGCTTCTCACAGTTGACACCTTAGTGAGCAGTAGGGCCACCAGTCCTGTGGTTTCAGCCTGTTTTCTCCTGCATGACTTCAGGAGTAGACAGGCGACCTGATGCTCAGTTGATAGTCCCGTCCGACTCTGCAACCCTGTGGACTGTAGCCCACCAGGAAAGGCATCCCCAAATGTGAAGCTAGTATTACTATGCTAATTTGTCCTTCTCTTTCTGCCTGAAATGTAAGGCAAAAATTACTGTCTATTTTTCTGTTGAATAAACTAAGATCAAGCATTAGGAAATTAAGAACCTGGTACATTGGGACCACTTGGGTATCAGAATTGTACAGAACCTTTTCCTGGAGCAGGTACTCAATGTTTGTTCAACTGAGACCCAGAGGTAGAGGTAGGCATCTTAGGGGTTAAGAGTAGAGATGGTGATCCAGTGTTTTTGTTCAAATTCTGTCTGTGCCATCTTTGTCTTTGTACAGGATGGCTGCCCACTGTGCCTCAGTTTCTTAACCTGCACAATGGGGATAATGTGTCCCTCTTTATAGGATTATTGTAGGGATTACAAGACGATGCCTCTAATATGGATAGCACAGTGCCATAACTAGTACTCAGAAACATTACCTGTTATCATTTTCAAAACAATCCTATGGAGGATTCGAGATTAGGTCAGCTTTGTCATACCATGTAGCTTCCAGGAATGATTCTGTTGGAGCAACACGTGGAGAAAGTGGAGATTTTGTGCTGAGTTGGCAGCTTGCCTACTTTCAATGAACTGGTTGGTGTGCTTAAAGCAATGGGTATAGTTAGACCTGTTGGTTATCAAATAGTGTGCAGACTACTTTTGTGTTTCCTAGATCGAGTGCAGGGAGCAGGAGGCCACAACATGAGGGACCGGGCCACAATTCGACGCCTGAATATGTACAGACAGAAAGAGCGCAGGTGAGCCTGGACGCTGTTATCCCCTCCCCCTTCCCTTCCTGCTCTGGACTTGTAGCTGCACCTGTGAAGCCCTTGATACTCCCACCCCTACTTTCCCCAGATAGGCATCCCCAAATGTGACACCAAGCCAGCATTGCTATCCTAATTTGTCCTTCTGTTTCTCTCTGAGATGTAAAGCAAGAATTACTGTCTATTCTGCTGTTGATTAAACTAAGATCAAACATTAAGAGATTAAGAAACTGGTACGTTTAGGAACAGTTATGTGTCAGAATCATACAGAACTTTCCTGATGCTTTGCCTGGAGCAGGCACTCAACATTTGTTCAACTGAGCGTGTTTTCAAATACCGTTTTATATGATCAACTGTGGATTTTGAGTTAGAGACATGGGTAGTGAGTGGTGAAATAGTGATCGTGTCATAGTCCTTACCCTACAATAGCCCTGTTCCTCACAGCCTTGGCCTCCACAAATCGTGTGTTACATCTCAGTAAATGTCCATCAGATAGAAATCTGCTTTTCTTGAACAAAGCATATAGGGCAGTGTCATGAAAGCAGCAAAAAAAGTTTTTTAAGGCCAGACTTTAGATCACCACACTGTGGCGCTTGGACACTCATCACAACTCTGAGTTCTGCTGAGGCAGCTTCGACCACAGGGACTTGCTGAGTATGACATTTTGTGTGAGCTGGTCTTAATTTGTTTGGTAATTGGATTCTTCATCCGTTCTAAAAGATGTGTCTAAAACACAAATGTCAATGAACTTAATCTGCTTTAGTCACCTACTCTGCAGTTTGTTTTAGTATTTTGAGTTCCAGCATAAATCACCCTCTACTTAAAATTCATTTAAACCAGCCTTTAAATAATGATCCCCAAAAGGCTCAAGTATGTGATTTTTTATTTAAAAGCAAACAAACAGTAAACAGATTTTTAAACCCGGGCATTAGTTGTTATTCATCGAGCAAAAATCATTACGTGCTCTGTTGCAAGAGGTTAAATGGCTTGGGGCAATCTGTTTTGAATGTCAAAGGACTTTTTGTTTACCAAAATCTGTATTTCATGATCACTTAAAACCGGGAAAGAGGAGGAAAAAAAAGAGAGGTCCTTTTGATGGAAAGGGTATTCTGTAAACTGAAATTTGCCCTTGTCTTTCTTCTGTCCTCAACCCAAATCTGAATTATTTCCTTCATTCAGGAACAGCCGTGGTAAAGTGATTAAGCCTCTGCAGTATCAGTCAACGGTGGCTTCTGGCACAGTGGCAAGAGTGGAGCCGAACATTAAGTGGTTTGGTGAGTATGAGCCTCTGCTACTTTTGCCCTAGGAAATGTGCACTGTGTGGGAAAGGGCAGAATGTTCAGGTGTCTAAAAGGTGTTGAGGTTTTGGGAAACTGTCAAGGACAATGTGAGAAAGGAATGAGATAAGAAGCCCCTGCCATGGGAAAAATGCAGAGAAAAGTGGTACGGGTGGCTTTCATAAATGACTTCCTCTTTTGAAAAGAGCTCATCATTGTTCACTGGGAGTGAACCTCTTAGACGAGATCATCCTTAATGACTAGCACTCACAGACCTCGGAGGGCTCCTGTGTTCCTCTTCTAATTTCTGATCGCCTGGAGAGATGACTGTTTGAACGGTGCCTTGAGGTGTGTTCCTGCCTTTAGCCTGAAGTTCCTCTGAAGCCCTGTATCTCAGTGCACTTGTATTTGGACTGAGTGGCAATGAAAGGACCTCTCGTTAGTCCTTCCCTAGAGCGAGTAGCTGTCTCCAGAGGCAGTGGGGAGGCAGGATTTCTTCCTTTGGAAACCCCGCGTTCATCTCCGTTGGGGCTCTCAGTCTTTCCCTCAGCACTGCCAGCTGTGTGGACACGCCAGGTGGCCAGACCCCATTGTTTGCCTGCTGTTTGAACTGTCCTTGAACATCTCGTAACATCTCTGGGTGGGACGGGTATCCTCTAGAAAACTGCAGTACAGGAAAGTGTCCAAGAGAACTTCTTCAAGAGGCCTTTAGCACGGTGGCAAGGTCCTGTGACTCTAGATCCAGACCTCCTGGGTGTGAGTCCTCATTCTTCCCTGTCTGGGACCATGAGCAAGTTCTTAAGGGTGCTCGTCAGTTTTCCATATGCAAAATGAAGACAGAAATAGCACCTGTCTGTAGGTCTGCTGTGGTAATTGAATGAGTTAATAGGTGATGTATAAGAGTCTAGAATAGTGTCCAGTAAGTCGTACAGTGGAAGCATTAACTACTGCCACTGTGGCCTTCCCCTGGAGTTTGGCATGTGTGCCACAACGTGCCTGTTAGTGAACAGTCTCTCACTTCCAAGGTGTACTCCAGGAGGTGTTACATGGTTTCATTTTGTTTCCTTGCAGGGCTTGGTTGGTTAATGTAATAGTCCCTTCAAGCTTTCCTAATCCTCAAAACAGGAGCTATGACTCTTAGGAGGTGCTGTGTTTCGGGATTCTCTGCGTACACTACCTGATCAGCTGTGATTGGCTGCAGATTTCTTTGCCATGTCTAGCCGGAAGAGGGGCATCTGTCAAATCTCAGTTCCATTCAGTGATGTTTATTTTTCAGTTTTGTCCAGTCAGGAAATTGGACTTGGAAAACTACTGAAACCCTGTGTGTGTCTGGGTTGGTGATTTAGTCCATTGTGTATGAGTGCAGGAGAGGCAGTTTTTGTGTTTTTTGGCTTTTTCCTTTTAAGTTTGAAAATGGCTTTAGGGTAGATGTGTCAGGCGTTTGGGTGAGGGCAATTTAAAAATCTTGCCGTTCACTGTGTCACTGGGAAGATGGAGGCGAAAGCAATAAGGAGCAATTTATTAAATGGCAACATTCTTTTGTAAAACAGGAAATACACGTGTGATTAAGCAGTCATCATTACAAAAATTTCAAGAGGAAATGGACACAGTCTTGAAGGATCCATACAAAGTTGTCATGAAGCAAAGCAAGTTACCCATGTCTCTTCTCCATGATCGAATCCGGCCTCATGTAAGACAGAGGGTGTCCCTGGCAGACCACACAGATCCCTCTCTACCATATTTAGCTCTTGTTTTTTCTGTAGAGAATAGTGCTTAATGCAGTACTGATGAGCTTTCTGAGACTTCTTTCGCCGTTATTAAGGATCTCGCCTTTTGCATGAACCGAATTCTGTCAGAGAGGTTCAATAGCATGGTGGACCAGAGTACAGGCCCTACTTTTAACCTTTTTGCTGTGGCCCTTTGTGCGGCCTTAGGTGTCTCTGAGCTTTCACTTTCCTGGGTGATGGGATGCAGATGAAACATCTATTAAGGCTCTTGGCACAAAGCAAGCACTCAGGCCACCACTTAATTACAGCTAAATAGATCATGGCTATCACCAATACCATTTTTAAAAGTTTTTGCAGGCAAACTTGTTTAAGCGGTAATTGCATCAAACTTTGGGGAAACGTAGAATTAGAACTGGGTTGGTAGGAAAGGAGACTTTGGTGTTGAGTACTTTCAGCTTCAGTGAGTTCGTTGAAGAGTCTTGTCCCCTGAAGGAAGGGGTACCTGCCAGATTGGTTGTTAAAACCAATGAAGTTCAAAGTGCAGTAAGGACTGGATCTGGCTTGAGTGGAGTGAGTTTCACAGGGAACCAGAGAAGTGGCCCAAAGCTTGCCGCACTTTTTTACATGAACTGAATAATAATTTCCTCAAATATCCATCAGTTACAGCACAGAGCTTCGGTTCCAGCATCAGGAGGGGAAGAAAACATTGACATACATACAAGAATTAAAGAGTTCAAGGAGAAGTGTTTACTTGCAGAACAGAATAAAACCCAGGGCCTGGTTATTGCCTCAGGTTTTGTCAATTATGCTTTGTTTTATGATGGACTCGAAGAATGGCACCTGTTAGTGGAGTGACTGTTTTCTGTCAGGGAAGCACATGAGTGTAATTCGTGAAACACAGACAAGGTGCTCATTTCTCTTGTTCTCTCTGTCTGTTCTCCCTAAAGCCATCTTTTAACAAGCTGTTGAATCCTGTTCATGAGAAGAACAGAGAAGCAGCTCTGTTGTGGGTTTATTGCTTTGTTGCACATGCCAGTTGCTCAGTGCTTTTAAAATGCGGTGCTTAAATGTCTGCTAGTGTGGATTGGAGGGCCCACGACTGCAGCGGCCAGCTTGTATTTTGGTGCAGGTACTTGGTAACTGGCGAGTTTCCTGCTTTGGCCTTGAAAACCCTTGTGTGTGTGTGTGTGTGTGTGTGTGTGTGCTCAGTTGCTCAGTCCTGTCTGACTCTCTGCGACCCCGTGGACTCTAGCCCTCCAGGCGCCTCTGTCCATGGCGTTTCCCAGGCAACAATACTGGAGTGGGTTACCATTTCCTTCTCCAGGGAGGGGATCTTCCCAACCCAGGGATCAAACTCAAGTCTCTTGCATCTCCTGCATTGGCAAGTGGATTCTTTGCCACTGTGCTACTGCTCATTGTAAAATCTGATTCTGAGATGTGCTGCGCGGTGTAGCCAAGTCCCGTGGGCAGAGGAGCCTGGCGGACTAGAGTCCCTGGGGTTGGCAGACTGAGCTCACACATGCACGCACACACGTAGTCAAATCAGATACACTTTTAACTTTTGCACATTCACCTGTATGTGCATAATAATTACTGTGTTTCTATAGCAATACAACAGTCAAAATACTGTAACTTACTCTGTGTATTTTATTGTACCCTGCATATTACTACATTGTACTTCCTGAGGTATAGGTTTACAGACACAGATCCAGGTATATTGTATTTTATAGGCTAAGAGATTTTCAAGGATAATCTTGGTCATAATTTTCCCAGTGACTTTAGAACCTAGTTTTCATGTGCAATGTGACTGTTTTGTGTGGGGATGTTCCCCTGTTGGAGTGTAGTGAGTAAAAGTAAACTAAAAGATGGGTTAGAGACTCTGAGAAAATGATAATGTCTTAAGGATCTCTAGGAGTTGGAGGGGATTCTGTTTAGAAGCCATGGGGTTATTCTGTCTTCTGAATTTAGTAGCTGGTGCTTACAGGGGAGCCTGTACTGAGGGCAGAAGGTGATTTTTTTTCTTTTTTAACCGAGGATATTCTCTGCTGGCTATTAACAACATACTGTTACGTGATAGATCCTAACTCAGACTGTGACTTTCATCCTGCTTCAAAAATTCCTCTGCTCGTAACTCCTTTATAGGCACATCAAATTCTAGTTAGGATCAGGTTCCTTTTATCACATCTAAACTATTATTTTGGAGTTTTGCTAGATGTTTTTCATCTGAAGACTTTCCATGTGCATTTAATAAAAAACGTTACCTAAATTAGGGAAAATGTTATCTGAAACTAAAATGCATCTTACAAAACAAGCAATTCCTTTTAGCCATGAAAGAAATTGACTTCCAAGAAAAAGTTGGCATTTACAGTTGGTTTAAAAAAAAAACACAAATATGAGTATGATTGTCCTTGACAAAATCTGTGAATTTGGCGAATTTTATGCACTTCTTTGAAAACTTTTAAGAGGAAAAGGGGGTTAGAAAAGAGAAGCTAATTTTCAGTATTGTAGCCTTAATTACATTTGACTGAAAGCTTATGATAAATGAAATAAAGCTGAGTTTTGGCAAGTCTTACACACAGGTATTCATATTTGCTTTGATTATTGGTATTTTGTATTTCTCCAAGGAAGCTTACAGAACTTGAAGAAGAGGGGAACAAGTGTGTCTGCTATTTAAATAAGCATTTCTGATGAGAAGTCAGGCTGTATTCATGTTGCATATTTTGGTATGGGTTGAGCTTTGTAAAAATGAGAGCAGAAAGCCTTTCCTGGGTAGGTTTTGAACTTTCTGCTTTTTCTCTGTGCATTGTTTAGTGTTACCTATAATTGTCCTTTCTCTTTAGAATGCAAAGGTGCACATCCTTGATACTGAAAGCTTCGAAACAACATTTGGCCCCAAAGCGCAGAGGAAGCGGCCAAATTTATTTGCAAGTGATATGCAGTCACTTATAGAAAATGCAGAAACATCCACTGAGAGCTATGACCAGGGCAAGGATCGTGACTTGGTAGCTGAAGACACTGGTGTGAGGTACTGTTTCAAAGTTCATGCACATGTCATCATTTGCTCTTTTGTAAAATAAACATCTTCTGTACAGTAATTTACCTGCAAGAACCTCAATGATTTATCTCATAGATGGAGTTAGCCTCTTCCTTTATACTAGAAAAATTAGTGAAATTGGTTGGGGCCAGATGGAAGATAATTTAAGGTAGATGATTTACTATTGGCCTCTTAATCCCCCCAAATAAAAATAAGTGACACTTTCTTCATAATAATAGCAGTACATTCTGTCGCAGGCAATTTTTAAAAATATAGTTAAATTGGAAATGCAGTAGAAAGAAAAGAAGAAGACTATCAGGATTTCCTTAACCAGAGTCTCTGGATCACTGAGAGGGGTTCATGGATGGCCTTTGAGGTTTCTGTGACCCTCTGAAGATAATATGGAAAACTTGTGCATACATAAAAGTAGTGAGGTTTTGTTTTTAGGGAAGAGGAGGGAGAGGAAAAGGATCCATAACTTTCATCATACTTTCATAGGGATTCATACCCAAAAGGAGATCAAGAATCATTCAAGGGTATATGTATATGTATGTATGTATGTGTGTGTGTATATATGTGTGTGTGTGTGTATATACTATATATATGTATACATGTATATATATATATAATATATACATATATATGTATACATATATATAATATACACATATATATACACACACACACGTGCATGCTAAGTTGTGTCTCTGTCCATGGGGATTCTCCAGGCAGGAATACTGGATTGGGTTGCCATGCCCTCCTCCAGGGGCTCTTCCCAATTCAGGAATTGAACCCATATCTCTTATGTCTCCAGCATTGGCCGTCAGGTTCTTTACCACCAGTGCCACCTGGGAAGCACGCGCACGCACACGCACACACACACACACACACACACACTACTCTAGATGTTTCTAACATGGAGTTTTTATCACACTATTCTAGATGTTTCTAACATGGAGTTTTTATCACACACACGCACACACACACACACACTTCTAGATGTTTCTAACGTGGAGTTTTTATTTATAAATGCAATACTTTAAGACTGTATTTTAACTTGCTTTTACTTTAATGTATTTTTCTCAATTATTAAGAATATATTTCCATGTCAGTACTTAGTCAACAGCAGTACAGTGTTTCACGTCAGAGTAGGTTATGTCGTGGCCAGTTCCACATTTGGGCATTCATACTGTTCAAAGTTTTCCCCTGTGGTAGATGATTGTAGGGTAAAATGTCAGTGTGACTAATTTTTTCTCATCCTGAATTGCTCCCCAAGGATAAATTCTTAGGGGAAAGGACAGTGTCCAAGAGTAGGCAGGTTTTTGATCGGTGGCTGCCCCATTGCCCTCCAGAAAGGGTCTTCCGGTCTGGTGCTCCCGGTCCCCCGTCCTGTGTCCCTCAGGCGCCCTGATGGAAACGTGCTGTCCCTGCATCAGCGCCACTGCCTTGGTGCTGTCCTCAGCCCACCACTAACCCTGGGACTCCTGGAGGTAAAATCGAGCCACTTGAGGCCAAGCAGGAAGAGGCAGCGAGTTCATTTTTTCCTAGAGCTGTTTGAACTTTGTATGTCTCTGCTGATTTGAATTTTTTCCACCTCGAAAAGGTACAGTCAGCAGTGGTGTTAGTTCTCAGTCATATCCGACTCTTTGCAGCCCCATGGACTGTAGCCCACCAGGCTCCTCTGTCCATGGAAGTCTCTAGGCAAAAATACTGGAGTGGATGGCCATTCCCTTCTCCAGGGGGGTCTTCCCCACCCAGGAATTGAACCCGGGTCTCCAGCATTGCAGGCAGATTCTTTACTATCTGAGCCACCAGGGAAGCCCTCAGTCAGCAATAGGGGAGACATAAAACTAGTTTTTTGAGTCAGAGACATTGGGTAGATATCTTTGAGGCTAGTAAACAAATTCTCAACCTTACCAGCAAAGTGTCACTCTCTTTGGGAGCTTTGGCGTGTGAATTACATTTCAGGTCCTGCTGATTTCCTTTTCATAAATCTCTGTGACAGACTGCCTAAATTATAGCTGCCTCTTAAATTTCATATGTATATACTTATCATTCATTTTTTGCTGCACTGGGTCTTTGTTGCGGCGCTTGGCCTTTCTCTCGTGTGGCGAGCGGAGGCTTCTCTCGTTGCGGAGCGGTGGCTTCTCTTACCGTGGAGAGTGGCCTCTAGGGCGTGCCGGCTCCGGGAGCTGCAGCTCACGGGCTCAGTGACCGTGTCACCTGGGCTTAGGTGCCCCACAGCATGTGGGATCTTAGTTCCCCGACCAGGGGTTAAACTCCCATCCCGTGCTTTGCAGGGCAGATGCCTAACCACTGGGCCACCAGGGAAGTCCCACCGCAGAGCTTTGAGTCGAGCTCCCCGTGCTGTGTAGTGGGTCCTCGTGTAGTTACCTGTACTATGCATAGCGGCACAGATATGTCTGTCCCAGTCTCCCAGTCCACCCCCCCTTTCCCCACTTGGTAACTGTACGTTTGTTTTCTGCTTCTGTGACTGTCTCTGCTTTGCAAGTAAACTCATCTGTACCATTTTTCTGGACTCTACACACAAGCAATATTATGCAGTATTGATCTCTTTCTGTCTTACTTCAGTCTGTATGACAGTCTCTGGGTACACCCACGTCTCTGCATGTGGCACTGTTTGGCCCCTTTTTCTGGCTGAGTAGTAGTCCACTGTATACATGTACCAGCTCTACCTGTTCCTCTGTCAGTGGACATTTAGGTTGCTTCCACATCCTGGCTCTTGTGGCCAGTGCTGCATTGAGCACTGAGGTTCATCCATCCTTTTGAATTGCGATTCTCTCCAGATATATGCCTGGGAATGGGGTTGCTGGGTCCTGTGGTGGCTCCGTTTTTAGTTTTCCACGGAATCCACACAGTTCTCCATAGTGGCTGTAGCAATTTACATTTCCATGAACAGTGTTGGAGAGGTCCGTTTTCTCAAAACCCTCTCCAGCATTTATTTTTTGGAAACTTGTTGATAATGGCCATTCTGACTGGTGTGAGATATACCTCATTGTAGTTACGGTTTACATTTCGCTAATCATTAGCAATGTTGATAACAACTAGTTTTGATACCCTTTTCCCTGAGCACATGATTGATTTTTCCTTAAAATATCCTTTTAATTGTTACAGCGCATCAGTTGCTCACTTTGGTTGCTTTCTTATTTAGAAATGAAGCCCAAGAAGAGATATTTAAAAAAGGACAGTCTAAAAGAATATGGGGTGAGCTGTACAAGGTAGGACTTTAAATTTTCTCTCATTGAGTGGTTCCTTTGGCCTTCATGATCTTATGCGAGAAAACAGACTTGGAGCTACTGACGCTCTGTCCATCCATCCATTTTCTCTCCATGGAGAAACCAGGATGGATATGGCTTTCCACATACTACTGTTGTTCTGGATAACTGCGTTTTTCTTTATTACTCACATAATAGTAACAGCCAAATTACATGGATTCATATATTCTCTGTTTATATTGATATTTCTTTGGATTGCCTGCTAAAATGATATTCCTACTGAGATTTATTATACATGTTAGAGCTGCATGAAAATTTTTGAGTTCCTTAGTCCAGCCCTCTTGTTTTACAGATGAGAATGCAGGTCTAGAAAGCTTGAGTCCCTTCCCCAGCTCACCCAGGTAGTTAGTGCAAGAGCCTTTGTGTCTCCTGAGTCCTGGTCCAGTGCTATTCAGCTGGCTGAGTTGAATTTGAGTAATGTTCTCAGTAACAAAATCTTTCAAGTATAGTCACGTAATTAAACGGTAACATAATAGGAGACTAGTATCATGAAGGCAAACTAAATTTTTTAGTTTTTTGGTAAAATACACAACACTTATAACATGGAAACTTAGAGGTTTAAGAAGTAAATGATTCTACTCACTATTGTATGGCAGTCATGAAATAGACTGGTTTCGTCCAAGCCAGTTCTGTTTGAAATTTTGACAAGTTTCAGACACCCACAGGGTGAAGAACACTTTTTAGAATACTGACTGCTGGCTTTTAAGATTGGCTACAACCTGCCCTCCTCATAACACTGTTGAGAGGTTATCCCTGTTATTGCTTTATTTTTCCCAGGTTCCCTTAAATGCCTTCTCTCTTTCATTTTGCCCTTGTACTACTGTAGCAAATCACTTTCGCCTCTTTGAATTTGCAGGTGATAGATTCATCAGATGTTGTGGTTCAAGTTCTTGATGCTAGAGATCCAGTGGGTACACGTTCCCCTCACATTGAGACTTACTTGAAAAAAGAGAAACCCTGGAAACATCTCATTTTTGTTCTTAACAAATGTGACCTTGTTCCAACCTGGGCAACGGTAAGTACAGCTGCTAATGCAAAACAGATAACCAAGGCCATGAGGCTCGTTATCCATGAATAAGTAGGTGTCGTGATTACTAGTATTTGGGGCAGCAGATTAAGTGTTGTACTGTTGAGGTTGTAGTCACTGAGGTGTCTATACTGAAAGCAAAACCAAAATGGGCTTCAGTGATGATGGGCAGTTACCTTTGATCCCTGATGGTTGGCAGTGGTACAGCTGCAGTGCCCACAGGAGGACTGGGGTGGGCCCTTTAGAAGGGGCGGCAGCTGCGGCCCCTGGCCTGCTTCACATTATGTTAGGTTAATTGCATTTAGTAACAGTGAAGGCATTTTGGGAATACTGTTTTGTGTTTATAAGGCAAAAAACAGCATCAACCGTCATACTTGAAAAAAATATTTCAAAGAAATGCAGCTAACATTTTCCTTGGACAGCTGTGTATATGAAGTACCGTCCTGTCATTCACTCTCTGGTTCTTCCTGTGGTGTAAATAAACAACTTCCAATTTACCAGCTTCTTTCTTGTCTCCCTTTAGAAACGATGGGTTGCCGTCCTCTCCCAGGATTACCCGACACTTGCTTTCCACGCGAGTCTTACTAACCCCTTTGGCAAAGGAGCGTTTATTCAGCTTCTGCGGCAGTTTGGAAAGGTATCGAAACCTGGCCTGCCCCTCCTGGAGTTGAAAGGCTGTGGGTTGGTGTGAGAATGTCTCTTCCCAGAGTGTGTCTCACCTCCCACATCTTCTCGGTAGTGAGAACGGTGTGTTCCAGAGATGTAAACACTCACGGAGCCTCAGGATTACAGGGGATCCTCAGATGCTCTCTAGCTCAGCCTGTACCCCCTTCCCCGACGAACGTCACTTTGCTTTCTGCCATGTCCCTGGCATCGAATGGTCCACCCTCTGCTCGGGTTGATGACCTGCCCTCTCCCAACACTCTCTCCATTCTGGGCTCCTGGGCCATGTGTTCTCTCCCCTCTGCCTAGAAGGGACCCCGCTGGACTCCAGCCTCTGATCCCTGGTCAGACACTAGTTCTCGGGGGGACTCTGAAAGCAGACCTTCTCGAAATTTCCTGTTCTGCACCCGCGACTCTGTATTCGTGAGTTCAGTTCATCTTACCTGGCTTCTATCAAAGGATGCATGACCTCTGTCCTACCCTTCCCTGCTTCCCAGAAGAAATTCATGGCTGTTACTTCTGACATTTTCTCCCGTATTTTTGTACACGCTTAAGAGTTTGTTTTTTCATTCCCCACCCTGCTCAGTTTTACGTATTTGTTAAGTTCCTGCTATGGAAAGTGAGAGTTAGATTTCTTACCCCCGTCCTCTCTCTCTACTTCCTGTGTCCTTGTATGGCATTTGGTTAAACTACTATTTGTTCAGTGTTTACAGTATTATTACCAAAGTGTCAGTCCCTGCTGATCCACAATGCTATGATTATAATTCCTTTCTAATAGGACCTTCAGTTTTATCTGGTGTTAAGTAGCTCCGCTTTATTTGTCACTGACGTGTCACCAAATCCTCGATAGTGTGGGAACTTTGAGTGTCCAGCACCTCCCGTCCAGGTGGGGCCACGTCCCAGACTGCTGCCGGGTCTTCCTGGGATCTCCTTTCACCATCATCTGAGAATTCATATGGCTGTTCCCTGTGTTGGCTCCCTTGTTCATTGAATCTCTTTCCTTTCTTGGTTTACTCCTTCCTTTTGTTGGAATGTGTTTTCCAAAAGCTTTCTGAAGAAGAGTACTGCGGGGGAACATTTTTTTGAGACCTTGCCTCCTGCAAATTTCTTCATTCTACCCTCACACCATTTGTTCTTAGAATGTTGAAGGTACCTCATTGAACCTTCTTTGTTTTTAATTTTGGCCTTGCCACGTGGCTTGTGGGGTTTTAGTTCCCCGACCAGGGCGTGAACCCACATCCCCTGCAGCGGATGCGCAGAGTTCTAGCCTCTGGACTGCCAGGGAAGTCCCAGTTGAATTTTCTTCGCTTCAGTACATTCATGACATTTTGTCCAATTTTCTGGGCAGTTACCTTGATTCGGTCATTTAGCTGTTCTATCACGAAATGTTTTGCCTCTCACTTTTAATGTTTAACTTCCGAAAGCTCTTGTTTAACTCCGAGTGGCCCTACCCCCTTTAACAGCCTGTTTTGTTTCACGGATTCACTAGCTTCTGTGTCTGAGGACGATGAGGATAGCGGTATTTGGGAATTGTCCTCCACATTTTCCTGCATTGACACTGTCTCCTCCAAGTTGCTGTTTTCCTGTCTTTTCTACTAGAGTCACACTTCCAGTGTCTGGTTATTCTTGGTTCTCCATTCATTTTTAAGAGTGAGCCACACACACACAAAAGGCCACAGAAGCTTTATGCAGGGGGTAGGCTTGTTGAGAGGCTTTACTGTAGGGTGACTGGGAAGAACCCAGAATTTCGTTGGGGGACACTCCAGATGTCGCTGTCTGTAGGTCTGTTCTTATTCTCATTATTTTAGCTTCCCCATGCAGCATGCAGAATCTTAGTTCCCTGACGAGGGATCAGACCTGTGCCCCTGCAGTGGAAGTGCTGAGCCCTAACCACTGACTCATCAGGGAAGGCCCCGTCTGTAGGTCTTACTCCTGGACCTGTGAGTTTCCCTAGAAGGGAGTCTTCCCGTCTCGAGCTCGGGGGTGTGTGGACCTGGTTGCCAGGATTCTAAGAGTGCAGTGGGAGTAGGGGCCTGGAGTTGCCCTATTCAGTATTTAGACGTTGAACACTTGCTTTCAGCAACTGTTATGTCTAAATCTAGGGTCCTTGTCAGGCCTGAAACTTAGCAATATTTTCAGACATACAGGGTTCCAAAACAGTTATTGTCTCCTAAGCCTCCAGGGCAGAGAAGTTGGGACGCCCGTGCTGGGCAGGGGAAGGAGAGGTGTGACTATTTGCAGACAGTCCACTGGGCAGTCCTCTGGATTTCAGTCCCAGCCTTAGAGAGGACTGTACTGCCTATTCCCAAGGCCTGTATTCACTGCGTGTTGCAGTGTATTTGCTGCGTTTTTAGTTTTTCTACCTTTGCAGCCAGGTAGCTTACATATTTTGTAGTGGGTCAAGTTAGATACTACTTTTTAAGTGTAATATTCTGTTAACATCTCACATCAGTTTGTGTTGTCTCATCTCTAGCTCATGCTTCCGTTTTATGTGTGTGGCTCTCTGGGGACCAGGCGTGGGGCTGGAGGGGATGTGCACTCACACTGCTGTTGGCTCTGTGGGTGGGGGGTGTGAATTCTCACTGCTGTGGCTCCAGGGGGTTTGTGGAGGGAGGCAGTCGTGGATGTTCAGTCCTCTGCCTCTAGACAGAAGCCCCCATTGATTTGTAGACTCTGCTTGAGCTCTGCCTCCTTGAGACTCTCACCCAGCTATCTGGCTTTTGAGACTGCCTTTCTTGTCTTTTGTCGTTGGCAATGAAAATGCAAAATGTGGTGTGCAGAGAAGAGGAGGGGTGGGTCATGGGATTGGTACATCTGCTAAGGTTCTCCTCCCTGAAGACATTGTATCAGTGGACAGCATTCTTCTAAACCGGTGACTAATGAGCTGTTTCTTTCTTTCTTTCTCAGCCTGCATACTTTCAACCTTAAAACATTCAAGAATAATTTCACATGAGTGACTGAGGCGCTGACTCACCTCTGATTTATTCATGAGGACGTGTATGCAGCCCACTTAGACTAGGCCGGTGATGCGTGTCTGGGCTTTAAATCAAGTTGTAGTGGTAGTTTTGTACTGTATTCTTTATGGCAGCAAAGTGACACAACCTGTTTGTCCCAGGATACTCACTCCAGGTGTGTGTGGTGTGTATTCTTTTTTTTGCACAGTTGCACACTGACAAGAAACAGATCAGCGTGGGGTTCATTGGCTATCCGAATGTTGGCAAGAGCTCTGTGATAAACACACTGCGCTCCAAGAAGGTTTGCAACGTGGCCCCCATCGCAGGTGAAACAAAGGTACATCTGGCTCGAGGGGTCTTCTCCACTCTGACTTATTTCCCGCGGAGGGCGCTAATTCAGGACACGGGGATGTCTGTCTGCCTCCCTTGGATGAAGATTCCCGTTGGGAGCTTAGTCTCCTTGTCGCAGGTGGCAACGTCCTGGAGCTGTTTCTGCCCTTTTGATGAGACTAAGGGTACTTTGTGTGCCACTGCCTACTTGTGGCACGGTCTGCTGTGTGCCACTTGAGTCTTGTTTTCATGTCACTCCAACCTTTTGTGTTGATAAAACTAGAGAAAATTTGGTGTCTGGCTTAAGAAAGAAAATTCAAGTTTGAGATAGATTGTGTTGGTTGGGGGCCTACCGTGGAACATGGAGTGTGGGGTGCAGCATGGTTCTGCTGAAAGGAACTGGGGCCAAGCAGTATTAAGCTTCCAGAAGCACTTGCAGAGAAGTCAGAGAAAGCTTTACTGGACATGATTGCACAATCCTAGATGAAGAGCCTGCCTCTGCATTATTTTTAGACCCTTAGCTGATGGAAACTATAGTTTATGCCTCATGGAAGTGCCTCGTGCATGGCATATAAAGGAGGGGCTTTGGAGCTTCATTACCTACCAGGGTGCACCCCTATGACTGCCTCCATACCCGACCCCCAGCCCCAGCCCCCTCTCTCGTTAGGTGAGCATCGGGGCTTTGTGAAACCCCTCTCCGGGACTGACCCGGAGCAGTCAGAAACGGAAGTCTCTGCTTTCAGGTCTGGCAGTACATTACCTTGATGCGTCGGATCTTCCTCATCGACTGTCCGGGTGTGGTTTACCCCTCCGAGGACTCGGAGACGGACATTGTGCTGAAAGGAGTCGTGAGTATTTTGGTCCCGGGAGGCTCTTTGCCTTCGAGGGGAGCGTGCTGTGGGGAGCTCCGGAGACCTCTGCTTTTTACTCGTTCAGCAGGCACTTTGGGGTCAGCCTGTCTGGCCAGGCTGGAGGAACATGACACTGAACAGGGCGGCCTGTCTGTTCCACTTCAGCCTGTTGGAGGAGGCTGAAGGGCATATCTGGTCAACGTCATCCCACAAAAGCGTTTGTCGTTTACGCACGGGATCCTGAGGGAAGCAGGGCCTGTTTATGTTTAACAGTAATTCATCTTCGTGGGTTTATGGGTTGAGTCATTTTGGAACTCGGTCATTTCCTCACTTGTTTCTGAAGACAACCGAGAGCTTTAAATGATTCCACTTAACCTTCACCAGTGTTTCTGGCTATGTACATCCTGGGCGGTTCCTCCCCACCTTCCTTAAACCATTTATTCCCTTCTCTTTGTGTCCTGGGATCGGCAGACTTTTAACCATTTCTGCAAGTCAGTAGCACAAAGCATTCCAAGTTAAAGGTGCTTGCGGAAGCCGTGCCATCCATTTGTGGTGAGCCGGATTAGAGCCAGATTAGAGCAGGGTTCTGGGTTCCCAGCTGCGGTTGGCTTTCCATGGCGCTCCTTCCAGCCGACCATGTCTCATCACCTCCAGGCCCGCTTGCTTTGAGGCGTTGAAATCTATTTTCAGACACGATTACAAAGAACACTTGGAGCTTCACTCCTTCCATAGTCAAGTTTGTAAGCAGGAGCTTTCCTATCAATATTTAGGTTCAAGTTGAAAAAATTAAGACTCCTGAAGACCACGTTGGTGCTGTACTTGAACGAGCAAAACCAGAATATATCAGCAAGACGTACAAGATTGATTCTTGGGATAATGCTGAGGACTTTCTGGAGAAGCTAGCTTTCCGGACAGGGAAGTTATTAAAGGTGAGCCAAGGTTTGTGAGAATTCAGGCTGGGATCTGCTTCAGGCCTGTGTGCGCAGTGTGTGGTGTGGACCTTTTTTTTGGGGACGTGTGTGAGCGGTGTGAAGTATGAACCTTGGCAGGGTGGTGACAGACAGCTGGGACAGCGATGTGCCACCAAAGTGGGGGGCGGCTTTGTTGTTTGAATCGGGCATCTTTCTGCAACGTTTCAGGGTGGAGAGCCCGACCTGCGGACTGTGGGGAAGATGGTCCTCAATGACTGGCAGAGGGGCCGGATTCCTTTCTTTGTCAAGCCACCCAGTGCAGAACCCCCAGCAGCCCCTGAGGTAAGACAAGGGTGGACCCACCTCTCTGGAAGTGGGGTTACTGACCCGCATGTCTTTGGACTGCAGTCATCTTCCTTCGGGGTATAACTTTCAGCTGCGGTGTCTCCCATCCCGGGTGCCACTGGCTGTGACCTTGTGGGGGGTGACCTGGAAGTAGAGGTGTGATAGGAGACTGAGTGTAAATGCCAGTCTCCAGGGCTTTGGAAGTGGAGAGCTCATTACATGCGAGTGCTCACTTACAGTTTCAGTGTCTCGTCTTCTGCTTGAAGAACAGAGGCATTTCCAAGGTTTGTTTTGTTTCAAACCCAACCAGGTGCCGGGCACTGGGAGCACAGGATTAGATAGCATGGTCCTTGCCCTCAGGAAGCTCGTGATCAGGCGGGAAAGGAGAGTGGTACAGTGGGTGCTCAGGGCAAGTCTTAGGTCGGGGGCTCTGAGCTACCCTGAGAAGCTTCCCAGCCGTTGCATGTCTCTCCCGGCAGTGGACTGCACAAGATTCCAACTTGGGCACTTGGCTTTTCTATTTCTAGGGTCTTCTTCAGAGCTCAGCCAAGTCTCTTGAAGAGGTGGCTCTAAGATTTGCTTCATGCTAGTCGTTTCGGTCCATATTTCTCTGATATCCTCTCACCTGGCTCCAGTCCCAGAGTTTCCATTGTCAGCTAGAAATTTCCACTTGAATATTTTCTCCAGCATTTCAAAATCAACATACCTGAAACTGATGTTGCTCACCCTTTTCTCCTCTTCCCCTAAAACCACCAGACAACTGGTACTGCAGGACAAGGCCCTGCCCTCCTGTGCACGCACGCACACACCCATGTCCATGTGCCAGTGGAGGAGTACCTGGTGTTTTCGGATCTCAGATAAGCTTCATCTTTCTGTACCTGTTACACAGGCTCCAGACACCCACTGGGTAACTGCCAGAGTTAGTGCAGACCCCACAGGTCAAGACTGCCCCCACTTCACGTGCCAGGATAGATGGCGTTCTCAGGCTACCCACACATCTGCCCAGCTGACTACGAATTCAGGGCTTCCCATGTGTGATCATTTGCCAAAAGGACTTGCAGAACTCAGGAAAGTGATTTGCTTGTGATTACTGGTTTGTTACAAAAGATATAAGTCAGGAATAGCCAAATGTCAGGGTCATAGGGCACCTATGGGGCGGAAGGTGGCATGGAGTGTCCACACCCTCTCCAGGCAGGCCACCCTCTCAGCATGTCATGGTGCTCACCAGCCTGGAGGCTTCCTTACACAGGTGCAGTTGACAGGCTCATTAGCCGTCAGTGATTGAACTCAATTTCCAGCCTTCTCAGCAGTTGCCTGGGCTCAGTGGCCAGCTCCTAATCTGAAGCTGGGTCCCAGCACAGTCATCTCACTAGCACAAACTGATTTGGGGCAGAGGGACTTACTAAGAATAACAAGAGACACCAAAGGTTTTAGGAGCTCTTGTGCCAGCAACTGGGTGTCAGAGGCCAATTGCATATTTTTATTACACTATTGGAAGACACGTAGTACACCGATAAATATGTGATGTCAGGATGTACTGACTGCCATGAGGGAAACTAAACCAGGTTGAGGGTTTGTGGGAGACAGGAGTGCTTTGTAAGTGAGGTGGTGGTTAGGGACGGCCTCTGGGGAAGTGGCTTTTTAGGGGAGACCTTGGTAACCTGAAGCAGGAGCTCCATGGATGTCACAGGAGAGGTTCCAGGTGTCGGGAGCGATACCCCCTAACACCTGAGGCAACGGGAGCCTGGTGTGCAATGGTTCTGGAGGGAGGCCATGGGGTAGGCAGCACTGTGGCTGGTGGGGCTGAGGCCTCTGGTCCAAGGAGACTGTCTTTGCCCCCATGTGACCCTGTGGGGAAACGGCAAGGTTTTCTCTTAACTCTTTCTCCATGTCTAGCTGTTAAGTTGAGACAGTTTCTCCCGCTCTGTGACTCGCCCTTCCCTCTCTTTGGTGGTGGCAGAATCTTGAGAATCTCAAAGCTAAAAAACTACCTTAACAGAAAAATGTATGAAAACATACGTAGGAATTTTTTACACTGTTTCCTGAATTTCATGGATTCCTGATGTATTTAGTGCTTTGTTCAGCCACCTCACCTTTGGAAAATTCCGTGGGTTCTTCCAGCCTCAGCTCTGAGTGCCCAGTGGCACTACGTGAGGCCTCACACTGCCAGCCCACGTTTCCCTCTGCCCCTTCTCCAGAACGTGCCTGGCATCAGGGCTGGTTCTGAATCTTCCGTTTCCTCCCACCCTTCTTGCGCGGCGCTTCCTCAGTGCCTCTCCTCCACCCTCAGCGCTTTCTAAACCAGCACCTCCTTGGCCCTCAGCATTCTGCTGGGCCTCCATCCTTTCCCCGGGGTGTGTGGTCCCTGGGGACGTGCTTTCTCAGCAGCCCCTGTTCTCAGTCCTCAGGGATGGTGCAGGCAGCCTCCTGTGTCTACAGTGTCTGGTGGTTTTGGTTTTGATGGCTGAGTACTCTGAGTTGGCACACCCTTTCGGATCGTAGCTGTATTCCTCTCATCCTTCCATGCTGGGTTCAGGGCTTAATGCACATTGACTAAACGATACATTAACAACATGACTGAGGTGTGCATGTTTTTGACACTTTCCCTTAGTCCTGAGAATAGGACTGCTTTGTTTGAGAGCATGATATGTAAGTTCAGAAATTCAGCAGGGACTTCTGTGCAGTATCATAAATTGGGGGAAATGTTTGTAAAAGAAGAGAGACAAGTATGTGTGTAACTGAATCACTCAGCTCTACACCTGAAACTAACGCAACACCGTTAATCCACTATACGCCAATGTAACAAAATAAAAAAAGAAATTCAGTTTTCATTTTCTGATTCCATTTCTCTCCCCACCCCCACCGTTCTGTCCCGACTAGCTTCCGTCGTCCTCATCTTTGGAAGTTGCTGCAGAAACAACCCAGAACAACCCAGGAGAGAAAGTTGCAGAAACAGTAGGTGAGGAGTCGGAATCCATCCTCGAGAAGGAAAAAGAAGAGCCCCAGCATTGTGGCATCGATTCAGAAATGCAGCAGATTCTGGCGCGGGTCCGGCAGAACTTTGGCAAGATCAACGTTGCGCCTCAGTTTTCTGGGGATGACCTGGTTCCTCTGGAGATGTCCGATATCGATGACGAGCTGGAGAGCCTTTCTGCAGAGAGGGAGGAGGAGGAGGAACAGGAGCACCTAGGAGACGATGAGGATGAGTCTTACACAGAGTCCCAGGAGGAACATGCGGGACACACCACTAAGGCCGTTATTCAAGCCCTGGATGAAAAGATCGCCAAGTACCAGAGGTTTTTAAACAAAGCCAAAGCTAAGAAGTTTTCAGCAATCAGGTAGTGTCCTCTTGATCTCACAGATTGCTGTGTGCTTATTCGTTTTGCCAGAAACTTGCCATAAGGAGTTTTTTACAGGGTAGGGGAAGGTGTTGCTATACATTTTTAAAATGTACAGCTGCCTGAACCTTGAGAAGTGTAGTAGTTGGGTCTTTCACAGATATCCAGGGGCTGCAGAGATGGTGTTGCTTCTGCCAGTGGCGTTAACCACGTGAAGAGGAGTAGGTTTCTTTCACCTGGGAGCTTGTCACCGTCCTCAAGTTTGTGTGGGCTGTGGTCATTGGAGGGAAATGTCAGATGGTTTCATTAACCGACTCTTCCCTTTCAGGATATCCAAGGGACTGAGTGAAATGGTTTTTGCAAAATCCGAAGGACAAAAAAAAAGAAAAGCTGAAGAAGATGTAGATGATACAGGTACAGTTAAATTCCTGAAATCAGGTAGATGCGATATGCATCTTCAGAACTTTGGGAAATTTAAGTTTCATCTCGGAAATTACCTCTTGTACTGTCATCCTGATATTTGTCACATCTGGCATATTACCCTGGTTCCACTTATTATTTATCACACAAATTGTCTCATCTTTCTTTTAAAAAAATCTATTTATTTATGGCTGCTCTGGGTCTTCGTTGCTGCTCTTAGGCTTTCTCTAGTTGTGGCGAGCGGTGGCTCCTCTTCATTGCGATGCGCAGGTTCTCATTTTGGTGGTTTCTCTTATTGCAGAGCTCCAGCTCAGTAGCTGTGGTGCAAGGCTTAATTGCCCTGTGGCCTGTGGGATCCTCCCAGATCAGGGATTGAACCCTTCAACCCAGTCATGTCCAACTCTGTGAACCCATGGACTATACCATCCATGGAATTCTCCAGGACAGAATACTGGAGAGGGTAGCCTTTCCCTTCTCCAGGGGATCTTCCCAACCCAGGGATCGAACTCAGGTCTCCCGCATTGCAGGCAGATTCTTTACCAGCTGAACCACAAGGGAAGCCCAACAGTACTGGAGTGGGTAGCTTATCCCTTCTTCAGTGGATCTTCCTGACCTAGGAATCCAACGGGTCTTGTGTATTGCAGGTGGATTCTTTACCAACTGAGCTCTCAGGGGAGTCCTTATTGTGTTTTTATTCTGCACATTTCTTGGGGTTAAATTGGTAATTCAAGAAAATTCCTCTAAAAAGAATACATTATTAAACTTGGAATCTTAAGTGTGGATCCAAAGACAAATTTTTTCAGGCGGGCAGATGGTTCATATATTTATTCTTTATGCAGTCATTCTAATAACTTCTGCATCCAGTTTTCAAGATAAACTGGAGGCCTGGGAGCATACCCCCACCCCTACCCCCAATCTGGCAGCCTCCTGGCCTTGTCCTGATTTTATCTGTGTCTCACACCACACTGTATTCACACTGGCCTTCTGCCTTCCTCCTCCAGCATATCAAGCTCATTCCTACCTTAGGATTCACAGGTACATTTTAAATAAAATTTCCCATTTCTTTTCTGTGTGTTCGTGTTTCGTTTCCAGCACCTCCCAAAAAGGGAAAGAAGAGGAAGGCACAGAGGGAAGAGGAGCAGCTAGACAAAACTCGCAGGACGCTTACATCTAAGGAGGCACGTGTTTTGGTCCTCAGCATCACCCAGTTTAGAGTAGAGAGGGGAAGTCCATTTCTTACAACTCACACTTTATGAAATTAATGCTCTAGCGTTTAAGTCAAGGAACCCCAGTCCTAAGTGACCTGGTTGAGGTCAGTGAAATAGGATCAAGAGTTGACCTTGACTGCATGAAGGTCAGCTGAGTGTATGTCTTGTTTCAAGAAGGCCAGTTGCTGTCCTCAAACTCGCGGAGTACTGTTGGAACGAGTGCTGGGTGTACGTGGCCTCAGGGAAATGACACATGATGAGCTGAGCTGTGTAGGCAGACAGATGGCTGCCGTCTGTGAGGCTCAGCTCTGTAACGAGGCTCTCGAGAGCTGGAGGGGTCCCCTTTGGGAGGTGGAGAGCTTGTAATGAGTGTCCAGCCTTAGACCAGAGGACCACTTGGCAGGAGTGCAGAGAAAAGGTTCAGGCATTGGCTGAGGGTTGGGCCACGTCGCAGCCTGTCACTTGGAGTTGTCACAAGCTGCAGTGGAAGTGCAGGCTTGAGTCTGGTAAAGCCTCTCGTCATGAGTGCTGCCACCAGTACTTGCGGGAGCCACGTGGGAACGGAGCACAGAGAAACAGAGGGGCCCTCTTTATGACTTTCAGCGTTGGTTTGATTGGTTTTTTCCCTCTTGGTGTGTGTGCCATTTTTTACAGAGGAGGCGAGAAGCACGGCAGCAGCGATCTAGAAAAGTTGGCGTACGCTACTATGAAACACACAACGTGAAAAATAGGAACAGGAACAAAAAGAAGACCACCGACTCAGAAGGGCAGAAACACAGACACAAGAAGGCCAAACATAAGCAGTAGCGTGTTAAAAGCTGTCTATTAAATTACACAAAAATATGCAACTAGAAACTGTTCATTTTCTTCATGCCCAGTTGGCATTTCAAAGGCCATGATGCATCTGTTCTGAGATTGGACAGTTGAAACCACCCACCAGTATTAGTGAAAGAGTGCTCCTCACCCCCAAGGATTTCAGTGATGCAGTCCACTCGAACTCCTGACAAATGAGTCAGTCCTCTGAGTTCCTAAGAGTATAACCCTGGCATGAAAGTGTCTGACCGAAACAGGGCTGAGGTCTAGAAAATACGGAGTGTTGTATTTCTTTTGTACTAGCAATGAGCGGTTTAGTTTGGAATAGAACTGTTTTTGTTTTAATACTATGGATGTTGTGTACAGAGCCTAGGCTTTAAAATCAGCTTGCGATGTTCCTCACTGGGTCTGTTAGGAGAACCCGGTTAGGGCATGACTGCTTTACAGTCAAGGAGTTGTGGATCTAGCACATCCCTGACCACAGCTCTTTCCCAGGAAGATGACGGAGCACAGACTGGCTGTTTTAGTGGAATCTGGGGGCTGATGCCTTGGGACACCTGGATGAGGGTGAAAGCTGTGACTTCAGATTGGAGATGAAAGTACAGAGGGCTTGTTGGATTCAGTGGAACACAACTCTTGGCCTGCAGTTCTCTGAAGGAGCCTGGAAGCCCTCGCCAGACAGGCGTCAGGTCCGAGCACCTCTTCATGGAAGCACCGAGCATCTAACGCCTTCCAGCGAGGGAAGATGTTAGTGCCTTCTTAGTTGTGCTACTTGGGAAGTTTGAATGATGGAACTTAGGCATTTTGCTAGTCTGCCCTGAATCAGATTTATGTTGCTAATTTAGTCGTCTGGGTCTGTGAAACCAGAAGAGTTCTGAGCCTCCAAACTTTGAATCTAGCTTATGAGGAAGAGTAAAATGCAGTTGTCCCCTCGCCATGGCCCGGTCACTAATAATAATGAGAACTGCATGTGAGGTGTGGGCTAGTCAGAGGGTTGTAGGGCTGAGGTTTGATTTTCTGCAGAGTAAGGTGAAAAGATCCAATCAGTGGGGGAGGAGCAAGGTCCAGGCAGCTCACTGTGGACACCTTGACCTGTATTTCTTTCCAGCAGACACTTTTTTGAAACTCGTGGGTTTGACTCCCTGCCATTGCCTCTTACCCAGCAGTATGCAGTGGCAGGGAGGAAAGGGCCCAGTGACTTGGTGAGCAGGGATAAGATGAAACGGTATCAACTGAAAACTCCAAAATGAGGTGTTAGAACTTCATGGGAGTAGGAACGATGAAAAGACATCAAATAAGGACAAGACAGTCCAGAGGAACCCAGGGCAAGGTTAAGGGACAAGGTGAGCTATTGACCAGAAATGGGGCAGAGAACCAGCTTCCTATGACTGGAAATAAGTGATAGGGTGGAGAGACAACGAGAAAGCAGCCGCTCCACCTGAGACAGGCACAGCCAAGAGGGGTGAGTTCTAAGCCTTACTTTCGGAGTTGGCAAGTGCCGAGGTTGGCCACGTGCAGAGACTATCTGGGCTGCACTGCCTTCTGTTGTCCAGCCTGGAGCCTGGCTGTCAGACCTGAGGTGCTGCACACACTTGGGGGCAGTGGTGTGACTTCTGACAGGTAGGTGGTGCTGAGGGGCGGGGGTATGGCTTCTTCACTCAAGAAACTAGCTTTTTATTACAAAGGGCTTATGATGGGGTCGTTAGTGCTTGCTGAGACCCACATGGAAATTATCACTTCTTTGGCGCAATAATGCCTTCCAGTTGGGCCTGAAAAACAGAAACAAACTCCATTAGTATTTGAAACATGCAGCCTTACACAAATAGGGTGACAAAAGTCTCCTGGAAGAATGATCCAAATGCTGCCACTCCAATTATTTTTTCCCTTCATTCCCAACTCCATGTTTTCTAGATTAGCTGGTTTCTGGCTTGGCATTCAGTCTTGCTGCATTAGGAGAAATCAGAGCTGGCCTGCTTTCCATACAATAGCTGCTCAGTGTATAATATAAGGCATTGAAAAGGAAATTGAATAAAAGTTGTTGAAATAGTGGTTTTTACATGGTTCACATTTCAGGCCTGAATACTTCTGCTAAGTTAAACATTTGGCTGTCTCGTTTGGGAGCCTGGGAGCTCTGTGCTGGGACAAGAGGTTTGGGAAACGGCAGATTTTCAGCCACTGAGACAACTTGACACCCAATTAGAGAAAATTGCTACCGGTGAGTAGGGAGCTGTCCATCTTGTATGTAAAGCTTCAGACACTTGGGAGTTACTTACTCTGCTCCTGTGGCAGCCAGTAAAATAATTGACTATCATGGTGTGTGGACAGACCTTTAAGTACGTCTATCCTGGGGACTGCAAACAATGCTTTATTTGGAGTGCAGCTTTGAGCCAATAAAAATAACTCAGTTCTGAAGAGTCCTTCGCCCTGGGGATAACAAGGTTGCTTGTAAATGTTAGAAAGATGCCAAGGTATTCTGCTTTGCTCTTGCTGCCAGTACCATAGGAAGCACTGGGGAACTTGGGCTTATGATGAAAGAATATGGCAGATAAGGGAGGCAGCCTCAGAGACTGCTAAGTAAACAGATTCACATCTGGCTGCGAAAGTTTGTTTTGTTCAACTTGCCAAGGAGAAAATCTGTCATCCTCCACTAGCAATTAACACAAGCCCTTCTTTATCTCAAAGGCTTGGCCTTCTTGGCTTGTAGCACCCACAAGCCTGCCAATCGCAAGAATGTAAGCTTCTGTGAAACTAGGGAGGAGAGGGAGATACATCCAGGGGCTCCTCCGAGCCAGGGCCACGGGAGACGGACATTGTACACCAATAGCCATATGTCTACAGCAGTGGTTCTCAAACTTCAGCGAGGATCAGAATCACCTGGAGACCCAGTTAGACTGGCTTGCTGGCCCCCAACCCCAAAGTTTCTGATTGGGCAGCTCTGGACCGGGCCCAGCGATTTGTATTTCTAAAAGCTATGGTGATGAGGATGATGCTGTCTGGAGCCCAACTTCTGAGAACCTCTGGACCAGACAGACAGCCTGGAGTTTCAGAGGCCTGGCCCCCTGCCCAGCCCTTTTCACTAGTCCCCCTCCCTCCCCATCAGCTCAGTCAGATTAAAGTATACTGTCAGCAAACGGCTTTGATGAAAAACACCTACAGCTGAGTTCCTCTGATCATGCACCAGGAGAAGTTTCCTGACTTGAACTGGTTCTTCCCTCTCAAAGGGCCTTCCCTTACCCCCCACCCCCACAAATGCAGTGCCTCTTTCTAGGCAACTGCAATAGGAAAGCACACCCCCGAAAGCCCACTGGAGAGACGCAGCCCCCTCTGAGGAGGCTCCAAAATGCCAGCTGCCACAGGACAGAAGTCCCAGAAGATAGGCAACTTTTACCCCAAGGGGAACAAAAATCCACTGGAGAGCCAGGCTGAGGAGTCATGGGGGTTCACAGTTGAGAACAGAACCTGTCTTCAAAACCAGAAGGACAGAGAATCTGCGTTCTGATCCCTCACCTCTCCCCAAGTCAGCTTCCTTGACTCCTTGGCAGTACTGAAAGTCAGTGTAGGACAAAGTGCTTGGGCTGCTCTGCTTGGCTGGCAGGGCCTGGAGCTGGGGCTGGGGCACCTGAGCCGGCGCAACGATTACCTTCAGCTGCTGATTCGTCCGCTTCAGGAACTGTATCTCCTCGTTGTGCTTCTTCTCCTCCACCTGTCTCCTCTCGCTCTCCCGCTTCTCAACGGCCTCGCATTTTGCCTTCTGCTCGTTCACTTGCCTCTCCAGATCTCGCTTTTCCATTTCTAACTCTGCAATCTGCGGACAGAAACCCCAGTCATCCTGCGACGTCGCCAAGCGGATGGGGCGGTGTGAGTCCCTGGGTGGAGGGGACTCGGGACACAGCTGCCCGACCCAAGGCATTGCCGGAGTCTGTGCTGCCACCCAGTGGGAGGCCAGTGCCTGGCAGGGCTTGTCCAAGGGGAGCCAGTTCCGTCACCTCAGGACTGGCCATGACACTGAGGTGACAGGAGAGCACCCTTGGAGGCTGGAGTTGGACGCTGGCGTGACAGGCTGTGGCCCTGAGGTGGACAGGAGGGTCGCAGAGGCTCAGAGGCTCCTGGTGAACCCACTCACTTTCCTCTCCATGTCTGACTTCCCCTGCTCGGCCTGCAGTGCCTTCCTCATGCCAAACGCCACGCTGCTCTCGTACAGGGTCTGGTAGGCGGCGATGGTCATGCGGATCTCGTCCCGCACCCGCAGCAGCAGCAGCCCTCGCTCCGCACAGTTGATGGTGACCTCGCGGATCAGCTCATCTGCCAAGGTGCACACAGCGAGGTCGGAGAAAGCAGGAGGGAGGGGAAATGCCAACCGTCCTACTACAAACCGCCTTCCTACTGGGAAGGGCAGGAGGGTGTGTCCTCCTCACTTGGAGACAGGCAGGTCTCGGGGGCCCTGTCAGGACTTCTCTTCGGCACTCGGGAGTACAGGCCATCAGCAAGCCTGGCTTGGCCAGGGCAAACGGAGACAAGAGCTTGGTGTGTCTACAGCCTGGGGGCTCTTCTGGTCCACTGTTAGGCAGAAACTGGGTGCTATTCAAAGCAATCTGACTTTTTCAATATAAAGATGGTGGCTGTTTTAAAGCCGCTGGGAAATCCTCTGTGCCCCCGTGGCTGGACTGGTTTGGGGCTGGAAACATCTCCTCTGTAAATGGTGACAGACAGCACAAGCCAGAATTGCCCTCAAGCTGAAGGGACCCTGCCAGCCCCTGGACAGCAGCTGCCACAGGGTTTGGATGCGTTTGCACCTGCGTCCATGTGGGCCAGTGAGACTAGACTGAGGGCCAGTCGTCTGACACCAGCATCCAAGGAGGGAGATCTCAAGTCCCTGGGTCTGGGGACTTCCCTGGTGGTCCAGTGGTTAAGACTCCATGCTCCCAACGCAGAGAGCCTGGGTTCGATCCTTGGTTGGGGAACTAAGATCCCACATGCCAAATGGTATGGGCTATTAGAAACAAAACAAAAAGGCCCTGTGTCTGTTGAGTCACAACAAATCACCCTGAAATACTTTTCTGGACCAAGGCCTGATGTTGATAGATGGATATAAATATAGAACATGACATTTTTCTGATTGAAAAATTAATCTATGTTTATTATAGAAACCTTTGAAAAGAACCAAATGGAAGGGGTCCCATGGAGGTGGGAAGTTCTCATCTTACTCTAAGCAGCTGCTGAGGGGTGAGGAAGCAAGTCATCAGGAACACGGTGACTGACAAAGTGGGGACCGGTAGGAGAGATGGGCAGGAGGGGGAAGACGGTGCAGTTAGCAGTTCCTGGATGGGGTAGGTGCAGGGAGACAGACATTCCAGTATGGGATGGGCTCAGCTCGGGGGGACTCAGGGCCTGGGTCTCTACTGAAGGGAAGGGGAAGGAGGCAGTAGATGGTGGAGAAGCCTCCCTCTCGGACCACTCACCAAAACACTGTGAGTACAGCTCCCGGCGCACTGGGCAGATGCCGGTCTCCCGGGCCTGCCGCTGCTGCAGCTTCAGGTCCAGCTGCTCCTGGAGGTGCACCACGTCCATCCTGGTGCTGGGCGTGCTGGACACCTGCTGGATCCATAGCTGCGTGTCCTCCACCCACTCCCTGTGGGACACACACAGCCAGGCCTAGCCAGCCCCATCCACCAGGCAAGGTCCTCAGGACCTGAGCAGAGGTGGCCCTTGGCACTCTCTGTGTGAGAGGAGGGAGGAGCGGCTCTGTCCCCGACCCACCAGAATCCCCCATCTCTCTCTTCCTGGAAGAGGGTGTGGCTCCAAAGCCACACCCACGGTGCCACCTCCATAGGGCCCCTTCCTTGGGGCTGAGCAGTCTTCATTCTCCCACGGTCCTCTGTGAAGTCATCACCCACGTTCCAGAGCTCCCACTCCTAACATGCTGAGCACAGATTTATGGTGGATGTTGCTTGATCTGAATGGGAGGCCCAGTGACAATACCCAGTGACTTGGGGGGTAGGAGACACAGGAGACATAAGCCTTGTGCCAACAAAAAGAGGTGAAGATATGTACTGGCGGGGGGGAGTGTCCCTATATGGACGCCCATAGTGAACCTCATGTCAGAGACACAGCCAGGTTCTGGAATCACAAGGGGCAGTCTGAGGGCAGAGCCACCTTGACAGAGAGGATTCCATGCGTCGTTGAGAGGGAAGCAAGTGAAAATCACCCTCAAAACTTCTATCACCTTATTACATAAAAATAGTTGAAAAGGATGTTAGTGATCAATGTGGCTGTGGAACAAAGCAGCAGGGTAAGAAGAAGGGAGCTCTCCTTTTATAAAGGAGTCTGCAGAAGGTTTCCTTGAGGAGAGGACATTTGAGCAAGATTTGACTGCGGTGTTGGAGAATATTCTTAAGAGTCCCTTGGACTGCAAGGAGATCCAACCAGTCTATCCTAAACGAGATCAGTCCTGGGTGTTCATTGGAAGGTCTGATGTTGAAGCTGAAACTCCAATACTTTGGCCACCTGATGTGAAGAGCTGACTCATTTGAAAAGACCCTGATGCTGGGAAAGACAGAAGGCAGGAGGAGAAGGGGATGACAGAGGATGAGATGGTTGGATGGCATCACCGACTCAATGGACATGAGTTTGGGTGGGCTCCGGGAGTTGGTGATGGCTCCTGGCGTGCTGCAGCTCATGGGGTCGCAAAGAGTCAGACATGACTGAGCGACTGAACTGAACTGAGTGAAGGAACAAGGGAATCAGGAGGATATCAGGGGAAGAGGATCCCTGGTGGTGAGAAGGTCCTATGGTGGGAAAGTCATTGATGTGTTTCAGAAACAGCAAGCAGAGGCCCTCGTGGCATTAGCCCCGTGAACTAGGAAGAGAATAACCAGAGAGAAGATTCCAGATACCTCAGGGGCCAGGTCCTGCCAGGTCTTCTGGGCTGTTTTAAGGACTTGAATTTTAGTCTGAGCGAGATGGGATGCCATTAGAGTTTCTATAAGAAGAGTTGCATGATCTGACTTGTGATTTGGGGGCTGTGTGGGGAATAGACTGTAGGAGCACAGAGTGGAAGCAGAGATTTTAGGTAGAAGGCCATCACAGGAGTGCAGGTAACAGTGACTAGGAATAAGACGGTGGAAGCAGCGGGAAAAGCAGTCAGATTTGGAAAGTAATTTGAAGGTAGAGGCAAAAGGAGAAAGGGGTGGCAGAAGATAAGATGGTTAGATAGCATCACTGACTCAATGGACATGAATCTGAGCAAACTCTGGGAGATAGTGGAGGACAGAGGAGCCTGGCATGCTACAGTCCATGAGGTTACAAAGAATCAGATACGACTTAGTAATGAAAAAAAAGAACAATGGAGACAAGAGAATGTGAGCATTCCCAGACATGTGACGGGAGAGATCAAAGGGAATGAAAAGTGGCCTGAGCCCCTAGTGGAAAGGAGAAGACTGAGAATGAGCTGGTTAGGAGAAGAAAGACATTGTGATTTAATCTGAATTAAATTAAAGGTGAATTGTGAGATGTTCCTTGGACATCTTCATGAAGGTAATGAGTAAATAGTAGAATATATACGTTTGGAGTTTAGAGGAGAGGACAGGGCTGCAAAAAGACCCATGCGAACCATCAGTATACAGATGATATTTAAAGCCACGAGCGAGCCTGGGTGAGAGCACTCAGGAAATGATGGCGAACAGAGAAGAGGTCTCCCTGGACCCTCCCAGGATCTAGCCATCTGCAAGTTCTAGAAACTCTGGGATGCTGGGAAGAAATCTCAGTCAGAGAGTCAGGGTGCCTCCTCTCACATTCCCAAGTTCCAGGAAGCAAAAACCTGGGCCTCCTCCTAGCCACTGCTTGTTTACCTTGGGGGCAGGATGGCATTCAAGATTTCTTCTGCTTGCTTTGTAGGATCTGGGACACAGGAAGTTGAGGGGAGCTTGGTCTTGGGTGGCTGTGGGACGGGACCCGAGGGTCCAGGCTGCTGGGGGCTGACTTTCAGTGGCCGAGCCTGAGAAGGAGGGACAAGTTGGGGCAGGAGGTGACTCAGACACTCAGCTCCACACTCCCTGGGCCCCTGGATTGCTCTAGGTTTCCTGCACATCCCTCCCCTATCCCAGCTCACTTTTCCCATCTGTCCTCTCAGCAGAAGTTATGTTTCAGAGCTGAAGGAGGCCATGTAGCATCTCTGGTTCCACCCCAACCCAATGCTTGCATCTCCTTGAACAGATGTTTCTGGCCCAGCTGCTCAGGCCTCTACTCTAGTGATGGGGCATCACTATCAGATCTATTCTGGGACACTGCGACCCTAAAAAGACTTGTCCCATCGCCCTGTTACTTTCTTCCCCATGCTAATCTGCCCTTTGGGATCACCCAGCATTTGGTTTTCTTCTGCCTTTCTCCTCAGGTCCCAGTTCCCATTACTCCCAGTGACTGCAGCCTCTGTCCCTCCGGACTCCCGACCTTCAGGGCAGCCCCTGTCTTGCCCCAACGGAGCTTCGTGCTCCCCCACGCTCTGAGACTCGTCCTTACTTTGGGGCTCCGTTTCTCAGTGTTCCGGCTCACCAACACCGGGGTGTCATACTTAAGCAGAGAGTCCGCTGGGGGAATCATGGTGGCGGCGGGAGAAGCAGCCCAGCAGCCGCCCCTCCAGTCAGGGCCTTGTTTGCCGTCGCCATGGAAACCTCTGCTCCGCCCTCATGGCCTGGGCGGGGCTTCGGGGTGGGGCCAGCAGCGCGCGAGTTCAAACTCAGCCTTCTCAGAAAGTTTTCCAGTGCTTATCAGACCACCGGCTCAACAGGTCGCCTCGGTACTCTTGGAAGCAGGGAGAAAAACATCAGTTCTGAATCCCTGTGCTGCGTCTAGCTCGCAATTTGAATTAGATGCTTACCGCCTTCGTTGACCCTCCATTTTGTCATCTGCAAAATAGGGAGTCGTCTGACTTCTTAGCGAAGGGTTGGGAAAGATTCCCAGTGGAAGGCATCTAAAGTTCCCACGTTTTAAAAGGTATTTGTTTTTAATTAAATGGAGAAATGACAACATATCAGACAGTGGAGGAACAGAGGGGAAATGCTAATGATTTGCCCACGGGCTGCCTTTTCTTCCTCTTTCCTTGGTGTCTCCAAACGTAAATGTAATCACAATCTGTACAATTTTGTTTAACAAGTCAGGTTTTTTTTTTCCCCATTTGTCATATAATTTGTAAATAGCAAAAAAAAAAATTCAAATGGGCTTCCCTGGTGGCGGCGGTAAAGAAGCTTCCTGCTGTGTCCGACATTTTCACTTTTCTTGTAAATAGCATCGCGAATGGCGACAGAACATCCCTAAACATCCTTGAAAGTGAGTGAAATGAAAGTCGCTGAGTCGTGTATCCGGGTCAGGCTCCTCTGTCCATGGAATTCTCCAGGATACTGGCTGGAGTATCCAGAATACTGGAGTGGGTAGCCGTTCCCTTCTCCAGAGGACCTTCCCAACCCAGGCATCGAACCCAGGCCTTCCGCATTGCAGGCGGATTCTTTACCATCTGAGCCACCAGGGAAGCAGTCCTTGAAAGTAGCTTTCCCTAAGTTTGCTTTTGAAACTTGAATCTCCCGCCTCTCGAGTCGGGTCACTAAGGCCCCGCCCACTCCGGAATCTTGTCGCGTTATCTCCGCTGCAAGGGCTTCTGGGAGAGCGCGCAGCCGGAAGCGGAAGTCCTGGAGGCAAGTCCGTCATTTCCTTTGGGACAGGAGGGCAACGGACCTATTTTCCTTGGCTCCGCAGATCTCTCGGCATGAAGGAGGTGAAGAACGAGCGGGAGCGGGGGAGCCGGCGAAGGCACCGGGAAGGGGACATGGTGGGGATCGCGCCGGCGGTAGTGGTGAAGCAGGAGCGGCTCAGCCCGGAGTCCGCGCCTCCCGTCCACCGCCGTCCGGATTCCTCCGGCGGTAGCCCGTCCCCACCGGCCGGCGAGTCGGGCCGCCCAAGTCACCGCGGGAACCGAGCCCGAGGAGGTAGCCGGTAAGTGGGAAGCATCCCGGGGTGGGTCTTAGGGCTCGTTGAGAAGAGAGGACAGGGCTAGCGCCAGAAACACACCTTGAACGAGGAACGCGGCAGTTTGGACTGAAAACTAAAGCGATAGAAGTGACCAGTTGTGCTTATGTGGAAGAATGTTTACTCCGGTACCTAATACTTGGATTGCAGCTGGATGTTAAGCGCTCAATGCCTGCTGCGCAGTCTCTTGCCCCTTCATTTCTGTGTACCCAGCATTTCACCGAATATAGTTCAGTTGATAGCAGTGATAATTTAAGTTGGAAGATTTTCCCCATCTGCTTGCAAAATGGAGTGCAGGCGTTATCTTTTCAATTATCTGTCCCAAGAAGTTTACATATCGAGGGCCTAGGCAATCTACCTGATATTCTTGCGGGGAGAGAATGTCTCTTGATAGACACCTTCATTTATTCATTCATTCGACGTAGTTTTCAGTGCAGTCGCTCAGTCGTGTCCAGCTGTTTGCGACCCCGTTAACCGCAGCACGCCAGGCCTTCCTGTCCATCACCAACTCCTGGAGTCCACCCAAACCCATGTCCATCGAGTCGATGATGCCATCCAACCATCTCATCCTCTGTCATCCCCTTCTCCCGCCTTCAATCTTTCCCAGCATCAGGGTCTTTTCCAATGAGTCAATTCTTCGCATGAGGTGGCCAAAGTATTGGAGTTTCAGCGTCAGCATCAGTCTTTCCAATGAACACCCAGGACTGATCTCCTTTAGGATGGACAGGTTGGATTTCCCTGCAGTCTAAGGGACTCTCAAGAGTCTTCTCCAACACCACAGTTCAAAAGCATCAATTCTTTGGCACTCAGCTTTCTTTATAGTCCAACTCTCATATCCATACATGACCACTGGAAAAACCATAGCCTTGACTAGACAGACCTTTGTTGGTAAAGTAATGTCTCTGCTTTTGAGTATGCTATCTAGGTTGGTCATAGCTTTCCTTCCAAGGAGCAAGTGTCTTTTAATTTCATTGCTGCGATTGCCATCTGCAGTGATTTTGGACTGAGTACCTATTATGTGCTAAAGACCATTCTAGGTTATAAAATAATGTGGGAAAATATGCAACGTTAAAAAAATACAAACAAATGTATATGTGGAATTTGACTTAAAATGGTGTAGAATTATATGCAGATAAAATTGAAAATGGTGGAGGGTTGGGGAAGAAGAGCATCCTAGGTTCTGGGGCTGCAAGGGTGAACTTAGATGGTCTGCCTCTAGATGGTGCTCTTAGATGGTGCTCTAGCCCTGAGACAAAATAACAAGCAAATTTGGAAAAGTAGTCTCAGTTAGTAACAAGTATTTGGGGGTAGGTTAATGTGATAGTGAGAGAGTTGAGGGAGGTGGTTTTCCCTGAGCTGCTGTCTGAAATGTCTACTATTTGACCTAAGACCTGAATGATAGGAATAATCTGCCTTGTTGAAGATCTAGGCAGAGGGAACAACCCATACACAGAACCTGAAGTGGAATTAATTGTGTTCTTCTAGAAATGGGGGTGAGAAGGGAAGTCCAGTGTAGTAATCAAGGAGAGTGGTAGGAATGACATTGGAGAGCGAGGAGATAGAGCCAGAGACTTTGCTGATAGATCGTGATTGTGTGGGGAAGGAGCATGGAGGGCTGTTGGTCGAGGGGAGAAAAAGAATCAGGGTGACTTCTAGGTTTTTTGCCTGAGGAACAGGGTGGATGGTGGCACTAATTATCCAGCTGGCAGAAAACAGAGGAAAGTGTCTTGGGTGGTTGGGAATCTAGAGTTGTTAATCTAAGTGAGAAGTTCTAGTAGGCAGTTACGTATGTGGAAGACATAGGACCAGAAAAGTGAAGCTCCTAATTCTTTTAGTGTGATCAGCAAAGACATGGTGTTTGTGTTAGTTGGGTATGCCTGATGCTTGGAGCTGTTTTGTATGAGGGAATGAAAGTTGAGATAAATGTGTGTACCATTTTCTGAACAGGTCCCCAGCCAAAAAGAAAAACAAATCCTCCGGGAGAAGAAGCAAGTCTCCCCGGAGTAAGAGAAGCCGAAGTCCTCACCACTCAGCTATCAAAGTAAAGCAGGTAAGTGGACTGAGATGTTTTCGTACTGGCTCCAAACCTAGAGCCTCTCCATCATAGGTAAAGTGGTGTGTGTGTGTTTTCCTGTACCTGCAGTGGGCTTCTCCAAAAACTGGGCTTTTTTTTTTCTTTTTTCTTCTTTCTTTGTTAAACTTTTTATTTTGAGAAAATTGTTGATTCACATGCAGTTGTAAAAGGTAATACAAAAGCCACAGTTTGTCCCAATAGTACCATCTTACAGAATTATAGAACAATATCCCAACCAAAATGTTGACATCAGTTCTGTCAAGATACAAAACATTTCCATCACCACAGGATTCCTCAAGTAGTTCTTTTATATCACACCCAGTTCCCGCCTACCCTTACCCCTCCAACTCCTGGCAGTTTCTAGTCACTTCTCCGTTTCTGTTAGTTTGTTTTCTCAAGAATGCTATGTAAATAGAATCACACAGTATGTAGCCTTTCTGGATTGGCTTTTTCCACTCAGCTAAGTTCTTTTGGAATTCATTTATAGTGTTGCTTTTGTCTGTAGTTCCTTCGTTTTTATTGCTGAACGGTATTCAATGGTATGGATTTAACCATTTGTCCATTAAAGTATATCTGGGTTGTTAGCAGTTTTTGGCTATTAGACATAAGACTGCTGTGTATACATTTCTGTACAGGTTTTTGTGTGAACATAGGTTTTCGTTTCTCTGGGATAGATGCCCAGGAGTGCAGTTTGTAGATGGTATGGTAGTTGCTTTTTTTTTTTTTTCTAAGAAATTACTGAATTGTTTTCCAGAGTGCTGTGTTAGTTTGCCAGGTCTTCCATAACAAAATACCATAGACTGGTTGCCTTAAACAACAGAAACTAAGAGGCTAGAAGTCAGAGATCAAAGTTTCAGCGGTTTGGTTTCTCCTGAGGCCTTTCTCCTTGGCTTGCCTTCTTTGTTGGGTCCTCATAGTCTTTCCCTCTGTGCGCTCCCATCTCTGACTCACATCTTCTTTAACCACATCAGCCATATTGGATTAGGGGCTTACTCATTTTAACTCAATCAGTTCTTCAAAGACCTTACCTGCAAAAAATCTGGTTACAGTCTGAGGTGTGGGGGTTGAGACTTCAGTATGTAAATTTGGAGGGGGCACAATTCAGTCCTTACAGTGGCTATCCCTTTTTATAATGTGAGTGATCCAGCATTTGGTATTGTGACCATTTTGACCATTCTGATAAGTGATAGTGATACTGTGATTTTAATTTGCATGTCCCTGGTGGCTAACGATGTTGGGCATCTTTTCATGTGTTTATTTGCCATCTGTGTTTCCTCTTAGGTAAAATGTCTCTTCAGATCTTTTGCCTATTTTCTAGTTGGATTGTTTTGGGTTTTTTTACTACTGAATTTTAAGAGGTTTTCTTTTTTTTGGTAATATATTCTTAGATACCAGGCCTTTTTGGAGTGAGAGGTTTTCCAGTATTTTCTTTCCATCTGTATCTTGTCTGTTCATTCTCTTAAAAGAGTTTTCCTCAGAGCAAAAGTTTTTGATTTGTTTGGAGTCCAGCTTGTCTGTTTTTCCTTTTACAGATTATGCTTTTGGTGTTATGTCTAAGAACTTCCCTGACCCTAGAACCTGAAGATATGTTTTTCTTTAATATTCATTTAAGTCCCTGATCTGTTTTGAGTTTGTTTTAATCTAAGGAAGGAGCCTTAAATCAAATTTCCTTTTTCGCCCGTGGATATCCATTTACTCCAGCACTAGGTGTGGAAAGACGATTTTTCCTCCCTTTAATTGTTTTTGCTTTGTCAGAAATCAAAAGTGTGTGTGTGTGCCTTTATTTCTGGGTCCTCTGTTCTGTGCCATTGATCTGTCATTCTGCCAGTACCACAGTCTTGATTACTGGAGCTATATAATCAGTCTTAAAATTGAACAGGCTGGTTCTTTCACTTTCTTCTTTTTAAAAATTGCTGGGACTTCCCTGGTAGGCCAGTGGTTAAGACCCTGAGGCATAGGTTTGGTCCCTGGCTGGGCGGAGCCAAGGAGGCACATGCCACAGGACACGGCCAAATAAATAGATAATTGTTCTAGGAGTTCTCGTGCCTTTATCTTTCCACATACAGTTTAGAACAATCTTGTTTATATCTATTAAAAAAACTTGCTAGGATTTTGATTGAAATTGTGTTAAACTTGTACTTTTTGAGAATTTTTAAAAAATTATGTAGCGTCTTCCAGTCTTTGAATATAGGTGTATCTCTGTTTATTTAGATCTTTGATTTCTTTTATCAGTGTTTCAGTGTACAAGTCCTGTATGTGTTTTGTTAGATTTGCACGTAAGTAATTTTTTTAAGTTATCATTAAATGATGGCTCTAGTCCATGGGGTCGCTAAGAGTCGGACGCAACTGAGCAACTTCACTTTCACTTTCATGCATTGGAGAAGGAAATGGCAACCCACTCCAGTGTTCTTGCCTGGAGAATCCCAGGGACGAGGGAGCCTGGTGAGCTGCCGTCTATGGGGTTGCACAGAGTCGGACACGACTGAAGTGACTTAGCAGCAGCAGCAAGTGATATTTTGAATTTCAGTATTTATTTGTTCATTGCTAGTACATAGAAATATGATCCATTTTTGTATGTTTATCTTACATCCTGTGGCCTTACTGAACTCATTTATTTTGCCTAAGTAAATCCCAACCTAAAACTTGGGATTTTCTACATAGATAGTCATGTCTGCACAGGGCAGTTCTGTCTGTCTTCCTTTCCAGTGCATGTTCATTTTATTGCCCCTTGCGGCATGGCTGGGACTCTCGCACTGAGTGGAGCAAGAGCAGTCAGAGCAGGCTCTCCTGCCCTGTCCTCAGTCCTGAGGGACAGGCGTTCAGTCATCGTCTTATGCTCTTTCCTCTAAGTTTTATTTAATTTTTGACAGTGCTGGGTCTTTGTTGCTGTTGTGGACTGGAGAATCCCAGGGACGCGGGAGCCTGGTGGGCTGCTGTCTGTGGGGTCACACAGAGTCGGACACGACTGAAGCAACTCAGCAGCATCAGCAGTGGACTTTCTCTAGTTGCAGTGAGCAGAGGCTACACTCTTGTTGTGGTATGCAGGCTTAGTTGCCCTTGTGGCATGTGGAATCTTCCCGGACCAGGGATCAAACCCATGTTCCCTACATTGCCAGGCAGACTCTTAACCACTGGACCACCAGGGAAGTCCTCAGTCCTCTTTTTAAAGAGCCTCTGGGTTACAACGTGCAAATAGAGACACTGGCATTAAGGAAATGGATTTTCCTATGAATTTGAGCCAACTTCTGCTACCTAAAAAGATTCAAAGCCAGTCCTGATGATCCTTTGTATGAGTTGGTCAGCCATCACCTTCATTATCTCAGAATTCAGCCACTGGAACCACAATACCCAGATCAGACCTCTCAAACCACTTGTAGCTTTGTGTGTGTGTTTGTACAACTTGCCACGGTTATGATTTAATAATTTTGGCATGTTAACATTTTGCAGATTTAAAAGGTACAGTATACATAGCCTGTTAGTTGGATGCATTCATATATTGTGATACGACTGCCATGGAAGCGGCATTTGCCAAGTCATATCATTATAGAGTAGTGTCACTGTCTATATGCATTTGTCTGGGCATTAAATCTCTATCTATGGCTTATTTACTATTTGTTACTGTTGGTACCCTTAAATACCATCAGTCTTATCCTCCCACCTCCCATCTCCCAGTGACCACCGTTTTACTCCCTGATGGTTTATATATATATAGGAGAGATAGATAAAGGAGCTTCCCTGGTGGCTCAGACAGCAAAACTTTGCCTGCAGTGTAGGAGACCTAGGTTTTATCCCTGGGTCAGGAAGATCCCCTGGAGAAAGGTGTGTGTGTTACACTCTTTTTTTCAGCTTGCAGTTTTTTACCCCTGGTTTCTAAATCAGCAACTTATAGTAAATCCTGGGGCCTATCACATGGAACTGTTTTGTAATTATTGTTACTTTGAAGAGTCTTAGTTTGCTTATCTATGTTAACTTCCCTTCTGACCTCAAATCTCTTAAAAGGCTGATTTTCTTTGTATCAGCTAGAAACTTGGAAATGGTTCTCATGCAGAGGGGATTGAGGACTTGATAGGCAGTTGAAAATCACTGACTTTCACCTGGATTATAAGAGTACACACAGCCTCTGACTTGTACTTAGAGATATTCTTTTCTGCACTACTCAGCCACCATTAAAAAAAAAAAGTTCAACACAGAGTTATATTCAACATAATTTAATAACCTAATATGGAAAAAAAATTGAAAAAGAATGTGTCTTTGTGTATAACGGAATTCCTTTGTATATGCCTGAAATGAATACAACATTGTAAATCAACTATATTTTGATTTTTTTTTTTGTTAAAGGGAGTGGGGGACAGGATTGTGGAAACCTGAGGAAAAAATTTGTCAATTGCTTATTTATCATCATAACACAGAAGTCTGTAAAATAAAAAGTGAGAGTATGGTTTATTTCTGTCATTAGCCCCAGAATCATATCCCTCCCCATGAACAAAAAAAACCACCTCAATCCCCAGAGGTCACCATTTTAATAGTTTGGTATTTATACTTCAGCATTCTATAATGCTTATGTTCTCCTCTTTTCTTTTATATTTTGGTGTGTGTGTATTCTGTGCAAAGATGCTAATTAACAAAAAGAATCATACTGTATCTGTTATCCTACTTGACTTATCAGTAGTTGAGAGTGTATGTTGAAATGTTATTTTGTGTTGTCTGGTTATGTAATTTGTCATATTCTCTCCAGAGCTTCTACTGATTTTGCCAAGTATACATACATGTACTAGAAACGAAGACAGAATTGCCCATTGGATTTAGCAACATGTAGGTCATTGGTGACCTTGACCAGCAATTTTAGTGGAGTAGAAAGGGTGAAGCCTAATTGGAGAATTCAAAAGAGATGGAAAAAGAATTGGGGACTGATTAACACCAAACTCTTTAAAGGAATTTTACTCAGAGAGTGAAAAAATAGAGTGGAAGCCAACATGGGAAAGGGGCTTTGGAAAACAGCAGATGCCTGTGCTGACAGGAATGGTTCAGTGCAGATCAGGGAAGTAGATTGTGTGCAAGAGAGGCAGGGATCACTGCGGAGATATTCCAGATGAGAGGGAAGCTGCCAGGTGTGGAAACTGGCTTTGGATAGAAGCACAGATAGTTTCCTTACGGGCATCAGAAGGGATAACAGTAAATGGGTGTAGATGCTGGCAGGTGGGCAGACATGGAAAACCCCTTCTGAGTAAGTAAAGGTGGAGAGGGCTGTGTAGGAAGAGAGGGAAGGGGTGAAACAGCCATCTTGGAGGAGCAGTAAATTAAGAAAATGTAGGATGGTTGCTGGCATCATTAAGGAGGCTTGGGTCATGCTCCTAAGGTGGGACCAAGGTGGGACCCGTCCAAATGGCTTATGCTTTTCTCTTGCCACTTCGATGTGCTTGATGCTGGTTGTGGTTTTGCCAGGACAGTGCAACATGAATGGCATGGGACAGGGGATTGAGGGAGTGATCACACTGCTTGACCCTGGAAATTCAGTAGAGGGGAAGGGAAGAGAGTGCATCAAGAGAGTGAGGGAAAGGATCGAAGGCGTGGATGCATCTTACTGGGATGATTGTTAGAGTTGGGTAAAATATGAGCTGGAAAGATGGGCAGAAAGAGGACTGCTTGAAAGTGAAATTATGGAGGGGCTGCAGTTATTAGAAGTGAAAAGGTCTGTATAACCATGAGGTGAGTGGCTGAGGAGAAATGAGGTGACATAAGACAATGGGAGGAGAGAAACGCAAAGAGTGGAGAGGTCGGCATGGTATTGAAATCAGCAAGGGTAATGCTGGAGAGAATGACGAGCTAGAAGTAAAACTGGTATGAAGTGAAGGGACGTGATTTAGGGTTAGTAAATGACAGCAACGGTGAGAGTAACGGGTCTTACATGAGAGTCGCTGCTGCATCTTTTCAGGGAAAAAGAAAAAGATGGGGAATGTTTTAGGATTGGCAGTGAGAAGAAAGGGCAATGCCTGCCATATGTGCAGTCCTGAAGATGGTGGGAGTTGAGGGGAGGTCAGAAGGAGAAAACCAGCTTCTTTGAGAGAGCTATGGGGGAACAGTGTGCTCAGGCAGAGTGAACTTGAGACAGGAACTATCTGAAAAGACCTGGAGGATGTAGGTTGGTTTTGCCAAGCTTTCCATTTCCAGAGGAAATAGAAAGTACAGTGGCTTTAGGAGTTGAAAAAGGGTGGAATTTGGGGGCAGAATCCATCATATACAGAGACTTATGGGAATTAGACTACCAAGGGAGGTGGAGGTGATGGCCCGGAGTCTGTGACTTCTTACAGTGACTCATTTAATCAGGGATAAAGGGGGTAATTCCGTGAATCAAGGCAAGTTGGAAGTGGTCAAACAGGAGATGGCAAGAGTGAACGTTGACATTCTAGGAATCTGAACTAAAATGGACTGGAATGGGTGGATTTAACTCAGATGACCATTATATCTACTACTGTGGGCAGGAATCCCTTAGAAGAAATGGAGTAGCCATCATGGTCAACAAGAGTCGAAAATGCAGTACTTGGATGCAATCTTAAAAATGGCAAAATGATCTCTGTTCGTTTCCAAGGCAAACCATTCAATATCAGAGTAATCCAAGCCTATGCCCCAACCAGTAACACTGAAGAAGCTGAAGTTGAAAGGTTCTATGAAGACCTACAAGACCTTTTAGAACACCCAAAAAAGATGTCCTTTTCATTATAGGGGACTGGAATGCAAAAGTAGGAAGTCAAGAAACACCTGGGGTAACAGACAAATTTAGCCTTGGAATACAGAATGGAGCAGGGCAAAGGCTAGTAGAGTTCTGCCAAGAGAACGCACTGGTCACAGCAAACACCCTCTTCCAACAACACAAGAGAAGACTCTACACATGGACATCACCAGATGGTCAACACCGAAATCAGATTGATTATATTCTTTGCAGCCAAAGATGGAGTTCTATATAGTCAGCAAAAAACAAGACCGGGAGCTGACTGTGGCTCAGACCATGAATCCTTATTGTCAAATTCAGACTCAAATTGAAGAAAGTAGGGAAACCACTAGGCTATTCAGGTATGACCTAAGTCAGATCCCTTATGATTATACAGTGAAAGTGAGAAATAGATTTAAGGGACTAGATATGATAGAGTGCCTGATGAACTATGGCCTGAGGTTCATGACATTGTACAGGAGACAGGGATCAAGACCATCCCCATGGAAAAAAAAATGCAAAAAAGCAAAATGGCTGTCTGGGGAGGCCTTACAAATAGCTGTGAAAAGAAGAGAAGTGAAAAACAAAGGAGGAAAGGAAAGATATAAGCATCTGAATGCAGAGTTCCAAAGAATAGCAAGAAGAGATAAGAAAGCCTTCCTCCGAGATAAATGCAAAGAAATAGAGGATAACAACAGAATGGGAAAGACTAGAGATCTCTTCAAGAAAATTAAGAGATACTAAGGGAAGATTTCATGCAAAGATGGGCTCGATAAAGGACAGAAATGGTATGGACCTAACAGAAGCAGAAGATATTAAGAGGGAGGGCAGGAATGCACAGAAGAACTGTACAAAAAAGATCTTCATGACCAAGATAATCACGATGGTGTGATCATTCATCTAGAGCCAGACATCCTGGAATGTGAAGCCAAGTGGGCCTTAGAAAGCATCACTACAAACAAAGCTAGTGGAGGTGATGGAATTCCAGTTGAGCTATTTCAAACCCTAAAAGATGATGGTGTGAAAGTGCTGCACTCAATATGCCAGCAAATTTGGACAACTCAGCAGTGGCCACAGGACTGGAAAAGGTCAGTTTTCGTTCCAATCCCAAAGAAAGGCAATGCCAAAGAATGCTCAAAGTACCGCACAGTTACACTCATCTCACACGCTAGTAAAGTGATGCTTAAAATTCTCCAAGCCAGGCTTCAGCAATATGTGAACTGTGAACTTCCAGATGTTCAAGCTGGTTTTAGAAAAGGCAGAGGAACCAGAGATCAAATTGCCAACATCCGCTGGATCATGGACAAAGCAAGAGGGTTCCAGAAAAACATCTACTTCTGCTTTATTCACTATGCCAAAGCCTTTGACTGTGTGGGTCACAATCAACTGTGGAAAATTCTGAAAGAGATGGGAATACCAGACCACCTGACCTGCCTCTTGAGAAACCTATATGCAGGTCAGGAAGCAACAGTTAGAACTGGACATGGAACAACAGACTGGTTCCAAATAGGAAAAGGAGTATGTCAAGGCTGTATATTGTCACCCTGCTTATTTAACTTCTATGCAGAGTACATCATGAGAAACGCTGGGCTGGAAGACGCACAAGCTGGAATCAAGATTGCCAGGAGAAATATCAATAACCTCACATATGCAGATGACACCACCCTTATGGCAGAAAGTGAAGAGGAACGAAAAGCTTCTTGATGAAAGTGAAAGAGGAGAGTGAAAAAGTTGGCTTAAAGCTCAACATTCAGAAAACAAAGATCATGGCATCTGGTCCCATCACTTCATGGGAAATAGATGGGGAAACAGTGGAAACAGTGTCAGACTTTATTTTTTGGGGCTCCAAAATCCTTGCAGATGGTGATTGCAGCCATGGAATTAAAAGACGCTTACTCCTTGGAAGGAAAATTATGACTAGCCTAGACAGCATATTAAAAAGCAGAGACATTACTTTGCCAACAAAGGTCCGTCTAGTCAAGGCTGTGGTTTTTCCAGTGATCATGTATGGATGTGAGTTGGACTGTGAAGAAAGCTGAGCACCGAGGAATTGATGCTTTTGAACTGTGGTGTTGGAGAACTCTTGAGAGTCCCTTGGACTGCAAGAAGATCCAACCAGTCCATTCTAAAGGAGATCAGTCCTGGGTGTTCATTGGAAGGACTGATGCTGAAGCTGAAACTCCAATACTTCGGCCACCTCCTGTGAAGTGTTGACTCATTGGAAAAGACCCTGATGCTGGGAGGGCAGGAGAAGGGGACGACAGAGGATGAGATGACTGGATGGCATCACCGGCTCGATGGCATCACCGACTCGATGGACATGAGTTTGAGTAAATTCTGGGAGTTGATTATGGACAGGGAGGCCTGGCGTGCTGCAATTCATGGGGTTGCAAAGGGTCGGACCTGACTGAGCGACTGAACTGAAGTGAACTGAAAGGGGATAATGATATTAGTTCTGGTGAAGTCAAGGCAGATGATGGTGGCAAGCTTGTGAATGTCTTGGGGTAGGAGGGATGGGTGTCTGAGGCTCCTTCCCTCTTGGTACTTGTCTTTGGAGGTTAGGAAGTCTAGGAAAACTGGATCTGGCTCTGAGCAAGCAGACCCCTACTTGACCTCTATGGATGGTAGGGAGAAGGCCTCGAGGCAAGGGCTAGGGATGAGGGTTGGCAAGGAAGTGGGGACAAGGTCCCAGTTCTGATGCTTGGGATTTCCTCTCTACCCCTTCCCAGGAGGGGAGCCTCACTTCATAGTGGCAGGTCCCCCTCTTGAACTCTGATACTTTAGCTATAAGATTAGTAAGGATAAACCTATCTTCATGTGTTCATTAGGTATTTATTAATACTTCTTTTGAAAATTTCTTATTACTATCCTTTGCCCATTATCCTCGGAGAAGGCAATGGCAACCCACTCCAGTACCCTTGCCTGGAAAATCCCATGGACGGAGGAGCCTGGAAGGCTGCAGTCCATGAGGTTGCTAAGAGTCGGACACGACTGAGTGACTTCACTTTCACTTTTCACTTTCATGCATTGAAGAAGGAAATGGCAACCCACTCCAGTGTTCTTGCCTTGAGAATCCCAGGGACGGGGGAGCCTGGTGGGCTGCCGTCTTTGGGGTCGCACAGAGTCGGACACGACTGAAGCGACTTAGCAGTAGCAGCCCATTATCCTACTAGGCTGATTTTCAGTACTGTTTTTAAAGAAGCCTTGGTATGTTTCTTCATTTCTTCAAATCTTTAAAAAGTATATCTGTTACAATTGACCCTTGGACAACATGGGTTTGAGTTGCACTGGTCCACGTATACGCAGATTGTTTTCAATAGTAGAGGCTGTAGTACTCCGTGTCCTGAGTTGGTTGAATTTGCAGGTGCAGACCCTCAAATACAGAGGGACCACATATATAGAGAAACCGCCTATACAGAGGGGCGACTACAGCTGCCTGGAGGGTTGGTTCCCCTGTGCCCCAGCCCCCTCATTGTTCAAGGGTCAGCTGCAGTAAATTTTTATAGGTTTCTTCTTGTATAATTCTTAATTTTATTCCTAGGTATTGAGTAATCTTTGTTAGTATTGAAATAAGATCTTTCAAAATTACTATTAATACATTTTCATTTTTGGCTTAAGAGAAAGGTAGCTTTTTTCTTTATGTAATTATCTTGGACTGCAAGGAAATCCACCCGGTCCATCCTAAAGGAAATCAGTCCTGAATGTTCATTGGAAGGACTGATGTTGAAGCTGAAACTCCAATCCTTTGACCACCTGATGCGAAGAGCAGACTCATTTGAAAAGACCCTGATGCTGGGAAAGATTGAGGGCAGGAGGAGAAGGGGACGACAGAGGATGAGATGGCTGGATGGCATCACTGACTCAATGGACATGAGTTTGAGTAAACTCCGGGAGTTGGTGATGGACAGGGAGGCCTGGCATGCTGCAGTCCAAGGGGTCGCAAAGAGTTGGACACGACTGAGCGACCGAACTGAGCTGAATTATCTTGTATGTGACTACTTAATTCTCTCTGGGAGTTGTGTTTTCGCTGAGTTTGCCTGTAGGTATTGTTTCTCAGGCTCTGAACCTGGGCGTGTACAGTTAGAGCTATATTTGGGCAGCAGCCTGGGATACCTTGGAGAAGGAGATGGCACCCCACTCCAGTATTGTTGGCTGGGAAATTTCATGGACAGAGGAACCTGGCAGGCTGCAGTCTGTGGGGTCGCAAAGAGTGGGACACGACTGAGCGGCTAACACTCTCACTGGGTGGTAGCCTTGCAAGCGAACATGACCACCACTGGTAACCTTATTTCTGTGGGACATTTGCTCTGAACGCCAAATCACAAATGACTTCTCAAATGCAGCTCTCTTTAGAGACCATGAACTGGCTTTACTTTCCTGAATCTGTTTGAATTTCAGGAACGTGAGGACCATCCTCGGAGAGGCCGGGAAGATCGGCCACACCGAGAACCCTCAGGACAGGAACACAAGCGAGCTCGGAACAGTGACCGAGACAGGCACCGCGGCCATTCCCACCAGAGGAGAAGCTCAGGCGAGAGGCCTGGCAGCGGGCAGCCTCAGGGACGTGATCGAGATGCTCAGAACCTGCAGGCTCAGGAAGCCGAGCGGGAGTTCCACAACACCCGGCGCCGCGAGCACCGCCAGAAGAACGACGTTAGCGCTGGCAGTAACGCGTCTCAGGACGCGCAGCCTCGGCCTGGACCTGGAGGCAACAACAAGGACAGAGAGGTGCCTGTTAAAGAGAAGCCAAGCTTCGAACTTTCTGGGGCACTTCTTGAGGACACTAATACCTTCCGGGGTGTAGTTATTAAATACAGCGAGCCCCCGGAAGCACGTATCCCCAAAAAACGGTGGCGTCTCTACCCCTTTAAAAATGATGAAGTGCTTCCAGTGATGTACATCCACCGGCAGAGCGCTTATCTCCTGGGCCGGCACCGCCGCATCGCAGACATTCCCATCGATCACCCCTCCTGTTCAAAGCAGCACGCCGTCTTTCAGTACCGGTAAGTGTCCATCTGTGGAGGAAACCAAGGTGCCAGCAGAAGCCCGACGTCTCGGCTGGTTAGGATTACTGAGATCTTGTGTGTGCACAAGAAGCCCATATCCCTCATAGCTAATAGTATTTTTTTTAATTTTTATTTTTTTGGCTGAACCTGCATGGTTTATGGGATTTTTAGTTCCCCATCCCAGGATCGAACCCAAGTCCTTGTCAGTGAGAGCGTGGAGTCCTAACCCCTGGACCGTCAGGGAATTCCTTCTAATTTAAGGAGTATTATTCCTCTAATGTATAATCACTTTATATATATACTTGCCAACACTTGTGTAAGAGGATGGACGTTGGTGTCCGAAATCCAGATTTTGAGTCCTGCCAGTGCCACTTACCTGGGGCCAGCTGCTCTTCTGGGCCTCAGTTTCTGCGTCCCTCGCAGGGCTGTTACGATAGGTAAATGGAAGTAAAGCCGAGAATGAAAATAAAGCTGAGAACGCCTGGTGTATCTTGTATCCTGGCAATTTCTGTAGTACCTCTGTTATTGTTGGATGCTCACAACAATCCTGTGGGGAGGCGAGGACTAGTCTTAATGCCCCATTTAACAGATGAGCCCATGCAGCTCAGCAAAGCCAGGTGGCCTGCCTAATAAATAATCACTGAGGTAGCATGCTGGCTCAAATTAGTTTTGATTTGAATAATTTTGATCATCTTACCTGTTCCCTTGACTCCGAAGTCCAAATATACTGGTTTATTCCTATTGGAACAGAAGCTAAAATAAGTTGAAATATAGGTAAAAAGCATTATGTTGATTATTAACAATACAAAAAATGTAAAATTTTTAAAAATACCAAAAAAAAATGTATTTCTTAACCATGGCAAGAGGCCTTGCTTTCTGCATTTTAAGCTATGATCTACCATGAACCCCTCTTTCCCAGTGACCAGTTCTCACCGATTTAACTTGCTCCCGATTTCGAAATCCATAACTGTGCCTTCCCATTGATTTCTACAGTTTGCACTTGAACTGAGTCTGAGCCAGGTATTTACATGGTCCAGACTGTTAGCGCAGAACTGGAGGCTCTGGGGCTGGATTCGGCTCACAGCTTTCTCTCCTTTGCCTCCGCTAGGCTTGTGGAGCACACCCGCGCTGATGGGACAGTTGGCCGCAGGGTGAAGCCCTACATCATTGACCTTGGCTCAGGCAACGGAACATTCCTGAACAACAAGCGAATTGAGCCACAGAGATACTATGAACTGAAGGAAAAGGATGTCCTTAAGTTTGGGTTCAGCAGCAGAGAGTATGTTCTGCTCCACGAGTCCTCTGACACCTCTGAAGTAGACAGGAAAGAAGACGAGGACGACGAGGAAGAGGAGGAGGTGTCTGACAGCTAGCAGACTGAAGACAGCCCAGGCTCTCGAGAGACCTTTTCTTTGTGCGAAGGCTTTGGGACTGACTCACGGGGCACCACTGTGCTCTCTGTAATGCCTCTTACTGCCTTAAGTCTTTCTTCTGTTGCTGACCAGCTTATGTTTCAGTGTAAAAAAAAATGACTCACGTTTGGTTGAACTTCTTTCTGTGACACGTTGGCCACATGCCTGTGGGCATTTATTTTCTGAACAGTCCCCCCGACACATCGTGTTTTAGTAGAAGCATCATGGCTTGAGTTGGTGCTTTCAGAACTGCTGCCTAGGAAACTATCAACCCTTGGTTAACGGGGAATTGTGGCTTGTTTTCTTTGTACAGTTACCCTATTTATATAGTTGTTAAGCTTTGTGGACCGGGTTTGTTTTTATCTCGGGGGCAAACCCCTGAACAGAGAATCTTACTAAGCTTTGGTTATCACCAAAATAGCCTCCAGAATATACCAAAGCTTTGACCTGGTTGAGCTCTTGAGTCATAGAAATTGATTTTGCACTTGGTTGGTTTGGGTGGGTGGGTGGGTGGGATTTACCACATGACCTCATTATTGACTGTGGGACTCAAACAGATGCTCTGTGGAGCCTGCTTCAGCTCACGACTGTACAGGAGGACCATGGCTGGTGCCAGCGGGTGCTGGCTGCATGTCACAGGAGGCCGGAATGGGTCGTGGATCTGTTTCCTGGAAGAGAACTCTGATTCCTCCACGGAACAGGAACAGTTTTGACCATCGTAGCTGTTCTTCAACTTCACATTTTTATTTAGAGGTTATCTCCATTCTTTCTTCCTTGAGAGAAACAGTCATTTATGTAGCAGGGTCTTTGCTTTATCCTAACAACATATACATGTCAAAAGATGGTTGTGTGGTTTACATGTTTCATCTTTTTAAAACAACATTCAGAGAGGTTGTATTTACCTTCCCAAGGCTGGAATGGGAATTGCCCAATTTTCTAATTTTCCACCAGAGGACTATGTGTAAGTAGAAAAGTCACAACTGCTTACATCTGTTGTGTGTATGTATATATGTACATATTTTAAAAATTGTGTGTGAAAGAGCCGCATACTGATTTTCCTATGAGAATGTTTTGTGACGTAAATGTAATACAATATTATAGGCAAAGGCCTCCCTGCGTTTGAGGAGCAGGTTTTCATTTATATGTATTTTTGGAATAAAAAATAATAAAATTGTAAATATAGCCCCCTTTCAAAATGTACTTCTTTGCTAGCACAGAAGACCTTGTGTTCACAGGTACATTTTGATGCTAAGGAAACCTTTGAATCAGTATTGTGGGAGTAGAAGTCGACAGTTGTGGAGGGCGTCGAGGGAATGGGAGTGATAGGGCCCACACCTGCCCTGGAATCCAGATCTTCACATCTCGGCGACTTGAGTGGTGGTCCTGATGAAGCAGCAGTGCTTTCTCAGTTGGCAGTGGAGGCGCTTTTCTTCCCAGAAGAGTCAGAGTTGGGGCAGGTTATCCGTTGTGGGCCTCATACCTGTCCCTGCTTCCTCACCCTCAGGTGGTGATGAGGGTGTGAGATGGGAAGGAGAGATGATGCAAGTCAGTCAGTGCTGCTGCTAGCTGGTCCCCTTGGGTGGAAACTAATGATATTATTGGGCTTCTCTGGTGGCTCAGTGGTAAAAGAATCTACCTGCCAATGCAGGAAACTCGGATTCCATCCCCGGGTTGAGAAGATCACCTGTAGAAGGACATGGCAACCCACTCAAGTATTCTTGCCTAGAAAATCCCATGGACAGAGGAGCCTGGCAGGCTATAGAGTCCATGGGGTTGCAAAAGAAAGAGTCAGGACACAAGTGACTTAGTGGCTAGACAACAGTAACGTTAGCTGATCTTGCTTACCATTGTATTTCCATTGAGGCCTCATACCTGTATGTGCTCAACATGAAATGTTGACTAGTACCTAGTGTGAGGAGGAGCAGCTGACTAATTTTATTCAAAAGAAATGAAAAGATGCCCTCTGGGGACTTCCCTGGCAGTCCAGTGGTTAGGACTCTCCTGTCCACTACAGGGAGTATGTGTTCTATCCCTGGTGGGGGAACTAAGATCCCGCATTGTCGTTCAGTCACCAAGTCGTGTCCAATTATTTGCAACCCCATGGACTGCAGCACTGCAGGCCTCCCTGTCCCTCAACATCTCCCGGCGTTTGCCCAAGTTCATGCCCATTGAATTGGTGATGCCGTCCAATCATTTCATCCTCTGTCTCCGTCGTCTTCTGCCCTCAGTCTTTCTCAGCATCAGGGTCTTTTCCAATGAGTTGGCTCTACACATCAGGTAGATGAAGTATCGGAGCTTCAGCCTCCGCCATCAGTCCCTCCAGTTAATATTCAGGATTGACCTTCTTTCGGATTGACTGGTTTGATCTCCTTGTAGCCCAGGGGACTCTCAAAGAGTCTTCTCCAGCACCGCAGTTCAAAAGCATCAATTCTTTGGCACTCTGCCTTCTTTATGGTTCAACTTTCACATCTGTACGTGACTACTGGAAAGACCATAGCCTTGACTATATGGACCTTTGTCAGCAAAGTGATGTCTTTGCTTTTAAAATACACTGTCTAGGTTTGTTATAACTTTTCTTCTGAGAAGCAATCATCTTCTAATTTCATGGCTGCAGTCACCATCGGCAGTGATTTTAGAGCTCAAGAAAAAATCTGTCACTGCTTCCACCTTTTCCCCTTTTAATTGCCATGAAGTCATGGGATCGAATGCTGTGATCTTAGTTTTTCTAATATTGAGTTTTAAGCCCGCTTTTTCACTCTTCTCTTTCACCCTCATCAAGAGGCTCTTTAGTTCCTCTTCGCTTTCTGCCATTAAAGTGTATCTGCATATCTGAGGTTGTTGATATTTCTCCCAGAAACTTTGATTCTAGCTTGTAACTCATCCAGCCTGGCATTTTGCATGACACACTCTGCATATAAGTTAAATAAACAGGGTGACAAATAAACCTTGTCCTTCTTTCTCAATTTTGAAACAGTTGGTTGTTCCATATAAGGTTCTAACTGTTGCTTCCTGACCCGCATACAGGTTTCTCAGGAGACAGGTAAGATGATCTGGTATTCTCATCTTTTAAGAGTTTTCCACAGTTTGTTATGATCCACACAGTCAAAGACGTTAGTGTAGTCAATGAAACAGATGTTTTTCTGGAATTCCCTTGCTTTCTGTATGATCCAGTGAATGTTGGCAACTTGATCTCTGGTTTCTTTGCCTTTTCTAAAACCAGCTTGGACGTCTAGAAGTTCTCGGTTCACATAGTGCTAAAACCTAGCTTGAAGGATTTTGAGCGTCACCTTACTAGAATGGGAAGTGAGTGCAACTAACTGTCCAGTAGTTTGAACATTCTTTAGTACCGCCCTTCTTGGGAATTGGGATGAAGATTGATCTTTTCCTGTGGCCACTGCAATCTCCAAATTTCCAGTCCAAATTTGCTGACCTTGAGTGCAGCACTTTAACAGAATCATCTTTGAGGATTTTAAATAGCTCTGCTGGAATTTCATTGCCTCCATTAGCTTTATTGGCAGCAGTCCTTCCTAAGGCCCACTTGACTTCGCACTCCTGGATGTGACTCTAGGTGAGTGACCACACCACTGTGGTTATCAGGGTCATTAAGATCTTTTTTGTACAGTTCCTCTGTGTATTTTGCTATCTCTTCTTGATCTCTTCTGCTTCTGTTAGATTTTCACCGTTTCTGTCCTTTGAGTGCAAAGCAACATTTCATGCAAATGGGCACAATAAAGATCTCACATGCCTTGAGGCAAAAACTAAAAAAAAAAAAAGATCCCCTTTGAAGAGTGAATACTTAAGGGTTAATTGGGTAGAAGCTTACCTGAGGGAAGAAACAAAGTAAGAGCAATTAGCATCCTCACCCAAAGTGCTCTAATTTGGCCCGTGGAGGCGCATAGTATATACGTGCACGTCTAAAAGGTTACATTTGGACGAGTTTTTCTCTTGATCCAGATGAATGGTTTTCTCTTCCTGGAATGAGGTACTTACCTGGCATCTCATGCCAGGGCCTCCTTGTTTAGTTTGTGCAGCTACTCCTGCTCCCTGGCAGCTTTTGGCTTGACTTCATGCACCATCCTGGTGGACACTGATAGATGACCACTTTGCCTATGTTTTTCAATTAGAGGTGCCAGTTGTATAGTTAACTTTTGCTTCCTGAATTAAGAGATTTTTTGTGCCAACTGTATGGGATGGTGTTTCCCGCCCACACTCACATTTTTTTAAGAGAGTCAAAGACAAAAACTACTCATCTCTGAGGCCAGGCCAGGTATCACCAAGTAGACTTCTCACCTGAAGTTGATGAGTTAATCCTAAAGATTTCTTTAAAAAAAGAAAAAAACACACAACTTGGTTTTGGCTGGGTCTTAGTTTTGGCACATGGGATTTTCATTGCAGTGCCAGGCTTCTAGTGTGAGCTCAGTAACTGAGGTGTAGCATTGTGGGATCTTAGTTCCCTGACCAGGGATGGAACCCGTCACCCCTGCATTGGAGGATGGACCACCAGGGAGGTCCCAATTCTGAAGCTTTCGTCTTGAATTAATTCATTGCTTAGAAACTCATGTTCATTTTAGCTGTTTACAGTTGCTTTACTCCCCACCCTTTCTCCACCCTGGCTGACTTGTCTGCAAGTCATAGCTGTCAAAATCGAGCCATCTGCAGAACAGCTCTGTGCTTCTGAGCCCCTCCCTCAAGTCCTCTGTGGTCCATAGTTCTGTCGAGGTATGGGACAGAATCTTCCGATTTCCCCCATAAGCCTCCTTCCAGTCATCTTCTAGTTTCGTCTTTCTGAGGCTGATAAAGGATAGCTCATTAAGTGTAACCAGTGATGTAATTTTTTTCCCCCACCGTGCAGCACAGCATGGGGGATCTTAGTTCCCTGACCAGAGAGAGAACCTGTGCCCTCTGCATTAGAAGGGCAGAGTCCTAACCACTGGACTGCCAGGGAATTCTCTTATTGTATTTTTAAATACTCTTTTACTTATTTAAAAGTTTAAAAGTATTTAAATTTTAAATACTCTTATTGTATCTTGATAAGGGAAAGCAGAGTAATCAATTCAGATAACTGGGGAAAATTTTTTTAACTTTTTATTTTATTTTGGAGTATAGATGGTTAACAATGTTGTGATCATTTCAGGTGTACAGCAAAGTGATTCAGTGACACATATGCGTGTATCTAAAAAATTAAAGAAATTTTTTTGTATTATTGTATTGAGGTGCCACACTATAGCTTGGTTTTTAAAGGCTTAGAAGTTATATATATGTTCTTATATATAATTATGATTTTATATGGCACACACATGGTTTTTTTTTTAGTATTTTATTTATTTACTTTTAATTAATTTATTTTAATTGGAGGCTAATTACTTTACAATATTGTGGTGGGTTTTGCCATACATTGACATGAATCAGCCATGGGTGTATGTGTGTCCCCCATCCTGAACCCCCCTCCCACCTCCCTCTGCATCGCATCCCTCAGGGTCATCCCAGCACACCAGTGCTGAGCACCCTGTCTGATGCATTGAACCTGGAATGGCGATCTGTTTCACATATGATAATATACATGTTTCAATGCTAGTCTCTCAAATCACCCCACCCTCGCCTTCTCCCACAGAGTCCAAAAGTCTGTCCTTTACATCTGTGTCTCTTTTGCTGTCTCGCATATAGGGTCATCATTACCATCTTTCTAAATTCCATATATATGTGTTAATATACTGTATTGGTGCTTTACTTTCTGACTTACTTCACTCTGTATAATAGGCTCCAGTTTCATCCACCTCATTAAAACCGATTCAAATGTATTCTTTTTAATGGCTGAGTAATACTCCATCGTGTATATGTACCAAAGCTTTCTTATCCGTTCATCTGCTGATGAACATCTAGGTTGCTTCCATGTCCTGGCTATTATAAACAGTGCTGCGATGAACATTGGGGTACACGTGTCTCTTTCAATTCTGGTTTCCTCGGTGCGTATGCCCAGCAGTGGGATTGCTGGGTCATAAGGCAGTTTTCTATTTCCAGTTTTTTAAGGAATCTCCACCCTGTTCTCCATAGTGGCCGTACTAGTTTGCATTCCCACCAACAGTGTAAGAAGGTTCCCTTTTCTCCACACCCTCTCCAGCATTTATTGCTTGTAGACTTTTGGATAGCAGCCATTCTGACTGCCGTGAGATGGTACCTCATTGTGGTTTTGATTTGCATTTCTCTCATAATCAGTGATGTTGAGCATCTTTTCATGTGTTTGCTAGCCATCTGTATATCTTCTTTGGAGAAATGTCTGTTTAGTTCTTTGGCCCATTTTTTGATTGGGTTGTTTATTTTTCTGGAATTGAACTGCAGGAGCTGCTTGTATATTTTTGAGATTAATTGTCAGTTGCTTCATTTGCTATTATTTTCTCCCATTCTGAAGGCTGTCTTTTCACCTTGCTTATAGTTTCCTTCATTGTGCAAAAGCTTTTAAACTTAATTAGGTCCCATTTGTTTATTTTTGCTTTTATTTCCATTACTCTGGGAAGTGGGTCATAGAGGATCCTGCTGTGATTTATGTCGGAGAGTGTTTTGCCTATGTTTTCCTCTAGGAGTTTTATAGTTTCTGGTCTTACGTTTAGATCTTTAATCCATTTTGAGTTTATTTTAGTATACACACATGGTTATATTTGTTAACACCCTTCCATTTGTGGAAATTAGTAGTTGATGAGAGGAATAAAATGATGCTACATTAATCAGAGTCTAAGTGTGACATAAACATAACATGCCAGTAATGCCTACTTGTGAGAGAATGTCCTGGACCCTCAAGGTTCCTGGATATGTGAGTTTGTATCAGGTAAAAGGGCTACTTGATTTAAATCAAAGGTTTGGAATTTAAAGCTTCATTCAGTCTCCTGGGTCAGCTTTCTAGTATATTTATCAAATGGGAGACAGTTTTAAACGACAGTTGATTTGTTTATATTACTTTAAAGTTGGGGCTTCCCTGGTGGCTGCAGTGCAGGAAACGTGGGTTTGATTCCTGGATTGGGAAAATCCCATGGAGAAGGCAATGGCTACCCACTACAGTATTCTTGTCTGGAGAATTGCATGCATAGAGGAGCCTGGTGGGCTACAGTCTATGGGGTCACAAAGAGTTGGACACTACTAAGTGAGAGTGATGTGATTCATGGGGTCTCAGAGTCGGACACGACTGAGTAACTGAACTGAAGTGACTAACACTTTCACATTTATACACTAAAGTTAAAGTAAATTAATCCAATCAATGATTGTATAAAATTACTATGCTCGTAATTGGTGTACAGCTGTGTTAGAAACGGAGCAGTAATTTGGGGGTGCCTTGCAGCTTGTACAAGAGATGGTATTTGTTTTTAGTTTTTATTTGGTTGAAGTGTATTTGATTTACAATGTTAGTTTCAGGTGTATAGCACAGTGATTCAATTGTACACACACATATAAAATGGACATCCAACAGGGACCTGCTGTACAGCACAGGTAACTATACTCCAATATTTTCTAATAACTTATAAGGGAAAATAATCTGAAAAGATGATATATATATGTGTGTGTATATGTGTATATTTGTGTGTGTTGTTGCTGTTCAGCCTCTCAATTGTGTCTCAGTCGCTACCCCATGGACTGCAGCATGCCAAGCTTCCCTGTCCTTCACAATCTCCTGCTGCTGCTACTGCTAAGTCTCTTCAGTCGTGTCCGACTCTGTGTGACCCCATAGATGGCAGCCCACCAGGCTCCCCCACCCCTGGGATTCTCCAGGCAAGAACACTGGAGTGGGTTGCCATTTCCTTCTCCAATGCATGAACATGAAAAGTGAAAGTGAAGTCACTCAGTCGTGTCCGACTCTTAGCGACCCCACAGACTGCAGCCCACCAGGCTCCTCCATCCATGGGATTTTCCAGGCAAGAGTACTGGAGTGGGGTGCCATTTCCTTCTCCAGTGTATGAAAGTGAAAAGTGAAAGTGAAGTCGCTCAGTCGTGTCCGACTCTTAGCGACCCCATGGACTGCAGCCTACCAGGCTCCTTCATCCATGGGAGTTTCCAGGCAAGAGTACTGGAGTGGGTTGCCATTGCCTTCTCCATCACAGTCTCCTGGACTTTGTTCAGATTCATGTCCATTGAGCCGATGATGCCATCCAACCACCTTATCCTCTGTTGCTGCCTTCTCCTGCCTTCAATCTTTCCCAGCATCAGGGTCTTTTCCAATGAGCTGGCTCTTTGCATCAGGTGGCCAAAGTATTGAAGCTTCAGCTTCAGCATCAGTCCCTCCAATGAATATTCAGGGTTGATTTCCTTTCGGATTGACTGGTTTGATCTCTTTGCAGTCCAAGGGATTCTCAAGATTCTTCTCCAACACCACAGTTCGAAAGCATCAGTTCTTCGGTGCCTTCTTTATAGTCCAGCTCTCACATCTACACATGACTACTGGAAAAACCAAAGCTTTGACTAGATGGAGCATTTAACATGTGCACAACAAGCACATACATTAACTCATTTCATCCACATAACCTTATCAGTGGCGCTTCTATTATTATATTTTGCAGATGCCAAAACAGGGAAATAATTTCTAGACTTGATGTGAAAATCTGACTCATTGGAAAAGACTCTGATGGGAAAGACTGAAGGCAGGAGGCGAAGGGGGCAACAGAGGATGAGATGGTTGGATGGCGTCACTGACTCAATGGACACGAGTTTGAGCGAACTCCAGGAGTTAGTGAAGCCTGGCATGCTGCAGTGCATGGGGATGGAAAGTGTCGGACATGACTGAACACCACCAGCAATTTCTAGACAGAGACTAGCACTCAGAAACGCCTAAGGTGTTCAGTGAGGCTTTGGAAGCACGTGAAGTTCAGTAGGGGAAAGAAGGTGATAGAGACTTTTGGCTTCTATTAATGACTGCCAAAGAATTGATGCTTTTGAACTGTGGTGTTGGAGAAGACTCTTGAGAGTACCTTGGACTGCAGGGAGATCCAACCAGTCCATCCTAAAGGAGATCAGTCCTGGGTGTTCATTGGAAGGACTGATGTTAAAGCTGAAACTCCAATATTTTGGCCACCTGATGAGAAGAGCTGACTCATTTGAAGAGACCCTGATGCTGGGAAAGATTGAGGGCAGGAGGAGAAGGGGACGACAGAGGATGAGATGGTTGGATGGCATCACCAACTCAATGGACATGGGTTTGGGTGGACTCTGGGAGTTGGTGATGGAGGGAGTCCTGGCATGCTGTGGTTCATGGGGTCACAAAGAGTTGGACACGACTGAGCAACTGGACTGAACTGAAGTTATTTTTATGAATCTTCCTGCTGAAAACAGCTAAAATTTCTGAATAAAAGATAAATTTTAAAAATCTCTGGGGCTTCCCTTGTAGTCTAGCAGTTAGGAATCCGCCAGCCAATGCAGGGGATGGGAAGATCCAACGTACCAAGGGGCAACTATGCCCAAGGACATAACTACTGAGTCAGTGCTCTAGAGCAGAGAAGCCACCACAGCTACAAGCCCACGCACTGCAAGTAGAGAGTATGCCCTGCTCACAGCTAGAGAAATCCTGTGCACAGCCACAAAGACCCAGTGCAGCCAAAAACTCAAAAAACTTAAAAAATAATAAAAAATTTAAAAATGAATAAATAATAATAAAACTCTAAGGCATCCAGGAACTGACAAGTAGAGTTATCAAGCCCAAAGTGAAGATAATAATCCAGAGAGAAATGGAGCACAGATACCTGGAAACCACTTTCATTATAAAGGCAAACCATATTCTATTCTAGCATATCGAATATGCTGGATTGAATGGGACAAAAACCAAAACCCAGAGCACACATACAATGAGTCTAATAGAACATCTTTCCAACAAAAAGCTTGGCACACCAAAGGGCTATATCTTTCAGAATAAAAGAGTGGGTCAGAAATTGAATCCTCCCAGGGATTTTCAGGCTGGGAGCTCAGAAAACCTCAAGTCTTGAAAACTTGGCTAAAGATGACCCTGTACTAAATAGAAAGGATAAAAAGAAGAAAAGAAAACGACCCTGTACTATTTGTGCCTCCAGATGTCTGATATAAATAAATAAATTAGTCTTTGGAGGAAGAAATATTTTATCTCCCCTCCAGTTATTTCCACATCCTATTCTACAAAGAACCAATTATTTTTTAAAGTATACAAGTAAAGATTATTGCCAACAGAAATAATGGATAAAATAAACTGATTGTCAAAGGCTTCAGATACTTGAACTCAAGGTGATATATATAAAATGTTCATGGTTGCTATTTTCAAAGAAATACATGACAAACTTAAAAATACCCACAGGGAACAAGAAATGGCAATGAGTGAAATGAGAGTTATTCAAAAGACCAACTAGAACCTTTTTAGAAATGAAAAATATAATAACTAAATCCATCAATGAACTCCTTTAACAGAAGCTTCAGGGAGAATTAATGAACTGGAAGATAGGTCAAAAGAAATTATTTAACAACTATTTATTAACACATAAATTTAACACCTTAGAGAAAATGGATCAATTCCTCAAAACCCGTAAAATACCAAAATTCACCTGATATGAAATAGATCATCTGAATAATCCTATAACTATTCTAAAAATTAAATTTGTAATTAAAAACTTAAAATAATATCCAGGCCCAGTTGGTGACAGTTTCATTGAAGTGTTCTCCCAGTCATTACAAGAGGAATTAGCACCATTCTGTACAATCTCCAGAAATTAGAAAAGTCGGGAATACCTCTCTGCTCACTTTATAATGCCACTACTGTTTTCACTTTATAATGCCATTATTATTTTGATATGAAAACCAGACTGGACAGTGAAAACAAAAAGCTACAGACCAATATCCCATGAACTTAGCTAGTAAAATCTTCCGTAAAATATTAGCAAATTGAATCTAGCAATACATAATAAGAATTATGCAGGATGGCCAAGGGGTTTATTCCAGACATGTAAGGCTGGTTCAACATGTGAAAATGAATTGATTTAACATTTGAAAATATACTGATGCAGTAATCCACTGTATCAAGAAGCTAAAGATAAATAAAAATAATATAATCATGTCAGTTAATTTTGAGTAACAAAATTCAACACCCATTCTTTGGCTGCCCTGGGTTTTCATTGCTGTGCGTGGGCTGTTTTGTTGTGGAACAAGGGTTTCTCTTGTATGTGGCATGGGTTCTAGAATACGCAGGCTCAGTAGTTGTGGGGCATGGGCTTAGTTACCCCTTGACAAGTGGAATCATCCTGGACCAGAGATCAAACCTGTGTTCCCTGCATTGGTAGGTGGATTCTTAGCTACTGGACCACCAGAAAAGTACCTCAACCCCCATTTATGATAATAACAATAAAAAAAAACTCAGTAAGCCAGAAATACAGGGGAACTTCCTCACCTTGGTAAGACTGAATACCTTCCTCTTAAGGAACAAGTCAAGGATATCCACTCTGGCCATTCTTAGTCAACAGAGTATTGGAAGTCTAGCCAACGCAGTAAGACAAGAAAAGGAAATAGAGAGCACATAGATTGGAAAGGGAAAAAAGAAAACAAACTTCCCTATTTGCAGATGAAATGACTGTCTATTTTAAAAAGTCCCAATGGAGGATTTGAACATTGCCGCAGAGCAACTAAGCCCGTGTGCCACAAGTACTGAGCCCGTGCTTTAGAGCCTGTGAGCCCAAACTATGAAGCCCGTGCTTGGCAACAAAGAGAAGCCACCGCAGTGAGAAGTCTGTGTACCGCAAGGAAGAGTCGCTGCCACTCACTGCAACTAGAGAAAGCCCTCTGCAGCAGCAAAAGACCCAGTGCAACCAAACATGAATAGAGGCTTCCCTGGTGGCTCGATGATAAAGAACCTGCCTGCCAATGCAGTGTTGAGTCCTGCCTCCAAGGCCACAGAAGTGGAGCCCAGAACCAAGGTCACCTCTGAAGCTGACTGAGCCCCTTTGTAACTGAGCCCCTTTTGTTTTCAGAAGACTCCCTGACTTCCTGACTCCCAATTAGGCAAAGATGCCCACTTCAGCAAACACCTTATAGCACCCCAACCAATCACCTAACACCAACCTTCCAGCAGGCATTTTCTTTGGCTTGAGGCTATAAAAATTGGCTATTAACCCACAAAAGCCGTCAACTCTCCCTGGTCTCTTAGGAGGTTGGCCCACTGCGCTCTCGGTGCCTACTTTATCTCTGCTCTTTGTTCTTAATATACTCGCTCCCTGCTGGAATGCTGTGTGTCTGGAAATTCTTTACCAACCTATGCTCAAACTGCTTAACATGCAGGAGATATGGGTTCGATCCCTAGTCCACGGAGATTTCACATGCTGCAGGACAGCTAAGCCCGGGTTCTGCTGAGCCTGTGTCCTGGAGCCCGGGAGCCACAGCTGCTGAGCCCACGTGCCATAACTACTGGAACTTGAACTCTCTAGAGCCTGTGCTCCGCAGCAAGTGGAGCCACCGCAAAGAGGAGCCTTAGCACCACCATTAGAGGGTAGTTTTGAATTGTTGTTATAAAACCCTTTATCACATCCTCCCAGGGTGGAACACATAGTCTTTCGAGACAGAAGCCCAGTTTGTCTTCCTTTGCCTGGCAAAGTGATAGAGCCTTCCTTTTCTACTTCACTCAAAACTTTGTCTCCAAGATTTGACTTGGCATTAGTGTACGGAGAGGCCAAGCTTTCCTTAACAACATTAGACTTACAGCAATTGTGTTAAGTATGCACTATTATTACCTCCATTATACAGATGAGGAAATTGAGACAAGTGAAATTTAGCTACCTGCTCAAGGTGGCCCAGCCTCATCAATGGTAGAGGTAGGGTTTTTTAAATTTTAATTTTTTATTGAAGTATTGTTGATTCACAATGTTGTATTACTTTCAAGTGTACAGAAAAGCGATTCACATATATGGAATATTTTCGGATTATTTTCCTTTATAAGTTATTACAATACAATGAGTATAGTTTCCTGTGCTATAGAGTAGGTCCTTGTTGGTTATTTATATTATATGTAGTAGTGCCTGCATATTAATCCTAGACTCCTAATTTATTCCTTGCCCTCTTTCCCCTTTGGCAATGGTAAATTTGTTTTCTGTGTCTGAAAACTCACAGAATCATCATCTTCCAGACCTCAGCTTTGTTCCTCCTCCTCCATTTCTGCCACCAGCCAGGTGTCTGTTCCGGCTCGTCTGTGCCCTTAACCACCGCACATACTTGTCTCTCTAAAGGGCAATAGGGAGCCACTGAAAGGTTTTTACCCAGAAGGTGACACATTTGTTTTCTAAAAACAAATCATCCTGGCACCACTTTGGATAATGGATTAAATGGAGCTAAGGATAGAAACAGGAGGCTGTTGGAATGTCTCCAAAAATGAGAGCCTGGATGAATGAGGGAGGTGGCAGACAAAAGAAAACAGATTTACGAGCTCTGCTCAGGTCAAGTCCAGAGGACTTGGTTTTGGATCGGATTAAGGGGGTGAAGAAGGGCGAGGCCGGTACAAAGGTTTCTGACTCGAATAATTCCGCGGACACTAAAAGTCATTCACTGATGAGACTTCCGAGAAGTCTTATTATGGACACGGTGAGTCTGCAGTGCAGAAATGCGGCCGGGACCTAGGGCAGAGGCCACCCCTGGGGTCCTGCGAGCCCACTGGCGGGAGCTCTGGGGGGCGCCCAGCGCGCCTCCGGAAGCCGCGCGCGCAGGCGCAGTGTGGCGGCGGGCGCCCCCTGGCGGGCGGTGGCGCGAAGGGACCGCCCCCAGCCTAGCGCTGCCGCCGCCGCCGCCCGCCTCAGCCCAACATGGCGATGCACAACAAGGCGGCGCCGCCACAAATCCCCGACACCCGGCGGGAGCTGGCGGAGCTCGTGAAGCGGAAGCAGGAGCTGGCGGTGAGGGCCGGCACCGCGGGTGCCCGGGTGAAACCCCCGCGCTTGCCCCCGTCTCCGGGCCCGGGCCCAGCCGCTCCGGGCCGTTCGTTACTCCCCGGGCGCAGCGCGGCGGCTGGGAGTCCGCCGGCCTGAGGACGGCTGCGCATTGCGCGGCCCGCCGGCGCCTTGGCTTCCCGGCCGGGCGGATCTGGCGCCGGGAGCCGGGGGCGGGGCGCGGAGCGGGGGAGGGGGAGGGAGGCTAGGCCGGCGGAGGCGTGGAGGGAGGTTGGCGCCCGCGGCTGGGGGCTTCCGTGTGGGAGCCTGCGGCGGCGAGGGTCCGCGAGCCCCGCGGGCTGCATGAGGGCGGGCGGCTCTGGGCTCTTGGAGCGATTGGGCGGCAAGCGTGCCGGCAGGGTGGAGGAGATCGGCTCCGGCTTGGCTGTGGGCTCTGGGGAGGTGGGGTAGGAGACGGATGTGGGAGGGGAGACCCACACATCCATTCTGACCTTTGGAGGATGGCGGGGCGTTAATGTCTTTGCGGGGAATAGGATTAGATCGGTTAGATGAGGCTTTTGATGGGCAGGCGTGGGATGTGTTCGGGGACTTCTTAGAAGATGACAGGTGAGGGGGAGCGGACTCAGCCTAGGGAATTAGAAATTGTGATACGCGCCTGGGGCCCCTTGCTCCCTGGTGGCTAAGCCCTCCCTCCCCTTGCGTTTTTGGCTGGAGCACCGGGAGGCGCATCTTACCTGAAGCTGCCCTTCCAGGTTTCCATAGCAACCTGCCGCCCGGTGCAGGCGGCCTTTCGGAGCTTGCAGGGAGGCGAGCGAGTTGGCGCTGGAAGGCTGCTCACCCTTCCCTCTCTGGTAGCGGTGTCTTTTATGCGTGGGAGTGGAGACTGCTCACCTTCCTCCGCGGAGTTTCTTGACAGCTGGGTTTCCACGAAGCCTCTGAGTATATGCAGACTTTTGCCTGGGTGTACATTTTTCTAGGGACAGAGTCTATTTCATTTTATTCTTAAAGGCACCCAGCAAGACAGGTCTAGACTGTCTTGTCTGAAACAGCCTGCCCCTGCCCATGTCATCCCTCTCTCCACAAGGCTGACTCGGTGTCGTTGAATTTGAATTTCTAGGCCTGATACCAGGATGTCAGTTTGGTCCGACTTAATGCTTGCATGTAAAAGGCATCAACTGCTTCCTTGTCTTTCACCTCAGGAAACACTGGCAAACTTGGAGAGACAGATCTATGCTTTTGAAGGAAGCTACCTGGAAGACACGCAGATGTACGGCAACATCATTCGTGGCTGGGATCGGTATCTGACCAACCAAAAGTGAGTGACAGAGGCCTGTAGTGTTGCTTTGTGCCCTAGTAATGTTTGCATTTGGGGCTTCCCTGGCGGCTTAATGGTCAAGAACCCTCCTGCCAGTGCAGGAAGAGTGGGTTCCTTCCCTGGGTCAGGAGGATTCCCTGGAGAAGGAAGTGCCAACCCACTCTAGTATTCTTGCCTGGAAAATCCCACGGACAGAGGAGCCGGGTGTGCTGCAGTCCGTGGGGTCTCAAAGCATCTGACACGACTTGTGACTAAATAGCAACAACTGTATTTGTGATCAGGACTATGTATGTCCTTGGCGGTAGCTTTGGAGGGAAGCAGTAGTAAGGTGGGGTGGACAGAGGTCTGCATTCGAGCTTGGTCTCTGGTTCAACCCCTGCCTCACTGAGTAACCCTGGACAAATCCTACATAGTAGGGGAAGTCTGGCCAATGGCACAGGGTTGTGTGAGGCTTAAATGGAATACAGCATATAATACTTTATATACCAGCATGCCTCTTGCTATTTTGTACATTTTAATCAGTCAAGACTTCCACCCTCACAGGATTTGCCCTACCTATATGCCAACTGTGCCATGGTTTATTTAGTAATATTATTCTTAAAAATGTTCTAATTTTTTTTGAAAATTTTCGAATCTAGAGAAAAATTGAAAGAATAGTTCATGATCTCTTGATCTCCTTCACCGATCACCAGTTGTTAGCTTGCTGTCACGTTTGCTTTCTCTCTCTTCCCTTTCTGTAATTTATAAGCGCACACTCTATGCGGGCATGCCTGCTTAGTCACTCAGTGGTGTCCAACTCTTTTTGACCCCACGGACTGTAGCCTGCCAGGCTCTTCTGTCCATGGGATTCTCCAGGCAAGAATACTAGAGTAGGTAGTCATTACCTTCTCCAGGGGATCTTCCTGACCCCGGGATCGAACCTTGGTCTCCTGCATTGCAGGCAGATGCTTTATTATCTGAGCCACCAGGGAAGCCCATACATCCCCATATCTATACTTAAAATTAAAAAAAAAAATTTTTTTTAAAAATAATTATAGATACATAGGCAAAAAACAATTCAGAGAGGTTCCATATATCCTTCACTCAGTCTTCCGCAGTGGTTGGGTTTTATGTAACCATTTAGTACAATGGTAAAAGGAGGAACCTGACCTTGTACAATGTGTAAGTTTAGTTCTATCATTTTATCAAGTGGGTAGCTTCCTGTAACCACCACTGCAGTCAAGATGTAGAACTGTTCTGTCACCACAAAGATCTCCCTCCTGCCACCCCTCTGTAGTTGTATCTCTCCTTTCTTCCATATATGTGTATATATACTTTCTGCTAAACCATTCAAAAGTTAAAAGCAGATCTTGGACACTTCGTCCCTAATTGTGTCAGCAGATACCTCCTAAGAATAAGAGCATCTTTCTTAACGTAACCACAATTATGCCTAGAAAATTAGCACTACATTAATAGTATTATCTAATATACAGTCTTTATTCATATTTCCCCTAATGGCCCCCAAAATGCATTGCTAGCTCATTTTCAACCAGGTAGTGTTTGTGCATTGCATTTGGCTGTTATGTGTCTTTAGTCTCTTTAATTTAGGATCTTCCCAACCTTTTCACGGAGAAGGCAATGGCACCCCACTCCAGTCCTCGTGCCTGGAAAATCCCATGGACGGAGGAGCCTGGTGGGCTGCAGTCAGTGGGATCGCTAAGAGTCGGACACGACTGAGCGACTCCACTTTCACTTTTCACTTTCCTGCATTGGAGAAGGAAATGGCAACCCACTCCAGTGTTCTTGCCTGGAGAGTCCCAGCGACGGGGGAGCCTGGTGGGCTGCCGTCTATGGGGTCGCAGAGTCGGACACGACTGAAGTGACTTAGCAGCAGCAGCAACATTTTCAGTGGTGAGCTTGTTTATGACATTATCTAGTAGAATGTACAAATTGTAGGTTTTTCTTGTTGTGACTTCATGAGGGATCCTTTAAATACTTTTGGCAAAAATGTTGCATTACTGATTGTGTACCTCTTGTTTACCTCCAAGTTGTTTTTTCTTTTTTTGACTGCCCCATGCCATATGTCGGATCTTAGTTCCCTGACCAGGGATCGAACCTGTGCTCCTGCAGTGGAAGCATGCAGTTTTAACCACTGGATCACCAGGGAAGTCCTTGTTTACCTTTCTGTTATCAGACAGCTCAAAATGACAGATTGGCCCATTGTTGGTGCTGCTAAGTTTGATTATGTAATTTCACAATTGCAAAAGTTATTTTTTTCTCTTCATAATTAACAATTAATTTCAGAGGTTATACTTTTTTAGAAGTGTGAATATGCTTCTCCCCCAATTTGTGTCACTGGGTTTAGTGTCCATTGTTGATTCTTACCTGAATCAGTTATTATAAAGGAGGTTGCAAAATGATGATTCTAATTTCACTGTTCCTTCTGCATTTGTTACTAGCATTCTGAAAGCAGAGTTGTCCCTTTTTATCTTCTTTCCCTTTCATTCTCTCTCTCTCTCTCTCTCTTTAGAATCCTTGTAGATGCATGGACTTAAAAACAAAACAAAACCCAAAAAACCCCCAGTGTATTGGGGTCTAGTACTGTCATTTTTTTATGCTAGAGGTTTATTTTATTATTCAGTATAAATTCATTTATTGAAATCTATACAAAGAAGTACATAAATCATGAATTTACAACCCACTGACTTTTCACACCCCAACACACCCATCATTATTGTTTTTGATGCTTGTTAGTCACTCAGTTGTGTTCAGCTCTGCGACTCTAGGGACTGTCACCCGCCAGGCTCCTCTGTCCACGGAATTCTCCAGGCAACAGTACTAGAGTGGGTTGCCATTCCTTTCTCCAGGGGATCTTCCGGACCCAGGGATCGAACCCCGGTCTCCCACATTGCAGGTAGATTCTTTACCAGCTGAGCCACCAGGAAAGCCTCATTTGTCCCAAACGTGGCCAGAGGGAGCCCCCCCAGCTGATCCTTTGACGTCACCCTGTGATCTGAGCACCTGGCTGTTTGCTGTCCTTTTGTGCTTTTCTTGTCCCAGGCCTGGCAGCAGTCATTTCTCTGAGGAGTCCTGGTTCTTTCGTTAAATCTTTTAAACTCAGGTTATTAAACAGAGATACTTCGTAGCACTAGTCTGTGCTCGATGTTTTTAATAATAGACATTAAAATAAATACATATTAAATACATGAAAATGACTCTGAACCTAAAGCTAAAGTAATCCCATGTGTCACAGTGGATCACATACCATACATTGGAAAACACTGCTATGTATGCAGGCATTCAGCATGAATGTCATTTTGGTCAAGGCAAGTGGTGTGGAGGTGTTTCCGTAATGAACTTCATAATTAAAAAAAGACTTCCTTATATTTGTCCTGGGGCATCCTCAGCTTGAGCCATAGGAGTAGCTTGGTGCTTACAATGAGTTTCTTGTGTGTGTTTTAGAAACTCCAATAGCAAAAACGATAGAAGGAACCGGAAGTTTAAGGAAGCAGAGCGGCTCTTCAGTAAATCCTCAGTTACTTCAGCAGCTGTAAGTGAGGTGGGGGTGGGGGGCAGGATCTTTCTGTGGCCCATTGTTAAGGAAGCCCTCAGTTAAATTTCTGTGAGTTTTCCCTTTCCCGTCTGTCTGTGAGTAGGGTGTCTCTTTCCTTTCTGTCTGTGAGTGCTCGCCTGAGACCTGTAATAATTTTTTTGGTAACTGGTAGTTTTTTCTTTTAGGCAGTGAGTGCTTTGGCAGGAGTTCAGGACCAGCTCATTGAAAAGAGTAAGTTTATTTATTTATTTATTTTTTAACTTTTTCATCAATTTATATTTGAGCTACCATCACTCCTATATTTAACTTCTGTCCAGCTGTGTATCTGAAGACTGCATATCTTTTTCTTGCCTCTTTCTGGAAGTTAGGAGCCCTTTTGGATATCCTTAATCGTGTCTTTCTCTGGTGGAAGAAACTACCACGTCCTTCCTGCCTTTTCAGTCACATGAAGATTGACTTTAGCTGCTCAAAGACACAGAAATGTGTTTTCACTCCTGTGAAGTCTTAGGAAATTTGTTTTTAGTTAAAAATAACCCTTTTATCATGGAACATTTCAGACATATCTAATAAATCCCCGTGTACCCAATTTGATCATTCTTAGGAAATTCTGATGCTATGACGGGAATGTACCTGTGTGTTCTTAAATTTAAAATGGAGAGCAGATTATATTTTCTTTGTAGAGAAATTGTATCGTTCTGTGTACTTAAGCCGTGCAGTCTGACTCCTTTCTAACTTCTCGTAATGAGACTTACAGCTGCAGGTGTGCCTTTCTGCATCAGGCTCTAGGTAGGCGGACTGGATGCTCTCCGTGCGGGTCGGGTCACTCTGAAGCTCACCCTGCGCTTTGCACTGTGGCTGGGTACTTTCCCATGGCATATCTTGTCGTGGGGTCCAGTTGTTTTGTTTGCATTAGGGCAGTGGTTTGAGGAAAATGGATTTTGGTAGTTTGGGAATTAGAACTACTCAGTGACTTCTGTTATTACCTCTGTATACAGATTTCTGAGTTTTTAGCCTCGTCTCTAACTCATTTCCCTGAGCTTTAGTCATGCATTTCTAGAAAATTCCAGAAAATGTCTTCTAGACATTTCCACTCAGTCAGACTCATTTTGTCTAAAACTGAGCTGTGCCGTTTTCTTCAAAGTGTGTCTGCCCAATTATTTTGTTAGAGTACTCTTATTCTCCCACTTTCAAAACTTGGTAGGTGGCTTTGACTCCTTTCTACCAACGTCATCAGTTGGACTAAGTCCTTTTTTTTTTCCCTTTACTATGATTGTCAGAATGGTTTGCTTTGCCTTTCACTCTTTTTTCCTTGGTACAAAATCTCTCCCTTGTCCCCACATTTTTGTATAACACATTCTATGGAATGACCCCTGTGTTCTTGATCTTTGGTCAATGGAGGAAACAACCTTTTCTCTTAGAATTTGTACTTTTATGTCTTCATATCTCAAGGATTTTGGAGTTTTATATTTTGGGCATTTATTTTTAAACTGTTTTGAAGATTTTCCTCAAACATGCATTGCTTTTGTTTCTTTTGCCTTCTTATGTACCTGCACTAGGAAGAGAATGGATTAGCATAGTCCCAAAGGGGAATTGTATGCTAATTAGTGAAGCATTGTATATTTTTGTTAAAAGAGTAAAGTAAGAAAATAATGAAAAACAAAACAGGCAGATTTTATCCAGTTCTCCTGTAAAAGGATCAGCAATCTCCCCTTTCTGTTTTACTGGGCTTCTCTGAAGCTTTCATCACAGCAAACCCCTCCGGCATCCACCTCATTGCGCAGGTAAGTGACGCTTGAGTGTGGTTCTCCGTGTCTTCCTTTTTGCTCTGCCTTTTAACCTTTCATGTTGATCTGAAGTCACTGCCTCAGACTGTTCAGTAGCTAGTCCTTTAAGTGGAGTGTCTCATTTGTAGATTTATGTAACTTAAAGTCTGACGTTACTTGCTCTAAGAGTGAGTTGCTCAGTTTTATGTCAGTGAGAGGCAAACTCACGTGTCTTCTCATGGTGGCAGCATGAGTCGACTGCCCACCTCACTATTGTGCCCTGAGATATGGTAACTCAGTTCTCTTGCTGTCACTTGCCTTCTGCTTCCATGAGCTGAGGGAGAAAACGACGATTACTTTGTGGTCTCATTCTGTACCTTAACCGTGGTTAATCTAGTCTCCCTAGCTCCAGTCCCTCTTACAAACTGCTTCTAGCCTAAAAATCCTAAAACATAGGTTTGCACAGAGAATGCAATACATATTAGTTGTTTGGTGTTACTTCCCTGTTCTGGAATTCAGGATGACTTCCTCTCGTTATCGCCTTTTAGCAGCTCTTTTACTGCTCATAACCTTGACTGATTGGAATTTGACTTGTGTGTTTGTAGATCTCAGACATGTTGACATTTGAACACTTACTTGTGTTCTGGACACGAAGGAAACACTTTACTTTTCATTATCTCATTTAATCAAAAGCTACTCTTTGAGGATACACATAGATTATAAGTTCCTTGAAAGTAGGGAACAGGCTGTAGCCCCCAGTGTCTAGCTCAATATCTTCATCATAAGAGATACTCAACACATGAGAGATAGAATTCCTGTTTTACAGATGAGAAGACAGGCTCAGAAAGGTTAAGCGACAAATCAGTTCTCTTAACATCAGCTTGCATCATCCCCTTAGATCAGATCTCCTAGCCTGACAGTTATGACTCCTCTCAACTGTCACGTCTCAGGCTCTGTTTAAGAGGTGTTATTTGATTTATTTGTTCCAAGTACGCCTTGTGTTTTCTCACCTCTGTGCTTTTGCTTGTGCTATTTTTTGTACTTATTTTGCCCTCTCATTTCTTTCAAGGTCCAGTGTAAATTCCACCTGCAGTGAAACTTTTCCAGAATAATCCACTCTTTCTTCTCTGACTCCCATAATACTTAGTATCCATATCAGCCATTTAGAATATCACTTACTGCCTGGGTTCTCAATTCTTAGGGCTTTGATTTGATGAAGGCAGCTTTGTATGTGTTTGCACATGCGTGGGGGTACATGTGTACTGGCCTTTATAGAATATGACCAACTCATGCATCCACTGATTCAGAACTCCCATAGCAACTGCCCCCAAATGAGTCAGCAGTTGATTTTGCTCCCGAATGTATTTGAATAGAACTGCAACATAGATAAAATTTGCCATATCTTATTTGCCTTTTTCTTACTTGTCTCCCACCTTTTTAGTTAAACCTTCTCTCCCCTGTGCCCAGCCCCTCCTCCGTTAGTCCCATATCCCTTCTTTCATACTGGGATCCAAAGTTTTCCTTTTTTTTTTAAATTTTATTTTTAATTGGAGGATAATTATTTTACAGTGTTGCGATGGTTTCTGCCATCCATCACTACAGATCAGCCGTAGGTATGCCATGTCCTCCCCCACTCACCTCCCTCCCCATCCCACCCTCTAGGTCATCGCAGAGCGCTGGATCCGAAATGCTTTTGCGACCGCACACCCTGTCAGCCTGTTCCCTCCCCAGCCGGCGCCATTTGCGTGCTCTGCGATGACGATTTACTGTTGCTAACTGTGGCTGCGCTGGGGCTTCGCTTCGGAGAGTGGGCTTCTCTTGTCCTGGTACTCGGGCTCTCGAGGGCATGGGCTCAGTAGTTGTGGTGTGTGGGCTTTCCTAGTTGCAGCGCGCTGGCTTAGTTGACCCACTGCATAGACAAGTATGAATTCTTAACAACTAGACCTCCAGGGAAGTCCCGGGAGATGATAAATTTTTACTTGAATAAATAGAAATGGGTAATGGAGAGAAAGACTGTCCTGACCATACTTCTCCATCTTACACTCATTTTTTTATATTTCATTAGATTTTTTTTTTTTTTGGACTTCCCTGGTGGCTCAGACGGTAAGGAATCTGCCTACAATGCAGGAGACCTGGGTTTGATCCCTGGGTTGGGAAGATCCCCTGGAGAAGGAAATGGCCACCCACTCCAGTATTCTTGCCTGGAGAATTCTGTGGACAGAGGAGTCTGGCAGGTTACAGTGGGGTCACTAAGAGTTGGATAAATAACATGTTCTCATTATAAGTCAGGCTATTCAGAGGTGAATGTGGAAAAGGTTATTTATTTCCTGAGGTAGCCAGCATTAACAGCTTGGTTTTAATCTAACATCTATTTCTGGACATAATCACACATGCAGAGCTGGAGTTTTTGTTTTTTTTTAAATAGAGATCAGTGCATCCTGTCTGCTTTTTACTGTTTTGTCACACATGGCCCTGCCAGCTCAGTACACACACTGAGAACAGTGTTGAGTGTGATTAAAGAATGTGATTTGGACTCCAGCCATCTGGTTTGAATCCCAGCTCTGCAGCGTCTGAGCTGTGTGACTCTAGGCAGGTCCCTTAACCTCTCCAGGCCTCCATTCCTTTCTCTGTGAAATGGACATCGTAACCGCAGAGCTTTTGTGAGGGTTCCAGGTATTAATATATTTAAAGTGTGTGCAACAGTACCTGGCTTACGGTAAGGACTGTCCTGTCAGCTATTGTTAGTGTCTTTTATTCTCTGTCTTTTTTTTTTCTGGCCATGCCGTGTGGCATGTGGGATCTTAGTTCCCTGACCAGGGACAGCTAGGGAAGTCCCATAAGATTTTTTTTTTTGGCTGTACTGCTCGACATGTGGAACTTCCCCAACCAAGGATTGAACCCATGCTGTCTGCAATGTAAGCATGGAGTCTTAACCACTGGACCGCCAGGGAGGTCCTAGCATCTTGCATTCTTTTTAAAAGCTCAAAAATACCTGCTAGTCTGGTTTTGCCTCCTCTGTTGATGAATATTCCCATCATCTCTGTTTTCCCCAACGTGAATGGTGTCAAGTAGACATCCTTGTACCCATATGCTTTTTTATAATGCAGTTTTAATTTCTGTATGACAGTATCCCAGAAGTGGCATTACTGTGTTAGAGTGATATTCATAAATATAGTCCAGTTACTGTCCGTGGCATAAAGGGCAAGGTGTATGTGGTCTTTGTCCCCTTTCCTGGCACAGAGCTCCTAAAACTCTTGGATGCTCCAGAATATAAAGAATGACTAGTATGCAAAAGAGCAGTCAGAGAGCTTCAGATGGGGGCTTTTTCCCTGAAAGACCAATCCTTGATTAGAAGCTTGGAACTTTGAACCTTACCCCTGAAACCTCTAGGGAGGGCTGAGTTTGAGATTGGAGACTGAGTTAATTAATCACACCTGTATAGTGAATGGAAAAGGAAATGGCAACCCACTCCAGTATTCTTACCTAGAAAATCCCATGAACAGAGGAGCCTAATGGGCTGCAGTCCATGGGGTCACAAAGAGTTTGACATGACTGAGCGACTGACCACGCATAGTGAAACCTCTATGAAAACCCCTAAACGATGAAGTTACCGTTGGTGAACGTGATGCGGCGCTGAAAAGATTCCCAAGCCAGATAAGGCAAGGAACTCTGTGCCCCTTCCCATGTCTGGTCCTGTGTGCCTCGTCCTGTTTCTGACTTGTATCCTTTATAATTAACCAGGGACAGGAAGTAGTGTTCCTGAGTTTTGTGAGCTATTCTAGCGAATCATCGACCTCTGATTTATAGCTGGTCTGTTGGAGGTATGGGAGGCCCAGGACTTGTGTCCAAAGTAGGGAACACTCCTATGGGACTGAACCCTGAAGCTGTCGGTCTGCCCTGACTTCAGTAGTTACGGTCAGAATTAAGTTGAATTGTTGGCATCTGGGGAATCAAAGAATTGGTGGTTGGTCTTGGGAAACAACCCTGGACTCACTAAAAAAAATCGTGTCTTTCCCATTCTTAAAGGCGTAACTTGGGAGAAATCATTGGGATAAAATAAGAGAGAAAAAGATCATTTTATTATTACTCTTTATTAGAGTAAATTTTCAGTCTACACAAATAGAGACAAAATAATGAATCCCTGTGTACCCGTCACACTGCCTCCCAACCATCACACCATGGCTCATCCTGTCTCATCCACGCCCTACCTGCCCTCAGCTCCACCTCCTGTTTCATGTTGAAAGTCTCAGAAATCTGTGCCTATTTCTTGTGTACACCATGTATCTCCTAATGATCGTTTTTAAATTGTGGTGAGAACACTAAACATAAGATCCACAGATTTTTTAAGTGCACAGCGTGCTCTTGTTAACTGTGCAGAGCTGCAGTGCAGCTCTCTCATCAAAGAACGATAGCACACTCACCACCTCCCCCAGCCACCAGTGCCCACCGGTTTGCTCTCTGCCTCTGTGGGTTTGACTGTTTTAGATTCCTCATAAAAGTGAATCGTGCAGTATTCGTTTTCCTGTGCCTGGCTTATTTCACTTCGTGATTTCTCCAGGTTCATCCATGTTGTGGCATATGACAGGATTTCCTTCTTTTTAAGGCTGAATACTGTATTCCATTGTTATGACTTTACCCAGTCATCTGTTGATGGACATTTAAGTTGTATCCACATCTGGGCTATTGAATGATGCTGCAGTGAACACAATGAGAGTGAAGAAGCTGTTAAAACTCAACATTCAGAAAACTAAGATAATGGCACCCGGTTCCATTACTTCATGGCAAATAGATAGGGAAACAATGGAAACAGTGACAGACTTTATTTTTTTGGGCTCCAAAATCACTGCAGATGGTGACTACAGCCATGAAATTAAAAGACACTTGCTCCTTGGAAGAAAAACTATGACCAACGTAGATGGCATATTAAAAAGCAAAGATATTACTTTGCCAACAAAGGTCTGTTGTTTTTCCACTAGTCATGTGTGGATGTGAGAGTTAGACTGTGAAGAAAGCTGAACGCCAAAGAATTGATGCTTTTGAATGGTGGTGTTGGAGAAGACTCTTAAGAGTCCCTTGGACTGCAAGGAGGTCCAACCAGTCAATCCTAAAGGAGATTAGTCCTAAATATTCATTGGAAGGACTGATGCTGAAGCTGAAACTCCAATACTTTTTCCACCTGATGTGAAGAACTGTCTCATTTGAAAAGACCCTGATGCTGGGAAAGATTGAAGGTGGGAGGAGAAGGGGACGACAGAGGAAGAGATGGTTGGATGGTATCACCGATTCGATGGACATGAGTTTGAGCAAGTTCCAGCAGTTGGTGATAGACAGGGAAGCCTGGTGTGCTGCAGTCCATGGGGTGGCAAAGAGTTGGACACGACTGAGCGACTGAACTGAACTGCAGTGAACACGGGAGCACAGATACCTCTTCAAGATCCTGATTCAGTTCTTTTGGATAAATACTCATAAGTAGGATTACTGGATCGTATGATACTTACATAAACGGTAGTCTCTTTCTACTGTAATTACACTTTAAAAACCCTAAACACAGCATGTATTCATTTCAGTTCAGTCGCTCAGTTGTATCTGACTCTTTGCGACCTCCCTGTCCATCACCAACTCTTGGAGTTCACTCAAACTCGTGTCCATCGAGTCGGTGATGCCATCCAGCCATCTCATCCTCTGTCATCCCCGTCTCCTCCTGCCCCCAATCCCTCCCAGCATTGGGGTCTTTTCCAGTGAGTCAGCTCTTTGCATCAGGTGGCCAAAGTATTGGAGTTTCAGCTTCAGCATCAGTCCTTCCAATGAACACCCAGGACCGATCTCCTTTAGGATGGACTGGTTGGACCTCCTTGCAGTCCAAGGGACTCTCAAGACTCTTCTCCAACACCACAGTTCAAAAGCATCAATTCTTCGGCGCTCAGCTTTCTTCACAGTCCAACTCACATCCATACGTGACCACTGGAAAAACCATAGCCTTGACTGAGTGAGTGAGTCAAGTCGCTCAGTCATGTCCGACTCTTTGCAACCCCATGGGCGTAGCCTACCAGGCTTCTCTGTCCATGGGATTTTCCAGGCAAGAATACTGGAATGGGTTACCATTTCCTTCTCCAGGAGATCTTCCTGACCCAGGGATTGAAGCCAGGTCTTCTGCATTGTAAGCAGACGCTTTACCATCTGAGCCACCAGGGAAGTAGTAGGACCTTTGTTGGCAAAGTAATATCTCTGCTTTTCAATATGCTATCTAGGTTGGTCATAACTTTCCTCGTACTGCATGTATTTATTTGTTCAGTCTGGGCTGCGTTGGGTCTTTGTTGTTTGCACGGGCTTCGTCTAGTTGCAGTGAGCAGGGGCTGCTCTTCATTGCGGTGCACAGGTTTCTCACTGGGGTGGCTTCTCTTGTTGCGGAACGCTGGCTCTAGACTCTTGGGTTCAGTATGGTACCAGCATGGGCTTCCTTGTCCTATGGCATGTGGAATCTTCCCGGACCAGGGGTCCAACCTGTGCCCCCCTGTGTTGGCAGATGGATTCTTAATCAACCAGGATGTCCTACCTCTCTTTAATGATGAATAATACAGGCATACTTTGTTTTATTGCACTTTGCAGATACTACACTTTTTATAAATTGAACATTTGTGGCAACCCTGTGTGGTCAGATGATGGTTTAACATTGTTTAGCAGTAAAATATCAAATTGCCAACATCTGCTGGATCATGGAAAAAGCAAGAGAGTTCCAGAAAAACATCTACTTTTGCTTTATTGACTACACGAAAGCCTTGGACTGTGTGGATCACAACAAACTGTGGAAAATTCTTCAAGAGATAGAAATACCAGACTACCTGACCTGCCTCCTGAGAAATCTTTATGCAGGTCAGGAAGCAACAGTTAGAACTGGACATGGGAAAACAGACTGGTTCCAAATCGAGAAAGGAGTATGTCAAGGCTATATATTGTCACCCTGCTTATTTAACTTACATGCAGAGTACATCATGCGAAATGCTGGGCTGGATGAAGCACAAGCTGGAATCAGGATTGCTGGAAGAAATATCAGTAACCTCAGATACACAGATGACACCACCCTTATGGCAGAAAGCAAAGAAGAACTAAAGAGCCTCTTGATGAAAGTGAAAGAGGAGAGTGAAAATGTTGGCTTAAAACTCAACATTCAGCAAACTGAGATCATGGCATCTGATCCCATCACTTCATGGCAGATAGATGGGGAAACAATGGAAACAGTGATAGACTATTTTTCTGGGCTCCAAAATCCCTGCAGATGGTGACTGCAGCCGTGAAATTAAAAGACGCTTGCTCCTTGGAACAAAAGCTATGACCAACCTAGACGGCATATTAAAAAGCAGAAATATTACATTACCAACAGAGGTCCATCTAGTCAAAGCTATGGTTCTTCCAGTAATCATGTATGGAGTTGGACTATATAGTGAGAGCTGGACTATAAAGAAAGCTGAGTGACAAAGAATTGATGCTTTTCAACTGTGCTGTTGGAGAAGAGTCTTGAGAGTCCCTTGGACTGCAAGGAGATCCAACCAGTCCATCCTAAAGGAAATCATTCCTGAATTTTCATTGGAACGACTGATGCTGAAGCTGAAGCTCCAATACTTTGGCCACCTGATGTGAAGAACTGACTCACTGGAAAAGACTCTGATGCTGGGAAAGATGGAAGGTGGGAGGAAAAGGGGACCACAGAGGATGAGATGGTTGGATGGCATCACCGACTCGATGGACATGAGTTTGAGTGAGCTCTGGGAGTTGGTGATCGACAGGGAAGCCTGGCGTGCTGCAGTCCATGGGGTTGCAGAGTTGGACATGACTGAGCGACTGAACTGAACTGATTTTTAAATTAAGATATATACATTTCTTTAGATATAATGCTGTTGCACACTTAGTAGACTACAGTGTAGTATAAATATAACTTGTATGTACTGGGAAACCAAGGAATTTGTGTAACTCTCATCATTTTGATGCTTGCTCTGTTGTGGTGGTCTGGAACCGAATCCACGAGGTATGCCTGTGTTCCTTTGCATGGATATACCATTTTTAATTATTTATGCATTCATCAGTTGACAGACTGTTGTGTGCTTAGTTGCTCGGTCATGTCCAACTCTGTGATCCCATAGACTGTAGCCCACCAGGCTCCTTTGTCCGTGGAATTTCCCAGGCAAGAATACTGGAGTGGGTTGCCATTTCCTTCTCCAGAGGAGCTTCCCAACCCAGGGATCGAACCCGTGTCTCCTGTGCCTCCTGCATTGCAGGTGGCTTCTTTACCCACTGAGCCATCAGGGACGCCCACGGTGAATGATGCCTTGGTGAACATTTATGACCAGTTTTGTGTGAACATGTTCACCATTTCTGTTGGATATGTACTCAGGTGTAAAGTTGCTGGTGGTTTGTTAACTCAGTGTTTAACCTTTTGAGGTGCTTTCCAAGGTGACGGTACAAGTTTACATTCCCATCAGCCGCAGTGGAAGGTTCCAGTTTCTCCACATCCTCACCAACACTTGTTACTGTTTTTGTGTTATAGCCACCCTAGTGTTAGGAAGGGTTATCTCCTTGTAGTTTTGTTTTGCATTTGTTCCCATCACTTCATGGGAAATAGATGGGGAAACAGTGGAAACAGTGTCAGACTTTATTTTTTGGGCTCCAAAATCACTGCAGATGGTGACTGCAGCCATGAAATTAAAAGACACTTACTCCTTGGAAGAAAAGTTATGACCAACCTAGATAGCATATTCAAAAGCAGAGACATTACTTTGCCGACTAGGGTCCGTCTAGTCAAGGCTATGGTTTTTCCTGTGGTCATGTATGGATGCGAGAGTTGGACTGTGAAGAAAGCTGAGCGCCGAAGAATTGATGCTTTTGAACTGTGGTGTTGGAGAAGACTCTTGGGAGTCCCTTGGACTGCAAGGAGATCCAACCAGTCCATTCTGAAGGAGATCAGCCCTGGGATTTCTTTGGAAGGAATGATGCTAAAGCTGAAACTCCAGTACTTTGGCCACCTCATGCGAATAGTTGACTCATTGGAAAAGACTTTGATGTTGGGAGGGACTGGGGGCAGGAGGAGAAGGGGACGACGGAGGATGAGATGGCTGGATGGCATCGCTGACTCGATGGACATGAGTCTGAGTGAACTCCAGGAGTTGGAGATGGACAGGGAGGCCTGGCGTGCTGCGATTCATGGGGTCGCAAGGAGTCAGACACGACTGAGCGACTGAACTGAATGACTAATGACGTTGAGCGTCTTTTCCTGTGGACCTTGGCTATTTGTATATCTTCTTTTGAGAGCTGTCTATTCAAATCCATTGCTGATGTTTTTAATTTTTTTTGTCTTCTTGAGTTCTAAGAATTCTTTAATATATATTCTAGATACAGGTCTTTATCAGATATATGATTTGCAAATATATTTTCTCCCATTCTGTGGGTTGTGTGGATTTTTTTTTTAGGTAGCATTGATTTATAAGTGTGATATGTACAACATTATATTTTGACTTCTGTGTATACTGCAGCGTGCTCACTACCAAAAGTTTAGTTTCCATATGTGACCATATACTTGACCCTATTTGCCCATTTTGCCCCTGCCTCACTCCTGTGGGTTGTGTTTTTACTTTTTGGGTGTAATTTGCAGTTCAAGCATTGCATATAAATGATACATAGTTCACTGTACGTATTTTTTCTTTTGTTATGCTTGGTTTTGTGGTCTTATCTAAGAAACCATTGCCTAATCCAGTGAATTCTAAGAGTTTTACAGCTTCTACATTTGACTCTCTGGTCCAGTCTGAGTTAATTTTTATATATGCTGTGAGATAGTGTTCCAACATCATTCTTTTGCGTGTGAATATCCAGTTATCTCAACACCATTTGTCAAAAAGACTGTTCTTTTTTCATTGACTTGTCTTGTCATCCTTGTTGAAAATCAGTTGACCACAAATGTAAGGATTTATATCTGGACTCTGAATTCTGTTCTCTTGACCTATATGTCTGGTCTTAGGCCAGTACCACACAGTCTTGGTTACTGTAGCTTTGTGTCGTAAGCTTTGAAGTTCTTGTGCTGATTTTTCATGAATTCCACTTTGATTTCAGGACAGGATTGGTTAGTATACTTTTTCTAGCTTCATAGTGTTAGAGCTCCCTCTTCTGTTTTCATAAAGTGTTCAAAGGCAGGGATTCGTCACTGCTGAGATCTGCTTCTATTTTCTCCTTTCTGCTCTTTTGGGGACTACCTCTTTGTTTCAGCTCTAATATCCTTGTGCTACTCAATTTGAAATCTCTTCCTGGAAGTTTATATTACAAAGACGTAACAAGAAGAAAGTTAATCCTTGGTTCTGCTGTTCACCTAACTCCTTTTGAAAATTTTTAGAAACAGGTAATGTACACATATTTGGGATTCTTCATCAGTTCAGTAAAGTGATAGTCTTCTCCTCCCCCATCCTTTTATATTAAGAGTTTCAAGGAATTCCTTTCAGGAAGAAAAAGTGTACCTTTACCAAACTATGTGTAGTTTTTCTTAAAAACATGTATTTATACAAATTCTTGTTAAATTTACTTTTTTAATGTATCTGAGGGATATTTTACAATCGGGAATATGTGTCAACTGAAAGGTATTATTACCACTTTTAAAATAATATTCTTAAGGCTTCTCAGAGTAACTTAGGTGGTGGAGCTCTTCTCTTCCTTGGCCCTTTTTCTTGATGGAAAGTCAAGATTCCTGTGTAGTTTGGCAAGGAACCAGAGCCAGCTGTAGGATCTTTTCCCAAGGTCATCTCTCACCTCCTGAAGACTTATATAATGTTTTTGATAATGCTTCTTGTGTAACTATTAGTCCCATTAGTGTATTCTGTGTTTCAATAGCCCCTGTGTAGCGAGGCTGTCTTGTGTGGTCCAGTCTCTCAGCTGTCCTTAGACCTGTTGCCTCTGGTTACACTGTTTCAGATTACAAGGTTTTCAGCACTCTGGTAACTTTGATGCTTTGACTAGATGTGTCTTCCTGTCAGTTGGAATATGTGGTCCTTGAGGGTAGTACTGTGTGTTTCAGTGCTTGAAAATTCTTTTCCAGACTGATGGACAGACTGCCTGAGGAGTACTGATGATGCTTTGGGGCCTTGTGTTTCTTCACTCCAGGGGAGCCAGGAAGTGGGACGGAAAGTGACACTTCTCCAGACTTCCACAATCAGGAAAACGAGCCCAACCAGGAGGACCCCGAGGATCTGGATGGATCTGTGCAGGGAGTGAAACCTCAGAAGGCTGCTTCTTCCACCTCCACAGGGAGTCATCACAGCAGCCATAAAAAGCGAAAGAATAAAAACCGGCACAGGTCAGTGGCAGGGACCACACTTCCCCAACCCCTGCACGTCTGCCCTGTCCCCAGCCACTTAGAGCTTCCACTGACCATGGCCGTGAAGGGTCTGTACTGGAATAAACGTTCTTTAGGATTGGTGTGGTCTTTCTGTTGCTGATGGGAAGAAACTCATTTGGTCTGAATGAAGCAGGCTAGTTTTTCTCTAAGGAAGGAGTTGGTGGGCATTAGAGTAACTGTGGGGGCAGACATCCTGCTTACTGCTTCCAGTGTGAAAAGTGAAAGTCACTCAGTCATGTCCAACTCTTTGCAACCCCATGGACTGTAGCCTGCCAGGCTGCTCTGTCCATGGAATTCTCCAGGCAAGAATACTGGAGTGGGTTGCCATTTCCTCCTCCAGGGGCTCTTCCTGACCCAGGGCTTGAACCTGTGTCTCTTATGTCTCCTGCATTGGTAGACGGGTTCTTTACCACTAGCGCCACCTGGGAAGCCTGTTGGGAAGCTGCAGAATGGGCTAAGCCTTTTGCCTCCTAGTCCTGATCCCTGCCTACCCTTATTCCCTGGAGAATGGAGAGAATGAGCTGATGTGCCTTTTTACTTTTTGAATACAAGGTTTGTGACTGCTTATGATTTCTCTATATATCTTCACAAATTGCTAATTTGAGTGAGGAACAATATAAAGGCTGTAATTTACAAGAGCGCCTTCCTAGATAATGTTTGTTCACTGTGTTTTTTTGTAGTGCCTAATGAGCTAGGAATCACACCAGTGGACAGAGAGGTTAGGTGTTACCCAGACAGGATTTCAGCGTTCACTCTGCTTAGGGTTTGTATGATAGTGCCGGGGCCTCTTAGCTTAGGTAATTTAAAGCCGTCCAGTTGCACTCAGAGAGGGAAATTCTTAGTTTTTCCAGGAAGGAATCTTGTCCTGGCCTCAAACCTTCTTCTGGGAGGTATGAAAACCAGACATCCAACAGGCTGGCTTTTGTCCTGCTCCTCTTAGGAGCCTGCATGCTGAGGAGATGGAAGGGGGTGTGCAAGGAATGGGTGGGGTCCCCTGTCTTTCAGTTTGCCTTTGGGCTGTGCTCTCCTGTAGAACATGCCCTCACACACCCAGGGCATTACAGTTGTTAGCTTGATGGATGTGGCAAGCAGGGATAATATAGAATTAACTCTTAACAGGTTTAAGCCTCCTTGGCATCAACTGATTCTTTAATTCTTTTAAGAGTTTTTCTTGTCATTGGTGGTGGTGGTTTTTAGATGCAGGAGCAGTATATACTCCAGAGAGTGACTGAGGACTGCAACTTAACATTTTTCTGCAAACCAAAAATCACCAGGCCAGTCTTACAAGCATAGTAAGAGAGAGCAAAAATTGCATCTCTTCGTCTCCCCTTTTTTTTTCTTAAGTAAGGCTACAGGTTATTTGATTGCTATGATAAGACTGATGCCAGTTTATCATGAATAGCAGAGAACCATACTCTTTAAAGTATTTTTTTTAATTGTCAAGATAAAAAGGTTATGCTCTGTGTTGCTTTTTTAAAGTTTACTCCAGGGTAATTTAAAATATAATAATTTATTTTCGTATTCCAGAATATCTAGAGGGGGGGATAAATTCCTTGAAAGTTTCTGGGACATTTTTTTTTTTCCATTCCTGGTATGACAGACTCTCTATAGCTGTTGTGTATTTCAGGTTATTCCTTATTTTCCTTAATGATACAAACAGCTGATAAAAAGGAATTAGACATTGAACTTAACTTTCTCCTTACAGATTGCTAGTAGATTTCCATAGGAACAGCTTTTCCTGCCTTTCTTCTCCTGGCCTTAGGAGCTAACTCCTTCCAGAAAATACTAGGATTTAAAAAGATCTTTGGTGGTAGTTATTGCCTTCACAGTGGGGCTTTTTGTTTGGAAAGCAGAATCCTTTTGTCATCCCCCTGGTTTAGTATCTGGCTGGATTTCTCTGTGGGCCTTAGGGATGACTCATCTGCCCCAAGGGAAGAGAATGGAATTGATTTCCCTTCTTTCTGGAGAAAACACGTTTAGCACACTTTCTCAGATTCCTGCCATCTTTAGTCTGGAATTGTGTCTGGCCCAAACCCCTCATCCCTGACCAGTGTCTTAGTTGGTCCTGCAGGGTGGCGGGGGTGGGGGTAGGGGGAACGCTTTGTCTACACGTTTGTGATTTTGCTCCCAGTACAGTATTGTTTCTCCTCCAGTGTTCCACACTCCATATCGTCAGATAAAAGTCAATGGTAAATTATTTCAATAAAGGTATGAATACCCACCATGTGCAAGGCATTGTTTAGTGATGAGTAAACTAAGTGGAAATAAATAGGTACCTTAGCAAAAGAAATAACTCTTATTTGACCTTTTCAAGAATATGAAAATCTATCAAATAATCTTTAGCATTCATAAATTGATCACAGGATTCTAAATTCTTATGCCTTACATGATATCAGAACAGTAAATCCCAGTGTGTTTAAAGAAGAAAGTTGAAATTACAACCTATAGCTGGTCTGACAGGTTTTTACTACTATACCAAGCTCTAGAATTCTAGGTAGTTTATGAAGTTTTCATTAAGTAGGTGCAGTCTACTTCTTTAGTTTCTGATCAAAGTCAGACTGAAAGTTAAATTTCTGACAGTTCCTGGTGTGTACACTCACTGTCTGCTTTTCCCAAATGTCTTAAGTGAAACTGTTGCATAAAGGATGTTGAAGTTAAGCTTTATTCCAGCTTTGCTCCTGCAAACATTAGCTAGGAGGAAATAACAGCCGTTTTGCATATTGCTTTACCATCTGTCTATAGCCTGAAAGGTTCTGGAGCCAACTAAGGATGGGTGTCATGCCCCTGGTTAATGTCTTCTTTAGAGGTCTGCCCCAGCCCATGGTCCTTTAGCAGAGATGGCCCAAAGTGTCTCCTCTGGGCTTCTGCCAGCTAGACTCTTGTGGCTTGGGTGCTTGTAGATGTTAGCTTCCCTGCAGACTTTGGTGTTCCATAATAGTAGTGCTGACATAAACAGTTAACTTGCCTTCCACCATTTCAGGGGCAGGGTAATATGGCTCTATGATTTATGGAATAAGACTCTGATTCGACCCTTGGCTTCTAGCATGAATGCTGGAAAAAGAAATACCATGTTTGGGCACAAATATAAAACCTGAGTTAGAAATTGCGAAATGTTTTTTATCTCCAAAAATTTACGATGTTTTAATCTTTCATTTGAGCAAAAGTACATTATGCTGAGTTGTTGGTACTGTCTTCAAAGCACCTTTCATTATGTGACTAAACCCTTCTTTCTCTGTTTCTTCTAATCCTCTGTTTATTTTTCATTACAATTAAATATTTTAAAAGTCCTAACCCTCAATCTAGCAGCTAATAGAAGGCCTGCAGGTATCTATAGTTTTCTAATGAAATAACTTTTCTTATTATCGTCTTTTCTTTTGATACGAAATCCACTGAAGGAAGGAAGTCTCCCAACCCCAGAATCTTTGGTGCTTTGATGTTTGAAACTTGTGGCTTAAGATTCTTAAAACTGATATTGTTTCTACAAACTTGCTAGGGTGGCTAATCAACTAATTTATTCAATTAGTATATTATTAACGTCTATTGCTTTCTTCCTTTCAAATGCTGCCCCTCAGCCCGTCTGGCATGTTTGATTATGACTTTGAGTAAGTTTGATTTGAACTAGTCTTTGTGCTGTGTTGTCTAGTGTGTAGAGGCCAGTATGCCTTTTTGAGACCTTTCTAACCCATCGTTTATCTGTTTAATTATAGGTATGTATATTAGGTTAGGCTGGGAAGTTTTTTTAAAAACAAAAACATGATGGAGGTAACATTTTTTTTAATAAGTTAAGCAAAATTAAGTAAACTTCACTTTTATGCATTTCGCTTTCTTGAAAAAATAAGATAACCTTTACTTTAATTCATATTTAAATTGATGTCCCGGCTTTGCTTCCTAAGGAGGTTAATAGTTTAAGATCTTGATATTTTGCTGTGGAAAGATTTAAAAATTGAAATTTGTTTCATTTCTTTTGTGTTTCACGTCCAGAAATACGAACTCCTAGTCTCTCTTCTGTTCTTAATTACTCTGTGTCTCAGACAGCGATGTCGTTGCAGAACTAGTATGTTAGCATAGAGCGTGACCTCTTAATCCAAGCCCTTTAACATGTCATTTTGGGATAATTTCTAAAAATTGTATGGCTTTCATAACTGCTGTTGTATATTTCTTTTTGAGTCATTTAAGTTTACCTTGAGGCAAGAGTATCTGCTCGTTTTTAATAAATACTTGCTTAGTAATATCTGGGTAAACAACTAAATATGACTTAGTCTAATGAAGAATGTGGGTTTTACTTAACCAAATAGTCTGTTATAGCTTGTGCCCTATGCAGTAGCTGGTTCTTGGACCCTTTTTCTGTAAATTAAAATGCAAATATCTTTTATCTTTCCCATCACAGGATTGATCTGAAGTTAAACAAAAAACCACGAGCTGTAAGTATCAGCCAGACCATTTCAGAGAGGCTGGTAAATTTTGAAAATGGTTAGAAAGATGTATTTGCCTTCAGAGCTTGAGTGTTCCTAATCTGGGGTCACAGTTCTTGTTTTAACAAGTCTGGGGTGTCCATCTGGACACAGTTCAACTTTTAGATTGATGTTCTTTTACGTTTTGAAGAGAGAAAGGGTCACATATTTTTAACTGAAGAAAAACTCCCATTTGATTAAATAAACATACTACTCTTTCTCACATCCTCATCCTCCCCACCCCCCCGCCATGCCTCTGACTGGTGAGTTCTCAGGTCTAATAAGGAAGACTTGATGCTTCTGTCCCTTTGTGGGACTCAGAAGACAGGCCACTGTCAGATGTGAAATGTCCATTGCATTTGAAACAGAATTTTGATTACAGAACAGTCGCCTGGCAGGGTTGTTGATGAGAATTTATCAATGTTCTGCTGAGGGTAAGTTGGGACTTCTGTTTTTCTCTCTTCAGGACTATTAGAAGACTCATTAGTGCAGATGCTTCCAGGCTGTAGAGTCCTGCTTCCCTCCTCCGACCTCCCAAAGATGAGCATCCTTCACCTGAGTGCGTGGCCATCCACCTCTGCTTTCCCAGACCCCAGTGCCTGTGACTCAGAGTCGTTTATTCTGAAATGTGGTGACAAACAAGTCGTTTCCATAAGACCACATTGGATCATTTACTTTGTGTCATTTTTAGTAGCAGAACTGCAGGAAGACACACGACACAGTTATACTCCCAACAAGTTGCTAACTGCATTCCTCCCTTCTCGGAAGGAATGTCTCCGCCCGGCCGCCCCCCCCTCCCCCCACCCCGAACTGGCTGGCACCAGCTTCATCCGTCATGCGCACGGAGAAATGTTCTCTGGGTTTGTTTTATGCTGAATGTAGAACACAGGTCACATTTCAGAGGGAGGCTGTAAATATCTGACGTTTTCTTATTTTGTTTGTGTTTTATCATTTTTCTATTATTGTTTTTACCATCTTATTTTCTTTGGGGACTTTTTGTAATGCCATTGTACAGCTCATACCTTCCTGCTGACATATCTGATAATCTGTTTTGTGCAGTTGCCAATATTCTTAACTGAATATAATCTGGTTTACCATGAATAGAATGGGACTTGGCTTTTTGTTTTTCTGCAGAGGGAAGGTAAAGAGTGTTTATTTAATAATTACCTACCTTAAATCTTTCTGAGTTGAAAGCAGTTTCATGTTCAAGGAACAAGAAAAACTGAAAAACATAAGTTTAAATCAGCCCTTTTAAAATATTTTTATTCTTTTGTATAAATAAAATTTCACAGGCTTTGACTTCTCATGCTTTACTTTTTAAAAAAATTTTTTAATTGAAGGATAATTGCTTTACAGAATTTTGTGTCATGCTTTACTTTTAAACCTGAGATTGTTTTTTGTTTTTTCACTTATTTATTCGTATCATGCCTTAGGGAAATTTCTCTGTTTCCAACTTTTCTCTCTTTGATGATATTTGCCTGGTTCAATATTGCTGTAAAAATCACTAAGACAAATGGAAGGGCTCCAAATTGTACGCAAAACTGGTAATGCCTGGAGTTCAAGAGCAGAGTAAATGACAGGTTCACGGACAGGCCACACCACCAGCAGACGCCCCTTCCTAATGGAGTGGACGGGCTCAGGAACCTGCTGATGGTCGTTACCTGCCTCTGGAGCAGTGGCCACCCACCTTGGCTGCACATTGGAATCACCTGGGATGCTTAAAAAAACACTGATGCCTGGGTCCTACCCGCCCTGTAAAGATTCTTACTTGGGTGTAGTCTAATAGTGGAGATATTCTTTCCAAGAGTCCCTGGCATTCTGATAAGAAGCCAAGTTGAGACCACTGCATTAGGAGACTGGATTGTTTGATTTAAGTCCTGTGTCCAAGGGATAAGCTGTGGGGCCTCACCTTTCCTTTGACTCGATTTAGTCATAGCCCTTTACATACTTACAAATCTTTGTTAGGAAAAATATGTCCCATTTGTGGTAATATTGGTAGAGTTAAAATATGGATGGCGGCTATTATCAAGACACATCTACCTTGTCAAATGTTTGCAGACGCTTTCACTCTTGTTCTCAAATAAACTTTCCTTTTTTGACTCTGTGGCTATTTAGATGTCTTTGCTTATGTCTTTGGTAGTAGAACTTCAGGGATTTTTTTTTAGGAAATCGTTTCTTATATATAGACTTTTCCAAAAGACACAGACAAACCCCACTAAGCTAAAGACAGTAGAAACCAGAAACTTTCTGTATCCTTTTTTTTTTTTTTTTTCCTGTTTCTCCTTTCCCAGGAGGAAAAGATGAGATCTCTGTGGTTTCCTTAACCTGGAGGACAGCATGCAGAAAGCCTGAAGATAGTTTTGACTCTCATAATTTTACATTTGCTAGAGACAGAATAAGTGAAAGTCACTCAACCCTGTCCGACTCTTTGCAACACCATGGACTAGAGCCTGCCAGGCTCCTCTGTTCATGGAATTCTCCAGGCCAGAATACCGGAGTGGGTAGCATTCCCTTCTCCAGAGGATCTTCCCACTCCAGCTCTCCCGCGTTGCAGGCAGATTCTTTACCATCTGAGCCACCAGGGGAGCCAGAGGTAGAATGCCTGCTTTTAAAAAGGTGTATTATTAAGAGCATATCTATGTATATGAATACCTCTGTATATATATAAAGTCATGATTAGAGACATGGGTAGCTTCATACGTATTTTCTCTGAAGTTTCATCATTGATTAGGAGACCTCCGAACTTTCCTGTAAGTTGGCCAGGCGTACTGAAGATACAAGGGCCTGAGAGTTTGTCTAGGTTCCCTGGTTCAGGAAAAAAACCATCAGGAGGTCTCTGTCTACTGGGCCTGTGATATTTGTAACTTTGGTTACTGGCTAAGTTTAAGTTGGCTTGACTTTATAGAAAAAGAGGATAAGGTCATGACTTTGATTTCAGCGACCATGCTAGTGGAGGAACATGTTTATTGAGGTGGCAGTTGCCTTCCAAAGCTCCCCTGTGTAACACTTGGTGAGGTGGTCTGCTGGGTGGCCTGCATCCTCCCATCCCAGCAACTCCCACCGGCGACCCCTGCCCTGGAATGGCTGCTAGGACCACCGAAAAAGGGCTCCCTTCACCAGGTTGGTTACGTTTGGAGTACTGCTTGGTTTCCTGTCTTTAACCTTCTCCTGTCTAAGATGGGAATAGGATGTCGTTTGCTCCTTACAGTAGTTATAAAACGTGGAAAAGCCCAAGCACTTTATGCCTTATTCTGGGAGGATGGTGCCTGTACAAAGCTTCCGAGGGAGTCTCAAGTGCATATCTTTCAGGAGCTCAGGACTAGCTCACAGTGTTGTAAATACCATCAGACCCTCAAAGTTGAACACGGAGAGTGGGAACAACCCACAAAGTAGAAGCTGAGAAGCTATTTGGGGCCTGGGGAGAGACCGAGGGAAGTGTCATGAGGGCCAGTGAGGGTGGAGCACCTGGCCTGTCCAAGCTGCTGTCCCCATCTTGGGGGCCTTCCGAGTGCTGTAGGAAATTGATCTAGAAATAGGTGAAATGTTTTCATGATAATGGAGTTTATTCTCTTTACTTAGAAGAAAATCCCTTATTATGGAAGAGGAGGAAGCAGGCATTAGCATTAATTCTGATTCCCAGACTGGTCTTTGGGTGCTGGGGTAATATGGGTACCCTGTGAGTATGTATTCTAAAGAGGCATTGTTGGCGTCTTGAGCTATGTGGTAAGTAAGGGAACTGAAGCCAGGATTACAGGGCCTAAGCTTGATGCCGTTTTGAAACACTGTGACTTAGTTTTTGCTTTTATTCTGACTCCTCTGCCCCTTAGCCTTATTCCAAATTACTGAGGCATCATTACACTTAAAAACTCACATCAGGGGGACTTTCCTGGTGGTCCAGTGGCTAACACTCCGAGCTCCCAATGCAGGGGCCCAGGTTCAATCCCTGGTCAGGGAACTGGATCCCACATGCCACAATTAAAGATCCTGCACGCTGCAGGTAAGACCCAGTGCGGACAATTACATAAACAAAAACTAAGGCCTCACATCGGAAGCCTGACTCAGGGTGCTGCTCTGGTTTGGCTGTGGTGTGGAGAGGGAGTTGGATTGTACTCTGTACACATTTACTTCTCCCGGGCTGGGCTCCTGTTCAGTGCCTGCAAGGGCCATGTGCATTAGAGATGCAGAGATAAGAAGGGGTTGGGGTCCTTATTCCTGTGTTAATCTAAATTAATATTATCAAGCCTGAATTAATTATAAAGTGGCAAGCTCCATAATTTGAAACAATTTTCCCTTTGAAAAACTACCTCTGTGGAGTAACTATTTTCTCCCACTGAGATGAGCTGTAACAAAGTTGATTCTGATCCCTACTTCAAAGGGTGTGGTCCCCAAGGAGGGTGGTGGGGGCTGGGAAGAACACAGGAACCTTTGGTTTATGTTACTTTCAGGCTCGGTCTTATTTAGTTCTTCACTTTGTGTTATAGAATATACGGAAATATTCATTTATTAGTACTTGTAAGAGAATTTATAAGTATTAGGGTTGAACCACAAGCAATCAATCATTTTGATCTTCCAAAATGGCCATTATGATTCAACAACATACATGTGTTGGGGGTAAGTGTGCACCAAGTTTTTACCGATCACGCACAAAAGTAAACAATAGCTGGGAATTCCCTGGTGGTCCAGTGGTTAAGACTTTGAGCTTTCGTTGCTGTGGGCCCGGGTTCAATCCCTGATTGGGGAACTAAGATCCAATAAGCTACACAGTGACAGGAAGAAAAAAAAAAAGAGAGACCTCTGGCCAATACAGCTCTCCTCAGACTTTCATCCCCACGCCCATAACTTATTTCTCTACCCAAGGATGTACTTAGTCACTCAGTTATGTCTTACTCTGTGACTTCTTGGACAGTAGCCCACCAGGCTCCTCTGTCCATGGGGATTCTCCAGGCAAAAATACTGGAGTGGGTTACCATGCCCTCCTCCAGGGGATCTTCCCAACACAGGGGATGAACCCAGGTCTCCCACATTGCAGGTGGATTCTTTACCATCTGAGCTACAAGGGAAGCCCCTACCCAAGGATACTTTAAAATATGTAATTTGAATAAGTAATACATTCAAATGACGTGTATTCAAATGGTACTGAAGTCAATGGAAAGTTGGGCCACCTGCTCTCTGCTCCCAGTTGTCCTTCCAGAAGAACTTTGTACTTATATGAGCAACATTCACATGTATAACAGAAGTGGTAGCATACTCTTTTTAAAATTAAATTATTTATTGTTGGCGGTGCTGGGTCTTTGTCGCTGCCTGTGGGCTTTCTCTATTTGGGGGGGTCCCTTGCTCCCCAGACTGTCATACCGGGAGGCGCCAGCAGGTGGCAGGCAGAGCACCCCAGCGCGCCTGGCCTTAGCGAGGCGCTTCCCTGGAGAGGAGCCAGGATAGGAGCCTTTGGACCTGTCCCAGTGACCTGCCTCCCAGCAGCAAGCCTAACTGTGTGGTGGGTGGGTTGCCAATTCTCCCCCGCTCCCTACCTAGTTTTACAGCCGTTTCTTACATGAGTGAGCCGTTTAAGATCACCAGCAGCGACCTTGAGCTGGGCTTTGAGGCCGCACCCGAAAATGACAGCCGGGTCCTCCTCCCCCTTCAGGAACTAGCCGGAAGGGTTTACATACCGTGGCCTGGCAGGGCTCCAGTTTCCTTAATTGTAGGGCTCTACTTCCTGTCCCTTTTAGCCAAATCTCCCACACCCTTCCATGAACTAGGAGGTCCCCAGAACAGGCTCTTACTCACCACCCTTTACCCGCTCTACTATGTATATGGCCTATGGAGAAATACATTGATAAACAAACCAGAGGTTTGAGGATCCCTGAGGCAAGAGTGCTAGGACCCTGGGACCGCTTTCTTGAGGGCTGGGGTCCCGGTGACCATCTGGGCCCAGGGCTTGGTCTATTGGCCCTCCCCCTCCCCCCAACTCTAGATTTTTGACGCTGAATCCCAGTTTCTCTGTGGCTTGCTCTTTCTGTCTGAGATAGAGACCCGCCCAGCAGCTCCTTCGGGGCAGGCAGGGGAGACACACACTCTGGCTTTTCCAGGAGACTTGAGGGGAGAAGGGAGGGCTCAGAATATCACCGGTGGGAGAGGAGGGCTGGCAGCTGCGATGGCGGCTGGCGGTCTCTCCCAGCCGTGGCCCGTGCCACCCTGTAGGAGACCAGCATTGTTTGGGGGGAGTTAGCAGCCCTGGGGGTTGGGGACCGGAGTTGTACCTAGTTTAGGTCCCCGGATCTTTAGGGACTGCTGGATTCTTTCCCGCGGGGTCAGTGGGATGGGGACAAGAGTGGGCAGGGACATCCATCCAGGCGGGGAATTTCATCCAGTTCTCTGCCAGGGGTGCGCTAACCCGTGCATGGGACAGAACTGGCAAGAAGACTCAGGGTCAGGCCCCAGCTGGTGAGAGCCCCAGGGTGGGGTGGGGTGGGGTGGGGGGCCTGTAGGGTTCCGGGAAGGGCTGGCGGGAGGCCATCCTCCGTGAGTGCCCCAGGATCATTTCCCAATGCAGGGATTTGCATACGCTCTGTTTTCCCCATTGGCTTCTCAGTGTCTGGAACCAGGAAAATAAAAGGAGGAACGAGGAGGCTGGGCAGTGCCCGAAGCTTGATCCCTCCAGCACCTCAGTGACTTGAGCTCCTGTCTCAGGGTCACGTTCTGGCCCTACCGCCCTCCACTTCACACCTTTCCCCCCCAAGTGTTTATTTTTTAACATTTTTATTGGAGTATAGTTGATTTACAATGTGGTGGTTTCAGGTGTTCAGCAAAATGACTCAGTTATACATGTACACCCACTCTTTTTTAGATTCTCTTCCCATGCAGGTCATTCAGAGTATTGAGCAGTGTTGCCTGTGCTTCACAGTAGCTCCTTACTAGTTATCCATTTTATATATAATAGTGTGCATGTCACTCCCAGCCTCCCAATTTACCCCTCCCCACCACCCTTCCCCCCCCCGCCCCGCTAACCATTAAGCTTGTTGTCTACATCTGTGACTCAAACTTCTGTTTTCTAAATCAGTGCGTTTGTACCCTTTTTAGATTCCACATGCAAGTGACATCATATGGTCTTTGTCTTTCTTTCACACTTCACAACCACATAGTGTGTGCCCCAGAAAAGCCAGGCTGTGAGAAAGGTGAGTGAGGTGGCCAGAGCCACAGAGCCGGTGGCGGGGACCTGGACCCAGGGCCACTTCATTCCGAGCTGCTGCCACTCGGACCGAGGTGTCTGCTTGCCAGTTCCAGGGAGAAGCAGGGACCCTCATGTCCCTGCCATGGGAGGGGACGCTGAAGCCTTGTGAGCAAAGATGTTTCAGCGGGTGGGGCGGGAGTTGGTGGGGAGAACTTCACAGTTAAAAATCTACCTCGTGGGAAAGAAACATGCTGGGCATTGGGTCTGGCAGCCTCTAAGCAGCTCTGCCTGGAAGCCAGATTGAGAAAGAGGCCTGGAGGGGAGGCTCCGAACCCCGGACGGCCCCAGCCAGGTCGAGGCTGCCGGGAAAGTGCAGATGACAGGGCAGTGAACTGACTCAGTCCTCCGAGAGCCCTGCCCCAGCTGGCACTGGCTGTTCAGGCTCTGCTGCCCTTGTCTGTGCCTGCCAAAGAGACAGCAAGGCCAGACATGGCCCCTAGACAGTCCACCAGCACCCAGGCCTGCTGCCCCCTGCCCACTGCCCACTTGCCTGTGAGATCTGCTTCCCCCACCCCCTCCTTACAGAGCAGAAGCTGTGAATGGTCAGAGTTTAGCTCTGTGCCAAGGACTCAGTGTGCACCTTCAAGGCTATGGACGCAGGCTGGTGGGATTGGCAGAGGGGTGAAGGCAACCTACTTCTTCCAGACCTCCCTTGGGGCCTCAGGGCCTTCACACTCCCCCCACCCCACCCAGAGGGCTCGGCGGGGGTGGGGGGGGGGCTGGGTGGGTGGAGCTGCTGGGCAGGGAGGGTGTCAGGTCAGCTCTCACATTAGAGGTTACCACGTAGATGTAAGGGCTTCCCTCATAGCTCAGCTGGTAAAGAACCTGCAATGCAGGAGACCCCGGTTTGATTCTCGGGTTGGGAGATCCCCTGGAGAAAGGATAGACTATCCACTGCAGTATTCTTGAGCTTCCCTGGTGGCTCAGACAGTCAAGAATCCACCTGCAATATGGGAGACCTGGGTTTGATCCCTGCGTTGGGAAGATCCCCTGGAGGAGGGCATGGCAACCCACTCTAGCATTCTTGCTGCCATGGACAGAGGAGCCTGGTGGGCTACATACAGTCCATGGGGTTGTAAAGAGGTGGACACGACTGAGCGACTAAGCCCAGCACATGCAGACGTAAACCTGTGTGGTTGTGAGGCGCAGGGCTGAGGGCACCCCCGCCACCTCCATCCTTCTCGGGGCCTGAGAGTCACTGCCAACTATTGTCTGGAGCACCCTCCCTTCCTCAGGTCTGTGGGGCCAGGGGAGCCCAAGCTGAGGCCCTGCCTCGGTTTGTCTTCCTCCATGGGACCTTGGGCAAGTCACAGCTTTGTCACTGGCTGATAATGAACTGGACAGTCCGGTATTTTAGCTTCCCATCTTTAAACGCAAAGGCCCATAAAGGGCCTTTAATCTGGAATGCAGTTCTTGACTGGGAAAGCTATTTATAAATAAGGCAACAACCCTTCCTGGTTGCAGATATAGCCTCCCGAGGTGGCTGGGTGTCACGGGCACAGGGCACCTACCTGGATGCGCACTGTGTGGGGGCTTGGAAGTCATGTTTGCTGAAGTCATTCCCATGTCATGCCTGGATTCTCGCCTCAAGAGCAGGCTTCTACAGGGTGTTCAGGGCCAAGTACAACGGGGTGGGGTGGGAGGGCTAACAAGCAGAGAGATGGCCAGCATCGCCTTTCCTGTTGTAACAGGCTGCATGGTTGTTCTGTGGAAAAGCTATTTCTAGGGAAGAAAAAAAAAGTATAAAAGCTTCACAGGGCTTTTCTGGTGGTCCAGTGATTAAGCCTGCCAAAGCAAGGGGACACGGGTTTGATCCCTGGTCCAGGAAGATCCCGCACACCAAGAAGCAACTACACCTGTGAGCCACAGCTACTGAGTCCACGGTGCTGCAACTACTGAGGCCTGTGCACCCAGAGCTCGCTTCCCCAACACGAGGAGTCACGGCAACGAGACGCTCGTGCCCGGCAACAAAGAGCAGCCCCCACTCGCTGCAGCTGGACAAAGCCTGCACGCAGCACGGCCAAAATAAATAAATCAATCTTCTCTGCAAAAGAGAAAGTTTCACAAATTCTGAGTACAGATTTGTGAGATGTTCGAAGATATGATTACTAATTGCTGGTAGTGTTTAGGGCTCATCTGACAAGTCTAGCTTTTCGCTTAAAATATTTAACATTTATACCTCCTTTTAAAACACGTTTTGTTTATTTGGCTGTGCTGGGTCTTAGTTGCGGCATGCTTGACCTTTGATCTTCATTTCAGCATGTGGGATCTATAGCTGTGGCATGTGAGCTCTTAGATGTGGCCTGTGGGATCTAGTTCCCTGCCCAGGGATAGGACCTGGGCCACCTGCACTTGGGAGCGTGGCGTCTTAGCCACTGGATCACCAGGGACGTCCCTATACCTCGTTTATCTGGAAAAACGAACAAATAAACAAAACCCCCAAAACTAAACGATGAAAAACAAACTCCTGCCTGGCCTCCTTCCATACAGGGGCAGATGGGAAAGTTGAGATGATGGCAGGAGGTGAGCACAACGGGAAGCCCTTTAGTGAGCACCAAAGTGCATGGGCTCACGTCCTCTCTGTAAGGTACAAGCCTGGAAGGCAGGCATCACCATCCCCACTTCACAGATGTGGAAACTCAGACCCAGGGGACATACACGGTGGCAGAGCCTATTCTTGGGTTTGGGGCCAGAACCCCTAACCTCCTGCTAGGGGTTACCCTGGCAGGGCCTCTTAAGGACGGTTCTGCCCCAGGGCCTCCTACTTGGCTCCTCGCCTGGAGCAGCGCAACATCTGGGAGGAGAGGGCAGAGCTGAGCCCCAGAGCCACTCCCCAGGCTCTCCTGGAATGCTTGGCCTGGTCGCAGGGCAGAGGAAAGGGGACAGCCTGGCCCGCCTCCCAGTTCCTCCAGTAGCATCTCTTCCCCACGCTGTAGCTTCAGGACTCCAAGCTCTACGCTGCTGCTTCCTGACTCCCTGCCCATGTGTCCACAGCCACCTCCTCCCAGGGCCTGACCCAAGCCTCGGGAAGGATACTTCTGCCCCAAGGGACAGAGCGCTTTCCGTGGAGCTCAGCAACCTTCCTTCAGAGAAGGGTCAGAGAGCGGGTGTGGAGGCAGATCTGGGGTGCCCACCTGCTGACATTCCGTCACCCAGAAGCCAGCTCCATCCCCAAGCAACAAAGACCATCACCTCTTAGAGCACTCACATTGTACTTTATTGAAGTGTGAAGAGAGGCAAGGGCTTTCCGTGTAAAATATTAACGTTTTACACCTGTACACATATGTATACGTGTCCCCCCTGCTCTTGGGAAAGGGCAAGACGGCTCTGAATACAGAGGAAGGTGGGGCAGAGAGGGTAGGACAGACTGCCCTGGACCCCCCGGAGGCACAGGGGACAGGCGCAGAGTGGGACGGAGGTGGGTTATTAAGAAGCATCTTGCTTACTAACATGAAGCCGCGTACCGCACGGAGAGTGCGGATGAGGCCTCATTGGCTTAAGAGGAGAGCCCACAGAGGGCGGGCACACGGTGCCCAACGAGCCAGCCAAAGCCGGCGTCCCAGGGGCGGGGCGGAGGTGGGGGGGCCGTGCACAGGGCCCCCAGCCCAGGCCTCTGCTCCCCCCTGCCTCCCTCCCCGCCCTCTGAGAGAAAGGAGGGTTTGGGCCTCAGCCACGGACTGACAGCCTTTACTGGCAGCGTCTCCTGAAACTACAGATACAATGTGTATCAACAGGCTGATCACTCCTGAGCCCTTGGGCCGGGGGCGGCTGGAGGGGCCAGGAGCAATCCTACAGGATCTTTGGTTTGGGGTTCCTTCCCTACTTGAGTCCTCCCTCTGACCAGCCTCTGGTGGTAGGCCTCAGCGCCAGGCTGCTCAAGGGCCCACGGCCCAGGCCTGGCAGCTCTCGGAGGTGCTGCCCCCGAGGCGGCTGGGCCAGCTTTATTCACTGAGGTGCTGGGACTTGTAGGAGAGGATCTCGGCGGCCAGCCGCTGGGGGTCCAGGAGCTGCGGGAAGCGCGCCATCACAGCCTCCACCAGGTGTGGGGGGAAGACGCCGCACAGCTTAGTGTACACGCTGGCTCGCTCCTTCGCCAGCCTGCCTGCCCCGCCCCAGGGGCCCCTGTCAGCTCCTGGGCCGGGCGCCCGGGGCTCCGGCAGGCCTGGGGTGGGCGGGGGCAGCTGGTATGGCTCAGACCAGTATTCCCGAGGTGGAAAGGTGGCCGGCGGGGGTGCGTAGTCAGCGGGGACGCTGAAGTGGCCGGCACCCAGGGCCCGGCTGAAGGCCGGGAAGGCCGGGGTGGCGGGGAGCTCTGCCCCATAGGTGCGGTAGCCGCCATAAGGGCCCCGGGGCGGGCCTGGCTCGCCAGGGCCCCCTCCTCGAACCCCCCAGAGTTCTGACATCTGGCTCTCCAGGGAGCCGATGCCCGAGTCCAGGCAGTCCTGGGAGGCATAGGGGAGAGAGTCCAGGGTTTGTGAGAACCAGTCCGAGGGCCCGAAGCTGCCGCCACTGCTCCCGCTAGGAGGGAGGCTCCTGCCTGTCGGAGCGAAGGTCTGCATCAGGCCCTCCCGGGGGGTTCCTGGGGACGCCTGGGCCCCCAGCTTCTTTCCCTCCGGGCTGCACTGCTCCTGCTCTGTCGGCAGAGAGCCGGGCTGAGAGGAGGGTGAAGGCCGCCGGCCGCTTTTGTCCTTGCTCGAGGCCCTGGAGGGCGGCAGCAGGGCGTTGGCGCGGAGCTCGTCGGCCACGGAGCGCTGGGGCCGGCTCGGCCGCTCAGGGTGGAAGAATCGGCACTTGATCCCATAGGTGCATTTCCTCCCTGGGAGAGAATTCAAGGGGGATCTAGAACCAGGGCTTCCCTGGCGGCTCAGACGGTAAAGCGTCTGCCTGCAATGCAGGAGACCTGGGTTTGGTCCCTGGGTCAGGAAGATCTCCTGGAGAAGGAAATGGCAACCCACTCCAGTACTCTTGCCTGAAAAATTCCATGGACTGAGGAGCCTGGTAGGCTACAGTCCATGGGGTCGCAAAGAGTCGGACACGACTGAGCAACTTCAGCTTCACCTTCACCTAGAACCAGGGGGTGGGAGACCGAAGGGCCAGTCCAAGAAACATGGGGTGGGGGTAGGGGATCCCTGAGAGAAAGGACACGGGTACAGGCTGATTTGGGCGAGAGATCAGGGGATGCTGTGAGGACGGCCCGGGAGGCTGGGGCCCAGGCTCTTACCATAGGGACACGGCTGCTTCCTGTGCTCCGCTGTGAGTGGCTTCTTACGCAGGAAGTTGTCCAGGCTCGGCCCGTGACGGCCCAAAGGGTCATCAGGGGGCATGAACCTGCAGAGGACGGGGGAGAGGTGATGGGGGACTTCCCAGTGCTGGGGAGGGGCTGGATAGGGAGCCTCACTCGGACGAAGAGGGGGCAGCTCCGAAAACTAGTGTCCACCCAGTAGGGTCCCCCAGGCTCTGGGGGGATTGTCCTGAGGTAGGGAGGAGGTCCCAGTCCAGAGGGCCACAGTCAGGGGTGACTCTCTTGCTGGGAGCTCGCTGAGGCCTGAAGTCGGGATCTAAGGCTGCATCCACTGGCCTCTGGTCAGAGCCTCGGGGCTGGGAACTGGAGAGACTGTCTTGAAGCACTGACCACATCCTGTCCCAAAGGCTCCTGACCCAGCCCCTAAGCCAGAAAGCCTAGCCCTCTCCCAGCCTGGCTGCTCCCCTGTGGGGTCCTGCCAATCTTGCGCTTGGAGCTGCCCAGGCCCAAGGCCACACGGCTCAGCCACGGAGCCGCCCCGGCCTGGTCCCTCCCCTGAGCCCCTCCAGCAGTGGGGGGACATACTTGTCGTTGACGAAGGAGTACATGAGCAGCCGCTCCTCGATGAAGCGCTTCCACTCCTGCCGCTCTCCCTGCAGGTCCCGGTACGTGTCGTTGGAGACCACGATGCCGTCCGACTCAAAGGCCAGCTTCACGATGAAGCGGTCATCGTAGCAGACCACCCGCTTGCCACCCACCCGCCGTGACGGCGTGAATACCAAGATCTTCTTCTTTTCCAGGTCCCGCAGGATGTGCTGGTCTGGGAGGCAGCAGGGGTGCACGCAGGTCAGGGCCCAGCCTGGACTCACAGCCAGCCCGCATGGCTCCCTGAGCCCAGTAGCCAGGCTCTCAACCCCAGGGTCATGGGAGCAGGAAGGGGCTCTGTGGAGGCTCTCAACCCCAGGGTCATGGGAGCAGGAAGGGGCTCTGTGGAGGCCAACAACCCCCGCAGCTTGCTGGGCCTGGCGCCTCGTTTCAAACCCCCAAGAACAGGCTGGCCAGAGAAGCTGGGCTGCCTCCTCCCCTATGGACGCCAGCCCTGGTCATGCCCAGCCTGTCCTAGGGGTATCTGGCAACGAGTTCTGGCTTGAGCTGAGGCCAGATGAATGTCTCAGCCAGGACTGACGGGCCCACCCAGAAGGGGCCTCTTTTCCTGGAACGGGCGACCCTAGCCAGCCTGCCCCCACATCAAGACGTCCAGAGAAACAAACCTGGGCTCTCCCCACAAAGGTCAGGAGCTCGTGTAGGAGCAATGGTAGCAGCCGGAATCTGTTACGTGCCAGCAGCTGGCATCCGCTATGTGGCAGGCGCTCTGCTGAGCACTTAGGCAGATTAACTGCTGTGATGCTGATACCCACCCCGCAAAGTTATCTAGCCCTCACCCCATCCCGTGTCTCAGATGAGGGGCAAGTGGCCTAGCCAGAAGGGACTGATCCGGGATTACAGAGGCCAGGGACTTGGCCGCTATATCACCCGACCCTGTGCCACGGGGGATATGGCGTGAGCCGGCCACCATTAGGTGAGGGAGGTGCCCGCTACCCAAAGGTAGAGGCTGCCCAGGGTGACCGCCAAGGACCACTGTTCAGAGCAGGGATGCTGAAGACAGCAAAAGCCAGGGAAAGAACTGCTGGTTCCTGCCTGGGGCCTGGAAGCTGTTGCTCACACCTAAAGGGTCTCTCTGGAGGAGAACTGCAGCAGTGAGACCGCGCCCCATCCGAGGTGCCACTCACCAGTGATGGGCACATCTGGGCGAGGCTGCTCTTTCCTCCAGGATGGCACAAACACGGTGATATCTGTGTGGCCCCGCTCCAGGAACCAATTCACCGCCAGGAGGATCCCCCGGCAGGAGAAGACCTCCTTGTTCCCATGGCTGGGGAGGAGAGGAGGGCAGGGTCAGCCTGCTGTTGCTTTGGCCTGCACAGGAGGGAGGCGGGCTGCCCTCCAGCCCCTGTTCTGGCTGGTGGAGCCGCTGGGCTTGGCCCCCCGCCCTCTGGCTGGAGCTCCAGCGCCTGTATTCACTGCTGGTTCCCACACAGGCTGTGATGACCAGACCTGGGGCTTTTTTTTTCCCGAGGTTCCTCTCCCAACAGACAGCAAGGAGACGCCCAGGAATCTGGCAGCACCTGCTCCCCACGTGGGGCAGGGTCAAGCTGCTTACAACACACCTGGGGGTGGGGGAAAGGCACTGGGACCACAGGGACCCAGATGTCCACAGGCGGACTGAGTCACCACCCCTCCCCTGCCGGCTCGCAGGGCTGTGGGTGGGAGCTGGGGAGGAGAAGCCAGGTTGCTCTGGATTAAAGCTGGATTAGAGTTCAGGCCGGGAGTGCGACTGAGGAGGGTGAGGGGGGAGCCTCGAGTCAACCTTCAGTTCAGGGCAGGAGGCGGCCACAGGGCCCTTCAGTGTGAAAGTGAAGGGAGAATGCTTTCCCTCCCACTGCCCTGATTCCCTAGACCGAGCGCCTCACCCCTCCCAGGAGGGCGTGACCCGAGGCCAAAAGACGGGTCTGGAAGCCTCTGGGGACTCTGCCAGCAGCTGAGCTGGGAGAGGGGACACTCCCCGCCCCCCCCCCCCCCCCCCCCCCCCCCGATCCAGAAGCAAGCCCTGAGGTGGCCCTGGCTGTTTCTCTACCTGAAAAATGGGCCTGAGGGACCGCAGCCTCCTTCAGAAGGGCCCTCTGTCAGTGGGACAATGGTCCTGTCTGCTTGAGGCCAAAGACAGTCCAACAAAGTGGAGGTTCCATCTGGCTTCACAGGAAGGGACGGGGCCTCCCAGGTAATACCGGGTGTCATGGCAGGGCTCCAGGACCAGGCAAGGGGATGGGAAGGGGCCAGATGGGCCTCCCTCCCCAACAGCCCCTGCCCCTCAGTGAACAACTCAGACTCATATTTGGCAAATAAAACAGAATAAGCATTACGCAAAAGAGGCAACTCCATGGCCGACCACATCCTGTGGGTGGGTTTGGGTGGGGTGGGGGGTGGCGGCGGGCGACAGCTAGAGCCCCAAGAGAAATAGAAAGGGAGGTGGGGCGGGCATGGAGACTGTCGAGGAGTGAGGCTGGGGCTCCCAGGGCTGAAGGTCTCTGTAAATTGTAAGTGAGGCGAAGTCCAACCTGAAGGCAGAGCTCATCCCTGCCAGGTGGGGCCTCCTCACTGCCATCCGCCGGCCCACTTATAATAATAAAAGTTAACATTTACTGAGAGCTGTGAGCCAGGCCCTGATCCCTGTGCTCAGTACTGAATCATCAGTAAGCCTCTGAGGAGGGGACTGTCATGAGAGGACCTTTGCCCTTTTATTCAGGTGAGGAAACTGGTCCACAGAGGGCAACCAGTTGCCAGCATCACAAGTAGCGATGGTCAAACAGGGATGCACACCCAGAGGCTGTGCTCTTAACCCCTACGGGTGCTGATGCCCGATCATACAAAGACAAGTGACAGCCCCCACAGCAGGCCTGAATGCATAGGCACCGAGCCCAGGTGCATGGCATAGCTCCTTGGCTTCATCCTTACAAGGCTCTGAGATGCATCTAAAGTTCCCTGGCTATTGGTAAGAGGTCGAACTTAAACCCACGTCGGACTGCCTTCTGACCCCTAACAGGAGAGCTAAGGTTCTTTAGGAGAGGAAAAAAAAAAAAACCAACAACTTCCAAACTTGAGTTTGAACAAAAGGGCTCAGTGGGTGGGGCAGGCTGGGAACAGGGAAAATCATGCATCTGGCAAACTCCTGCTCCTCTGTCAGGACCCCAGGTGGGGTGTCCTGACAGCTCCCCATCTACCTGCCGCCTTCTGTGCACATGTGTGTACCTGCACACGCCCCCTCCCAGGCCAGCACCCACAAGCCCTGGGACTTCGGGGTCCACTGGGGCTTCCGGGACAGAGCACTGCTTCTGGGAATCAGAAACCTTAGCTGGGGACAAGTCTGCTCTCAGTCATCCCAGCCCCCAGGATATTCCTTAAGCAGGCGAACAGAGCCTTACTCTTGGCAGAAGTCGAGCACGTGTGGCGGTCCCTCGAGTCAAGCCCAGATCCTACCCTCCCAAGCCAGGAGCGCCTGTCTGCAGCTAACCTCAGTCCTTCTCACTGCCCGGGAGGAAGTTCTGCTGGCAGAGGAGAACCAGACATCCTCTCACCCTCACCACAGTCCTGCTGGCCCAGAAAGTCAGGGCCCCTCAGCCTAAGGAGACACTGGACGACATGTGCTTCTGCTGGAGACTCCAGACTCCCACCCTGGGTAGAGGGCAGGGCTACCCAGGTGAAAAGATCTGCCTGGGCTGGGCCCAGCAAGTGGAGAAAAATTCCCTTAGAAGGAAACAAGAGGTGAATTTCCCCACAATTTGCATATGGTAGGGGCTGGCCCGCCTGCCCTGGGGCGGGAGGGGGCAGGAGGGTAGGAACCCAGCAGCAGCTGAGACAGGAAGCTAGAGGCTGGAATTCCCCTTTTGCTACTGCCCCAGCTCAGAAAACCCCGAGCGGCTCGGCCTCTGGCCAGGCCCTCCACCACCTGCCCCTCCCCCTGCCCGGCTCCTCCTCCTCAGGCCAGGATACAAACACACACTGCACATGGCTGCCCCCGGGCTCAGCCTTCCGGCCCACGCCCCCCAGAGGAGGGAGTCGCTAAGGGATCCCAACTCCTGACCCAGTCAACTGCTACTGCAGCCCGAGAGGGGTCCCCCAACTCTCAAAGCACGTAGGGTGACCAGCTGCCGTGGGCTTGTGGATGCCAGCTTGCCTCAGTTTCCACCTAGGCTCAAACCATTCCAGAGATGGGAAAACAGACCCAGAAGTGGCTGGAGGAGGGCCACCTGCATATCTACTGAGCTAGGCCGGGCCCAGGCAGACAGCTGAGCTCGGCCAGGTATGGGAGGGGCAGATGGGGGGCAGGCAGAGGACAGAGGCCTCATGAAGCCCACCTGGGAGAGCCCTCAGGGAGGCTGGGGAAGGAGTCCTTCCCACTCCACACCCGTGTCTGGGGTCTCTCCATCCACACCCGCAGGAACTTTTCCTTATGAGCTAGACACCCAGCCCTGACTCACCAGCCTGCCTTGAAAGGACAGGGAGAAAGTGAGGCCAGAGGGCAGGGATGAATGGAAGGGAGGTCTGGGTTCTCTGGAGTCAGCAGCAGCGCCCCCACCCCCCCCCCCCCCCGCCCCCATGAGAGCCTGCATAGGGGAAGAGGTGGGGATGGCTACTGGGGCCCAGGCCTAGCTCTGGTCCCTGGGGGACCCTGAGAGCCCAGTCTAGCCTAGGTGGCTCCAGCAGAAGCAGAGGCGACCCAAGTCATCAAGCCCCTGGAGCCAAAGCATCAAGCCACCCGCCCACACCCCTGATGTCGCCAGATCCTCAAGGTTACTCTTGGTCACAGCTGCAAAGGCCTCAGTAGCTGGGCCGGCTTCCACGCGAGCCCAGGTCTGAGGCAACAAGGCCCCAGCAGTCCCAGACCCTGAATAACAGTAACGATAACAACAACTACCAATGATGAACAAGCCCTTCTCTCCAGGTTCCAGGCATTCATTCCTCACAAGCACCACCTGAAGGGTGGTGAGCCCCATCTCACAGAGGAGGAAGAAGGCTCCTATGTGAATAAGCTGGAGCCCACAGTCTGATCCCTAATGGAGAGCATAAGGCAGCTCTGGAGTCAGAAGGATCTGAGTTCGAATCCTTTCTCCGGCACTTACGAGAAGTGGGCCCCAGAGTAACTCTTTGAGCCCCCTCAAACAGCCCTAAAACCCACTTCCAAGAAGCTGAGAGGATTAAGGGAGACTCCTGGCACACAGTAGGACCTCCATAAAGGGCTTTCCCTTCCTCTAGACCAGTCTAGAGAAGAGACCAAACTCCTTCCTGAAGTCCTCTCTACAAGAGGTGTAGAGACATGGCCACCAATCCCGGCCAGAGGCCATGGTCTTGGACACAGAAGTGACATGTACCTCATGGCCACGTTGCTCCCATCGATGACTATGGGTCTCAGGTCACTGCCCTCCTTGTCTTCCTCGGGTGGAGAAGTCTCCACGGTGGGAGCCTTGGGGGTGCCCCCACCCCGGGGGACCAGAGGCAGCTGAGGGCAGGGATCCGGCGATGCCTGGCGCTCCCGCTCGGCCGCTGACCCATGTTTCACCAGCTCCCCCAGCACTGTGTTGGTGTCTGCCTGGACGCCCAGCTTCTGCAGGACACTGTGGATCTCAGCAGATGAGTAGCCCAGCTTCCGGAAGAAGTCAACCTTCATCTGCAGCTCTGCAGTCGTTGCCTCCTCGGCCGTGGGCTCCTGGGCGGGCCTGGGGGTCCCCTGGCAGCAGCGGCGGTCTTCAAGTTCCCACAGGCTCATGGTGGGGCTGGCTTCCTGCCTGGGCCTCTCTTCACTGGCCACTCACAGCTCAGATTGGTGGAAGGCACTTTTCACAGCTCCTGTAGGACAACCAGGAGGGTTAGGGATGGGACTGGATTTCCTGCTCACCTCCTTTCCTGTCCCTCCCTCTCCATCCAACAATATGGGTGGCAGTATGCAAAGCCATCTTGGCCTTTTACCTCTGGTATCCTCTCAAAAGCCTTCCCAGCTAGAGAGCATCACTCCCATCTTATATAGGAGGAAAGTTCAGCTACAGACATTAAGAACATACTCAAGGTCATCCAGCTGTTAGCTGGTGACGCAAGGATTTGAACTTGGGCAGTCTTACCCCTCCTCCCACCCCATTCCCAGCACCCACCCCCGACACCCGCCAACCAGGGGACCCAGAAATCGTGGGAGGCCTCCGAGGACCTGACCGCGCCCCCACGGCAAACGGGGCGGGGCTCTCATGTGGAAACCCGCTGGGTTGGAAGTGCGCTGGAAGGGGGTGGCGGGGGCTTCCCCGTTGAAGCCATCGCCTCCTCGCGTCCGTCTGCCCACTGCTCGAAGCCCAGGCCGGGAGGCGCGGGGCCCGTGGCCGGACTCCCGGGCCGGGGGAGGGGAAGTTTCCAGGGCGACCCACCAGCGAGAAAAGTTGCTGGGAAACTCTGGTTGGCCTCCGGGCTCGGTGACGCGGAGGGCGTCCCGGCCCAGAACCTCGCTCTCGCCCGATTCCCACTCCGGACCTCGGTCTCCCAGGATCCTCCGACTTGGGCAAAGTTGGAGGAAGGCCCGGGGATCGGCAAGGCCGGAGTGGACTGGCCCCACGTCCCTCCCGCTCCGGTCGGTCTCAGCTCGAGCCCTTCCCACCCCCTCCTCCCCCCGCCCCGGAGGCCTGCTCCCCCTCCCAGCCGCGAGCGCCTCACCCTGCCGTGCGCCAGCCGCGGCCGGCGGCGTCTCCATGGGGCCGAGTCCCGGGGGCCAGGCCGCCAGCGACTTTATACGGGGCGAGTGGGCGGGCAGGTGGCGCCCGGGACCGTGACGCGGAAGCCGGGCAGGGGAGGCGAGAGCCGAGAGCCGGCTCGGGCGGCGAGGGGCGGAGCGGCCACCGCCCCTTCCTGCTCCGCCCCCGCGCCGCTCGCCCCGCCCCGCCCTGGCCTCCGGCCCCGCCCCCGCTGCCCCAGAGCAGCCGGCCCGGCCTGGAATGGGGGCGGGGGCGTGGGCCGCAGCCCCTTCCTCTGAACCTCTGGGCCCTGGCGGTGGGGAGATCTGCAGGGCAGGAGTGCACGGCTCGCAAGGCGTGAGGTAAGCCCGGGCTAAAGCAGGTACGCACATCGAGTCAGTCACGGGCGGACCAAGTGTACGGCTACACAGGCACAGGTCCGCGTACGTTCAGACCTAAGTGTGCAGAAGTGTACAGTCCGGGACGATCGAGTGAACTGGGTATACAGTTTGGTTCACACACGGTTGGAGGCAGAGCCATAGTTATCAAGACAGGTACACCCAGGCAAGTAACTTTTCACAGTGAGAATCAGGAACACTCAACAGGTACAGCGTGACTGGAACAGGTACACACAGAACTGGGGCCCCACCCAGGGCCAGGTACAGTTTTTTTCTGAAATCAGGACCTTGTCAGAATAGAAAGGCAGGTACAACCTGCCTTGTTCCAGCTGAAAAGACTTGCATCCAGGGCCAGGAGCTCCTATTCCAGGGCTCCAGGTGACACCTTTGTCGCTTTTGAAACCCCCAATGACTCCACCTAGCCAAGTCCCTGCTTTGTTGACTGGTCATCTTTAACCCCCCCCCCCCCCCCCCAAATACCTCTTCTTCTGTGCCTCCCAGGCACAGCAACCCCAGGGGCTGGCCTCCAAGAGAGGGAGAAAATGAAGCTGCCTCCGATGTTGCTCACCACCACTCCTGCCCAGTGCTGTGTGTGCCTTAGACCTAATCTTCACAACAGCCCCTTTTATAGTTGAGAAAAGTTCAGTGAAAAGTGCAGTATAGTTAGACATTTATTCATTGTAGTAACTCCTTTATGGTAGTAAAAATATTAAGTAATGAGTCCAGGTTAATAACCATAATGAAGATAAACCAACCACAGCGATAATGCCTGGCATTTATGGAGTACTCACTGGGTGGTGGGCACTGTGCCAACGCTGTGCAGACACTTCCGTGCCTTTGCATCTCCTATCTTGGCCAGGAGTGCCCTCCCCTTCTTCCCTCCCTGCTGCTGCCTGACCAATTCTATTCCTCTTTTTGATGATGTCACCTCCTCTGTGAGGCCTGCCCAGACTCCTTTGGTGCTGAGTTGCTTCCTCCTCGGTGCCCCCACAGCATCCTGCCTCTGTCCCTACGTGCGGGATTGTAATCGCTGGCCAGGGACCGCCTTCTGGGCCAGGACTGGGATGGGACTCCGCCTGTACTCCTGGGCCCCGTGCTCCCCAGCACTGTGCCAGAGGGAGCCGGCAGTACTGGGCGGCGATGAGTCACGCAGCTCTGTGTCCTCCCAGAGTGAGCCGCAGTCTCGCTCTCTTCCGGCTCATGAAGGCAGCTCTTTCCCAAGAAGCTGACTCTGTTCTGCAGAACCCAGGACTGCTCCTGGGGAAACCCTGCTCCAGTTGTAGCTGGAATGGCCTCAATTCCCAGGAGCCCTCTGGATCTAATGTGCCCAGCCTTTCTCCCTCCCCCAACCATTCTTTGCACACCTATCTTGCCAACTTCCTTCCTGGAGCCTTCTTGCTCTCCTGCCACCTGGCCAGCCTGGGTGGGGTCTGCAGAGGTTCAGGACTGGTCACCCATGGGTGGGGGATGAGGAGAGGCTGGAGAGGGAAAGGTCCCAGGAATTACCTTGGCCTTTGGAAACTTTCCCCCACAATGGCTCAGCGGGTAAAGAACCTGCCTGCAATGCGGGAGACACAGGAGTCTGAGGTTTGGTTCCCTGGTTTGGGAAGATCCCCTGAAGGAGGAAATGGCAACCCACTCCAATATTCTTTCCTGGGAAATCCCATGGACAGAGGGGCCTGGTGGGCTACAGTCCATGAGGTCACGAGGAGTTGGACACGACTGCAACTGAGCCCACCCGAGATGAAGAAGAGAGACTGGACCAAATATGATTTTTTTTTTTCTTGGAAGCTCACTGGGTAGCTCCGTCTGGGAATGACACAGGAGCTAGATCAATGCTCTAGGAATGGTGGGCAGGCTGCTGCGAAGCCTTGGCAGTGGGCTGCAGAGGTTCAGTTCCACAGGGCCTCCTGGAAATGCAGAAAGGGCCAGTTCCCTCCAGTGTTTTGAGGCTCCTAATATACTTTAAAAAGACTTGTCACACTCGAGCTATAAAAATTGAAGTATGTTTTAACATTTCATTGAACAAATTAACTCTTTCATCACCTGTTCAAATTCAGTGCAATGTATTTGGACTATTGACAAGACAATTGGAGGATTTGTCTTTAAAAATGTATTATTTCCTTGGAGAAATGGCTGATTTTCGGGCTGGGACAGGGAAAAAAGTGAGCTTGGAGCGTCCTGTGGTGCCAGAGTTAGGAAGTGGTCCAAACTCAAAAGGATAAGGGTGTGTCACAGGGCCTCAGGAGCTTGAAGCTCCCAATGGCCAAAGCTGCAACAATTAGAGCAATAAAATGGGTAACTGAGTGTTTGGTTGTAACCCAGAGTATAAAAATCCATATCTCTGAGTTAGCACTGATAGAAATAAATTATTGGATAAATAATTAACTGGAGGAGGAGAGACAAATCTTCCAAATAACATGTGGAGGTTCTCACTCCTCCAGGTTAATTGTCCCTTCCTCTTCGCTTGAATGTACACTGGGCTTGCATGCATGTGTGCTAAGTCACTTCAGCCATGTCTGACTCTTGGCGACCCTATGGACTGTAGCCCACTGGGTTCCTCTGTCCAAGGGATTCTCCAGGCTAGAATACTGGAGTGGGTTGCCATGCCCTCCTCCAGGGAATCTTCCCAAAGCAGGGATCAAACCTGCATCTCTTATGTCTGCTGCATTGACAGGGTTCTTTACCACTAGCTCCGCCTGGGAAGCTCCACACTGGGCTTGGTGACTTCTAAATAATAGAGTTAGGAGAGGAAACAATAGTAAGTTTACAGTGGAGACACCTGGCAGATACCACCTCGACCGAGGGATGGAAGTTACCCCCCTATCATGTGCCCCCGTCAGTAGGTGATGAGGTGCGTGTGAGCTCGGTTGCTTCGGTCATGTCCCACTCTTGGCAACTCTATGGACTGTAGCCTGCCAGGCTCCTCTGTCCATTGGATTTTCCAGGCAAGAATACTGGAGTGGGTTGCCATGCCCTTCTCCAGGGGATCTTCCCAATCCAGGGGTTGAACCCACGTCTCTTATGTCTCCTGCACTGGCAGGCCGTTTCTTAACCACTGTGCCAACAAGGAAGTCCTCAAACGCTGATTGAAGGACATTATGCAAAATACTTGACCAGGACTCCTCAAAACTGGAAAAGATCTCAAAAAGCTCGGAGAGACAGAAGCAGGCACAGGTCGGAGAACACAAGGAGACACCCCAGATGGATGCAGGGTGGCTCCTGGTTGGATCCTGGAACAGGGAGTGCATTAATGGAAGAGCTGGTAAAATCCAAGTAAGGTCTGGACATTTTTGTTTTTGTTCCGGCTGTACCACATGGGATGCAGCATCTCGTTTCCTTGACTAGGGATTGAACTCATAGCCCTCGCACTGGAAGTGTAGAGTGTCAACCACTGGACCACAGAGGAAGTCCCAGGGTCTGGATTTTAGTTAATAGAGATGTACCAATGTTGGTTTTTTTTCCTGGCTTTGACAAATGTACCACAGTGGTGTGAGATGAGGGAACTCGGTGTACTATCTTTGCAGTTCTTCTGTAAATTGAAAATTAAATCTGAAATTAAAAATTTATTAAAAAAAAAACAACCCTAATTTCACGGGTACTGTAGGTGGTCTGTTTTGGTAAGAAGTTCAGAAGCGTTTGTTCACGTCTGTTGGTATCTGTCTGTCTGTCTGTCTGTCTATCTCTCCTGTGGTTGAGTATTATCATTTGGAGATAGCCTCCAAAGGCTAAACATAGAGCCCTTTGGTCAATGAGGCCCTGGCCAGACCGTTCCCCTGCCACCCCTCTTCCCCCACTTCAGCCACCCCCTGCTCCCTCTTTTCTGAACCTTGAATGCTCACATTCTGGACTCTTAGAGCTGGAAAGCCCCAGAGAGACTGGTTAGCCCAGAATCTTGGTTTTATAGATGGAAAGACAAAGCAGGAAAGAGATTTGCATCTGGCCACATGGCAGGTTAATTTCGGCAAAGCTGAGAAAGGCTGCCAGGCTTTCTCCATTCCAGGCATCCCTGGGCCCCTTTGCCAGACACAATGGAGGTCAGACCTACACAGGTGCTCAGAGGTACTGGTGACTTACTTAAGGACCCGATAAGGGCAATGTCTTGTTCAAAGGAGTGGTCTTGTTCAGGTGTCTGTTGGAGGGAGCTGTTGCAGGGGACTCCTTTGGCCTCATCATGTGCTCCCTTAACCAGTGAATCCTCCCTGGTTTTGAAGTTCCAGAAAGAGACCGAGCTGAAGGTAGGCAAAAAGCGTGATCTGGCTTGTCCCCCCTCCCCGCTGCCTACTCCTCCTGGACACCAGAGCCATTGCAGGGAAAGGGCCAGAGAGAATCCTGTAAGGCCCTGACGGTGTGCAGAGGCTTGGGTCTCCAGTCCTGTGGTTGAACCCTCCCCAGTCTTTTCTGGGGGGGACAACTTTGGTGGTATTCTTGAAGATACCAGAACTAGCTTCCCTCGGGCCAGGAGAGGCCGGGCTAGGCTGAGGGGTCCTGGTGCTTACCCTGCTGTGTGGACATTCATGCCCTGTGGCCCGGGCTGGGGAGGGCCTGTTCCTGTCCTTTGCTGTCCACCTCACTGTGTTTGCATACCGAACCGTAATACTCTGGGGCGCCACTGCCTCCCACCCCACTGACAGGTCCCTGGGACAGGTCCTGGCACAGATGTTGGTAAACCTGTGGTGAGTCAGTGAGCCAGGCAACCGGGGTACTTCTGGGCATGTTTTGCTGTGGGCATCACTGTTTCATCCTCTTTGTCAAGTCCAGCTCATGGATGTCCCCTTGTATCTGAAAAAAGCAGGCATAGACTGGGAACTGGGGAGTCTAGGGTTCACCTGGGCCTCCAGCTGAGCCATCTCTGAAGGTCTGGGTGGGAGTAGAGAACTAGAAGTTTCAAAGATGAATTTGCATTTGGGCCAGGTCTAACCACAGCTAGGTTGACGTCTGTTCATGTGGCCAGCGTGGGCACCCACTTATGAGGTTGTCGTTGAGACCAGTTCACAAGGCCCTGGAGGTCACTAATGTGCAGCTCACATGCTGGTCAGAAGTTCTGATGGGCTGTTTGAGATATCGCTGGTTTATAAACTTGCCACAGGAAACAGGCTGGTGTCTCTCCAGCACACTTTGCCCGATTCCCCCTTCCTAATAGTGCTGGGAATTTCCCAGCCATGTGATCTGGTTAGAAATGACCCCATTCCAGATAACTAACAAAGACCTACTGTATAACACAGCAAACTCTGATCAATGTCATGTGGCAGCCTAGACGGGAGGGCAGTTTGGGAGAGAATGGAGACATGTACATGTGTGGCCGAATCCTTTTGCTGTCCACCTGAAACTATCACAACATTGTTAATTGACCATACTCCAAAACAAAATAAAAAGCTGAATAAAAAATTATTAAAAACGAACAAACAAAAGGCCCCATTCCAGCAGCAGGTCCTAACTGGCTTAAGCAAATCAATGTATCTTATCCTCTAGACTATGGTAATTGGTCAGGAAAGGTCACGTGACCCAAATCAGGCCAACCAGGATAATGAATCTCAATCCTGTGTCTTTTCTTTGTGTTAACTGGGCAGCAGGCTCTCTGTTTCTTACTGGTCACACGTGATAAAAGCAAGCAGTCCCAAGAGTTTCTGAAAGCCACCTTGTGACACTTCAGAGGAAGCAGAGACTAGAGACTGGAAGAACCTGGTCCTTAGTAATAGCTGCTGGATCAAGCCTTGCCTGAAGCTATTCCAAGTTCTAGACTTTTTATCTGTATAAGTCCATAAATTCTGTCAATCACAACCAAAAATATCCTTTATGATGGTAACAATAATTGCTTAATAGCTCTTAAGTATGTAATAATTGTCTAAATACAGCTTGGGGTTTCCCTGATAGCTCAGTTGGCAAAGAATCTGCCTGGAATGCAGGAGATCTCTGTTCAATTCTTGAGTCGGGAAGATCCACTGGAGAAGGGATAAGCTACCCACTCCAGTATTCTTGGGCTTTCCTTGTGGCTCAGCTGGTAAAGAATCCACCTGCAATGCGGGAGACCTGGGTTCGATCCCTGGGTTGGGAAGATCCCCTGTAGAAGGGAAAGGCTATCCACTCCAGTATTCCATCCATGGACTGTATAGTCAATGGGATTGCAAACAGTCGGACAGGACTGTGTGACTCACTTCACTTCACTTCAAATATAGCTTAGGGGATAAAATCTTACAAAGTATGAGGTCTGTGGGGGTGGTTTGGAAATAATAAAACGGTGGTGAAAAGGTCAGCAAACTGCTGATCCAATTCAACCTCTGCTATTCGTTGTTCAGTCGCTCAGTTGTGTCTGCCTCTTTGTGACCCCATGAACTGCAGCACGTGTGCCAGGCTTCCCTGTCCTTCACCATCTCCTGGAGTTTGCTCAAACTCATGTCTGTTGAATCAGTGATGCCATCCAACCATCTCATCCTTTGGTGTCCCCTTCTCATCTTACCATCAATCTTTCCCACCGTCAGGGTCTTTTCCAATGAGTCGGCCCTTTGAGTCAGGTGGCCAAAGTATTGGGACTTCAGCTTCAGCATCAGTCCTTCCAGTGAATATTCAGGGTTGATTTCCTTGGCACATGGTAAAACGAAGGCCCAGGGAGGTCATGAGATTTGCCTGAGGTTTTATAGCTGCTTGGTAGAGCCTCCAGACTCATTCTTGATGTTTAATGATAATAATTGGAATGCTTGAATTTCTGTGCATTTCCTGTGAAATCATGACTTTATGTTTTTCCTTCTTTTCTGTTTTTCCAAAAGGCAGAGAAAGAATGGCAGTAGTCTTCTTCATTCTGTAAATAAGAAGGCAGAAGCCCAGAAGCTTAAAGATTTGCCAAGATCACACAGAAAGGCAGGGGTAGAACTAGTCCCAGAAGCCAAATGTCCTGAATGTCACTCAGGGTCAGCTGCCTCCATCTGTCCCCTTGTGCTAGTCACCTCTGCCTCCTTTAGGGTAGAAGTGAAATGAAGGGCATGAAGGGGCCCCTTTTTCTAGCCTTGCTTCTAAACTGCAAAGTGATTAAAGAGGACTTTGAGTTGTATATTTGAAGGAGGTGATTCTCAACCCAGGCAGATGGTCCTCCCCACCCAACCTTAGGAAAACCAAGGCTCTGAGGCTCAGAGAAAACTTTGGTTATTTCTGTTGCCAGACCTTCCAAAAGGGAGGCTAGTCTGGAGAGATGGGAGGTTGCATGCCTGAGTTTCTGGCCTCCCAATCTATGTGACCACAGTTCTGACACCTACAATTCCTTCCTGGAAAGCCTTCCATGGTCCCCATCGTTTTCAGTAGCCACAGGATTGATATGCCCAGTTGCACAGGCAGTGCACTGCACAATTTGAATTATGATCTGAATGGCATCTCCTGGAGTTGTACAGTTCGCAGCTTACACAACCATACACAATGAGCCCAGGTTACATTTCTCAACATTTTTGAACACTCAAATTGTTTTCATAGTGATCAGTGACCTCACAAACCCTTTTTTGAATAAAAAAGATAATTTCATTTTTCTGCAAGATGAAGAGATATTTTGAGAAAATTTATTTTAGATCAATCTGATTCTAAAGATTGTATTAGAAAGTTTATATTTAACAAGATTTGTTATTTTAAAGGCTACTTTGGATCCTTTCCTATTTAATAAATGATGCCAACTTTAATAGAATTTAAATTAATTTTGTGAGGGAAAATTGAGATTTACAGACAAATGAATTGAAAATATCTTGTTAGTCTTGGTTTGGAGACTGGATGTATGCTGAAATTGTCATTATATATTGAAATTTAACTACATGCTATGAATTAAAAAATATATTTGTTTTCAATACAGAGGAGTTTAGAATTTTTGCATCTTGTGCTTCAATTTTTGTGATCTGTTTGGTTATTTTCAAAACACATTTTATGCCTTGTTTCCAAATGAAGAGCTAAGAGAGAAGATATCATCTCCTCCAATAAACCATTTCAGGTACGAATAGCTGTTATTTTGAAAGATGAAAAGCTAAAATGGCTATATTTTCTCTTTTTCCTGTGGTTTTTGAAGTACTAGAGGCATCTTGATGTTGTACATAGATTATTTTGTTTGTTTGTTTGAACAGGTGTTACATAAACAGTGTAAAAGATTCAAAACGTACAGGTGTGCTTTTTTTTAATGAGACATTTTACTTTTAAAAAATAACATGTTTATCTATTTATTTTGGTTGTGCTGGGTCTTAGTTGTGGCATGCAGAGTCTCTCATTGCTCATGTGGGATCTAGTTCCCTAGCCAGGGATCAAACCCTTCCCCCTTGCATTGGGAGCTTGGAGTCTTTACCACTGGCCCACCAGGGAAATCCTGGTACAGGTGTGTTTTGAGTAGAACCCAAATCTCCTTTCCATGGTCCTTAAAGTGATTCCATTCTTTGGAACAGCTGAAGTTAGCAATTCCTTATGTATCTTTCCAGATAGAATCTGTGTAGTTACAAGCATATATTTGCTCACATACCTTCTACTTTGTTTCTCTTTATTTTTATACAGAAGAGGCCCTCTCTATAACCAACTGCACCTTTTTTTTTTTTTTCACTTCCTAATAGACCTTTGAGATAATTCCAATCAGTATGTGTTATGCTGCCTCATTACTAAAATATTTTCAGCTGAAGAAGCTTCCATTGTAAGAATGTGCCATCCTTTATTTGGCTATATGTGACTGATAGACATTTAGGTTGTTTCTGACCTTTAGCTATACAAACAGCACAGCAAGTAGACAGCCATCTGCTCACCACGTTGCAACTGTGCAAATACAAAGCAGGATGAATTCATCTTATTGGGTCAAAGAATGTCGTAGGGACTTACCTGGTAGCCCAGTGGTTAAGAATCTGCCTGCGAGTGCAGGGTACACGGGTTTGACCTCTGGTCTGGGTGGCTCCCAACTACCTTGTAGCTCAGACGTTAAAGCGCCTGCCTGCAATGAGGGAGACGCAGGTTCGATCCCTGGGTCGGGAAGATCCCCTGGAGAAGGAAATGGCAACCTGCTCCAGTCCTCTTGCCTGGAAAATTCTATGGATGGTGGAGCCTGGTAGGCTACAGTCCATGGGTCACAAAGAGTTGGACACGACTGAGCAACTTCATTTTCACTTTCACTGGGAAGCTTCCAAATGCCTCAGGACAACTAGGCCCGAGAGACGCGACTACCGAAGCCCTCCTGCCCGAGAACGGTGCTCCACAAGAAGAGAAGCCACCGCAATGAGAAGCTGGAGCACTGAAACTACAGTGTAGCCTCCACTTTCCGCAACTAGAAAGCCCGCACACAGCACCGAAGACCCAGGGGAGCCAAACATAAGTCGATAAAATAAAATAAAATAAAATGAGTGCTTTAGTGTGCTAGGCTCCTGCAACAAAGGACTACAAACTGAGTAGTCAAGCAGGAGAAATGTATTTCACAGTTCGGGAGGCAGGATGTTTGCGATCAGATAGGGGCGGGGTGGCTCCTGAGAGCTGTCGGGGAACTTCTGTTCCAGGTCGCTCCTGTGGTTCCTGGTGGCTTGCTGACACTTTTTGGTGTCCCTCGGCTTGCAGCTGCATCGCCTCATTCCTGCCTTGATGTTCTCATGGCATTCTTCTTGTGTGCGTATGTCTGTGTCCAAATCTCTCCTTTTTATAAGAGGAACAGTCATATTGGATGAGAAGCCTCCTCCACCTGGTATGATCTCATCTTAATTCCATCTGTAATGTTCCAGTTTCCAAATAGTGTCATATTCTGAGGTCCTGAGGATTAGGACTTCAGCATGTAAATTTGGTGGTGGGGGACACAATTCAGCCCATAACAAAGGGTGTGTGAGCACTGACCTTTAGAAAAATATTGCTAAATTGCTCTTCATATATACTGTACCATTGCCCACCCACTGGCAAGGATGAAAATGGCCCATGTCACCATATCCTTGCCCCAGCGTGGTCACCAGACATTTGATCTTTGCTAGCCTAGTAGATGCAAAATAGTACCTCACTGTGTTTCACTTATTTGTAAGTGAAGACGAAGGTTCTCTTTTCTTACATTTAAGGTGGATTTGGACTTTGAGGGGTGGCCAATTGTTTACATCCTTTGCCTATTTTTCTATTGAATTATTGGTCTTTTATCCTTATTGATTCATAGGAGCGCTTTACATACAGATAAGGAAAATTAGCTCTTTGTCATAGATTTCAAATATTTTCCTTTGCCATTAGTCAGTTGTCATTTGACTTTATATATGTGTTTCTTTTTTCCTTAACTCAGGAAAACTTTTTCAATTTTGTGTAGAGAAACAGATCATTTTCTTTTATGGTTTAGGGGTTTTCTGTGATACCTAAGAAGGCCTTTTCCACTCTAAGATTATGACACAAATTTGCCCATTTTTCTAACACATGTATATATATATACTTTTATTTAAATTTTTTATTTTTTTAAATTTATTTTGGCCAAGTGGTACTTCTTGCAGGATCTTATTTCCCTAACCAGAGATCGAACTTGGACCTCCATCAGAAGAAGTGTGGAGTTCTACCCACTAGACTGCCAGGAAATTCCCACATATATAGTTTTTAAAAAATGTTTTGGAATTAGTTTTGGTGCAGGTGTAAGGTAGGGGCCCAATTTAGTTATCATGATGGATACTTAGTGGTCCCAACAGTGTTTATCAAATAACAGTTGAGAATTGTGATCAGACGTAAGCATTGTGTAAACAAGAGGAATTTGTAGAAATATTTTCTTTTTTATTTATTTATCTTTTATGCCAGGGTCTTTAGCTGCAGGCATGTGGGATCTAGTTCCCTGACCAGGGAACCCATGCTCCCTGCATTGGGAGCTGGAATGTTAACCACTGGTCCCAGAAATATTTCATTAATAGTTTTTCCCTATTAACTTTTATTTCTATTTAAGCATCAAATTTTGTTTTTTAGGATTTTTGTCTTTAACCAGTGATTTCTCTCATGGGTATGGTCTATAAATTTTTTGTTGTAATAAAAACAATTTAAAATCGTTTCATAGGTAAAGCTACACCAGGAGCTGTCTGTGTTCAGCTAAGTGATAAGAGGACTGAATAACTGCAAGTCACTATTTGACAAGCCCTCTTGTCTCTCAAGCCATTCCCTTTAAACAATACAAACTTTCTTTCTTTCTTTTAATGTTTATTTGGCTGCACCGGGCCTTAGTTTCGGCATGCAGGATCTAGTTCCCTGACCAGAGGTTGAACCTGGACCCCTGCATTGGAAGCATGATGTCTTAGCCACTGAGTCAGTGGAAGTCCCTACAAACGATTCCTTAGTCGATTAAAATATAAAACCTGAAACAGAAGCTAGTATTGCATTTAAAGACACGAATCCCCTGGGAAAACTCAAGCCCTGGTTGATTCATCTGAGGGGGTTAAGAGTTTAAATCCTGACTCACTGACTTCCGGCCCTGACACCTTGGGTAACTTGCTTGACATCTCTCTGCCACATTTTTCTTCATCTACAAAATGGGGAAAACAAAAAGAGAAGGTTTGGTAGGGCCTGAAGTTTCTGCAGTTTAGGCGGGGGCACCTCTTAAAAACTACAAATGTGATGTGAAGCACTGTCCCTGTAGGTTCTGGGGGGAGCCTCTCACTTGCAGATTAAAACCTTTTAGCTTCACAGCAAACCTCTGAAAATAGCATCTTTTTCAAGGGCTGTTGGGAATATGGAATGAAGCCATGTAGCTCTGGTTCTGGGGCATGGTGGGCCTGACTCCCAGACTAACTCAGGTGTGTAAGAAGCATCACTTTATTTACTTACAAAAACCTGCCTGAAGTTCTGATGCCAAGCGTCCCGATTCCACCAAGCTGGCAAACACCTTCATTTCAGTTAGTCATTCTTGAAGCTTTTACTCCACCTCACTCTGAAGGCATATTGAAAAAGGAGGGGCAGGGGACTATTTTTCTGTGACCATCATTTGTCTTTGATCATCAGTACCCACACAGATACCGCCACAGACACCCTTACAGACTCATAGACACACACATGTCCTAACTGAAGCATCTGCTATTCCTTGCTGAATTCCCCTTCAACTTTCAACTCTATATTGCTTCTGATCCATGCGTGGGACTTGGGGATCTTGGAGAGGTGCCCTAGGAGTGCTATTTAATAACTTATAAGAAGACCACTGTTGGGGGCCCAAATGGCTCTATTCTGCATCATATCAAAGGTCCAGCTCTCTGAAGAGGCAATGCACCATTGGGGCTGAGAGCACTGGACTGGGTCCCAGACAGAACCAGGTTCAAATCCGGCAAAGCCTTGTTTTTCTCATCTGCAGAATGGGGAGGATGATAATGTTTCCCTCACAGAATTGGTGAGTCATCAACATCGAGGTTAATTAAGGTTAAAGGCTTGGCATAGCATCTCCCACACTGTACACAAACTCTAGTGCTAGAGATCGCCTCTTCACTTTTCATTAGTAGATGAGGTAACTCAGTCCCAGAGCCACTGGCTGGCTGGGTGAGGTCACCATGCAGCATTCTGTAAACAGTGGGGGTAATGGTGCAGAAAGCATGCTTATTCGATTTGCAAATGACTTAAAACTAGGTCCGGGAGCTGTTTTTTTTTTTTTTTTTAAACATTTATTTATTTGAGCTGGATCTTAGTTGTGGCACATGGGACCCAGTTCCCTGACAGAGATAGAAAGTGGGCCCCCTGTACTGGGAGTGCAAAGTCTTAACCACTGGGTCACCAAAGAAGTTCCAGTGGCTGGTATTTTAAATGACCATACTAGGGTTCAAATGGAGAAGGCAATAACACCCCAGTTCAGTACTCTTGCCTGGAGAATCCCATGGATGGAGGAGCCTGGTAGGCTGCAGTCCTTGGGGTCTCGAAGAGTCGGACACCACTGAGTGACTTCCCGAATTTCACTTTTCACTTTCATGCACTGGAGAAGAAAATGGCAACCCACTCCAGTGTTCTTGCCTGGAGAATCCCAGGGATGGAGGAGCCTGGTAGGCTGCCGTATATGGGGTTGCACAGAGTCGGACACGACTGAAGCGACTTAGCAGCAGCAGCAGGGTTCAAAAGCACCTAAAGCAGGTGAAAGGATAGACTAAACCCCCTGAAGTAAAACAGAATAGGGGTGGATGTAAAATGAAAAGATTTTGCATGAAAAAGGTTTTGGCTGAAGTTTCAGTACAATCCCATGTTAAGATGGCAGCCCCCAATCTAATGTGACCTCAGGCAGCATCTCTGGTGGTATAGATTGAGGATGAGAGAGGTGACAACTGGAAGGTTGGGTTCAATTCTGGTTGCCGTACTTTCGAGGGTACAGGAGAGACCAGAGTGCAGTTTGTGGAGGGGCAAAGGATAGCGAGATGCTTGCCAGGTAGCTCAGTGGTAAACAGTCTGCCTGTGAGTACGGGAGACATGGATTCGATCCCTGGATCGGGAAGAGCCCATGGAGAAGGAAATGGCAACCCGTTCCAATATTCTTGCCTGAGAAATCCCATGGACAGAAGAGCCTGGTGGGCTACAGTTCATAGAGTCACAAAAGTGTTGGGCATGACTTAGCGACCGGACAACAAGAGCAAAGGACAGTGAGGAATGGGAGATAATGACTTTGAAGAAGAGACTCAGAGGGGCAGAGGTGGGAGCAATAGTAACTCTGCCTGGCTCCAAGGGCAGAACGTGGAGATGACAAAGCACTGAGAACCAACTCCCACAGTGAAAGTGATTGTGTTCGGAGGCAGTGAGCACCCCATCACTGGTAGTATGCAAGTGGAGTCAGGAAAGGATTCCTGCTTTGAGCTCCTAGTTTCAGCAAAAATACTAGGCTGTACTGATAAAACCACCCTTTGTTGGCTATATATACACATATTATAGTCAACAAATATGTAATCCATATTTTCCCTATTTTAAGGTGTACTTTATAAAATGAATATTTCTGAAACTGGGACTGTCTTAAATCAGTGTGTACGCTTCATGCACAATGCATCCTTCTTTTTGAAAAGTTGTTATTTAAGCTTTTTTGAATCAGCAAAATGAAGTGTGCACTTTGGGAAGTTGTTCTGACAATCTGTATTTCATCTTACATTTGCCCTATTAGAATGCATGTCTTGACTTTACAGAAATCTATCTAAATAAATGATGTGTATGAAAAAAAAAATCCAACTTTCTTAGTGAAGCCATACTCAAATCTATTGAATCCAGCAGCAGGTGACATTCTACCTTGTTGCTGCCATCCTGGCATCAGAAATGGAAGCGAGACAGGCTATTAAATCGGCTTTTAACAGATTCGGAACAGAAGGTTCTTGGCTAGGGGAAAAAAATTCCACTTATCAAGAGATGTTATCCCTTCAAAGGATGAGAAACTATTTCATCATAAAGGGAGTTTGGAGGGAGCTTTTTGTTCTGCGAGGACAACATCTGGATTTGAATATGTCCATCCTCAAAAGGAGATTTTTCTCATAATGGATCGGACTCAAAACACTCAGAGCATAAGGATCGGTGCTTTTTCAAAAGGAGACACTTGCGGAGGCGCGCGGGGGGCCCTCGTGTCTCCGCAGCGCCAGCTCTGGAGGTCCAGGAGGGCCCCCGCGCCCTTGACTAACTTTCACACTGAAAGCCTCTCCATCATCTTCTACCTCCCCACCCTACTCCGGGAATTTGGGACCTGAATTCATTTAAAAACATTTGTGGTTTCAGGAGGCTCTCTTTAAAAAAAAAAAAATCTGCCAAGGATATATTACCATGAAAGACCATTTGAGAGGCTAGAAAGAAGGAAGTCAGGTCAAGGCCGGCGCGGGCTGTGCTGTAAGTTTGGATGCTACGCGGAGCCGGGCCACCTGTGGACCACCCAGGCGGACACATGCCCGCCGACGCGGGTTTGAATCCCGGCTCTGCGGCTCCCTTCCACAGCGACCTTGGGCGAAGTTGTGTAACCTTGCGCCCTGCGACGCTCCTTCCTGGAGCCTAGAACTGGAAAGAAGCCCCTGGAAGCCCTGAGATCAGAGATGACGCGAGCCTTCGCAGGCGATGACTAGGCAGAACCCGTCGCCACTCCCTTTCCCGCGTCCCGGCCGCTCTGCGCGGGGGTGTCGCCTCCGACCAGGTGGTTCCGGCTCCCGCAGCAGCTCTCTCTAGGTCCGCGCGCCCCAGAGCCCCCCGGGGCCCTCCAGACCCTCGGGGCGCCTCGGCTAACACAGCCCGATTTCTAATCACAAGGCCCTTGGGCCGGGCTGTGGCGCCCCCTCCCGGTAACGGCAGGGAGGCGGTGCACGGAAGACGTCATTGCCACATTTCAACCAAAGGAAGTCCTTTCTGGGGTCCAGCCTCAACCTCTCGCGGGGGCGGGGCGCGGGGGAGGGGGCGTTTGCAAGAAGAAAGGTCATAGGGAGCTCAATAGTCCCGTTGCCAGGCTAGGCTGGAGACCACCCTGAGGCCCAAATGGAAGGAACCACCTGGAGGAGGACCCCGCCAGCATGTCTCTGCTGAAAGAGGCTTTTGGGGAGCCAGGCTAAGCATTATTGTGCTGGGCGGGTGCGAAGGTGAGGGGGTGGGTACGAGGGGTGGAGGTATTGGGGGGGGATGGTGAGGGGGCGGTGCATGAGTGAAGATCTCAGCTGGGCTGTGGGAAGGACGGAGGGGCCCCAAAGGAAGGATTGTAGCTTAGGGCTTTTGAGAAAAAGGAAAAAAAGGACGAGGAAGGGAGCCTGTGCCTGAGGGAGGGATTTGGTGCAGCCCCCAACTCACTGACCTGGTCTGCTTCTGCCCCGTCTCCTGGGACAGATTTTATCAGTGTCTCAGCAGTATTGGGGAGGACTTCAGTGAGGCATTTTTCTTCATAAAGAAAGCAAGAGGGACTCGTTAAACCCCAGGCAGAATGTCACAATGATGAGAGATGCTGAACTTCAGAATTAGAAGCAGGGGTGGGTGGGGTGGACCTTACCGTGGAGGCAAGCCCCCAGGTGAAGTGGGGTCCAGACAAAAGTATGTGGCGCCCCTGAAACTACCTGTCTGTCTGAGGGGCCTGTGCCTAGGGTGAAGTCCTTGGGGGACCAGAGTAGAAAGGCCTCTAATGAGGTCCTTGGTGATTCTCACCCTTGGGGATAGGATGGGCCTGGACAGGTGAGAATGGGCTGGGGGAGAAATCAAGGTTTAGAGTCATTGCTGACCCCCTGCTGCCCCACTTGACAAAGTTATCTTCCTTCAACCACTCAACTTGCCTCTTCCCCAGACAGTTCCCAGAGAGGCCTCACTGCCTGCCCCGCCCACCCCAGTCCCCCTGGTGCTCCCATCACTCCTCTCCTGCGATGGCGGCTTCAGGCTGTCCTCCCCGCCGGGGTGTTGTGCTCCCTCCCGCCTCTCTCCCAGCACCCAGCATGCTGCCCAGCGCATGGCTGGCACTCAGTAAATACCTGATGACTTCAGTTGATTTGAGAAGGGCCCCAGTTCCTCCTTGGCTTTAGACTAGATTTGGGAAGGCAGAAGAGGAGGCTTGAGAGGTAGTGATCTGGGCTGTCCATCCTCTCTCTGAAGGGCCCTGTTTCAGAGCCTGATTTCCCAGGCAGGGTTACCCTCTCCCTCCATGAGAGCCCATCCTCATGCCACCTTAGGCGCCCAGCCTGGCCCCCTCCTCATCCAGCTTGGCCTCTCATTTCCCACCCTGGGCCCATCCCCTCCACGTGACTCACCCCTCCCTTCCTCACTCTGCTCAGCCCCTGACACCCCCACTGGGCTGCCCTGTGTGTGGAGCCCCCTTACCCCATTTGTGCTCCGACACTCAAGGCCAGGCTGTCCCTCTGTGACAGTCGCTCTCTGTACCAGGCTGCCCCTCCTACATGGACCCCTCCTCGCTCTGCTGTGACACCCCTTCTCGTCCACCGTGTTTCCCCCACCCCTACGCTGGGATCTGCCCTGCTCTGCTGCCGCTGATGGTTTTAGGAACGAAAGGTTCAGGAAGGACAGAAGAGAAGAGAAGGAGCAGAAAAAGTATTTTAACAATGGAAATTTTTGTGCAAGCAAAACCTTGGAAAGAATATATAAAATAGAGCCGCTCTGGAGCCTCACCCACTTGGTCCCACTCTCGGAACTGTCATTAAATCCTTAGGTGGGGGAGACTGTTTCTTGGTGTACAATTTGGGAAATACTGGAAGAATTCTGCCTAAAATAAAAAGGATGTCGCTTTGCAGCTTCTTAGATGTCCTCTTTGAGCTTTTCTGAGAAGGTGACTTCTGCCAATGGGAGGATGGAGCTTGGGGGCCAGCCGTTTTGCTGCTGCCTGGGGGATGGGTCTCTGAGGGGGCTGGAAGGACCTCTGCAGGTATTGGGGGCCTGTGGGAGGTGGATCAGGGTCTGCAGGACAGGGGCTGTGAGTTACACCACCTCTGTGTGAGGAGGTACAGGCCCCACCACCCCCTTCCCTGCCTGTGCCCCTCTGTGACCCTCTGTGTCCCCATCTCTGGTCACCTCCGGGAAGAGAACCAGAAAATTCTACTTCGGTGGCTTAAGCAGATGTCAGTGACCTCCCGATGGTTCTCATCACACCGTGAGCAACACTTTACCGTTTGCAAAACGGTTTCACATCCAGTCGTGGGTTTGATCTGATCTCTGCCGCCGTTGGTAGATAGTGCTGTGGTTAATCCCTCCTCCCCCATCTTCTCCGGAGAGAAGAGGAAGTTGAGGATCGGGAGTTGCGTAAATTGCCCCAGCGGCAGAGAGGAGGCCTGGAATCCCAGACTCCATTCCCAGTACCTTCCGGGCACTGTTGGCCTTTCCCAGGCCTCTCCCCACCCCGTCTCTTTATCACACTTATTGAGGTAATGAGCTTCTTTAGGACACGACCGAAGCGATTTAGCAGCAGCAGCAGCAGCAGCCTGAGCCAAGTGTGAGGTTAGGGTTTAGGCGTAGGATTCTGTGATCGGGCAGAAAACAGGTCAAGAGTCAGGACCTGTTTCCCAAAACCCCGGGGGCAAGCTCCAAGGCCCCCTCACTGGAGTGGGGGTTTGGAGTAGGATGATCACATAATTAGTCATCCAGATTAGGACACTTTCGAGAATGAAAGGGAGCACTGTTAATAGTGACTTCATGGCAGCAGCGCTGAACAGGGAGCTGAGGTCACTATTATGGGACCACCTGCCCAGCCTCTTCTTCATCTTCACAGCCTCAGACCTCCAGACCTGAAGCAGAACAGCGGCCATTCACTGGGTGCTCCTTAGAGCTTATTTTATTAGAGCTCCATGAAAACGTGTGGCTGATCCACTTATTGTTCCCATTTTATTAATTGAGAGACTGAGGCCCAGAAGACTCTTGCCCCCAAACAAACAACTGGTAAGTGATGGAGCTGGGATTTGAACCTGAGGAGTCTGGCTTACTTTGAGAAGATTCTATTGATAATAACATTTTAATGAATTGATTTGGCCCACAAGAATTGGCAGGGAGTGGGTGTTCCTCCATCTTTCATCAGACCTCTCCCCCTCCCCCCCATCTCCCTAAGCTGTCTTTAGCTCAAGGACATCATTAAAAGGACCTTGGAGTGATGAGGGGCTGTGTGGACAAGGATGATCAACTGGGAATGGAAACATAGTGGCAAAATGAGTGTAGTAAAAGCTGACATTTTTTTTGGCTGCATCTCATGGCAGGCAGGACCTTATTTCCCCAAACAGGGTTTGAACCTGTGCCCTCTGCAGTGGAAGCATGGAGTTTGAACTACTGGACCATCAGGGAAGTCCCAAAGCTAACATTAAATAAGCACTTACTGCATGCCAAACTGTTTCAAGTGTTCTCAGTGTATGAGCCTGTTTCATCCTCACAACCACCCTATGAACTAAGTAACATGATTCCCATTTTACAGATGAGAAAACTGAGGCCACTTGCCCTCCATTATATAGTTGGTGTGCCAGGGCCACCCAGTTGGCTTAATCATCATGCAGTTTGCCCCTGAGGAAGAGGAAGCTGCTGGCCCAGTGGTGGAGTCCCTCCAGCCTGCTTCCTCTAGGTTTTAGAACTTGGAAATTCTGTGTTGGTGGCTGAAGCAGATGTCACTGACCTCCTAATGGTACTCATCAGACAGGGAGCAACACTTCACAACTTTCAGGGACGGGGAGAGTCCATGGTCCAGCCTTCTGGGGGTGCCAGCTAAAGGTGTTCACTGATTCCTCCTTCTGCTCCCCCATCTCCCTGCAGAGGGAGAAGGTGGGCAGAGGTGGAGCCTGATCTCCTCCGCCCTCCGTGGTGGCTCATTTTCATTCATTTTCTTTAAATGTGTCTTGCTCTGTTTTTAAGTCTAATTTTTCAGCTTCTTTTTTATCTTCACTCAAGTTGCTTTAATGAAATGAAAATGTGTCTGTTTCCCTCTGCTGGAGCTGCCTGGGGAATTTCAATATAAAACAAACAAGTTGGCTTTTAAAATTAAAATTTTATGGGTGGCATTTCCTCACTTAATGAGAGGCACAAAAGGCTGGAGTAAAACCAATTAACACGGGGTTGGGACTCGGTGTTCAGCAAAATTAAGCAGCAGGAGCACGGTGTGCTGGGAACCATTAGGGTGGGGGCTGGGGGAGACGTGCTGACAGGCAGCGTGGAGGGCGGTGGCCACCCAGGACTCCTGTGCTCCCTGGATGGGCCTGCAGACGTCTACATGCAGCCCTCAGCCCCCAGCCCCTGCCCCCAGCACCCCATGCCCAGGTGCCTGTGTGCACACCTGTTCTGTACATTCACATGACCGGCGAGTGTGTGGATGAGCAGACGGGGCTGGGGATGGCTGCTTTGGATTCCTGGGGTCCTGGACACCAAGTCTGGACAGGTGTCCTTGAAAGTAGTTAAGGTGTCCGGAAAGGCCACTCGAGAATTAACGCCCCCAGGACAGCAGGAGTCCAGTCCTGTCTTTACCCACAGCTGTGCCCCAGGGCCCAGACAGCCAGGAGTGGTGTAGGCGCCCCACGAATGCACGGTGACTGCACGGATGACTTCATTTGGGCAAACACTATTAATGGAACTCAACAGTGAATCACTCAGAGTCCTTATCGCCCAGCACAGGACTCTCTTCGTTGTTGTTAGCAATGGCGAAAATGCCACAGGATCCCAGGCAGGAGGGGGCGTTGTGGTGGCACTACCGAGGGAGAATGGCTTTATGATACCAGCAAAAGCGTGAATGGAATGAATTGCTCCAGACAGAAGACAGCAGGCTGGGGGGGTGGCAGGACCAAAGGTCTGGGAGTGAGAGCTGGGCACAGCTGAATCTGGCCAGAAAGTAAGGTGTGTGCAAGCAGAGGACTCTGGGGAGGTCACAGGCTGCCAGGGTGTGAAGAGTTGGAGCTTTGACTTTACCTCATGGGCAGTGGGGAGCCCTTGCAGGTTCCCAAAGCTCAGAGGTGGTTTCTGGGAGACCTGATTCCGGAGGCTGGTGGGAGGGAAAGGAAAAGTCCAGGCTGGCTGGGTTGGCATTGGTTCAGGTTGAGCTGAGGAACTCATGCTGGGGAGTCAAGGGGCTGGTGGGGCCTTTCCGCCTGCAAGGCAGGAGACCCCAGTTCAATTCCTGGGTTAGAAGATTCCCCTGAAGAAGGGATAGGCTACCCACTCCGGTATTCATGGACTTTCCTGGTGGCTCAGATGGTAAAGAATCTGCTTGCAGTGTGGAGCCCTGGAGGAGGAACAGGTGGGGAGACTGGGGGTATTTAGTGTGGTAATGCCAGCCCACCCCCCAGGCATGGACCTGACTGTGCTGAAGACACAGGAAGTAGACTTCACACGGACATTTACAACCCGATTCTGTAAATTCCTGGCCTTGATGCCGTAGCCCCCAGGGGCCCCTGGGGAAAACAAGCCTCATAGCTTCAGAGAAAGGGCCTGGGCCACCTCTCCGGTTCCCTTCATTTCCATCCCCCCCCCCCCCCAACCCCCTCCTCCCCAGAGACTCCTTCTGTCCTACACTGGGACAGCTTTCTCCCCACCCTTTCTGCCCTCTGATCCCCGATTCTGTGGAGAGAGTCATTCTGGTTACTAGAATCCCCAGAGTGGCGATAAGGTGGGGAAAGCTGAGTGTCCCACCTGCTCTGAGCCAGGACATGTAGCTGGTTGCTATGGCCACCACCAGCATCCTTAGTGTTCCCCAGTTAGGCCTTTGGACCCGCAAATTCTCTCCCAGACAGAGTTCTGCAGGCCCCAGACAGACTTCCAGCAGGCATGTGGACACTGGGGGCTGGGTCCTGGCTCTTGGGAAAGTGTCTTTGAAGGAACCTCTCCACCTGCAAGGCAGGAGACCCCAGTTCAATTCCTGGGTTAGAAGATTCCCCTGAAGAAGGGATAGGCTACCCACTCCAGTATTCATGGACTTTCCTGGTGGCTCAGATGGTAAAGAATCCGTTTGCAATGTGGACACCTGGGTTCAATCCCTGGGTTGGGAAGAGCCCCTGGAGGTGGGCATGGCGACCCACTCCAGTATTCTTGCCTGGAGAATTCCCATGGACAGAGGATCCTGGTGGGCTACAGTCCATGGGGTCGCAAAGACTTGGACATGACTGGGCAACTAAGCACTGAGGTTGGAGGAAATGGCTTCCTTATGCAGGTCTGTGTTGTTCTGATCTGTGCCCATTGAAGGGTCCCGCTGAGGCCAGTCTGAGGATCCTGGTGAGGGTCCCTTTGAGATCAATCTGAGAAGTCTGAGGTTTATTTGTAAGTCTCTTTGAAGGCTGTCTGAAGGCCTAAAGACTGGGTTGGCCTGAAGGTCAGTCGTGTAAAACCAATAAAAACAGCCTGAGGCTAAGGGTGACGTTGACCCTTTTCCCTCCATGAAATTAAAAGACGCTTACTCCTTGGAAGGAAGGTTAGGAGGAGAAGGGGACGACCGAGGATGAGATGGCTGGATGGCATCACTGACTCGATGGACGTGAGTCTGAGTGAACTCCGGGAGTTGGTGATGGACAGGCAGGCCTGGTGTGCTGCGATTCATGGGGTCGCAAAGAGTCGGACACGACTGAGCGACTGAACTGAACTGAACAAAGAGAGTAAATCTGGCCAAGACTGCAGGGAGTTCTTATGGCCCAGGGGCTGGTGGAGAGGCTGATGCCTTTCCTTTGGTGATGGATGCAATTTATCCCAAACCACAAAAACAGGTGACCAGAACCCCCATTCTATCCCAATAAGCAGCTGGCTGATCTTGACCAATCTGGCAAAGGCAACACACTTCTTGAGGACCACAGCACCTGCCGTCTTCCTGGGGAGAGTGACACTGTGTGCCCTATCTGAAATGGACTTTTAAGTATGAATAGGAGCTCACCTACTGAACAAGGTGGGAAGGACCGAATTGACTGAGTGGCACTGGTGGAGACATAGAAACGTGGAACAGTTTTCTGTGGGCCAAGAGAACTACAAATATACCAGTTTCCCTGGAGTTAAGAACTTGCAAGAGCTAGCCATCCAAGTATCAAACAAAATAAAGTGAGAGAGAAAGTGAAAGTGTTGGTCGCTCAGCTGTGTCCGACTCTTTGCAACCCCATGGACTACAGCTTGCCAGTCTCCTCTGTCCTAGTGGGTAGCCGCTCCCTTCTCCAGGTAACCTCCCAGGGATGGAACCCGGGTCTCCTGCATGGCGGGCAGATTCTTTACCATCTAAGCCACCAAAGAAAGCCTGAAGGAAGAGAGAGGGCCTTGCAAACTATTGAGTGCTACACAAAAAGAGGCCTTGCTGTTATCACCCGGCTTTCTTATTTGTCGTGGGAACCGAATGGCTCGGAGTGTGTGAAGTTGCATTGTAAACTGGGAAGTATTTGTGAAAATGTTAATTAAAATATTTACAGAGTAGGTAGATTAAGTGTGAGAATGTGGAGATGGAGTAGACAATTAAAGTATCTGCTAATTTCTCTCTTGAATTCACATTTTATGCAATGTTTGTAAACTGAGAACGCTAATTGCTTTTCTCCCTCACACCTCTTTTCAGATGAATACACTGTAAGAGAGTTATAGTAGCTATTAAAAATATTGTCAATTTCCTGGTAGATCAGTTGGAACTCTTTATATTAACAAGTTAACAGAATATGACTCTTTATACTCAGAGTTAACAATGTAACTCTTTGCAGCTCTTGCAAGTTAACAAGCAAGGCTTCCCTGGCAGCTCAGTGGTAAAGAATCTGCCTGTCAATTCAGGAGATGCAGGTTTGATCCCTGGGTCAGGAAGATCCCCTGGAGAAGGAAATGGCAACCCACTCCAGTATTTTTGTCTGTAGAAGCCCATGGACAGAGGAGCCTGGCAGGCTACATTCCATGGGGTCGCAAAAGAGTTGGACACGACTTAATAACTAAACAACAACAGAAGGCCCAGAGCAAGCCAGCTCACCCAATAAAAGGAATGGGTAATTTTTTATGTGATGTGAAGGTCCAAAGGTATCACAAACCTCAAGATGAGTTTGATTCAGGGTTTGTTAATCCTGATGCTGAGGCCTGTTTCTCCGTGTTGGATACTGGTACTTTCTAGGTCTCTTCCTCCAAATCTTGGGAGAGAAAGGGGCATCCCTTTGGCCAACCATCCGACCAATTTCCTGAGCATCATGTCTGTTTGGACTAACTTGGGTCATGGGGGTGGGGAATGCCAGGGCCTCTTTGGCATAGGTTTGGATCAAGTGTCCATCCCTAAAGCAATCACTGTGGGACATGAGAAGGTGGAAGGGGCACCCACCATACCTGGCCACTCAGGTGGACCCCTGGGCTTCAGGCATGCAGACCTGGAGTTGTGTTCAGTTTCTGCCTTCATTGCTGTTTCAGCATCGAAATTCTCTCTCCTTTGGCAGGCATGATACTGGCCCAGGCCTTGTCCCATCACCTCACATTTAAATTACCACCATTGTGGTTTTTGTTGTTGTTGTTCAGCCACTTAGTCACTAGCCTTTCTGCTTGCCAGCACATTTTTCTTGATAGCTGCTCAAAACCTTTAATCATAGCAAAGAACGCACGTTACAGCCAATGTGAGGAGACAGGAAGCATGATTACAAAACTCAGCTGTGGGAAAATTAACCTCGTTTGCCAAAAACCCAATTGGATCGCTAGAAAACCCGGTAAAATTAACTCAAAACAATTAACTGTGGCAAATAAAAGAGTTTTGTGAGATATTGCAATCAAAATAAGAAAAATAAGAAGCAAGCTCTTTTCTGTAACAACAACAATCAGTTTAAAAAAAATGTAGCAGATTATCTGGAGAAGAGGGTTTTTACTTCTTTGTAATTTCATGAGGAAGCTCACTTGGGGATAGTTGGTTTCTGGAAATAACGTTGGTTTCTAGAGGTGGAGACACACTTGACCTTGAATTAGACCCCTCCCCGCCTCCTTTTAAAGAACATCACTAGGATGAGTCCATTATACAAGGAAGGTAAGTAACCACCGGTTTTTCTAGAAAGAGGCCCGGAAGAAGGAAATCTAGGTGCAGGAAGGCAAACTGAGATGGTAAATATTCTGTTTTGTAATGACTGCATTTAAGCAGTTTGCTCTAGAGGTGACCTGATTTTATTGCCTGGGATAGGAGCAGAGGGGAACAGGGATTTTTCAGATAGAGAGAGGGAGAGGGAGGAGGCGAGAAAGGGATGGGGAGAGAGAGGGAGAGGGATGGACAGAGGAAAAAGGGGGAGGAGGAGAAGAAGGGGAAGAAAAAAGAGACGGGGAGGGGAGCCAGGAAAAGGTGAGATGGCAAGCAACACTCCAGGAGTGTGCGTGGGACACCTCAGCACCTATCTATCTTCCCCAGTTGTCTAGGTACACTTCTTAAAATGTCGTGAATATAATTCTCAGGCAATATAAAGTGAACACAATCAAAATATTATTTAACTCAATGAGAACTGAGCAAAGCTGATTCAAAGGAGGATATGAGAAACTCATATTCAGAGGAGAATATGAAAAGCAATGATGGAATATGATGACTAGATACAAAATTGGTTAAATTCCTGTAAGGCAACACAACCGTAACCTTTGGGGTTATTTTCTCTTCTGGATGGAAATCATTTGCACCTTATCAGTTTTCTACAAGTGAGCATCTAACTTTACAGATCTGATCAATAGTAATTAGAATGTCAAACAAAGCTGCAGGCCCCAGAGAGTCAGCTGACTCTAGACCACCTTGTTGGCCAAATCACAGGATGGGGCGAGAACTCAGCTATCTTTTTGCCAATTTCCAAGTTTTGAATAGGATTAGCGGAAGGGAATCTCATAGAAGAATATACTTTGCACAATTGAGTTTGAGTGTTCAGGGCTCAGAGTCATTATAGAGGGACCCTGAAAAGAAATATGAACCCAGCTTTCAATATGGTGAAGTGGGACGAATAAGAGAAGGGTCAGTTGTTGCCAGTGGCTTGGTGGGCTCCACATGGGGTTAGGAAGGTTGTCTGTACCCACCCCTGTGCCACACTTTGAAGCACCTCTACTTGGGCTCAGAGTTACACCGACCTTTTTATTTTCTGGAGTCTTCTTCCTGCTTTAAAAAAATTTTTTTTATTGTGGTAAAATACACATATACATAAAAATTACCATTTCAGTATTTTTAAAATGTATAGGTCAGTGGTATTAAGTATATTCGCATTGTTGTACAACCATCAACACTTCCCATCTCTAAAACTTTCTCATCATCCCAAACTGAAACTCTGTAGCTAGTAAACCCCAGAGCCCCATTACCCCTTCCTTCTACTTCCTGGCCACAACCATTCTACTTTCTGTCTCTCTGAATTCAATACTCCAGATACCTTATATAAGTGGAACAATGCACTGTATATCCTTTGTGACTGATTTATTTCACTTCACATAAGCTCAAAGGTCATCCCTATTGTGGCAATAAATCAGGGCTTTGTTACTTTTTAAGGCTGTGTATACCATATTTTGCCTATTCTTTCATCCATCAATGGACAGTTGGGTTACTTACACCTTTTGGCTATTGTGAATAATATTGCTGTGGACATGGGTACATAAATATCTGTTTAAATCCCTGCTTTCAGTTCTTTGGGGTACATTCCTAGAGAAGAGATGGTTGGACCATATCATAATTCTATGTTTAAATTTTTGAGGGACCACTACACTGTGTTCCACAGCAGCTGCACTGTACCTTTCTACTAGCAATGCACAAGGGTTTCAATTTCTCTACATCCTTGCCAACACTTAAATTTTGTTGCTGATTTGTGTAATAGCCCTCCTAATAGATGTGAAGTGAAAACTCTCAGTTTTAAAATAATTGCTTGACTGTCACTGGATATTAGAAGAAGATCTGACTGAGATTCCCTCCTGTGTTTCAACTGCCCGGGAGTCTCTGGGGCTGATGCAGTCAAAGTGAGGTCAGTTCTGCTTCTAGGACCCCTCCCAGAAGAAACGAGGCCCCCTGCTGCTGTTGCTCATTCCTACCACATGGTGTCACTGTTGAAGATTTGTTCTACACAGCCTGAAGGACTTTGCTGCTTTGGGGCTATGCCGGTGTCTCTGTTGGTTCAGATCCCGCCGTGGTTGCCACTAGTTCGTCCAGAGGAAATAATAGGCTTTGACTAGGATGACAATTCCTCAATTAAATTAGACAAATATTTACTGAGTACCTACCATGTGCCAGGCATTGAGCTAGGTCCTGGGAAAACAGAGCAAGATAGATAACAATCCTTGCCCTCTGGGGCTAAACAATAAACAATGGCCACAGTAAATCAGTAAGTCACAAAGCATGTTGTTAAGCACAAGGGGAGGATGAAAGAATAAAATGGGGTAAGGGGACTGGGAATGGTGGTGGGGTGCTGAGTGAGAGCCGCCTCACTGGGCAGATGTTGAGTCGAGTCTTGAAGGAGGTGAGTTGTCCCTGGAGGAAGAGTTCCAGGTAGATGGGCCAGCCCTGCGGCAGGAGCATTTAGGATGTGTCTGAGGTCAGAGTACGTGAACTGTGAACTTCCAGATGTTCAAGCTGGCTTTAGAAAAGGCAGAGGAAGCAGAGATCAAATTGCCAACATCCACTGGAAAATGGAAAAAGCAAGAGAGTTCCAGAAAAACGTCTATTTCTGCTTTATTGACTATGCCAAAGCCTTTGACTGTGTGGATCACAATCAACTGTGGAAAATTCTGAAAGAGATGGGAATACCAGACCACCTGACCTGCCTCTTGAAAAACCTGTATGCAGGTCAGAAAGCAACAGTTAGAAGTGGACATGGAATAACAGACTGGTTCCAAATAGAAAAAGGAGTACATCAAGGCTGTATATTGTCACCCTGCTTATTTAACTTATATGCAGAATATATTATTGGAAACGCTGCACTGGAAGAAGCACAAGCTGGAATCAAGATTGCCGGGAGAAATATCAATAACCTCAGATATGCAGATGACACCACCCTTATGGGAGGAAGTGAAAGAAAGAAAGAAAGTGAAGTCGCTCAGTCGTGTCCAAGTCTTTGCGACCCCATAGACTGTAGCCTACCAAGTTCCTCAGTCCATGGGATTTTTCAGGCAAGAGTACTGGAGTGGCAGAAAGTGAAGAGGAACTAAAAAGCCTCTTGATGAAAGTGAAAGAGGAGAGTGAAAAAGTTGGCTTAAAGCTCAACATTCAGAAAACGAAGATCATGCATGGCATCCGGTCCCATCACTTCATGGGAAACAGATGGGGAAACAGTGGAAACAGTGTCAGACTTTATTTTTTGGGCTCCAAAATCACTGCAGATGGTGATTGCAGCCATGAAATTAAAAGACACTTACTCCTTGGAAGGAAAGTTATGACCAACCTAGATAGCATATTCAAAAGCAGAGACATTACTTTGCCGACTAAGGTCCGTCTAGTCAAGGCTAGTCAAGGTTTTTCCAGTGGTCATGTATGGATGTGAGAGTCAGACTGTGAAGAAAGCTGAGCGCTGAAGAATTGATGCTTTTGAACTGTGGTGTTGGAGAAGACTCTTGAGAGTCCCTTGGACTGCAAGGAGATCCAACCAGCCCATTCTAAAGGAGATCAGTCCTGGGTGTTCTTTGGAAGGAATGATGCTAAAGCTGAAACTCCAATACTTTGGCCACCTCATGCAAAGAATTGACTCATTGGGAAAGACTCTGATGCTGGGAGGGACTGGGGGCAGGAGGAGAAGGGGATGACCGAGGATGAGATGGCTGGATGGCATCACCGACTCGATGGACATGAGTTTGAGTGAACTCTGGGAGTTGGTGATGAACAGGGAGGCCTGGTGTACTGCGCTTCATGGGGTCACAAAGAGTCAGACACGACTGAGTGACTGAACTGAACTGAACAGAGGTCAGAGTGAGTGAGGAGGATGGGAGCAGGAGTGGCCTTGGAGACCACCATAAGGACTTTGCTTTTTACCCTTAGTGGGATGGAGATATTCACTGCAGGATTCTGAGCAGAGAAGTGGCTTGATCTGACTTGTTTATTTAGTTTTTTGCCTGCACTGGCTCTTTGTTGCTGGGTGCAGGCTTCTCCTGTTAGGAAGCCCAGGCTCTAGAGTGCATGGGCTCAGTGCTTATAGTGTGTGCGTTTCTCTGGTTGTGGCTTATGGGCTTAGTTGTCCCATGACATGTGGGATCTTATTTCTCTGACCAGGGGTTGAACCTATGTCCCCTGCACTGGAAGGCACATTCTTAGCTGGACCACCAGGACAGTCCCTGTTTCTTTTTTTCCAAGTATTTATTACTTTTGCAATGTAAAGACTTTATTTTTTGGAGCAGTTTTAGGTTCACAGCAAAACTGAGAGGAAGGTACAGAAATTTCTCTTTTATCTCCTGTCCCCACACATGCAAGCATCCCCCATTTTCATCCTCCTTCCTCCAGTGGAGTGCAACATTGGTTACAATCAGTGAGCCTACAGTGACATGCCATTATCACCCAGAGCCCAGTTTACATTAGGGTTTACTCTTCTTTTTTTTTTTTTAATGACACATCATTTTTTATAATTCTGTGAATTGGCTGGACAGTTCTGGTGTGGGTCAGCTTAGGTAGGGCCGAGTGGCCTTGCTTATTTGTCTGGGGCCTCAGCTACAATGGCTGGGGTCTGTGTCCATGTGCTCTCATCCTCCAGGAGGCTGGCTCAGGGTTTTTCCTATGGAAGTGGAAGCATTCCTGGCAGGAGGAAGACAAGGCCCCTGTGCACCAGCACTTCCCAAATCTCTGCTTGCACCATGTTTACTATTGGCCCATTGGCCAAAGCAAGTCACATGGTTAAGCCCAGCTTCAAGGGATAGTGAGAAAGACCAAACTTAGTGGAAGGATCAGCACAGTCACACTGCAGAGGGGCATGAGGACAGGGGTGGGAGGAACTGTAATCCATTACAGTTCTGTAATCCATTACAGGGAAAATAAATTAGAGCACAGTGAATTGGAGTCAGCTAGCCTGTTTTAGCATTGAGTTCTCTGTTTTAAAAAATTAATTTTTATTTAATTTTGCTGCTCTGGGTTTTAGTTGTGGCATGTGGGATTTTTTTTTTTTCTTTTTTTAGTTGCAGCATGTGAATGCTTAGTTGCAGCATGTGGGATCTAGTTCCTTGACCGAGGATCAAACCTGGGTCCCCTCCTCAGAGTCTTAGCCACTGGACCACCAGGAAAATCCCTGGCATATTTTAAAAGATTTGCTTTGGTTTATGTGTTGAGAATGGATTGAAGGGGAAGGGGAAGGGTCAGGAGCAGGGAGACCAGCTAAGAGGCCAAGGCCATAATCCTGGGTCACAGACATTGTGGTTTACAAAATCCTCGTAGCCTGGAGACTGGCCCCCTCGCCAGCCTCCTCAGCAAATCCTTCTGCTCTGCCTCCATCCTGCTCTGCTTCAGGGGAGCACTGAAGAGAACCACCGGTGACTGAGGACCTACTGTGTGCCAGGCTTGGCTCAAGGTGCTTCCTGTTGATCGGTCAATCTTTAAAGGCATCCATAAGGAAGCGATTGCTCCACAGACATTTCAAAGCTCATGTTGTGGACTGAATTGTGTCTTCCCCACCCCAAACCCATATGATGAAGCTTTCACCACCCCCCCACCCCCCCGTGTGGTGGTATTTGGAATGGGGCCTTTGGGAGGTAATAAGGTTTGGGTGAGGGTGTGAGGGTGGGGCCCCAAGGGTAGGATTCGTGCCCGTGTAAGCAGATATGTCAGAGAGTTTGCTTCCTTTCTCTTTCCCTCTCCCTCCTTCCCCCAACCCCTTGTTTGTGAACCAAGAAAAGGCATGTGAGCACTGTAAGAGGCGACCATCAGGAAGAGGCCTCTCACTGGGGATTAAGTCTGCTGGCATCCTGGTCTTGGCCTTCCGTCCTCCAGTCCTGTCTGGTATTGAATCTACATAGTCTGTGGCATTTTGTATAGCAGTCCAAGCTGACTGGGGCTTCCCAGGTGGTGCTAGTGATAAAGAACTCACCTGCCAATGTAGGAGACACAAGAGACCTGGGTTCCATCCCTGGGGCAGAAGATCTCCAGGAGAAGGAAATGGCAATCCATTCCAATATTCTTGCTTGGAGAATCCCATGGGCAGAGGAGCCTGGTAGGCTACAGTCCATGGGATCAAAAAGAATCAGACACGACTGAAGCTACTTAGCACGCAAGCTAAGACAGCCCATTAAAACACATGTATTTCTTTACTTGGCTGTGTCAGGTCTTAGTTGCAGCACATGGGATCTCCATTGCATCACGCAGGACCTTTTGTTGGGGTACATGGACTCTCTAGTTGTGGCGTGTGGGCTCAGTTGCTCCATGACTTGTGGGATGTTAGTTTCCCAACCAGGGATTGAGCTGCGTCCCCTATGTTGCAAGGGAGATTCCTAACCATTGGACCACTAGGGAAGTCCCCAAGATAGGCTATTTTGCAGACAAGGAAATGGAAGCTCTGGGGTTTGGGTGACCACGTCACTCAGCTGGGGAGTGGTGGATCATCGGCCTGGGCTGTGATGGAAGTTTTGGGAGCCAGAGAGACACCAGGGCTTGGGGGAAGTATTGCCTGTGGGGTGGTGACGGGGGAGCCCAGCACTGAGGAGTTGCAGAGTTCCTGGGTGACTGGGCCTGGTGGGCTCCTGGCCCGGGGTTTCTGCAGTTTCCTGGAGGCCTGGCTCCAGCTTCCCTGGTCGTGCCAGGGGTTCCCTTCCTTGAGGCCTTCCAGCCTTACTGGGGGTTAGAGCTGTCCAGGCTGGTGCTTCTGGAGGGGGCAGGTGGTGGTGGGGGATGCAAAATAGCAGGGGAGGGCACCCAATCATGGTTCCCTGGGGCTTGTTCGCTGCTCACTCTCAGAGAGGGTGGTGAAGAGGGCAGCATGTTAATGACAGTAATTGGTTTAATTATTTTTTTGTTTTGGAGAGTCATAAAATGTGGCAGCTTGCTCAGTGCTAATCATGGTAATTAGGAGGGGCTGGGGGCCATGCAACTGTCAACTGGGGGAGGTGCAGCCCACAAAGACAAAGAGAAGCAAACGGGCAGCACACACTCCTCTTCTGTCTCCTCTTTCCCTCCCTTCTCTCCTACTCTTTTGACCTTTTCTCCCCTCTTTGTCCACTTCCCTCTGCTTTTCCTCCCTCTGCACCATTGCCCTTCAGAGGGAGGCCTCTTTGATGCTGCTCATTGACTGCTGGGTTGAGGGTGGGGTGGGCGGTGGCTGTGACTGGCCTTGGATGGGGGCGAGCGGGGGTGGGGAGAGGGAGCTACACTGCCCTGGGCTCATTTCTATGGTGCTCCCAGATGGCAACTTCACACAGTTTGCTTTGGACCAAACAGCTTGACCCTCACAGATCCACTCTGTCAGGGGAGAGAGCAGAGCTATGTTTTTGAGTGAACCCGGCTGAGCCTCAGGGAATGGAAACTGGGTTACCAGCCTGCTTCCCTTACCCCTAGCTAGCCAAGCATCACACGCTCTGCCAACATTTCCTGAGCACTGACTCTGCACCGGGGTGGAGATTCAGTGGGGGAATCCGGCTCCTCGTTCAGATGGGGAACCTGGTGTGTAACAGGCAAGGACCACCCAGAGGGCATCAGAGGAACACTGAAGGTGCCAACTCTTGGAAGGTCATGGAAGGCTTCCTGGAGGAGGTGGCAGGGCCATCAGGGAGGACTTCCAAGAGGAAGCAATATTTTTCTGGATCTTGCAAGGTGAGTAGTAGTTTCCTGGACGTGAGGGGAGGGAGGGTGTCAGGCTGAGGAGAGGGGAAGGTGGGAGATAGAGCCAGAGGACGAGCTTTGGGCTAGATTGCGAGGGGTCTCAAAGATCACACCATGGAATCTGGGCAGGACCTAGCCTCTGAGGGGCTCTCCTGGTGGCTCTGCTGGTGAAGAATCTGCCTGCAATACGGGAGACCTGGGTTTGATCCCTGGGTTGGGAAGATCCCCTGGAGAAGGGAACAGCAACCCACTCCAGTATTCTTGCCCTGAGAATTCCATGGACAGAGGAGTCTGGCGGGCTGCAGTCCATGGGATTGCAAAAAGTCAGACACAACTGAGCAACTTTCACTTTTACTTTAGCCTCTGAGACTCCTATGCATGTGGCTTGGGAAAGGGTGTGAGTCAGAAAGCTTTTTAAATGGGGAATAAATAAAAACATGTTGGTAAAGCACCAGAGCACAGAGGGTCAATGGATACAGCAGTGCTGATACTGGTGACGAGGACAAAGGGCTTAGCCCAGGACAGCGTCCCAGGGACAGTCGTGCAGGTACCTGGAGGCATAGTTTTCGTTTTCTTTCTTTTTTAAAAAATATTTACTTATTTATTTGGCTGTGCCTAGTCTTAATTTTGCACATGGGATCCTTGATCTTCACCGCGACACGGGGACTCTCAGTTGTGGCATGTGGGATCTAGTTCCCCAACCAGGGATTGAACCTGGACCCCTGCATTGAGAGTGCAGTCTTAGCCACTGGACCACCAGGGAAATTCCCAGAGACATAGTTTTGCACAGATAGGTGAGCTACAATTATACAAAGCACAGAATTATGGATATACAGTTATTGCCCTTCACCTTCCCAGATGTGAATGGACCGACAGACAGACAGACACACACCCAGAGTTATGCACACGCAGAAGCACTCTGACAAAGAGCATTTCCGGACACACTCACCACACCCAAGCCACTGACGTCTGCGCTTTTGTGTGTGCTGTGCTCTGTGCTCAGCGGCTGCACCTCTGAGGGGCTTGTAAAGACCAGGGATGGGTGTGCCTTGACGGCTCAGCCTTGTTACTCTCTTCCTGAGACTGTAGGCTGCCTGGCTGGGACTGAGTCCTCTGTGGGGAGGACGTCCTCTGCAGATCACCCCACCAGCCCCTCTGCCAGATCATGACACTTGGCCCTGCAGTCGGAGAGTCTGAGGTCAGCGGCCACGAGAAACCAACTTTCTGCAGTTGGGGTGCTAAGGCCCACCCTAGGCCTGAGCCACTGGTGTGCTGTGTTCGGTCTCTCAGTCATGTCTGACTCTTTGTGACCCCATGGACTGTAGCCCACCAGGCTCCTCTGTTCTTGAAGATTCTCCAGGCAAGAATACTGGAGTGGGTTGCAATGCCCTTCTCCAGGGGATCTTCCCAGCCCAGGGATCGAACCTGAGTCTCCCACATTGCAGGCAGATTTTTTACTGTCTGAGTCACCAGGGACGCCCAAGAATACTGGAGTGTGTAGCCTATCCCTTCTCCAGGGGATCTTCCCGACCCAGGGATTGAACTTGCGTCTCTTATGTTTCCTGCATTGGCCTCCGGGTTCTTTACCACTAGCACCACCTGGAACTTCAGGGCCCTGGGCAATTCACACTGTTGGGAAGTGGGAAGCTGATCCAAACCCTGACAGCTAGACCCTGCCTCATCAAAGCATTTCCCATGCCAGGACTTGATGGTCTGACCCTGCTGGTTGCCCAGATGGTCACCTTCATCCTTCCTGTTCCCAGTGGTGAGAAAAAGCCCCGCATACAGTAGTTGTTCATCAAGTCTGGATGGAAGGATGGGAGGAGGGAAGGGGAGAGGAAGGAAGAATTAGAAGTAGGGGTGGTCCTAAGGGTCTGTGGGCATCTCAGAACTCACATCCGGTCTCTGCACCCCTTCCTTGCCTGTTGGGGACCCTCCCATTCCTGCCACACCCCCCTCCCCAAGCCTCCAGGTCTCCTGAAGCTTAGTTGCCTCCTTGTCCAATTCCATTTTCTTACCAGACAAACGAGAGCTGGATCTGCCTGTCCTTTCACACTGACAGGCTGGTTGTCAGCTGCAGTGGCATCTGTGCTTGTCAGAAAAATTAAGAAGGAAGTGAAAGAAGCCGAAGCCATGGAAGTGCCGGCTGGGGCCAGAATCTGGGCCTAACCTCTCCTGGGAAGAACCACCCCCACCAGCCCCCCGCAGGAGGCCCTGGGTGGGGGCAGGCCCGGGCCAGAGTGGACACGGCTTCTCCACCTGTCTCATGCATTCTCTTCCCTTGAGAGGGCAATGTGGTGAAGAGTGTGGCCTCTGGCAATTCCAGTTCCAAATGACCCAGCTGTCTGTTTGGGCGTTACTTAACCTCTTTGTGCCTTAGTTTTCCCATCTATAAATTGGGGATAATTTTGTAAGGGTTAAAGGAATTTATATATGTAAGCACTTGGAACCTAATGTACATTTGACACTCAGTGAGTGTTTTGCTAGTGTTAATGTTGTTTTTATTCCTTGTCCTCAGGGTTGTGCCTCCAAGCAAGGGGCTTAGCCCTTCCATGTGGTAGAGCAAGTTTGGGAAGAGCTCCCTATAAACCAGGCTTCCCTGGTGGCTCAGACAGTAAAGAATCCACCTGCAATGTAGGAGACCTGGGTTCAATCCCAGGATTGGGAAGATCCCCTGGAGAAGGGAATGGCAACCCACTCCAGTATTCTTGCCTGGGAAATCCCATGGACAGAGGAGTCTGGCAGGCTACAGTCCATGGGATTGCAGAATAGGATGCGACTGAGCGACTAACCAGAGAAGTCACTGGCGACCCACTCCAGTACTCTTGCCTGGAAAATCCCATGGACAGAGGAACCTGGTAGGCTGCAGACCATGGGGTCGCTAAGAGTCGGACGCGACTGAGCAACTTCACTTTCACTTTTCAAGTTCATGTATTGGAGAAGGCAATGGCAACCCACTCCAGTGTTCTTGCCTGGAGAGTCCCAGGGACAGAGGAGCCTGGTGGGCTGCTGTCTATGGGGTCGCGCAGAGTCGGACACGACTGAAGTGACTCAGCAGCAGCAGCAGAGCAACTGACATGTTCACTTTCACTTTCCCTATGGACTGGGCGATGGAGAAAGCTTCATTCATTCTGCAAGTTTTTACTGATCTCTCACCCATTGCCCCTGCGTTTGGGACCCCCAGTCTGGTAGGAGGAGGCAGACACATAAACAGATAATTATTATAAAAGACATGTATATAACGGTCAGAGAAAAAAGAGGAGAAAGCAACTAACGGGAGTGGGAGACGTGGAGCAAAGCGGTCAGGGAAGGAGGAGGAGCTGGCAGAAGCATTATATGGACGCGTGAGGGAGAGTTTGCTAGGTGGCCTTAGGGTGGAAGGCTTTCTAAGGAGACTGGACAATAGGAGCAGGCTGTGAGGAGCAGGTCAGCTGTGTTCAGGGGCCTGGGCTTGATCCTAAAGGCAGTGGAGAACCGGCGAGGGGTGTGAGTATATGTGGAGTAGAGAAAGATGCAGCTTGAAGGAGGTGGCTTGGGCAGTGGTTGGAGGATGGATGGGGGAGCTCCTGGGCTGGTCCCTTTTCTCATTCGTCTCTGTAGGTCCAGCTACCCTGGCTGGCCCCAGGTCGTGGGCATTCCTGGCTACCACTGAGTACATCCACCAAGGAAAGGACCTCTGTGATTGCCCAGGCCCAAGAGCGAGCTTGGAACTGGGCCTTAGCAGAAGGGCGCAGAGCTGAGGGTTTGGGGACTTAATAATCTTCAGGACAGTCCACTCCTGGCTGCTCTCATATCTCAGCCTGGATCAGCCCTGGTGGGGAGGAGCAGGTCACAGAGACAGCTGGGCTTGGCCGGATCTGGCCAGCAGGGGGCAGCCGCAGTGCATGGATGCCTGTACCACGGCTCTGCTCTGCACGGCTGGCTGGCATTTTCGAAAGGGTCTTTGGGAGGGTGGGGGTCAGACCAGTGTGTCAAGCACTTCCTGGGTGAGCTGAAGGGCAGAGGTAGGGACACCTTCACATCCTCAGGGCTGTTCTGCTGAATGACAAAGCTGCTGGTAGGACTCCAGAGGCCCCATCAGATGCTCCAGTAACTTCAACCCTGGAAGCACACTAGAGTCACCTGGGTAGTGTGTAAAACATCCATCCATCAGTTCAGTGATCTGTGATGACCTAGAGCAGTGGGATGGGCGTGGTGGTGTGAGGGAGGCTCAAGAGGGAGGGGATGTATGTATATATAGCTGATTTATGTTGCTGTACAGCAGAAACTAACACAGCAATTATACTCTGATTTAAAAAAAAATAATAAAAAATAAAAGCTCTAAGTGGATGCTGTTTCCAAAACAAACAAACAAACAAACAAAAAACATACTCATTGCCTGATGTCCTCCTCAGATCAGTTGAGTCAGAGTCACCAGGGGCTGGGCCCAGGCGCACCTGCTAAGTCACTTCAGTCGTGTCCAGCTCTTTGCGACCCCATGGACTGTAGCCTGCCAGGCTCCTCTGTCCATGGAATTCTCCAGGCAAGAATACTGGAGTGGGTTGCCATACCCTCCTCCCCTCCTGACCCAGGGATCGAGCCCATGTCTCTTAAATCTCCTGTATTGGAAGGACTGTTGTTGAAGCTGAAACTCCAATACTTTGGCCACTTGATACGAAGAAGGTGAAAAGACTCATTTGAAAAGACCCTGATGCTGGGAAAGATTGAAAGCAGGAGGAGAAGGGGACAACAGAGGATGAGATGGTTGAATGGCATCACCGACTCAATGGACATGGGCTTGGGTAGACTCCGGGAGTTGGTGATGGACAGGGAGGCCTGGCGTGCTGCGGTTCATGGGGTCGCAAAGAGTCAGACACGACTGAGCGACTGAACTGAACTGAACTGATTGGCAGGTGGGTCCTTTTATCACTAATGCCACCTGGGAAGCCCGGGGCCCAGGCAACAGTAACTGAAAAAATCTCCCATGATGGTCCCAGTGCACACTGAACTGCTTGGCTGCAGGGATTTGAGAATGAATGGACAAATGTCAGGGCACTTTGCCCTCCTGGGAGTAGGTCTGTGTCATTTACATCGTGTGACCACAATGACACAGGAGTTGGCTCCAACCATCTTGAGGCTGGGAAAAGGTGGTGGGCAGGGCACAGGGCAAGAGGTACCTGCTCCCACTTGCCCCAAGGTAAGGCGCTCAGAGCGGGCTGCAACGTGTGTGCCCATGAACATGCACAAGCATCCCTGTGTGTGTGCAGGCACCTTCTGTGTGAAGTGCCACATACCTGCGTGCTTGGAGATGTCTCTCCCCTGGGCAGCTGTAGGCACCTCTGGGCCTGTTCTGCCTGTGTGCACATGCGTGCTCTTGCTTTTGTGCTCATGTGTGTGTCAGTACACACGAGCGTGGCTCCGAGCCTGCTGCTGTGAGCTATCTCTGTGTCTGCCGGTGTGTGTCTGTGTGCACACGTGTCTGTGCACATGCATGCTTGTCTCTGCATCCCCGAGTCTCACGTGTGAAGCCCTTAGGGCTGTGCTCATGGTATTGGGTCTGTGGGAACCGATGATGGATTTGAAGCTCTGCTTTTGAAGGTGTTTTTCCTCTTTCTCTCTCTCCTTCCCATCTGATCAATATTCTGCTCCTGTGCAGGCTCCCCAAAGACCACACACAGGCGAGTTCGGTGTGGACAGAGTCAAGTGTGGGTTTAGGAAAAAAACCCCGCAACCCCTCCAGGCACTGTGTCTTCAGTCAGCCAGGTGGGCTGCCCGCCTCACTGGGAGAAGCTGCTCAGAACCCAGGGGGTGTTTGCCAGGCCCACCACCCCTCCCTGCCAGCACCTCGGAATGGCTGGAGGCGAGAAGGAGCCACCTGGGCCAGATGGGGACCTGAGGATTCCCAGGGTGCTGATTAAATTAACACATGTTATATCAATATTCTTTATGTATTCGTTCAACATTTATTTAGTGGAGGGGTAAAAGCGGTGATCTGCTTAGGTAAAAAATGAGATTTATTGCTTGCACCGAGCATCACAGACATCTTAATATATTTAGAGTTGCTTTTGATATCAGAGTTTTCCCATCATTTATAATTGGAGGTGCATTGTCTCTCACTCTGAGGATGGAAATCACTTACATAGAAGTGGTTACGAAGTTTGTTCTCATAGATGGAACTCCACTGGGCGATATTTGGCTTGAGAACTTGAGCCAACTCTGCAAGACCGTGTTTCGCCTGAATAAATACTGCCTTGCTGTGAGTTAGTAAACGGTGCCTCGTTCAGGCTGCCTCAGTCCCCCGGAAACACAGCTCTAGCGGTGGAGGTTGGATGGGGCTTCAGCCCAGCTCATCCCCAGGCCTCCTTCAGCCCCTCGTGTGCAGTGTGGGCTGGATTTGCGTGTGTGAGTGGTCTGTTCGATATCCATGTGCAGGAAGTCTGTCATGTTTTGTGTGGCTGGTGTGGCAGGGGTGTGTGATGAACCGAAATCTGATGTCTATCTGTAGTGAAGAATGGGATTGTGTGGGTGGCGGTCACCTGCAGGGGGCTGGATGATGTGGGTGAGGCAGGCATTATGCGTGTGTTTGTGGTATGTGCCTGCCTCGGGACTGAGCGAGCCGGGTGTGCCTGGCTGGGTGGGGGGTGTGTAGTGTATAGTGTGTGTGTGTTTGTCTTTTTGGGGATGGAGTTCTTGAGGACAGGTTCAAGGTCTCTGCCCTCCAGCCTAGCTCTGGAGCTGGCCCAGCCTTGCGCAGGCCTCTCCAAGGCCCCTCCCCAGCCTCAGGTTCCATCCTGTTTCTGCCCCAACTGTACTGCTCTTGAGGGGTGGGCAACAGGAATCTGTCTGTCGGCCTGAAGGAAACAGTCCTTTAGATAGAAGGGACAGTCGGTAACAGGTGGCATCAAAATTTGCCCTGGCCCCAGCCTGCCTATGTGGAGTCTTCTTCCCCACTTGTTTGGAGGTGAGTCTTTTTTTTTTTTTTTTAATCGAACCTCGCCACGCGGCTGGCAGGATCTTAGTTCCTCGACCAGGGATAAAATCTGTGCTCCCTGCAGTGGGAGGTGTAGTCTTAACCACTGGGCTGCCAGTGAAGTCCCTCAGGCCACTGTTTAGGCCCTCTTCATGTGAACAATTGCATAGCATTCCCATCTGTCTTCCCTGTCTTCCTGCCGTCACCGCCCGCCCCATTCATTCCTCAGGCTGCAGCCAGAATGTTTCCCCAAACTTAAATCTAGACATACCCTTCCTTACTCCAAACCCTTTGGGGACCCCCAGTGTGTACAAGATGAAACCCAGGCTCCTTAGCCCAGCGCTCCAGGCCCCTGCCAGCTGACCCTCAACTGCCTCTCTACCCGTCCCTCCCCTCATGCTCACTGTGGCACCATTTTCTTGGACACCACTGTGCGGTCAAGCCTCTAGCTGTTCCCTCTGCTGAGCCTCTTATCCCTACGGGCTGGTGTCCCCTCCTTACCCAGCCCAGCCAAGCTCCTTGGAAGCCTTCTCTGCTCTCTATACAGAATTGATGGCTTCTCCAGTCCTCCATCAAGGCTCTCTGCTCTACATTATAATGGTCAGCTGGGGTGTGTCTCCCCACCGCGCACACAAGAAGTGTGCAGCTTACTTTGGGGCTGCTGGAGGGATGCTCCTGGGCCAGACTCCAACTTCTGGGGATCCACCCCGAAAAGGGCTCCAGAGCCCACCCATACTCTAGTGGAGGTGACGACTGGGGACAGTGATGTTTTCTCTTTCTTTCCTCCATTTAGGCAGCAGCTGGCCTGCGCTTCCTTGCCTTTTAGGGAGGTTGTGTTTTGAGACTAGCTGGGAAGAGACATCTGGAAGACATTTCTCTGTTTGGTTTTGTTTCCCTAAAGCTGGAGCCCCTCTAGGTGATTAAGCAGGGTGTCCAGGTGGGAGAGGGGAGAGGAAATCAAAAAGAGAATCTTTCCTGGAGGTGACGGAAATGTGCGGGCAGCCACGGTGGAGACTCATGTGTGTTCCCTGGAAGGACCCCGGAAAAGGTGGGGTCCCCAGGGCATTGTGTGGTTCCCAGCCTGGCCGAGAGTGCTGGTGGGGAGCTGAAGGAGTCCCGAGGGCCTGGACAGGGGTGTCATGGGACACCAAGGAGTCATTGTTGAGTAACGGCCACGATGAGAACAGATGTTCTCTTAAGGCTGAAATACAACAGTCTTCTATTTCCCCAGGGCCTTGGCACTTCTCCGACCAATACTTAGACCCTGGGGTGCAATGGTGATGGTAGGGTGCAGAGCGAGTCGTTGCGCCTCATCTGTAAAGTAGAGATAAGTAGGGCATCTCCCATTATGATGATGTCATTTATATGTGGAATCTAGTATACGGCACAAATGCACTCATCTACAAAATGGAAACAGACTCACAGACAGAATAGACTTGTGACTGCCAAGGAGGAGGGAGTGGGGGAGGGAAGGACTGGGAGTTTGGGGTTAGCATACGTACACTTTTAAATATAGGATGGATAAACAACAAGGTCCTATCTTCCCTGGTGGCTCAGAGGTTAAAGCGTCTGCCTGCAGTGTGGGAGACCTGGGTTCGATCCCTGGGTCGGGAAGATCCCCTGGAGAAGGAAATGGCAACCTATTCCAGTATTCTTGCCTGGAGAATCCCATGGACGGAGGAGCTTGGTGGGCTACAGTCTACGTGGTTGCAAAGAGTCAGACACGACTGAGCAACTTAACTTTCACTTTCCGACTATACAGCACAGGGAATTATATTCAATTTCCTGTGATAAAACATAATGGAAAAGACTATAAAAAAGAATGCTATCTCTCTCTTGATGACAAGATTAAAGGATTAAAAGATTCTGTCTACCAAGTACTATTCCAAGGGCTCTACACACAATAATGCATTTAATCCGCACAACAACCCTGGGTGTTAGGTACTGCAATTCTTATTTTATGGAAGAGGAAACTGAGGTATTGACATACTCAAGGGCTTAAACTGGGGACTGTATATAGGTGGACTGGCACCCAAGCCTGAGCTCTGACCACTGCCCCTCTTGGAGAAAGATGCCAGGTGCTTAGAACATACTGAGAGGGCAGTGGGTGTTAGTGTCATAGAAGGGAAATGTCTACTTTGAGTAGCACTTGCCTAGAAGGTATCAAAGCTGAAGGCTGTTCACATAAAGAACAAAATAATGAACAGCATTTGCAGCAACGTGGATGGACCTAGAGATGATCAGACTGAGTGACGTAAGTCAGGAGAACGACAGGTGCCATATGATATCATTGACGTGGAATCTAGAAAATGACACAGGGCTTCCCTGGTGGCTCAGCGGTAAAGACTTCACGTGCCGGTGCAGGGGACAGGGGTTTGATCTCTTGTCCGGGAATATTCACATGCCGTGGGGCAACTAAGCCTGTGTGTGACAACTACTGAGCTGGTGCTCTAGAGCCTGGGAACCTTGACTACTGAAGCCTACAAGCTCTCGGGCCCATCCTCCACAACTAGAGACACCACCGCAATGAGAAGCCCGTACTAGAGATTAGCCCCCACTTTGGACTGCAAGGAGATCCAACCAGTCCATTCTGAAGGAGATCAGCCCTGGGTGTTCTTTGGAAGGAATGATGCTAAAGCTGAAACTCCAGTACTCTGGCCACCTCATGCGAAGAGTTGACTCATTGGAAAAGACCCTGATGCTGGGAGGGATTGGGGGCAGGAGAAGAAGGGGACGACAGAGGATGAGATGGCTGGATGGCATCACCGACTCGATGGACGTGAATCTGAGTGAACTCCGGGAGTTGGTGATGGACAGGGAGGCCTGGCGTGCTGCGATTCATGGGGTCACAAAGAGTCGGACACGACTGAGCGGCTGAACTGAACTGAACTGACACCACAACTAGAGAAGCCACTGCAATGAGAAGCCTGTACTAGAGATTAGCCCCCACTCACCACAACTAGAGAAAAGCTTGCGCAGAGGGCAGACCCAGCACTGTGCGTGCTCAGCCACTCACTGTGCCTGACTCTGTGACCGCATGGACTGTAACCCACCAGGCTCTTCTGTCCATGGAGTTTTCTGGAGAATACTGGAGTGGGTTGCCATCTCCTTCCCCAGAGGGTCTTCCCGACCCAGGGATCAAACCTCCATCTCTTATGTCTCCTACACTGGCAGCCAGGTTCTTTACCACTAGCACCACCTGGGAAGCCCAAGACCTAGCACAGCCAAAAGTAATAAATAAATAAAACATGACACAGATGAAACAGAAACAGACTCACAGACATAGAGAGCAGATTTGTGGTTGCCAAGGCGGGAGGTAGGGGAGGGATGGACGGGGAGCTTGGATTAGCAGATGCAAACCATTATGTGAAGAGTGGGTTAACAAGGTCTGACTGGACAGCTTGTGTGCACGCTTAGCCACTCAGCCGTGTCTGACTCTGTGCGACCCCATGGACTGTAGCCCACCAGGCTCCTCTGTCCACGGGATTCTCCAGGCAAGAATACTGGAGTGGGTTGCATGCCCTCCTCCAGGGGAGCTTCCCGACCCAGGGATTGAACCCCACAACTCCTGCATCTCCTGCACGGCAGGCAGATTCTTTATTGCTGAGCTACCAGGGAAGCCCCCTGTACAGCATTGTTGTTTTTCAGTTGCTAAGTCATGTCCGACTCTTTACGACCCCATGAACTGTAGCACACCAGGCTTCCCTATCCTTCATTATCTCCCTGAGTTTGCTCAAACTCATGTCCATTGAATCATTGATGCCATTCAACCATCCCATCCTCTGTTGCCCTCTTCTCCTCGTTCCCTCAATCTTTCCCAGCATCAGGGTCTTTTCCAATGAATCGGCTCTTCGCATCAGGTGGCCAAAGTACTGACGCTTCAGCTTCAGCATCAGTCCTTCCAATTAATATTCAGGGTTGATTTTCTGTATAGCATTGGGAACCTATATTCAATACCCCATGATAAATCATAATGGAAAAGAATATTAAAACGAATGTGGGTAATTTATAACTGAATCACTTTGCTGTACAGCATAAATTAAACACAACGTTGTAAATCAATTATACTTCAATAAAATAAATAAAAAACTCAAAGGCTGGTGTCACCATGCTACGCATGCCAACTCCTCACTGGACCAAACTGGAGGTTTTCTGGATCTGTGAGAAACTCCTCTGGGGAGTACAAGTTTTCATCCTTCAGTAACAGAACCACCACCACCTGCCGCCCCCTCTTCTGACAAAGAAAACCCTGAATTTTCCTCTCCAGCAAGCTGCTTGGTGACTGACTATATTCACTGGTTTATGGACCTTCGTCTAGCACATTAAAACACTCAGGTTTTGTTTGTTTAGTTTGTATTATTTAATGGACCTGTGTGCCCTGACAGTTCTCAGTAAATATGAGCTATGAGTAGGAATCTGTCTGCATACTTTAAGAAAAATTAATCAATTGCTTTGGCCACATTGGGTTTTAGCTGCAGCATGCAGGATCTTCACTGCATCATGCAGGCTCCTTTGTTGTGGCACACGGACTCTCTAGTGGTGACGGACGGGCTTCGTTGCTCCTTGGCCTGTGAGATAATAGTTCCCTAACTGGGGATCAAACCCATGTTCCCTGCATTGCAAGGCAGATTCTTAACCACTGGACCACCAGGGAAGTCTCCCCAGTCTGCATACTGAAATGTGCAAGAAATAGCACACCCCACCTTTCAAGCTGATTTTATTAACTCACACCAAGCCTCCATTTTTTCTTTTTCCTCTGGTAATCTGGGAAATTCGGCCTCAGTCAATTTTGGGGCCAAATTGAAGATGCGCGTGCATGCATGCGTGTGTATGTGCGTGTGTGTGTTTGGGGGTCCCTATACCCAAAGTAGTGTGAAGCTGTTGGCTAAGCGGGAGCAGATAGTGAACCAAGTGGGCATTAAGGAGGGTGTCCCACTGAGGGGCAGAATAACAGGGACCAGCAAGCTGATACAGGGCGTGTCACTGAGAAGGCATGGGTGCTGCCCTGCTGCTAATGTGGCCCTGGAGTTTCTCCTTGGGGATGTGTCCAGGACACCTGTCCAACTTATCCATCAGAAGCATCCTGCTCTCTCTGACCAATCAGAGCACTCTGCAGTCTGTGAGGGTACTGACCTCAGCCGGTCTCAGGCTGTGGTGTTGATTCTGTTGGATTCAGTTCAGTTTGAGGCTACTGAGCTCAACATGGCTGGACTCTGCCAGATGCTAAAGGAAAGAAAGAGCAAATTAGACTTGACTCCTGCCAGTAGTTGAGTGGGGCGACATGCCAGTAGACACATGATGAAAACGCATGCTGCCATGAGAGTCGGGTACGGGGAGCATCAAACAAGGGTCAGTGAAGTCTTCCAGAAAGATGCAGCCTCAAAGCCAAGACCGAGGGTGGGAGGGTGGTTTAGGCAGGGATGGCACATGCTGGAGACTGGAGGCCGGAGGGTGTGGGGCCTGGAGATGATGTCTCTGGGCACAGAGACATCTGGAAGGCCATGGGAGATGGAAAGGATGGAAGCTAGAGTGGCGGGCTGAGCGGGGTCATGCAGGGCTCTGTGGGCCTTATGCTGAAGGGTTTCGACCTTACCCATGAGTAACATGGAGCCATCTCAGGAGAGTGACGCTGTTATGTTTCAGCCTTAGAGAACATCCTGTCTGTGATGCAGAGGGTGGGTTTGAGGGTAGGCTGATACATGTTTCTCTGTAAAAAGCAGAGACATTACTTTGCTGACAAGGTCTGTCTAGTCAAAGCGTTGGTTTTTCCAGTAGTCATGTATGGATGTGAGAGTGGACCATAAAGAAAGCTGAGCCCCGAAGAATTGATGCTTTTGAACTGTAGTGTTGGAGAAGACTCTTGAGAGTCCCTTGGACGACAAGGAGATCAAACCAGTCAATCCAAAAGGAAGTCAGTCCTGAGTATTCATTGGAGGGACTGTTGCTGAGGCTAAAGCTCCAGTACTTTGGCCACCTGATATGAAGAGCCTACTCATTGGAAAAGACCCTGATGCTGGGAAAGAGTGAAGGCTGGAGAAGGGGACAACAGAGGATGAGATGGTAGGATTGCATCACCGACTCAATGAACATGAATTTGAGCAAGCTCTGGGAGATGGTGAGGACAGGGAAGCCTGGCATACTTCAATTCATGGGGTTGCAAAGAGTCGGACATGACTGAGTGACTGAACTGAACTAACTGATACATGTTTAACAACTAGCTCTCTGGAAAAAAAGCCTTTTTGCCAATTTCTGCAGTGTAAGTCCTTCCAGCATGATTGATTTCAAGCCACCCAGGTGATGTCACACATCAGAAGGCAGAGCTGGGGTGGGATGCTGATAGTCTGAACTCCTGAGCTGGGGCCAGTCAGTTCCCATTCACTACTGGTTGTAAGGGAGCAGGGAGGCCTTATTTCTTTTTCTAGAACCAAGTGGGCAAGGAAACTCCTCTCATTTCCCTTTGTCTCCTGCCCCAACACTGAGCCCGGGCCCTGCACAGAGTTAGCACCGAGGCCCAGAAGTATTCTGGAAGGATAAGCAAGGCAGAAAAGAACCCTCAGGAGCATCCCATCCCATTTCCTCGAGGAATCCCTATAAACCAGCTCTGACAAGGCAGTCAGCGGCAGGCAAGGGTGCCCCATGTGATCAGATTTCAGGGCTGAGGACGGGAGAAGAGCACGCTGGGATGGGAGGCTGATGAGCTGATGGTAATAATTATGACAATTATGCAAAATACACAAATAATAATTACAGAAAATCATGATTATTATTTGCGGGTGTGAGATGTCTCCAGCTTTTTGGAACTGTGTAGAAGCCTCAGATGCCCCTTTTCCCTTGGGAGTGGAAGTGTCACAGCTAAGCTTGGGGCTGTGTAGCAGGAGCTGGGGTTTACAGTCGTTCACTAGACAGCTGGCTCCTGCCCTGGCTTGGTGGGATCCAGCTTTCCTCACCCAAAGCCAGGCCAGGCTGGGCCAGACAAGACCCTAGTGGCATAATAAAGACCCTCTTTTGGAACTCCAACAAGAGGAGTTGCCATAGGGCTGGGAAGCTGATGGGAACTGGATTTAAGATGGCACCAGGAGCTCCACAGCTGGAGGTCATTAACTCTATTAAGGTAACTCAGGTTCAGTTCCTTGCCTCTGCTGTTTCTGTTTTGCTATCAATTAAGCAGCTCTCTCTTTTTTTCCTCTTCTATTTCAAACCCCTAAGAGACAACATTTGATTGGTTCAGTTGATGACCACTGTCTCTTTGTAGCGTGTGTTGTGTCAGGCCATGTGATAGGCTATTATGTAGCCAATGGGTGAGCTGCTCTTGTGTCAGGTGCTCATGTATGGCCCAATCAGATCTCAGTGCTGAGCCGGCTGTCTTTGGCAGGGTAGATTCAAACAGAAGTTGTTGCATGGAGGCAGACGTGTCCTGTGTGAACATAAGTCATGATACTTCATTCAGTAGATTATGGTGAATCCTGCAAGGTTCTCGAGGATGTGATTTTTATTAAAAAAACGTATTTATATATTTATTTTTGACTCTGTTGGGTTTTCATTGCTGCACAGGCTACTTTCTAGTTGTGGAGCAGGGACTTCAATAGTTGGGACCTTTGGGCTCAATAGTTGCAGCACATGAGCTTAGTTTCTCCGTGGCATGTGGGATCTTCCCAAACCAAGGACTGAACCCGTGTCTCCTGTGCTGGCAGATGGATTCTTTACCATTGAGCCAGAGAGAATCACTGGAGGCAGAGAACGGAGGGAGGGAGGCCATGTAACTGGCTGCTGCCTCAGCCCAGTGAAAGACGAACTGAGTTGGTCTAATTTAGAAGATTGGGCTGGCCTGGATTTGAGTGAGTGAGTGAGTATCCTAGGGTGCCAAATTTAAGGAAGCACTCATTTTTAGGGATGTTCTTGCCTGTTTCACCTAACCCTGGGTTGGGGCAGGGAGGAGGTGGTTGGTGGAGAAGGCAGCTGAATTTGTAAGCCCTAACTGGTGGGTTGCAGGTAAGGCTAAGGGTGAGGCTTCTGATGTTATGGACCTCCGGAGGATGAAGAGGCCAGGCCTGGAGTTGGGGAAGCAGAAGAAGCAGGGGCAGGTTTAGGAGGAGGCTGATAAATTCACTTCGGGGTGTGCTGAGTTTCAGATACTTGTGGGATATTAAAGGTGAGATTCCTAGTAGGCAGATAGGAATATGGGTTTGAAGCATGGAGAGGAGTCAGACATGGCAAGATGGACTTTGATAGTGTCAAGTGTAGGTAGAGTCCACGAGGCGCCGTGTGTGCCGGGCGCAGAGCACATGCTCAGGAAATGTTTGGTAAACAATGCTTGAAGTCCTGCAGGAGTGGACCTGCTTGCCCAGGGACTGGTGCAGGGAGGCGTGGGTCATTAGTGGCAAAATGTCAGGCATCTAACAATATTCTCTGGGTTAGAGGCATATGTGAATAGAAGGAAAGTCTTCAGAGGTCCTTGAGATAACCACATGCTCATGTTTATGTATTTGTCTTGTCCTTGAGAATGGCTGGAGCGTGAATATCTAGTTGAAGGGTTAGGACCAAGGGTCAGGAGACCTCCTCCCTCTTCTCTGACTGTGAAGGTCTTTGCTCATCCAAGAAATGTCTTTTGGGAATCACCTGGAGATCATACCTGAATGGTCTAGTGGTTTTCCCTACTTTCTTCAATTTCAGTCTGAATTCGACAATAAGGAGCTCATGATCTGAGCCACAGTCAGCTCCCAGTCTTGTTTTTGCTGACTGTCTAGAGCGTCTCCATCTTTGGCTGCAAAGAATATAATCAATCTGATTTCAGTGTTGACCATCTGGTGATGTCCATGTGTAGAGTCTTCTTTTGTGTTGTTGGAAGAGGGTGTTTGCTATGACCAGTGTATTCTCTTGGCAGAGCTCTATTAGCTTTTGCCCTGCTTCATTCTGTACTCCAAGGCCAAATTTGCCTGTTACTCCAGGTGTTTCTTGACTTCCTACTTTTGCATTTCATTCCCCTATAACGAAAAGGACATCTTTTTTGGGTGTTAGCTCTAGAAGGTCTTGTCGGTCTTCGTAGAACTGTTCAACTTCAGCTTCTTCAGCATTACTGGTCAGGGCATAGACTTGGATTACCATGATATTGAATGGTTTGCCTTGGAAACAAACAGAGATCATTCTGTCATTTTTGAGATTGCATCCAAGTACTGCATTTCAGACTCTTTTGTTGACCATGATGGCTACTCCGTTTCTTCTAAGGGATTCCTGCCCACAGTAGTAGATACAATGGTCATCTGAGTTAAATTCACCCATTCTAGTCCATCTTAGTTCACTGATTCCTAGAATGTTGACGTTCACTCTTGCCATCTCCTGTTTGACCACTTCCAATTTGCCTTGATTCATGGACCTAACATTTCAGGTTCCTATGCCATATAGCTCTTTACAGCATGGGACCTTGCTTCCATCACCAGTCCCATCCACAAATGGGTGTTGTTTTTGCTTTGACTCCATCCCTTCATTCTTTCTGGAGTTATTTTTCCACTGATCTGCAGTAGCATATTGGGCACGTACTGACCTGGGGAATTCCTCTTTCAGTGTCCTACATTTTTGCCTTTTCATACTGTTCATGGGGTTCTCAAGGCAAGAATATTGAAGTGGTTTGCCATTCCCTTCTCCAGTGGACCACATTCTGTCAGACCTCTCCACCATGACCCGTCTGTCTTGGGTGGCCCCACAGGGCATGGCTTAGTTTCACTGAGTTAGACAAGGCTGTGGGCCATGTGATCAGATTGGCTAGTTGTCTGTGATTGTGGTTTCAGTCTGTCTGCCCTCTGATGCCCTCTCTCAGTGCCTACCATCTTACTTGGGTTTCTCTTACCTTGGATGTGGGGTATCTCTTCACGGCTGCTCCAGCAAAGTGCAGCTGCTGCTCCTTACCTCGAACATAGGGTAGCTCCTCTTGGCCGCCGGTGAGACATTGTACAGGTGACAGTAATCAACCATCCCCAAGAAAAAGAAATGCAAAAAAGCAAAATGGCTGTCTGAGGAGGCCTTACAAATAGCTGTGAAAAGAAGGGAAGCGAAAAGCAAAGGAGAAAAGGAAAGATATGCACATTTGAATGCAGAGTTCCAAAGAATAGCAAGGAGATAAGAAAGACTTCCTCAGTGATCAATGCAGAGAAATAGAGAAAAACAATAGAATGAGAATGACTAGAGAGCTCTTCAAGAAAATCAGAGATACCAAGGGAACATTTCATGCAAAGATGGGCTCGATAAAGGACAGAAATGGTATGGACCTAACAGAAGCAGAAGATATTAAGAAGAGGCGGCAAGGATACACAGAAGAACTATATAAAAAAGATCTTCACAACCCAGATAATCACAATGGTGTGATCACTCACCTAGAGTGAAGTCAAGTGGGCCTTAGGAAGCATCACAATGAACAAAGATAGTGGAGGTGATGGAATTCCAGTTGAGCTATTTCAAATCCTTAAAGATGATGCTGTGAAACTGCTGCACTCAATGTGCCAGCAAATTTGGAAAACTCAGCAGTGGTCGCAGGGCTGGAAAAGGTCAGTTTTCATTCCAATCCCAAAGAAAGGCAATGCCAAAGAATGCTCAAACTACCACACAATTGCACTCATCTCACACGTTAGTAAAATGATGCTTAAAATTCTCCAAGCCAGGCTTCAGCAATATGTGAACTGTGAACTTCCAGATGTTCAAGCTGGTTTTAGAAAAGGCAGAGGAACCAGAGATCAAATTGCCAACATATGCTGGATCATAGAAAAAGCAAGGGAGTTCCAGAAAAACATCTATTTCTGCTTTATTGACTATGCCAAAGCCTCTGACTGTGTGGATCACCGTAAACTGTGGAAAATTCTGAAAGAGATGGGAATACCAGACCACCTGACCGGCCTCTTGAGAAACCTGTATGCAGGTCAGGAAGCAACAGTTAGAACTGGACATGGAACAACAGACTGGTTCCAAATAGGAAAAGGAGTATGTCAAGGCTGTATATTGTCACCCTGCTTATTTAACTTCTATACAGAGTACATCATGAGAAATGCTGGGCTGGAAGAAGCACAAGCTGGAATCAAGATTTCCGGGAGAAATATCAATAACCTCAGATATGCAGATAACACCACCCTTATGGCAGAAAGTAAAGAAGAACTAAAGAGCCTCTTGATGAAAGTGAAAGTGGAGAGTGAAAAAGTTGGCTTAAAGCTCAACATTCAGAAAACGAAGATCATGGCATCTGGTCCCATCACTTCATGGGAAATAGATGGGGAAACAGTGTCAGACTTTATTTTTCTGGGCTCCAAAATCCCTGGATGGTGATTGCAGCCATGAAATTAAAAGACACTTACTCCTTGGAAGGAAAGTTATGAGCAACCTAGATAGTATATGAAAAAGCAGAGACATTACTTTGCTGACTAAGGTCCATCTAGTCAAAGCTATGGTTTTTCCAGTGGTCATGTATGGATGTGAGAGTTGGACTGTGAAGAAGGCTGAGCGCCGAAGAATTGATGCTTTTGAAGTGGGGTGTTGGAGAAGACTCTTGAGAGTCCCTTGGACTGCAAGGAGATCCAGCCAGTCCATTCCAAAGGAGATCAGTCTTGGGTGTTCAATGGAGGGACTGATGTTGAAGCTGAAACTCCAATACTTTGGCCACCTCATGTGAAGAGCTGACTCATTTGAAAAGACCGTGATGCTGGGAAAGATAGAAGGCAGGAGAAGACGGATGACACTGGATGAGATGGTTGGATGGCACCACTGACTCAGTGGACATCGGTTTGGGTAAACTCTGGGAGTTGGTGATGGACAGGGAGGCCTGGCGTGCTGCATGCGGTTCATGAGGTCACAAAGAGTTGGACATGACTGAGCGAGTGAACTGAACTGGAGATCATGCCTGGTCGTGCGTGGAACTGAGAGCATAGCCCTCCACACCTATGTGAGGTCTCGAGTGTGGCTTTACAGTCACGAATTCACTTGAGGTCTATTGTTTCCTTGTGATGGAAAATACATAAGACTCATCCCCATTTTATAGATGAAGCACTGAGGCTCTGAATTGGTCAGGGAAGGCTGTATTAAAATCTTGGTCTATTTAAAAAGATATATTCTTCTGAACCTGGAAGTCATCATGTATTCTAGGCTTTCCTGACATATATGATAATAGGATGACATCAGAGCTATATTTGTTATTTTGTTATTCAGTAGCTAAATCATGTCCGACTCTTTGCCACCTTATGGACCGCAGCATGCCATGTCCTTCACTATCTCCCAGAGTTTGCTCACACTCATGTCCATTGAGTCGATGATGCCATCCAACCATCTCATCCTCTGTCGTCCGCTTCTCCTCCTGCCTTCAATCTTCTCCAGCATCTGGATCTCTTCCAGTGAGTTGACTCTTTGCATCAGGTGGCCAGAGTATTGGAGCTTCAGCTTTAGCATCAGTCCTTCCAGAGCTATATAAATGGCTCATATTTATTAAGGACTTATTATGTGCTGGATACTGTGTGTGTGTGTGTATATATATATATATATGTATGTATGTATTTAATTAAGAGCTCTATTTAAAAATTTGCTATTTATTATTGGCTGTGTTATTTATTATTGGCTATCTTTGCTGCTGCATGTGGGCTTTCTCCAGTGGCTGCTGGTGGGGCTACTGTCTAGTTGCAGTGCGGGCTTCTATTGATGTGGAGCCCTGGCCCTAGGCCTTCAGTAGCTGTGGTGCACTGGCTTAGTTGCCTTGCAGCAACTGGACTGGGGATTGAACCCGTGTCCCCTGCATCCGCAAGCAGGTTCCCAACCAAATCAGATTCCCAGACCACCAGGGAAGTCCTGGATACTGTATTTTTCATTTAAGCCTCACAACAATTCTGTGAGGTAAGCGCTATCATCCATCTATTGGCAAGAGTAAAAAAAGACAGATAACATCCAGTTCTGGCTGTGGTGTGGGAAGAAAGCTCTTGTGTACATCACCGAGGGTGAGACTTGCTTATAAATGTTAGGGAACAAAGTCAGCAGTAGCAATTAAAATTTAAAATACAAACACCCTCTAATTCACAAATCTCTCTTTTGGGAATCCGTCCTATGGGAATAAAAACATCAGAGCACAAGTATAAGATATTCATTATAGCCGCATTTGTAGCGATGAAATAGAAACAATTGAACATCCATCAAGAGGGAAGTAGCTAAGTAACTCCTGGCTGAATTAAGCTGCGGATGGTTCCACAGGCGGTGAGGAGGGGAGTTATGTGTGCATGCACTGACCTGGAGAGTTGTTCGTGACTTACTAAGTGAACAAAGCGAGTCTGCAGTAATGTGAATCCTATTTTTAAAATTAAATAAATCAGAAATAAAAAGACAAAAAGCCCACATAGTTTTTTTTGTGTTTGTATGGGCCTAGAAAATTATCTGGAAGGATGTGCACCATCTGTTGTGACCTTGGGGAAATGACTTTGAAGGCAGGGAGGGGGAGAAAATGAATTTTTCATGCACTTCTGCATTCTTCAACTAAGAATGTGACAGTCACGGGTGGCTTCATAGAGGTGGTGACATTTGCGTTGAATCTTTTTTTTTAATTTAAAGTTTTTTTTTTTTTTTTTTTGGTTGAGGTGGCTCTTCGTTGCTGTGTGTGGGTTTTTATTTAGTTGCAGCGAGTGGGGCTGCTCTTCCTTGCGGTGCACAGGCTTCTCATTGCAGTGGTTTCTCTTGTCGCGGAGCACAGGCTCTAGGGCAAGTGCGCTTCAGTAGTTGTGGCACACGGGCTTAGTTGCCCCGTGGCATGTGGAATCTTCCCAGACCAGGGATCAAACCCCGAGCTTCCCTGCATTGGGAACATGGAGTGTTAGCCACTGGACCACCAGGGAAGTCCTGAGTTGACTCTTGAAGGAAGAATGGAAGTTTGCCAGATAATGAGTTGGGAGAGGCAATATTTTAGGCAGAGGTGCAGAGATGCAGGGGTGGGTGGGGTGGCTGCTTGCTTCCTACTCTGTGCCCCGAGCCTCCCAGGAAAGAGTGCAGATTAAAATGAGATAATGTATGTGCAGCACCTGGGGCACAGTGGACCTCAACTCCCGTGAGCCGGACTGTCTTTCCATATATCAGAATATGGGTTAAAGATCGTATGTGGTGAATGCATGTTAGGTACAGGATGGAGTAGGGGTGAGGATGTGGGTGGTGGGGTTCATGGGCGGAGGCCTCTTCATTCTTCGTTTCTTTTATTCCTTCCTCCTCTCCTTTAATTAATTAGTCTTCCTTGTGTTCTCCCCCAACCCCTCTCTTTCTGCTTCTGCTCCGCTCAAACCCCTTTGCCCCCTCCCACAGGCCCTTGCAGGGAGAGCTGCTGCAGGACAGTAGGCTGGACATGCTATGTACCATCTTGATCTGGGCAACTCAGGCAAGACCCTGGCCTGTGATGCCAGATCAACTTGGGTTCACATTCCAGCTCTTCCACTTACGATGTGGCCTCAGGTTGGTGGTTTAGCCTCTCTGAGCTACAGCTTCTTCATCTGTAAAATGTACATAATGATTCTTCTCTCACGGGGTTGTTGTGAAGATGAAATGAGAAAATGTTTACATCTAGCACGGACTCCTTCATTTTCTTTCAGCCTGGTTTTGGAGAGGATTCTGGCCAAATCTGTGAACCTCTGCTGTCCCTTTTGTTTAAGGGGCTTCCTTTTTGCCTAAAACCCAAACTTGAATTGTGGATTAGCCATGGGCAGCGTTCAGTTCTGTACATGCTATAGGGTTCTGCTTGCCCTCTCTTCCTCTTAAACTCAGAAAAGAAAGTGAGTCAAAACAGTTCCAGGCAGGGGACTTCCCTGGTAGTCCAGTGGATAAGAATCTGCCTTGCAATGCAGGGGACACGGGTTCAATCCCTGGCCGGGGCGCTAAGATCCTACGTGCTGCAGCTAGTGGAGCCTGCGCAGCACAGCTGGAGAGTCCCTCTGCTGCAGTGAAAGACCCCACGCGACGCAGCCAAGACCCAAGGCAGCCAGTTTCCATATTTTTAAAATAATAATAAAAAAACCCCCTAGCGCCAGCCGCAGAACCTACATGACGGCCAGGACTGGCTCCCAGGGATGGTTAAAGGGGGGCAGCTGCGGGTAGCTGGGGGCAGACAGCAGAGGATTTGGAGGCTCTCCAGCACCCATTGGAGTTCCTCCCTAGTTCTGTGTGCATGTGTGAGGGGTGCTGGGAAGGGCCCATTAGTGGTGATGGAAAGAGCTCTGAGTTATTAATGGTGTTTGTAGTTGTAAGCTCCACTAACGACAATAACCATGCGCATTGTAATAATGAGTGTAATGAGAACTTTCGCAGTGAATTAATAGATCAGCTGTGACTTCGATGGCTGTGGTAAGTGGGCTAGAGCATGATTCTGTGCTCATAGCCTGGTCACAGCCCGGTGGAGGCACGGGGGCATGAGGGCAGGAGAGAGCCTGGGGTTAGTGGCGGCTGGGAGGGGGGCAGACCTGGGTGTGTGTCTCTGCACAGTATCTTCAGAGCTGTGTGCCTTGGTATTGTGTTGTTACCTCTCTGAGCCTCAGTTTTCTCATCTGTAAATGGGAGGTGATAACGCCACCCGACAGACCCATGAGGATTAAATGAGATGATGCACCAGAAGCAGGCAATGCTTCTTCCTTCAGGCACTGGCTGCTTTGATGAGTGCCACCCATGCCCCAGCTGCTGGCCGTTTGTGCTGGCTCTTCCCTCCGCCTGGCATGCTCTCCTCCCAGACCTTTACCCGGCTTGCCCCTCCTGCTGGCACGCCTCTGCTCACATGTCACCTCATCCGGGAGGCCTTTTCTCACCTCTTTATCTAAAACAATGCCCCACACTCAGTGCCCTCGTCTGCTTTATCTTTATTCACAGCTGTTGACATTTTATATATGCAGTGGTTTAGTACTTTATCGTCTGTATCTCCCTCTTGACTATAAGTGTCTTAAGAACAAGGGCTTGTTTTTTGTTCACTGCAGAGTCTCCAGTGCTTGGAACAGCACCAGCTCGCAGGAGGCACTTGGAAATATTTACTGCATAAATGAAGGCATAGGGTATGTGCTTTATAAACAGTGACCAGGTTACAACTGTGTGAGCAAATGAGGAGGAACCAAGGCAATGAAGAAACTTCACGGTGAGGCTTCTCTCCAAAGGCTCCATCTTCACAGGAACACTCAGAGCCTCCTGCCCTCACTGCACAGCCCTCTCTGCATCACTGAGAGGGAGAATCACAGAGCTATGATTAATGATCTTGGATTAGGCATTAGACCGCACCACTGAGAGGAGATATGCCAGGCCTGGGGACAGCACATCGAGAAGGGCAGAGAGTAAGGTTTCAATGCCTGGAGCCATGAGAAGCGATCTTAGGAGTCCTTCTGCCAGCCCCCTGGACTCTGTCTGGAAAGTCTCCTAAAGTACTGTGTGCCCCTACGTCTGTTGTGAGGTGTGTGCTGGCGTGTCATTGTGAGTATGCTGGTGGGTGTGCATGTGTGAACCCACATCCTGTGTTTGTTCACTTGTTTGTGTGTGTTGGGGAAACAATCACGTGCGTGACTGTCCACGAGTGTGCTGGCGTGGGCTTGTGTGGGAGTTTGGCGGTAGATGGTAGTGTGTGGTTTGGAGTATTGGTGAGTTTGTTGTGAACCTTTGCTTGAGAGTGAGCTGGTGGTGTGTGTTCATGAAACTATGTGTGTGCTTGTGTTGTGAGTGGGTTGGAACATGTTTTGTGTGTATATACTAGCTCTGGAAGGGTGGGATGATAAGAGGGTATGTGTGTTTGGGAGGGTTAGGGTGTGAACTCCATGACTGGTTCATCACGAATTCTTGAGGCCACGTGCAGTGTGTCCTGAAGGCATCCCCCCTTGAGGCTGGTGCTACCAAAGATACCAGTTGTATCATTTTGCTTGTGTGACAAGATATCCTGACACAGAGCCATGGAGAGAAACATGGGTCTCTTGGGAAGATTTCTGCTGATTGCTGCCATTTGAATAGAAACACAATTATTTCATAAGGCGGGGATGGCAGTGTTGGAAATAGCCGAGTGCAGAACTGGAGCGACAGGGACCACATCCCATTTGATACTAATTGGTTTGATGATGATAATTGTTGCATTGCAGACGGTGTGACTATCTCCTAATTTAATATAATCAATAAGGTAACAACAGCTCAATGCAAATGAGATGTAGGGAACCATGGGGCCATTTGTAAGTCGTGTTCTTAATGCATTTTCCTAATTAGTTGTAGCCAGGCTCCCCTCCCCTGGAGTGTGGGAGAAGTGATCATTGAGATTGCTGTGCTTTCTCCAAACCTCCACTGTCAGAGAGGCTCAAGAAGGACTCTGATCCTGGGGTTTCCCAGGAACCCACAGACTTTCTTAGGAGAAGCTGAATAGAATCAGGGAGCAGATAGTTCAATAGGACACTTCCCTGCAGATTCACGATACTCCCCAGCTTGAACCCCTGTAGTTTCACTATCTCTTCCATCTGATTAGGAGGTGCTCCAGGGCAAGGATTTTGCTTCTGCCATCAGACTGGTCACTTCATCACTCAGGGACCTATGTCTCTTATTGAATCAAGGCCCCAAATGCTACTGCTGATGCTTTATTTACTAGACCAGAGCCTTGCCAAGGCCATGGTGGAGGGTTCCCCTCCAGAGCAGAGTTTTGATTCTGCTCTTGGCCTGGTGCTTGCCCAGACCTTGTGGGTGTGTGTATGTGTGTATATTGCAGCATGCTCCAGGTAGTGTCGGGAACACAGCCTGCTAGTAGGGATGTGGCAGAATGTAGGACTTTGGAAGAGACTCAGGATCCAGACTGCTTGGGCTATTGACTGGGGCACCTTGGGCAAGTCACTTGACCTCTCTGTGCCTCCACTTCCTCATTCTATAAATGGGGGAAAAATCCTTACTCATGGATCTCTTGTGAGATTTAAATGAGCTAGTATGTTCACTCACTTTAATATGTATTCTAGTAAAATAAACTAGTTCCTGAGTCTCATTAGTCACATTCAAGTGTTTAGTAGATGGAGAAACGGTGGAAACAGTGTCAGACTTTATTTTTTGGGCTCCAAAATCACTGCAGATGGTGATTGCAGCCATGAAATTAAAAGATGCTTACTCCTTGGAAGGAAAGTTATGACCAACCTAGACAGCATACTAAAAAGCAGAGACATTACTTTGTCAACAAAGGTCTGTCTAGTCAAGGCTGTGGTTTTTCCAGTGGTCATGTATGGATGTGAGAGTTGGACTGTGAAGAAAGCTGAGTGCCGAAGAATTGATGGTTTTGAACTGTGGTGTTGGAGAAGACTCTTGAGAGTCCTTTGGACTACAAGGAGATCCAACCAGTCCATTCTAAAGGAGATCAGTTCTAGGTGTTCATTGGAAGGACTGATGCTAAGCTGAAACTCCAATACTTTGGCCACCTCATGCAAAGAGTTGAGTTATTGGAAAAGACCCTGATGCTGGGAGGGATTGGGGGCAGGAGAAGAAAGGTACGACAGAGGATGAGATGGCTGGATGGCATCACTGACTCAATGGACATGAGTTTGAGTGAACTCCGGGAGTTGGTGATGGACAGGGAGGCCTGGCGTGCTGCAATTCATGGGGTCGCAAAGAGTCGGACATGACTGAGCGACTGACCTGAACTGAACTGTGGCTAGTAGCCAGAGGATTGGACCGAGTAGACACCATGCACCATTTCTGTATCTTTTCCGTCATCACAGAAAGTTGTATTGGGCAGAGCGGCTGCAGACTTTTGATGCTGAGTAAGCTGAGCTCCAAGCAGGTTCCACACTTCTCCAGATTTTACTATGGGTGCATCTGTGTTTTCTCTAACTAATTCAGTGCATCGCACAAACTCCCCTCCTGCTGGCAGAAAGAATCCAGCCCTGCGCCACCTCTTGTCACACCCCTGGCACCTGGCACCTAGGCCTGGGAGCTCTAGTGGCTGTTGTACCAGATGGCCTGGGAGTTATTAATGAGAGACCATGTGTGTTTGTGTGTGCATATGAGCTGGGGCCATGTGCTGTGATCATCATTTTGGGGCCTTCCTTGGGGAAGTAACAAACTGCATCATATCCCAGGAGTGCTCCCGTGGGCGCCATCTCATAAATCAGTGTGAAAGGCTCCTGGTCCCTGCTGAGTTGTCCCGTGGCCCCACAGCTAAGTGACCCAAAGGCTGTGGGACTGCCATGGCTTCACATCCCATCATCCCCACCCTGGCTCTCTGGGCCTCGTGCACTCTGTGCTGACTCGACTTGTCAGCAGTCTTAAGGCTCCAGCCCTGACTCTGTTAGTAGCCAGTGATCTGATCTTGGAGGAATCACCTTTTATCTCTCAGCCTCACTTTTCTCATCAGTAAAGTAGGGGAAGAGAGGGGACATTATACAACCTCTGAAGCCCCTTAGAACTGTAATATTTGGGATTTACGCTCAGCTCCATCTTCCAGATCGAGGAAAAGACCACAGGTCTGTGTGTTCGGGGTGATGAGGGTACTGAAACCTCCTTGTTACATCTTCAGATTTCTGGATCCCACCTGGATCTGCTGCTACAGGGTGGTGACTCTGCCGATGACGACTTTGAACTGTCTTTGCCTTTCCCTAGTAGTTCTAATGCACCATCATGTTAGAGAGCCTTTGGCCCAAGGGCGCAGGCTGTATCTCCAGTGCTCCTGCTTTCAGAGAAGAAGGGCTGAGGCACCAGGTACGGGAGAGGGTTGAGTGGAGATGTTAGCGCAGGTAGGGTGAGGAAGGCTGTGTCTTCCAGGGACCCCTTGTCGAAAGCCAGGTTCCAGAGTTTGGCTGACTGGATGTGAGGTCTGGCTCAGAACAGAAGCACAGCTGGGAGATCTGTTCTGAGGGGCAGGTGGGGTTGCTTCTCTGGATTTCTGGAAACAAGTCTGACCCAATGGAAGGGGCTGTAGTAAGTAGGCAAGAGGGTTCTGCATGGCTTCAAATTCTGGCTTAGTGATAACTTAACCATATGACCTTGGGCAATTAATTTAACCTCATCTGTAGAATGGTGACCGTATGATCTGCCTTACAAGACAGCATATGTAAAAGCTCCTGGTACATAGAAGTACTTACATACTCTCCTTCACCCACTAGCTTCCAGGATCCTCTCTGACAGGGCTCAGAGTCATATGGGGGTCTGGGTAGTATTTGGATAATAATTTAACTGCCGCTTGCACCATATTCTGTGGTTTACCAAGCACTTTCATGGGTATTATCTCATGATGGGCTTGTGACACCCTGATGGAAAAACTGAGGTTCAAAGAAACTTGGTGACTTTCTCAAGGTCATTTGCTGGGACTTAGGATATGGGACAGGTCCACATCTGTTTGAACTGAGACCCGCTGTCAGTGGGTCAAAGCTTCCCTGTACTTCTTTTTTTAAAAAAAATTTATTCATGTTCGTATTTGGCTGTGCTCCGTTGCTACGGGAGGGCTTTCTGGACTTGTGGGGAACTGGGCTGTTTGTTGTGGTATGCTGGCTTTTCACTGCAGCGGCTTCTCCTCTTGTGACAACCAGGCTCTAGGGCACGCAGGCTTTAGGAGTTGTGGCGCACTGGCTTAGTTGCTCTGAATCATGTGGAATCTTCCCCAACCAGGGATTGAACCTGTGTCCCCTGCATTGACAGGCAGATTCTTAACCACTGGACCAGCAGGGAAATCCTCCCAGCACTTCTTAAAGACAGTGAATTGGTGGGGCAAAGTGGGGTGGGGTGGGGCCATAGGGAGACTCCTAGGGAACGTCCACCTGGGTTGGGCTCCTGCTTAGCCCAGTGATGTTGGAATGGGCGTCTCCTGTTGGGGGAGCCTTGTTCTGACATCCTGTTCAGGATGCACTGGTGGGAGTAGGGGTGAGTCTGTTCTCTTGCCTCTGATCTTGCAGCCTGGACTTCTGCGTGCTGGGCCAAGTCCCAGTTCCCCTCCTTGTGACTTATTCACCATCTATAGCTGTGTTTTAAGGAACTGAGTGGAGAATAAGCCTGTGAGGTTGAGAAAGGCAGGGATAAACAGACCATACATGTAGGCAGTGGTTAACATAAGCACAATAGAGCCATGGTTCTGGGCAGGAGGCTGGCAGAAGTGTCAGCCCACAGCTGCCCAGGTGTGAACTTGAGCAGGCTGGAGGGAGTCATGGTTAGGCAGGAAGCAGAGCTGGGCAGGTATCTGGCTCTGGAGTTGGCACAGGACGGGCATGGTCTGACACCTCAGACAGAGGCCGCTAGGACCATGGACAGCTCTGTACACATGCTGGTGTCTGGACCCTTCGCAGACTTTTATCCCCAGACTTGCTAACCCTGCCTGCCACCCGACTCTACTTGTTCGAGAGCCTTTGCAAACCCCCCTCTTAGCTTAGTCTCTGAGAAGTTCCTCCCGCAGCTCTCAAACTGTTTCCAGAAGGATACCTGTGATTTTGATCTGCCTGGAGGGGTTCTCTTGAAGTGGTTCATATCCTTCAAGGGTCCAGTTTTGTTGGTGGGTGATTCTTGTCATCCCCTGGAGCCCCCATAGTTTTAGTCCAGGGTCCAGTGCCAGGCAGCGACTCAGTCTTTACTTGAGCAGGCCACCAAAGTCTGCTTTGAGTTGGAGCGACTCTGCTTTTTCTCAGCCAGCCATGCTGCCCACTCTCTCAAGTCCCTGATGCCCTCTAACCAATATTTCTCCCCAGCTCCTCTTTTTCCTCCCTTTTTGCTTGTGACTGCTTGAGTGAATCAGAGATGAAGATCAGAAGTCACAAGTGGAGAAGCTTTTCCCACTAATGAGCTCTCTGAGGGCCGCAGAGAGTCCCTCCCTTTGTCCCACCCTGCCCTGTTCACTTATTTATAACAAATCACAGGGAGAAGAAGGACCAATCAGCTTGCAACACCGCCCAGTCAACAGAGGGCGGACAGAAGAGGATGACTCTGAGAATTTGCTTGGGGGAAAATGGAGAAGTATTGAACTTTATATTTTTTCTCAGCATAATATCATTTTGTCCAAGCAGATTAGGTATCTAAGGCCCCAGAGGGTGATATGACTTCCTAAATCCATGTGGTCAGTGACAGCCAAGCCAAGAACTGGAAGCTGGTTCTTCTGATGCTCGATCTGGTATGATTTCCAGTGTAGAACTTCTCTGCTGTTGTTGTTTATTTGCTAAGTCACGTCCAACTCTTTGCAACCCCACAGACTGTAGCCCACCAGGCTCCTTCTGGTCCATGGGATTTTCCAGGCAAGAATACTAGAGTGGGTTGCCATTTGCTCCTCCAAGAACTTCTTTAGGATGCATTTATTTTGAAAACTGAAGTGAGGTCTCTGTTCCAACTGACAGCTTGGCATTTCTCTGTCTGTCAACACTTTGATAAATTTAGAAGAAATGGAGTTATTTCGGCACATCTGGAAACTAGCAAAAAGATCAAGATTGCCTCTGATCTGTCTTCACTCTGCTACCATGAGACAAAGTGGCAGGTGACGTGAACATTTTCAAGGAGACAAGCTGTCTTTAATTTGTATTGGATTTCAACACAATTTGGCTTGTGGGTAGAAGCTACTACAGATATGCCTATATTGAATGTGACCTGTAGATCAGAGTCCTTATTCTTTCCAGAAGGTATATTGCTTGTTTTACTGTGAACTAGACAAGCAGGGGCTATGGCTAAGCAGTCTGTATTATGAGTGGCTGTTACCATTATCGTTATTTATGATGTGGGTAGAGAAGTATTTGGTGTTTAGTGTTTTGGTGGGACATGGGCCAGGAGAAGCAAGGTGGGATAGTCCATGTAAAACCTGATATTCTGAGGCCCCTGAGCCTCCTTTCCTATCCATCTAGCTACTTCTCTCTCACCATCAAACACTGGAGGGCCAGAGATACCCAAATGTCCCTGAAAAATCTACCTGGAGTGTCTGAAAAGGATCTGGATCCAATTTCCTTTTTTACATAATCAGTCCCAAAAGCCACAGAGTAGATGTCTCTTGAGAGCCTCTGGGCTGCCTCTGGGGGTCTCTCTGGCGGTGCACAGGGTTCTTGCAGGATCTGGAGGCAGGTACAGCAGGAGCCTGAATTCAGTAACCTGGGAGCTGGAATATGGGGTGGGGAGGTCTCTGAGGTTGGTTTCTTCTCACACCTTTTTCCTACATCGAAGGGCAGAATTGACTTTCCTCTGCAGGATTCAGCCGATTGAAATCTTCTGAGCGTAGGGTTCGTCTTGTGCTGTACCCACAGTCATGTCTAAAAACCCCTGGGTTAAAAAAAATATACTGTTACTCAGTGCTGGTTGGTACCCTTAACAGGGTTAATTCTGTTAATCCTCTATACCAGGGTGATCCAGCAGCATCTTATAAGATGGCATTGAAGCCAGTACTTCCACTTTTTGCTTTTGATCCCTTGCTACCCTCTGCATTCCTTTGCCTTACACCTAGATTCTCCATATTTGTTCAGCTTTTTAAAAATGAACAACTGGTGTTTATTATCTATCAGGTACTATTCTACTTAGAAAAAGTACTTACTTAATTTTTTTTCCCACATCTTTTTTTATTTTTATTTTTTTAATATCCCCTCCTTTTGAGCCTCCCTCCCATCTCCTTCCCCATCCCACCCCTCTAGGTTGATACAGAGCTCCTGTTTGAGTTTCCTGAGCCATACAGCAAATTCCCATTGGATATCTATTTTATATATGGTAATGCAAGTTTCCATGTTAATCTCTCCGTACATCTCACTCTCTCCTCCCCTCTCCCCATGTCCATAAGTCTGTTCTCTATGTCTGTTTCTTCACTGTTGCCCTGTAAATAAATTCTTCAGTACCATTTTTCTAGATTCTGTATATATGTGTTAGAATATGATATTTATTTTTCTCTTTCTGACTTACTTCACTCTGTATAATAGGTTCTAGGTTCATCCACCTCATTAGTTCTAAAGAAAAAGTACTTACTGTAGATATATTAATTCTTTCGATCTTCATAGTAACTCTATGAGGTTGGAACTGTTATTATCCCTATTTTACAGATGAGGAAATTGGTGCACAGAGAGGTTAAATATTTTGCCCAAGGTCATACACTAAATAAAGAGCAGAGCTGAGATTTGAACTTGGCAGTTTAACTCCAGAGTCTGTTCTCTGAGCTGATATACTAATTGCCTCTCAAATGCCAAACAGAAGAGGCATTTGATTTTGTTTGTCCTCAAGATTCTGCCTTTCAGATGGACCACCTTGGCCCACCCACCCATCCATCCATCCATCCACACACCTTTTCATTCAGCAAAAATTTATTGAAAGCATTTGCTCTGTGCCCAAATTCTGCCAGGTGACAATGGGAGCAAAACCAAAACCGGTCTTTCCTCTCCCAGAGCTGGCAGAATTATGGAGCAGATAGGAAACACAGCAATTAACATGCATTTACAAGCGGACATTGGTGTTCTGAAGGAAAAGGACGTGGTTCTATGAACCACACTCTAGAAGCTAGGGTTGCCAACCCAGGTGCCTGCATCCCATTTTCCATCCCTGACCCAGACTCCTGGACCCTCATCAGATATAATTTCCTAAACCTATTAATAATCATTTTCAGAGGCTTCTACTAGTTCTGGTTCCCAACATAGTGTCCAAAGAATCCTCCCAACCTGCCTCTGTTCCCTGCGGTGGACAGTGCCTTCAGATGTGGCCAATTCTAGCTGTTTTTCCAGCACAGTGAAGGCAAGCTTTTGCCTTAGCTGACTCTACAAACCCCCCTGGTTATTTGATTATAGATAGCATTGTTTTCCTTTGTCTTGAACAGTGGTTGAAGACTTTTTTGGGGGCATGGATCTCCTTGAGAGATTGACAAAAGCTAAGAACATTCTTTGAGAAAAACAATACCTCCCTCGGTTTATAAGCTACCCAGTACTCAAAGGTAGCCTCAAGTTTGCACCCCAGGTTTGGAGGATGCATTTTAGGGCTCAGTGGATTAAACTAGCTGAGTATATAGGTGCTACCCCTGGAAGTTCAATTCCAACCGAGATATAGATGCTTCTTCTTCCTTTCCCAGCAGAATTAACTTGTATCTCATTACTCTCCTTCCTCTTGGGCAGTGATTGAAGACTTTTTTGGCCGTGGAGCTCTTTGAGAGACTGATAAAAGCTAAAGGCCTGCTTTGGGAAAAATGCACATACTTAGAACAATTTATACATGATTTCAAGGGGTTTGCAGTTTTCCTATAGCTCATCCATGGGTCCCAGTGAAGAATTTCTAACCATAATAATGACCTTTCCTAGTTTTTGTGGCCTCTACCTCTTGACATGACTCCTGAACACTTGGGCATTATTAACGGTCCAGCAGCTTGGTTAATGTCTGGGGGATCCCATGGGTTTCCCAGGACAGTCCCTAAGATACCATTCAGGGTGCCAGGGACCCGTTCCAGAAATGGAGATGCCGCTTGGCACTCCTCTAGATTCTACTAGCTGGAGGTCCTAAGAACAGGTTGTCAGCTTCAGGACTTGCACCCATAACTGCCTATTTTCATGGGTACCCAGTGCCTTCTGTTAACCAGGTTGCTCAGGAGAGACACCCAAGACTCATCTCAGTAATTCTGGCAGGGAAAACAGGTATGAGACATGTGTACTACCCCTCCCGACCCACTGCCCGTGATTGATGTTGCTAATCAGTCAGCGCTTTCTTTCCCACTGGGCCCAGATATGGGTTTATAATCCCTTTCAAAAAGTAATTTAGGTAGACACCACCAATCGATCAGAGGTGGCACGTGGGATGGAATATTTTTGTCATCCTGAATGCAGGGGAATATGGGCTGGGCGCTTTGGCTCAGCCCACCTCTTGCCAGTTTAGGATTTCAGATCTCATATCCCAGCTGGCCAAGAACTCCAGGCCTCTGGTCTCAGAGAATCTAAGACTCTCCTCTCTGGCCACCCTGGAGTCTGAGGGTGGCCCTAGGTTCTCTTCTGTATTCCCCTATAATAATTCACCCATTTCTCAGCTAAATGTCTTTGGGGGAACTTAATTGAGACCCTTGTTACCTCTAGTCTAAAAATATAAAAAATGGCCCATTCTTAGAACTCCTGTGATCCATGCTCCATATTTCTTCAAGCAGACAATGCATCATATTACTCTCATTTTTGAAATTCTGCAGTCCTTTAAAAGAGGAAATCCACATTTTTCACCATTGCATATACAACCATGTGGGCTTCCCTAGTGGCTCAGGTGGTAAAGGACCCACCTGCAAGGGAGACCTGGGTTCAATCCCTGGGATGGGAAGATTGGAGAAGAGAATGGCTACCCACTCCAGTATTCTTGCCTGGAGAATTCCACGGGACCAATCTGTAGATGGTGGTATGTGTATGTGGTCCCGACTTCTTTTCCAGTTTTTCTTCTCGCCACTCCCCTATGCTCTAACAGATTCTTGCCACACCACATTTTCTGTTATCCTGGGCTCTTATGCACATCACTGTCTTATGCTGCTGCATGCCTCCTTCTCTCCCACTCCCAGCCCTTTTCTTTGCCTGGTGAACACGTATTCTTTCGAGAGCCTCAGAAAATGCTATCTGCTCTGTGAAAGCCTCTGTGTCCCATGCTGGGACTGGGATTCCAGTGCCCACTCCCCACTGAGCTCGCTGTGCATGTCTTTTATCCTGGTAAGTTTTGCTCTGGTGCCTGTTTGCTTGGGGGACAGTGTCCAATGGCTCCCTGTATGTGAGCACCCAACCTGAGACAAGGCATAGTGTGGGGAACTTACGGACGTGCACTGCATGTAACTTGCAGTGGGTGAAGACCCCCAGCCTTCTCTGCCTGTCCCCCAAGGCTGCACTTGCTCTATCATATCTTGCCAAGTGAAAGCAGCTTTCGCCTTCTAAATGATGGCTTTCCTCCTCCTTGCAGAAAGGGCATCTCATTGAAATTCACCAGGAATGGGCAGTTTCTGACATGAGTCTCTCGCTGGCCGGAGATAAAGCTGCCAACACCCAGCACTCCTGGAAGCAGAAGTTTTTGTTCATGAGCTGAGAGTACACCTTGTTTTCACTCCCTTAGACCCCTGGGATCCCAACACTTTCCCTTTCTCCAGTGGCCTCTCCTTTTCTCAGTGTGCGATGCTATGGGTGTGAGGGGCCTGGGAACCTCCCACTTATGGTGGAAATGCGGGTGCATGAGAAGCCTGCTTAGAGTGGTTGGGTGGGAGGGGCTGAAGGGTTCAATCTATGCAGAGCTTGATCAGTACAGGTGACTCTCTTCTGTATCATTTGATGAACATAGACGATGGGGTCCTCAGTAAGCCCAGGGTAGTCCATGTGCTCATGGCAAAAAAGTGCCCTTGGAGAAAACCATAAAAATAACATTACTAAGAATAATACACCACCACATAGCCCTGACTGTGTGCTAGGCACTGCTTTAAATGCTTTTCATATATTAACTCCTTCAGGTTCTTAGCATGGCCCTTTGTGATTGGTTTTATGTTATCATCCCTGTTTTACAGATGAGAAAATGGAGGCCAGAGAGAGATTACTGCATGCATACTATTCTCTGGGTAAATGGGAAAACTGAGACTGACCCAGACATCACTGAAGGGAGGCCGTGGATGAGACTGTATCCTGAGTGTTAGAAGAAGAGGAATGTTGGAAATCCCAAAGGCATTCTGGTTGTAGCTTTGAGAGTTATTTCACATCCCCAAGCTTATCCTTTCTTATTTAAGCAGTAGAATAATTACATCCTTTTGGAACAGTCAACATAAAGATTGGATCAACTCCTAAGTGAAGTGTCTAGCACATTATAGGTAATCGATAAACAGTAGCTGTCATTATTAATTACCTAATTGCTCCCTCCTTTGTGTTGGTTCTGTTTCATAATCTTTCCTTCCAGAGCCTTATCAGGCTGTTTTAATTATGTTTCCGTATATCTATCTTGCTGCTATACTCTGAGCCTCTCAGAGGCATCACTCGGCTCTTACCTACCTCTGGGCTCTCTGTCAGAGGGGAAGTTTCCTACGAGGAAACTGAGGCTGTGAAAGGAAGCTGTTTGCTCATGTGGACAAGCTAGTAAGTGGAAGAGCCCAGGTTTCTTTCCAAGATGCTGTGCAGGCTATTTTCGGTCCATGATCAGAGAGGTGGGTGGTGGAAGACCCCATTCCAGGCTACCTGGGTGGGAAGCTGTAGGTGCCTGGGGCCTGCAAGAGGGGAAAATGGACAGGAGAGCCAATGTGCCCCCCCTTGGCCTGAATCATCCAGACAGGGAGGGTGGGCCTCCAGGAGATGGATGGGACAGGGTGAGGGAGAAAGAGGGGCCAAGGTTGACTTTCAGGTAGCCTTAGGATACAGAAGGAGTGTAAGAGTCTGTGGATAAGAGGAGAGGATCACGGATCAGATTCTGGAAATGCTCATAGGCAAGGATGGAAGGATGTCATAGGCAAGGTATGTAAGGACTTCTAGACAACACTTGTGACATCAGCCACAACCTATGACCTTATGATGTGGTCATGGACTGAGCTGGCCAAAGTACAGCCCTGGGGTTGGATTATAGGATTTGAATCCTGGCTCTACTGTAGCTTACTAGCTGTGTGACTTTGGTAAGTTACGTAACCCCTATGAGTCTGTTTCATTTTCTGTAAAAGGGGGATGATTAGAAATGACTTCCTAGGGACTTCCCCGGTGGTCCGGTGGTTAAGATTCGGTGCTGCCAATGCAGGGGGCACAGGTTTGACCCCTGATTAGGGAACTAAGATCCCACGTGCTGAGTGGTGCAGCCAAAAGATTAAATAGATGAATAACCTCCTAGCATGTTGTTGTGAAGGTCAAATGAAGTTGAACAGGTCAGTGGTGGAACACAGTAAGAGCTCTGTAAATAATGACCATTGTTATTAGCTGCTTCTCATGCTGGACGGCTGACTCCACTTGTCTTGGCATCCTCTCCCCTATTTCAGGCTCTTCCGTGCCACCAGGACTGGATACCCAAGTTGTCCATCACAGGTGCTCTAAGCCTCTCCATACTTCAGAAACACCCTTGTCCCTGAAGCATCCTCTCCAGTCCTTTTGGGAAACTGGCAGAGAGTTGTGAGTTATCATGTTGCTCCAATGAGATGCCACTTGAATTTTTACTGTACTTTCAGTGCCTTGACCCACAGCTATGGCTAACGATGGGAATGTTAAACAGGGCTAGTGGGTCAGGGCAGCTATTTGGGGGGCAAAGGAATCTTTCTGGTGCTGTCCAATCCACACATTCAGAAGCTGTCTACCATGTTTTCTTGTATAGACACCTGTAATGAGTATAGAGCTCAGACTGAGAGAATCTGGAACCTCTCACTTGGGATTAAGTGGGAGTAAGGAACTAAACGTTTTTTTATTTTTTTTTAACCTGGGGGCCTTTTGGTGAGATCTGCAGTCATGGACATGAATTTGAGTAAACTCCAGGAGTTGGTGATGGACAAGGAGGCCTGGCGTGCTGCAGTCCATGGGGTCGCAAAGAGTCGGACATGACTGAGCGACTGAACTGAACTGAAGTCTTCTCAGTAAGACCAGGGTGCTCTGGCATTATTCTATTTCTCTCCCTTTCTCCTCCTTCTAGAAGGCAGGGAACTAGTGGACCACTGTCTGACATTTGGCCTCACAGTAGATGGAAGGGAGAAAGGAGAGAGCCATCATGCGAGGATCAGAAAGCCCTGTTCTGGTTCTTATTTTAACTAGGTGTGCTCTAGTGCTTACTTTTACCTACCTGGGCAAGCAACTTCCTTTTTCTGAGCCTCAGTTGCCTATGACATGGGGACGTAATTGACTCCCTTAGCAAACCAAGCATTTAGACCAATATGCTCACTTGCTTGATGCAGAAATTGAAACGCAGACTGCAGAAAGAGCTTGCCTAAGGTCATGAAGCCAGAGTTTGGCTGCGAACCTAGGTCATGTGGTAGTGCTCAGGTAAGTGTTGCAAGAGGGTGAGGAATGGTGTGGGATTGGTAAGGGAATGTATTTGTCAGACCTGACTATTTGCTTAGGTTCTCAGAGCCACGGAAAGGAAGGAAAATCCCCCTCTGCTGAATCATTTACTGCAACACTTTCAAAGCCAGTGGGGATTCCTGGAGGAGACTGGAAGGCTCAGAGAGCTTGAAGCGTGTACGTGTCTTGGTGGGGGTGGGGGTGGGGGGGGTCACATGCCCTGATCACACATAGGATGCCAGCTGCCTTTGGAGTTCTTCTCAGTGACTGCCTGCAACTCAGGTCTCAACTCAGCTGCAAAATGAACGAACTGCTCATCTCACGAGCACAGAGCACATTTGGGCCAAACTCCTCACTCAGTTTTATGGGGCCAATACATCTGCAGAATCACTTACCCATCACTCTGCAGACGGAATGCATTATTTCGGAAAAGTTTCTTTTCCCCTTTCCCCCCAAAACTTTTATTCCCTAGCGGAAATGGTTTATCAACATCTTAAAAAAACCGCTCAGATCTTCTTGGCAACCCCTGATATCATAAAAGAGTGGCAGTGTGAATGCAAATGAATTGAAGGGCATTAAAAACCCTCTTGCTTCGGCAGCTGAAGTGTAGAAGGGCCAGATGATGGATAGCGCATGGCTTTCTGCTGAGCGATTTTGCTCTTTTTACGGCTGCCAATGGCTGATGTATTTCATCTTTTGTTTCCTTTACTGCCGCTTAAGCAACCACCCTCAGGCTGGGGGTAGGTCCCTGGGCGCCCACTTCCTCTTGCCCCCTGGGGAGGGTTGTAGCCAGCTGTTTTGCACTTACTGCCTGATTCAGGGAAAGCATAGGCTGGCCCAGCTGGATGGGGCCCTGGAGGGGAGTGCCCTTTCCATGATTGCTGAGCTCAGTGGAAAAGACAGCTGAACAGGCGAATATCCTCTCCACTCTCCTGGGGAGACTCATGCCCCTTTCTAGCGCACCTGTGTTTATCAAGGCTTGTTGCATACCAGGCCCTGTGCCAAGCACAGTGAGGCTGCCAAGAGGTGACAGTCACCACCCTGCCTTTGTTGATTTTACCATCATGTTGAGGAAGAAAGTCATGCCCAGAGGGTTATACACGTATATGTGCACACAGCAAAACTTCCCCCAGGCAACCACACGTACATGCACGTATGAGGGCACATGCTCACATTTACCTACACACTAGCACAAACATGCATGGAAACGCAACCGCCCACACAAGCATAAGTGCACACACCTGAGTGTACACAGAAACCTGCGTATATTTGCACATATGCACACCCACACAAAAATACGTGTTCCTGCATACCCACTGATGCAGAAGATAAGTGATAGAACAAAACTATGCATGATCTGAAGACAGAACGTGCAGGCAGATGAGAACGAATTCTGGGATGTCGCCATGGACATAATGTTGATGTAGGAAATTTGCCTTTAATTTCTTATGAGCTGTGTGATCTTGCTCAAGTTTCTCAACCTCTCTGAGCACCAGTTTCCTTATTTGAAAGTGAAGCCCTTCCAGATACAAGAACTTAGAACTTTGTGAAATCAGAAGTTCAGAAGGCAGTGTGGGGCTGCAGTGATAACAGTCATAACCAGAGTAGCGGTAATAATAGAATAATAATGTGTGTGTGTGTGTGTGCGTGCACGCGTGCGCTCACTTAGTCGTGTCCAGCTCTTTGTGAGCCCATGGACTGTAGCCTAACAGGCTCCTCTGTCTGTGAGATTTCTCAGGCAAGAATACTGGAGTGGGCAGTTTCTGACATTTCCTTCTCCAGGGGATCTTCTTGACCCAGGGATCGAACTTGTATCTTCTTCATTGGCACATGGATTTTTTTTTACCAACTGAGCAGCCTGGGAAGCCTTAAGATAATAATAGATAACCTATATTCAGCACTTACTATTGCTATACATCATCTGTTAATCCTTTCAACAGTCCTAAGAGATGACTATAATTATTAGCTATATTTAATAGGTGAGAAAACCATGGTTCAGGCAGATAAGAAGCCCAGTGAAAGTGTTAGTCACTCAGTCGTGTCCAACTCTTTGTGACCCTGTGGACTGTAGCGCACCAGGCTCCTCTGTCCATGAAATTTTCCAGGCAAGAATCCTAGAGTGGGTAGCCATTCTCTTCTTCAGGAGATCAAACCTGGGTCTGCTTTGCAGGCAGATTCTTTACTCTCTGAGCTACCAGGGAAGCCCAGGGTCACAGCAAATAGTGGCAGAGTCTGTGTTTGAGGTCTGCTGGCTAGGCTCTCAGGCCTACACTTCTGTCTCTGCTTTTGTTTCGTTGCTCAGTGGTGTCTGATTCTTTGCGACCCCGTGGACTGCAGCACACCAGGCTTCCCTGTCCTTCAGTATCTCCTGGAGTTTGTTCAAAGTCATGTCCATTGAGTCTGTAATGCCATCCAACTATCTCTGTCTACATTGCCCATGTGCTGAGTGGGACTCATGTGGGGCCCAAGGAGGCAGGAGAGGAAGGACACACACTCCCTGTCCTTGGGAGGCTCTCAGTCCTGCAGGGAGGCAGCCACATGCTGGGCACCACAGCAAGCAAGCAAGCAAGCAAGCAAGCAAGCAAGGTGTGTCGCTTGATGCTGTGGAATTTGGGTTCCTAGGCATGCTCCTCTGCGTGCTTGTGATGGCTTTTGCTCGTGACTCTTGTGGGTCTGGCAGCTCAGTCCAGCCCTGAGGGGGTGCCATTGGATGGAGTTTCTCTGGGTTGGGTGGGAGTGTGTCCAGATAATGAGATTCCAGTTGACTTCAAAAGCTGGAGCTCTTTTGGGTATGTGTTGCCTGTGTCTCAGTGTCTCCCGAAGAATGCATGGTGACTCCCTCTGTCCTGGGCCAGGCCTGGGCTGGGATCTCTATAGCTCATTGTGATGGCTTTGGGCTAATTAGAAAAAGAACTTTTCTCCTGAGGATTGCAGCCCTGCCCTAGGGTTTGGCATCGAGTGGCGTGATCAGATGTCTTCATGGAGCTCTTCCCTCTTACTGGGGAAGGAGGATTGTAGGGCCTTTCATTAGCCTCTCAGGAGAGGGTTCCCCTTCACCCTGGGGTGGCCTATAAAGATGGGTCAGGGGCTAGGAGGATTGGACCACCAAACCACCACCACAACAGAGCTATTCAAGATCACACATCAAGGGACGAGTGGCAGGGACAGGATCTGCACGCAAGTCTGGCTGATTCTAAAGGTTAGACACCAACCACGCACTGCACTGTGTCCCCAAACCTGCCCTGAGCACCCATAATGTGCTTGTGGGGTGAGTGGGGCTGTAGGACAGAGGAAGTTGGAGGACGCAGAGTGTATGAGCAGATGGGAAAACGGAGCATGACGGGAGTCAAGGAGAAGTTTATCTGATGGCACTTGGTAGGGATGAACTGCTTCCAGGGGCAAGGTCAGTTCTCTGCCTTCCTTAAGCCCTTGGCCCCTGTTCAGTCCAACTTTAAAGCTGTGACCTCCCTGAAGGCAGGAGCCTCTGTCCCCTAAGCCCCAGGCACCCAGAGGCTTTCAGTACAGTTTATAAAGTTAACATGTCCCACCCCAGCCGCAGGCCTCTGGAACTGCAGCCCCTCCAGCTGTGCCTCCTGTCTTCCTCCCACTGGAGTCTGTGCAGCTCCAGCTTGTCCCCATCCTCCCTGTCTGATGGACTCCTCAGTCTTTTCAAGGACTAGGGATCGGGGGAGGGTCTAACTCACCTCTGAGGGTCCTTCCAGAATCCTTTCCCTTTATATCCCATAGCTCTCTCTTGCTCTCTGAAGGCCCTCGCTCTTCTAGACTGTATTGTTGTTGTTGTTGCTGAATTGCTAAGTTGTGTCCAGTTCTTTGAGACGCCAGGCTTCCCTGTCCTTCACTGTCTCCCGGAGTCTGCTCATGTCCATTGAATCAGTGATGTCATCCAACCATCTCATCCTCTGTCATCCCCTTCTCCTCCTGCCTTCAGTCTTTCCCAGCATCAGGGTCTTTTCCAATGAGTTGGCTCTTCACATCAGGTGGCCAAAGTATTGGAGCTTCAGCTTCAGCATCAGAGTCCTTCCAGTGAATATTCAGAGTTAATTTCCTTGAGGACTGACTGGTTTGATCTCCTTTCTGTCCAAGGGATTCACAAGAATCTTTTCCAGCATCATAATGTGGGCCATTATGAGGCCCTGTCATATGCCCTGAGGACCCTGGAAAGAGGGCCCCCCATCCCATTCCCTGGGCTACATGGGTAGATTTGTCCGGAGCATCTTAGTGCTGGGCTGGGGCCCTCAGGGAAGGAAGGCATGGCTGTGGTCAGGGCTCCCGCCCTGGTCTGGGTGGAGCTGCCGGGTACTCCCCACCAGACTCTGAGTCCTGCCTTAGGCTGGTGTGTTCCGGGCAAAGTCTGCCAGGACAAGGGAATTGTCAGGAGCACCCCAACTGCTCTTTCAGTGGCTGTCGCCAGTGCCGTGTCTCGGGATTCTCTCTGCCCTCATTCTCCTTGACCCTCTCTGAAGCTGGGCAAGGCTGGTGGTTCCCTGTCCTCAGGCTCAGTAATGCTCCCTCAGCTACCCACAGGGTGATAGCAGCTTGTCAGTTGTCCCTTATGTCTTCACCTGCCAGTCCCTACAACCTTTTGGCCTCGTGGTCTCTTTCTGGCGGCCTCTCCACAGCCCTCTGACCACTGCTCAGAGACCATCCAATCTGGATGCCCCACCTCCATTAGGCTGCCTGGCTTTTAAAAGATTCACTAAGGTGAAATTCACATAACGCAGGACAAGTGTTTTAAAGCAAGCAGTTCAGCGGTGTTTAGTACCTTTCACAGGTTGTGCCACCATCACCTCGATCTAATTCCATATCACTTCCACCAGAGAAAAGGTTTTTCTCTATTACCTAAAGGTTTTCCAAAGAAAACCTCATACCATTTAGCAGTACACCGCATTCTCCCCTCTTCCCAGCCCTCAACAACCACCCATCTGTGTTCTCTCTCCATGGTTTTACCGCTTCTGGATATTTCATATAATTGGAACCATACAGGATGTGACTTCGTGACTGGCTTTTCTGCTAAGCGTAATATTTTTGAGGTCCATCCACGCTGCAACCTGTGTCCGTTCTTCACTCCTTTTTGTGGATGGATGTATTCTACTGTATGCATCTACCACAGTTTATTTATCCACTTCTCGGCTGATGGACATTAGGGTGTTTCCATCTTTTGGCTGCTGTGAATAGTGCTGCTATTTGTGAACAAATATTTGCTTGAGTACCTGTTTTCAGCCCTTTGGGGTATATACCTAGAAGTGGAATTGCTGAGTCAGATGGGATGTGTATGTTTAACTTTCTGAGGAACTGCCGAGGTGTTTTCCATTTTATGTTCCTACCAGTAATGTATGTATACCTTCTTTTTGTATAGATCTGACTTGTCAATTCCATCTGAAACTCACCTGGAGTGCCTCATTGCTGTGGTGGTTTCCGGCGCCTGGCTGAAGAACTAGAAATTCAATATGTAAAACGGGTGAAAGAGTCAAGGACCAGTTAGGGCAACGTAGGCACGAGGGGCCATAGCCCAGCTGCCTGTCATCCTCTCACTCTGCACAGCCGGGTCAGAACCTCTGGAAAGCTGTGGTCTAGAGCCAGCCTCCGTCTTCTATGCGAGCAGGAACTGAAGCCAAGAGAGGGACTCGGTGATGGTCACACAGTGTTAGTGACAGGGCCAGGATTGGAACCAAACATTCTGGCTCCCTGTGAAGGACTCTGCTTTTATTTATTTATTGCTGCTGCTGCTAAGTCGCTTCAGTTGTGTCCGACTGTGTGCGACCCCGTAGATGGCAGCCCACCAGGCACCCCCGTCCCTGGGATTCTCCAGGCAAGAACACTGGAGTGGGTTGCCATTTCCTTCTCCAATGCATGAAAGTGGAAAGTGAAAATTGAAAGTGAAGTTGCTCAGTCGTGTCCGACTCTTAGCGACCCCATGGACTGCAGCCTACCATGCTCCTCCGTCCATGGGATTTTCCAGGCAAGAGTACTGGAGTGGGGTGCCATTGCCTTCTCCATTTATTTATTTATTAGTTTGTTTGTTTTTATTTTTGACTGTGCTGGGCTTTCTCTAGTTGCGGTGCATGGGTTTCTCATTGCGGTGGCTTCTCTGCTTGTGGAGCACAGGCTAATTCAGTTCAAGGACTCAGTAGTTATGGTTCATGGGCTTAGTTGCCCTGTGGCATGTGGAATCTTCCCAGACCAGAGATGGAATGTATGGACCCTGGAGTGGCAGGATTCCTAACCACTGGACCACCAGGGAAGTTCTGTTTTTTTTTTAAGGAAAAATATTGCAAGTGATATGTACTTATGATTATAAATTCAAACACTAAAGAAAAAATAAAGTAAAAAATGAAAGTTTCTCCATTTCTGTTTCCTGCAGAAACAATCAATGTCAGTCAATGTCAAAAGTTTGATTACGTCATAGTAGGGGGCGGGTAAAGGAGAGGGGCGTAGAAAACTTTTTCTGTTTTATTGTAGTGTATGTTTTCTTCAGCATGTAACTGATCAGTATCTTGTCAATATAGTCAGCTGATCAATTGGAAAAAAGAAGTTTGATGATGGCCTTCCAGATTGCTTTTGGCCACCTGTGAGCGCGCACGCGCGCACACACACACACACACACACACACACACACACACACTAACTCCCTCTCTTCCTCTCTCTCTGATATACACTCACACACACACATCTACTCACCTGTGTACTCATACACCCCTGCATGGATTTTTTGTTTGCTTATTTGTTTTCACACAAATAGGACGATATAACACTTACTGTCCTGTGATTTGCTTGCTTTCTTTGGGAGCTCCTGAAGTCTAGAAGGACCAAGCACCTGCCTTGGAGAGCTTACACTGGGTGAGTCGTGCCATGGAAAGATGGAAGTCTCATGATCACACTTCTGTGCCCAAAGAAAGGAACATGGGCTTAGGGACTCTGAGGGCCAGGACTGAATTTACTGCTGCAGGTGGTATTCCAGGCCAGCATGGCAGGGAGTGGGGCACTGAATGCAGGCTTTCCAAAGGTGACAAGTGAGCTGAGCTAGACCACAGGGCCTGTGTCAGGGAGGTGGGGGGAACGTTGTGCTGAAAGAAGGGGCCAAGCTGTGGGGGACTTTGGATGCCAAGGAGAGGAAACAGCAAGCTATCCACCAGGTGATGGAAAGCTACTGGGAGAGAGAAATGGAAGTGATATATATGTATATTTAAATTATTTATTTATTTGGCTGTGCCAGGTGTTAATAGCAGCACTCAGGATCTTTTGGGATCTTTAGTAGCAGCATGTAAACTCTTAGTTACGGCAAATGGGGTCTAGTTCCCCAACTAGGGATCAAACCCAGGGCCCCTGCATCGGGAGCATGGAGTCTTAGCCAGTGGGCCTCCAGGGAAGCCGTGGGAGGGTCCTTCTGGAAGAAGGAAGGTTAGCTGCCGCTGCGCGTGAGCGTTCTTGTCCACTGTGTGCTCGTGTGGACACCTGCGCTGGGATAGGCAGAGTCTGTCCAGGAGCTTGGATGGCACTAGCAGGAAGGAGCTGCTGGGAGACTGTGGCCCCAGAAATGTGATGGATAGGAGTGGACGTGATGGATGGCCTGGGCAGACTACGAGTGACTGGAGAGAGAGAACCTGGAGGAAACGTCTGAATTGAGGGCCAGTTGGTGGCAGGGAATAAGAAAAACCAGAGAGGTGTAAGGACTTGACCTTATGTAAATGGGATTTGGGAGACTAGGAACTGAAGATCAGGACGTGGTGGAGTCTCAGGGTTGTGGGGTGGACAGGTGTAGGGGGCTCTGGATTTGTATGCCCAGCTGGAGTATAAGGCAAGCTTTGTTAACTGCTTCTAACGTCAGATCAATCCCCTGCAGAAGGAAATGGCAACCCACTCCAGTGTTCTTGCCTGGAGAATTTCATGGACAGAGGAGCCTGGTGGGCTACAGTCCATGGGGCTACAAGGGGTCGGACATGACCGAGTGACTTAGCATGTGCACAGATACACACACACACACACAGCATCAGATCACATCTCCGGGATGCTCAAAGGGGCAGGGCCAAGACTGGCTGACTTGCGATGCCTCTGCCTGCCCACATTCTCCCTCCCACCCCACCTTCTCTTCTCTCTGCTCTGCCCTCCGAGGAACACCAGCCTGTCCTCAGCATCGGAACTGGACCAAGTCGAGAGCCTGGGCCGCAGGAGTGGCCAAAGTGTCATTGGTTTCGGGTGGAGGGTCTGTTTCACGATTCTCTCTTATTGTCCAAAATGTAGGTAAAGGAGAAAAGAGAGAAGAAAAAAAGCCCAAAGCCTCAAACATTTATGTAATAAATTGCTGAGAAAGAGGCGGTGGCAAGGGAAGAAGAGACAGGAGAACTGAGAGCCAGGAGAACAAGGCTAAGAAGCTTCCGCTTAGGAGGATGTGAGGCTCTGGGGAAAGGAAGAGGAAAGAGGAAAGAGATTTTAAGAGTCTTCAGGGTCTGAACTGGATCTCTTTTACAATGCTTTGAGAGATTCAGGTAAAGATTGGAATTCTTTTTTAATTGCTTTTGGCTGCCAGACTGTGTTGCTTTGAATGTAGAACCAAGGCAGGACTGGGCCACTTGGGGCAGAGGAATTCATCTGGATTGCATAAGAAATACTTTCCCCTCCCCTTCTTCACATTTCGTTTCTGAAATGGGGATGTGTGTGAAACTGATGTTTGTACTTCATTAGTGAATTAAAGGTGGAATTTAGGATTAATGGTGTCAGAGAAAGTAGGAAACCTAATAGTTAGCATCTTGTTTGGAGGAATAGAAACCTGTTCAACGTAGCTCTGTCGTAATGGGAACTCTGCTCTAAGGATGCTGAGTGTCTCCTGGAAGGATTCAGCTGGTCCTCAGGATAGGACCAGAACTGTCAGCTAGAGCTCCACCAGCATCTCTCTCTGTCTCTGTTCCTTGTTGCGAGCCCCCGTCTCGGTCTTTTTTCCCTCCTCTGCAGACCAGCTTCTTTTGTGTCTCTGTTCCACATGGCAGAGAAGTTGGCCCCTGCCACTCTGGAGGTCACATGGAGCAAAGCCAACACTTCAGAAGGAGCTGAATGCTCCTCTGCTCCAACTGGAAAAAAATTTTTAAAGAAGTATTAATAACATTAGTTTTATTTTTCTTTATTAACCGACCATAGATAATTTTACCTTTTAATTTTGAATTACATATAGGAAGGGCATGGTACATTTTCATCCTTGGGGTTACTAGTGTATCTTTTTAAAAAAAATTTATTTTTAATTGGAGGATAATTGCATCACAATGTTGTGTTGGTTTCTGCCATACAAGTGTGAATCATCTCTCAGTATCCTCTCTTTCTTGAGCCTCCCTCCTCCCCTAACCTCCTTCCCATACCTGCTCTCTCCTCCTTCCTACCTGCCTCAAATTCATGTGGAATGACTCCAATTGGCCCTGGCAGGGTGACATTCACCCCAACACCCCCCTAACACCGACTTGTGGCTGGTGGAGTGGAGGGAGAATCATGGTTGCTGCCCACGTGTCTGCCAGGAGCCCCTAGCAGCCCAGGGGCCAATGGCGAAGAGCAGTTCCCAGAGACCAAGGGGGTTGGGCTGACAACCTAGAAGTGGTTCTTAGCGGGTATCTCTCTTTTTGAGAGCTTAATCACTATACCAATTCAAGAGTGACTATAAAAATCTGATTTTCCTCATATTTCAAGGCACAGCTAAATGCCCTGTGTCCATCGGCTACTCTGGAGGCATCCCAGGAGGGAAAGGGGAGGACAGAGCACCCTTTTGCTGCTCTGGACTGCAGCTTCTCCCCTGAGCTGGGCCAGCCCTGCTCCCTCGTGGGCAGGAGGGATTGAGGCCTCACACTCTCAGGCCGCTCTGAGCCCTCTTCTCCATGAAGCTCCTGTGCTTTGTTCTGGCAAATGGGCCCCCATCGGACCCCATCATGGGAATTGCTGGGCCTGAAGCTTATCCAGGAAGGCCTTTGTTCCTGTACTCCCTGCCCAGTCTCAGAGCCAGGGCACTGGCCTAAGGGCCCTGCTAATGCACCCGTTTCCTGGGTCTTTGCAGCTCTGGTTCTGGCACCTCCAGCTGCTGGCATCAGAGGGTCATGGTGGTGCTAGGTGAAGGTGAAAGCCACTCAGTCATGTCCAACTCTTTGCAACCCCATAGACTATATAGTCTGTGGAATTCTCCAGGCCAGAATACTGGAGTGGGTAGCCTTTCCCTTCTCCAGGAGATCTTCCCAACCCAGGGACCGAACCCAGGTCTCCTGCACTGCAGGCAGATTCTTTACCAGCTGAGCCACAAGGGAAGCCCAAGAATACTGGAGTGGGTAACCTATCCCTTCTCCAGCGGATCTTCCCGACCCAGAAATCGAACTGGGGTCTCCTGCATTGCAGGCGGATTCTTTACCGACTGAGCGATATATCAGGGAAGCCCATGGTGGTGCTGGCAGGCAGTAATTTCTTCACGGGTGAACCTAAGCAATGGTTCGGGCAGTCACAGGCAAGGGGCAAAAGCTTCAGCCTCATTGAACCTATTCAGAATTTTGCAACCTAAAAACCTGGAAAGCATATACTTTTATTTCAGAAAACATGAGGATAATAACCTCTAATAGGCTTTCATGATTATTTCACAAATAGATTTTGTTCTTATCGTTTAGTTTATATTATCCCCTTAATCCTCACAACCAGTTCGAGAAGTGGCCTGGTGTCATCAGCCCCACTTCAGAGATGAGGAAACTGAGTCACAGAGCATTCGGGTAACACGCCCAGAGTCAGCCTTTCTCCAGAGCCCGTGATCCTAACCAGCATGTCTCTGTAATTCCTGTAAATTTGGTGTCATTTCCAAAAAAACAAAATTTATTTTGAATTTTATAGTGGGAGAGAGGAATGGTAACCAAATCTTCATTTTTTTTAGGGCATCTAAAGATTTAACCCCACCTTGACCTTCTTTGCTTTGAGTTATCTGCCAGTTTCAGTTAGGGGATCTATGGGTCCTACCTCTTGCTCCACACATTTAGAACTTCTCTGATAGGTCCTGAGGTCAGGTTGGCCTCTGATATTTCCTGAATAATGCCTACAGATTATGTTTCACTGAGATGGGTGGGCGCTGGGCCTGACAGGTGGGTGGGTGGTGGTGTGGTGGACATCTGGGGTCTGAGCCCTTCCGACCGACCACCCCTCCCCAGCTGGAGAGACAGCCAGCCGTGGCTCGGAGGAGCGCAGGCCCTGCTCCTGCTCATTGCTCTGCGCTGGCTTGGCTCCCTCCTGATAGCCCCGGGCTGGTGGCAGATGGCTCAGCCTCTCCCTCGCAGAGCCCAGGAGGCCTCCACACATCAAAAACAGACTTGACTCCAGGCTTTGGTGGGATGTGGGGCGGGCATCTGCGGGAGGGGCACTGCACAGCCGGGGCTTGTGTGTTTATTAAACACCTCCAGAACCAGCTGCTGTGCCTGGCTTCGGAGTAGAGGAAGCTTGGAGGCCAGGAAGACAGGCGTGAGGCCTGGGTGCCCCAAGCTGGCAAGACTTTCCTGGAGAGCTAGCCCTGACCTTAACACCTCTGAGCCATGGGGACAGCTGTCCCTGAGGATGCGGGGAGAGGGCGAGAGCTGTACCCAGTAGGAATAATAATGGTGATGAAGGTGATCATAACAGCTGAAACTGACTGGATGCTGACCACGTACTAAACTCTTAGTACTAAGCACTATGCATGTATTATTCACTCCACAAATATTTATTGAGCGTTTGTACCATGTCAGGCACTGTCTGAGGTGTCTGGGATAATGATACAACCAAACATCATGTTTAATATAAGTCAGTGCCATTCTAAGCCAGCTATGTATAATGTATTATTTAACTCTCACAACAACCCTGAAGGTAAGTACTATTATCTCCATTTTACAGATATCAAGATGTGAGCCACAGAGAGGTTGAATAATTTATGTGAGGTCACACTGCCAAATAGGTGGTAGAGCCAGGATGTGAATTCAGCAAGCTGAGCTCTGGAGTGGGTGCTCTTAAACCTCACAGTGAATGTGGAGAAAGCAGCCCTCAAGGATCTGACAGCCAGTGTGGGAGAGGACATGCGTTAAACAGTTGTATATATACACAGATATACATACATACATACACAGTGTGTTTTCTGATTACTGTAAATTCTGTGAAGGAAATAAATTAACATACTAGGATAGGGATTAACCCAGAGAGAGATTACTTTTGATAATGTGATCAGAACATTTAATCTTCCCCAGAAACTTGTGGTGGGTTGTTTGCTTCCCATTTCCCAGATGAGTATGGTGAGGCAAGCTTGGAGAGGTTAAACAGGGATCTGGAGTGGGGCTGCAAAGGGACCCAGTTTTAAGAAACTGGTCTCTAATACCTGCACTCTTTTTTGGGGGCCGCTTTTTAAAAAAAAATTAAAAATATTTTTTTATGGTGTATAGTTGATTTGCAATGCTGTGTTAGTTTCAGGTGTATGGCAAAGTGAATTGGTTATACATGTACATATATCCCCTCTTTTTTAGACTTTTTTCCCATATCGGTCATTACAGAGTACAGTTTCTTGTGCGTAATACCCGTCCTCTTGAGCTCTGCTCTGAGGCTCCTTGCACAGCGTTTTGGCCAGAAAGGAGGGGTTTTGCTCATCATAAGCCTTGAGGTGGGCAGGGTCTCTGGGTCTCTCCTTGAGGATCTGACCTCGCTCTTTGTTCTGAGGCATCAAGGGGACATCGTGCCCATCTCTGGTTGTCAGCCTGCAGGGTCTGCTATGTGGCGTGTATACCACAAGCACATGCGTGCCTATACTCACTCACGGGTGATTGTGTGTCTGCCTCCCTCCCTGCAGCCTCCTGCTCACACAGACCATCCTGACCTTTCATTAGGTGACTTCATAATTGATTGCAATGTCCCAGGTGCTTTCTCTTAACTCCAGGGTGATTATGACAATTATGATTATTAAGTAAAGGAGAGAGAGAGAGAGAGGGAGAGGGCTGGGGGCTGGGATTCACCCAGTAGAGCTGTCATTAAGCCACATTGTGTGAGATTGTTCGCCTTCAAAAGGCAGCTGTGAAAAGGAGAGAGTGTCTTTTAAAAAGAAGCCCATTATGCAGGCGGCGCAGGGTGCACGAGGCTGGCGGGAGGACCATGGGGTGTAATTAGGGCAGTGACAGCCGGAATTACAGGGCGTCTCGGCTGCGGTGCCGCCTCTCCTGTGGGGGGAGGGGCAGGGAGGAGGGGACAGGTAATGTCTGGGAGGTTCTGGAGCCTTGCCAGGAGCGACGGGGTCCTTTGGTGAGCAGGGTGATCTGGGATTGAGCAGAAGGGACCCGGAGCGAGGGGCTGCCAGAGCTATTTATCTCCACAGCGGGGGAGGGGGCCGCTTATTTTTGGAAGTGTTTTATGATGGCTCGACGCCCCTTCCAGGCTTTTCGCGCCTTCCCACCCCAACTGGGAGTTGGCAAAGGAAAGCCAATTGTGTGAAACAGAGGATGCAGATAAATAATTTCCCAGCCTCCTCCACCCCGGAGGTCCCTAGCTGTTGCATTGTACAAGGAGGGAGGGCGGCAGCCTTCTGCTGGCCCGCAGGCCCCGGGAGGGCTGGTGCTTATCTGCAGGGTTTGCTTCAGCCCTACTCCCAACCACCCCATGGGATTCAGCAGTGTCTGCAGGGCAGGTGGAAATGCCCAACGCCCCAAACCCTTCCAACTTACAACACAACAGGGGTCCACGAGTCACTCTTCACTCCATTCCCTCCTCTTCATTCCAACAGAGGGTGCCCCTCTAGAGCAGAGCCTGCGGTGGTCTTCCAGCCCCTGCTTGCACACCCCCAGATGGGGGAACTTAGCCCTCCCTATAGAGAGGCTCCGGAGCCCGACTGTCTGATTTGAATCCCGCTCTTTGTCACCAGTGTGACCTTGGGCAGGTCCCGTCACTTCTTTGTGCCAGTTTTCCCACCTGTGACATGAGGATAATGACCGTCCTTATGCTGCAGGATTAAATGGGCTACTTGATAGAAAGGACTTAGCCCAGTGCCTGGCACACAGTTGAAGCCTCCCCAAGTGTTCTCTGGGGACAGCCCAGGCTGACTTTCCTGGAAGAAAGTCCTGTTGTTATAGGAAGCCAGAATCTGGCACTTTCTCTCTTGATGCTAACTTTGTATCCTAGGGCCATGCGGTTGTTTTCTTGTTGCTGCATTCATTTGTGAGTGCCCATCTGGCTGCCAGGCATGGTACTGGGCATGAGACGTGTGTGCAGAGAGGGGCAGGTGGGATTCCTGGAACCCAGAGCCCATGCTTCTCCTGTTCACCTCCTCTGCAGGTACAGACGCTGGTCTCTACATGCCCAGTAGGCAGGGACCACACATGACCATGACCCCCAAGTTGAGAGCAAGTGGGGGAGGCATAGGGTGTTTGGGGTGGGAGAGGCGGTCAGGGCTCCAGGCCTGGGGCTTTGTCCCTGCTCTGGGGCAGCTAGGAGAGGGGTCCACAGCACCCCACACTCCCCAGGAACTCAGGTAGCCATAGAAGGGCTGTTGACCACGGATGAGGCCAAATGTCTCCACACCCCTGGTTCAACCCTTGTTGCTGAGAATGTGCTGGCTGCTCTGAGCACTTCCCAGCCAATGGAGCCAGGGGTCACTGCTGCCCACCAGAGGGCACTTTTATGTTATTATGATGCTTTTTTTTGACTCTGACGGGCAAAGTCAGAACCTCTGTTTCCTGGAACTCCTTGCGCTGTTGTTTAGATAAGTTTAAATGAGCTGTGATTAAGCTAATTTTGAGGTAATTAACTTAGGGAAGGAATCCTTCACTTCTTAAAATTCTAAGTGACTGTTCATTATAAGAGGGAGCCCTCGCAAAGGAGCCACGCGGCTTTCAGGAGCCCCGCTTAATTAAAACATACGGAACTCAGCCACAGAGCAAGAGTTTACCGTCATTAATGAAAAATGAATATTCTTTATCTAATTACATGGCATAATTAATTGCTGTCTCCAACCACAGAGATGGGGAGGGGGCAGGGGAAGCCATAGGCTCCTGTTCCCACAGACTCAGCGAGGGTTCAAGCCTGATTCTAGGGTCCTCTGGAAGTCCCTTCAAAGCCCAGTGCTCAGGGAGACCCCAGTCCACGGTGCAGAAGGACCAGGCAGAGAGTGACTCCTCATAGCAGTGGGTGTTGGCACCTGCTGGGTCCCAGTAGGTCTCTTTTTGACAGTTTGAGCCCACATCAGCCATCCAGGGTCCTACTTGGAGATTCAACAAGTTTGATGAGTGCCTACTATGTGCTTGATTGTCAATAAGACAGACTGAAGTCTTGCCCTTAGGAAGCACGTAGGTTTGAATCGTGGTTCTGCTGTTTACTAGCTGTGGGGCGCTTTGGGCAAGTTCCTTGACCTTCTGTGCCTCAGTTTTCTCATCTGCAAAATGGGATTAACTGTAGTGTTTATCTCATAGGGTTGCTATGAGGATTAAATGAGTTAGTATTCATGAAACACTTAGATAGATACACATGCTCTGTAACAAGTGTTAAATAAAAAAGAACACAAGTTGGGATGTAACAAGACAACAGAACGGGAGGAGAACTGGTGTTAGACTTGGTGTTCAGACAAGTAGGGGAAGGGGACGTGACTTCTTGGCCCTCTCCCCCTTCCCTCGCCTCACAGCTTCGCTGTTGCCACGAGGTCCTCATGTATTTTCTGCTGTCTCTACCTTCATCTCCACTTTCTTCCTGGGGACTTCCTAGGTCACCCTTACTAGGATTTGCCCTCTGAGAACCCCCAGCACATTTCACCAGGCAGGGGTGCTGTCAAGACGCCAGCTCTCCACAGGTGAGGCGATCACAGAGAGGACCTGATGCAGCTCTTGGAGACGCTCCCATCCAACTCGTTTTGCCGACGAGGAGACTGCGGCCCAAGAGACACTGGGAGGTGGCTGACTGCGGGGCCTGGAGACCGGGCTTTCTGACCGGCATCCTAGCCTCTTGCTCCCTACCCGGAAGTCAGTCAGTGTCTGGCCGTGGCTCAGCCTGCCAGGGGCATCAGTCCCTTGGGCCCAGGGCAGTTCCTTTGTCCAGGGCCCGGTGGAATCTGCCTTGTCCTTCGGTTCAGCATGAGCTCCGGCTCAAGGCACTTTCCAACAAGTTCATTTTCTTCCTAATGCTCTCTTTCTTTCCACCTCTTCCTGTCTTTGTCTCATCTGCACAAAGGAAGTGACTGGGGTTAGAAAGACAATAGGGTTCTGCCCCTTCTGGGTAGGGGCGGCCAATCTCCTCCGATTCTCTGCATCCCTGGGGACCACCAGGCCCCACACATGGCTGACCTTGGGTTAATCCAGTTTGGGGAGGAGGAATGGCACTGCTTTTGCCGTTCACTATCAGCTGTGGCTCCAGGTCGCACCCATATCTCACCCCAGGCAGAGCAGCAGGGGACCAGCTGCCTCCAGGCCGGTGCCTTCTAACCTGCACCCTGCTTGTTCCTTGCCCACCCCAGCTTCTCCACAATGGACGTTCTCAGGGTGATAGCTGCTCTCTTCGGATGAGGCCGTCCCTGGCCTGCCAGGCTACCACTTTGGGGCTTTGCGCACTTGTCCCCGGCTCTTGGCTCTCGTAAGGAAATGGTTTTGGCCTGGGAGCTCTGAGAGCAAATGGAGGACCAGGAGGCTTCCTGCTGAGCTAAGCTGATCACACTCTGGATACAATTTTTATTTAATCTCTAAAACATTTTGACAGTGTCTTTGGAAAAGAGGGAGTAGTGGCCCTGGGGAGGGGCTGGGCAGCGAGAGAGAAAAGAGAGAGTGTGTCAGGCAGGGAGTTAGGGGAATGAGCCAGATGATAGCTCTGGTGAAGAGGCTCATGGGAAAATGTTGTTGGCTGTTGGCTGTCCCCAGGAACCGCTGCTCCAGAAGGGTAATTGGGAATGCCCCCAGTGTTTCGGAAAGTTCTGTGTTCTGCCCTTTCTGGGGACCCCAAGCCTTCCCAGGGGATGATTCTCTGGGACCAGGTCTCAGACAGGCCAGGAGGGAACTGGAGAGTGAGTACCCTAGTGGCTGTGGTGCAGAAATGATGCCAGGAGAGGACATCTGGGTGGCTCTGGGTTTTCCCTGGGAGGGCAGCCGCCTGGGGGGCTGGGCGCCTCCCTGAGACCGCACTTTCATAGCCCAGGCTCATCCCCAAAGCCATGGCCACTTTCATGCTCCAGTTACTGCAGAAAATGTATGAATTTATTTCTGCAAAGCTAGCCTGCAACAAAAGGCATTATATTGGCTGGAAGGAGAAACCTTCTGAGCAGGAAAGGTGGGCGTCACCAGTTTCTGGTCCCCGGAGACCTCAGCTTATTCTGAACTGGCTGTACCCAGAGACCGGGGCTGAACCAGCCTCTCTGGTTTCCTGTCAGCTCCAGCTTCTCCTTAATTTGATGATTCTTGAGATAGCGGGGGAGCTCTTAGCTTCCTTCTCACAAGGGCAGGTTTGAGTGAAACCCAATCGACTTCTAGCATCGCTTCAATCACCTGTCTGAAAGGCTTGATTTAACTCTCTGGTCAGGAAGATGGGATTCAATCAATGTTCATCCAAGAAAGCACATTCTTCCTAAAAAGTTACTTTGCATGTTATTAAGTAATAGCAACACCTCCCATCTCCCCGGGGAGCCCCACGTTGCATCTGGAGAAGAGGCACAGCGTCGCACTGGGAACTTGTGACTTATCTTGGCAGTTTCATTTGGATCCATTTTGCAGTTCTGTTGGCAGATGGCACATGTGGCATCTGACTTTCCCCGAGGCAGAAGGAGCAGATGCTGGTGGCAGGAGTGGGGAGAACGCTGGTCAGGAACTAAGGTGGCTTTAATAAAATAGGTGCAAACACTGGACTGACCGTGGGACGCTCCCCTTGGGAGACACATCCCTGGTTTTGGAGTTGACCAGAGTGAGGTCTGAATCCTGGCTCTGCTTGTTCCTGGCCTTGGGGTCTAAGACACGTGGATTTGCCTTGCTCAGCTCAGCTGCCTTCCCTTTTTGGAAGGTTGGTGATCGGTCACCTTCATTTTTGTATATTGAATGCCCAGTGCAGAAAAGATAACTCATTCATTTGTTTAACAAATAATATTAAAAAAAATTATTTTTGGCTGCCCTGGGTCTTCGTTGCTGCTTGCCAGCTTTCTCTAGCTGCTTTCTCTTTCTTTGTTGTGGTTCATGGGCTTCTCATTGTGGTGGCTTCTCTTGCTGCAGAGTGCAGGCTCTAGGCACGGGAATCAGTAGCTGTAGCTCCTGGGCTTAGCTGTCCTGCGGCATGTGGGATTATTCTGGACTAGTGCTTGAACCCGTGTCCCTTGCGTTGGCAGGTGGATTCTTATCCACTGTACCACCAGGGAAGTCCCAATAAAAGTTTTATATAAAAGAAGTTTGTTGAGCTTAGAAATGTTAATTGCTTTGGTCAGAGATATGAACTGTCAGCATAAGTAATGCACGCTATGGCACGCATACCAGGGGCCGACAAACTACAGCCTGAAAGCCAAATCTGCCTCTTTTTGTAAGGTTTTGTCCATTGTTGTCTGTGGTTGCTTTCAGGCCACAAAAGCAGAGCTGAGTAGTTACAACAGGAACTAGAGGGCTCTCAGAGCCTAAAATAGTTACTTGCCTTGTCCTTCACAGGGGAAAAAAAAAAAATTACAAAATGGCCAACCTCTGGCATAGACTAGTGGTTCCCAAACTTCAGCCTGCTGCAGGATCATCTAAAGAGCTGGTTAAAATGAAGGTTGCTGGGTCCCACCCCTGGGGACCCTAGGTTTACTAGGTCTCTGTCAAGGCCGGAGTTCGTGCACGCAAAGTCACTTCAGTCGTATCTGACTCTGTGATTCTACGGACTGTAACCCACCAGGCTCCTCTGTCCATGAGATTCTCTAAGCAAGAATACTGAAGTGGGTTGCCGTGCCCTTCTCCAGGGGATCTTCCTGACCCAGGGATTGAACCTGTATCTCTTATGTCTCCTGCATTGGCAGGCGGGTTCTGTACCACTAGCACCACCTGGGAAGCCTTGAGCAGATTTGTTTATTTTCTCTCCTGCCCTCTGCCATCATCATGAGAAATACACATCTGGGCTGACCTGCTGGTCCAATAGAGTCAGCATAAATCTTCTGATTCAGCTGACTACAGACATGTGATGGTACGTTATTATTGCTTTAGCCCATGGTGCTTTGGGGTGGTTTGTTATGTGGTAGTAACTGACCGATACAACAGTGTCAAGAAGTTTGAGCCTTATTCTAAGTATAATTGGATGTCACTGAAAGTTTTTAACTAGAAGAGTGACAAGATCTGATCCATTATTTTAAGCCATCTCTCTGGCTGCTGTGAGGAAGGTGAGGTATGTGGAGGAATCAGCAGACTGCTTGGAGCCCAGCCCTGGCAAGGGGGAGGTGCTCAGGAACTGTTGCTAGCCTCCCCCAGGCTCGAGTGAATCTCATCCTTCCCTATGCTCCCCCAATACTCTCTTTTGGCCCTTCTTACCTGTGACTTAGCAGTGTTAGTTGCTCAGTGTGTCCGACTCTATGTGACCCCATGGACTGTATACCTCATGAGGCTCTTCTGTCCATGGAATTCTCTAGGCAAGTATACTGGAGTGGTTAGCCATTTCCAGAGTTACCTGACCCAGGTAACTATGCTTTTTATGGGGCTTTCCAAGTGGTGCTAGTGGTAAAGAACCTGCCGGCCAATGCCGGAGACATGGGTTTTATCCCTGGGTCAGGAAGATCCCCTGGAGGAGGGCACGGCAACCCACTGCCGTATTCTTGCCTGGAGAATCCCAAGGACGGAGGAGCCTGGTGGACTATGTCCATAGAGTTGCAAAGAGTCGGACACGACTGAATCGACTGAGCATGTACATGCGTGTTATAATCCCACCATTAGACTATGGGATTATTTAAAAAAAAATATTGTTTACTTATTTGACCACATCAGGCCTTAGTTGAGGCCTGAGGGATCTTTTGTTGCAGCATGCAGACTCTCTAGTTGTGGTGCACAGGCTCAGTGATTGCGGTGCTTGGGTTTACTTGCTCCAAAGCATGTGGGATTTTAGTTCCCTGACCAGGGGTCGAACCTATGTCCCCTGCATTGCAAGACAGATTCTTAACCCCAGGGCCATCAGTTAAGTCCCTAGACTGTGGGATTCTTGAGGTCAGGGACCTGGCTTGACCCTTCTATAGTCTCTTGGACCTCTGGACCCCGCATAGGCTCAGCTCAGAGCTGAAGTCAATAACTGCTCTAAAGTGAATTAATATAGAAGCTCTTTCCGCGGCTGCTACAAGGTGGATTTTCACTTCAGTGGTCTCTGACGGATTCCCATGTCTAAGTGACTTCTACAGGTCACGTGTGGCTGTTTTTAAAACCTCATCAGCAAACAGGGATTGCTTGAATGACTTCCCTCGAGTCCCAGGATGTGTGGAAGTCAGTATCGTAGAAAGAATGTTCTGAGCTGATGCCAAGGAGCAACTCCAGTAGCAAGGCCTGAGGAGCTTGAAAAGAAAACCAGCTAGAGCCTATTTGCAAACCTTTCCTGGAACACTTAACATGAGTGCATCCACTGTGGTGGGGAAGACCTGTTCCATGTGGATGTTACCTAACATATTTTACCTTCAAAATCTCTGGGGGTGGGGGAGAGAGCCAGTGCCTCCGTACACACTCCAACTTCAATAACAAAATCTACTTTCTTTGATTAATCTTGACCACCCTGCTTCTCACCCTGTTTACCCAAGAGGTTCAGCACCAGGTTTAACCAGCAGGTTTAAACCAGCAGGTTTTATGACTTATCCTAGGATTATGTCCCAAAGGAGCAGGCCAAGACTGGGGAGAGACTCTGGGTCTTTCTATCGCTAGAACTTTTACAAAAAGACAAAGGTTCTAGTATGTTAGCTGGTCTGGCTCCAAGAGAAACATGCTCCAAGTGGGCTCTGTTTGCCTTTCTGTTTCAGAAAGTGATTTTTAGCCAATTGAGTAGTTCACCTGAGTGTACCAGAACTTACTTAACAACTAATATATACCTTCTTGGTTGGGTAGCTATGGAGATAAAGATGCCCAAATGCAGTTCCTACCTCAATGATATGAAGCTTGGGAAGGGGATAAGATCATTGTTTAGAGTGCTCGTTTGATTCAGGTCAGCTTCTTTGACGAGGTTAAGCAGGGACTAGGTCTGTTTTATCTCTAGTGTTGCATTACCAATGCCTAATAGTGTCTGGCAGCACATAGTAGGTACTCACTAAAATTTGTTTTATAATTGAGGTATACTTCACACAGAGTGAAATGCACAGATCTTGCAGGTACATTCTGATCTGTTTTGGCAAATATGTAGCCCCATGCAACCAACAGCTTCATCAGGATCTTCAGCTGTGCTGTCCTGTAGAAATGTAATACGAGCCACATAGGTGATTTAAAATTTTCTGGTAGCCGTATGAAAAAAGTAAACAAAAAGGCAGGTGAAATCAATTTTAATAACATATTTACTTAACCCAGCATATCCAAAATATTATCATTTTGACGTGTCATCAATATAAAAATTCATTAATGAAATATTTTATATTCTTTCGCTCACCTTAAGTCTTTGGAAACCAGGTGTATTTTATACTTGCAGCACATTTCAGTTCATACGGGCCCTATTTCACGTGCTTAGGAGGCACAGGTGGTAGTGGCCTCCGTGGTGCCAGGCATAGAACTAGACCTTCTCAGTACCTCCGAAAACTTCATGCTCTGCCTGCCGCTTCCCATCAAGGGCCCTTGTTCCCTAAGCAACCACTCTTCTTCTTTTGTAAAGTATTTTATTTACTTGGTTTTGCTGGGTGCTGGCTGTGGCACGTGGGATCTTTCGTTGAGGTGCGTGGACTTTCCAGTCGGGGCTCACAGGCTCCAGAGCGTGTGTGCCCAGTAGGTGAGGGCCTAGTTGCTCTGTATCGTGTGGGATTTTAGTTCCCCGACCAGAGACTGAACCCTCGTCTCCTGCATCGCAAAGTGGGTCCATGACCACTGGACCAGCAGGGAAGTGCCCGCAGCCTCCGTCTGCTCTCTATCGCCTTAGCTTAGTTTTGCCTGTTTCAAGCCTGTATTTGTGGTTTTTGTTGTTCAGCCACAGTCGTGTCCAGCTCTTTTGTGACCCCGTGGGCTGTAGCCCGCCAGGCTCTTCTGTCCGTGCTAAGTTTCTGGCCAAGATTGCTGGAATGCGTTGCTGTTTCCTCCTCCAGGGGATCTTCCCAACCCAGGGACTGAACCTCCGTATCTGTGTCTCCTGCACCGCAGGCAGATTCTTCACTGCAGGCCCCCGGGGAAACCCTATACAAAGAGAACTCAAACCATGCATACTCCTGCATTTGGTTCTTTAACTCATGCTCTTTCGGGGGTCCATGGTGTTGTAGATACAATACTCTGTTCCTCTTTCCTGCTCAGTGCTGTTCTCTTGTACACACAGGCCGTGCTTGTTTATCCACCCTCAGTAAATATTTGATTTTGAATAAATGTTGGTATGCCAGGGCGAGGTACATAAAGAGCTCCCCAAAGGACAAACTGTTGTAAGGATCTGGGACTGCAGGATGACAATAGTTCCGGAGAGCGGCCTTAGGATCGTGTCCTGGAAGAGGGGACGTCTGAGTTGGACTCGGTAGAACACTTAGAGTTTTGATGGGTGAAAAGGGAGATGGGGAGCCGTTTCAAATGGAGGAAATTCCCGGAGGTGGGTGGTAGGAGCTGTTTGGCCAATGAAAGTCTGGGGGAATTAAGGTGGTCTGGGGCCAGACTTGGAGGGTCTTGAAAGCCACCAGAAAGGAGCCTTACAGGAAAATGATCAATGGCTACTTTGGGAGCAGGAGCATAACCATAGGTCAGAAAGATTTTTCTGGAAGATGAGATGCTTGACCCATGCCTTGAACGGTGTTTGTTTGTTTTTTTTTTTTTAATTTTGGCTGTGCTGGGTTTTCATTGCAGTGAGCTGGCTTCTCTTGTTGTAGCGCATGGGTTTAGTTGCTCCACAGTGTGTGGGGTCTTAGTTTCTCCATCAGGGACTGAATCTGCATCCCCTGCCTTGGAAGGTGGATTCTCAACCCCTGGACCACCAGGGAAGTCCCTTGAAGGGTGGTCTTTTCTCCTATGGCCCTCGAAAGCCCCACATGCCTGTTCCTACTTGTCTCCTTGTCTCCATCTCCTCGTTCCCTCTGTCTGGACGATTCTCACCATTCCCACTTCAAGCATCTCCCAGCAGAAAAGTTCCCTGTCACTTTGCAGGCCCTCATCCCTATGACATCGTTTCCTCCCAGTCAGTCCCCACGTTCATGCTTCCCCATCACAGCCTTGCATTAACCAGCAGCTGCATTTACATGGCCCATACATCAGGCTGAGCCTGTCCCCGGTGAAAAGGTGTGCGTGCCCGGGAGGACCATTCATCATACCTGCCCAGCTGCTGGAGGCATCCCTGGGCTCCCGATGCATTAGGCCAGAGCTGTCACAAACATCCCAGGTTCACCCCATCCCTGAGAGGGGAGGACATCCAGGTAGTCCGGTTTTGGAAAATGGCCTGGATGTTTCCTCACTCATGCTATGATGTCTCCGCAACATCACAGATGATGCCACTTGGGTAGGGAGATGCTATGGGTCACACCATCAAATCTGATTAAATTCACCTTCAGTCAATCATGTTGATGTATCCAGAGCCAAACAAAAAACCTGACTATATCTGGTCTCATTTTCTTCTCACATCAACCTGATGGGCTGGCAATAGCTCTGCCCACTTCAGCAATTAAGAAAAGGAGCTCTGACTTGTCCAGGTTTACGGACACCACAGAAAAAGTGACAGAACCAGGGTCTGGATTTCGAGTCTCCGGACTCCAACTCCAGTGCTCACTGCACAAAGGCAGGCTGCCCAATGGGTGTCTTCCTGGCCTCGCGCCTAGTTCCTCCAGTTTTTTTCACATCCCCCATCCCTGGACCTTCCCAGAGGGTGGCTTATTTCTTTAAGCTGTGGCAGAGGAGAAAGAAAGAGGGAGATGGTGAAATAAATTTATTGCCATGTTAGAAACATTGGATTGAAGAATTGATCCCTACGGCTAAGTAATTTCCCTCTTTCGCGCAAAATATAAATAAATCTGTATGGCTTATGCTGAGTGATGAGCCTGGGCTGCCGGCTGGATTGCACGACATGAGATGCCCTTCAGAGTCTCTTGCTTCCTCTCCTTGACCCCATCAACGAGCTGTTCCAAACAGCCCTTGTGTGCTCCCTGAAGGGGGAGAGGTTGGCAGCTCCTGCGTCTTGCCCGCTACACTTAGGCGGACTTAGGGACGTCGTGCAGAGTCTTTCCAGAGCTCAGCTTGACCCTAGCAGGTGTGGCCTGGAACTGCTGATTTTCAGAGCCATAAATAGACCAGCTTAATTATTATTATTATTGTTCTTTTCTCTAGGCTAAAGGGGAGGGGGTGGGAAGAGGAGATGTTGATGTCTCAAGTGTGTGATTAGATAATACGGTTCGTTCCTCTTCCCTAAAGGTTTCATCTAATATCTGGGAAGAGATGGCCCATGTGGCATGTCCTAAATTAATCACTGTGTGTGTGTGTGTTTAGAGGGGAGCTTTAATCATTCTGCTTTCATGAGGTTTAATTTTAGCTTGTTTTCCTGGGGGTAGTCCTTCTTCCCAGGCTCCACCCAGTCTTAGGTAAGGACCTGGAAGGAAAGAGGGATGGTTGTCTGGCAGACGCTGCTCCCTCCTGAGTGGGCACGGAGAGAACTCTGGCCTTGTATCCTGCTGTTGTCAAGTGGGTCCCTGGGCCTGGAAACTCAGGAAAGGGTTTTATAAGGGGCAGGACTTATTTAGAAGACAGATGGCTTTGAGGCGCTGGATGATTTTTCCGTCTTTGAAGGGCACTGCAGTGCAGGCAGACTCTAAGGGCTTAGGAACCGAGGATTCCTGGAAGATGATGAAGTTGACGTCATGGTGGCTTCCCTTGTCTTCAAGTGGAATTGAGAATAAAGGAGGGAGGGCTTCCAGGGCCCAGGCTGGGGATAGGCAGGAGACAAGGAGACCCCCCTCTTAGCCTTAGTTTATGCTTTGAGACATAGTCTGTGTGACTTTCATCTTCAGTTCCCCGAAGACTGATCACCTTGAGGGAAGGGAGACAGCTCAGCTCATCACATGGATTCTGCTTCTGGCTTTGACCTTCTGTCTCCACTGAGCGTGAACACTGGGCTTAAACACTGACATCTGCCCAGGTGGGACCCAAATACCCCTTTCCTATGTTGCTAGCAGGAATTTTGGGGATCCTGTTGCTAGTAAGAATTTTGAAGTTTATGGAATCTTGGGGCACAGAGTCTAGAGTCTAAGGGATTTACTTATGTAGTGGCCCCTGCCCTTCTCTTTCTCTGAGCCTCACAGATGCCTTATAAGCCAACCCCTATCACTCCTAGTCTTGACCTAGTTGCTGCTTGTAACTAAGAGAACCTTGACAAAGCGATAAATGGTCTAGGATCTGGGTTGTATGAAACTACCTACAGTGGGCACATCCCACCCTTGTTGGTTTCCTAGCATCAGAATCACCTACTTCCCTTTGAGGATTCTTCTAGCTTTTGAGTCTTGCTAGGAAACCAGACAACCTCAGGAGAGAATTTGAAATCTCACCTTCCTAACTCCCCCTGCTGTCAGGGTGTAGACTTAGGACCCATCAAACTCACCCATCCTGGACTTGGGCTAGAGAGTAAAGAAGCAGGGGCCCACAGAGTCTGTTCTGGTGAGGCTGTGAGCAGCAGTGGCAGCTGTATCTAATTTCTGGACTCATGGGCGCTGGAGGCTCCACCAACAGCATCTGGGAAATATGAAGAAAGGGGCCCATGGTGGTGTGGACTGGAGCAGGGGGCTGGGGGGCTCTCCTCTGTGTCAGGGGAGAAGTAATAATAGTCTGTGGTTTGCTGCAGTGAAATGCTGCTGAAGGTGTCCCTAGGGACCCAGATGCGTGCCCACCATGTGGTGACCCTGGAGACTGGCTGTGCACAGTGTAAGATGAGCAGAGTGGCTATGTCTTGTGACTTTAAGGAAAGTATAGTAGGACAGAGATGAGTTCTGGTCTCAGTTTTCTGCAGGGCGAAGCAAAAAAAAAAAAAAAAAAAGTACAAATCATGTAATTCTGCTGCAGAAAGCCTTTTCTGCCAGCTACTGGTTCTCGAAAATCCCTGAAGGCCAGGTCCAAAAGTGAGTGCAGGTCACCAAATGGCAGCTTGGCCAAGATCTCCACGAGGATATGTTCTCATGGTCAAGGCTCGGGGGAGAGCCCCACCACTCCCACCTTCTGCTCCTTTGAAGCTCTTTCAATGCAATTGCCCTACTGGACATAGATGAGCTGTCCCTCCTTGTGTGTGTGTGTGTGTGTGTGTGGTATCTGGGACTTAGGCCAGTGTGGGTTTCTGGCTAATAATGCAAGAACAGAATGGGGCTTCTTGCTGTTCTTGGGGTAAAATCCAAACTCTGGGTGACCCATGAGACCCTGCAGGTTTGGCCACCACCCATATCTGCAGCCTCGTATGGCTACTTGCTTTTTCTCTGTAAACCTTGCTGGCCTTTCTTACAGATTCCCAGGAGCAGCATTTGTCTCAGATTCTTCACGCATATTTTCCTGTTATCTGGATCACTCTAAGTCCAGGCCTTTCTCCATTCTCAAGGCCAAACTCTGCACCAAATACAATTCGTCTTCCTGAACCCCATTCTCTAATAGCAGATATTTTAGGTCTGTGAACGCAGCCTCCGAGCACAAAATTATTTTTGGTAGCTGGTTCATAGCATTGACTCACCCACCCTGGTAGCCTTCTACTGTCTCTGGAACTGTCCCCTCTATCAAGGACTATACATGAAAGGCTGCGCATGTGCAGCTGGCCCCTGGAAACAGATGGGTCTGGCTTCCAGGCTGGTCTCCAACCTCTCAGTGCAAAGCCGCTGTTCTGTGTTCCTTGCGGTTCACTTTAGCTTTCCTTGTGAATGTAATTGAAATTTCACAGCCATCAGTTTTTAAAATGATTTTTGGAGCTTTGGAAGGTGGTGGGAGTCACAAAATGTCTTCAGAATATTCGTCTCAAAGCTTCTTGCAGAAGCGAATCTCCTTTCTTCCCACCTTCCTGGGAGCAGGCAGTGGCTAAGCCCCTCCTGGGTGTCAGCCCCGGGGCTCAGTGCCTGGAAGGGGAGGGGGGCAAAGCAGGATGCGCAGGACCCTGCCCTTGCTGCAGGCCAGTCGGGGTGTGGGGTGCTGTGTGGCGGGTGGAGGGCTCAGACTCGCACGCTTGCTTGCTTCTAGAAGCAAATGATAAATGCCAGAGGGAGTGTCAAAGTGTTGTGGGAGCAGGAGGGGGTGGGGATAAACGTGAACTGCTTGATTTTTCCCGCTTGATTTTTCCCTGTCTAGAAACCACTGCTCTGAATTTCTAGGCTCTAAATGTGGAGTCCTTTGAAAATGTGGAGGTGTTTTCAAAGGACTGGGAGGGTTTCAGAGTCATTCTCCTTGGAGACAGGGGGATGGCTGTGATGACCTTTTTGCAGTTTCAGTTCAGCCGCTGCCTTCTCCTTTAGACCCCATTCCTGTGGGCATCTCCCTGTGAGGATGTCATGCTGGTGCCTGTCCCCTGCTTGGAATGGCATCTCCCCCTGCCACCTATACAGCTCCCTCCTAGATGCTGCCATCCTGGGAAGCCTTTCTTGGTGATTCCAGCCATGGGGAGAATGCCCTTTCCTGATGCTCTGGATGCTGCTTTGGGTAACTGACACTTTTGCCTTGGGCAACTCCAGAATCCTTTTATTCCAGGCTCTGTCGTCTTTCTGAACATCCCACCAGGCCAGGCACAATTCTCACCCGGCACCAGTGACATTGATGGAGAGGCAATAGAGTGTGGTTAAAAGCAAAGGCAGAAAAATAGTAACTCTGCAGACAGGAAACCAAAGGACCAAGGTTCCCCTCACCAGTAACAAGTCATGTGGATGTCACACACCCCCAGTCTGTTGCTAGGAGATGGGCACTCTGCCATCTGCTTCTCCAAGTCCAATCTCAGACTGTTCATGAGAAAACACAAGGCAGGCCCGAACCGAGGGACATTCTGTAAAATACCTGGCTGCTCCTCTCCCAAAGTGCCGGGGTCCTGAAAGACAAGGAAAGATCTAGAGACAGTCACTGATTAGAGGAGACTAGATGCAGTGTGAAATTCGGGATTGTGTCCTGGAACGGCAAAAGAGCATTGGCGGAAAAACTGGGGAAACCCGAATAATGTCTGGAAGTAGTGGTCCCCAGCCTTTTTGGCGCCAGGGACTGGTTTTTGGAAGACAACTTTCCCACTGACTGGGAGTGTGGTGGGGATGATTTGGGGATGGCTTAAGCACATTATAGAGGAGACTGGCAGGCTACAGTACATGGGAACGCAAAGAATTGGACATGACAGAGCGATTTTCACATGCATACATTATCATGTTATATTTATTGATCTCTTTATTTCTATTGTGGCTTCACCAGTAGCTCACACAGTAAAGAATCTGCTGCAGTAAGGGGGACCTGGGTTCAATCCCTGGGTTGGGAAGATCCCCTGGAGGAGGGCATGGCAACCCACTCCAGTATTCTTGCCTGGAGAATCCCATGGACAGAGGAGCCTGATGGGCGACAGTCCATGGGGTTGCAAAGAGTCGGACACGACTGAATGACTAACACTTTCACTTTTATTTCTATTATTATTGCATCAGCTCCACCGCAGTCATCAGGCATTAGATCCTAGACAGTATTGTACTGTTGTTAATGTTAAATATTGATAAATATGCCATAGTTACGTGAGATATTTAGAAGAGAGGAAGGTGGATGGGAACTCTCTGCACTGTCTTTGGAACTCTCTTGTGAATCAAAGATTATTTAAAAATAAAAAGCTTAAAAAAAAGGTGGATGTTCTGGAAATAGAACACCTGGGTTCCAATCTGGCTTTCTCACTTCCTGGCTATTTGACTTTGGACACGTGACACAACTCTCTGAGCCTGTTTCCCCATTCAGAAAACAAAGCTGATGACCGTGCCGACCTCACTGGGTGGTTATAAGGATGAAGGGAGTTACACGCCTAGAGATACACAACTAGAAAGTGTCCAGCCCACAAGAGGCAATCAATATGATGCACGTATCCTTTCTGTTAGTGATGAAGGAGGAAGTCCAACTTCTGAAAGTTGGGAGGGATGGAGAATATGCTGCTTGCCAGAATACAGTAAGGTTTGAATAATCCAATGTGGTTCAATCAAATAAACATCTACGGATCTCTTCTGTGCGCCAGGCTCTGTACTGGGGTTTGGAGAGAGACATCAGACCCGGTCCTCGCCCTGGCAGAGCTCAGACCTGACGGTGGGGACACAGACCTGGATGCACATGGTGATTAGATAGGGAGACGTAGAGCTAAACAGGAGCGTGTTTGCTCTGCCAGGAGGTCAGAGGCAGGAACTCTGTCAGAGCCTAGGACTGGGTGGGGAGCCAGGGAAGGCCTCGTGGACGTGCTGACACTTGAATTGGGTTTTGATATAGAAATAGGAATTTTCTAGATTTACGGGCTGTGGGTACAGGGTCCTAGTAAGCACATTATAGGCACCTATAGGCATTGTGCTTGATGCTTTACCTAAGTTATTTCAAGTCTCCTCCACAGCCCTGCAAGGTGGATGTTTTTATTACCAATTTATAGTTGAAGCAACAGAGACTCAGAAATGGAATGGGATTCCTCAAGGTTATAGACTGCTGGTAAAGAAAACTCATATTCAGACCCATTTGGAATCTGTCTCCAAGGTTGCCTGCCAAGACGCAGCGACAGAGCCGCTAGAGGCTGAAGGAGGAGCACGTGCCACAGTGGCGGGGTGGGGTCAGGGGTGGGGCTGTGACCTGCTGTCATCTGAGGTGTGGAGGAGGAGACGGTGGGAGAGATGGGTCGGGCAGAACAGGGGAGACTCTGCTGCTACACTCAGGGGTGTGGACTCTCTCCTACAGGTCAGGAGTCATGGAAAGGTTTACCCAGGGGGACAAGGGGGTCAGATCTGTGTCTCAGGCAGCCTCCCTGGCTTTAGTCTAGGGTGTGGTAGGAGACAGAGCAGAGCCAGGGAAGAAGGATAAGAGCAGAAGGAGAGGGAGATGATGAGAAGGCAGCATTTCGAATGACCTACTCCAGTGAAACAAAGGCAAGTAAGGAAAAACACAGCTTTTGAAATGCAGCTATGAAAAAAACATCGGGTCTCAGTGGACCGTGAGCTTGGTGAAGACCAAGTGGCATGGCTGCCATGAGGCAAATGGAGGTGGGCTGCATGAATAGAGGAGCAGGGAGGTGCTGGCCCCCACCTTCTTCTCATAGCTGCTTCAGAGCATCTTGAGGTCTGGATGCTCTGCTCCACAGGGAACCGAGACACTCCAGGTTTGTTTTGCATGGGGATGGTATTCCAGATCACATCCAGTGAGAGGGCAATTGAAGGGCCTGAGGATGTTTAATCCAGAAGAGAAACAACTCAGCAGCAGACAACGCTAATGTGCCTGGGAGCCCAGAGGACCCAGCGAGGGAACATTACAGGGAATCACTTTTGAATTTCCCTGAACTCTCAGTTTACTTCTGTCCCTTTCTGCTGCTCTAGTCCACGGTGTGGGGGACTAGTGTGGAGGGGTGTGGTGGAAAGTGCTCCTCCCGCAGTTTCTAAGCTCCAGGAGCCAGGGAGACTTGGTCTCTTCCTTCTTTTTAATCCATCTCTATCACCAGTTTCCCATAGTCCTCAAGGAAGGGGCTCTGATTGGTCCAGCTTAGAGCAGATGCCCACTCCTTAGGGGCGGAGCCACAGTGGTCCTTTGGAACACTACAAACAGCAGGCGTGAGGGACCCTTCTGTAACCACTTGGAGGAAGAAGAGGGGGTGACTGGAAAAAGGGGACTGTGCAGAGAACCCAATAGATGGGGCACTAACCCATTTAAGCATCTCTGTTCAGGCTCTTTCCAAGTTAATAAAACCATACTCACTGCCTGCAGAGATTCTGGAGGAGAGGGTCTGGAAGCATAGAGGACATCTGTTCCTTGAAGATTCGTCCTGCCCAGGGATTTGGAACTCGTCCCCTCATTCCAGATCAACATTGGGTCCCCTTTTCCAGTTGTCTGGCTACTTTTTAGGAGCAGAAACATTTCTGATGTTAGAACTCGAAGAGTTCTGTCCTCCTAGGGTTGGGGCTTCATGTTTGGGGAGAGGCCACAGCTGCTGGCTCAATGGCTGGCGTGCCCCTGGACTCTCCAGGGTATGGAGCTGTGATGCTAATTGGCTATAAAGAGTGGGCTTGGAACTGGAATTTTCTGGGCTTCCAGGTCCCTGGTTGCAGCATCTGATGCTCATTAAACCACAGGTAGATGAATTGGCTCTGCGGATGCTGACTGTGCACATTCAGGGAGCGACGGCAGCTGCTGGGATTCCAGCTATGAGAGGTGCTGACAGTCAAGGACAGGGTTGCTGGCACGAGGAGCTGGCATGGACTCACTGGGCCTGACTCTCAGTCTTCTCTGCCTCTTTCCCACACACACGTGCATGTGCGTGCTCTCTCTCTCTCTCTCTCACACACAGACACACATAGGGTCCTGGGAGTTGGGCATGAAGTAGACTGGTTCTTGTTTCCTTCCAGCTCCTAACTAGCTGTGTGACTTTTGGCAACTCAAACTCTCTGGGCTTCAGTTTCCATAACAGAGGCTGGATAAGAGGATTCCAGAGGCTTCTTAGGTTTGGGCCCATTCCGTGTAGGAGGTTTTGAAACACGAACCATCTAGACTGCAGCAGCCAGTTGGTGGGAAGGCAGCCACCCTATCACTGGTCCTTGATGGTAAGACTGCACACTGTCTGATTTTTGCAGGTCTCCCCTGGTTGTGTTGGGCTGCGCAGGATGGCAGGCCCTCAGATCCATGCCTCTTCTTCAACTCTCCTTCCTGGGGATGCCCTCTGCCCACCATTTGGCGGTGGCACTGGCACTGCCACGGCTGCAGATGCCCTCGGTGAGACAGCCGCTTGCCAGGTGCCCTGGGTGGTATTGGGGGCCTGGCTCTGCTCTCCCATGGCATCACGTCCCCCTGAACTCTGTCCCCAGAAGCCAGAGCTGAGATGGAGCGAATATGCACTCTCCTCCAAGTCAAACCTGGTCACATGGACATTCAAGCAGCCCAGCCCGGACCACCGTCTCACACAGTCAGAGGAAATAGCTCCTTCCTCTTCTGGGCCTAATTCCTCTCCTCGGATCCTGGACCATCAGGCTGAGCAGGACAGCAGAGGCCACTGCATGCCACCCTCTTGTCCTCACTACAAACTTTCTTCCCGTCCTTCATTCAGGGAAACATCAGAAACTCCCAAGCATCCTCCCTGCCCACCCCATTCTTAAATTTTTCTTTTTTAAATTTAGAAGCTCCCAAGCATCTTATCCTCCAGTGGGGAGGGAGGAAGTTAAGTCACCTGAACTTCCCTGCTTGCTGGAGGCATTCAATATCCTGCTCCACCTCCACCAGGTCACTGCCAGTTTTTCCCATTTGATTTCTGTTGGAGCGTTTACATCCGTCAAAATTAACCAACGTTTATTGAGTACTTATTGGGTAGCCAGCATGGGGGAAATTACTCTTTTCTTTAAAAAAAAAAAGTTTTCTGCTCTCTGATTTTTTTTTTTTTCTCTGAGATCTCTCAGCCTTCTGGAAGGGAAGCCTTGAATTATTCAACCTGCAGTACAAATCTCTGGAGAACATCACCTCGCGGCTACTTTAATCACTAGAAAGGTTCAGAGTCAGTTATAATCAAGCCAAGTCAACGTGGAAATGCTCATCTCTGGCTTGAAAACAAGATCAAAAGGAAGACCGAGGAAGAGATAAAATCTGAGAGGAGAAATGGATGTTGGTTTCCAGAGGCTCTTAAGTCCTTCTCATATTTCTGAAGGGGTCGCACTGAAAGCCCCGGCCCCTGCAGAGCACATTCCTGCATATTTTTCTGACCTCTTCTTTTTTTTTCCCAAACCCTTTATGTTTTGTAAATTTATTTTTTATTGAAGTACAGTTAATTTACAATGCTGTATTAGTTTCTGGAGTGCAGCTAAGTGCTTCAGTTATACATAGATATCTATTCTTTTTCAGATTCTTTTCCATTATAGGTAATTATTGCAAGATATTGAATATAGTTCCCTGTGCTATACAGTAGGTCCTTGTTTATCTATTTTTTATATAGTAGTGTGTATCTGTTCACTGGGGCTTTCCAGGTGGAGCAGTGGTAAAGAATCCACCTGCCAATGCAAGAGACCCAAGAGATGTGGGTTGGATCCCTGGATACGAAAAATTCCCTGGAGCAGGAAATGGCAATGCACTCCAGTATTCTTGCTGGAAAGTTCCATGGACAAAGGAGGCTGGTAGGCTACAGTTCATGGGGTCCCAAATAGTCAGACATGGCTGAGTGCACGCACACATCTGTTCATCCCAACCTAATTTATCCCTGGTTCCCACTTTGGTCACCTTAAATTTGTTTTCTAAATCTGTGAGTCTATTTCTGTTTTGTAAGTAAGTTTATTTGTATGATTTCTGTCTGACATGAGGTCACTGAAAGTCAGTTACAACTCTGCTGATTCAGGGGCAAATCCACCAAGGATGAGACCTCTGACTGATGGTGATTTTGGGAAAAGCTGTTGCCTTTTCAGAATGTGCATGCAGGGAGGTTAAGATGCAGAAAGGGGAAGGGCTTATATGGTGGCTCAGATGGTAAAGAATCTGCGATGCAGGAGACCCGGGTTTGATCCTTAGATCAGGAAGATGCCCTGGAGAAGGGAGTGGCTACCCACTCCAGTATTCTTGCCTGGAGAATCCCATGGCAGGCTGCAGTCCATGGGGTCACAAAGAGTGACTAACACACACCCTGAACTAACCTGGGATTAGGTACATTTAGGTAAGGCCTAGGGGATGTGGAGGGGTGTGGAGGGCTGGCTGGAGGGTGTCTGTGGACACACCAGGGTGAGAAAGCATCCTTAGGGAAGTGAGGGTGGGTCCACAGCTTAGGGAAGGGGCAACTCTGTCCTCATCTGGGTTCCTGTCTGAGCCCTGGGAAAGTGATGGGAGTGGTGGCCTGCAAGGCGAAACAAGGAGGTGTTTTTAGGGTTCAGTCACCTGTTACGTCATCGGTATCAGGCAGTGTGGCACCAAGAGGTGGAGGCGAGTGATTGTGCTGAGCTTAGCATGGGGTCTCAGAGGCTGCAGGGTGGCTTTGGTGGGCTCAAGGCCCAGGCGGTCCCTCTGATGGCTTGATGGCGACCAGACCACCATCTGCAGCAGGAATGGATCACTGAGGTAGCCAAGGTGGGGCTCCCTCACCCCGACCACCCACTGTGCTCCTCCCCAAGGATGAGTCAGCATTGAAAATGATCAAGAAACTGCCTCCTCCCCACCCCAGAAGGAAGAAGGATGCTCACTGCCTCAATTAAGGACCCCAGGAAGCACATCTAGGGTTCATGGGTGTGCTCTTTCTCTTCCATCTGTGCAGGAGATAGGATGGTGCACTGGTTAGGGAAGAGCGTGTGGCTCAGCTCAGTTTAGGAAAAAGAGTCCTCCTGGGCACAGCCCATCACGCTTGTATTGGTGTTGAGACCAAAGACCAGCTAATGAGAAGATGCTGGCCCTCTCTTATTTCCTGATGGGGTTCTTTTCCTTACAGACCTCTTAGGAGGAGGGAGGAGGCTGGATCAAGGCAGGTCTCAGAAATTCTGGGTCTGGCCCAGATGCTCACGTAGCAATTCAATCTCAGGAGCACGCTAGTCACATGGCCCTGCCCAGTGGTGGTGGAGGGATCTGGAAGGCTGGGGGCCTGGGAAGCAGGGTCCTTGGCCCCTGTATTGGCACCCTCTGTGATGGGTATCAGCTGCCACTGAAGGCTGTGGCTTGTTCCTTCAGGTGGAAGGTGGGGGAGAGGGCAGCCGAGGTCTTAGCGACAGATATCACTGATGGGACCAGATCACAAAGTGGGGGAAATGACAGATGTTAATGTGGCAGCTGAGAGGCTGTGTTTGTGGGTACACACTAGACACCTGCGGGGTGCCTAGGCCGCCTGGGGTCCAGTCTCAGCTCTGTCACCCAGCCGTGTAATGTCATGCTCTATCAACGCCTCAGTCTCTCTGCCTATAAAACGGATAGAAGGTTGTGGAAAGGGTGAACTAAGCTCATGCTGGCAAAGCCCTTGGTGCAGCACCTGGCTTTCAGGAAACTCTGAGGGGACAAACAGGTCTCCACGCTCAGCTGTGTCTCTGGGTCCTGTTAGAGACCAGAGTCTGTAGCAGCAGACCAGGTTCAAGCCAGAGAGATGCTGCCGGGGGCTGACTGTAAACTCCTTGGTGCCCCCAGAGTTGGGGGGACGTGGGAATTCCGGGGAAACGCTTTTTTCGTTTGCAGAGCTGTGAAGCCGCACGTGGACAGGGCTCACCTTCAGTGTTCCCCTCTTTTGGGAAGAATCAGCACAAAGCCCATTCCATCCTATTGTAAACATGTAGTGTACAAACTGGAGAATGAAGGCGCAGGGGAGTGGAGGGCTGCTCCACGCTGGGGACGGTCTGGTGAGTCTCCTTCTAGACCCATGGCCGTGCGTGTGCAAACAAATACACCATATGTGTACACCCTCCCCGTATAGTTCCCCCTCTCCCTTTTCCCCTCCCTCCCTTTCTCTCTCTTTTCCCATGTCTCTCCTTTCCAAGGGGGAGATCCCACTACATACACATGACTGCCATTGCTTAGTAATCTGTTTTTCTTCCCTCATTATTGTGTCAGGCACAGCTTCCTGGGTCAGTGAATATATTTCTATTAAAGTCCTCCCGGCCCCTCCAATACTGTAGTTCCCCAAAGATTTAAGGAATGAAAAAGGACCAAAGAGATTCTAATATCCCCAAGGGAGAATCTAAGAAAGAAGGCAATTTTATAAAAGCCTTTTAAAAAGTGATTTTCCCTGGTTAAACATTAATATATATTTAGGAAAAAGAAAACTTGGGAATTCCCTGGAGGCCCAGTGGTTATTAGGACTCAGCGCTTTTGTGGCCATGGGTCTGGGTTCTATCCCTCATCAGAGAATCAGAGGCGTGGCCAAAAAGAAAAAGAAAAACTTAAAATCCATATTGTTGAGGTAGTCCCAATATGGGTTGGAAAAGAATTTCCGGATGCACAGCATTCCAGCAGGGAGTGAGTTTGTTAAGAACAAAGAGCAGAGATAGTGGGTACCAAGAGCGCAGTGGGCCAACCTCTTGACAGACCAGGAAGAGTCAACAGTTTTTGTGGGCAAATAGCCAATATCTATAGCCTCAGGCCAAAGAAAGTGCCTGCTGGAAGGTTGGTGTTAGGTGATTGGTTGGGCAGCCGTATGCCGTTTACTGGAGTGGGCATTTTTGCCTAACTGGGAGTCAGGAAACTTGTTAGCGATGATCAGAGGAGCTTTTGGCAATGGTTACAGTGGACCTCAGTCAGCTTCAGAGGTGACCTTGGTTCTGGACTCTGCTTCTGTAGCCTTGGTGCAAGGCCTTGCCCCTGGTGGCCTAGGCGCAGGACTCAACACATATACATTGGGTTGGCCAAAAAGTTCATTTGGGGTTTTCCATAAGATGTTGTGGAAAAACCTGAGTGAACTTTCTGGCCAACCCAATGCTTCATAATCTCATCACCCAGCTATAATCATTTTCAACATTTTGATATAGGTCTTTCTAATCTTTTTTTAAATGTCTACAGTTGTGTGTGTGTTTAAACAAAATTAGAATCACACTATAGCATATTTATGTTTTATATTTAATATTATTTCACAGATATTTTTCTCATTACTATCATATGGGCCTAAATTATATGGTAGCCAAGAACATACGGCCCGATTTTCCTGAATGCGAGATTCAGTAAAAAGTTTTGGGGCCAATTTGAATATATAACCAGGGAAATCATCAAATGCTTACTCACAATGTTTAATTTATAAATTTAGTTGCACAAAGATATTTAAAACCACATATAGCAGGAAATACATTAAATTTAGAAAGATTATTCTTTCCCATTTTTATAGTTTATACCAACTCTCCTGGTGTCTTAGATATCTACGTTTCGTCATCCTGGAGCTGCTTTGTAAATTACCCACCGTAGCTGTCTGCAGCGCACCGTTTCCATTTTGGTCTCATTTGTTTGCGGCTTCTCTTTTTCAGTGTTGTTCGTTTGTTTCCTATTTGTTTGTTTCTTAGACTGCACCATTCAGCACTCGGGATGAACCAGGGATTGAAACTGTGCCCCCTGCATTGGGAGCTCAGAGTCTTAACCACAGGACCACCAGGGAAATCTCTTGTCTAATGAAACTGAGATGTAAGACTTTAAAAATCTGTGTATGGTGTTGTCTCTGGAAATTGTTTTCAAAGCCACAAGTACCTATTAGCATAACATTAAAAGAGTCTTTTTATTTGTCCCAGAAGTGTGTACTAGTGATCTCTACAACATAACCACTCACTGTATTGCTTTTAAAAGTGATCTTTAAAAGCTTGTTTACAATGACAGCCAACACTTGTAATTGTAAGGTCTTAACCCCCAGAATAATTACTAAATCCCTGTTAAATGTCTTTGCTTCCTTTTTTCCCAGTTCCCATAGGTGACCTATTTAAACATCCCAAACTAGCATTGATTGAGGTCAAGGAGGGCTAATGCGATTTCCTCAAACAGTACTTTGTTTAAAATAATGTAACTGAAAAACAGTGCATTTAATAGGAGACTCTGTAAGAACCTGAATTTAAAGAGATTTTTTTTTCTTTTCTAGAGGATAAACGTAGGAAAATTCCTCATGTTTTATTTGGACATGTGGTTTTTTTAAATAACAAGATTAATGGAAACTTGGTTTTCCATCTTTTGGCTGTGCCCTAATTTATTTAATCATTCCTCTGTTGTTCAACAGTTTAATTATTTCTGCATTTTTTTTCCATATTGTAAATAACAAGCCACATTCTTGTATTTATATCTCCGGGCACATTACAGACTACTTCCTTGGGACAAATCCCACAGGGTCAAATGGTATGGCTATTCTAGTGAATTATTTATTATTATTATTATTATTATTTTTAATTGGAGGATAATTGCTTTACAATGTTATGTTGGTTTCTGCTGTACAACATTGTGAATCAGTCATAACTATATATATATATCCCCTCCCTCTTGAGCCTCCCTTCCACCCCCCACGTAGGTCATCACAGAGCTGCAGACTGGGCTCCTTGTTCTACATATCAGCTTCCCACTAGCTAATCTTTCTCAGTTTGTCCCGTTCTCTGTCGCTATTTTAAAGGATCTGGATATGTTGTGCCAAATTGCCCTTCAGAAAGTTTTACCAATTTATAAATCCCATCATCAGTGAATAGAGGTGGGCACTTGATAATAAACCTGCAGTATTTCTGAAATTAATAGGAAAAATGCTTCTCCATAAGCTCATTGAGCTTTTTGTGGATCCATAACTGATTGGAACTACAGGAGTCCTTAGAACTCATCTCAGTACAGTTCAGTCGCTCAGTCATGTCCAGCTCTTTGTGACCCCATGGACTGCAGCACACCAGGCCTCTCTGCCCATCACCAACTCCTGAAGTTTATTGAAACTCATGTCCATTGAGTCAGTGATGCCATCCAGTCATCTCATCCTCTCTCATCCCCTTCTCCTCCTGCCTTCAATCTTTCCCAGCATCAGGGTCTTTTCAAATGAGTCAGCTCTTTGCATCAGGGGGCCAAAGTATTGGAGTTTCAGCTTCAACATCAGTCCTTCCAATGAATATTCAGGACTGATTTCCTTTAGGATGGACTGATTTCCTTTAGGATGGACTGGTTGGATATCCTTGCAGTCCAAGGGACTCTCAAGGATCTTCTCCAACACCACAGTTCAAAAGCAACAATTCTTCAGCACTCAGCTTTCTTTATGGTCCAACTCTCATCCATACATGACTACTGAAAAAACCATAGCCTTGACTAGATGGACTTTTGTTGGCAAAGTAATGTCTCTGTTTTTTAACATGCTGTCTAGGTTGGTCATAATTTTCCTTCCAAGGAGTAAGTGTCTTTTAATTTCATGGCTGCAATCACCATCAGCAGTGATTTTGGAGCCCCCCAAAATAAAGTCTGCCACTGTTTCCCCATCTATTTGCCATGAAGTGATGGGACCGGATGTCATGGTCTTAGATTTCTGAATGTTGAGCTTTAAGCCAACTTTTTCACTCTCCTCTTTCACTTTCATCAAGAGGCTCTTTAGTTCTTCTTCACTTTCTGCCATAAGGGTGGTGTCATCTGCATATCTGAGATTATTGATATAACCTCTATCTTCATAATTTGAAGATAGATATATCTGAGGTTATTGAGAGTTCCAAAAAAACCATCTATTTCTGCTTTATTGACTATGCCAAAGCCGTTGACTGTGTGGATTACAATAAACTGTGGAAAATTCTGAAAGAGATGGGAATACCAGACCACCTGACCTGCCTTTAAGAAATCTGTATGCAGGTCAGGAAGCAACAGTTAGACCTGGACGTGGAACAACAGACTGGTTCCAAATAGGAAAGGGAGTACATCAAGAAGCCATCTAGTCCTACTGATTTCCCAGTGGGCTTGTATACCTCTTGTGATGGGAAGCTTTCTCATGGGAGCCTCTGCCAGGACTGGATGGTTATGATGCTAACCCTCATCCAAAATCTGTCTCCTGAGAACTTACAGTTTTAAGCAGAACACCTGGCTTATCTCTATGTTCAGCATAGCCACTCACTGAAATTGGGGGAAAGGGAAATTGAATGTAATGAGTTCCAGCTCTGGTGTCAGACACTGCACCAGGTATGGCTCCATGAAGCTGGAATTCAGTTCAGTTCAGTTCAGTTGCTCAGTCATGTCCAACTCTTTGTGACTGCATGAATTGCAGCACGCCAGGCCTCCCTGCCCATCACCAACTCCCGGAGTTCACTCAAACTCACGTCCATCGAGTTGGTGATGCCATCCATCCATCTCATCCTCTGTCGTCCCCTTCTCCTCCTGCCCCCAATCTTTCCCAGCATCAGGGTCTTTTCCAATGAGTCAACTCTTCTCATGAGGTGTCCCATAATTTGAAGATAGAGAAACTGAGGTTCAGAGATCTCAAGCAACTTGTCCAAACTCACACAGCTGGTAAATTGAGGGACTGAGATCAAGAGCTCCACACAGTCTTCCTTAGTTCAGTTCAGTTCAGTTCAGTCGCTCAGTCGTGTCCGACTCTTCGCGACCCATGAATTGCAGCACGCCAGGCCTCCCTGTTCATCACCATCTCCCAGAGTTCACTCAGACTCACGTCCATCAAGTCCATGGTGCCATCCAGCCATCTCATCCTCAGTCATCCCCTTCTCCTCCTGCCCCCAATCCCTCCCAGCATCAGAGTCTTTTCCAATGATTTCAACTCTTCGCATGAGGTGGCCAAAGTACTGGAGTTTCAGCTTTAACATCATTCCTTCCAAAGAAATCCCAGGGTTGATCTCCTTCAGAATGGACTGGTTGGATCTCCTTGCAGTCCAAGGGACTCTCAAGAGTCTTCTTCAACACCACAGTTCAAAAGCATCAATTCTTCGGCACTTAGCTTTCTTCACAGTCCAACTCTCACATCCATACATGACCACTGGAAAAACCATAGCCTTGACTAGATGGACCTTAGTCGGCAAAGTAATGTCTCTGCTTTTGAATATACTATCTAGGTTGGTCATAACTTTTCTTCCAAGGAGTAAGCGTCTTTTAATTTCATGACTGCAGTCACCATCTGCAGTGATTTTGGAGCCCCCCAAAATAAAGTCTGACACTGTTTCCACTGTCTCCCCATCTATTTCCCATGAAGTGATGGGACCGGATGCCATGATCTTCGTTTTCTGAATGTTGAGCTTTAAGCCAACTTTTTCACTCTCCTCTTTCACTTTAATCAAGAGGCTTTTTAGCTCCTCTTCACTTCCTGCCATAAGGGTGGTGTCATCTGCATATCTGAGGTTATTGATATTTCTCCCGGAAATCTTGATTCCAACTTGTGTTTCTTCCAGTCCAGCGTTTCTCATGATGTACTCTGCATACAAGTTAAATAAGCAGGGTGACAATATACAGTCTTGAGGTACTCCTTTTCCTAGTTGGAACCAGTCTGTTGTTTCATGTCCAGTTCTAACTGTTGCTTCCTGGCCTGCATACAGATTTCTCAAGAGATAGGTCAGGTGGTCTGGTATTCCCATCTCTTTCAGAATTTTCCACAGTTTATTGTAATCCACACAGTCAAAGGCTTTGGCATAGTCAATAAAGCAGAAATAGATGTTTTTCTGGAACTCTCTTGCTTTTTCCATTTTCCAGCGGATATTGGCAATTTGATCTCTGGTTCCTCTGCCCTTTCTAAAACCAGCTTGAACATCAGGGAGTTCACGGTTCACATATTGCTGAAGCCTGGCTTGAAAAATTTTGAGCATTACTTTACTAGCATGTGAGATGAGTGCAATTGTGCGGTAGTTTGAGCATTCTTTTGCATTTCCTTTATTTGGAATTGGAATGAAACTGACCTTTTTAGGTCTTCATTTTTGGAGCTACTTAAAAAAAGTCTGCCTGCAGGCTCGAAGCCCCCCAGTCACGTCTGGAGAGCATGCCTCCCAGAGCAGTCAGGACGGCCCCGATTTCGAGGCTTTTGCCCAGTTTTCTCCATTAGTGCACTGACTGTGGTGATCGGCACTTGACTTGGTGAGTCTGGGACCCCCCTCCCTGTGTGGACCATGATGAGAATCCACCAAAGTGGAAGGTGTTTGGAAGATGGAGGGGACACAGCAGCCATTACTCTTGGAAAATCGTTATAGTCAGAAGCAGCAGCAGATGCAGCGGTGCCCAGCAGGTTTCAGCTTGTCCTGGCTTGCCTCTCTCTACGTCCAGCTCTCCTCTCTGGCTGCCCACTCTGTTGGCCGACAGTGGCTCAGGCCCACCACCAAGCACTTGGCTGCAGACCCATGGAGTTGGAAACCACTCAGCACCAGCTCTGTACAGAAGTCTCCACCCCGCTGCCCCTGGCGTGGTCCCACTTTGATGCTGGATACTCTTGACTTCGCCAAGTGGCTGATCAGTAGCTCTTTCTCTGATTCTCCAACTTTTCCTCCAGACCTTCACTTTCTCAGCTCATCCCATAATGGTTAAAGAATGGTCCCTATAATATTGGGTTGGCCAAAAAGTTATTTTGATTTTTTCCGTAACATCTTACAGAAAAACCTGAATGAACTGTATGTTATGGAAAGTCCTGAACAAACTTTCTCACCAACACAATAAATGCCTTATCTCAGAGCACTGGTAGAGACTCTGATCCCTTGACTGAACCCTGGTAGAGGTGATGTCTCAGGACTTCAAAACTACGCCTTAAGAGGTCTTACAACTTTCTCCTCTCTCAGGGCACTGAGACTGCCATGCTGTGTGGGAACGCTGCTGGACCAGCCAGAGGCTGACAGGTTATGTGGAGGAGAATTGAGGCTCCTTGGTTAATACTCAGACTCATGAAAAAGAAAAAAAAAAGCAAAACAAAACTGTTGTAAGGTTTTCTTGAGGGACAGAGAAAGTGTTTTTCTATTAGTTGTTTAATCTGCCATCATATTCCATTGCATGAAATGAAAGTCACTCAGTCGTGTCCAACTCTTTGAGACCATGTGGACTGTAGCCCACCAGGCTCCTCTGTCCATGGGATTTCCCAGGCAAGAATACTGGAGTGGGTTGCCATTTCCTTCTCCAGGGGGTCTTCCTGACCCAGGGATTGAATCTGGGTCTCCTGCATTGCAGGCAGACTCTTTAGCATTTGAGTCACTAGGAAAGTTAAAATATACTAAGTAAAATTTAGTGCAATCTGGTTAGAATAATAAAATTTTAAAAATATTTATCAACTTTATTAACTTAAACAAAATAAAATTCACTGTTTTTTTTTAAAAAGGAGTTTTTATTGGAATATAATTGATTTGCAATGTTGTGATACTTTGTGCTGTACCTCAAAGTCATTCAATTATATAAATACATACATCAACTCTTTTAGATTCTTTTCAATATAGGTCACTGCTTTTTTTTTTATTGTGGTAAAATAAAGGTAGCATAAAATTGACCATTTTAGCTGCCTCTAAGTGTACAGTTCAGTGGTATTAAGTATAATCACCTTGTCATGCAACCATCATTGCTATCAATTCCAGAACTTTTTCATCATTCCAGACTGGACTCTGTACCCATTACACAATTAACTTCTCATTCCCTCTTCCCCTTCCAGTTTTAAGCCCTACGGTTTGGGGTGCTTTGTTATATAACAGTAGAAAATTGAAATACCAACACTTGGTGAGATTCTGTTAGTTTTAGTTTAGGAACGTAGTTTCCCAATCTATGCATCTCTTCTTTGCCAGCCTCCTTCTCCCCAGCCTTAGTAACTAAGAAGCATGTGTCCTCCTCTGCCATTCCCCCCCAGCAAGCTTTCATGTCCCCATAGCTCTGGTGACTTGGCTCTGGGTCTTGCCTGCATTTCTCAAAGTGGTGTCCACAGAAAGAACACTGTCCTCTAGGGGACACTAGAGTAGCAGAGCCTACGGCAGAGTTTGTAAACCAGTGGCCACATCATGCCCACATATATGCTTTATTCAGCACATACCATCAACTTGCAGTGTTTGAAAACAATTTGAACATACATATGCTACTTTATAGAGAGATAACAAATAAGGACCTATGGTATAGCACGGGGAACTCTACTCAGTACTCTGTAATGGCCTATTGGGTTAAGAATCTAAAAAAGAGGAGACGTATGTGAAGTTCCTTGGTGGCTCAGATGGTAAAGAATCCACCTGCAATGCAAGAGACCCAGGTTCAATCTCTGGTTGAGAAGCTTCCCTGGAGAAGGGAATGGCAACCCACTCCCACAGTCTTGCCTGGAAAATTCCATGGACAGAGGAGCCTGGTGGGGTCACAAAGAATCGGATATGACTGAGCAACTAACACTTTCTTTCTTTCATGTATATGTATAATTGAATCACTTTGCTATGAAACTAACACAGCACTGTAAATCAACTATACACTAACAGAAAGTTTAAAAAAAGGAAATACAAATGATTCAAACATGAAAAAAAAGAGAAAATCTGAATTTGTTTCCAATGCGTGAAGGTCCAGAGAGCCACAGGCAAAGCTTTCTGGTTTACTCTGGAGAAACAGGACACCCGGCCACACGAGGTCCACATTCCCACAGGACAGAGCTCTTGGCTGGGTTGAGCAGAGGCTGTCCCTCCTGGGACAGATCTGCGCCCTCCAGCATTCTGCAGTCCAGATAGGCCTGGCTGCACTTCCTTTCCAAGGCCTTACACCCAGCCCTTTCACTCCTTTGCCCTTTGGGCTACTTGGCCTCTGGGCGTTTGAGCTTCAACCTCTGGCTAAAGGGACAATCACCGCCCATGAGTGAGCCTGCGCTTCTGTAAATACAGCCATAGCATTCTAGCTGTTTGGCCACTGTACTCCAAGCTCAGAATCTCCTAAGCCTCTGAGCTTTTTCTGGCAACTTGCCCTGTGATACCTTGGGCATGATGCTTACCAGAGGTTATGAGGGCCTTCATGATCTATCTGCCGCTTCTTGGAACCAAGGAGAGAAAGGAGTTTATGGCAGGCGAGTGCCTGGTTTGAGAACACAGGATGAAGGCAGGGGATTGATTTCAGGGCCAGATGATGACCCAGATCCGGGCCTGATGGCTTTTGGGGGATGATTTGGCATTTCCAAGTTTCAGTCCAGGTGCTGATCTCAGTTTGACTTGAATTATTATCCCTATGTCTTCCTCCCTGGCCACTGGACTAAGCTCCAGGAGGATGGGGTGGCTTGTGTTTTATCTTTGATCTCCTAGAGCCTGGCACACAGTAGGGTCTTGATAAGTGTTCATTGATTCAAATTTTAAAGGAGGAAAACCTGAAAAATTGTGAGGAGTGCTGGCTTGACAGTAGAGTTAGGATGCCCACTGTAAGAAGGTGCTGGGAGACCTCCGACAGAAAGCATCTACAAAAGGAGCTGACGCAGTCCTCTTAGCCTTGGCGAGGTCAAGATACATGTGTGAACCTGGGATGGAAACTCAGGATTCATTAACTCATTCATTCCTCCATTCTCGGATATCTGCAGGGCGCCTACTGGCGCCAAATTTAGGCGCTGAGAATTAGGGGTGGTGCGGGAAGGGCACTGTGACTTCAACCAAAGGTCTGAAGGGGCAGGATGCGGCCATGTAGGTTCTAAACGTGTCGAAATGCACGGGGGCCCTTTTGTGGGAATCTTAGGGCATTGGTGGACGTCTAGCCCCAGGTAGGCAGCCCTGACTTTGGGGTTAAACATGCATGAGTTAAAATCCTTGTTCTGTCACTTTTCAGCTGTGTGACCCTTGTTCTCTGAGCTCAGTTTCCGCATCTGGCAAATGGGGAGAGTTCCTACCCCCAGGCTAACTGTGAGGATTATCTGAGATATTTATGTAAAACATAGCACCGTGCCTGGCTTTTCCTTTCCTTTGAGAAATGATGGTTTAAATTTTTTTTTTTATTACTGTCATTAGAAGGCAGGAGAAGAAGACAATGGACCGCACCTGGAGGTGGGTCATAGCCTCTTGGGGAAGCTGGAGGAGGTGACTGGGTGCAGGTCATCATGTGGGCCCAAGGGTGGGCAGCCTGCATGCTTGCTGGTCACTGCACTTGGTAGGACAAAGTGGCCCTGATGAGATCTTGCCTGTCTTTCATTTCTCTGAGGGGAGAGGAAGTAGCAGTGGGAACTTCTACCTTGCGTCTAATTCTAGCCAAGAAGGGCAGAATCAGTGATGTGGAAAAGGCAGGAAACTTGAGAAAATGTGGAGTTACAGTGGCTCCTGGAAGGGGGAGGGTCAGCCTTCCTGGGCTTAAGAGGGTGCTTGTCAGGACGTTCAGGGCCAAGTGACAAGTGAATCCAAGGCTTGAAGCAGGAGGAGGGAAGACAACCTGAGCAAGTGGGTGGTGGCCGAGAATGGGACTCTGACCGCACAATGGGGGTTGTGTTCATGTTCCGGGGTGGCCGATGGTGCCTGCGGGGAGTGGTCCCAGACGCCAGCCACGTTGTACCGCTCAGCAGACCACGTGTGCGGCAGCCCTTGCTCTCGGACTTCTCAGCGCTTCTCCAGATCATTTTCCCACGGACGCAGCTGGAGTGGCGAATGGACGATAAGAGGCAGGGATAATCATACTGATCAACACTTCTTAATCTGCTCCCGCTGGTCACTAATCTCTAGTCGTGCAATCCCTGTGCCCTCTCCAAGTAGGTGCTTCACTCAGCCGTACCCTGAGACCCACTTATGTAAAGAGAACATGTGGTTCCAGCCCCAGCTGCCTTGTCAAGCCTGCAGCTACTCTGGTTGGGGAGAACTGGCTCTGAAGATGGTGGGATTTGGGTGAAGCCGGGTAGCTTTGTGCCACCTCTTTCCCACCCTCCTCCCCAATAACCTCATTAGCAGCAAGAATTGAGGGGGTCCCTCTCGCCTTCTCTGCAGCCTGATCATCCATAGCACATTTCATTGTAAAAAGCCTCTGTTCTCTCTGGCTGCAGCCTGGGCTATTCTGCCAGTCTTTGTTCTAAACCCAAGAAGAATGCAGAAGGATTTCTCCTGCCTTTTGATGCTTTGTCTGAAATTTAACTTCCATGTCTCTGCTACTTTCTGCAGGGGGAAAAAAAAGTACCCATTCAGGTACTTGAAAACAGCTGCCACAGGTAAAGAGGAAGGAACATAGAGCCCATGGGTGAGCTCTGGTCCAGGATTTGAGAGAACTTCACTTCTTTCCATCAATTCCTAATCTTAGGGACCTGCTCCTTTTATATCTGGGTGCCTGGTGGGGTTTCCTCTCCTAGGAATTATTGCCAGCCTCCTGTGTCAGTGTCCTTAGCTTTCATTGCTCTGTGGATATCACTGTGGCCGATGGCTTGTCTTTCTGGACTCTTTTCAGAGCTTTCCCACCATCCCAGGGAGAGGAACACTAATGGATATTGCCTCCCATTAACTGAGCATCTGGCTTGCATCCCTGTCTCAGCACTCTCCAGGGGGCTGTCTGAGATTCTGCTGTCTTTGCCTGCTTCAGCGCCCATACTCCATCACCCTTGTAACTACTCTCCTTTCAGCTGTCTGAGATCACATGACTCTCTAAGCTGCCCTACCTCCCTATCACTCCTTCTGCATCCACACAGCCTTGGGCTCCATTGCTCTTCAGTGGCTCCGTCGTATCTGAATCTTTTCGACCTCATGGACTGCAGCTCGCCAGTTTCCTCTGTCCTCCGCTATCTCCTGGAGTTTGCTCAAACTCATGTCCATCGAGTCTGTAATGCTATCTAACCATCTCATTCTCTGCTGCCCCCTTCTCCTTTTGCTTTCAGTCTTTGCCAGTATCAGGGTCTTTTCCAATGAGTCGACCCTTTGCATAAGGTGGCCAAAGTATCAGAGCTTCAGCTTCAACAACAGTCTTTCTAATAAATATTCAGAGTTGATTTCCTTTAGGATTGCCTGGTTTGATCTCCTTGCAGCCCAAGGGACTCTCAAGAGTCTTCTCCAGCACCACAATTTGAAAGCGTCAGTTCTTTGATGCTCAGCCTTCTTTATGGTCCAACTCTCACATCTGTACGTGACTACTTGGAAAAACTATAGCTTTGACTAGATGGACCTTTGTTGGCAAAGTGATGTCTCTGCTTTTTAATATGCTATCTAGGTTGGTCATAGCTTTTCTTCCAAAGAGCAAGTATCTTTCAATTTCATGGCTGCAGTCACCATAGGCGGTGATTTTGGAGGGCAAGAAAATAAAGTATGTACTGTTTCCATTTTTTCCCCTTCTACTTGCCATGAAGTGATGGGACCAGATGCCATGATCTTAGTTTTTTTTTAATATTAAGTGTCAAGTCAGCTTTTTCAGTCTCCTCTTTCACCCTCATCAAGAAGCTCTTTAGTTCCTCTCTTACTTTCTGCCATTGGAGTGGTATCATCTGCATATCTGAGGTTGTTGATTTTTCTTACAATCTTGTTCCAGCTTGTGATTCATTCAACCTGGCATTTTGCATGATGTACTCTTCATATAGGTTAAATAACTAGGGTAACAGTACACAGCCTTGTCATACTCCTTTCCCAATTTTGAACCATTTAGTTATTCCATGTCCGGTTCAAACCATTGCTTCTTGATCTGCATACAGATTTCTCAGGAGACAGGTAAGGTGTTTTAGTACTCCAATCTCTTTAAGAAGAGATTGTTGTGATACAGACAGTCAAAAGCTTTAGCATAGTCAACGAAGCAGATGTTTTTCTGCAATTTCCTTGCTTTCTCCATGATCCAACAAATGTTGGCAATCTGATCTCTGGTTCCTCTACCTCTTCAAAACCCAGCTTGTACATCAGGAAGTTCATCAGTTCACATACTGCTGAAGTCTAGCTTGAAGGATTTTGAGCATAACCTTACTATTAATTGCATGTGAGATGAGTGCAATTGTATGGTAGTTTGAACCTTCTTTGGCATTCCCCTTCTTTGGGATTGGAATGAGAACTGATCTTTTTCAGTCCTGTGGCCACTGCTAAGTTTTCCAAATTTGCTGATGCATTGAGTGCAGCACTTTAACAGCATCATCTTTTAGGATTTCTAATAGCTCAGGTGGAATTCCATCATTTCCACTAGCTTTGTTTGTAGTAATGCTTTGGCTCCACTGCCCATCCCTAAAAACTCTTTTATATCTCTTAGTTCAAACTCCCCCATATATGAATGACTATGGCCAGCTCAGAGGATGAGTGGCCAACAAACGGATGGGCTGCCTTTTGGTCAGGCTTTCTCTTCTCAACAACTATCTTGTCCTAGACCTGGTTCTGCTGTAGAACTCACATGGCTGTTGGAATATTCTTTATATTTCTGAGATAGCCTCAGAACATGATCAGTATGTGTGGTGAGGAAAGACCTGGTCTAAGAAAGAGACTTGGGGCCTAGATCTTCTAGCTTGCTGCATGATCTTGAGCAAGTCCCCTTTCTTCTCCGGACCTCAGTTTTCCCATCTGGATAATGAGAAGGTGAGATAATTTGTAAGAACCTGGCTAGCTCTCAACTAATCATCATTATCACAAAATTGCTAACGTTTATTATTGAATGTTTCCATGTGCTCTGTGCTTTCCCTGAATTATCTCATTGAATCCTACAGTTTAGTGTCAATCTTTTTCAAAGGAGGAAATAAAGGCTCAGAGATGTTAGGTAACATGCCCAAGATCACACAGCCAGCAGGGCCTCATCGGATCCCAGAGCCTTGGTCCCCCTTCTAGAGCAGAGGGACTACGGACTGGGGCCTGTCATCCTGGAAGGCTTAGAGAGCTTTCGAGGCTGCTTGCTTGGCTCCAGCGCTGTCCCTGCCACTTACCGTGGAATGGAGTTAGCACGTTTCATCAAACTTGGTAGGGTTGAAATCATCCCTCCCCCACGCCCCCATCCTAAGCTAATGGATAGCCCACAGTCCTGACAGTCAGACCTCATGCTGTCCCCGAACTGTGCTTATGCCCTTTAAACACCAAAGTTGAATCAGCTCCTATTTCCTTTACAGGGAGGCCCAGCATCCCAGGAACTGTAGTCAGATCAGTATTTTTCAGGCAGCACAGTCTTCCTAACACCTCCAACATACGAAATGGCTCTTTCACCACATGTAGGCGCTGGGGATTTTTTTCTTAAATTAAGAATTTGATACATTCCTCCAGTCCCCCTCCAGGGGTTGCAGAGAGCCGGCAAAGTGATGCCTTGTGCTAATGTGAAGGTGTGGTTCTGCATTTTGAAGGAGATCTTGAAAATCTCCAGGAAAAAAAAATGTCCTCAAATGACCCTCAGTTCTTGGTGAGAAATGTGAGCTTGCATGAGTGCTGAAGGGCTTTGTGTCCCCTGGAAATCCACAGCCTATTTAAGGGTCAAATGACAGAATGGAAGGGCATGTGTGTGTATGTGTGCCCATGTGTGTGTGTGTTGGGGGGATGCAGGGGCCCTGGGACTGATCTAACCTGAGTGAGTGCTCCACATAGGAAAGAGCACTACACAGGGAGTCTGGAGGTTTGGTTTGCTGGGTGACCTTGGAGCCTCCCTCATATGGCTGCTCTGAGCCTTAATCAACCTGGATCCCAAGAGAAAGGGCCAGCACATGTAACCTGCAGGCTTTTCTGGGGTGGAGAGCTGGCACCCACCTTGTGGAGGGCAAGCGTCCATGGAAGGTGGAGGGAGCTGGTCTTGGGGAGGAAGGATGGTGGGAAGTCAAACAAATAGGAGTTCTGTCCTGGCTTGACTTCTCGGGCCCTTGATTTCCTCATCTGAAAAATGGGATAACAACAGTACCTACATCATAAATTAGTAGGAAGATTAAATGAATGTTGATAAAAGTGTATGGCACCTGGAAAAATATTTTTTCCATACCTTAATTTTTATAGAAACTATACATATATTTAAATTAATAGAATTTATTTTTAAAGGAAATTTTGGTTTGCAGAAAAATTGATTAGAAAGTAAAGCATGTACTGCTCTTCCTCCAGTTTTCCCTATTACTTACATCTTGTGTTAGTGGGGTATATTTGAAATAGTTGATGAACCAGTGCTGATACATCATTAGTCTCTAAAGCCCCAGTTTACTCTAGTGTTCACTTTCTGTGTTGTACATTCTGGAGGTTTTGACAAATGTCAGCATTACGATATCTTACAGAGTAGTGTCACTCCCCTAAAAATCTTCTGTGTTCCATTTCTTCATCCTTGCCTGAACTCCTGGTAAGCACTCTTTCCACAGTTCTGCACTTTCCAGAATGTCACATAGTTGGGCTGCTACACTATGTAACCTTTTCAAATGGGCTTCTTTCCCTTCTTTCCCTAGTGAGATGCATTTAAGTTTCTGCCATGTCTTCTCATAGCTTGCTAGCTCGCTTCTCTGTATCACTGAGTAAGAGTCCCTTGTATGGATGTACCACAGTTTATTTGTTCATTCACCCACTGAAAGACATCTCAGTTGTTCCAAGTTTGGGCATTGCTAATTTTATAACATCTGGGAGGTGAGTGTCATGATTTGAGGGCAAAGCCCTTAGAATCAGACTGAATGGCTTCAATATTCTGCTAGTAGCTGGGTGATCTTAGAAAGTTATTATCTCTTCCACCTTCCTCCTCTGAGAAATGGGCCTATGTGAGGTCAGACCGCTCACACAGACATCTGCACTGCGATGGCTTAAGCAGAATAGAAACGGCTGCAGGTCAGCAGAGGGTGCTGCCACACTGGGCAAATTCAGGGACCCAAACCCACCATTTCAAAACGGGGCTTCTCTGGTGGTCCAGGTCCCTGCCAGAGGGTGGGAGGTGAGGGGGTTTGTTACTGACCAGGGTTCTTCGCTTCCTTAACCTATAGAAATTCATCAGAGGCCAGACAAGAAATTCAGGCAAGGCTTTAATGGGGCCCCTGCTGCAACATCCAGGAGTGAGAGCAAACAAATTCCCTTGCTTGCTGCTCTTGGAGGGGGCTGAGCTTGTTCCTTGAATGGGGTGAGGATAGGGGTGTGTTCAGGGGTGGGGCTGGAGGCGTGGCTTAGGTGGCTTGCCCACTTCTAGAATGTCGTGTGCTGGGGGCATGCTCTGTGCTCTACTTTTGTTCCCAGTTCAGTTCAGTTCAGTTCAGTCGCTCAGTCGTGTCCGACTCTTCGCGATCCCATAAATCGCAGCACGCCAGGCCTCCCTGTTCATCACCGTCTCCCGGAGTTCACTCAGACTCACGTCCATCGAGTCAGTGATGCCGTCCGCTGCTTTTTCTCCAGGCTCTCTAAAAGTGGCATTTGGATTTTTTGGGTCTCTTTGTATCATTTGTCTAGAATTTGCCCTAACTGAGCATTCATGTGGTTATTTTTAGTTCTATATAGTTTCTTTGTATACTATACAAAGTAAAGTTGTTGCAGGAGAGTTGTGTCCACGTGCAAGCAAAGCAGTGCTGCAGCAAAGGGTCTCAAGTTCACTTACTCCCTTAGGTGCCCTGGCCTGGAAGGCACATGGCCCTTGCTCACATGCTATTGGACAGAACTTGGTCACATGGTCTTACCTCACTGAGAGGGAAGCTGGGAAATGTAGTCTAGCTATGTGTCCAGCTTCAAATCTATCTACAGGAAGGCGAGAACACAGTTGTGTGGGCAGCTGGCAGTCTCTGCCCCACGATGATAGAACGTACTTACAGGTTTATGATGAGAATTAAATGAGAGGATTTGTGTAACATCCTTAGCTTAGTGCATGGTGCAAAGTTAATGATATGCGTTTGTTCTAGGATTATTCACAAGGAATTAGAGGGTCAGAGCATTTCTGAGCTAGGGGCCTTTTAAAGATCTAGCTTAGTGGGTTTCATACTGTGTTCAGTTGACCCCTTCCAGACCTCTCAGGAACCCCTGGGGTGTTGGAAGATGAGTGGGGAGTCCAGCCCCAACCTGATTTCAACCAGAGATACTCCTACATCACCCAGTTCACATACTGGGCTCCAGATAAGATTCAATTGAAGAGAAGGGTCTGCAGATTAAAAAACAAACAAACTTATAAACCACTTATTGGCCACTAGGGTGATCCCCTGAAGTCACCCAGCAGGGTCTTCCAACCTCCCTCGTCTCAACCTTGTTTCTCCAAGGTTGAGGTGGTCCAGGGATGAACCCCAGCTTCGTCAGGGCCACCAGAGGGGAGGCTAGTGGGGATGGTGATGGGAACAGAAGTGACAAGGGGATCAGCCATTGCCAGAGGCTATGGGCTGAAATCAACCGGAGCTTATCCCCAGTCCACCAATTGTCCCTGCCTCCGATGGGATGAGGGCTTCCTAGTCTGACTCTCCTGACCTAGGGCCAGGAAGCAAGTGGGGACTCTGGGATCAGCACAGTATATGAGTCTCTGGTGAGACTGCTTGGGTGGGGGCTTTGCTTCCAAGTCCAGGACTTCACATCTTTGCCTATAGATTTCATCCTGGCATGTTGGCCTGGTGTCCAGGGCCCCAGCCTACCCAGATGGTTCAAAGCTGGCTCTGTTGTCTCCTGGCCTCACTGCATCTGTGAAAATGACGAGCTTGCTTCCTGTCCTGTGTACTACCAGGAAGCTGTGGAGTTGAGTGTTAGGAACTCAGGCTTGGGGTCAGCAAACCCGGGTTCAAATTCTGGCTCATTTGCTTATGTGTGTGTGTGTGACCTTCAGCGTCGCCTTATCTCCCAGGCCTTCAGTTTCTCATCAGGCAAATGGGTATGATAGTACCTATTTCAGAGGGTTAGTGTGAGGATTGGGCTTCCCTGGTGGCTCAGAGGTTAAAGCGTCTGCCTCTAATGCGGGAGACCTGGGTTCGATCCCTGGGTCAGGTAGATCCCCTGGAGGAGGAAATGGCAGCCCACTCCAGGATTCTTGCCTGGAGAATCCCATGGACAGAGGAGCCTGGTGGGCTACAGTCCACGGATGGGGACTGCAGCCATGAAATTAAAAGACATTTGTGCCTTGAAAGAAAAGCTATGACCAACCTAGACAGCATATTAAGAAGCAGAGATGTTACTTTGCCAACAAAGGTCCATCTAGTTAAAGCTATGGTTTTCCAATAGTCATGTATGGATGTGAGAGTTGGACTATAAAGAAAGCTGAGCACTGAAGAATTGATGCTTTTGAACTGTGGTGTTGGAGAAGACTCTTGAGAGTCCCTTGGACTGCAAGGAGATCCAACCAGACCATCCTAAAGGAAATCAGTCCTGAATATTCATTGGAATGACTGATGCTGAAGCTGAAACTCCAATATTTTGGTCACCTGATGTGAAGTACTGACTCATTTGAAAAGACCCCAATGCTGGGAAAAATTGAAGGTGGGAGGAGAAGGGGACAACGGAGGATAAGATGGTTGGATGGCATCACTGACTCAATGGACATGAATTTGAGTAAACTCCGGGAGTTGGTTATTAAGCAAGATAATGTGTGGAAAGACCTCAGTGTTAAGTCCTCAATAAATCACAGCTATTGTCAATTATTTGTCATCTTAGCCAAGAGAGAAAGTGTAAAATTCTAAAAAAAAAAAGTAACAATAATAGACTTTCTATAAAAAACCCTGAAAAACATAAGTAAAAGTCTATTCCTCATCTTCTCTTTCTTTCTCCATCCATTTCTGTATCTTTCCCCACTGGTTATACTTTTTAAAATGGTCTTTAATGAACCACAGCCCCCAGGTTACAGTCAAGAAACCTCGTCACACTTTGTCTTGAAAGCGCTCTCATCAGCTTGTCCTGTCCTCTCTTCCTCTCTCAGCTCCCACTACCCTTCCCCTCCCTCCCTCTCCCCTCTTTCCTGTTCCAGCCCCACTGAACTGCAGACCCAGATGCCACATCTTTGCCTGTGCAGTTTCCTCCGCTTGAAGTACCTGATCTCTCTCTCTTCTCATCAGCCTCCTTCTCACTCTTCAAAACCCAGTTCACCTGTCTCTTCCTCTTTGTGAAACTGTCCTTGACTGCCCACCTCCCTTATCTACAATACCATCCTGCTGGATGGACTGATACAGTTTTCTTGACCCCCGCATAGGTCTGTAAAGTCAAAGCTGTGGTTTTTCCAGTAGTCATGTACAAATGTCAGAGTTGGACCATAAAGAAGGCTGAGCACCAAAGAACTGATGCTTTCGAACTGTGGTGCTGGAGAAGTCTCTTAAGAGTCCCTTGAACTTCAAGGAGATCAAACCAGTCAATCCTAAAGGAAATCAGTCCTGAATATTCATTGGAAGGACTAATGCTGAATGAAGCTCCAATCCTTTGGCCACCTGATGTGAAGAGCCGACTCATTGGAAAAGACCCTGATGCTGGGAAAGATTGAAGACAGAAGGAGAAGGAGGGTGACAGAGGATGAGATGTTTGGATGGCATCACTGACTCAATGGACATGAGTTTGGTCCAACTCTGGGAGATAATGAGGATAGGGAAGCCTGGCATGCTACAGTCCTTGGGATCGCAAAAAGTCAGACATGACTGAGCAGCTGAACAACAACAACAACGACATCAATATGGCCAAGGGCCACAACCAGGCCACGGAGCTGGCTCTCAGTCTCCCCCATCCCCAAAGCCCAGTGTGAGGCCTCTCCCGGAGCAGGTGATGGGGAAAGTCTTTGTAGGATTACGTTTCTTGTGGTTTACTTTTATATATAACCACAACCTTTTTGCTGGATTCAGCTCTGTGTTTCTAATTTCTCTTTTGTCCCAGGGACCACTCTGTGGAAGCCAGCCTGGCACTGTGGCTCTGATGGAGCTGGTTCTCCCTAGAGGTAGCTTGGTTGAATTTAATGAAGTTAATGGCCAGGGAGGGATTTGCTGCAGACAGCAAGCAGAGCATGAACTCTGTCTCTGAGATGAATAGCGGTTCCTTAAGTGCAGCCACGGAGAGAGGAAGGAGGTGTTGGCATTTCTCCTCTCCCACTGGGTCTCTTTGGAGAGCTTCAGTAGGACAAGCTTCAGGCTACTGAGGGCCTTTGCCCACGGACCTCTTAGAATGGGACTGCTGCTACTGCTAAGTCACTTCAGTCGTGTCCGACTCTGTGCGACCCCAGAGACGGCAGCCCACCAGGTCCTCCGTCCCTGGGATTCTCCAGGCAAGAACACTAGAGTGGGCTGCCATTTCCTTCTCCAGTGCATGACAGTGAAAAGTGAAAGTGAAGTCGCTCAGTCGTGTCCGACTCTTAGCAACCCCATGGACTACAGCCTACCAGGGTCCTCTGTCCATGGGATTTTCCAGGCAAGAGTACTGGAGTGGGTTGCCATTGCCTTCTCCAGAATGGGACTAGTGCTTGTGATTGGGGTTTGGAAGCAGTATGAGCAGGTACAAAAGTCTAGAACCTTCTGCCAGAGACCCTGGCAGTTGCCACAGCCTCTAAAGAGCCTTCTGTAGTCCCTCTGACTTGGGGATGGAGAAAGCCAGGTAGACACATGCCTGGTTGGCCTGGCTGCCTCAACTGAGTGTGTGGGCTCTGTCCCCCTGGTCACCTTGACCACTCTTTGGCTCTTGGACAGTTAATTTCCCTTCTGTTTTGTCCTTCTCTCCTGTGTCACTCCTACCATTTCTGCACATCCTAGCTTAGCCTGTATTTCAAGACTCACTCCAAATACCATCTCCTCTGTGAAGCCTTCCTTGATTTTCCACCTCTCTCTCTAAGCTGGGATGGATTTTCCCCTTTCAATTCACAGGATACTTTTGGCATTGATTATCTGATATTCTAATATATTTATTTAATTTATTTAGTTGTAAAAGCAATGCTTACTTATTTCAGAAGTCAAATGAAATAGAGATTCGCAAAAAAAAAAAAAAAAAAAAATCAAGAATTTACTGCTTCCACTTTTCTTCCCTCTCCAGTCCTGCTCCTTTCCCCAGGAACCTCTGGTTTGGAGAGTTCTTTCCATTGCTTTCTTTGTGATTCATGCTAACATACACACACACACACACACACACACAACCTGTGTAGATAGCTTCTGACATGGTTCCCAATGACCCTTACCTCCTGTATTCATGCCCTTGTGTATTCTCCTCTCCTTGAGTGTGAGCTGGACCCAGCGACCTGCTTCTAATGACTAGAATATGGCAACGGTGATAGGATGTCACTTCTGGGATTAGTTACAAAAGACTGCAGCTTCTGCTGTCTTGGTCTTCTCTCTCTGGCTCTCCTCTTGGGCTTGTTCTGATACAGAGAGCCACCTGGCAAGGAAGTGAGGGTGGTTTCTGGCTAACCACTGGTGAGGAACTGAAGACCTCCATCCAAAAGCCTTGGAGAAGACGATCGTGTCAGCAACCATGCAGGTGAGCTTGAAAACAGATCCTTCCACAACCAAGCCTTTGGATGACTGCAACCCTGGCAGACACCTTTGTAAAAAAAATTATTTGTTTATTACTTTTGTCTGTGCTGGGTTTCCGTTGCAGTGTGCAGGGGTTCTCTAGCTGAAGTGAGAGGGAGCTACTCTTTGTGGTCGTGCGTCGGCTTCTTATTGCAGTGGCGTCTCTTGCTGTGGAGCACGGGCTCTAGGGCACAGGCTCAGTAGGTGTGGTGAACAAACTTAGTTGCCCCGTGGAATGTGGGATCTTAGTTCCCAGACCAGGGATTGAACCTGCGTCCCCTGCATTGGCAGGCGAATTCTTAACCATGGGACGACCAGAGAAGTCCCTCAGCAGAAGCCTTGGAGGCAGCCTCACGAGAGATTCTGAGCCAGAGGACCCAGCTAAGAAGTGCTTGGATTCCTGACCCGGAGAAACTGTGAGATGATACATGGATGTTGTCTCAAGCATCTAAGCTTTGGGGTAATTTGTTATGAAGCAATAGATAAGCAATATCTGTTATGTGCAAGTGCTTTTATTTCTGTAGGATAAATTCATAAGAGAGTTAGTGAAGAGTCAACAGGTATACATACTCTAACTGTTAGCAGATCACTTCTAAAAGATTGTAGCAATTCCTGTTCTGTCCAGTCCTTTCCCTTACATATTCATCAGAACTGGATATTATCAATCATTTACAATTTTTGCTGCTCCAATATGTGAAAATGATATCTTATTTTTGTTATCATTTGCATTTCCTTTACTCCTAGGGAAAGTGTTAGTCTCTCAGTCGTGTCCAACTCTTTGTGATTCCATGGACTGTAGCCCACCAGGCTCCTCCGTCCATGGGATTTTCCAGGCAAGACTACTGGAGTGGGTTGCCATTTCCTTCTTCAGAGGACCTTCCTGACCCAGGGATCAAACCCGGGTCTCCCATATTGCAGGTAGACTCTTTAACATGTGAGCTACAGGGAAGCAAAACTTCTTGGTGGTGTCACGCAGCATATGGAATCTTACTTCCCCAACCAACAATCAAGCTTGTGCTCCCTGCGGTGGAGTCACAGAGTCTTAACCACCAGACCATCAGGGAAATCCCCACTACTAGGGAGGTTGAGCATTTTTCCCTTGTATTTATTGTCCATCTCTATTATAGTAGGCAAACATTTATTAATCCCCTACTGTTGTATTATAAAATATTTCTAGGACATGGGCCTTGCCTTCAGAGAGCTCACAGATCAACGGGGAATATGAACATGTATAAAAAAATATATAATAGCACTGTAAGTGCTGAAATGAATATTTGCATCTGATGTTCTGGAAACAGAAGGAAAAGAGACCAAAATTTCCTGGAGTTCCTTGATAAGAGGGTTGGAGAAATGGGTATTTGAGCAGGACATTGAAGGAAGTGCAGAAATTTGTCCCAAGGAGGAGAGTATAGTAGGGGCAAAGACCCAGAGGCATGACCACGTTGGTGTTCAACAGGCTGGATCAGAGGAGGCAGAGTGATGGGAGAAGAGGAAGGATGGGGCTGCAGCCGGTTACTTATAGCTGATTGTGAGGATTCAGATGCTGGGCTCAGGGCTTTGGATACCATCATGCAAGTGCTCGGAGACCCTACTGTAGACTTTTCAGCAGGAGAGTGGCCTGATGGATTGACGTGATTGGGTATGTTGGTACACTTGTCACATCTCAGTGATTAGAGGACACACCCCCTGAAGGTTTGAATCAGTTACATTTCTGTGTCTCTCCCAGCACTCAGCAGGCATCCATACAGATCCATGGGCTGAATGAAAAAATGGACCCAGACCCACGGATGGGACTGGCAAATGCGGGCTGAAAATATCAGTGGGGACATTGAGTTGAGAGACTTGGCTGGGACAGGTGGGACTCAGGAAGTGGGAGGAGAGGTGCTGGTAATAAAAGATGATCCGGGGCCACACAAGCCTACCCCATGCCCAAGACCCGTCCTGCACGGGTTCCCTGCACCCGAGCCCTGTCTGGGGTGCTCTTGCTGCTGACCACACACACAGGCACCTTCTCTTCATCTTGATCCTTAGAGACGCCTTAGGCATTGGCCCCAACAGACAGATGGCTTGCTTCCTTCTTCTGCTTTGCCTGAGCATCTTCTGCTTCCCAACTAGCTGTGATGAAGGTGAACCATGCTCCTCATTGTATTTTAATAAGACTAGATGTTCTCATGGAGGAAAGAGAATGAGCTAAAAGGAGCCCTTTATATTTCTCTTGGGCAACAACCCTCCCTGACAAATGTAGTTCTTTCCCTCCTGCATGCACCCCAATCGATTTTCCCTCCATCAGAGTCCCTCAGGCGTTGCCAGCCTCGTAATGGTAACCGATGGGGACACACCGAGCTTCTGTTGTTAGCGGGGCTGCCAATAGCCTTGGCCTGTCTAGGACCCACCCACGGCAGGTTTAAAACAATTCTGCTAATAATAATAAAAGCTACCATTTATTAAGTGCCTGCTAAGTGCCAGGCACTGTGCTAAGTGCTGTATGCCTGTCCTCTGGTTCAGCCCTCACCAGTCCGGTGACATCTGTACCAGCAGATCTTGTTTTATCGTACTTTGCAGATGTTACATTTTTTCCAGATGGAAGGTTTGTGGCTACCACGCATTGGACAAATCTGCCGGTGCCGTTTCCCAGCAGCATTTACTCGTTTCATGTCTCTGGGCTGCGTTTTGGTGATTCCCACAATGCTTTGTCAACTTCCTTCAGTAAAAAATACAGATGTAAAAATCTCAAATAAAATATTAGCTAAATGAATTTTAAAACAAAAATTTATATGGCATGAAGCTTCTCTGTACGATACTATCATGGTGGACACATGTCATTATAAATTTGTCTGAACCTATAGAAGGCGCAACACCAAGGGTGAGCCCTGATTTTAACTGTGGACTTTGTTTGATAACATGTGTCAATCTACGATTCTCAACTGTAACAAATGTACCACCTTGGTGGGGGATGTTGGCAATGTGGGAGGTGATGCCTGAGTGAGCACATGGGGTGTGTGGGAAATCTCTGTGCTTTCTGCCCAACTTTGCTGTGAACCCAAAACTACTTTAAAAAATCAAGTCTATTAAAATTTTTCATTATTATTATATTTATTATGGTGACCTGTGATCAGTGACGTTTGATGTTACTGCTGCAAAAAGATTACAGCCTGCTGAAGCTTCAGATGATGGTTAGTATTATTTAACAATAAAGTATTTTAAAATTGAGTTATGTATACTGTTTTTCAGACGTAATAGTACTGCACACTTAATAGACTTCCCTGCTGGCTCAGGTGGTAAAGAATCTGCCTGCAATGCAGGAGACCCAGGTTTAATACCTGGGTTGGGAAGATGGCCTGGGAAAGGGAATGGCTACCCACTCCAGTATTCTTGCCTGGAGAATCCCATGGATAGAGGAGCCTGGTGGGCTACAGTCTAGAGGGTCACAAAGAGTTGGACACAACTGAGTGACTAAGCGCGTGTACACATGCACACACACACACACACACACACACACATACACATACACACATACCTTTTATACGCACCAGGTAATCAAAAAATCATATGATATGTTTTATTTCAATATTTGCTTTATTGTGGTGGTCTGGAACCAAACTTGCAGTATTTCGGTCGTCTGACTATATTGTTTTGCCCCCACTTTACAGGTGAGGAAACAGAGGCCCAGGGGAATTAAATAACCAGGTCAATGCAATCCTGACACTAGGGAGAGGGGCCAGGACTTAACTGCCTCTGTGTGGAAGCCCAGCACCCTGCAGATTCATGTCCCAGCTTTAACCAATTCAAACCCTCCACTGTGGGTTCCCATTGTGTGCCTTGGAGGAATGAGACTTCAGATGGTGCCAAGTTGGTCATTTGTACACTGTTTCCACATGAGTCTCTCCTTATGACTATGGGGGTAGGAGGTTGGGTTCCTGTCCAGGAGTTTCATTCAGAGGAAGAGGAACAAAATGGGCTGGTCTGAACCAACAGTCCTGATGAGCTCTCTTACTCCTCAGCTAAAAGGCACAAGGGTGTGATAGGGCGCTGAGTATTAGATGACAAGGAACCTGGTCCCTGGAGCGTGGCCTGGAGGCGGGGGACTAGATTCTGGGATCACAGACAGGTGGTCTTACCTGGGCAGTGGGTGCCCCAGGTGAGTTGGCAGGAAAAGCTTAGAGTGTCTTTGGCGGGGGCGGGGGAGGGGGTAGTTATCTTTGTCTGCTTCTGATGAAGTTTTCCCTTCTCTCCTCTCCTCTCTGCCCTCTTCCTCATTCTTTTTTATTCAATATGAAAAATAGCACTTGTTGTTTTTCTGAACATAAAATTCCATGCTCTTTGTAAAAACATCAGACAGTGTAAAAGTGTGAGGATAAATGTAAAAATAACCCATAACCCCCACCATCCAGAAATGGACCCCACGACATTTTGGTGTGTAGCCATTCAGACTTGTTCCATCTTTGCCAGGATGGAGTCATATCATACAAACTGGGTTCCGTCGGAACTTCTCACTTTGCAGTGGACCGTAATTCCATCTTGGCAATATCTATAGAGCTGCCTTGTCATTTCATGTGCTGCGTGGGCTTTCATTTTTGGATAGTCATCACTTAGTTAGATCTTATTGGTTGTACGTCTTTCCTAAAAAACAAAACACAGAACAGAATAGATGTGTGTCTCAAGGAGCAAGTCATGGCAACTTCTCACATTGTTCTGCTACACGTCTTTCATCTTGTCTCTCTCAGACCTGCCCCGGAACTGAGGGCCTTAGGGTTCAAGGGGGACCAAGGAGAGGAGGAAGAGGCTCACAGATCAGAGGAAGGGGACAATGAGAGGGAGAGAACATTCAGATACCAAACTGGCAGGACTCCAGGGCATGAGCGAAGGGGATGTTGGGAGACATTGTTTATGCAGGCGGCAGTGCTCTGGGTGATGGACAGAGCTTTCTCGGGTAACCTGACATTCTAGACGAAAACAAATCCCTGGCCCACGATGGAATGAGATGTCAAACTTCCATTCATCCATCAAATATGCATCAACATCCATCCCATATGTCAGGCTCGGTGCCAGGCACTGGAGATACAGAATCAAATAAATCACGGTCGTAAAAAGATTCATGGGAACGGAGGGAAGGGAAAGACTGTGACCTCTCTGGGACATCTTGGGGGACGGCATTTGAATCAGGCGGGGAGCAGAGAGGAGGGGAGGGCTGGAAGTATCAACTGGAAAAATAACATGTACTGTGGCAGTGAGGTGGAAAAGCAGACCCCATGACTGACATGTAGGGAGGAGGACGGGGTTGGAGGGAGGAAATTAATTGATGGAGGCTGATTAGGACCAGATCTTGAAGGGTTTTGAACATCAGATGTCACGCTCAAGGATTTGTCTTATAAACTTCTGGGCATCATTGAAGAAAGATTTGGAGCATACAGAAGATCTGATTCAGCAAGGATCCTGGCTACTCTCATGGAAGAAACTAGGGGCTGGGGGACCAGCTCAGGGCTCTGTGTGGCCTGTGGGAGAGATGGGGAGGAATCAAGCACCTGCCTTGGGGGTGGAGACTGTGGGGGCCATTGAAAGAGGAGCTAAGGAGATAGAAGGTACTGGATTTGGTTTGGAGCAGATGTGGGGGATGGGGGGAGAGGGGAAACCAGGAGTGGGGCAGATCTCTGACTGTCCAGGGTGAGAAGCGCTATCAGCTCAGAGAGCACAGGTGGTGGGGAGGCCAGGGTGAGGCTGGGTCACAGACACAGCAACAGGGATTGTGCTCTCTCTCGTGGGCTGCCCAGGGCAGGAGTCAGCAAGTGATCTGCTTTGGTCTGTGTTTTGCTTCTTGATTGCCATAGACTCAGAGGCTCACTGTCAAGGGGGCCTGGAAGATGGTTCCACCCACCTCCACATTTTATGGAAGAGGAAACTGAGACCCAGAGAGGGCAGCCACAGGCGCAGGGTCACGCAGCAAGTCGCAGGAAAAGCTGGGGCCACTTCCCAGAGGCAGTGAGTCCCGGGACAAGGCGGCAGGACCAGGAGCAGAAGCAGCGGTGGGCTGTCGAGCCCAGCACCCCTGGCTTGAAATCTGGGCTCTGCTACCATTCAGCGACCTTGGGCAGGTCCAGCAATGCCTCCTAGCTTGTTTCCTCATCTGGAATGTTGGGCTAACAATCCTTGTCCTGCAGAGCAGTCACACAGAATGAGTGAGACGCGAGAGACCCCTTGTGCTTCAGCAGATACTGCCTCTCTCCCTCTTTCTCTCTCCAAAGCTTGACCTCATCCTCTCCAATCTCCCATCTCTGGGCTGATTTTTCCATTCTTTATTAAGATTGTACAAGTTGCCTGAACTGACAAGGATTCAAATGAATGTAAACTTCATACCTTTAGCTTAACTTCTCTGGGACTCACTGTTCTTCTCTGTAAAATGGGAGAAAATCCTCCTGACCTCCCAGGATTTGAGTGGCGGGGATTAAAGGAGACGAGGCAGGTAAAGCATTTAGCACAATGGCCAGCCCAAGACACACACTTAACGTCATCTCGGCATCTCTGGAGACTGATCACCTGAGCTCCCAGGAGGCATGGGAGACACTGTGCCTCCCTTGCCAGGGCCACACCTGCATCAGAAGTACTGGCAAGCTTGGTAGCCACACCTGCATCAGAAGTACTGGCAAGCTTGGTATTTCACAGCACCCTCCAGAGTACCCCAAAGCAGCTCAGAAAGGCTGATTTAGAAGGCATGTTTTCTTTGCTGCGTCTCTTTTTAACTTGGTTTGCTTTGATTTTTCAATTTGCTACTAATTGTGTATGAGTTACCTTCCTCTGTGATCTGTACATTAAATATGACTGTTCAGGGTGAGGAGGAGGCTGTGTTCATTCATTCCCTCCATCCTCCTTTCTGGTAACGAAAACAAGGCTTTGCACATGCGTTCGGCATGTAGTCTATTGTTTTCTGTCTCAATAGGGAGGGACGTTTGGATGGTGAGTGACCTTGGACAAGGTGGGTCAACTCCCTGGACTTGTGGATTAGCTTTTTGAATTTGATAGGCATGAAAGAAAAGACGTCTGCTATCTGGTCTGCTCTAAAGAGCAATTTACCTTCTCACACTGAGAATAAAAGCCGAAGTCCTTGGCTTGTCCCATTCTCAGGGCCTTTGCACACACTGCTTCCTCTACCGGGAATGTTCTTCACTCAGAGAGCCCTGTATCTTCTTGCTTCTCTACTTCTTAATAAACATTGTTTATAATATTATGATCATGGAGTAGGAAATGTCAACCCTCTCTAGTATTCCTGCCTGGAAAATTCCATGGACCCAGGAACCTGGCAGGCTGCAGACCACAGGATCGCAAAGAGTCAGACTTGACTGAGGCACTGAGCACACACATACCGTTACAATGTGGTTGATATTATTTTAAAGGTTTCAGTGTGTTTTCATTGATTACAGTTATGTGACGTTGTAGTACTTCTATCATATGTATCACGTACAGTAATGTTTGTATGTGTGCAAGCTAGGTCGCTCAGTCATGTCCGACTCTGTGTGACCCTACAGACTGTGCAGACCTCCAGGCTCTTCTGTCCATGGGATTCTCCAGGCAAGAATACTGGAGTGGGTTGCCACTTTCTTCTCCAGGGGATCTTCCTGACCTAGGGTTTGAGCCCGCGTCTCTTATATCTCTTGCGTTGGCAGGTGGGTTCTTTACCACTAGCGCCATCTGGGAAGACCAACAGTTGTGTGTCTGATACTAGAATAACTTACAGATAAATTCTAATCCTGAACACAGAATAGCTCTGCCTCTATTAACCGTAAAAAAGCAAAACCACCGAGTTTAGCTTGGAAGATTTTAAATTCAGGCCGTTATTTCACAACTGCTCACAAGGCTGAGCAGTTCAACTTTAAGATGACTTTCTTGCTGTTGAAGTTGGTTCTGTTGGAGCGTGACCTGGGACCTCTTCTTGTCTCAGGTGCTCTTGCAGACGACTCCCCTCTGTGATGGGACCCTGTAACTGGTCTTGGACTGTCCCAGTCAGTACTCTAGACTCAGCATCCCAATCCCAGCCTTTTCCCAACCTGAGTGTGCTAGTGGAGAAACACCCTCAGCGCCTTTCTCAAAATGTCATAAGACCAGAGCATCCTCTTCTGTGATGCTCAGACCCTCCCTGTTTTCTTCAAGGGCCTCTGGGATCACACGGGTGCCCACCATGCCAACAGTTCTCCAAGCTGGGAAACTGACTGAGCTCCGAAGATGAGGGAGGACAAATACTATTTATAAATGATAAATACTTCTTTGTTTCTTTATCAGAGAGGCCTTGCTGAAACAGCCCATCAAAAACACTTCCCCATCGCTATCTCCTCCCCCTGGTTTATTTTCCAACCTAGTATTTCCCAGGTGGCTCAGTGGTAAAGAATCTGCCTGCCAATGCAGGAGACATGGGTTTGATCCCTGGGTTGGGAAAATCCCCTGGAGAAGGAAATGGCAACCCACTCCAGTATTCTTGCCAGGAAAATCCCATGGACAGAGGAGCCTGGCGGGCTACAGTCCACTGGGTCTCAAAAGAGCTGGACACAACTTAGCAATTAAACAAAAATTTACCACTAGTTATCATTTGCTTGTGGGTCCTTTAATTTTCTCTGTTCTAGACACACAGGGACTGTGTCTGGTTTGGCTCTGCAGGGTGTCCCCCATGCCCCAGCCATGCCTGGCCCAGAGTAAATACTCAGTAATAAGTTGTTGAATGGACGTTAGTTGTGGGACTTGAAGTTTGAGCAGCTTAGGGGTGATAGGAGAGGCAGGGCAGCTGTTTAAGTCTGACACAGCATCTCTCAGCCCACCCACCAATCAGGTGCACTGCTGTGAGGGTGGAGGTCTTTGGGGTCGCCATTTGATCCCTTTAATCTCATTTTCTTAAAGTTTATTTTTAATTGGAGGATAATTGCTTTACAATATGTTGGCTTCTGCCATACAACAGCATGACTCAGCCACAGGTGTACATATGTCCCCTCCCTCCTGAAGCTCCCTCCCTCCCTCCACCCCATCCCAACCCTCTAGGTTGCCACAGAGCACCACGTTGAGTTCCCTGTGTTATACAGCAGCTTCCCATTAGCGGTCTGTCTTGCATATGGTAATGTATAAGTTTCAATGTTACTCTTTCCATTTTTCCCACCCTTGCTTCCCACCGCCCCGGCAACTCAGCTGTGTACAAAAATCCGTTCTCTAAGTCTGCATCGCCAATCTTACCGTGCAGACAGGTTCATCAGCACCATTTTTCTGGATTCCATATATATGTGTTAATATACAATACCCGCTTTCCTCTTCCTGACTTACTTCACTCTGTACAACAGGCTCTAGGTTCATTCACTTCATCAGGACTGGCTCGAAAGCATTCCTTTTTATGTTTGAGTAATATTCCATTGTATTTATGTACCACAACTTTATCCATTCGTCTGTTGACTCACATCTAAGTTGCTTCCATGTCGTAGCTATTGTAAATAGTGCTGCAATGGACACTGAGATACGTGTGTCTTTCTCAGTTACGGTTTTCTCAGGGTTTAGGCCCAATAGTGGGATCGCTGGGTCATATGGTAGTTTTATTCCTAGTGGTTTTTTTTTTTTTTTTTTTAAAGGAATCTCCTTTCTCCAAAGTGATTGTATCAATTTACATTTCCGCCAACAGTGCAGGGGAGTTCCCTTTTCTCCACACCCTCTCCAGCATTTAGTTGTGGATTTTTTTGAGGATGGCCATTCTGACTGGTGTGAGGTGATACCTCATTATGGTTTTGATTTGCTTTTCTCTAATAATGAGAGATGTTGAGCATTTATTCAAGTATTTATCAGCCATTGTACTCTTTGGAGAAATGTCTGTTTAGGTCTTCTGCCCACTTTTTGATTGTTGCTGGTTTTTCTGATATTGAGCTGTGTGAGCGGCTTGTATATTTTTTAGGTTAATCCTTTGTCAGTTGTTTCAGTTTCTATTATTTTCTCTCATTCTGAGGGTTGTCTTTTCACCTTGCTTATAGTTTCCTTTGCTCTGCAAAAGCTTTTAAGTGTAATTAGGTCCCACTTGTTTATTTTTGTTTTTATTTCCTTTTCTCTAGGAGGTGGGTCAAAGAGGATGCTATGTCATTTATGTCAAAGAGTATTCTGCCTATGTTTTCCTCTAGGAGTTTTACAGTTTCTTTTCTTACACTTAGGTCTTTAAGCCATTTTGAGTTTATTTTTGTGACCTTAGAAAGTGTTCTGATTTCATTCTTTTTTAAAACAGTTTTTTCTGGAGTATAATTGCTTTGCAGTATTGTATCAGCTTCTGCCACACATCAGCATGAATCAGCCATAGGCTTACATATGTCCCCTTTTCCTGAAGCTCCCTCCCACCTCCTGCTGCTTCCTACCCCTCTAGGGTGTCCCAGAGCAGTGGGTTTGAGCTCCCTGCAGCATACAGCAACTTCCCACTGGCTCTCTATTTTCTACGTGGTAATGTATATGTTTCCATGTAACTCCTTCAATTCTTCCCTCCCTCTCCCTCCCCTACTGTGTCCACAAGGCTGTTTTCCATGCCTTCTCCTCCACTGCCGGAGTCCAGCCCCGGTGGATCCAGGGTGATTCGAAGGTGGGGGGACGGAGTCGGCGTCTTTGAAAAAATACATATTTAATTACAGATATAGAGAGAGATTAGAAACGGATAGTGTAGTAGGTAGATTAGTGGAGAAAAAGAGGCTGAATAACTTGGATTACTTGGAATAGCATCCATGCTCCAGATGGGAATTCAGCCAGAAAAACGGGAGCAAGAAAGAAGCGACGTGGGGGAATCAGTCTTTCCGGAAACTGATCCGATTTCTTTATTTTTGGGTTTGCTTATATACCTTTTGTTACACATAGGGATGAATACAGAGTCATGCGGGAGTCAGCAGTCCTGACCTTTATCAAAATCAGGTGCTTCACATAAATGTATAAAAAAGGTACATCATCTTCTGGCCACGAGTGAGACCTGCTGACATTTTATGATCCTTTCTTTCTGATAACCAAAAAACTTATTTCTTCCAAGGGTGTTTTTTCTTAAACCAGGCACCACCCTCCAAATAAAGTTACATCCCTATAGGGTGAGGGTGTAGTGAGTTACAATCAAGAAAGGAATTTATTTAACCCAAGGTTAACATGATTAGTCTTAAAGGTTCATACTTATTTCTCCTATATGCTTAAAGGTTAATACTTATTTCTCCTATATGCTAGTTATATTCATTATAAGGATAGGGAACATGGAGATTTAGCAGCAAACATCAGCCCAACAAATGGAAATCCTTTCACCAATGCTCCCCTTAAGATCTATTTAGTCTTAAAATATGATAAAGTTACATTTTTACATAGCAAGGACACAGTGATTTATAACAAAGTACAAAAAACAACAACAACAACAAAGTACAGTGATCTATTACAAAAGAGAAAATCCATTAACTCAAAAAGTCTAGTATTGCTAACATCAAAAACTACTATATTTCCTTTGCTATATTCCAAATACATTGATTAACATATTCCCAGGTGCCTAAGGATATGGAGGCCTGGCGGGAATCATTGACTCAACAAGAAGAAAAAGCCCTATGCTAATTAAGACTCTCAAAATACTCCAAAACTCTCTGTGCTGTTTATGGTTAAGAGGTAGTAAACAATCATGTGGCAGGAGTATGGATAATCCTGTCACACAAGCTAGTCTGTCAGCAGAGAGGTTTGACCTGAGACATCCTTGTCCCACCCAAAGCAGGGTATTAGCAGCAATTATTGACACAACAAATGAAAAACCCTTCACCAATATAATTCCTAACCAACCCACTATACTAATAATTTCTAACTCCCCAAAAGAATTTGCCTTTAGTAAGTCTAAAACATCTTGTGCCTCTCAGGTTGGGAGGCTGTAATCAATCACATGTGGCCGGACGAACCTATACAGGTGGGGTAGATAACCTTCAGAGGAGTCCATAAGCTGAAACACTCTTGTCACGCCTAGGAATTTTTATTGACTTGGAGCCGCAAGTTAACTCCTTCTCCGAGAGAAATGGTTATGGGGGAGAGCCCCCTGTAAAGTCAGAGGTGTAGGTGAGAGCATAAAACAGACTCTGGTTTTGGGGTTAGATGCTCGGGAACAGAGGGTTTCCTGAGGCTTGATCACGCCTTTGCGTATGCCAAGCCTCCTTCCTCATGACCTTTGCCATGGGTGGAGTTCCTCACGCTGGCCCCCGGCACTCCACTGTTGCTCTGCAAATAGGTTCACCTGTATCCTCTTTCTAGAGTCTATATATACGCATTAATACACGATACTTGTTTTTCTCTTCTGACTTACTTCACTCTGTATAATAGGCTCTAGGTTCATCCACGTTATTCGAACTGACTCAAATGTGAGTGTCTTTAACCATCATTGCTGTGTTTAACCATCTCCAGCATTTATTGTTTGCAGAGTTTTTGATGATGGCCATTCTGACCAGTGTGAGGTTGTACCTCATTGTGGTTTTGATTTGCATTTCTCTAAGAATGAGAGATGTTGAGCATCTCTTCATGAGTTCGTCAGCCGTCTGCATGTCTTCTTTGGAGAAATGTCTGTTTAGGTCTTCTGCCCACTTTTCGATTGTATTGTTGGTTTTTCTGGTACTGAACTGTGTGAGCTGCTCACATATTTTTTAGATTAACCCTTTGTCAATTATTTCAGTTGCTATTATTTTCTCTCATTCTGAGCATTGTCTTTTCACCTTGTTTATAGTTTCCTTTGCTGTGTGAAAGCTTCTAAGTGTAATTAGGTCCACTTGTTTATTTTTATTTCCATTGCTCTAGGAGGTGGGTCACAGAGGATGCTGCTGTGGAATTACGTCATCGAGTGTTCTGCCTATGTTTTCCTCTAGGAGTGTTACAGTTTCTGATCTTACATTTAGGTCTTTAAGCCATTTTGAGTTTATTTTCTTGTATGGTGTTAGGAGGTGTTCCCGTTTCATTCTTTTACATGTAGCTATCCAGTTTTCACAGCATCACTTCTTGAAGAGGCTGTCTTTTCTCCATTGTGTATTTTTGCCTTCTTTGTCAAAGGTAAGGTGCTCATAAGTGTGTGGTTTTATCTCTGGGCTTTCTATTTTGTTCCATTGATCTATGTTTCTGTTTCTGTGCCAGTACCATACTGTCTTGATGACTGTAGCTTTGAAGTATAATCTGAAGTCAGGAAGCTTGATTCTTCCAAGTTCATTCTTCTTTCTCAAGATTGCTTTGGATATTCAGGGTCTTTTGTGTTTTCATACAAATTGTGAAATCTTTTATTCTAGGTCTGTGAAAAATGTCATTGGTAATTTGGTAGAGATTGCATTGAATCTGTAGATCTCTGTATAGTATAGACATTTTCACAATATTGATTCTTCCAATCCAGGAATACGATATATCTCTCCATCTGTTTGTGTCGTCTTTGATTTCTTCCATCAGTGTCTTATAGTTTTCTGTACACAGGTCTTTTGTCTCGTTCAGTTCAGTTCAGTTGCTCAGTCATGTCCGACTCTTTGCGACCCCATGGACTGCAGCATGCCAGGCTTCCCTGTCCATCACCAGCTCCTGGAGCCTACTCAAACTCATGTCCATCGCAATGGTGATGCCATCCAACTATCTCATCCTCTGTTGTCCTCTTCTCCTCCTGCCTTCAATCTTTCCCAGATTCAGGGTCTTTTCAGATGAGTCACTTGTTTGCATCAGGTGGCCAAAGTATTGGAGCTTCAGCTTCAACATCAGTCCTTCCAATGAATATTCAGGACTGATTTCCTTTAGGATGGACTGGTTGGATGTCCTTGCAGTCCAAGGGACTCTCAAGAGTCTTCTCCAATACCACAGTTCAAAAGCATCAATTCTTCGGTGCTCAGCTTTCTTTATAGTCCAACTCTCACGTTCATACATGACTACTGGAAAAACCATAGCCTTGACTAGATGGATCTTTGTTGTCAAAGTAATGTCTCTGCATTTTAATATGCTATCTAGGTTGGTCATAGGTTTTCTTCCAAGGAGCAGCGTTTTTTTAATCTCATGGCTGCAGTCACCATCTGCAATGATTTTGGAGCCCCCAAAATAAAGTCTCTCACTGTTTCCACTGTTGCCCCATCTATTTGCCATGAAGTGATGGGTCCAAATGCCATGATCGCCATTTTCTGAATGTTGAATTTTAAGCCAACTTTTTCACTCTCCTCTTTCATTTTCATCAAGAGGCTCTTTAGTTCTTCTTTGCTTTCTGCCATAAGGGTGGTGTCATCTGCATATCTGAGGTTATTATTTCCCCCGGCAATCTTGATTCCAGCTTGTGCTTCATCCCACCTGGAATTTCGCATGATATACTCTGCATATAAGTTAAACAAGCAGGGTGAAAATATACAACCTTGGCGTACTCCTTTCCTGATTTGGAACCAGTCTGTTCCATGTCCAGTTCTAACCGTTGCTTGTTGACCTACATACAGGTTTCTCAGGAGGCAGGTCAGGTGGTCTGGTATTCCCATTTCTTGAAGAATTTTCCAGTTTGTTGTGATCCACACAGTCAAAGGCTTTGGCATAGTCAACAAAGCAGAAGTAGATGTTTTTCTGGAACTCTCTTGCTTTTTGGATCATCAGTGATGATCCAACAGATGTTGGCAATTTGATCCCTGGTTCCTCTGCCTTTTCTAAATTCAGCTTGAACATCTGGAAGTTCACATTTCACATACTGTTGAAGCCTGACTTGGAGAGTTTTGAGCATTACTTTGGTAGCACGTGAGATGAGTGCAATTGTGTGGTAGTTTGAGCATTCTTTGGCATTGCCTTTCTTTGGGATTGGAATGAAAACTGACCTTTCCAGTCCTGTGGCCACTGCTGAGTTGTCCAAATTTGCTGGCATATTGAGTGCAGCACTTTCACAGCATCATCTTTTAGGCTTTGAATTAGTTCAACTGGAATTCCATCACCTCCACTAGCTTTGTTCATTGTGATGCTTCCTAAGGCCCACTTGACTTTGCATTCCAGGATGTCTGGCTCTAGGTGAGTGATCACACCATCATGTTTATCTGGGTCATGAAGATCTGTTTTGTATGGTTCTTCTGTGTATTCTTGCCATCTCTTTTTAATATCTTCTGCTTCTGTTAGGTCCATACCATTTCTGTCCTTTATTGTGCCCAGATTTGTATGAAATGGTCCCTTGGTATCACTAATTTTCTTGAAAAGGTCTCTGGTCTTTCCCATTTTTATTGTTTTCCTCTATTTCTTTGCATTGATCACTGAGGAAGGCTTTCTTATATTTTGTGCTATTCTTTGGAACTCTGAATTCAAATGGGTATATCTTTCCTTTTCACTTCTCTTCTTTCCTCAGCTATTTGTAAGGCCTCCTCAGACAACCATTTTGCCTTTTTGCATTTCTTTTCCTTGGGGATGGTCTTGATCACTCTCTCCTGTACAATGTCATGAACCTCCGTCCATAGTTCTTCAGGCACTCTGCTTATCAGATCTAATCTCTTGAATCTATTTGCCACTTCCACTGTATAACCATAAGGGATTTGATTTAGGTCATACTTGAATAGTCTAGTGGTTTTCCCTACTTTCTTCAATTTAAGTCTGAATTTTGCAATAAGGATTTGATGATCTGAGCTGCAGTCAGCTCCTGGTCTTATTTTTGCTGACTGTATGGAGCTTCTCCATCTTTGGCTGCAAAGAATATAATTAATCTAATTTCAGTATTGACTATCTGGTGATGTCCTTGTGTAGAGTTTTGTGTTGTTGGAAGAGGGTGTTGCTATGACCAGTGCGTTCTCTTGGCAAAACTCTTTAAGCCTTTGACCTGCTTCATTTTATACTCCAAGGCCAAATTTGCCTGTTTCTCCAGGTATCTCTCAACTTCCTACTTTTGCATTCCAGTCCCCTATAACGAAAAAGACATCTTTTTTGGGTGTTAGTTCTAGAAGGTCTTGTAGGTTTTCATAGAACCATTTAACTTCAGCTTCTTCAGCATTACTTGTTGGGGCACAGATGGATTACTGTGATATTGAATGGTTTGCCTTGGAAACAAACAGAGATCATTCTGTCATTTCTGAGATTGCACCCAAGTACTACATTTCGGACTCTTGTTGACTATGATGGCTGTTCAATTTCTTCTAAGGGATTCTTGCCCACAGTAGTAGCTATAATGGTCTTCTGAGGTAAATTCGCCCATTCCAGTCCATTTTAGTTCACTGATTACTAAAATGTTGATGTTCACTCTTGCCATCTCCTGTTTGACCACTTCCAATTTACCTTGATTCATGGACCTAACATTCCAGGTTCCTATGCAATATTGTCCTTTACAGCATCGGACTTTACTTCCATCACCAGTTTTGTCTCCTTAGGTAGGTTTATTCCTAGGCATTTTATTCTTTTTGCTGTGATGGTAAATGGGATTGTTCCCTTAATTTCTCTTTCTGATTTTTCATTGTTTGCGTACAGGAATGCAAGGGACTTCTGTGTATTAAATTTGTATTTTGCAATTTTACTAAATTCACTGATTAGCTCTAGTAATTTTCTGGTGGCAACTTTAGGGTTTTCCATGTATAGAATCATGTCATCTACAAATGGTGGGAGTTTTACGTCTTTACCAATCAGGATTCCTTTTACTTCTTTTTCTTCTCTGGTTGCTGTGGCCAGGACTTCCAACACTCTGCTGAATAGCAGTGGTAAGAATGGGTCCCCCTGTGACGTCCCTAATCTTAGAGGAAATGTTTCCAGTTTTTCAGCACTGAGCATGTTTGCTGTGGGTTTGTCACGCTCTGTGCTGTGCTTAGTCACTCAGTCACGTGGGAGTCTTTATAATCCCATGGACTGTAGCCTCCAGGCTCTTCTGTCCATGGGGATTCCCCAGGCGAGAATACTGGAGTGGGTTGCCATGCCTTCCTCCAGAGGATCTCCCTAACCCAGGGGAAAAAAACCTAGATCTCTCGCATTGCAGGCAGATAATTTACCTCTAAGCCACCAGGAAAGTCCAAGAATACTGGAGTGGATAGCCTATGCCTTCTCCAGGGAATGTTCCTGACCTAGGAATCAAACCAGGATCTCCTGGATTGCAGGCAGATTCTTTACCAACAGAGCCACCAGGAAAGCCCAGGGGCTTGTCATATATGGCCTTTATTATGTTGAGATATGTTCTTTTGATGCCCATTTTCCCTTCACGCTCATTTTTAAAAAATTGATATTTATTTATTTGATTGCGCCACGTCTAGTTGTGGTACACAGGATCTTTCGTTGTGGTATGTGGGATCTAGCTTTTTGACGGGATCAAATCCATACTCCCTGCATTGGGACTGTGGAGTCTCAGCCACTGGACCGCCAGGGAAGTCCCCCTTCACTCTCATTTTTATACAATAACATCTTCCCTCTATTGAGCACAGCTCTGTACAGGGCTCTCTTCCAAGTGTCTCTGTGGATGAACTCATTTAATCCTTGTGAAGATCCTGTGAGCTGGGTACCAGTTGTGTCCCCACTTACAGATGGGGAGACTGAGGCACAGGCGTGTGATAGTTGGCCTGAGACTGCACAGCTAGCGAGTGGAAAAACTGAAATTTGAACCTAAGTATTTCTGGGTCTAGAAACCGCGGGTGCTGGAGTGACTCCTGCTTAACAAGGACCAGAGCAGGGAAGGCGCTGGCCCAAGTCATACAACCCTCTCAGGAGAAGCTAGAACTCAGGCCTTCTGCCTCCAGGATGGAACTCCTTTCATAACCGCAGGCTGCTTGGGAAGGGTGGGAGTTGGGAGTCAGCCCGATTGGAATTCAAATCCTTCCTGCAGCCAACCATTTGGCAGCTGCCTCCAGAGTCCTGCTGGGCCCAATGGCCCGGGAGCTGAGTACCTGCCCTGCTAGCACTGATCACTGAGGAAGAGAGCAGGGTCACCTGGACCCCACATGTCCGGCCCCTGCCTTTTGATCTTACCAGAAAGAACCAGGGGCACCCTTCTCTGCCCTCAGCTTCTGAGGTCGGTGGGCCAGAGTTGACAGTGGCTTATCTGGGTGATGTAAGAGTTGCAGCCACCTGGGTCTAAGCTCCCCAGGTGTGGAGCATCTTCTTGCCCATGAATTTTGAAACCATGTGTTATGGGGGAGGACTTGATAAGTTTGTAAAGCATCCTCTCTATCTGTAGGCCCACCACTACCTGTCTCCAGGGCCTTTTGCCTCCAGTGGGTCAACGTACCTGGCAGCAGGACCTTGATGTGGAGTCAATACTGGACTTGCAGTTAGATTACCCAGACAATATTTAGACTTTGACGCCTGCTTCTGGGTAACTTGGGGCAAATTTCTTAGCACCTCTGGTCTCCATTCCTCCATCTCTAAAACTGCCTCACTTTGAAAGGGCTGTTGTGAAGTTTTCATGTGATAAAGTAAGTCAGAGCTTCTCAAACTTTTCCACCAAAGCAAAACCTAATGGCAAAAGAGAGTAAACAGGTACCCTGAGGGTTTGAGGGTGTAGCTTTAAAGCAGCCTGCCACAATCTCACAATTTATTTGAAGTCTTACTGGGCTTAAAAATTTATGTGTATTTTGCATTCTGCTCCATAATATATCCGTGTTCTTTCCTTTAGCACAAAGACAATGTTTTAAGTTATTTAACCACTGGGTAATTTTAATGCCAGCGAGATGGGCCACGTGGGTCTGCAAACTCCCTGGCCCATGGATGGGAGGCCCCCCAGGGCATGTGCACCCCAGTTTAAGAAGCGTTTGTGTACCACAAGTGCTCTGGAGAAAGCAGAATAATGTTACATAAAGGTCAGAGAGTTTTAATGTGACTCTTAGCAGTAATGAGAAGAGGAACAGTGGATAAGGTGGGTGAAGGAAGAAGAAAAAGAAGTGCAGGCAGGCTGTGAATGGGGATCCTGGACAGACCAGGCTTCAGTGCTGGTTCCTAGACCTTACCCATCCTCCTGCTGGGCACCTCCCTTCTCCCTTCCTCACTTAAGTGAGAAAGATCTCTAAGCCTCTTGGTCTATAAGTCCCAGAGAGTTTATGTGAAAACTGGGGTGGATCACGGGCCCAGCTCCCGGGGACTGGTCAGCAGGCACATGGGCTGGACTGTCCTGGCACTGCTAGTTTCTCCTGTCCTTTCCTACTGGGAGACCAATGGTCTTGATACCACTAAAGAGGCTTCTGCCTGCCCCCTGGCACAGTGAGCCATGCAGTCATCCACTCCTTTGGCTGAGGCTGACTTTCCTCCACATGCCAGCCTCCTCAGAGTGTCTTCTTTAGCACTGGAGGATTGGCTCTCCATATTCCTTTAATGTCATAGGGTGTGAGATCCTTCCAGGAACCGCCCCCAATCCTCCTGGCCGGCCCTTCATGTAAATGCTCCCAGGAGAGCCACAGCAATGTCCCAGAACCCCTCAGGTGGGTATGCAGATTAAGCTCCAGGGTAACACGGGCTAAAGAAGGTGCAAACCTCCTTTAGTCTCTTTTTCTGCTCCTTTTGGTATCTTTTCAAAATTGCAAAGCTCCCAAGCAGAAATATGCACACTGCACAATATTACAAAACGTCTGAAAGCAAATATTTCCAAAGAATTGTGGGAGTGCAAGCAAATACCTTCCTTTCTTTCTCTGTTATTTCTGGGCAGAAGCAGATAATGAGTTACCCTTTTCACAATCAATGTTCGGTGGATTTTTGGCTACATTATTCGGAGCAAATATAAACAGGGTAAGTTAAAGGCATAGATTATTACAAAATAAAATTGGGATACGTGAAGCTTAAAACTCTTAATTTTAAACGACTCCACACAATCGGCCAGAACTTGATCCTCTGTAATTCTTTGCAAATAGCGTTTGCATTTTATTATCGAATGTGTTTTATAGTGGCGTAGGATGAGATTCGGCTCATGTTTTTGCATAAATATAATAAAAGGAGGCTTCCCAGTGAACATGGATTTGGGAAATAGTGTTTACTTATTTCTCTCAATTCAAAAGAGTGTGAACTGGAAATTTTTTGTTTCAGTTATTTTTTTTTTTCAAACACAAAGGCTGTGTATTGTTTCTTTCCATAAAGAACACAAGCCAATCTGGGGACAATTATGGTTTTGTATTTCTCTCTGGGGAGCACCGGCCCACACTGTGAACTTGCCAATCAGCATACAAGGCTCCATGCTGCCCAGACAGGCTGTGACTTGGCATGGAGATGACAGAGTCGTACAGAGCCAGGGCTCCAGGCTCTGTATCAGCAGCTGGTCTCCCCTGGGGCGGGCAGGCCTGGGAGAAGCTCCAGAGGGTGAGGGCCCTGTGGATTAGAGGCTGCGGAGGGAGCCAGCGAGAAGGGTGGGAGCAGAACCGAGGTATGAGGCAGGCGCCCTTACCGCCATTCTTTCTGCTTATCTAGCCTTTCCAGAGGCTGCTGAGGCGATGAGGGGGAGATGCTGATTTCTGGTGGGCCCTGGAATCTCAAAGAGGCCACTTTGGGTCTAGAGCAGGTAGGTAGGAAACTAAAGAAATGGTGAGGGGGTCTGGAGTTGGCCAGGTCTAAGCCAGATCTGAATTCTTTCTCTGCCACTCGCTAGCTCTTTGGGTAAGAGGCTTCACCTCTTTGAGCCTCATTTTCCTTATCTGCAGAATGGATGATAATCAGACTTAATTCAAGATTGTTGTAGAGTTATGCTGGAGACAAAAAATAAAAAGAGGAAGTAAGCACTTTGCTCGGTGCCTGGCCCATATTACTGAGTATTCTGGTTAGTCCACGCTGAGCTGCAACACCTACACTCAGAGGATGTGACCGTTCTGGACTTGGGCTCCAGCCTGCCTTGTGTTAGGATTAGTTATTTAGGTCTGTCTTGATTATAGTCAAGGTAATTGAGGGTTGGGGCAGACTTAGCCTGACTCAAGTGCCTCGAATGCTCAGCAATTGAGGTTTCTCTTTTTAGCCACTTCTGCCCTATTTTGTGCCTTCCCTTTGTGAAGGGTGGTTCTGCCTGGGGACTGGATGGGGGTGGGTCCAGGTTGGCTCGCTTATCCTTGGAGTACTCTTCCTGCAATATGTACTAATTACCACCAGGTGGCAGTAGAGTCCCAGCCCCCCCTTTGGAAGCCAGAAAACAGCAGAGGATTTCCATTCTTGGGAGACATTGAAAAATGGATTTCTATTTATTAAACCGGTTCAATGAAATTAACCTACTCACCACCCCCTACTTTAAGCACGGGCAAGTTAATGAGACAAAATGCAAAGTGTTTGGTGCACTCAATTATCTTTTCTTAACTAATCTTTAAAGAGCATATAATCTGGTGCTCCTGTTCCTTTAGGCAAGGCTTTCTCTTCTCCTAATCCCCAAGTTTGCTCCACTTGGTCTTACCACTCCCTGGAGCTTCCTCCTGTTCTTGCTTATATTCACTCACTCAGCTAACGCATATTGTTCCTCTGCTCTGTGCCTGGCCCCATGGGGGATGCTCTGACTTTAGGGAGCTCACAGCCTTGAGGGGAGGGCAATGTTATGGAAACAGCAGGAGCTCACCAACCCAAATGCTCACAATGTTTGGGCAGATGAGGAAGCAGGTCTGCAGTAAGAATAGGGAGCTGGGGGGCCTTGGCCATCTGGAGACTTTTGTTGTTGTTCAGGTGAGAAGTCATAGCTGACTCTTTGCAACACCATGGACTGCAATATGCCAGGCTTCCCTGTCCTGCACTATGTCCTGGAGTTTGCTCAGACTCATGTCCCTTGAGTCAGTGATGCCATCCAGCCATCTCTTCTGCCATCACCTCCTTCTCTTCCTGCCTTCAATGTTTCTGAGCCTCAGGGTCTTTTCCAATGAGCCGGCTCTGAAGACTTGGTGCTCATCTAAACAGCAGCTCAGCCACCACTCAGCTCCCCTGATTGTTGTCAGATCTTCCCATCCTTCACAATAAATTAATATATTGATTTTTAGACATAATTTGTTGTTGGCTGTGCTGGGTTTCTGTTGCTGCATGCAGTCTTTCTCTAGCTGCAGCGAGTGGGGGCCGCTTTCCAGTTGTGGTGCGCAGGCTTCTCTAGCTGCAGCGAGTGGGGCCCGCTTTCCAGCTGTGGTGTGTACGCTTCTCTTGCTGTGGAGCACGGGCACCACGGCACACAGGCTTCAGCAGGGCAGTCTTAGTTGCCCTGCGACATGTGAGATCTTCCCAGGTCAGGGATTGAACCGATGGACCCTTGCACTGGCAGCTGGATTCCCAACCGCTGGCCGTCTAGAGACTTGGTTGTTGTTCTTAGGTAAGAACTCCCTATTCCTACCACTGACCTAATACAGTGATTTTTTAAAATATAAAATTATTTACTTTAAATCTGTTACTGGGCCAGACTTGGCTCTGGAGCTGTGAGTTTGAGACTGTGAATGAGAGACTCACGCTGGGTAGCAGGGTAATCAGGAAGCTGTGTCTGGGGGCTGCAGGCACCCAGAGGAGTGCCCTGGCTATTGCTTGCCTTCCTGTCGTGAGCAGAGCTCTGTGCTGAGTGCTGGGGATTGATGGTAGCCCAGCTCCCCTTGCGTGGGGTATGTAGCCTTGTAGCAGGGCGCAGATTCCCTGCACGGTCCATGCTGTTTATGGTTTGGTTGTAAACTCTGCCACCTGAGGGACTGGTGTGCAGTGCACTCAGACTCTGAGAATGGGTCAGGGAGGGCTTTGAGGAACTGATGTTTAATCTGACATCTGGAGGATAACTAGGAGTTTTTCTTATCTACTTACCAGGTCAGTCACTTCTTCCTCCAGAGGTGAACTAAACACCGATTGGGGAGGGTCTTGCTCAGGCAGGGTCATGGTCTGGAGAAAAGGCCGCTTCTCAGGCAGGAGTCTCAGATGGTCGGTGTTGGAAACTTCTCCTCACGTGGAATGTGCTGGACAGAACAGCAGTGCATTGGGAATGAGATGAGGGAGGTGAGAGGTTTCTCCTGCCCTGATCTGGGGTGCATGCTATGGGAGGAGAGGCTCTGGGAGGAGTGAGCAGCCCCTTCAGAGAGCCGAGGGAGGGCCACTGAGCAGCATTTCAGAAAGGAAGATGAGGCAGAGATGGAAGCAGAGACCCCTGGCTCCTGGGGCAAGGAGATTCCAGGTGCTGTGATGAGTGGTGCTCACAGTGGAGCCAAAAGCTGTGGACATGGAGGATGAGGATGCTCAGGGCCCAGAGTTACACCAACAGGGCTCAGAAATGGGGTGCACAGTTCCCCCAAGTTTGATGTGTGGGAGAAAGAACCCATCAGATCTGGATGCATATCCGGCTTCCCCACCTAGAGCTTACGATCTTGGGCAAATCACTTAAACTTCCTCAGCCTCAGTGTCCTCCTTCAGGATGGATGTTTTGTGCTCTGGGTGGTGGAGTCGGCAACGTCACAGGATCATCCGTAGAAGGGCCTCGCCTGGGGCCCGGCGCAGTGACGGCCAGTCTGTCTGAGTCCTGCCTCCTGCCCTTCTCAGTGGTACCGCTGCTGGCAGGAACTTCCTGCCTTCTGCTCTCCTCACACCCACCAACCCAGAATTTGTCCTTATATCCTCAAGTCCCGAAGGCCACAGGGATGTCCCTAAAGTCAAAGGTCTCCACTCCAGCCTGCACCGTCTCTACACTCTCAGCCTCATCTGGACCTTATCCTGACCACTCTGTTCGCACACATCTCTTTAGGAAACAGACTACCCATTCAAGAGAAGATCCATACATTTCCCAGTACGTTCTTTCCAGAACTGAGAAGACCAAGTTCATGCTCATCCCCAGCCCAGGATGCCTGGGAGAGCTGGGGCTAGAAGGAGGCTTGTCCTCAGCCTGGCTCTGACGTCCCCTCTCTGTGTGACCTTGGGCTGGATAACACATTAGAAAGTGGAACACTTCACGAATGCTGCTGTGTGTATTATATAGAACACAGTGATCTGGAGATTTTCCTTGCCATCTTCCTACTTTTTTTCTGTTGAAGTGGAGGACTCAGGTCTTTCCCACCTAATTGTTAAAGACCACAGTCTCCATCAGTCCATGAACCAGCGTCCTAAGCTTCACCTGTTGCTCAGCCTGTGTGAGGCTCCAGGGTGAAGGCAGGAACAGGAGATGATCTTGCTGGAAACTTCCCTCAGGGAGACTCTGTGAGGATGGGCCAGAGTTCAACACTGGGGCCTGGGGGCACTTGGCTGCCCTGCCCTGCCCCTCACCCTTCAGCAAGATCTTAAGGTTATTGCAGGTACAAAGCCACATGCCTGACATATGGGAAGTTCCCATCAGGCCCTTGATGGGCCACTGTTATCTCTAGGAATTGTTGTTTGTAAATGAAACCATGTGTGTGAATCACACACTCATGCCTGACCCAGAATAGCTATTTATCATAATCCTGCCCACGGTCATCATAAATAATGCACACAGCATGCGGGCGGGGTGCCGAGCTGGTCTTCAGTAAAGATTCTTAGAAAGTCCTGGGGGATTCTGATTGTAAACCAGTATCTCAGGGCCTCGGCATGCCAAGGGCTGGGTACACGGTGGTGCGGATGCTTAATGAAGTGGCTGGCATGATGCCGGGCATGTGCTGATGCCCAGGGCACACTTCTTCCCGTTGTCACCCTCCAGCATCAGGGGCACGTATCTCACATCAGAAGATGGGAGCCCCAGGCTGGAGGGTCCCTCTAGTAACCCCCAGGCACATAGCTGCCTCCCTCTCTATCGCCAGAGCTCCCTCCTCCTCTCCGGCTCCTTGAGCCCGGGATCCCAGCTCCGGCTCAGCCAGTGACCTCTCTGGGCTGTCCTTAAAGCTTCCCTGCTCCTCCCAACTCTAGGGCCATCCTCTGATGGACGAGCTCTTGCAGCCTCTGGGTCCACCCTGAAACTGAGACCTCTGTCTCTGCACCCAGAATCTAGGCTAGGGAGGGCAGCCCTGTAGCCCCCCTTCTCCTACCCTGGTCCCCAAGCCCTGGCTCAGAGGGCATCTGCAGCTTCCAGGCCTTGGGATGATCTTGGCATGAAGTCTGAGGACCTGAGGGTACCTGGGTTCAGGGCCTCCATCCGTCTCTCCAGGACACCCAGGGAAGCTGGTCATGCTGCTGAACATCACGCATCCCTCTTCAGGCAGACACATGAATGCTCACGCCCCTGTACGTGCTCCATCAGATGCACGGGAATTCAAGCACACGCACTCATACGCAGGGCTACTGCCGCACACTGTGGCTCCAGGTCCAATGCACGTATGCGAGTACACACCCCTGGGCACTCATCTTTCCTTACACGCTGCAGGAAAGGAGACATGCCTTCACTCGGGGGCACACATTTGCAGTCACACACATGCACACACAAAGGACTGAGTCCTCTCAGGTACACCCCACCCCCCCATACCCTCCTGAAGCACAGGTACACGAAAATATACCTTGCACATCTGTGTCACCCTCCTCACTCACCACAGACCCACACACCCCGGCTCACCCCCTCCTCCTAAACTGGGCTCCAGAGCGACGCAGCGCCCCGTAAGTGCTCAGACATCCTAGCCACGCACTGCCGCTCGGCCCCTCACGGGGCCCTCCAAGTGCACGCTTATAAAAACATTCCTCCTGTGATGGAGTGCTTCCTTTGGGCCTCTTCGGCTTGTAACAGATTAAAGGCGAACAGGCATTTGTCACGGGGAAGTGTACCCAGTTGTGCTGGAAAATGGACTTTTCGATGAGCGTGAGAGCTTGAACCTGTCACAGAGGGGAGGGCCCGTGTTACTGCAGCCTGCCGGGCTGCCGTGTCCGTCGCCCGTGTTATCGGCTGTGGCAGGCATCACCTCCGACTGAAAGGATCCCATTACGGTAAGTAATGACTTAATCACAGCCAGTTTGTGATGGAGATGACCTCTATGCATCCTGCAGGCCTCCTCCATGGATGGCACCTCTCCACACCATGACTAACAGCACTCCGTTCTGCTTCCCTGCCAGAGGGCCACCGGGCCCAGCTGGGACATAGGATCAGGTGGCTTGGGAAGGCTGCAGGTGGGACAAGTGCAACAATGGGAGAGAAAGTTACCGAGACGATGGGCCCCACTGGCTCAGACAGGCAGGAAAACTGAGACCTGGAGAGCACACCTCACAAGTCCACTGTCTTGACTTTAACTCCACGCCGTTTCACAGAACCTTGAACTTTAAAGCAGAATGCCAAGGACGTGAAGAACTTCCATCAGGCGGGTGCCAGGATCTGCATTTGGCACTTTCCACACTTTATCTTGCTCCAGTCCTAGAAGGTAGTATATTACCATTGTCCCACTTTACAGATGAGGAAACTGAGGCTCAGAAAGCAAATACGTGACTAGCCCAAGGTCCCAGAGCAAGTGAATGAGAAGGCTAGGAATTGACCTTGGGGCTGCGAGCCCTGAAGCCAGCATTCCTGGCCATTATGTCCAGAGAGCCTCCCATCAGCTGCCAGTGGTCTTGTGCCTTTGGGGGTCCCAGCGCCCTCCTCCTTCCCAAGCAGAGTGGGAGCTAAGTCTCCCGCACCCATGGGTTCGCATGCCAGGAGGACTTCTGTTTTCTGCCTGGAGGCTGTGTGTGCCAGGCGCTCATCATCCACCCACAGCCCGCAAATGGACATGGAAGCAACCTCTGTGTCTATCTACAGATGAATGGATAAAGGAGATGTGCATACATACAGTGGGACACTACTCAACCATTAAGAAGAGTGAAAGAATGACATTTCAGCGACACGGATGGACCCAGAGATTATCATACTAAGCGAAGTAAGCTAGACAAATATTATAGATCACTTACAGGTGGGATCTCAAAAATTATACAAATGGATTTATTTAGAAAAAGATTAACAGGCATAGAAAACAAACATAGTTACCAAAAGGGGAAGTGGTAGGGGGTTGAATGTATTGGGAGAAGGGGATTAACAGACACATACTACCATACATAGAACAGATAAACAACAGGGACTTACTGTGTAGCATGAGGAACTATATTCAACATCTTGTAATAAACCACGTTGAAAAGTGAAAGTGTTAGTTGCTCAGTTGTGTCCAACTCTTTGCAGCCCCACAGACTGTCACCTGCCAGGCTCCTCTGTCCGTGGCATTCTCCAGGCAAGAATATTGGAGTCAGTTGCCATTTCCTTCTCCAGGGGATCTTCCCAACCCAGGGATTGAACCTGGGTCTCCTGAATTGCACACAGATTCTTCACCATCTGAGCCACCAGGGAAGCCCTTATAAGCCATACTGGAAAAGAATTTTTAAAAAAGAATATAGATACATACATGTATATGTACAACTGAATCACTTTGCTGTACAGGTGAAACTAACACAATATTGTAAATCAACGATACCTCAATTTAAAGGAAAAAACGAGGCTGCAGAGGTGTTCTTTTCTGCAGGCTGGTCTCTGCCACCATGCTCGTCTGCAAGGCTCCCTAAGACAAAGCTGCTGCCACCGGACGGGGGGAAGCAGCCACTGAGTTAGTTGCATTTACTTGGCAACATTTATTCAAGGGATATTTATTAAGTGCCTACTACTGGGTCAAGCAGCCATTGAGTTTCATTCACTTAGCAATGAATTTGCTGAATTTAATTCAGCAAATATTTATCAGGTGCCTACTACGTGCTGGCTGGATGCAGTGATGAGCTAGACAGACATGATTCCTTCTTCCCTGGAGGTGAGCCCAGGAGATGCAAAGAAATCCCAGCTCAGCGCCCTGGGGAGCGTTTGTTGAGGACATACTCTATGCCAGGGACAGATGAGTCCCCTCCTGGCATCGTCCTGACAGCTCTGTGAGAAGATACTAGAGTGACACCCATGTTTTCATAGAGAAAGTGACTTGTGTGAAAGAGCATAAGTGACCTTCCCAGGGCTGCACAGCTGGTATGTGATGGAGCTGAGCCTTGAGCCCAGATGTGCCGAAAGCTCGTGCTTTTCACAGCTACCTACGTGGCTCTGCCCTCTTGTCTCCTGGCAATGTCCCAGCAGCGGATCTGGGGCCCTGCAGATCTGGGCAGTAGGGGTGGATTTGGGGGGTGGCGCTGCACTCTCCACCTGGAGAGCTGCTTCCTTCCCTCCCTCCTGCCTCTCCCCCTACCCGCAGCTTCCCCCAGCCCCCAGTGTCTGGGTCTTGCCTTCTCTGCAGTTGGGGAGAGCTTATTCTCATGCTAATTGCAAAACTAATTGTTCTTATTGCAAAATCCATTATATAGTATATTTATATTGCAGATAATGAGCTGTTTGGATTAAATAGCTCACTAAAAGTCAATAAAAAGAAATTTGCTTCACTGTTCCTCCCCTCATTTTTCACCGGCACCGTTAACACAGCCGTCCTTCTCCCTGAAGGCTGGAATTCATTAAAACGCCTGGAGCAGCAAGGGGGTGTTGCTGTGTGGTTTCCCCTTCTCTTGGAAAAGGCATTGGGAGGAGAGGGTTGGAAGGCAAGAAGCAAGTTCTTCCCCTGGTTTTACTGAGGCAGAGGCGACTAACGAAGGAAAGTACATCTTAATTTCTAGTAGAATTAAAGATCATGTAACCTCTAGTGTGAAACCTGGGGCTGGATGGGTTGGGGGTATATGTTGGGAGTGGGGGGCACTGAGGATGGAGCTGTCAGTCCCTGCCACCCCTCAAAGGGCTGGAGAAAATAGCCAAAGGCCTCAATGCTGGACTCTATAGGATGAAAGCTGTGGATAAGGCCCTGCTTGGGGTCAGGAATGAGGGCATAAGAAGACAGGCTGGGCAGGTTTTGAGAGTGTGAATGTCAGGTTTGAAGTCAGGGTTTGGATTTCCAGGTTCTGACCCCTTTTAGCACCATAGCATCTCTGTGTCTTCCAGAATTTTCCTAGTCTATTTCTCTGGCCTTTGTTCTAAACCTGAAGCTGGCTTGTCTAAGCTGAGTCCTGCCAGGAGCAGGGCTGGTCTGTGAAGTTCCGGAGTTACTAGCCCTGGGGCTTCTACCTTCACTGTGTTTTATGTGATAAAGCCTGGGTTTCTCAGGAAGGGCTGGAGTCCAGTCTTAAACCCTGGTCCCTGTACTTGACGTTCTATGGCACAGAGTAATCAAAGTAGGGGCTACGAGAAGGGCCTGTTTCTTATGTCTTTTCCTAGGAGCCACCCTCACTTTGGGGCTGATAAAATGGCATGGTCTGATAAAATGGCATGATCTGAGAATGGGATGGCCCAGATAGAAGTTGCCAGCTTCCTCAGACCCACAGAGTGTTCATCTTCTCTACAGTCCATCCATCTATCCTTTCATGCATCCATCCAGCAAACATGTACTGAGGGCCCGTAATGTTCAAGACATTGTGTTAGGTCTTGGCGATAACTGAATAAAAACACACAAAGTCTTTATTCTCATGGAACATATAGTCTGATGGGGACATGGGAGCAGATACTAATCAAATAGTCACACAAATGAGTGATTAATTAAAACCGAGGCAAGTGCCTTAGAAGGAAAGAAAGAACAGTTCTAAGAAAGCAGTCCTAGGAGGAACTAGTCTGGATGATGGGGCCAATGAAGGCTTCGTGAAGGCTGCAACATCTGAGCCGAGCTCTGCAGGGTGAATGCATTAGACAAGAAGGGGAGGGGCAAGTTTGGACAAAGGCCCAGCCCAGGGAGGGGACGAGGGATGGGAGTAGGATAGCCAAAAGCCAGAGAGGGTGAGGCTGGGATGGTGGGCTGGGACCAGGGCATATAGGGCCGTATCTGTAGAGAAATTAAGGAGTTTAGTCTTTACTGTAGGAGCAAAGGGAAGCCACTGGGTGTTTACAGCAGTGGGGTGATATGACCTGCACTCTGAAAAGCTCACTCTGCTGCCAGTGACAGAGGTATCACTGGAAGGTTTGAGGTGCCGAGAAGGATGGTGGGGCCAATAGAGGGAGCAGGATGGAAGACAGAAGCATGGGAAGGATGGGGAGGAGGATATTTGCCCAAAGGAAGTCAAAATTGTATCAGCAAGGGAGGTGAGATGCTATCTTCCCATTTAGTGCTGTGCTGAGCAGACCGTATTTCGGGAGGCTGATTTCAAACTCTCAAATGACAGAGGTGTGGAACCTGGCTTCAGCATCCCCAGAGAGTTCCCCAAACTGTTCTTGGGAGCTTGTCTGGGGGCCCTTACGGCATCTCCAGGGATGCTCAGCTCAGGGCTTGTGGGGCCAGTAAAGTCATGGCGGAGTTTCCTGGTAGGATGGCAAAGAGACACCAAATCACTCCAGCCCCGGTGTTGGCCAGCCCAGAGAAGGGACTTCAGGGCCCCCCAGACAGAGCAAACGGGCTTAATAGCCAAGGGAAGGCAGCCTGAGAAGACCCTGCTGCAGGCAGCTGAAATGGCTGTAATCTACAGCCATCTTTGCTTAACGACTTCAAAGGGAGATGGAACGAGAGCGAGGCAGTGGGAAGGCTGGAGCAACTTGAGTGTGGCTGAGATCAAAGGCAACAGAACGTGGTGCCATGCATCCCCCTTCTGGGCCTCAGCATCCACATAAACGCTAGAGTGAAAGGGCCTTTCTATGGAGAAAACAGGTTCCAGAACACGGAGTCCAGCAGAAGGGACACCAGAAGCCACTTTCAGCCCAGCCCATCCCAGCTCGACCCCTCTGGGAGAGGGGGTCTGAGGAGCTCAGGGTCCCTGTGTTCTGATGCTTATAAACCCCCTGCCCTGGCAATGACCGAGGATGTCCAAGAGGAAAGAACGACCTCTCTGAGGTTCTGGGGAGCCCTCTGTGAGGGTCTGTGTCTGCCCTTGGTTCTCATCCACTCCTTCAGAAAGTTAAGAAGTTGGTGGGTCAACTGGCACACGGAGTATAAGTAGGGAACCAATAAGTAAGTTCAGGAAGGGCTGGTTCTTTCTGCTGCCTCTCTGGGGTTGTGTGATAGTTGCAGATTGCCCCCCTTTGCTTGGCAGGCAGGCTTGTGATCCACCTTGCTTGGGAGCAGGGGCAGGGACTATTTGGCCATTGTGTGGTAAACAAGCTTTCCTTCATAGGTCTTGATGCGGACCCTGGACCTGGGCAATGAGAGATTTGTGAGTGTGTGTGTGTGTGTGTGTGAGAGTAAGTGTGCCCTTCTCTGTGCCTGTGTGTATCCTAGGTGGTAGGGAAGCTGTGAATTTAAGATTCGGAGTGTATGTCTGAATTTGGGTGTTTCAGGGGTTTTGTGATGTATAAACTTGTGTGAAGTGTCTCTCTGAATGTGTCTGTGTTGCTGTGTGTGTGTGTGAGTGTGTGTGCTCCTGTTGCATGGTCCAAGGGCAGGATGTGTTGTGCTTCTTCGGGAGAAGGGAGAGGTCTGGGGAGGGGAGGAGTGTGTGTGCACGAGCGTGCCGAGTGGCAGGAATGACAAATGATTAATCTATAGAAATCTATATTCTATTCTTCCATGCATCCACTCCGCCCTACTCACGCTCCCATGCATCACCTCCGGAAATCCATCACCCGACTCCCAGCCAAGGACAGACTGTGAGGAGCGAATGCTTACCTTATTGATGGACTTGGCTGGGCTTTTTATACATTCGGATGGACGGAAAAAGAGTGCTCACTCTGGCCTCGTCATTCACTCTCCCATTCATTTATTCATTCATTCAATCATTGGTCCAGCAAATAGCTCTTGTGTGCCCACTGAGTGCCAGGAATGGTCCTGGGTGCTCAGGGAACAGTGATGAATATAAGTAGACATAATCCTAAATTTCTCTAAATTCTGGGCCAGGGGGGTTTGCAGATAGCATGCTGGCAGTTTCAGCTGATGTGATGCAGGAGGTACGGGGAGCTCTGGGAGAACAGAGGCGGTGGGAAATTAACCTGAGCTGGAGCTTGCAGAAGGCTGTTAAAGGAGGTGACCCCTCAGAGGAGCCCCAGAGAGCGGGAGGAGAGGGGCCACCAGGCAGAGGGAGCGGCATGGGCGAAGGGCCAGAGGCAAAGAGAATCTCCCCTTTGGGGAAAACCAAGAGTGGTTCTGATGGCTGGGGCTGGAGCATAAAGATGAAGCGGCAAGAGATGAGGATGCATAGAAGGGGCTGATGACTGAAAAGAGGCCGGAGTACCCTGTTATGGAGGCTGGATTTCCCCCCGAGGGCAACACAGGGAGTCCCTGATGGGTCTAGGTGGGGCATGTTGCATTTTTAAGACAATCTCTGGTTGATGGCAGGGAGACTAGACTGGAGGCAGGGAGGCCAGCCATGAGGCTGCCCTAGCAGCTCCAGAAAGGATGGTGATGGCTTGGATTAGGATGGTGGTTAGGATGAAGGCATGTGAGCTGAGTCCAGAGACTCAGAGCTTGGCCAGAGACTGGATATTGTGGTGAGAGAGCAGTAAGCTTGGCCCAAGGTTTCTGGGCAAGTTATTCTTGCTCTCTCAGCCTCAATTTTCCACCTCTAAAGTGGGGTGACAGTTCCAGCTTCACAGGGTGGCTGTGAGGTTATTTGTGGCCACCTTTAGGGTCTTCTTTGGCAACAGTGTGTCTGTTTCTCCTCTCCCACTGGATGAGCCATCTCCTGATTTGCTCTTTTCTAGGAGAAGGCAATGGCACCCCACTCCAGTACTCTTGCCTGGAGAATCCCATGGACGGAGGAGCCTGGTGGGCTGCAGTCCATGGGGTCGTTAAGAGTCGGACACAACTGAGCAACTTCACTTTCACTTTTCACTTTCCTGCATTGGAGAAGGAAGGGGCAACCCACTCCAGTGTTCTTGCCTGGAGAATCCCAGGGACAGAGGAGCCTGGTAGGAGGCTATCTATGGGGTTGCACAGAGTTGGACACAACTGAAGCGACTTAGCAGCAGCAGCAGCAGCAGCAGGAGATTTTCTAGAAGACTCTTGAGAGTTCCTTGGACTGCAAGGAAATCAAGCAAGTCAATCATAAAGGAAATCAACCCTGAATATTCATTGGAAGGATTGTTGCTGAAGCTGAAGCTCCAATATTTTGGCCACCTGATGCAACGAGCCGATTCACTGGGAAAGACCCTGATACTGGGAAAGACCCTGATGCTGGGAAAGATTGAGGACAAGAGAAGAAGGGGGCGGCAGAGAATGAGGTAGTTAGATACCATCACTGACTTGATGGACATGAGTTTGAGCAAACTCTGAGAGAGAGTGAAGGACAGGGAAGCCTGGTGTGTTGCAGTTCATGGGGCTGCAAAGAATAGGACACGACTTAGTGGCTAAACAGTGATGAGGAGGTTTTGGGCTGCTCCACCCCCTGGGGGTGTTTCTTACCCTGCACCCCAGGCAACCCCCACACTGTGGTGCCCCCCAGAAGGCCTCTGCTTTTAGCCCCTGAGGTCCTGCAAGCCGCAGATGGGCAAACTGGCACTCAGCGAGGAAAGGACCTGTTGTCTAACGTTGTTGGTGCCCAAGGGGCCACACATCCTTAGGTAGGCTGACTCTCTAACTGCTGCCTTTCTTAGGCAGCACCGCTTCTTAGAAGTGATTAGGCAGATGAGCTTCGTGGGCCAAGGAGTGAGTTTCCAGTCTTTCCTGGGGGAAAGAGCACAGGCCAGGCCTCAAGCAGGCTCCAAGGGCTGCTAATTTTTCACCTGACCATTGTGTGGTGTGACCAAACATCCAGAGAAGAGGTTTTCCTATGATTCTTCCTCTCCCCCCTCCCCAGGGCAGCCTAACAATTTCTGATCTAGGAAGCCTTCTTACTTCAATGTACGGCTTTTGTACATCGGATAATGTTCCATTTGGCAAAACAACAGTCCTTTTAAGGCACAGGCAGAGTTGACACTTATCACAGCAAATACATTTTTTTTTCTCTTTTCTCTGTTTCCCTTCTGAGCGTGCATCTAATGATCCTGTAAAGTCTGCAGTGCAAAGGCCTCTCCTCTGGGGAGTGGCAGCAAGCGGGGCTGTCTGATGGAGGAGGCGGTGGGGAGGGGAGCGGGAGGCAGGAGGGTGGCTTGGTTCGCCTTTCTGCCTGGGTCTTTGATGCATTGCTGTTTTTGCTGTATTTGCAGAGGAAATGAGACTGTGGACCAAAGGGGATGAGGCTCTTCTCGGGAAGAGCCGGGAAGTGCCAAGGAGATGGCCCTGCACACTTAGAATATTTTCAGATTAAGTGACAGCGGGCGCAACACGATGGGGGAGACGGCTTGCGTTTCTTTGGAGCGTTCAGTCACAATTTATCATTATCCAATTTTTTTTCCCTTGGGTTTTTCTCTCTCACACATTTTTTATCCTGATCTGACAGCTAAATGAGGAATCACACTGCCTACGTTAACTGTTTTGTTCAGGAATTAATCCTGTCGTCAAACACCGACTGCCAAGCGGTTTGCGGGAGACGGCTGGCTGTGCCGTGCCATCCGGGACATAGAGTCGGTGGGGCCCTTCCAGCTGGCGGTCCTGAGGACCTGCTTGGGAAAGGCTGCCTCTGGGAGATGCACAAGCTTCTGGAGGAGCTCTGCAGGTCCCTGATCCCTGGCCACAGGCTCCTTGGCTGGAAGAACGCTCTGGGAGTGTGTCCATCCCAATCTTTTGTGAAGTTCATGAAGTCATTAGATATAAAGTCAGTGGGTGGAGGTCATGGTGTCCCTCCCTCTGTCTCTGGCAGCTTTGGGAAGAAAGACAACACCTTCTCTGATTTCTGAGAAGGTGTTAATTCAGCTGACAGTTGTCCTCTTGGAAAAACCCATGTGTGTGTTGTGTGCGTGTGTGTGTGGGTGTGTGTGTGCGCGCGCATGTGTGTGTATGCGCTCGCGTGTGTGTGCATGTGCATGTGTGTGTCTGCATGCATGCATGCACAGGCGCTAAGTTGCTTCAGTTGTGTCTCTTTGTGACCCCATGGACTGCAGCCCGCCAGGCTTCTCTGTCCATGGGATTCTCCAGGCAAGAATACTGGAGTGGGCTGCCATTTCCTTCTCCAGGGGATTTTCCCAACCCAGGGATCAAACCTGTGTCTCATGTCTCCTGCATTGGCAGGTGGGTTCTTTACCACTAGGGCCCTGCCTTTCTTCTTTCCTCCTTTCTCAATTTTGTTTCCTCCAGTAGTGATGAATAAGATGTGATTGTCAATAAGATAGATCTGGTCTCTGCGATTAAATCATTGTGAATGGGGTGAGTTCTAGCAAGAGGAGGCGCAGGGCAGTTCCAGACCCTGTAAACGGTGCCCCAGCTGAAGGGTCAGCTGCAGGAAGCTAGGTGACTGACTAGGGGGTGGTGGTCATGGGGATGGAAAGAGGAATCCAGGAAGAGGCACAGGGTCCCAGGACCCTCGACTCCGTCTGCACGCATGCCTCCATGGGTGTCATTGTTTGACCGATGTCAATCTCGCCTACAAGTCAGTTCGTTGTATGAGAGAGGGACCATGCCTGATTTTGTTCATCCATGAGGCCAGCTGCGAGCACAGAACAGGTGGAAGTGTCCATAAGGACCTTAAGAAGGCGTCCACCAAGGGGCAGGAGGAGAGAGGTGATGCTGTGAGCTAAGGCTCTGATCCTACCCAAGGTCCTCAGGTTCCTCTCTGACTGGCAGTTTCCTACCAGTAACTGGTGCTCTGGAAATACTCTTGTCTCTAGATATCACCTTAAATGGCCCCCAGCTTGAACGGAGCAGGAGAGGATTATTGCAGGATGGAGCAGGGCAGCCAAATTGCTAAGAGCACAGACTCTGCAGTGGGGCGTCCTGCCCCACTTCAACATCAGCTACTTCCTGTTTGTGAGAACACGGAACCTCAGTTTCCTCCTCTGTCACGTGCTTGATATGTGCAGGACAATAATAGGCTCTGTCTCCAGAAAGACAAATATCATCTGATGCCGCTCATGGGCTGTGCTCTGCTCAGTCTCTCCATCTGTCCGACTCTGCGGCCCCATGGACTGCAGCCCGCCAGGCTCCTCTGTCCATGAGATTCTCCAGGCAAGAATACTGGAGTGGGCTGCCATGCCTTCCTCCAGGGAACCTTCCCAACCCATGGATCAAACCCAGTTCCCCTGCATTGCAGATGGACTCTTTACCATCTGAGCCACCAGGGAAGCCCAGAACACTGGAGTGGGTCACTTATCCCTTCTTCAGGGGATCTTCCTGACCCAGGAATCGAACTGGGGCCTCCTGCATTGCAGGCGGACTCTTTACCAGCTGAGCTACCAGGAAGGCCCCGATATCACTCATGCACAGAATCTAAAAAATATGATTGTTGTTGTTCACTCGTTGTGAAGTTGTGTCTAACTCTTTGTGATCCAATGGACTGTAAACCTTCAGGCTCCTCTGTGCATGGAATTCTCCAGGCAAGAGTACTGGAGTGGGCTGCCATCTCCTCCTCCAGGGGGTCTTTCCAGCTCAGGGATTGAACCAGTATCTGCGGCACTGGCTGCAGATTCTTTATCTTTGAGCCACCAGGGGAGGTCCCCCCAAATGATACAAATGAACTTATTTACAAAACAGAAATGGATTTAGAGAGAAAACAAACTTACAATTTCCAAAGTGGGGGAGGATAAATTAGGAGTTTGGCATTAACATAGACACATTACCATATATAAAATAAACAATAAGAACCTACTCTATAGCACAACTATATTCAATGCCTTGTAATAACTTTTAATGGAAAAGACTGAAAAAGAATACATCTATATCTATATAACTGAATCACTTTGTTGTACACCTGAAATTAACACAAAATTGTAGATCAACTATACTTCTACTAAAAAAAAAAAAAAAAAGAATTGGCTCTGTCCTTTAGAGATACAACCAGGATGAAATGCGATGCTGTGTAGCTGGGGTTTGACACTGTTGCTGCCCACTACTGACTGTTGCAGCCCTGTTTTAAGAGGGGCCTGAGAAGCCTGTTGCAGGCTGTCTCTCTCCCACTCCAGGCCCCAGAGCACTCCTGCGTTTGTCCTTCTCTGACCAGCACGGTGACCTCCAGGTCCACACATCCTCTCGTTCCTTCCAGCTTGGCTAGGTGGGGATTCTGGTGAAGAAGCAGATGGCAGCTGGGGCTGAGTGTGACAGTGATTACGCTCTGAAAGGGTGATAATTTATTCTGTTCAGCATTGACTCGGAGTTGGAAGGAGAAATCTATTACTTCTGGAAGGCAAGGCTGAGGGTGACCTCCACTCTCTGACCTTGAACAGGCAGCTGGCCCTTGTTTTCCTGGCTCCTTAGCTGGGGGAAAGTGGAAAGTAGGTCTGGTAGGACCCCAGGGAGCTTTCTTGGAGAGGGACCTCCAGGGGGAATTGGAAGCGGTGAGGTGCAGGTGGCCTGGGGGAGAGGCAGGTGGGCAACAGCAGGACCCCAGCCCCAGGCAGAAGGAGTGGCCCAGGAGCGGTGCTGCTCTCTGTTTCTCTGACTTGGCTGGGGTACCAGGCCCAGCTCCTGCTCGTCTTCCTCGTGAGTGGAGGATGCCTTCTAAGCAGTGGGGAGAAAGATGTAAAATTAATCCCCACTCTAATAAAACAGCCTCCCGATTAAATATGTATGAACACATATTGATTTGTGGATTAAACCGAAAAGAAAATTGAGCCTGTAATTGAGCTGGGGAGCATGTACAGGGTGAGACTGGGGATGTACTTCTCCAAACACACCTGCTGGGCCTAGGCCAGGTTCTGGGGCTGCAGGGCCAGGGAACAGGGGGAGCTCTATGTGCGGAGCCTCCAGCGGCACCTTGGGTACACGGCAGTAACAGGCAGCTCTCCAGAAGAAGGAAGAAGCTGAGATGGGATTCAGCTCATGGCTGTTTGACTCCAAGTCTAAGGTCCTGTTTACTATGGGCCAGACTGGGCAGTCTGATTATATGAGAGCTTGCGGAGTTGTAGAATCATGCATCCTCTAAGCTGGAAGGGCTTTTGTCTTGAGTGCCTGAAACTGATCACCTTCCCCCACTGACACAAGGACATCAAACATCTCCTTGGGTGTCTCCAGGGATGGGGAGCTCACTATCTTTTGTGGGGAGCTGAGAGCTCTTGGAAGGAACCAAAGATAGTCTATCACGTCCATCTGTGGGCTCTGCATCTGCTCGTTGCGTTGGAAAGAGGAGGACAAATGGTAAAGAACCCACCTGCAATGCAGGAGACATGAGACATGGGTTTGATCCCTGGGCCAGGAAGATCCCCTGGAAAAGGAAATGGCAACCCACTCCAGTATTCTTGTCTGGAAAATTCCAGGGACAGAAGAGCCTGGAGGGCTACAGTCCAGAGGATCACAAAGAATTGCACATGACTTAGCGACTGAGAAGAAGCCTGCTGTCATCATGATCGTGGAGGCTGTTTGCTGAACACCTACTATATTCAGGCACCTTACCTACATGCTGATCCTCACAACAGCCCTAGAAAGTAGACATATTTTCTCAGTTGGGCAGAGGGGAGACTGAGTTTCAGAGGCTGGAGATATGGAAAGACACTGTGCAGCCCAACCACAGCTTGCTTGAGCTGGCCATTTTTGCTCTGTCCTGGAGAAGTATGGCCTCCTGGTTCCTTGCTATTAACCCCTCAAGATTCCCCAGACCTGAGCCCAGCTGTGTGTGGTAAAAGCAGGATGGCCCTGTCTCCCTGAGCCTGGCTCAGGCCCTGGGACCACAGGTTTCTGCGCATGCCTCTTCCTTGCTGGGACTCTGGCATCCTTTCTCGGTCTGCATCCCCTCCCCTCTGCTCTTCTCTGCTGTCCCCACCCACTGCCCTGACCCCTTCTGGCATCTGCCTTTCCCTACAGCTCTAGGCCCACACATCCTCAAGGTGCACTGCACTTCACCGTGTGTAGAGCAATTCCACACTTGTTATCTCATTCACAGTCCACAACAACCTGATATCCCATATGACAGGTGAAGAATTTGAGGAATAGGTGAGTGAGGCAATTTGCCCCAAATCACAGTGACATTGCTAGGTATGTCTGTCCAGGTGATGTTACACCTGTCTCAGGAGTAGATGCCTTTTTCAGGGCCCACACACGATACAAAGAGGCTGTGTGATAGAGTGGAAAGTGTATACAGACTTGGGTTCAAGCCCCTGTGCTGCCTTTAGCTGGCTGTGTGATCCTGGACAAATTACGTAACTTCTCCGAGTCATATTTTTCAGGCTTAGCTTGGCGCCATCTATGGGGCTGGAGCCAGAACTCATATGGAATTACCTTTTAGAAGTGCCCCCAGAACTCGGGGTTTGCCCACACGGCTAATCATCAGAGAGACATCTACCAGGACAGCTCCCCACTCACTGTGGATTTGGGATTAGGAGAAAGGAAGACGTATAATGTGGAGTGAAGGGACAGGAATCCCCAGTGCCACATGGCAGTACCCTGTTCATCCGGACCCCCGAGGATGGCTGAAGGCCCACAGGCCCCCAGCTGCAGCTGCCTCCGCCCTGTGGTTATTAAAACAATAATTTAATTTTAATAAGAGCCTGAAGAGTTCTTCAGGAAGCTGCTACCACCGCTCTGTCCCTGATTAAAAGAATGAATCAGGCAGGATCCAGCTTCCACCTAGCTAGGCTGGGAATGGGAACATTGTGCTGGGCTCTCTCCAGAGACTCCAGCAACTCCAGCATCCACGGAGGGAACCGTGGAGGCTTTGGGGCTGCGTCCTTCTCCATGGAGGTGGGAGGGCTGGCGGTGGAGGGCCCAGGCTTATACCATCAGAGTCCTGGGCCTGCCTCCTGGCTCCACTGTTGACCAGCTGCAGAGCTGGCAGGTAGGGACTTAGCCTCTCTGAGCCTCAGTTTCTTCTTTTGCGAAATGAGCATCATGATTTCTGGCTCAGACTCTGGGTGAGATAATATGAAAAAGGACAATAGGGATAATGTGCAGAGCCCACGCGTGGCTTATGTATGGCCGGGATGAGAACCCACGGATTAGAGTCCTGGTCATCGGGTTTCTCTCTCCTGCCTTAAGTCAGTGTTTCTGTGCCCCAGTTACATGCAGGTGATGACTCGAACTCTGGGCTTCTGAGTCCAAGTTTAGGGACCTTCATGACCCTAACACACAGGCTGTGGGAAATTTCCTCCTCCTTCCGGATGGTCTGTAGAATCTTGGGACTGTAAACTCTGGACACTCATAGGACCTAAGGGGGTCATTTGATATATAGTTCATCCCCCTGTCTGGTAGGCAATCATTCCCACAGACAGAGTACAGGGAGGGGGTACCCTCTTCTTTCTCCTGCATCCTTGCCTAAATCTCATGATGGTTGGAAGAAGAAACGTGTGGGGAGGCTTTAAAAACAGGGTCTCCCGTATCTCAGCCTGGCAAAGGTGAGTCTGTGGGGACTTCTGCCCCTCCTCTCCAGGTCCTCTTTCCCAGTTCCCCTCGAGGAAAGCCTTGGCCGTTTTATGGTTTCTTAGGAATGCCTACTTGGTGAAGGAAACCAAATTCCCTCATATTCAAGATGGTCCTGTATGCTGAGCATGTGGGTTTGTCCCCTGCAGGCTGAAGGTCCCTGAGTTTTTTGAGCTGGTTGTCACCACAGTCCTGTCCAGGTGGCTTAGTTCCCAGGACATGCCCTTAACTTCCTTCTGCCTCCCAACCACCATCACAAAGTACTTCTGGAAGGTATTTGGTCCAGGCTGTCAAGAGCAGAGTTCATTTGTCACCTCCCCATGGATGAAGGAAAAGGGTCCAAGTGAGATTCCATCACTCACATTCCTGGTATTTTTCCACTCTGCTTAGCCTGAAACCCAAGCCTCTCACTGTGACTTTCAAGGTTTTACCTATCTGAGAGCTGGAGATTTCTCGTTTGTCTCCTAAGACCCAGCCTTCACTCTTGTCCACTCATTCTAGGTCCAGGAGGCTGACCCAGAAGGATGTCCTCGGGCTCCTGGCTGGCGCTGGCCCCTGGCTGTCACCAGCAGCAGATGGAGGAGGGAGAGAGGGAGGCTGGGAGTTGATGTCATCGGTGCTCTCCCCGTGGGGCTACTGCAGCTTGGGTGTGTTCCCTCCCTCTTTACACAGCTCGATCTGCATCTAGCACCTGCTCCCTCCTTCACTCTCTTGCTGGGGATTCTTCCAGTTCTAGAGATCTGTTCCATCCTCGTCAGGTCCGTGCACACACCTGTTTAAAAAGTCCCTTTATCAAACTGTCCTCACATGACCCAGCTCTCATGCACCATCGTAGTCCTGCTGGGATCCTGGGTGACACACCCTTGCCCACCTGTCTGATCCTCCAGGGCTCCTGTCCAGCAGGTGTGACAGCCCTTTACAGCTGGAAGTCCCTTCTGGTTAGATGGTGCCTGTGCCCAGTTCAGTTCAGTTCAGTCACTCAGTCACGTCTGACTCTTTGTGACCCCATGGACTGCAGCACACCAGGCCTCCCTGTCCATCACCTACTCCCGGAGCTCACTCAAACTCATGTCCATTGAGTTGGTGATGCCATCCAACCATCTCATCCTCTGTCATCCCCTTCTACTCCTGCCTTCAATCTTTCCCAGCATCAGAGTCTTTTCCAGTGAGTCAGTTCTTTGCATCAGGTGGCCAAAGTATTGAAGCTTCAGCTTCAGTGTCAGTCCTTCCAATGAATGTTCAGGACTGATTTCCTTCAGGATGGACTGGTTGGATCTCCTTGGAGTCCAAGGGACTCTTAAGAGTCTTCTCCAACCCCCCAGGTCAAAAGCATTAATTCTTTGGCACTCAGCTTTCTTTATAGTCCAACTCTCACATCTATACATGACTACTGGAAAAACCATAGCCTTGACTAGATAGATGTTTGTTGGCAAAGTAATGTCTCTGCTTTTTAATAAGCTGTCTAGTTTGGTCATAACATTTCTTCCAAGGAGCAAGTGTCTTTTAATTTCATGGCTGCAGGCACCATCTGCAGTGAGTTTGGAGCCCCCCAAAATAAAGTCTGTCACTATTTCCATTGTTTCCCCATCTATTTGCCATGAAGTGATGGGACCGGATGTCATGATCTTAGTTTTCTGAACATTGAGCTTTAAGCCAACTTTAAGCCTGTGCCCAGCCAGTTGTTAAATACCGTGAATGTCACCCTTGACTTCATCTTCTCTTTGTCTCCCCTTCACTCAGTATGTTCCAGCCACACTGGCTTGTCATTCTTCTCTTTGAACAACTCGGTCCTGAACCTACCGCTTCTCTGACCGCCCTTATCTCCCAGCACCTTTTGTTACACCTGCCTGTATCAGTCAGGGGCCCAGCAAGAGGAAAAGGCACGCTCAACTGGGAATATGAAGAGATGCGACCAGTGTGAGGGATCTGGTGACCAGAAGCTATGAGAAGCTGTTAGCACCCAGGGACCTGGGGCAACCTGCAGGAAGGAGAGCTGTCAGAGCCTGGAGACAACCTGCAGGAAGGAGAGCTGTCAGAGCCTGGAGGCACTGGCGCTGTCACCATAGAAGGACGAGCTCTGTAGACCCAGGCAGCAAGGCACAGAGGGAGCAGGAGAAGAAACACTGGGCCTCCCTCCGCTGGTGCCCTCGATTCTTACTGGTTCCTTGTTGTCTGAACCCAGCTGGAAACAGCTGGCAAGGGAGCCCTGGAGTGCAGGCCACAGGGCTCACCTTTAGAGTGCAGAGTAGAGGTGGGGTCGAAGAAAAGAATCGAGGTCAGGGGAAGGAGTGGAAAACCGGCCACACCCCGTGTTGCCTTTGTTGAGCTTATCGCCACCTGAAAGAGTCTTCTTTTTGGGTTGGCTGGTTGTCTCCTGGTTCTCTTCTCTATTGGAATGTCAGCTCCACAAGGACAGGGACCTTTCGTCTTGCAACTTGGGACCCACCCCAGCACTGGGTAATGTGCCTGGCACAGGGCAGGTCCTCCACAACTCTATTAAATGAAAGAATTAGGAGGGAATGACAACCTGCATGAGGCTTGAGGTTCATTCAGGCCCGCAGATCTGTGGCTCAGGGTTCCCCAGGATCTTGGTCTACCTTGCGTTCAGCCTGGGGGTGCGTACCCCAGGGCAAGGAGGGAGTGTGTGTGCATTCTTCCAGGTTGGAGCCTGATGTTAGCCCAGGCTTCATGGCCACTGTTTCTATGCAGGGATTAGACCTAAGGGGTGGGGTGGAAGCCCAAATTCCCCCTTCCCCATGTCACAGGGGCTGAGCTGCTTGCTGGCCCGGCTTTGGAAGGATGGTGGAGAGTGGACAAGTTGCACTCTAGGAAGCTCCAGGCTTGGCATGGACCCTGTGAAGGGACCCACCTTTGTTCCCTTCCAACCATAGAGGCAGAGACTGGAAGAGGAAAGAGAGGGTGAGCAAGAAGGAGAAACGGGTTTATTCTTCTATTTCTATCAGATGACTTGTTTCCACTGTTTCCATCCCATCTGGAGTCCCCGAAGTTCTCTGTGGGTCCTGGTAACAGTTCTAGAAGGAGCCCTTGGCCGTGGGGGACCCATCACTTGCTGTATCTGGGTGCAGGGTGTTCACTCAGGTCCTCCATTCATTTGCAGGGTGCAGGGTGTTCACTTAGGTCCTCCATTCCTTTGCTTAGCAACTGTGCACTCAGCACCTACTATGCACCTCACTCTGGAGACGAGCATGAACGAGGCACGGGCCAGTCCCTCTACACACGGCCGATGTTTCCAGGGCCTCCTAATGGTGGTGTTACTCACATCCCCCAGCCATTCCTGCAGCAATGTGCTCACTGATATGTAACCTAACAGAAGCAGTGGACCCTGCCGCGGGCGTTTGTCCGAATTATTGTGTCAGAGCAGCTCTGCAGGGAGACCTCACTCAGGTGATGTCCGCATTGCTCAGCAGGTCCCGCTAGAGCGTTACTTACATGACTGTGTGCCCTCCACGCCCTGGTGCTGATCGCTCAGGCTGCCCTCTCAGACATCCTTGGCATCCCTCATATGCAGCTGGACCTTCGCCGGGCGTGTCTCTCAGGACCTGGATCACGCACCCTCTTTACATTATTGAGTCCATCACGGGAAAGTGGCTCAATTCACTCTGACTTAGATCTCCTAAACGTACAGGAAAATACTGTCCTTGGTGATGGGTGGTGGTGGAAGGGGACAAGAGTCTAACCTTTACTTTACTTTCTGTATGTCAAGGGCAGAAACAGGATCAGCAGAGACAGAAACGGAAGTCCAAATGCTGTGGGAGCAGGGAGAGATGCTGCAAAACGGCTGCGGCTCCTTGCAAATGATGCATGAAATGCAGACCATATGCTGCGGGCCTTCGTGCACAGGAGCTTGGCTGGGCTCCCCGGTGTCTCCCAGAGGAGCTGTTGGCTGCGATTCTGCGCTCCCAGCCCCCACCGTTCTGGGAGTCCTCATCAGATCTCAGACTGTGGCAAGGCCACAGCCCCTCTTTCCTCTGGCTTCTTCCCAGGAGAAGGTGCTGCACACAGTAGGTGCTCAACCCATGCAGCAAACATCGTTTCTTCCTAGTCTGAATCTCATCCTCTGAAGTCTGAGCAGAGCAGTGGAGGGCAGGGGTTGGGAACTGAGAGTGGTAGTGAGTTGGGGACACCATCCAGCCCGATCTTGGCATTTCCTAGACCAGGAAGTTGAGCACAGAAGGGGACTTGACCACACCCAAGGTCACACAGCAAGTGGCAGAGCCAGGGCTGGATCCTAAGTCTCTTGACCTCCAGCCCTGGGGATTCATAATGAAAAGGGCTTCCCTTCTCCTGGGTGCGTTCCAAATCTTGAGTTCTAATTGAATGGTTTTGGACAAACCCTATAACTTCTCAGAGCCTGTGTTCCTTCCTCATCTGTCAAATGGAGACTGGCGCACTCATCTGATGAGCGTTTTTGTCTCAGTGAGCCTAGCCCTGAGCTTGGCTCATGGAAGGCATGCATCAAATGATGACTGGCTTATCTCCAGTCTGGGGCTTTCTCCAGAGCTCCAGCAGCTGGCGCCTAAAAGTCAGGATGTTAAAGAGGAAAAGCTGAACGCTGGTCTGAGGTTGCGGTACCCACAAGCACCTGGGCTGGAAGTCCCAGAGTCGCCCATCTCAAAGCCCACCTTCTGCTCCACCCGAGCAGGCACTTCCCTGTTCTCCCCCATCTGTCCCCTCCCCTCCACTCTCTACCCTGCTATCTGCAGCCTATCTGTTATTTTCTGAATTAGTCAAGGTTTTAAAATTTTTTTCAAGTGATAAAACTCCAACTTAAATGGGAATTCAGTGCAAAAGGCAATTTACTGGTTCATGATAACAGCATTCTTCCGAGTGCTAAGGCCAAAATTCTAGGCAACTTTCATCCTTGACACCAATTCCTCTCTCACATCCCACTTTCCATCCATTAGTAAACCCTTGTTGGCTTCAACTTCAGGTTACCTCGGAATTCATGATTTTCTCCCCACTTCCAGGGCAAGCCACCACCATCTCTCACCTGGATGGTCACAAGGGCTTCTTAATGAGCCTCCTGGCTCCTGCCCTTGACCCCCTGTCCTTTTAGAATTGAAGTCAGATCACGTCCCTCCTCTGCCCAGAGGCCTCCAAGGCTTCCCCATCACACAGCATAGAGTCAAAATCCTCCCCACTGGGCTCTCCCTGACCTCCTCTTCCTCCCCCTCCCTCCCACATACCAGCCTCAGGGCATCTGCAGTTAGCTCTCCAGTGGCAGGGAATGCTGCTCCTTTAAGGACCCTGCGGCCCATCCTGGGCCCTGCTCAGGTATCCCTTCTCCAAGAGGACTCCCGAGTATCAGACCCACTCTTCATGTGCCCTGCTGTTCTTGTTCTCATGGCCCTCACCAGCTGACATTCATCAATTCGCTGTACGTGCTTTTCCACCGGAGAGAAGCCTCCACGAGAAGCTGCATGCTGTCAGTGCCTGGAACACAGTAGGTGCTCAATAAAAAATTTTGGAATGAATGGATGGATACGTGCCAGGTGCTGTGCTAGGGGCTGGGGCACAAAGTAAACATGCAGAGTGGTCCCAGACCTTTCTATTTTGCTATGCCTTGAAAGCGATGAATGTTAAATAATTTTGATTCAACTACTATTCAATACATTAAAACAAATGATGATTTAATTATGAAATTGAGAAATATGCTACAGGGGAATGGCACTGATATGACAGTGAATTAACCAAGAGCCCTGAAGCAGAGGAAAGGGTGTAGGGAGAAGGTATATCTGGGAGGACTTCTTTGAGGAGGTGATATTTCAGGCAAGACTTGAAAAACAGGGAGTTGTCTCAACAAACACAGGAGGGGAAAGCAGTCCAGGTTGGAATGTTCAAAGTCTTGGATTGGGAAAAAGTCAGTGCTTGAATGGAGCAATAGGAAGCCAGGTGGGCAGAGCAGAGTGGAGGGGGAAGGGATTGGAGGGAAGGAGCCCAGGATGGGAGTGAGGCTGTGAGCTCCCTGAGGGCAGGGGCCACTGTTCCTGTTTCACGTACCTCCAGCCCAGGCTCAGTCCTGGCACACTACTGGCAATAGGTGTCGTGCCAGGAACACTGGATAAGGAGTCTGGCAGATGCTAATCTTTCCTTGCTGTGTGTGTCTTTACGCCAGACCCATTGCTTCTTTGAGCACATCTGTACCTTCATCTGTTGACGCAGGGACCGGTGATAGAACCACATGGCTCCAGGTACCTGCTGTGTATCATGGGGTGCCCATGCAGTCGGATGGGTTGCCAGCAGTGAGGATGTGAAGTTGTGTCTTGAGCAGGGGCTCCTGGAGACATTCCGAACTTAAACAATGTCTTTTCCTGGACATCTTCTAGGACAGGAGCCATGATCTGTCACAGGGCGGGGGCTTCCCTATCCACAGACAGCCAAAAAGAAAACAAAACACCCTTCAGCTGGAGTCACCCCCATTCATTATTTTTCCCTTGACTTGGAAAGTCAGGGAACCGCAGCCCATTTGGTTTCTTCCCATTTCCCCCAGAGGGACCTGCCCAAGTGCACAGCCTGTCTCGGACACGGTTTACGTCTCCTGCGAATGCGTGACGCTTACGGTGAAATGAGATGCCCGCGTCTTGCAAGGCTCGATCGTAAAGGGTGGCGATGACGGGCTCGAAGCAATAGGTCATGTTGATATTTTCACATTAGTTTTCTATTCTTATTACATTTTGATGGATGGAGAGAGTGGGGATTTTATCGTAATCTCATTCCTGTCTTAAACTGCTAATTCATGCCTGAGTTCCCTCTTCCATTTTGTTTCTACAAATTCAGTCAAGTGCTGATGGGATGAAGATTTAGTATGCAGCTGCAAGAAGAGGCATGCAGATAGGAAAAATGTTAGCTGGGGAGCAGCATTTTTAAGAGAACAGTCTAATCAAGTCATTTTGTTATGAAAGTGCCTTGTTACCCCGGGAGGTTGGGCTCCCCATATATAACAGTAATAACTACATAGCAACGGAACACTGTCTTACACTCATACGGTGCTTTTCGTTTTTCAAAGTGATCTATTTAAATGAGTTCTTTCCCCCCTCAAATCCTTCCAACAGCTCCATGTAACCAGGAGGATATGATTATTCCTATTTTACAGATGAAGGAACTGAGGCTCAGAGAATGGAAGTGACCTGGACTAGCACCTCCCATTTCTTGTGTGTGGAGATGAATCACTGGGAGGTCTGGGGAAAGAATTTGCATTTCTAACTAGCTCCCAGGTGAGGTTCCCTTGGAGTAACAAAGATTTGATGATGTATATTTCTGTTCCTGTGTTGCTCTGGGCCTTTCTGTATATTTCGTGGCTTCCTTTCAACTGCCCTCCCCCTGCCTATCCATTTTGGCAGCTTAAACCTGCTCCTCACCGCCTCCCAGGATCCTAGCGTATTTATGGTCTCCCTTCTCCAGAGTTTCCTGGCGTACCTCATTAGTCTGCCCACCTCTTCTCCCTCTGTCTTTCATTTTTCCATTTTCCTGGGGTGGCTGCTTTATTTCAGCTCAGCTGACAAGCCCGCACTGGTCCTTGGAACCCCCAGATTTCTCAGGAGGGCCTCCGACCCCCACCCCTTGGCATTTGGAGCGCTGTGAACTGGGGGTGGATCCCACCAGCTGCAGTAGACCAGGGTGCTATAACATGGGTGAAGGGGTCCTTCAACCCAGCGAACAAAAGAATCATGTAGGAATCACGGGGCCTGCAGGGCCTTCTGTGTGCAGAGTCCTGTATAGTTACAAAATGTCTAGGCAGCTGTGAACATCAGAACTTCACAACCACCCCGGGGGCTCCCTCTTGGGACACATGAGGAAACTGAGGCTCTGAGAATTTCCATGACCTTGCCCAAGGTCACAAGCCACTCTGGGCAGAACCTGAACTCAAAGCAGTTCTTCCCACCCCAAGTCTGATGCTCTTAGTGGCTGCCTTGAAATACATCAGGGCTGCCTTGAAATACGCCCAGGCCAGCTCTTTCTGGGGGCGTTGACAGCTGGTTCCGCATTTTGGACCAGGAGTGGAAGTCACACTGCAGAGCCCTTTCTGACTGCTTTCTGCCAGCTTGCGACGTGCAGGGTAAGTTCCATCACTGTGAGCCGAGCTGGCCGGCTTGTCAGTAGGCACGTGTGGCTTGAAACCTTCAGGTAGATTCCCCCCGCTTCCTCTGCCTGCTTCGAGGCTGCTCCGGGTTCTCGCTGCCTTTCAATCACTTTCCCTCTCCCACTGTTTTCTCTGTTTCTCTTTTTCTCTCCTCTTGTCTCTCTCTCTTTTTGGAGAATAAAAATGACTGGACTTGGCATTATCTGCTGGTTTCCATGGTAATAAAATCTGTTTCCGATAATGGCCCTTCCCTGGCTGTGGTTAGTTTTGGTAATTTTAGCAACACTGTTGCACAGGCCACCTGCATTTCAATACCAAGCGAGCTGGATGCCACTGCTGCTTTCAGGTTGAATAGAAATAAGGGAAAGTGCTTGCTCTCGAATTTTGAGGCGGGATAAATGCTCGAGAAGAAAAGGAAAAGTTATGTAAACCCTGCAAGCGCCAACCTGAGTGTGGCTTAAGACATGGGTGTGATCCTGTCACTTCCCTCCTTAATACCTTCCCTCCACTGTGACCTCGGGGCTGGCAGGGTGAGTCTGCACCTGGCCGCCAATCCGCAGGTCCATCTTGTCTCCGGGGCCTCTCTTTCTCTAAGGCCCTGGTCTTAAAAATGCTGTTGCTTGTTTTTGAGTCTTTGCATATGCTGTTCCATCTGCCTGTAATGCCATTCCTAGCTTGCTTGCCTGGTGTGCCCCTAGTCAAGCTTCAAGAGTCTGGCCACGCATGCCTGTGCCCCTCCCTCAACATCTTCCTTTTTTCATGTTTCCCTGTAACTCGTACATTTTTCTATGATGCAAACATATCCCACCATATTAACCTTTCTGTTTCTTTTTTCTCTTTCGTGTCTGAGTGAGTTTTTTAAGAACAGGGATGCTGATTGGGTTTATCTGTGCGGCTCCAAGGCTTGGTACATAGCATGTACTCAGTCAGTTAAAAATATATATGACAACTGCTGTTCAGAGTGGCTCACTTTCTCCATGTGCCAGGTACTCGGCTAACCACTGTATATATGCATCTTCTCACTGCCCCTTACCCGATGAGTGACCGTGGAGGTTTTGTGCCCTATGAGGTACCATCATTCTGCCCATTTTATGGAGGACCAAACTGAGACCCCCCTCAAAGGGGTCAAGACACTGGCCCCAGAGGACAAGGTTGGTTAATGGAATGCAAAGGGAAATGAACTCAGGTGGAACATTTGAATGACTGGCTCTGAGCTCACGGCCTCCTTGTGAATCTGTAGGAAGATTTTCTTGGAAATCTTTAGGGGGAGCTGTGAGGGTTTTGGTTACAGGCGGAAGTGGTTCTTGTCGATGTCTGGCATGGTGGGGAGGAGGGGGTGGTGGGAGGCCCGGAAAGAGGGAGGAGAGGAGAGCACAGATGTGGGGGAGCTGCATATACAGATTTGCTGATGCCACGAACGTCTGGGGAAGTGTCAGGAAGACCTGGGGTGAAGGGGCTGGAAGCCTCAAATAGCCCAGCCTGTAAATGGACTCTCATCTCAGCCCTTGACCTAGACTTGACTCCTCCTGGGGTGCTGGAGAGAGTCTGATGTGTGTCTGGGCCCCATGAAAGATTTAAGATGGGCGAGCATCGTCTAGCTTCTGGGAAGGTGAAGCCGAGCGGAGAAATCACAGGGACCACTTGGAAGATGGCTCAGCTTCCTTCTGCGGCCAGCCGGCTGCGTGCCTCGCCGCCTGGACTGGCTGCGCTCTGATTCGCCTGCAAGCCCAGCCCACGGCTCCCCCAGGACCCACTCGGTGGCAGCTGTACTTGGAGTTAAAAATGGTTCCAGAGAAGCACTTAGTTGGGCCTGAGCCCACACGGCGGGCCTTGGGGACACTCAGAATGTTAGGTTTTCTTAAGCGAGTTGTCGCCTCAACTCCTCCCTGTCCTGTGGGATCATGGCAGGAGTTTGCAGCAAAGCACAGAGCCCAGGGCAAAGCAGAGGCTTCAGCTCTTTTCACGATCCACCAGGACGGGGCCTGCAGGGCCTTCCCATAGATCAAGGTCTGTGGGAGGCTGAGGGCAGTGGACATGGCTACCGCCCAGCCTCCGGTTCCACAGGGGTTGGAGCTGGGCCAGCCTCCCGGCCTCCTCAATCTCCCTTCCTTCCCAGCCTCCCTTGCGACACACAGTAACGCAGGGCAACTGGCTTGATAACAGAGAGTAGCCTGATGTTCCTTCCTCACTTGCTTTCATGTGAAATTGGGTGAACTGATTTCAGAAGCTCTGAAAAGGGGGATGACAGGAGGTGATTATTAATAATAGCAGCCAGGACTTATATAGCACTCACTATATGACAGTAAAGTCTGATTACTATCCCATTTTACAGGTTAGAAAACTGAGGCACAGAGAGGTGAAGTAATGTACCCAAGGTCTCTCACACACACAAGGTGGAGCCATGGTTTGAATTTATATTCACATTCTTTTAACTACCACGCGAGGAGTGGCTGGTGGAAACATGAGTGGAACCTCCTTCCACCATTCCATCAATAAATGTTTGTGAGCACCTTCCAAGGGCCAGCTTGGGCTCTGCTGTGATGATAGGAGAGTAGGATCCTAGGGCAGGAGAGGCCATCCCAGATTCCAAGGATGCCTGCTGGGCTCCTGCCTGTGGATGAGTTGCAGGCTGATGGGGCTGGGAAGCCAGTAATGACCTGGAGCTGGGCTTGGCGATCGGAGACCAGGGTGAGGCCCCCAGTTCAGTTGCTTTCTACTTGCATGGTCTTGGGCAAGAGACCAGCATGCCTCCTAGTCTGGGTTCTTCTGCCAAATGGGAAGCACATAGTTCATGTTGCTCTCCCGAAGGCTGACCTGTGTTCCCAAGATATGATAAACGGCTTAGTGTTTTATAAATGTAACGATCTCCCCCGAGGAGAGGGGGTTTTAGAAAACACATATTCTAGAAGGAATAGCCTACTTACCCTCAATGTGGGGACCTTGAGCAGGGACCTCTTACTGGCTCACCCCCTGCTCCCAACGTGGCTCCTCTTCCTCCATCAAGCTCTCCTGTGCATCGGGAATCACTTTTCTGCCTTGCAAATGACGATGTCAATAACCATTGAACTGAGATGTGAGCTTGGAGATAGGGCAATTGTTGAAATGGCTCTGGGACCTTTTCAACCAGTCTGGGACTTCTCACATTCAATTTAGGTTGACTTTGAGCCTTGACATTGAGAAGAGCTGCATAAAGTTATTCTTCTTTACTCCCATTTTGCAGAAAGTAAAACTGAGGTGCCTGGAAGGCTGGCCCAGTCTGGAAAGTCTGACTTGCAACAGGGGACATGCCTCAGTTCTTGCTCAAGGTTTCGCCTCAAGCCAGGCTCCTTCCCTGGGAGGGGTTCTGCTCAAAGTAGGACAGACCTGTGAATCCCCGCAAAGATCCAGAGGAGGCAGGAGATGCCCCCATCCCCCTGCAACCCCCAAGGTTCTTCTCCTCCGAGCTGGGCCTTCCTGCTGTTGGTCCATGATTCCTGCTTGGCAGATGCTCTGAAGCGGCCTGCTCAGTGACCCCCTCCCAAAGCGGCACCTCCACATCATACTGGTCAAAGCTTGAAGGACATCCTAGTAAAAAGAGGGGAAACTGAGGCTTTGCTCGAGGTCCCTTTCCAGTTATCCTCAGTGAGTCCACAGCTCCCCTGATCTCCTTAGCTGATCCCCATGGAAGGACCAGGGCACCCTAATTCCTCTTCCTGTCAGGTAATAGCTGCCTTGTTTAAACTGTCTCTAGGATTAGTCAAACAACCAGAGATCACAGCCAACAGTCGCCCTGTTCTCTCATTATCGGGTGCCTATAATTAATATTTATAAACCGAGAGGGTGCTTGTCTTCTTTTGCTGAAAAGGAATTCAGTATTTCCAGGCAGTGACTGCAAACATACAGTCTCTTGTTACCCATCAGGCTGGACCACTTCAGTAGACACACTTGTAATTGTAGTTGGCAGAGAACGGATCCGGGCAGCAGGGAGGTGTCGGGACAGAGCCCTGGGGTGGGGCTGTGGGGGTGGGGGGCGGGGGGAAGCGAGGCCGGGAGGCAGAGGAGACAGACGTTCAGAGAGTGCTAGAGTCACAGAGACCTAGAGACACAGAGAAAGAAGAAAATAAGAAAAAAACGAGAGCATGCAAGCAAGACTAAAACCCCAGAGAAAGGCAGATGTAGCCAGAGACCCTGGTGGAGTTGGGGGTGGTGGTGAGGAGGGCGAGAGAAAGAGAACCGGGGAAGACAGAGACAGAGACGTGCGCACAGGAGACAGGCAGACAGACACACAGACAGAAAGACATGGAAAGGTGCAGAGGCAGAGAAGAGATAGGAAAAAAAAGAGGAAAAATAAAGACGTGAGAGGGCAGGAGAGGGAAAGCTGGCAGAAGCTCACTGAGAGCAAGAGGATGAAGGCAAAATATCCAGAGTCAGAGAGACGCAGACAGGGAGGCCACGGAGTGACCTGGAGGGACGGGCACACAGAACAGGGGTGCTCAGAGCCCTCGGCCCGCCCGCCACGCAGCAGGCGGAACGTGGCACAGAACCTGCCCCTAGTAAGACGTTCAGCCAGCCCAAGACTGGGAACCAGGTTGCTCCCCCAGCGCAGATCCTGGCCTAAGCTCCCCCATACAGAGCCTGACGCCTACGAGCGATGCCCCTCACTCCCGCACAGATCTGGCCTGCGGTCGGTGGCCCCTGCCTGGGGCTGCGCTGGGCGTGGTGTTGAAACAATCAGTGGAGGAGTCCATTCCAGCCTCCAAACCTTCGCCTTGTGATCTACCCCACCTGCAACCAGCAGGGGGCGCTGGAAGGAGCACTGGGCTGCGAGTCAGAAATTCCAGCTTCTGACTGCTGCACCGGGACAAGTCTATTTCCTTTCTCCTGCCTCCGTTTCCCCAGAGGCTGATGAGCTGTGACTCCATTTCCCCACAGGCTGGGTGGGACTTGGTTTCAAAGGATCTCTCGGGCTTAGGATTCCAGGACTTTAGACCCAGACTCCCTCCTGTCTTGGCCCCTCCGATTCCAGGAGCAGCTGAGCCACCCTCCCTGGGGCCCGCCTGGGCTGTGGGGCCAGCCATCCCAGCAAGGACAGGGTTCTTCCTGGGACTGCCTGGGGATCTCTGATTTGCACTTCAAAACTCAGGGAGGGGTTTTAGCTGCCCATGCCCCCCGGGGCCTCGGCAAAGCAGCTGGAGAAGAGGCGGCAGCCCGGAAAGAGGCAGTCTTGAAAGAGGGGCTCTCAGGAGCCGTGAACTTGGCCTTGTGAAAGGGGATGCCGCATGCTTATTCATGAGGGCGAAGCGAGGTGGTGTGTGTGAGGAGGAGGAGAGGTGGAGAGGGCAGGATGGGGGAGCTGGCAGCTGCCTGGCTTAAAGTAGAGTCAGGACATGGAGGGAGATGCTTAAACCAGCCCCTCTATTTTACAGAGAGAGGAAAATGCTGTACAACAATCCACCCCCAAAACTCAGTGGCTTAAAATAAGTTATGAATGTTCATAGATTTGTGGGTCAGCTGATCTGGGCCAAGCTCGGCTGGGGGCAGCTCTGTCTCCTGTGTCTCTCCTCCTCTCCTCCTGAGACCTGGGTATGTCCTCTCCATGGCCAGAACAAATGGAAGAGATAAGCAGAAATACACACGTTCTGTTGAGGCCCAGCAGAGAACTTGGAGCTGGCTCACCCCCCACTGCTACCATCAGGCTGAAGCCAGTCACACGGCCAAACTCAAATGTAGAGATGGGGTGACACACCCACCCGCAGTGGGAGGGCAGTACAGGGTTCAGGTTCCATGGTGAAGGGCGTGAGTCCAGGAAGAGGCAAAGAGTTGAGGTCAGTGATCAGTCAGTCAGTTCAGTCGCTCGGTCGTGTCTGACTCTTTGCGACTCCGTGGATTACAGCACGCCAGGCTTCCCTGTCCATCACCAACTCCCAGAGCTTGCTCAAACTCATGTCCATCAAGTCGGTGATGCCATCCAACCATCTCATCCTCTGTCATCCCCTTCTCCTCCTCCACAACGATGTGACCTATCAAAAGCACCTACTCTGTGCCAGGCCCTTAGCTAACAGGGCATAGGGACTGCCTCACAAAGCTTGCAACAAACATGTGAAAAGTGAATAAATGATAGAATCACAGATTGTGAAATTAAAGGAGATCACAGGCAGTGTTGGTGGGAGGGAGGAGAAACTGAGGCATCCGCGTTGATGGTCTGGGGCAGCCTTTCTGAAGACAGTGGAAGGATAAGAATAAAGAGATGGAAAAAGAGCATCTCAGACCAAGGATACGGCTAGTGTAGACTTCAAATTTGGTGCTCTCTCCAAGCGGCCCTGCTGCCTCCTGGGGGAAAGAGCCTGGAGATCCTAGGGCGACTTCTTTTCTCCATCATCATGGCCCCTGTCCTCATCACCTCTGTCTGGATGATAATAGCTCCCCAACTGGGCTCCCACATCCTGGCCCTCTCCTATTGGTTTACCTCCCATCACAGAGCCCCTTTGTGAACTGGGAATCTGACTATAGCATGCTTTGCTCAGAGTCCTTTAAGGGCTCCCGAGAGCCTACAGGAGGCAGTCCAAGTCCCTGAGCCTTGAATTTTAGGCTCTGTCCAAACCAGTCCAGCGACTTTGTCTCCCGCTCCTTCTCTCCAACCAGACCAAACTTCTTTCTAAAACTTCCCCACCCTCTCTTGCCTCTGTAACTTCTGCCTGGATTGCTTGTCCCTCTTGTCTGTCTGGCTAACTCCTGCTTTTCCTTCAAGACCCAGCTCCCTCATGTGGGCTCCCACAGGGCCCTGAATGACCTCTGGTGAAAGTTCTTGCTGCACTGTGTTGAAGCCATCTGAGGAAAGTGCTGGAAGCATCACTGGAGCCAGTGAGATCAGAGCCCTTTTTACTGAATTTCATGGGAACCCCGGATGGCTCTGGATGACTCCTGTTCTCCATCCCAAGACCACAGTCTGTGTCTTCAGGTGGACGGTGGGATCTATGAGGGCTGGGGCTGCATCCTAATCATGTCTATGTCCCAGTTGCCAATCTGGGGACTGGCTGTCCCAGAGGAGGAGTCAACCAATGTTAGGTGTGACGAGAAGAAGGCACTGGTGTGCTTTGGAGTGGCACCATGGGCTGCCCAGAGGAAACTCTTCGACCTTTTTCCAGCCGCAGGAAACATCATCCTCTATGTTCTGGCCCAGGGGGCCAGCCGGGTCTTAGGGTGGGTAACAGGGGAGAGAGGTAGGGCTCCTTTAGGAACCAAAGGGAACTTCTAGACTCCCGGCAGGCACTAGCCGAGGGAGATCTCCACTTGCCTTCAAGCCATGGCCACGGGTGGGAGAGAAGCTGAGTCTCTGCCAGCTTTTGGGACAAAACTTTCAGCAAGAAGCAGGGTGCCTGTCACATGGGGTCTCCATGGTTTGTTAAACGACCTGCAGGAAGATCTATGTATACTCACGAGCCTAAAGCCTGCTTCTCAACCTGGACATTAGAATCAGTGTTGTTGTTGATGTTTATTTGCTGGGTCATCTCCGACTCTTTATGACCCCATGGACTGTAGCCTGCCAGGCTCCTCTCTCATGGGATTTTCCAGGCAAGAAGACTGGAGTAGGTTGCCATTTCCTTCTCCAGGGGATTTTCCTGAAGCAGGGATCAAACCCGTGTCTCCTGCTTGGCAGGCGGATTCTTTACCACTGAGCCACCTGGGAAACCCAAATGGAGCTTTTGAAACACATTGGAGCTTGGCTCCAGCCTGGACGAAGGAAGTCAGACTCTGAGGCTGGGTCTCAAACATGCCATTTTCCAAAAAGTCCTATGTCAATTAGGTAAACAGTGCTGAACAGCATCTTAATGGTCTATAGTGGGAGAAGGCTTCCTTGCGTACGTGAAGACCATTCTGCCTGGGGGTGGTTACATTCCCCGCAGTCATTCAGGACCCAGTTGGGGGAGGCTCTGTCATCCTCAACGCATGATATCCAGGGTCACCTGGGCTTCAATATCTAGTCAGCAGATGGGGAAGAGAGAGTGCAGGATTGCTTGGGAGGATTTTTATGGACCAGCTCTTGAAGCAATGTACACGACTCCCACCCACATTCCACTGGCTAGAGCTCAGTCAATGGTCCCATCTATATGCAAGGGAAATTGGAAAACTCAGTGCTTGGCAGGGAGGCCACTTCCTAGCCACACTAGCAGGGAATCATAAATCTTGGTGGCCAGCTGGCCACTCTGTCACAGCTTCCCGGGTGACTCTGACGTGTAGGCTGCGTGGAGAAGGACGGGCCCAGAGCTTCACGACTTGATCGGAATATTGTTCCAGGTCCTCCCCACTCAATCTAGTGTGATGGACTGCTGATGAACCCCCACCTGGGTCGCCATGCCTTCCAACATCACGCTGTTTCTCCCAGCCCAGAACATAGGACGGCTGGGCACCTGCAAAGAATCTCAGGAGGCAGCCCTCCTCCCGCAGGGGAGAATCACACAAGGGAGTGGTCGGAGGTGGCTCGAAGAGCCACCTGGGAGGCTTGGCCTCTACTCCGAGGCCATCAGAGGTTTGGAGGCGGGCAAGTGGCAGGATGGGAGGGAGATTTAGGAGGATTAAACTGGTTGTGCAGAAGCTTAGGGGGAAGGTGAGGCTACAGGTCTGTCCTGTTCAGGTTCTCTGAATGGTCCTGCCTGGTCTGGGGTCTCTTCAGTGCCCAAGAGGTGATGGCCATGGGTAGGAGAGAAACGGAGTCTCTGCCAGCTTCAGGCACAAAAATTTTCAGGAGAATCAGAGTGCCTAGCATGTGGTGGGGCTCCACGACTTGGTTCCAAGAGGACGACTTGGAGCCTGTGTCCTCACTTCAGTTCAGTTTGGTCCCTCATTTGTGTCCAACTCTTTGTGATCCCATGGACTGCAGCATGCCAGGCCTCCCTATCCATCACCAACACCTGGAGTTTACTCAAACTCATGTCCATTGAGTCGGTGATGCCATCCAACCATCTCACCCTCTGTCATCCCCTTCTCCTCCTGCCTTCAATCTTTCCTAGCATCAGGGTCTTTTCAAATGAGTCAGCTATTCACGTCAGGTGGCCAAAGTATTGGAGTTTCAGCTTCAACATCAGTCCTTCCAATGAACACGCAGGACTGATCTCCTTTAGGATGGACTGGTTGGATCTCCTTGCAGTCCAAGGGACTCTTAAGAGTCTTCTCCAACACCACAGTTCCAAAGCATCAATTTTCAGCTCTCAGCTTTCTTTATAGTCCAACTCTCACATCCATACATGACTACTGGAAAAACCATAGTCTTGACCAGATGGACCTTTGTTGGCAAAGTAATGTCTCTGCTTTTTCATATGCTATCTAGGTTGGTCATAACTTTCCTTCCAGTGAGTAAGCGTCTTTTAATTTCATGGCTGCAGTCACCATCTACAGTGATTTTGGAGCCCAAAAAATAAAGTCTGACACTGTTTCCACTGTTTCCCCATCTATTTCCCATGAAGTGATGGGACCAGATGCCGTGATCTTCGTTTTCTGAATGTTGAGCTTTAAGCCAACTTTTTCACTCTCCTCTTTCACTTTCATCAAGAGGCTCTTTAGTTCCTCTTCACTTTCTGCCATAAGTGTGGTGTCGTCTGCATATCTGAGGCTATTGATATTTCTCCAGGCAATTTTGATGGGGACCCAGCGTTTCTTCCTCCAGCTCAGCGTTTCTCATGATGTACTCTGCATAGAAGTTAAATAAGCAGGGTGACAATATACACCCTTGACATACTCCTTTTCCTGTTTGGAACCAGTCTGATGTTCCATGTCCAGTTCTAACTGTTGCTTCCTGACCTGCATACAGATTTCTCAAGAAGCAGGTCAGGTGGTCTGGTATTCCCATCTCTTTCAGAATTTTCCACAGTTTATTGTGATCCACACAGTCAAAGGCTTTGGCAGAGTCAATAAAGCGGAAATAGATGTTTTTCTATTTGATGATCCAGCGGATGTTGGCAATTTGATCTCTGGTTCCTCTGCCTTTTCTAAAATCAGCTTGAACATCTGGATTTTCACAGTTCACGTATTGCTGAAGCCTGGCTTGGAGACTTTTGAGCATTACTTTACTAGCCTGTGAGATGAGTGCAATTGTGCTGTAGTTTGAGCATTCTCTGGCATTGCCTTTCTTTGGGATTGGAATGAAAACTGACCTTTTCCAGTCCTGTGGCCACTGCTGAGTTTTCCAGATTTGCTGGCATATTGAGTGCAGCGCTTTCACAGCATGAGTCTGTGTCCTACCTCACCTCTAACTCCCCCTTCTAGAAGGTCTTCCTTTGACTCTTTGTGATTGGCCATCCTGAAACTATTCAGGGGAATATATTATAGACTCAGGAAGCAATTCTGCAAACTAATTTCTAATGTCTTATGCTTTGGGAGAGCTGTTGTACGAATTATTTATTGTCTCCCAAGGGGATACCTTTGTGAAGGAAAGACTCCTTTGTGTATACAAGGTCTGGTGGGTTTATAAGGGAAAATATGTACGTTGTAGTTAAATTGTATTCACTCATTTATCTAACAAGTATTTATGGAGCCTGGATCTGACACCAGGCCTGGGGGACATGACAGTGAGGAGGCCAGACTTGGAGGTCCCCATCCTCAAGGAGTTCATGGCCTTTTTCCCTTTGCCCAGACTCAGAAGAGTGTTCTTTGGCAGATGATTCTACATGTTCCAAAATGCCCATTACCAAGCCCTATTTAGACCTATTCAAATTCAAGCCATCCATTGGCATCCTCTGATAAAGACCTAGTTGGAACACAGACACAAAGGTACCTCGCCATCGCGTGGAATAAACAAAACAATTTCCTCTTGAGAAAGCGTTTGTAAGGCATTAGGGCTTTGAAAATTGTGCTCAAAGATGGTGAAAGTCGCAGGACTGGTTTTTGTGCAGGCAGTGGTTCGTTTGGAACATTCCGTTTCAGTCAGACTTAATAGTCTTAGCAGATTTTTTTTTTAAGGTGCTTATTGTGTTTCTGATTATACAAGTAATATATAAAAGTAGAACATTCAGGAAACAAAGAAAGTAGGAGGAAGAAAATAGTGATCTCCCATAATCTGACCTGTGAGAAATTACCAGCAGCAACGTTTTGGTGTTTTTCCTTCCAGTTTTTCTTTTAATGCTTACATTTAAAAAGTCACTATCAAAGTATTACATTACAAGCATTTTCTCACTTTATTAACATTTACCCTGAGCATCTTTTAAAATAACTACCTTGTGTTTGAATACATGCATATCATAATGCACTTTAATTCTCTGAAGTATTTAGATTGTTTCTAGTTGTTTTTCTTTAATATTATAAGCAATGCTGTGCTGTACATCTTCATGGGTGAGGTTTTGTCTGCTCATCTGATTAACTCCTTAGTATTGATTTCTTTAGAAATAGAAAAAAAGGGCAAACAATTTGAAGAGGCATTCATAAGACAAGATAGGCAGATGGCCATTGCACATAAAAAGCTGTACATTATCATCACCCATCGTAGAAATGCACATTCAAACCACAACGAGATTATGTGATACATCAGATGGATAAAATTAAAAAGACTAATGGCATCAAGTGCTGGCAAAGATAAGGAGAAAACTGGGCTTCTCATATGTTGTTGGGCAGCTCAAAATGGTACAGCTATTGGAAAATGGTTTTTCCTGAAGGTAAATACATATGCTATGACCCAGAAATTTTACTTCTAGGTTATACTTAGAAGTGAGTGTATATGCCCATGAAAAAAAACCCAACAACAAGAATATTGATAACAGCTCCATTCCATCATAGCCACAAGCTAGAAATGATCTAAATACTCATCGAGAGTTAACTGGATACTTTCACACAATGGAATATTATACAGCAACAAAAACGAATGAACTTCTGGTACATGCAAACATATGGGTGAATCTTATTGGTATTAAGTTGAGTGAGAAAAAACAGAAAAAATTTCTGTATGATTTCATTTATATGATGTTCAGTTCAGTTCAGTCACTCATTCATGTCCGATTCTTTGTGACCCCATGGACTACAGCAAGCCAGGCTTCCCTGTCCATCACCAGCTCCTGGAGCTTACTCAAACTCATGTCCATTGAGTTGGTGATGCCATCCAACCATCTCACCCTCTATCATCCCCTTCTCCTCCCACCTTCAATCTTTCCAGCATCAGGGTCTTTTCAAGTGAGTCAGTTCATTGCATCAGGTGGCCAAAGTACTGTAGCTTCAGCATCAATCCTTCCAATGAATATTTAGGACTGATTTCCTTTAGGATGGACTGGTTTAGATCTTCTTGCAGTCCAAGGGACTCTCAAGAGTATTCTCCAACACCACAGTTCAAAAGTAACAGTTCTTTAATGCTCAACTTTCTTTATAATTCAAGAACAGGCAAAATGAATCAATGTTTATTAAAATCAGGATGGTGGTTACTTCTGGGGGAGATACAGACTCCAAAGGTGGGTGAAAGAGGCTTATGGGTTACAGAAATGCTCCTTATCTTGATCTTGGTGGAGGTTACATAGGTGTAGAGAAAAATTTAAAAAGTTATCAAGCCGTATAATGAAAACAAATATTCTTCCAAAATTTTTATTTATTTTTAATTGGAGGGCAATTGCTTTATAATAATGTGTTGGTTTCTGCCGTGCATCAGCTTGAATCAGCCATAGGTATACATATGTCCACTGCTTCTTGAACCTCCCCTTCCCACCCCTCTAGGTTGTCACAGAGCCCAGGTTTGAGTTCCCTACATCATATAGCAACTCCCACTGGCTCTCTGTTTTACATGTGGTGATGTCTATGTTTCCATGCTGCTCTCTCAATTCGCCCCACCCTCTCCTTTCCCCACTGTGTCCACAAGTCTGTACTTTATGTCTGTATCTCCAGTGCTGCCCTGCAAATAGGTTCAGCAGTACCATCTTCTAGATTTCACATATATGTACTAATGTATGATATTTGAAAACAAGTATATTTTATATGATTTCTTGTGTGTAGATTATCATTCATAAAAATATTTTGGGTGGAATTTCAATGACATCAGAAAGTATTTTTGTCAGAAATTCAGAAATGCCAGAAGCTGGCCTCCCCAGCCACTTGTCACCTGCATTTGAGAACTCTAAGAAGCACAGCACCAGAAACAACAGCAAAACTGGAATCAAGTATGTTTTGTTTTGTTCATAGCTATGAAAGTCCCGAACGCAAGGCAGGGTGGGGTGCGTATTAGTCAGGGTTCTCCAGAGAAACAGAACCGATTGGATATATATAGGAGAGATTTATTATAAGGGATTGACTCATGCAGTTATGGAGGCTGAGAGGTTCCACAATCTGCCATGGGCGAGCTGAAGACCTAGGAAAGCTGTTGGTGTATTTCAGTAGGAGTCCAAAGGCCTGAGAGCCAGGAGATCCAAGGGCAAGGAGAGATCCACGTCCCAGCTCAAACCATCAGGCAAGAAGGGCTGACTTCTTCCTTCCTTCATGTTGTGCTCTGATTCAGGCCCTCAGTGGGTTGGGTGTGTCCACCCACATTAGGGAAGGCAAGCCATTTTATGGAGTCCACTGATTCAAATGCTATTTTCATCCCAAACACTCTCACAGACACAGTCAAAATAACATTGAGCTAAATCGCTGGTCACCTCATGATCCGGTCAGATGGACACATAAAACTCACCATTACAGGATGCTTAGCTTAAGTTTGAGTCTCGAGTGGGGCTGATGGTTCTCTCCTCCTTGGACTTAAGTGGGGAGAACAGCACCCTTAGGTGTGCCCATTAACTCCATCCCATAGGATAGAAGCAGGAAGCACCATCAGGAGCTCACCACAGGGTGCTGACTTTAATGCACAAAGACCTCATCTACTAAAGGACCTGGGACTGATCAACTGCCACCCCCCCCCCCCCCAACTCTGATCAATCAGATGGTGGCTTCTCCTTGTTTGGGAGGTAGTGTGGAGTCCTAAAGGAGAAGGCAATGGCACCCCACTCGAGCACTCTTGCCTGGAAAATCCCATGGACGGAGGAGCCTGGTGGGCTGCAGTCCATGGGGTCGCTGAGAGTTGGACACGACTCAGTGACTTCACTTTCACTTTTCACCTTCATGCATTGGAGAAGGCAATGGCACCCCACTCCAGCACTCTTGCCTGGAAAATCCCATGGACGGAGGAGCCTGGTGGGCTGCAGTCCATGGGGTCACTAAGAGTCGGACACGACTGAGCAGCTTCACTTTCACTTTTCACTTTCATGCACTGGAGAAGGAAATGACAACCCACTCCAGTGTTCTTGCCTGGAGAATCCCAGGGACGGGGGAGCCTGGTGGGCTGCCTTGTATGGGGTCGTACAGAGTCGGACATGACTGAAGCGACTCAGCAGCAGCAGCAGCAGCAGTGGTGTCCTAAAGGGACCAGGCAGTGGATGACTTTTATGGGGGAGGTAGTTGAAGCATTTCTTCCCACTAGTGATTCCCAGAAGGGCAAAAGGAATGAATATTTTGAAGGTTTTGGTCAAATTGTCCGCTGGAAAGATCACATCAATTTCCATCCTCACCAGCAGTACACAGGAAAGTGTATCTTACCACATCTCTACCAGAACCGATTATTATTATTTTGTCAGGCAGGCTATGAATCTACAAGGTGCTTGCTTTGGAAGCCATCTCCAGAACACATTCTTTCTTGCCTACGTTGCTCTGATTCTAATGCCTGGCTGAGTGAAATGAAACTGGGCATTTTAGCCACAGTGGATTAGATTTGGGGTTGGGGAAATAGCTAGACCTTAGCTAGACCTGGTTTTCGCTGGTGGCTCAGAGTTAAAGGGTCTGCCTACAGTGTGGGAGACCTGGGTACTGGAGTCCAGGGTGGGGCTCCGTTTTGGGTGGGGTGTCCATCGAGTCCTGTCTCTGGGTGCCATTCAGAGATTTCGTCTGTAACCAGAAAGCAAGTGGCTGAAGCTTAATCACATCCAAAAGTAGGCTGAGCTATTTCTTTCTGTTTCCAGTGGGCTCTGGGCCAATAGCCAAAAAGATGTTCCTTTGTGACCCGTTCCACTTAGGTGTCTTGATGATGAACCCCCTAGAGCAAAGAAATCTGCCCACAGACTTGTCTCTCTTTCCCTACAGACCCAAGCTAATCTGAGCATTTCCCCACCCCCCCTACCCCCCCATCCCCACCACAAGCCTTTCTAATATGACCCACAAAAAAGGCTGTTGAAATTGGCCTTTCTTTGACCACTAGTGAGGTCGAACCTTTCTTCTTAGGTTTGTTGGCTACTTGTCCTGCTACTTCTGTGGACTTGCTGTGTCTCTTCTCCAACAATTTCCCTCCAGGGATTTCCTGGTGGTTTGACTGGCCTCAGAGCATCCCCTTCCTTTGCTGGGTGAGGTGTGGTCTCCATGCCTGTTTCGGATCCTGTGCCATCATGGGTGCACATGGATGTATTTTTGTTGGTGGTGGTAGTTCTTGGCATTTTCATCTACAAGTACTTTCCTGGGAAGCTGTGTCAGCCCCGCAATTAGTTCCCTCAATCAGGAAAGCAGCTCATCGTGAGATTAGACACAGCTCAAAGGCTGATTGCTGGGAATCTGGGAGAGAGCTGGCTGGCCATAATCTCCCGCTTTCTCTCTTACTCTATCTCTTTTCCTTTTCCCATTTTAAATAACTGCTTGATTGTAAAGAGGGATGATTCACACTTGAGATTTCTTCTGTAACTTTGTAGGGAGGTTAAGAGAAAGGAACTACCTCTCCTCTTTCCCCTCCCCTCCCGAGCTCCCAAATCCTTTCTGTTCCAATCGCTCCCACAGAAAGGCAGGAAGAAGGGGGAGAAAAATACAGCTCTGGCTGGGCCCTTCCTACGCTGCTGGGCACAACCAGATGGCCTCTCTCACTCTGACCCTCGTTCCGAGAAACAACATCCTAATTGCAATTCTCTTCCTAACCCGTCACCCCATCTAGCTCCAGGGCCCTACAACTCACGCTGTTCAAAAAATGCTTTCTATGTCTAACTCAATCCCCCTTAATGAATTTCATTTTGTTTCATTCTCAAAAGTAATTTATTCCCATCTTCTCTGATGCCTTCCTCTGCAAGTACTGGCCAGCCTTCCCCTCTCTCCCTCCCAGCATCTCTGTATGTATCCCTGCTTCCCTTCCTCCCTCTCTGCTTCCCCTTCCTTGCTTCCTTCTTTCTTTCCTTCCTTCTCTTTCTCTCCTTCCCTTCCTCCAACAAATGTTAATTGAGAATCTACCATGTGCCATGCATTGTTCCAGGTATGGAGGCTAAACATTGAACAAACGAGATATAGTTCCGTGATTCCCTGTATCACGGAACTTACATTCTACTTGGGGGCAAGGCAATAAAAAAAATACACGTGCATTCATATTATAGTGACAGGCAGTGATCCATTCAATCAAAAAGGCAGAATAAGGAGATAAATAGCAACAAGGGATGCCGTTTGTGGTGGGCAGCGGCAGCCTCTTTGAGGAGGTAATTCTTAGCAGAGAGCTGAATGAGGTCACATGGATATCTGGAGGGAAGAGTGTCCTGATGCGGGAGCAGCAAGTCCAAAGGCCCTGAGGCAGGAGCATCTTGGTGTGTAGTGGCGGCAACATCCTAAGTGAAGGGTAGAGATTTGGCAGTGAGGCTGGAGAGATGGGCAAGGACCAGTCATGCATGTTCTGGTGGGCCATGATGAAGACTTGCTTTTTTATTCTAAGTAGGATGGGAAGCCACTGACAGTTTTTGAGCAGAGGAATCACATGATCTGACATGGGCATTTAATGCCTCATCTGGCTTCTCTCTGCTGATTAGACTGTTGAGGGGCAAAAGTAGAAGCAGAGAAATAACCCAAATAACCCTTTTTTCCCGCTCCCCTCTCAGTGAAATAATCCCCTCCCTCCAGCTGACAGAAGGGAGCATTTCAGCTGGAAGTGTCACCGGGAGCTCAGCAACTGTTCAGTGAGGCAGAGCCCAGAAGCCACCAAGGTGTAATTCGTCTTTTACAAAGAGAGGAGTTAAAAGGACAGATTATAAAATTCAGCCCGGTGGTTGTTGTTTTTTCTTTTTTCTTTTTGTTCTATAAGCATCTACTGATTTCTTTCTCTTTCAGATGTTTTGTTGAACAAATTATATTCCTGACATTTTGGGGACCTTCTGTGTTTTCCCAAATGCCGCCTAATGATGCCACAGTGCAATTAAGACTAATTTGTTGGCAGAAATAATGGGAAGTTGTTCATTTCTACAAAAGAACAAACCTCTGTGCTCTTATTATTATTATACTTATTTTTGAGGCCATTATTATTGCTAGAGCATGTGTCAGGCGGGCAGAGAGAAGCAGAAGGGAAGATCAAAAAAACATCTGAGAAGGGAAAAGAGGGGGCCTCTGGGGAAGTCAGACCATTTGGAGTCAACCTCACAGGGTACAGATTTCAGCTGCACCACCTGCTTGTTGCATGACTTTGGACAAGTGACTCAACCTCATCAAGCCTCAGTCTCCTCCTCTGTAAACTGGGTATATTAATATTATCTATATCATTGGATTGTTGAGGAGTAAATAAGATATTTAATTTAATTTGAGAGAGATGGAGTATTGTATCATTTAGGACCAAATTTGGTTGTGACAAACTCAAAATAACAGTGGCTTAAACAAGAGGATGTTTATTTCTCTTTCACCTACAGGTCTGATGTAGGCAATCCAAGGCTGGTGCCAAGTATGCTCCTCAGGGACCCAGGCTCCTTCTAGCTCCTGGGTCTACAATAGTGGCCAAAGCTCCACCCATCATACCTACTGCCCAGGCAGCAGGATGAAGATGGGAGACAAAGAGGGCATCAAAGGACACATGCCCATGACCTTTAAGGAAGCCTCCCCAAAGAAACCACATGGCGCTTCCACTGATCTTATTAGTTAGAACTCAGTAACAGGGCCATATCTGGCTGCAAGGGATGCTGGGAAATGTAGTCTTCATTCTGGGAGGCCTTTTGCCCAGCTAAAAACTGGGGATTCTAATGCAACGGAAAAAAGAGAAATTGGATATTAGGAGATAAGTGGAGGTCCTGCCACAGAGGGCCCTAGAGAAAGGATAAGACAGGAAGAGGGACCCAGAGCCACCCTACACATCAGATTTTGTTTCTCTTTCTCCTCCCCACCCCTCTCCTCCATAGCCAGTCAGCTACCATGTCCTGTTGGCTCTACAACCTAAAATTCTCTGAAATCCACCTTCTCCCCTCAGTCTCTACGGAAACAGCCCTAGTTCAGATTTCATCCTCACTCACTTGGACCATTGCCGAGGCTCCTCACTGCCTCTTCCCAGCCTGTAGTCCCTCCTCTTTGCTAATGAGTTATTCATGACTGAGAGCCAATGGGGTTCCCATCGCCTATGGGATAAAATACAGCCCCCTGAGCTCAGGCTTCAACATCCTTCAGGATGGTGCCCAATTTCGTGTTGCTTCTGCTCATACATGCTTCCTGGCAGCCAAACAGGATATTTTGCTGTTAGCTGGATAAGCCACATTCTCTGTCTTTGAATTTGCTTTTTCCTCTTCTTTTTCTCTCTTTCCTGCTTGCAGGGCTCCTATTCACGTTCTAAAACCCACATCAAATGTCCCTTCTCTGTGAAAGTTCGAGAACTGTGCCACTTATTTGACTGTTTGCCTTCAAACCCATCCCTTGCTTTTCCTCTTTTCTTATCACTGGAGGAAGGAAAGGCTGTGTTTTCTAGGCTCCTGACAAGCTACCTTCTGGCTGAATTTGACCCAACTAGGCACCAGCAGGAGACTGGAGAATGGAAGGGAGAAATTGGGGGCATTTCTCGCCATTTTCTCTGCCTCAAGCAGCATCTCTCGTAGCAATTACATCTTCTGCCAGATAGTGGCCCTTCTGTGGTTCCAGAGTCTTCCATGGGGTCTAATTCTCTGCAGGGAAAATCTGATTTTGAAATCTCATAAAAACCATCTCCTCTCACTGTTCTTTCATTCCTGGGGGTTCTAGAGGCTTCCTGCCACTGATAATTTTTGGATGGTGCAAACCTGACCTCTCAACTCTTTCATCATCTGTGGAACTAATCCCCTGCATGAATTTGTACCATGTGAAACACCTAAGATGTTTTCTGTTTTCTTCACCAGACCCTAACTGATTCAAGTGCCTGGTCTAGCGCTTGGCCTAGAGCAGGCGATCAATAAATAGCTGGAGAATGAATACATGAATGGCACTGCCCCATCGCCTTTGACCATGGTCTTCCATGGCCATTGACTCTAACATGCTTGCACTTGTTTGTGGAATCATCTGTCCTGACTGTGCAACACAGCTGGTAGTTGGGGATGTAGAGATGAGAATCTAGGTATCCTGACTCCTGGAAACGTTCCTTCCACCTTCTGCAGCTGGGAGCTGGGAAGAAAAGGAGAGGAAAATAGAAGGGAGCTGGTGGAGGGTTCTCCACGAGCCTCTCTGCTTCTCTTATATTAAACACAGGGCTTTGCTTCTGGTTCAGGCAAGGATTTATGAGTGTGTTTAGGCAGTAACACGAGGGAACCTTTGGCGAGAAATGTTCCCTGTCACACTCTGACAGCCTGTGGAGGAAGACAGCTGAAAACATCAGAGAGATTTTCTCGAGCTGGTAGAGGCTCCCAGCCCAACCCCCTGCCACCCCTTTAAATGCACCTGGAACTGTATGGGAGAGAGGGGAGGGTCCTGTTTTTGCTTGCTTGTTTGTTTCGGGCAGGATGGTGCTTTGTCAGAGAGGGAGCACTGAGTGTTCTCCGATTTTAGTTTGGGCTTCACTAAAGGCAGAGCCAGGCAAGGAGATTTACACTGCAGTGGGAGAATTTGGATTAGACACTGGGAAGAACCGTCACCTCACCCTTGATGAGGTGTGAGTCGCTCAGCCGTGTCCAACTCTTGGCAACCCCATGGACTTCAGCCCGTCAGGCTCCTCTGTCCATGGGATTCTCCAGGCAAGAATCCTGGAGTGGGTTGCCATTCCCTTTTCCAGGGGATCTTCCCAACCCAGGGACTGAACCCAGGTCTCCTGCATTGCAGGCAGATTCTTTACTGTCTGAGCCATTAGGGAAGCTCTGTGAAGGCAGTTTCAGGAGCAAATCTCAACAATATTATCTCCCTCCAGTCTCCCTGCTGCCTCCACTCCAGCCCAGCTGGTCCTCGTTCTGTCCCTTGAAAGTGCCTTTACCCCTATTGTCTTCTCTGCCTTGCCTGCCCTTCCCCCCACCACTGGCTCCTTTAGACACCAGTGTCCCTGCTCAGGGGCCTCTCCATCTAAACGGCCCACCTACTAGATTATAAGCTTCCCAAAGGCAGGAATCCTTTCTATTGCTTTATCCACTTGTACCCGACACCCAAAATAGCACCTGGATCTTACAAGGCACTCGCTAATAATTCTATTTTATTATTTTTAATTTTGTCAAAGTATAGTTGATTTGTAATGGTGTGTTAATTTCAGGTGTACACCAAAGTGATTCTGTCATAAATATATTCATTCTTTTTCAGATTCTTTTCCCATATAGGTTATTACAGAATATTGAGTAGAGTTCCCGGTGCTATATAGCAGATCCTCGCTGATTATCTATTTTATACATAGTAGTGTGTGTATGTTAAATAATTTTTTGAATGTGGGAGTGAGTTAGTTAACACGCTTAGTTATGGTGGCCCAGAAGTGCCCCTGGGTAGGTTCAGCTGAGGTCAGTCTGGGAGATCTTGCTGGGAGAAGGGAAGCATGGGTGTAATACAGGACTTCTGATCGTAGGCTGATGCAAGGATTGAATGATGTAATGCCTGCGATGCGCTTAGCTCGGGGCCTAGAACATCATCGAGGGCTGGGTAAATGTTGGCCGCTGTTATGCTCAGACGTGCTCTGTGACGCTCCATGTGGGAGACGCTCCTGAGTGCTGGGGCTGGTGCCTGGCTTTCTGGGCTGAAGATGGGTGGGTACCAGGCCTGGGCTGGAGGTTGTCTGAGCTGGCCCTAGTGTGGAGGCTGCTGGTGTGGAGGTCAGGGACAGCATGCTCCCTGGGGCTGGGAAAGACTGCCTGCACTGTCTGTGAGCCTCTGAGGACCTTGTAGACAAGCACAGAATACAGCGGCCGAGAACGTGGACTCTGGAGCTGGCTTCCTGAGTTTGAATCCTGGCTCTACTGTTCGCTAGTTGGCAGGTTACCTAACTTCCCTAAACCTTGGTTTTCCCATCTATGAAGTTGGACTAGAGTGACGCCTGGCTCATAGGACCCACTCAGCTTCGTAAGGACTTAATAAGAACAAGTCAAGCACTTAGACACAGGCCTGGTATGAAGTGCTTCATGGCTGCTGGTCAATTACATCAATACCAACAGCAATGAATTTGTTGTTGATTCTCTGGGTGTTCTGGGCTGAATGTTGCCTTCTACCCCCTCCTCCCATAGAGCTCATTTGCTGAAGCCCCAACCTCCAGCAATTCAGAATGGGAACTTATTTGAAGATAAGGCATTTTCCTTGGTGGCTCAGATAGTAAAGAATCTACCTGCAATGCAGGAGACCTGGGTTCGATCCCTGTGTCAGGGAAGATCCCCTGGGGAAGGAAATGGCAATCCGCTCCAGTACTCTTGCCTGGAAAATCCCATGGACACAGGAGCCTGGTAGGTTACAGTCCATGGGGTCGCAAAGAGTCGGACATGACTGAGCGACTTCACTTCACTTTTAAAACAGTCCTCATAAAAAGAGATTGAACAGACAGAGATTCACCAGGGATGTGGGCACACAGGGGAAAGGCCAGGCCAGGACACAGAGAGAAGAGAGCCATCTACAACCAAGGAGAGGCCTCAGGAGAAACCAAAGTGGCCAACACCTTTATCTTGGACTTTCAGCCTCCAGGATTGTAAAAAGATAAACACATCTCTCTTACTGAAGCCACCCACATGTGGTATTTTGATAGGACAGCCTGAGCAAATTAATATGCCAGGTGAGGAAACTCAGGCACCCAGAGAACTGGGCTGAGTGTCCTCAGCCTCCAGGACATCCCAAGGGTGGGGACAACCACTGTGCAGGCCAGGCCTCCCTCTGTCTGCACCTTCCGGAGCCCAGCCACAGCTCCTGGGCCTCCGCTCTCTCTCCTGCGTGAGGGTCATCATCGATGTGGCCAGAGTTCCTTCACTTGGTCTGTCGGTGATCATTGAAGAAGGCTGAGGTCAGCCTTCTTGAGATCTGAGCCTGGTGATAAGAAAGCAAACAAGTAAGAGGGCTGTCTTCCTGGGCACCACCACAAACACAACCTCTCTACCATCGGTCGGTGAGCTGGGGGCCAAGCTCAGCTCTTTCCAAGGATGTTATCAGTTATTTTGCTTCAGTCACAAGGATGGCCTGAGGAGAATGAATGGGAGGGTGTGGCTGACTCTCTGCAAGCCTTCCCCACATCTAGACTGGGGAAATAGCTCAAAGCACCTGACCCTGTGGTGGGGCATCTGCAGCCGCCAAAGTGAGGGCTCCTCAGACTGAGAGGCTCTCAAAAAGCTAGTCTGGAGGGCCCATAGAAGCATCCTACTTTACACATGGGGGACTTGAGTCCCCAGGAAGGCCCCATTGATTCCAACATAGCAGGGATACTGTTTAGTTTCAGAAACAGGGACAAACTGGAGAGGGTTCAGAAGTGAAATTTAGGAAAAGGGTGCTTGAAACTATTGAGGAGGGCCTTCCCTGGCAATTCAGTGGCTAAGACTCTGTGCTCCCAGTACAGGGGGCCCAGGTTCAATCCCTGGTCAGGGAACTAGATCCCACATGTAAGATCTTGCGTGCTGCAACTAAGACCCAGGACAGTCAAATACATAAACAAATACATATTTTTAAAAAGAGACACCATCCCAGGAAATCAAGTGAAGAAATAAGTAGTTCAGCTTGGAGAAGGTCAGGCTATTCAGAAGGATTCCTGGGGCCCAGAGGATGCACACGGGGGCTCTTAGGAAGGAGCCGACAGAACAGCAGAATGGTTCACAGAATGTAAGGAAGTCTCTTCCACAAAATAATCATAAACTTGGATTTCATTGGGCTGTCTTCAACCTCTTCCATCCACCTCACCTTCCCCTCCCAACTCTGCCTCACCCTTGAAGTCTTACATTCCCCCTTTTCAGTCAGAGCCAATCGCAGAGAAGCAGGCAAGAATGGACCTGCCTGATTGGAGCAGGGAGTGCCTCAGGGTGGGGCCAAGTGCTTGACTGACAGGAAGAGCAATCTGCTTTGGCCGGAGCGGTGGCTGCAGGGACAGGCGAGACGCTTACTGTGGGGCAGCGTGGGTGGGCAGAGGCTCCAGAGCAGCTGGTCAGCTGGGGGCCTTTGGCAGTGGCGGCCGCTCTGCTCAGCTGGTGAAGTGATGTTCTCCTCTGATTGAGCTAATTATGCTGATTGAATTTCCTCCTCTCTTCAGGGCCTCCTCCTGCCTCCTCCTCTCTCCTGTCTCTCCCCTCCCCTCTCCCTTTAGAGAGAAAGGGAAAGGTTTCCTTAATGTGACTGGTAATTGTTATGCACACAGTGTCAGATGTTAATGCAGGCCGTGATTGACAGCTAATCAGCCCATCAGCTGTACAAAAAGAGTGAATAACTCGGTAATTTGATTTCCCCTGATTCCCCTGCGTGGGATGGCAGGAAAGTCTAAATTAGCAATCAGGGAGCCGTTGGCAGATCCTAGAGGGTGGTGGTTGGGATCGAGGGGCTGCGGGTGCAGCTGCAGGTATCCAGGGTGGGGGAGCCCCCTCTGACCTCAACTTGGGTGGTTGGAGGAGGGGCTTTGTGAGCTGCACAGACTGTGAAGAGACGCTGGCATCTCTTAAAGCTCATTAAATCCCCATCCTGAGGGCCACCCCTCCCTTGCTGGAGGTCCGGTTGAGAAGGCTTGTACTGGTCTCTGGCCTCTGCTGAGGCCTGGGCTGGGGGTGCGTTCATCCTGTTATCTAGGCGACTACCATGAGGTGGTTGGGATAAGGCAGGCAGGTGCCCCCACCCCTATCCTTTGGAGCTGGTTGCCAGGGTTTCCACTGTGTGACCCAAATTCTTCCAATTCAGAGAAATAGTTGTCCCCCGACTCAGCTTCTGGAAGATTCTATTCAGTTAGAACGGAGCACAAGAGAAGCACATGTGGGTTATTTGGTCCCCAGTGAAGCCATCTCCAGTCCTCCTGGGCAGGCAGTAGTAGCTAATCACAGTTAGCATCCGCTGGGGACCCGCTGTGGCCCAGGAACTGTGCCAAGGGTTTTGTCTGCGTCTGTTGAATAGAGGAAGAAAAATGGAATACCTGTTCCAAGTCCTATGGTGAGAAAGTTGTGGATTCGAACCCAGGGTAGAGCCAGCTTCTTGGCTGTGGCAGCAGAGGTGGGCTGAGCAGTGGTTTCCAACTTGGTCCAGCCTTGGGCGGCCATGTCCTGGCTAAAAGACCTCCCATCTTTCCCCATGAGGCCCTAGTCCTGGAAACCCCCAGCTAGAGAAATGGCTGTGAGTGTCCGTAGTCATATAGACATGTGTGTTAATGTCTGTCCTTTTATAGATGGGGGAACTGGGGCCCAAGGAGGAAAGGGACCTGCCTGAGGCTGCTTGAAGAGCTACTGATCCATCTGGAGCAGGAGCCCAGCCCCCTTGCCCCAGCCTAACAGTGCTCAACCCTGACCTCCTTCTTTGTCTTGTCTCTCCTTCTGTTCCTAGTTGCCCCCTCCAACCCACCCCCATCCCCGGGGTCTGGGGAAGAGACATGACGCAGGAGTCACAATCTGGGTCCTCAAGGGAGCTTGGGAGCCTGGATTTGCAGGGGAACACCAGCCAGATGGAGCAAGAGTTGAGAAGGAAAGCTGGGAAATGGTCTGGGAAGGGGCTGTGGTCAGAGCTGAGTTAGGAGGAGGTGAAGGCCAGTAGAGGCGGAAATCTGGAGAAGCTGTGTCCCTGGGAAGAGTTGCGGGACCGATTTTGTTCCAGCGGATGTGCTGATGAGTGAGGGTAATTACCCCTCATTGTGCAGAGGACGAAACTGAGGCTCCGAAAGGACTGAAGATGTTCAAGGTCACACACTGAGGAAGAGGAAAGTCCAGATTCTGCTTTGTGTTGAAATTCCCCCTTCTTGCCCTGAAAGACACAGCGGAGGCCAGGTTAGAGGAGCAGGAGGTGGGGGGTGGAGCAGCCACAGTTGGGAGCCCGAGCTTTGAGGAGAGGCACCAGGGCTGTGGAGTGGAGCTCGCTGAGCAGAGGAACTCAAATATTTACCTGTCTCTCAGTCAACAAGTGTTTATTGGGAAAGTGCTGTGTATAAGGCTTTGAGCTACCCCAGTGAGCCAAGCAGATGGCTGGCCCAGTTTCATGGAGTTTACTGCCCAGCATGTGTGTGTGTATGTGTGTGTGTGTGAGTATACACGTATATGCGTGCAGGTACATGTGCATGGTGGGAGGAGGTGGGCGATATTAATCATAATACTGGCAGGAATGATTGTAGCCCACGCTGATGGAGCCCTTATTACCTCAATTATTCCTTCCTACAGCCCTTTGGTGGTGCTCCTATTCTCCCCATTTCACAGACAGGAAAATAGAGGCATCTTGAGGTTAAGTGACTGGCCCTAGACCACACAGCTAAGAAAGAGTGGAATTGGTTTCTGAACTTGGGCTGCTTGGTTACAAGGTGAGCATTGTTACTAATCACACAAATAAATATATACTAGCGAATTATGATGTGTGTGGTGGAGGAAGAAAACAGGTTCTGCTGGGGGATGCTGGGAGGACTGTGTGCATGCCTGGAGCACTGGAGACTTTGCAAAGCACTTGCTGTTCATCGTGTCATTTCATCCCCTACATGGGCCTGGAAAACTGGCTTAGGACCCCCTCTGCCACATGGGGCAATGCAGCTCAGAGAAGTCATCATGTGCCCATGTTTGTGCAGTTAGTGAGGCCTGGAGCTGACGTCCTGAGTGCCCCTCTCCCACCCATGAGGGGGCCCCAGGGGCTGGCTTCTGGGCTGTCTAGGCCACTCAGCCCCGTACTCACCCTCAGTCTTCTCAGAGGTCTGTGGGCTGCCAACCCGTGTCTCTGGTGATGTTTCCATGGTCTGACTTCTCTGGGCTGTGAGTGTCCGCCTGGAACACCCGAAGGGAAGGCTGACAGGGCCTCAGCTTGGGGAGGCCGTTAGCTTCTGCTCCTGAACTTGCTCATCCACTTCCTGTCCTTTTCATGAGCTGCTGCCCTCAGACTCTACCCAAGGCACCGACCAGAGCACTGGGGCTCCTGACTTGTGTCTCCGTGGGGACCCCTGTTCCCCCAGGGAAACTGAGGCTCTGGAATCCTGGACCCAGGAGCCCCACCTCCTGACCCTAGCTTAGCTCCCACTGGTCACAGGGCTGAGCCCTGGAAATGTTCCCACGCCCAGACACTCACTCAGGACACGGCTTCTCTCTGCCCCTACCTGTTCACACACGACCCACACACAAACACACGAGCACAGAAGAAGTCCCAGCTCACAGATGTGCACAGTCACACACAAGCAAACACATTCACGCCCAGCAGATTTATCAAGCACTCACACATACACACAGCTCACACTCATACTCGCAGAGCATGACTAGATGAGCTGGGAGCCAGGCACCCCGGAATTCTGTCTATTAAGTCTTTGTGACCTTGAGCCAGGTTGCCTTTTATTTTCAAGCCTTTTCTGGTAACTCCCCCCATCTCCCCACCCCAGAAGTGATCACCGCCCCCCGCTGTGCACGGCCCGCATCTCAGCACTTAGAGTTTGCTGCTTCCCCTGCAGACTGGATCACACCCTCCTGGGGGGCCACCTGGGCCTGATTGCAGGGCTGGGCGGGCTCTTAACCCTCTAAATAGGTGCCTGAGCACTCTCCTTTCCACAGGCCTTCTCCTCCTCCCAGGCTCTAACCCAGTGACTCTCACCAAGGATCTTGTTAAAATATAGATTCTGATTTTTGTAGCTCTGGGGGCTGAGATTCTCCATTTCTAACAAGCTCCCAGGTGATAGGAAGCTACTGGCTTGTGGACATACTCTGAGTTCCAACACTCACTTCTTAGACCCACCCCACCATCACCTCTGCCACTGACCACAAACAAAACTGGCTCGAACTCTGCTAAGGACAGGGATGTTCCTACCTGAGGGGGTGAGGTTCCTTTACCATACAAATCCTGAGACTCAAATACTCTTTTCTCCACCAGGTTGAGTTCCATCTCCAGGTAGCCTTGAGGGATTGCAAACAAAGGTCAAGGCCTTCTGGGCTTATGTCCCCCTGGCTGCATGACCTGGGGCTGTCTTCAGTGAGCCTGGGGCTGTCTCCTGTGACTATTCAAAAGTTGGTAAGTTCCCCCTAAAAGGCATTGAGCACTGCGTGCAACATTACAGGGAAGTCTGGCCTGAGCAGGTGCAGGGAGGCAATGACCTCCCTTAATCTACACATTATACTTCTATGTTGTTGCTTGGTTGTTCAGTCATGTCCAACTCTGCAAGCCCTTAGACTGTAGCCCACCAGGCTCCAATTCCATGGAATGTCCCAGGCAAGAATACTGGGTTGTCACTTCCTTGTCCAGGGGATCTTCCTGATCCAGGGCTCACACCTGCATCTCCTGCATTGCAAGTGGACTTTAGTGACCGTAATTGTAGAGTTAGGTTTCCAAAGAAAGCAAGGTTTTGCTGTTGACGTTTAGTTGCTCAGTCATGTCCGACTCTGCGACCATGGACTATAGCCCATCAGACTCCAGTGTCCATGGAATTTCCAGGCAAGAATACAGGAGTCAGTTCAGTTCAGTCACTCAGTCCTGTTCAACTCTTTGCAACCTCATGGACTGTAACACACCAGGCTTCCTGCCTATCACCAACTCCCGGAGCTTGCTCAAACTCAATTCCATCGAGTTGGTGATGCCATCCAACCATCTCATCCTCTGTCATCCCCTTCTACTCCTGCCTTCAATCTTTCCCAGCATCAGGGTCTTTTCCAATGAGTCAGGTGGCCAAAGTATTGGAGCTTCAGCTTCAGCATCAGTCCTTCCAATAAATATTCAGGAATGATTTCCTTTAGGATTAACTGGTTTGATCTCCTTGCAGTCCAAGGGACTCTCAAGAGTCTTCTCCAACACGACAGTTCAAAAGCATCAGTTCTTCTGTGCTCAGCTTTCTTTATGGTTCAACTCTCGCACCCAGATACAACTACTGAAAAAAACTATAGCTTTGACTATATGGACCTTTGTCAGTAATGTCTCTGCTTTTTAATATTCTGTCTAGGTTTGTCAGCATATTAATATGGGAGCATATTTGTCAGAATAATATGGGAGTGGCTTGCCATTTTCTTAGGATATATCTTAGGCTATATCCTGAGATGAATTAAATTTCTTCAGCCATCACCTCACTCTGCTGGCTCATATTTTCCTCGTGGGCATCTACCAACTCGAGAGCTTTGCCTTCTTCTTATGTACCAGCCCTTGTTGTTGTTTAGTCTCTCTCAGTCATGTCCAACTCTTAGTGACCCCATGGACTATAGCCTGCCAGGCTCCTCTGTCCATGGGGTTTCCCAGGCAAGAATAGTGGAATGGGTTGCCATTTCCTTCTCCATGTAAGAGCCCTAATAGGTGGCAATTTTGTTCCACAACAGTCCCAAGGAACATGCTCAGTGAGCAGGGCCCCCTCCTCCTTCCCTGCTGCCCACGCATGCACTCAGAGATCTCTGCAGTTTCCCTGTTGGCTGGCCCCTCAGTGCATTCCCTTTAGCACACGTGGCGCTCCTTCGGCAGTTTCGTCTTCCCTGTTCCCTGCTGCCCATTGCAATTCAGGAAATACAAACCCTGCTCGCTTTTCTTTTTTTTTGGTCTCTCTTGGACTTTGGGAACCAGCTGCAGCAGGAGAAGTTCTAGATTAGGGGAAACTGATACAAATGCTTAACCTGTCTTTTCTTGAGGAGTCACTTTAGTGGCCGGGCTTTGAAGACCTTCATGTGCCATGCAGCGGGCAAGGCTCTGTTTGCCTGTGTCATTTGCCTGAACTCAAAAGTCCTCCAGAGAAAGGGCAGGTGGAGATGGAGGCTTTTGGAGCACTTTGCGCATTCATTCTTCACTTCTGCATTCACTCAGTAGATCTGTATTAAGTAACCATCCCAGCCAGGCACTGCTGTGGTCCTGGAGAAACAGGAGAGAATAAGATAGAAGAGGTCCCTGTTTTCATGGGCCAGTGACATCCAACTAGGGTGACAGACAAGATAACCAAATAAAGATAGAGGAGGGGAAAAAAAAGATAGAGGAGAAGAAGCCGCTTTAGTCAAAGATAGTATAAGGCATACTGGTTAAGGACCCAGGCTCTGAAACTAGAATATCTGGGTTCAAACCCTAATCTGGCCCGGGGCAATTTAACAGTCTTGGGTGGTGGTAGTGGGAAAGAACCTGCCTGGCAACAAGAAGCATAAGAGACATGGGTTCTATCCTTGGGTTCTTTGGGAAGATCTCCTAAAGGAGGGCATGGCAACGCACTCCAGTATTTTTGCCTGGAGAATCCCATGGACAGAGAAGCCTGGCGGGCTACAGTCCATGGGGTTGCAGAGTCGGACATGACTGAAGTGACTAAGCATGAACACATGCAAGTTAACGGTCCATGCTTCAGTTTTCTTATTCCCTGGGTTGTTATAAAGTACCTGGAGTAGTGTTGGCCCACTGTAATTCTTCTTATTACCTGGGGCGGTCTAAAAAGGCTTCTTTGAAGAGGTGCTATTTAAGGTTAAGTAGGAGCCAACCATGCACAGATCAGGAGAAAGGAGAACAGCAGATGCAAAGGTTCTGAGGCAAGACAAAGCTTGGTTTGTTTTGGGGAACTGAAAGAAAGTCGGTGTGGCTGGAGAGGGTGAGTGGAGGGAGAGAAGATCAGATTCGGGTTGAGGGGGCAGGCAGTCAAGTGGTCTGGCTGGGAAGTCACTGTCAGTCATTTGGAGTATAAGCTAAGGTTGCTTTTTCAGCCTTGTGTGTGCTGGTGCAGGGGTGGCTTGCAGGGAGCCAGGAGGAGGGGAGAGCTGAGGACTAGACTCTCAGTCCTAGGCGGGCTCTGAGCTAAACCCATCCACCCAGCTTGGAACTCTTGCCAATAACGGTGTTTGGAGAAGACCTCCCCACTGTTCCTGAATCTTAATCCACCAGGGCCCTGAAGAGAGAAGCAAAGATGCCTGGAGGGGAGCTTTTAAGGGATGTTATTTTGCATCCTAATTGCCTGCTAAAAGGCCTGTGGGCAGGGCCAGCTGCAAAGCATTAGCCACCACCAACTCGGGTGATGCAGGCCACAGAGTCTTAAAATATTTATTTTTTGGTGCATTTGGAATTCAGCATCTGCGAGGGAGCCACCGCCAGGAAGAGAGAAGCAGAAGCAGAAACCTGTTGGCAACAGCAACCTGGCGAACAATGCAGGATTGGGCTGGTCCTGTCTCCTGGGCTGGGAGCTGGAGCAGCGCTCTGCGCTGGCTGCTAGTAGCTTGTGCTTGGCTGCCTGGCCCTCCCAGGCACCTCTGGGAGATTAGATCATGGCTTCCTCCGTTACAAATTGATTTTCTGCCTTATAGTTTGGGCCGGTAGTTTGCAGTCCATCTCACATTCCTTTTGGGTCCATTTGAGGGGGAAAAAAATCTAACTTTGAGTTCTGGACATGAGTTTAGTGGGCATATTCTGTGTGGAGCTGCAGTGACGTACAGATCTGATTCTCCCCAGGAACGTCAGCAGCGTGGTTAGAGGAGGGCGGAGCTGCAATTCACTCTTGCCACAGGCCAGCACTGTCACCTTGGCCAAGGCACTGTACCTCTGCCTTTTGTCTAAAGAGCGGGATGGAAGCTCCCACCTCACAAGCCTGTCTCGAAGCTTATATGAGGTTATTCATGCAATGCATCTGGGGCGGTGCCTAGGCCATCTGAGATCTTCATGAAACATGGTATTAATATTATTAGTGCATTTTCTAGGGCATGAGCCCTGCTCAGGGGCGCCCCCCTTATATATGGCCCATGGGGAAGCTGGCCATGGACTCCTGGGCACCTGGACACAGGGGAAGGCTCAGGCTAGGGACAAGACTCAGGGAAGTGAGGTTGAGTGGGGGAACATGCATCACCCCACCCCTCTTTCATAGGCATGACTGCTCAGGAGATGGGGTTGGGAGGGGATCTTAAATGTTCAATGACTCAGATCCATCTCTTTTATCCTGGAGCGTCTGCCGAGGCAGGGAGCAGAGCTAGATTACCATGAAGTGCTCCTAATTTGCAGAGAGAGATAAGGAGCTCATCAGGACTGAAGGAGGGGGTGCTGCTCTTCCCCTGCAGCTGCTGTGAGCTGGTCCTAGGTGAGCCAGCCGCTCTGGGCTGGGGGTGGGGTGCCTGAGCTCGCTCTGCCTCAGCGGCCCATCACTGGGTGATCTCAGTCCTGGTCTTCACGGCAGGATGTGGCAGGGGAGGGCCGGATACTCCTAGGCAGAGGTGCTTGGGAGAGAGGTATGGACACAGAGAAGCCTGAACTCATATTTCTGAAAATTGGATCTATTATGAGCTTTGTGAATGCCTGTCCTGCCCAAGGGATACATGGCTGTAAGTTGGAGGCTGCGCTGCCTTTGATCTATCCCTCTTCTTTAGTCATCCCACCCAGACCCCTCAGGGGCAGGGGAGGGTGATCCAGTCTCCTTTAATTACTGGGGCTTGTTCAGTCTGGCACCTGGACTCCTGGTGCCCAAAGGTCACAGGGCTGATCTGGAGAAGGAATTCCTAAGGAAGCACCAGGAGGGGCTGGTGCCATCCTAGCTTCAGGAGGCCTGTAGGGACAGGCTTCTGCCCAAGGTCCACTTTCCTGACCAAGTAGACACTGGCCTTGGGAGGTGGACAGGCCCTGACAGGGAGGGACAGGATGCTGAAATTTTTTAGGCTCAGAAGGAGGTCAGGTGGGCAATAGAAAGGTCTAGCGGTGGGGGGTAGGGGGTTGGGGGTTGGGGGGAGGACTTCCCTGGTGTCCAGTGGTTAAGAATCTACCTTGCAATGCAGGGTATGTGGGTTTGATTCCTGGCTGGGGAACTAAGATCCCACATGCTGCAGGGCAACTAAGCCTCCCTGCCACAACTACTGAGTCCATGCACTCTAGAGCCCATGCACACTGGAGCCTTCATATACTGCAACGAAGATCCCGAGTGGTGCAACTAAGAAGACGTTGTCCTTCACATAGCAGTCCTGAGAAGTGGGAACCATCATGCCCATTCTACAGATGAGGAAGCTGAGGCCAGAGAGGGCAACCCCAGGAGGAGGGAGCCAGGATGGGGATGCTGCTCTTCAGGCATGGAGGCCTGTTGTTCTTCTCAAAAGCCAGGCTGGGCTAGGACAGGACAGAATCCAGCGACTATCCCTAGTTCTCATTGGCCTGACACCAAGGGAGATCACCGACTGCATCTTCATGTCATCAAATCCTGTCTGTATCCCTGGGCTTACATCATATTTCTCCTCTCCCAGGAAGTTCTCCACCTCTCACTGGTGAGCTGTGCTTCCCTGAACGCCCTCTCCTTGTTTGCAGGGAAGGTAGCACCCAACCCCAGGGAGACAGACAGTCACAAAGACCCCAGTGGCACCGTCTCTGTCTCCTAGACTTTAGGCAGGGTGGGACTACAATGTTTGAGGTTTACAGATTTCTCAGATATAGCAGTAGATTTATACATTTTTTATCTGGCGGGAAGAACTGTGAAGTTTACATCATTGCAAAATAAACTGAACTGTGACTTCTCTTTCACGATTGATGTGGGTCCTTTGTGTACTTTTGACAGTTCTTGCATGTCATTGGCAGTTACAAGATTTTCATCCCCTCTCTGGGGGATGGTTTCATGCAGCACCTTCCCTCTCTGAATGCTCTGCTTGTATTAAAGATGAGGAAATCATCATTCGGGGGGGGGGGGTGATTGGCCCAAGATCACAGCATGGTAGATCCAAAATTTGAAGCCAGTTATCTGGTCTCAAGCCTACGCATGGTCTTTATATTATACTTACTCATTCATTTATTCAAGAAATAGTCCTTAGTTCCTGCTATGTGCCAGATTCTGTGCCAGGTACTAAGAACAGAGTGACGAGCAAGGTTTTATTCCAGCCTTAAATCCTTTTAGTGTTTGCCTTCTCCTCTGACTCCTACTGGATTCCAACTTTCCCTGGTGGAGCCCTCACTTTCTCAACATCTCTCCTTCCCTGTGTCTACACCAGTTTGAATTTGAAGTGTGACTAGTTAAGGAGAGGTTCTCTCAGCGACTGGTTTGGGTGGAAATGCAGCAGGAACTGGCGTTAACGTCCATGGAGAACGGAACCTAACCAGATACAGAAGTTGGATGAAAAGTGATTAGAAGGCCTGGTGGAAAATAAAGAATGAGGTCTACACAGTAAAGAAGCTGATTGGTTTTTCTCACTCTGTTTTCCTTTTTTGGCTGCACGTCGTGTGGAATCTTAGTTCCCTGATCACAGATTGAACCCATGGCCCACTGCAGTGGAAGCATGGAGTCCCAGCCCCTGGACCACCAGGGAATCCCCAAAGCTGGTCGGCTTTTAACAGCAGGTCCTTTCCACCCCTTGCCAGCCCCAGACTTCTCCCTTGTCCCCTCCATGGCCCTCGAAGAGTTAAACCCAAGCCACTGCCTTTCTGCCTAGTGAGCCAGGTGATGGGATTGAAGTTAATGGTAATTTGAACAAGTCTGGTCAACTAGAAATACATAAAGAGATTGAAACATGAAAATGTCCTAGAAATTTACACAATTGATATATTGTAGCTCAGTCAGCTGTTAACTCCTTTGTATGAAAAGTGGCTGAAATAATTGGTAACCAACCTCACATTTGTTTACTGAACCTTTCCAAAGAAGGACATGGAGGAGTCAGCTGTGTGGCAGGAATACCCCACACGGCCCCAGCATGGCCCTCAGACCAATCCCCTACCAGGCACGAATCACTGCTTGGTGGGTCACTTATGTGCTGGGCCATCTTCTGGGCACTGGGGACGCGATGGTCAACCAGAGGGAGAGAGCCTTGCCCTCCTGGAGCCTGCTTGCTATTGGGAGAGACTGATGATGGATACATGAGTATTTGGGTGATAAAGTCAGGAGGTGAGGATCACTAGGGAGAAAAGAGGGCAGGGAGTGGGTGAGGGGGAGGCTAGGAGAGCTTCTGGACAGTTCCCTTGGGATTTTAATTCTTCAAATATTCCAAGTGTAGGCCTCACCTGGCTCTCTGCTCTATAGCTCCCATTCTATTATATTTGCTAGCTGCATATTTTTTGAAAACTGACTTGACCTCTCTGAGCTTCAGCTTTCTCATCTGTCAAATGGGAATAAGACCTGTCACAGGGTTATCTGGGATAAAATGTGTTAAAGCTCACTGTTCACTGGAAAGCATTCAATGTAAATATGTGAACTGTTAGGACTGGAACTGTGGTGCAAGGTCATTCATTCATTCGTTTATCTATTCTTTCCTTTGCCAAATATTTATCATGCTATTCCTATATGCATTGAAGGGCATTCCACTCCTGATCTGTTATTCTGCCCCAAGCATAGAAAGACTTTGGCCTAGTTGTGATTGGGCTGGAATATTTAAATAAGACTTCACCAGAGGCTTGGGGATGAGAGCAGGGAGATGAACATGGTGTAATTCGTAGGTTGTGTGTAAATGAGTATGTGTGTATGTCTGTGTCTATGTGCATATTTGTGTGTGTGTGTGAGAATATGAGTGTGTGTAGGTGTTTGGGAATCATGCTTCATTGCAGGGGGCATGGAGACTTTGCCCTATTTGGCGTCAGTAATGTTTCCAAACCTCTTAGACCCACCCCCTATCACCCTGCAGGGCACAGCACAACCCAGAGGGTGCCGTTCCCATTCAGCAGATGACATGGAGGCTTCTCAGTGTCTCTGGCTTAGCGAGACCAGCACCACACAGCCCAAGTTCCTAGGCCAGCCTCCACATCACACAGCATCTTGTATACCCCATTTCAACTTCTTGGAGCTCTGAAGACTCTCAGATTCTGTCTCATCCGCTCTAGGGGTGGACGAGGACCTGGCCTGGCGGGAGTTGGTGTGCTCCCCACACCACTCCAGCATTGCTGCCTGGTGCTCCTGGCTTCAGTCCTGGGCACATACACACAGTCCACCACAGGCCAGTATGGGCCCTCAACCTGGGGCCATGGAAAGAGCTTTGTAGCCAGACCCTGGCTGAGACCAAGCTCACTGAGCCTCAGTTTTCACGTCTGTAATATGCTCCTAACTTCCTATGATTGCAGGGCCATTGTTAGAGTAAAGGATGATAGACCTGGAGCCCCTGCATGGGCCCTGGCCTCTAGTAGGTGTTTGCTGCTGCTGCTAAGTCGCTTCAGTCATGTCTGACTCTGTGCAACCCCATAGATGGCAGCCCACCAGGCTCCTCCATCCCTGGGATTCTCCAGGCAAGAATACTGGAGTGGGTTGCCATTTCCTTCTCCAATGCATGCATACATGCATGCATGCTAAGTCGCTTCAGCCATGTCTGACCCTGTGCGACCGCATGGACAGCAGCCCACTAGACTCCTCTGTCCACGGGATTCTCCAGGCGAGAGTACTGGAGTGGGGTGCCATTTCCATCTCCACTAGTAGGTGTTTAGGGAACACTTATTCCCTTTATCCCCCAATGCTGCCACTATTCCTGGTAAGAGGGGCTTGTGTTTCTCACAATTCTTCCAGGACAGAAACCCAGTCCTGAACTTTTGTCCAGGAGAGTGGAACCCTGGGTTTTCTGCTCCGTTCCTGCCAGATTCCTCCTTCCTTGTGGCAAGACCATATCCCCTTCCTGGGCACCTGGCAACTGCCTGGAGACCTGAATGTATTCCTGCTCAGCCTTTGTCAGTAATGCTCTGATCCTTCCATCCAGCTCTAAGTATTGCTTCTGTCCAGAGACACCTGTTGCACTGCCTCCAGCCTCCACTGGGCTCTGAGGAGGTGGGAATCCTGGTGACGTGGCTGCCTGCTCCGTATTCTCCTTTGTGAAGGTTCAGGAAACAAGTGTGAGATTGATTGCAAACTATTTCCACCTCTGTGTGGCTCTCTATGATGGTCCTGCCTGCTTGATGCTGTGCTTCAGTTGCTAGCATCTTCTACCCAACCCGTTCCCTGCAGCTCACTCCATCCATGTTCTCTATTGGTTCACCCACCGTGGGATTCCCATGTATTAGGACAAAACCTTCCACCCACTCATGTGTGTTCTCTTCTCTGGAGTTGCACATCATGAGTGCCATCCCTCCTACCTGTGGCACTCTTTAGAGTAGTGGTTCTCCACCTTGAGTCCACATTAGGAGCACATGAGGAACTTGAAAAAAATATTAGTGCCTAGGTCCATCTCAGATCAATTGGAACAGAATCTCTGGGGGAGAGGTCTGGGTATTAGTGTTGTCTAAATTTCCTCCAGATGATTCTAAGAAACAGCCAGGGCTGAGATCCATTGCTTTAGAAGATGAATGATTGCTAGCTTTACTTTCCCCCATCCTCATCTCCTAGGAGCTACTTACAACTTTCATAGGATTCCTTTTTGACCTTTCATCATTCTAGTCACTGTTCACATTATAGGTGACTGCCTAGGTCAAGACTAAAACCTCCTTTGCTCATAATATTATACCTCTATTAATATGACCCCAAATCAAATGAGCTCTTTCTGTCTATATACCATTCCATGACTTATTTAAGTTCACTTAGCCTCTTCCCTTCAATAGCTCCTCTATTTTTCTACTGTTTCCATCAACATAACAATGCCTCTTCAAATAGAATGAAAAGTTAATTCGACAAACACATGCAATCAACTCCAGGAAAACCTTCCTGGACTTGGTGCAACTTTCTGCAGGGTTCAGAGTGATTACTGGAGCTCCTTTTGTTTCAACAGGTCTATCCCAAGGTTAGCTCCATTCATCGCCCCTGATTTGGAATGCACATAACAGGTTTCTAACTCCCATACATTCAATACCTGCTCTTCTTAAACTTAAATAACAGATTCCATTAAAAGAGCATTAGCAAGGCACTCCTGTAATTAATCTTCTCCAAAGAACTAATAGTTCAGAAGGCACGCAGTGGAGCAAGGGCATCATACATCACTAAGCTCATTTATCCTAATTGATTTATCTAAGAACTGCTGGGGCAGCTGGCCTTGTGCCCGCTGACCCATGGTGGGGGCCCCGTGGGTGCTTGGAGTTGGGGAAAGGATAGTGTGGCTGGAGCTGGCTTCATCCTGATCACAAGGCAACAAACAACATAATGGGCCAACCTCAGAGGCGGGCCAGCTCAGGGAAGCTTTTAGAGGCTCTCAGCAGCCCTTGTAGTGCACCCAGATTACACACAGAGCTATTTCACATCATTAACCCCCCCTGCTTTGTTCTGGGTGCTGCACGCTCTCTCTGCATCAGGCTGGGCTTCAAAGTAACTACTTTGCCAAAGCAGGTATAACTATGGTGGCAGGATGACCCTGGAGCACAGGGACGCATTTGCTAGCTGTTTGTTTGTTTGCTTGCTGGCCTCCCAGACCTGGAGCTGGGGATGATGCGCTGAGGACCTGCATCTTCTCAGCCTGCCTGCTTAGGTTCCTACTGCCATTGGCACCAGGGGCTGAGGAGTTGGCAACCCTGGGCTCCAAGACTCATCAGAGGTCACTCTGGTGATAATCTCCCTGCCCTCTCCACCCCCAGCCCCAAACCACTCCTTCCTCAGGCTAGTCAACAATATGTGGGCAACTGGGAATGGTCCTCTAGTGCAGGAAAAGCTTGGGTTATGCATGGTCCCGCCTCTATTTTCCCTAAGAAGCAGGAAACGAGGCACCAACAAGGGAGAGCAGAGTCCAAGGGGACAGGCTACTGTGGCAGGTGATGCCCTCTCTGACCTCCAGGAGCTCTTCTGCTAGGTGCTTTGTGCCACGACTGACCCTTCCCCAGGCTCATCTGCTTTTCTCTTGTAACCTCCCATCTGGAGCCCTTCCTGATGCCCAGCCCGTAGTGCTGAATCTCCCTCCGAATTCCCTCTGCCTCCCCTGCTCCAGCCCATCCTGATCTCTATTTCCCCAGTCTCTGTCCTTCCCAGCTTCTCGTTTCACAGATGCACAAGCTGGGTAGGCCCCTGGACTGGCGTGCTTGCTGCCAGCCTCTGTTATTGCCTGGGTTTATGTTTGCCTTCTGCAATGTTTTCCTGCTTATGTCTCCGAGGTCCTAGTTGGAAATAGAGTCCTGCCCTGCAAACCAGCCCATCTGTCTGGAGCACTAATGTGCCCAATCCCCATCTAGCTTTTGCCAGCTCTGTCCTCTCCTTGGGGCTGAATCCTGTTCTCTGTATCCCTGGCCAAACCTGACAGACCACAAGAAATCGTGCTGCTGCTATCCTCTGCTCCATGTGCCGTTTTTGTACCCTACCCACTAGACCGACAGATCCTTGTGTGGTGAACCAAGGTCACTCCTCCTGGAACCTGGAAATTCTGGCTCCTGTTTCCCCGCCCTGCCCTCCTTTCCCCTGTTAAAGTCCTAACTTGCAGCAAGCCTGCATAATGTGGGATGTCTACAGACTCAGTGGCTCATTCCTTCCTTCCTTTGAGCTTCAGTTTCTTTATCTGTGAGATGAGAAGGTTGGAAATAATGATTCCCAGGGGTTCTTTTACATTTGAAACAAAATGGAAAGCAAGAGACCCTGAAGACAAGAGGGATTAATACGGTGGTCAAATCAAGCTGGGTCTACTCTCCTCTTTGCCTGGGGCCGCCACATCACACAGGACTTGGCAGTGGATTTACAGAAGACTCTCAGCACAAGGGCCCTGGGCTCTCACCTTTGGAAAATGGTGCAATTTAATGGTAATGCAATTACAGATGTGCTGAGATTGAAACAGCCCATCTTATCTCAAACTCATCTTCCCCACCAAGTATCAGGGCAGGTGCTGATTCCTAATAGCTGCTGAAATAAATTCACCAGGCAGCTGGGGGCTCCTAGAGAGGAGATCTGTGTGCAGAGAAAGGGAGGTTGAGAAGAGGGGAGAGAAACGGAGACAGGGAGGAAGGGAGCAGGTGAGAGAAAGGGAAGGAGAGAGCGGAACAGAATGACACATGGAGAAATGGGGAAAGATAGAAGGAGGGTTAGAGGGGGGGGATGGCTAGGAAAGAGAGTAGAGGGAGGCAAAGAGAAAGAGAAAGTGACAAAGCAGGAAGAGGAGGGAGCTAGTTACAAGGAGGGAGGGAAATAGAGAGGAAAGAAAATGGTGAGAGAGGAAAAAGAGAGGAGAAAAGAGGAAGTGTGATGGAGAGAGACACAGAGATGGAGGGACTGACAGAGATAATGAAGAAGATATCTGGGGGGAGAGGGCGAGAGAGAGAGGAGGGAGTGGAAAAGAGATTGAGAGGGTGTCAAGAAGTGGGTAGGTGAGAGAAAAGGACCAGTGTAGGGGTGGAGATGATGAGGAGATAGAAAGAGATACTGAGGTGAGGGGCCGTGAGTAGAAGGAATAAAGATGGGTCTGTACTTCTGAAATACTGGGCTTCCCAGACTCACCGGAGGCTCTGTGCCATGCTGAGGAGGTATCCAAACAGAAAAGAAAAAAAAAAACCAGATAAATCATGAAGTAGCTAGTAATACTGTTCTTAAAGACGAAGGCAGCCATCAGAGAGAGCCAGCAGGAGAGAAGGCATCTGAGGATTGGATCCAGAATTATACAGAGGCTTGGGAGCTCTGGAAAGAAGGAAAATGTAATGACCCAAGACCTTAGAATAGGCACAGCTCCCCAGACAATCAGCCAGTCCCTCCAGCCTCTATTCATTCCCACTCTCTGGCAATTCTGGGACGGCTTGGATTCAGAACCACGGACAGCTCCAAGCATCCCTCCAGGATTCAAGCTCCACAGCCTAGGGCGGCGGTACACCAGATCCCTTCCTGCAGCCCACTCCCACGTGGGCCCCTTGCTTCCCCTGAAAATGGCTCTTTTGGGCAGTTGGAATGCAGACCTGTGAGCTGCTGAATAGATTACTTATTTTTCAGACATGGTTTTGATCCGGGTGTTACTTCACTGGATCACTGAATGGAAAGGGCTCACAGAGAAAATGGCCTTTTTTATAACCCTGGCAAAATGCTCCCACACTGATGAGATGAGCCACCCAGCGAGTGTGCGTGCGCACATATGATACATAACTAACCAGAAGCATAATCTTCTAAATTGAAAGCCACAATGTTTGCTGTTGGAGCTAAATATTAACAGGGTGTTGTCTCCCAATGACCCTCGGGAGGCAGCTGGCTTAGCGGGAGGCTGTTGTCATATTCAAGCAACTTGATTAAATTCCTTTCTGCCATCAGAGTTAAGAAATAAATAGTTTTATGAGGGTCATGTCACAAAGGACAGAGAAATGAAATGCTCAAGAAAGAGGGTGGAGCTGGATGCCTGCCAATACCTGCTTTGCAGTCCTGGAGGGAGCATCCTCACCCTTCCTAGGGTGAACTCAGGACTGCAGGCTGACTGCGGCTCTCTCCTTCCTTGGGGCATTTCTGCTGACCCAGCTCTGCAGCCTCCTTCGTCCCTGTTTATCTGAGAGCAGAATGGATATGTGGGATCCCTCTCAGGAGGCCTCTCAAAGACTCACACAGAATGCAATAAAATCTAGCAGCTCAAGTCATGGCCTCTGAAGCTAGACTACCAGGGTTCAAATGACAGCTCTGCCACTGACTAGCAGCTGTGTGATCTTAGGCAACTCACCTAGCCTCTCTGTGCTGAAGTTTCTTTAGCTATAAAATGGAGTGGTACCTGCCCTGCAGAGACATTGTGAGGATTTAATGAACACTAAGATGCTTAGTACATAGTAAGCACTATATAAGCAGTTAGTATTATAATTATTATCACACTATATAAGCATTTACTATTATTATCATTATCATTAATATCTTCATTTAGGTTGAGCCATATAAAATTGCTATTTTGTAGATCAAAAAATTTAATACTAGCAACTTGATATATAGTTTATACAGGAAGATTTTTTTCCTTCTGTGGCCATCCTTTCCTGCTCTGTGGTCCAGACTCAGCTTCAGCAGTGTTGCAAAGGTTCTATTACATAAAGATATGTTAACAATGTGCTGCTTTTATACTCAGAAAAAATAATTTTGTAAAAATGGAAAAATTCCAGCTAACCTCAGACTCAGAAAGTTTAATCTGCATTTCCTTTGGAAGGAGGAAATCCTAGGGAATTATTATTTACTGGCTACCTTAAAGGGCTTCCCTAGTAGCTCAGTGGGTAAAGAATCTGCCTGCAATGCAGGAGACCCCGGTTTGATTCCTGGGTTGGGAAGATCTGCTGGAGATGGGATATGCTACCCACTCCAGTATTCTTGGGCTTCCTTGATGGCTCAACTGGTAAAAATTACGCTGGTTGTTCTCTGTGTGTTAAGTTTGTCTCAATGATTCTGTGAAGTGTGCATGGGGACCCCATCTTTTAGATTAAGAAACTGAAGCTCCCGGAAGTTGAATGATTTGTTGAAAATCACACAACCAGGGAGGGAGAGCAAGAGTTCAGGTCTACTGCCTCCTTCTTGAGAAAGAGGGTAGAATGGGCTGCATGTTTGATGAATACTGTCTGACTTCATCCATCTTTCTCTTTGGATTTCTCCACCTGGTCTCCTCTCCTTGCACCTGTGTCTCCAACACAGACCTCTTTCTTTTCTCTTCTGTAAAGTGATGAAAATACAAGATCATGCAAATTGCCCCACTGTCTGTCCAGAAAGCCCACACTGACTTTTAATAATCTAGTCTTAGTAAGAGCCATGTTTAAATGAATGGCCCTAGCTTCTGGAGACCTGATCTTGTAAGTAAAATCCTGTTCATAGTAAACAGTCCAGAAAAAAGGGGGAGGGAGTATAAATCACATGACCAGGAGCAGAACTTAAGTGAGCAGGATGGTGGGGGGGCGGGGAGACTTGTAAAGTAACTACCTGAGATGTTATTTGTATTGGAAAAAAAGGTCATGGAGGGAAAAGAAGTAATACATGAAACCTCATTTTTTTCTTACTTTGAGTCCATTTTGCCCCCAGAGAGAAGCAGGCAGAAAACGTTCTGTTCTGACCATGAATACAGTGTGGTCAGCGTGACCTGGAAAACTGTCTGTAGTGGTTCTTAGGAGGGTAGAGAAGAGGGGCAAGTGGCCTAGATAACCTTGGCATGGGTGGAGCCTGTGAGAGGGGCTGGCTTCCAATTTGTAAAGTCGTTGAGCCCCTTGGGTGTCTCTCCAGCAGGAGCTCAGCCTAGGAAGCACCCTAGGGGCAGCTGGGGGCTTAGATGTGGGTGGAGGAAGAGAGGTACTATCATCCATGCTTTAACATCTTTATCTGATGCTCATCACAACTCTTGCGATGGTACTGTTATCCCTATTTTATAGAGCAACTATTAGTAACAATACCAGCGGTGGGAACAGTCAAGTGGCAGCAGTGGCAGAAGCAGCTGTTGTAACTGTTTACTTTGAATCCAAGATATTTCGTAAGAACTTGTAGACATAAGCAGATATACTGGGTGTCTGTCCGCCATTGGCTTATATCCCCCCCTACACCCCTTCATACTGTAGAGATGTCACAGGGAAGTGCTATCCAGCCAGGGACTGTTTCTATTCGCAATCTGCCTTGCATCTATTAATAGATGGGGCCCATGGCTTGGTTTCATCAGTGGAATGTAAAGGGAGATAATGCATCTTCCTTCTGGTCCAAAGTGGATAAGAATAAGGTGTGTCTTCTCCAAATTTCCTTTCTACCCATTGACTGGATTCAGAGAGCTTCAAGCTTCTAAGGGGATGGCAAAACCACTGGCTAGAAGTGGCCTGGGCCCCCAAGTCACATCTAAACAGAAACAATCTCATTTAACTGTGATGTGAATGAGAAATACACTCTATTGTGTTAAGCTACTGAAATGTTGGGGCTTATCTGTTACAGCAGCTATTGTTGTTGCTTAGTCACCGAGTCATGTCTGACTCTTTGTGACCCCATGGACTGTCACCTGCCAGGCTCCTTTATCTGTGGGATTTCCCAGGCAAGAATACTGGAGTGGGTCACCATTTCCTTCTCCAGGAGATCTTCCCAATCCAGGGATCAAACCCAACTTTCCTGCATTGGCAGGCAGATTCTTTATTGCTGAGCCATCAGGGAAGCCTATTACAGCAGCTACTTTGACTCTAACTAATATGTATACATTATCTCACTTAATTTTTGCAACAATTTTTATGTGGCAGATATCAAGAACCCATTGTAAAGACAAAGCAATCTAAGCTCAGACGGTAAGTTTGCCCGAGACTACATAATCAGTAAGTGATTCAGCCAGGATTTGAACCTAGATTTTTCTGACTTCAGGCTTACAGCATCGAGTTGCCTCACTGTGATCTTCAAGACAGGGGAGAGTGCAGAAAGAATGAAGGGACTTCTAGGGTAAAACTATGGTATGAAAACCTGTCCTTTCCCCAGAATTAGAACCAGCCTTGTGGGGCATTTCAGAACAGCTTTAGGGCTAATGAGTCAGAAAGGGAAACCTTCTGGCTTAGGTTCAGGGTTTAGGGCTTAGGTTCAGGAAGAGGAAGGAAGGGAAGAAAATGGCATAATCTGGGACCTGAACCTAAGAACTCCACACAGGTCACAGGGGCCCCCACGAGGCTTAAGTGAGGGCTTGAGGCCAACAGCATGAGCTTGATCTTTCCCTTCCAGGGTCCTCCCTCTGAGTGAGACATGGAAAACAAGAACAAGAGTGACAATCACAGCAATTGTCATAGGAGACGTAGCAGTGGGAGTAGCGGGAACTGGTACTCATGTAGCACTTACTATGTACCAAGTACTCTCATTCCGCAATGCATGCTCTTCAGCTCCCAGTAAAGATGGAGCTGTACATCAAGTTCCCACTAGCTGTCTGTTTTACACCTGGTAGTGTGTATGTGGGGCTTCTCCAGTGGCTCAGCAGTAAAGAATCCGCCTCAATACAGGAGCCGCAGGAGCCTTGAGTTTGATCCCTGGGTCAAGAAGATCCACTGGAGGAGGAAATGGCAACTCACTCCAGTGTTCTTGCCTGAAGAATCCCATGGACAGAGGAGCCTGGCGGACCACAGTTCATAGGGTCACAAAGAGTCAGGCACAACTACAGCAGTTTGGCAGCAGTAGCAGTGTGTATATGTCAGTCCTAATCTCCCAATTCACCCCACCATCCTCTTCCCCCACTGGGTCTGTTCTCTATGTCCGCATTTTTATTCCTGACTTGCAAATATGTTCCTCTGTACCATTTTTCTAGATCCTATATCAGTTTATTTCAGCTCAGTCATTCAGTGGTGTATGACTCTTTGCAACCCCATGGACTGCAGCATGCCAGGCCTCCCTGTCCATCACCAACTCCCCAAACTTACTCAAACTCACGTCCATCGAGTCGGTGATGCCATCCAACCATCTCATCCTCTGTCATCCCCTTCTCCTCCTGCCTTCAATCTTTCCCAGCATCAGGGTCTCTTCCAATGAGTTGGCTTTTCGCACCAGGTGGCCAAAGTATTGGAGCTTCAGCTTCAACATCAGTCCTTCCAATAAATATTCAAGGTTGATTTCCTTTAGGATTGACTGGTTTGATCTCCTTGCAGTCCAAGGGACTGTCAAGAGTCTTCTCCAATACCACAGTTCAAAAGCATCAATTCTTTGGCACTCAGCTTTCTTTATGGTCCAACTCTCACAACCATACATAACTACTGGGAAAACCGTAGCTTTGACTAGACAGATCTTTGTTGGTAAAGTGATGTCTCTACTTTTTAATATGCTGTTTAGGTTTGTCATAATTTTTCTTCCAAGGAGCAAGCATCTTTTAATTCCACATATATGTGTTATATACAATATATATTTTCCCTGTTTGACTTACTTCACTCTGTATGACAGACTCTGTATAGCACAGAGAGCTCAGCTTGGTGCTCTGTGATGACCTAGTTAGGTGGGATAAGGGGGTGAGAGGGAGGTCCAAGGGGAAGGAGATAGCCATTATGTACATAGAGCTGATTCACTCTGTTGTACAGCGGAAGCGAATGCAACACTGTAATGTAATTATACTCCAGTTAAAAAAGAGAATGGAGCTGATTACAGAAGCATGACTGGGGCCAGCACTGTCTGCAGATAAGGATCCAGGTCCAACCTCAAGCAGAGCCACTTCGTAAGATAAGACTAGAACGGAAATTTAGAACTCCATGTGCCTGGGCTTGGTGAAGGCTGACTCAGTGGCTGTCTAGATTTGCTTATGAGCCTTCAAACCTCTGGCTCTTAGTTCTCTTGGGCAACTGCCTCTGAAATTCCAGCTGACTTCTTGTGGGGTCTCTCTAGGGGCAAAGAGTGGGTGAGGTCAGTGATGGGGATTTACTAGGTGTGTGAGGTGGTGGATCAAGGAACATGCCTCTGTATGTTCTAAGAGGGCTTCCCAGGCGGTGCTAGCAGTAAAGAACCTGCCTGCCAATGCTAGGAGACATAAGAGACGTGGGTTCAATCCCTGGGTTGAAACAATCCCCTGGAGGAGGACACGGCATCCCACTCCAGTAGTCTTGCCTGGAAAATCCCACTGACACAGAAGCCTAGAGGGCTATGGTCCATAGGGTCATAAAGAATCAGACACAACTGAAGCAACTTCACACACGCACACATGTTCTGAGAACAGAAATTCAGAACTGAGCAGGTCAAGTCTTTGGGGTAAAGAAATCACCCAGGCTGGATCAAAGCTCAAATATGGGTGAAGGACTTTCCTGGTAGTCCAGCGGTTCAGATTCCATGCTTCTGATGCAGGGGACCCAGGTGTGAACCCTGGTCAAGGAACTAGGATCCCATGTGCTGCAAAGCACAAAAAGATGAAAAATTTAAAAAGAAATTAAAATTATTTTTAATGGAGGGGGACACATATATATCTGTGGCCAATTCATGTTGATACATGACAAAAACCATCACAATATTGTAAAGTAATTATCCTCCAATTAAAATAAACTGCTTAATTAAAAATGGCAGAACAGGGAGAAACTGTGCTACTGCTAAGTCACTTCAGTCGTGTCCGACTCTGTGCGACCCCATAGACGGCAGCCCATGGGGCTCCCTGGTCCCTGGGATTCTCCAGACAAGAACACTGGAGCGGGCTGCCATTTCCTTCTCCAATGCATGAAAGTGAAAAGTGAAAGTGAAGTCGCTCAGTCGTGTCCAACCCTCAGCGACCCCATGGACTACAGCCTACCAGGCTCCTCCGTCCATGGGATTTTCCAGGCAGGAGTACTGGAGTCGGGTGCCGTTGCCTTCTCTGGGAGAGAGTGTGGGCCCTACTATATGTGGAAACACACCCTCCCAAAACTTTTCCTGCAGTGAGAATTAGTGCTACCTATATCAGTTAGGTTTGCTGTGTAACAAACTGTCTTGGCACTTAGTGGCAGCAGGGCACTTCTACAACATGGGTTTGGCTTGGCTAATCTCAACTGGATTACTTATGTCACCTGGGCCTGAGTGGATTGGAATGGGCTTACGCATTCAGCGGTATGGCTGCTGTTGGTTCAGGGGATGAGAGCGAGGGCGCCACGTGTTCCTCATCTTCCAGCAGGCTAACCTGGGTGGGCCACATGGTAGTTGCCAGAATCCAAGAGCAGCAAGAGGCAACAGGCAAGGAGCAGGCACGTTTCAAGGTTCTGCTGGTGATGTGGTTCTTATACTGTCCCCCTGAAAGTAAGTCACGAGGCCAATTCCAGAGTCAATGTGCAAGCGGGTGTTCCCAGGGGCCAGGCTCTAGGGAGATGTGAACAAGTCAGGCCCTGCCTTTGCTTTAGTGTCTGTATCTGTGGCAGAGGTTGTACAGTTAAGAAGAGGGCCTTGGGACTTCCCTGCAGTCCCAGTGGCTGTGACTCTGTGGTGCCAATGCAGGGAGCCTGGGTTTGATCCTTGGTCAGGGGACTAGATCCCACTACTGCAAGTAAGTGCCCGCATGATGCAACTAAAGATTCTGCATGCGGCAAGGAAGATCAAAGATCCTGTGTGCCACAGCTAAAACCTGGTGCAGTCAACCAACCAATCAATAATTAAAGATAAAAGACATGGAGCCAGCCTAAATGTCCATGAACTGGTGAAGGGATAAGGAAGGTTTGATATATATACAATGGAATATTACTCAGTCATAAAAAGAGCGAAACAATGCCATTTGCAGCGACATGGATGAACTAGAGATGATCATACTGCGTGAAGTCAGTCTGACAGAGAAAGACAGATACTATACGGCGTCACTAATACATGGAATAAAGAAAAAAACGAAAGAAGACAGTCTCTTTGGGAGACCCTCCCTAAAGGGGTTTAGATCTAGGAGGTCTGGGTTGAAGTCCTGGATTTACTCCTAGATGTCCTAGGACAAGCGACCTCAGTTTCCCTACTTCCCTTCCACTATTGTGAAGATCAAATGAGGCGATGCTTGTGGAAGTCTTTTGCGAACCGTGAAACCCCGTACAAATGTCAGTTGTTACTTGCCTTCTGCACTAGGAATGTAGGTGGGCCTTATTAACCGCTTGGAAATTATCCACTTGGTGGCAAACCCTCAGCCTCCAGGATGACTTAGCTTGGCTCCCCACCCACTCTGGAGCAGCCTCACTCATCACAGTATGCTTGGGGAATGCAAAACCACTTTAATATTGGCTAGAGACAAGAGTAATTAGGAAGGTAAATCTGCTGAAAAAAAATCATATTATGCAAATGTGATTAGCAATGACTTTGGGTTTCTTTATTATCTGAGAGTTTCAGTTCCTTGGCACAAATGTGGAGAGTTGGTTACTCTGTTCACTGGGGTGACTCCTAGTAGGTGCTCAGAAAATGGGAGCTTGTGAACACAGGAGTGGGGAGAGGTGCCTGCAACCCTGGGCACTGGGAAGGGGGCTCCTCTGTCTGTCCCTCGGGGAGAGGCTATGGGTCCCCCAATCAGGTCTTGAGCTGATCCTTGTGGAGGAAGTCAAAGGAGCAGACCTCACTGATGATAAGCCTCCCCAGGCGGGAAAGAGGCCCTCTCTTCCAGGCTGGAGGCAAACCTGAAGAAGAAAGAGCTGGAGACGTGGTCCCGGAACAGTTGGTTCCTGCCATGGGGCTCCCCCTGTTAGAGGCTGGTGGCATCACAGTGGTTTGAGTGTGACCCTGGCTCTGCCTGTGTGGGCCACCAGATGGTAGACGGTGAGGGTCTGGGGCTGTCTCATGCCTGCTGGGTTCCGGTGTGTTAATTTACAGTAGGGGCATTCTTTCCCAGGATTAGAACACACAGCGGATTCGGCCAGATTCATGCGTTCTCTGCACAGGGCTGGGGATGGTACCTCCTTGGCTTTTGGAGCTCCTTTTATAAAAGTCAAAAAAAAAAAAAAGAAGAAAAAGAGGTACCTACTTATTGAGTGTTTACCCAGTATCAGATGCTGTGCGACCTGCTTCATGTTATGACCTTGTTTAACTTTCCTAACAGTTAAACAAGGTGGGCACTATTAGGATCATTCCTATTTAGGTTAAGGAGCTGGCCACGATGGATGTTCACTAAATTTATTGTGGTAATCGTTTAACAGTATATGTTAAGTCTAATCATTATGCTGTACAACTTAATCCTATAGCAGTATTGTTATTAAAAAATTAATTTATTTATATTTTTGGCTGAGCTGGGTCTTCAGTGCTGCACATGGGCTTTCTCTAGTTTTGGTGAGCAGGGGCTCCTCTCTTAGAGCAAGTTTGTGTGGCTTCTCATTGCTTGGGTTCTAGAGTGCCTGGCGCAGTAATTATGGCACACAGGGCTTAACTGCTCCATCGCATGTGGGATCTTCCCAGACCAGGGATCGAATCCATGTCCCCTGAACCGACAGGGAGATTCCTAACCACTGGACCTCCAGGGAAGTCCAGCTGTCTGTTATTTATATCTCAATAAAACTGTGGGAGTAAAGAAGCAGCAGAAACTGAGGCCCAGAGCGGCTAAGCGATTTTCTCAAGGACATCTCTGTCAGTAGTGGAGTCGGGATTTGAACTTGGGCCCTGTGGGATTCTGAAGTCTATGCTGTGCACCGAAGGCTGTGCAAGTCCCCCTTTCCCTGTGGGGCATCCCATGAATGAATCGGTGGTGACGCCTTCCTGCACTCACCTTCCTGCCTTCCCCTGCACATCCCTGTGTGCGTGCAGGTGACCCCACGGAGGCTCTGATGTGCTCCAGCTTCTCCAGAATTTTCTGGAAGCTGGCAGTCCCTTCTCCACCCTGGGAGGGTATGCACTGTCTCTCCTCCTGGCTTTCCATACACTGATTTCAGCCCACTTTCTCAGGTCGTGGGAACACCTTGGTCTGTAGCAGGTAAAGGGTCCTGGGGGAACTCCTGAGATGGTCTTGTGGGCTCCCTCATAACTCATCCTCCAGCCCAGCCCTCCCTAGGTTTTCTGAGAACCCACCATGTCTGTGTGCCCCCACTTCTCTCCTGTGCCTTTGGCGGCATGGGGCCCCAAGGTGACTCCCCCGCTTCCACCTCTGAAAGGACTGCAGAGCATCAGGGAAGTTCTCAGAAGAACGCCTCCTGCCCCAGGTGTGTGTGTCTATCACCAAGTGGTGGGCAGATGGGATGGGGAGCAGCCAGCACCCTTCGTAGGACCAGAGCAGCTGTGCTGGCATGGGGGAAACAGCTGTCCCAGCCCATCCCGGGGTCCCCAGGTCTCTGCAGGCTCCCTCAGTCCTCTCATGGGACTTCCCTGGTGGCTCAGATGGTAAAGAATCTGCCTACAGTGCAGGAGACCTGGGCTCGATCCCTGGGTGGGGAAGATCCCCTGGAGAAGGAAATGGCAACCCACTCCAGTATTCTTGCCTGAAGAATTCCACGAACAGAGGAGACTGGTGGGCTACGGTCCACAGGGTCGCAAAGAGTTAAACACGACTGAGCTACTTTCACTGACTCACTGACTTCAGTCCTCTCTAGTCAGCGAGTCAGGCACAGATAGGCCTTCCCTGACCTTCCTTTCCAACAGGCTCTGGATCATTCTCTTTCCTGGAGCAGCTCCGAGTTGCTGAGGCTGACATGTCCAGAGCTGGCCACCTCTTGCCCATATCCTGTTCAGGAAGGGCATCTGTGACGGTTCCTCGCTTTCAGGTCAAATGGAGGCTGGATCTCTCCAATGTGTGCTCGGGGTTAGCTCTGCCAAGACCCCGAGGTGGCCCAGCACACCTGACACCAGTCTCATCCTGGTTCACTATCACACAGAGGCCACAGTAATCTCCAAATGTGAACTGCCTATGAGTGACACTCAAGTCACTTGGACAGCATCCAAGACCTGCTATGATCTGGCTCCACCTCTCCTGTCCATGACCCCTGACACCCATCATAGCGTACTCCATACCGATCTGCCTTGCCTTATAATACGCTACCTGTGTGTGCAATGACATCCCCTCTTCTCTCAAGACAGTGTGAGGCTGTGCCCCCTACCACCCCGTCATCTTTGTCGGCTCCCAGGGCTGTGCGGCTCCTCCCCCAAAAGCCCACTCACCCTCTAGGTTCCCCCAGTTCTCTGTCTGCTTGCCTATTACAACCCGATTGCGTTGAAGTTATTGATTTGCACTCTCATCTCCCAACCGGCCATCAGCTCCTCGAGGGCACAGACACAGGATTATTTATTGCCGAATCCCCAGCCCAGCTGAGGGCCCAGCACATAGTAGGCGCTCAATTAGTGCTGGTTGAATCGAATTCCCTCACCACTCCTGGAACTGATTCAATTTGAAAATGACATTGAATCCAGAGAATTGATTTCTGTCTCCCCCAAGGGTGTGTGAAGATACAATTCATCTCCTTGTTGGTTGCTCTTTTTTATAGAAAACTCCTGTTTCTGGATGGAATTGAGCCTGCAGACTGTGCAGGAGGGGCAGGAGGCCGTAAAGTGGAGCAGAGTTTGCTTTTCTCCGGGTAAGGTGTACAACAGCCGAGGCACCCTGTCATATCATGGCAGTGGAAGACTGGGGACCGCTGTGTTCCTATCTGCAATCCAGCCAGAGGCTAAAAGTTGCCTTCCATCCCTCCTGGCTGAAAAATAGGGGGAATAAATTACCCAGGCACTAAAAGTTGCATTAAGCAAATAAACATTTCGACAAGAATTATATGTGACATTCAAGAGAAAGCAAATAAACCCTAAGTTATGGGGACCTGTCAATGCTCTAGGAGAATTAAGTAACTAAAAATTGTTAGTAGCATCGGCGACAGGCTCTTAAACCTTCCCTGGCTCCCGCCCCCGCTGCAGGGGCTTGGAGAGAGATCACATGTTCCCTGTCGTGTGTCTCCTGAGAAAGTCTCAGTCTCCCGGGAGCTCAGGTCTGGAGGAGCCTCAGAAAGCCTGCAGGCCAGCGCTTTCAAGCACTGTTCCGAGGACTCCTAGGATCCTGCATAAACACTGCAGGGTCTGTAGGGAGGGGCAGCCCAGCAGGCAGAACCCACCCCCCCGTCCTTTCACCCGCCACCAGCTTACACCTCTGCCCTGTCCAACCAAGGAAACTCCTCTTTGATCTGGATTATATTCTTTAGGGACCCCAAGAAACTCTCTTTCAGGTAGATGGTTCTGCTATTAAGTGGCTTGAAAACCAGTCCTGAGCTTCATAGGTGGTGCTAGCTGTTAAGAAAATACCTGCCCATGCAGGAGACGAAAGAGACGTGGTTCGATCCCTGGATCATGAAGATCCCCTGGAGAAGGGCAGGGCAACACACTCCAGTGTTCTTGCCTGGAGAATCCCATGGGCAGAGAAGCCTGGCGGGCTACAGTCCATAGGATCGCAAGGAGTCAGACATGACTGAAGCAAATTAGCACACATGCACTCACCTCCTGGAGCTAACATGCTCTAGGGAATGGAGTTGGAGAAATCTCCCTTAGAAGACTTTGGTAAATGATTGTTCAGCCTCTTTTGAACACTCCTGAGGACAGGGAGCTCATTCTGGAATTTTTATCAGACTCTTCTACTCTCCTTTGCATGAGATTCCATCCCGGGAGTCTGGTGCCAGAGACTTGAGTTGGAATCCAGGTTTTGTCACCTATTCAAAGTTTAAATCTGTGTCTCAGTTTCCCTATTGGTGGAAAGGAGACAAAATGTATTAGTCTCCTTCGGCTGCTGGTCACAAATTATTTCAAGGCTTAAAAAAGCAATAGATAGCCAGTGGGAAGCTGCAGTGTAGCTCAGGTAGCTCAGTTCAGTGCTCTGGGATGACCTAGAGGGGTGGGATAGTGGTGGGTTTGTGGGAGGCTCAAGAGGAAGGGGATATATGTATACTTACAGCTGATTCATGTTGTTGTATAGCAGAAACCAACATAACACTGTAAAGTAATTATATTCCAATTAAAAAAAATATGGCCTTTATGACTCTATAAAAATAAATGAATAAATAACACACACTCACACAATCCAAACAGAGAACCCCACAGATTTGTTACTATATAGTTTTGGAGGTCAGAAGCTCAAAATGGGTCTTAAGGAATTAAATTCAGGGGTCTCAAGGCCTGTGTCCCTTCTCGAGTCTCCAGGAGCACCCTTGCCTTTCTGGAGGCCACCTGCATCCCTCGGCTCACGGCCCCGTCTTCACTCTTCACAACACGTGGCTCTAGCCCCTGCCACAGCTCTAGTCTGCTCCTCTGACCCTGACCCTCTGCCCTCTTATAAGGACCCAGTGATGATACTTATATACAGTGATAATCAGCCGCCAGGATGATTAGGCTGATCTCCCCAACTCAGGGTCTTTAGTGTGACTGCATCTCCAGAGACCCTTCTGCCATGTTAGGTGACATCCTCACAGGTTCTGAGAGCTGGGATGTGGACAGTTTTGCAGGCCTTCGTTCTGCCCACCACATAATGATAGTGCTTGTCTCCAAGGGTTGCAGTGAAGGTTAAACAAGGAAGTGAATGTCAAGTACTCAGTGCAGAGCCTAGCACACAGTTAGAGCTCAGTAAGTCAAATGTCCCTCCCGTGTGTGACTCCTCTGAATATGCCCACATCCTCCATGCCCTCCTATAGCCCAGGGAGAGAATGTTTCAGATCTTGGCTTTTAGATGGTGGAGGCCTTATAGAGCTGATGCAAGAGTTTAGACCCAGACCTGAGGCTGTAGGAAGCCCTTGGGGTTGTCCAAGCAGGGGAGGGCCATGGCAAATTTGCTTTGTAGAATGAACTTGCCAACTACAAGCTGGAAGGGACAAAGCAAGTGCTAGGAGAATGGGATGGATGCTGCACCTTGGTCCAGGTGAGATGAGGAGACCTGGACCAAGGCCAAGGGGGCTGGGGCTGGACTCAAGAGCTATTTAGGAGGTGGAGGTAGGAACCCTGATGATTGATTGGATGCCTGGGTATGCGGGGCAGAATCCAGGAGGAGTGCCAGGTTCTGGTTTTGGCATCTGGGGCTGTTCTCTGATGATGGGGAACCAGGAGGAGGAACAGATTCAAGGGGGGTGAAGAGGAGGTGATAAATCCAGGGTGGGGCCTACTGGGGTGGAAATGCCAGTGTGATGCCCAAGGCAGGACGTCTGAGTGGGTGTTGGATAGACGGGTCTCGACTAGAGACGGCCCTTGCAGAGCAGGTTCTCAACTTAGAGGCGGTACCCGAGGGCCTGGTGGGTGGGTCAGATCACTGTGAGTGAGGAGGTGAGGGATGTGTGAAGGATCCCAGGGAGCCACAGTGTCCATGGGACTAAAGCATAGTCAACAACAGAGGAGCCACACAGGTCGGGGTTTCCCAAATGCAGCGCCCCCACATTCATTCCCCCGCTGCTGGACCTGCTGGAGGTATGTCACCCATAGCGGTACACCTGAGACCGCACTCTGGGATTACAGTGAATGCATTTTCCACCTTCATCAGCAGCAACACATTACTTTGCTTAATCTGCATAACCAGCCTGTTCTGGAGGGATTTTCCTTTTCACTTTAAAGTGAGGTTGTTGAGGCTCCAAGAGGCCCAGAGTCTTGCTGGAGGCCCATAGCTTGGTCTAGTGGCTAGAATTGGGTGTTTGGATTTCACGGTGGCTCAGTGGTAAAGAGTCCCCTTGCCAGTGCAGGAGACGTGGGTTCAACCCCTGTGTTGGGATGATCCCCTGGAGAAGGAAATGGTAACCCACTCCAGTGTTCTTGCCTGAAGAATTCCATGGAAAGAGAAGCCTGGTGGGCTACAGTCCACGGGATTACAAAGAGTTGGACACGACTTACCAACTAAGCAACACCACCACCACCAACAACATAGCCAGCAGGGATCTGGGAGGGAATTTGATCCCGCATCTGACTGCCGTGGATTAAGAGCCTCTCCACTCACCATGCACACTGGTGTTACAGGTTTGCACATCAGCAGGCCTTCTTCCAGTGAGTTTTGGGTGAGGCTGAGGCTTAGCTTTGCTTCCAGGCTGCAAACCCAGGCCCTCATGCCAAGCGTCCTTTGGGAGCTCTGGTAACATGTGGGAAGCCCTGGGTGTCTTCAGAGCCTGGGGAATACAAGTTCAGATCCAAGACCCTCTCCTTTCTCAGAGGAAAGGAGGGTGTCACATTCCTCAATCTCAGATGTCTTGTCGAAGTCCAGCCATCAGGAGCTGACAGTGAACACTGCCTTAGGAACCTTAACGTGGGATCTCAAGGCAAGGGTCCTAGACAGGGCAACCTCCAGATTTCCAGAATCTCTGAACAACTAGGAGTAATATGGGTCCTAATATGCACTGGACTCTGTTCTGAGTGCCTGGCACCGAGTAGCTCATTGAATTCACACAACAGCCCTGGGAAATAGGCGCTATGGCTTGCCCCATTTTCCAGATGAGGATACTGAAATCCAGAGGGGTTGCCCAAGGTCACACAGAGCTGGGATTCCAGCCCCGGCTGAGTTCACAGTCTTACCCATCCTGCTCCTCCTAGCTCTCTATGATGGGGGCGTGGGGGCGGGCGCACAAGTGTGCTGGCTGCCAGGTGCCCTCTGCTCACCCCTGAGATGAAAATGTTGAAGAGGTAGGAGGCAGGACTGACCCAGCCTCGTCTTTTCTTGCCCTTGTTGGATCCATCTTGGTCTTTCACTCAGGAGGCCATGAGGGGGTGCACAGGAGGGTGGGCTGGAGTTGGGTCAAGCTGCTGTTCCCCCACCCTGGACTAGGGCTCTGGTGCAGTCAGACGGGCTCTGGTTTGAGAACCAGCTCTTTGATATCTTCTGACCCTGGGAGGCTTCCCCAATCTCTCTGAGGTTTAATTTCCTTATTCATAACATAAGATTAATACTATGACTCCTTCCTCCCAGGATGGTGGGGGTGGGGGTGGTTCCCCTCCAGATCCTCCTTCTCCTTCATCACCACTATCCTGACCAGCAGTTGTTACCTTCAGGCCGCCACCTGTCCTAGGAGCTTTGCATCAGTACCCCTTTAACCCTCAACAGCAGCCCTGCAAAGTAGGTATTTGATTCCCAGCACAGATGAAGACACTGGCGCCCGGAGAGGCAAAGCAATACCTCTGAGGCCACTGGGCTTGTATCAGTCAAAGGGTCAGGCTTGGACAAAAGCCAGGTCTGCTTCACTATGCCGGGCGCTCCAGCTGAAAACTAGCAGGTCGGGCACACTTAGGTTTCCCTTCTCTTCTGCTCAATATGCCCTTGGCAGAGAATCTTCCCTTCTCAGAGTCCTCCCTGCCAAGAGCCACAGGCTTTCCACTGCCCACTGAAGACCCGAAACAGGGGCAGGAGCCCTGCTGTCCCCTGTGCTCCACAGCCCGCAGCCCACCCACCAGCACCCTCCCTTCTGGGGACCCACCCTCCCAGCAGCATCTTTGCGCTCCCACTGCAACAGGGGATCTAAATTTAGACCCTGTGCTCTGTTAACGCTGTGAATAATGCTAATTAGCATAACAATTCTTCCTGCAATTAAGTTGGGGAGGGGGGGTGAGGAGGCGGTGCTTGGTCCAAGAGGAAATTACACAGGGAGGCCTGCCTTATTGCTAGTTTTCGGAGAACTCGCTGGAGGTGTCTACTTGGCACGGCTGTCTTCTTGGATGGCTGGATCCAGAAAAATGCCTATTTGGGGCGGAGGGAGGGAGTGTCTGTCTCTAACCTTATTGTGATGTGTTATTGGTGCATGTATTAAAGTGCAGCTTGGAGCCCTGCAAGGCAATGAATTAGGTTTTGTAAGCAAGCTGTCACCTGCTCTGAAAGGTGTGAAAAAATTATGAACCGCATTGTCCTGGAAACCACAAAATGGCACTTCTTCCCCGAAGTAAACACATAAGTTTGGGATATAAAGTTGAAAGGAAGTTACATCTGGAATGTAGATGTATTTTTTAGGGAGATCTGCCACTTCTCTTGATTGACCGAGCCATGCCAAGTTGCCTGCCCATGGGTCTGGATAACCCTCTGGTCCAGAAGCTACCCACTGGGCCCCAAGACTCCGCCTGCTGCTCTGTCCTTCCCAGGGAGAGGTCGGGAGGTCTAACATCTCCATGGGCTGGGAGGGTAGGGCACCCGAGGAAGGGGCTGACAACTCTTCAGATATTTGCAGACAACTCTTGTGAGCTCTGAGGCTCATCTCTCTGTATTTTCCTCTCTCTCTCTTTTTTATTTTTGGCCCTATTGCACAGCATTTGGGATCTTAGTTCCCCAACCAGGGATGGAACCTCACCCACCGTGTTGGAAGTGCAGAGTCTTAAACCACTGGACCTCCAGAAAAGTCCTCCCTGGTTTTCTTGAATTCTTTCATAGCACGTAGTTTTTAGACTCAACCTCCATTCTCATCTCCCTCTTCAGAGCATTCTTTCTGAGCAGCATAGAACAGAGAAGGTTGCTCTCCTCCATTACTCTGGTCCAAATACTTCTGTTGATACAGCCTAACTAAGGTAACTTTTTTTTTTTTTTTTAAGGAACCATCTAACTCTCTTGGCTTGTTTAGAGTTTGTGGACCTATAAATGGTAAATAATTCATTCAACCATTAACTCCTCATTCTCTACTTGCGTGAGGCATTTTGCTGGTCTCTGGGATGTAAGAAGCGAATCAGACCTTGTCCCGCCTCAGCAGAAGGGGCAGACCACCTGCGCTGAGGGAGAGAATGGGAGTGGGGTCAATGCCAGGTGCTAGAAGCGAGGTGCATGTGAAGGGGCACCTGAGGCAGGCTTTGCCTGGGGGTGAGGGGTGATCTGGCCTTGAAGGATGTGTAGGCCTTTATCAGCTCATGTTCACAAGAACTTCTGCCAATTCAGACCCCTTCATCTATGTGCTGGAGACTCTGATATTTGAAAGTAGAAGCAGGATGTTAGATTTACCCTAATTAAGGGCTGTCTTGATGCTGACCCATAAGCGGTGGACCTGGGATGTGTTGTTGTTTTGTTCTGGGTCATTTTTAGAATTGACTCAGCTTCTTTAATGTGTCCTCACGCGTTCCACTCAGAAGCACAGTCCCGAGGACAGGGCCAGCCGGAGGGTCTTTTGTTGTTCAGTTGCTAAGTCGTGTCCAACTCTTTGCGACCCATGGACTGCAGCACGCCAGGCTTCCCTGTCCTTCACTGTCTCCTGGAGTTTGCTCAGACTCACATCCACTGAGTCGGTGATGCCCTCCAGCCAGCTCATCCTCTGAGGGTCTTCAGCAAGTGCTTTCAGTGGCTCAGTTCATGTCTGCCGCTCTGTTCCACTCTAGCCCCACGTGGCCTCCTGCCTGTCCCTTCACCAGGAGTTACCAAAGCCCCCATTTGCCCTCTGTCTTGACCAGCCCCCCACCCTGCCTGTGCTTAGCCAGCAGTCTCTCGATGCCCTGGGGCTTATCACCACCATGTACTGAGTTATTGCTCCTGTCTAGGCCTTTGGCTCAGTGCCTGGTGCACACAAAGCCCTTGGGGTAGGTAGCACTCAGTTTGTTAAACTGAGATTTTGGAAGCTTCAATCGTTAGCCCAGGGTTCCAGGGCTGGGAAGGGGGATTGGGCACCAACTCCCTTCCATGCTTCCTTCATCCTTGGGGGAGAGACTTTGGATGGAGATTCCAAGTCACCTAATCTGTTCAATGGCTTTAATTTCTGGATGTCACCCGGGGACTCGTAGCTTAAGTGGTGGGACATGTGGTCTGACCCATGTTCTCGCCCCTGTGATCTGTCAAGAGGCCTGGCACAGGGCTTGCTGTTTGGCGGACACTTGTTCTGACTCTTACCCTGCCATAGGCCCTAACACGTGGACAAATGGACACAGAAGCTGAAGTCCAGCTCATTCCAGTCTTCTAGTTCTCTGTCACGCTGCTCTCTTGACTTAAGCCAGGGCAGAGGCGACACACAGGCCATTGGTGAAGGCAGACCCTGCCCTTCCTTGTGAGGATGAGGCCTATGGAGCTTTGCTGGGCAGAGAGGGCAGTGCTTGGCATGCACGCACGCACACTCACACACAGACATATACACACACACGCACGCATGACCTGGCGCCCTGTGCAGCGAGCTGCTGGCTTTCAGTGATGATGGATGTGTCTCCGTGTGCTGCTCAGCTCTGCCTTCCCCCCACCCCCATTCTGCACTCAGGACTCGCTGTGTAAACGGCTCCGCCCCGCTGCCTGGCAGGGGTGGTGGATGGAGGGACTGGGGGAGGGAAAGGAGGAGTGGAGCCATTTGTCTGGGGCACCAGGAGGGGAGTTGGCCACTTACGGCTGTGATGGATGGTGACTCTGCTCTGCCATCTGTTGGGGCTGGCAGGCTGCTTAGCACAGCACTGCACACCTGGCTGGGCCATCCCTGTGGAGCTGCGCCTGCCTGTGCTGGGTCCCAGGGACCAGGCTCCCAACACACCAGGGCAGGAGGCTGGAGGGCAGGAGCTATGTGGCCCCAGGGCCCTGCGGAGGCATGTGTGAGCCTGCTCCGAGAAGAGGGCTTGGTGCATCCCAGCCACCTTTCACTGTTTTCCTTCCCATCAGCCTGGATCTCTGTGAAGACAAGAGGGACCATGCCTGGGCATTTCTGGGCACATCAGAACCTAACTGCCCACCTCCCTTAACAACAAATACTTGCAAAGCCCTGGACACAGTATCTAGCGCCCATGTTCTCAATAGAAGCAAAGTGTGTTGGCCCATGCTTTGCACCTAGGCCTTGGGAGATGGTGATGACCACAAAGACGCTTTCAAGGCCGTCTGGCAACTTGGGTGGAGAATGGGAAGTGTCTTGGCCCCCTACTAGTGACACCTTCACCTGTGCAGTGGCCACCCTCTTGGATCTAAGAACGTTGGAGTTACAAGAATACCTTGAGGCCATCTATTCAAAATCATTGAATTGAATGGGAAGCTGAGGACTGAGAAGGGAGGGGCCAGCCCAGTGGCCCCCAGTGTCCTGTACTGGTGCTAGCAACCTGTCTTTCCTCCTCAGCCGGCTTCTCCCCAGGGTCTGGACCCTGGGCATGGTCAGCTGGGCGCAGCTCTAGCGCTTGGGTATAAGGGGCTGCCTCTTCCTTAGAGCTCTGCTGCCTCACCTCATACCTTCATTAGTCAGGCTTGCCCCACCTGTGCTGTCCTGTACGAATATGCATGGGTTCTGGTCTCTTGGGAGCCACCTCCCTCTCCAAGTCAGAGTCTAAACATCACAGTTCTGGGGCCTCCCTCCTCCTTTGAAACAGAATGTTAGCCTTGGAGGGGGTGTGGCTAAGAACCCCCATCCCAACCCACAGGGAGGCACCTTGGGTCTTGAGGTAACAGCAGCTCCTGCTTGGCCAAAGATGGACAGACCTCCCCCAGATCAGCCTCTGAGCCTCAGTTTGGGGCTGAGTTTAGATTGAGTCAAACAGAAACAGAACGTGGGACATCTTTCCCACACTTGAGTCTGCAGGGGCAAACCCATAGCTGGTCCAGGCATATGCGTTGATCCAATTTTAAGTAATGCATCGGTCAAGAAGTTCATTCGGTTTTCCCATTACATCTTACAGAAAAAAAGACCTGAATGAACTGTTTGACTGACCCAGTAGATTTAGGGGTGCTTCTAATGGAAGGCACAGCACAAGTAAAAGCCTGGTGCACAGGAGGTCAACTGAAACCGTAACAGATTCTTTTAGGCTGAAAGAGACATTGCAAAGAGGCATCTTATTTTTGTCACTGACCTAGTGGAATTGCTTCATTGTGGAGAGGGGGAGACATGAACATATGGTACATAATACAAGAGATAGAGTAAAATTCCCATAATTCAGGCAGAATTAAGAAGAGAGGGGATGATATAGCTGCAATCTGGCAGGGCTTCTTGGAGGAGGTAGCATCCTAACTCCCAGGTCTTTCTGGAATCTCCTCTCCTGTAGGACACAAACACATGAGACAAAAACCCCATCAGGGGCCTGGGTAATGAATAAATAGATGATCTCACCTTCCTCCTGCCCTCTGAACTCTGACAAAGGAAGGGAAGTCCCATGGGCCCAGGGTGTGCCAGGTAGGTAGGACGTGTGTCCCTCCAGTTCACATTCTCAGGATGACCTCAGGAAAGGCATTGTTGTTTCCACTTTGCAGCCCAAGAAAGGGAGGTTCAGAGAGGTGAAGTGGTTTGCCAAGGTCACACACCCAGGAGGCAGCAGAGAGGGGACTGTACAGCCAGGTCTCCAAAGACTGGGTGAGCTTTTCGGTACCATTACCCTGTGGAGGAGGCACTGGCACCCCACTCCAGTACTCTTGCCTGGAAAATCCCATGGACGGAGGAGCCTGGTAGGCTGCAGTCCATGGGGTAGCAAAGAGTCGGATAGGACTGAGCGACTTCACTTTCACTTTTCACTTTCATGCATTGAAGAAGGAAATGGCAACCCACTCCAGTGTTCTTGCGTGGAGAATCCCAGGGATGGCGGGGCCTGGTGGGCTGCCGTCTACGGGGTCACACAGAGTCAGACACGACTGAAGCGACTTAGCAGCAGCCGCAGCAGCAACACCCTCGGCGGGTAAGCGTAGCTGCCCACTGAAGGGCTGGTTCCACAGGGGGTGGCACTGGCCACTGGAGGTGAGTGCTGAAATGCCAAGCCCGCTTCTAGACGTGACAGCTGTTCTTTGTTCGCCAGGCAGCTGTGGGTTGCAGCGTTCCTGGGAGCTGGGAAAGACTGGCTCCCTGCAAAAAAGCGGGAGCATAATTTGGCTCTTCTTAATTGATTTGCAAATGTACTGAAGAATTGGTGGTAATTCCTTTTAAATTTTACTCTCATTCAAATTTTGGAGGTAAACATAAGAAGAAAGGAAAGTCAGCACCATATAATGGAAGGAAAAAAAGGTCTAGCATTTTATTTTATTTTTACCCTGGGCATAAGGAAAGCCAACTCACTATGAATATCTCATTATTTGAAATTCAAATATTTCTCTGGAGTTGAGCACAAAAGGAAACTTAAAAAAAATATTAACACACGCGCACACATACATACCCTGAACCATTTCTCCTCTTAAATATGTGACTCAGAATGTCCTAGTTTAGGTTATAATAGCCCAATTGCAAGAATCAATCAGCCCTAGATAGATGTGTTTACTCAGAAGTGCTTAGAAGGGAGACCAGTCAAAAGAACATTAATATCTTAAAACATTGAAATTATCTTTACCAAAGAACATTAGCTATAAGCATTAATATTTGGGAAATCTTTTTTTTTTTTTTGCCTGCAAAGTGTCTACATTCAGCTGAGCCCAGAGGTCAGGTGTGGGGGAGAGTGAGGAGGTGGTTCTCCGATGAAAGCAGAGCATGCTAGAAAGAGCTCAGCAGCCCAAGTCCTTCATTTATTTACATGACAGTTATTAAGCCGTCAGTACAGAGTACAGATGAAAACCATGGGCTTGGCAGTCAAGCAGACCTAGGTGAAAATCCCTGCTCCATCACTTCATTAACTGTGCTGCTTTGTGTGAGTTATTAATTGCCTGGGGGCCTCAGTTTCTCCATCTGTAAAATGCGATTAATAATAGTGTTAGGCAAAGGAGGACCTTTCAGCACACTCAGCACAGGGCCAGTACAAGTCACCCCTCAACAGAGGGTAATGATGTCAAAGCCTTTTCTATGCAGGGTTCCTATGTCCCAGGCACTGCTAGGAGTGGGGACAAAGGGTAAACCAGACAAACACAGAAACTTTCCTCCAGTGCTTATTAAGTAGGGCAAGGGGCAGTTACAACATCACTTTGCTGAAAAGACTGGGTCTGGCTGCTGGCTGAACCCACTTCTTAGCTGTGTCACCCGGCAAGTCACTTTATCTTTCTGATCCATCCTGATTCCTCATCTGTGAAATGGAGAGAAAACTCTGCTCCTCTTGACTCAGGGAAGTTATGAAAACCAAGGAGATAAACCACAAGGAAGAGTCTCTTGTAATGTAGTGAGATCTGGCTGGGGGAGTTTTTGGCTGGTGTGTTTAACCCCTTCAGGCCCAGAACACAACTGGAATCAGGAATGACCAGGAGTTCTCTTCTGTTTGGGTCAGGTTTTCTGGGAGGGACTCTGTTTCCGATCGTAGGGCCTTATGTGGTCCATCGCATTAGGAGTTGATATGTTATCCTGAGAACAATGGGAGGCCAGTGGAGGCTTTAAAGTAGAAAGTGATGGGATGAGACTGAGTTTGGGGAGACAGTTCTGACTGTGTGTGGAGGACGGGCTGGAAGAGGGAGCCTGGGGGCAGAGGGCTCAAAAAGAGGTGACAAGGACCCTGACCAGCTCTAGTCAGGCTCGTCTGAGCCTTTTTTCCCACTGGCCTTGTCCTTGGTTTGCCATCCTTGATCTGCTGAACCCGGATAGCAAGAATTCCGCCAAGTCACTTTAGTAAGGATCCTCCCACCTTGGACATGTGACCAAGTTCCTCTTGGTAATTTTCTATGCACTGACCCTGTCACCCTGGCTGCTGCCTACACATACCCAGTTGCTCCTGCTCTATCTGGCGTTGAGCTGTACCAAACTCTTTCTCTCCTATTGCAGCAGCCCAAATAAAATCTGTCCTGCCATTTTCAGCAAGCATCTGGCGCAATTTCACTTTGACTCAGCGCAAATGCCAAGCCACATTGAAGAAGACAGTAAGGATGGAGAGGCAAGGGCAGGCTTTGGAGATAGAATAGGAAGATCAGGCAGGAGAGCAGGGGTCAGGGACCCATCCCAGCTCTCCTGCTGAAGCAACAGAGATGTGAAATCTGGGAGAGAGAGTGGCTTTGGGGAGGAGAAAGCCACACTTGGTTTTGAACTGTTGAATTCAGCCTGGTTTTCCTTTCGTGCAATCCCCTTGGTGTTTTCAGCCCAGATGTCACCCTTTGGAGCTTCCCCACCCCATTCCCAAAGTGCTCCCTGAGTTCCCTCTGGGCCTGCTGCCTCTCAGCAGGCTCCCCTTTCCCTTAGCAAAACTCCTGTGTCTCATTCCCACAGGAACTGGTTCTCTAGTGTCAGGCGCCTACTTTAAACAGCAAATCTGGGCTAATGGATGCCTGATGCAGGGCTTCTCCGCTCAGTGGATGTATTTGCATTTTAACAGAGGCATGTTGGAGGGAATACTTTTGCCCCAAAGACAATGAAATGAGGTCACAGAGGCCACAGACCACTGGTGGTGGACAGACTTCTAGAGAAGGGCAAAGAGAGCCATGGGCTGTGCCATCAGGCAAAGTCAAGTTCAAATCCAGGCTCAGAGTCCTTAACTGGGCAGCTTCGGTGGGGACAATGTGCCTCCTCTGAGGAGCTAACCTATCACATCTGGGGCGTGCCCCGTACCTCTCTGGGCCTCCACTTCCTCGTGTGGAAGGGGATAGTCGTGTCTCCCTTATGGACTAGCACACACATCTTCCCCACCCCTGCAAGCTCCTTTCATTTTTAACTCACCCCCACACACTCTGGTCCTCTCCCTCCTGGGTGGCCTTTGCTCACGCTACCCCTTTCTCTCCCTTGACCTTTGTGTGTGCTGGGTGTTCGGTCTGAATCCCCAGTGCCAGAGGATTCCGCTGAAAAGCTTGTTGTTTCCAAAGATAAGTGGAGAAGCCCACCCTGTGACCCCGCAAGCCAGGAGCAGTGGAAGCTGGGGCTCGCAGGAGGTGGCCCTATGATTAATCCCCCGCATTCTCGCCACCATTGTGTCTTCCCTATTGAGATCAACCAATTAGCGGTTCCACACTCCTCTGTGTGGCAGCCACTTATTAACAGAGACAAAGGCAGCATTGATTCCAATTTGTCCTGCATTTGGCTGTTTCTGAAGTTAAAGATTGCGTTTTGGGTAGCAGTGCTGGGGAAGAAACACAGGGGCAATGTAGAGAGAGCGCCTAAAATTAGTTGAAATAATTTTAGCTCTATTGTGAATGGCTAAACTAAATATAAACAGAAGAGAGAAGAAAAATCTTAGTAATGTTAATTACCATAAGCACTAAGAACCCCAAAATGAGGCGTACAATTTGTTTGGTGACACTCTGATATTAGATCATTTTCTCCCATTGAGGCTCCTTGCAGGTTTGTGCTGAGCCTGGTTCTTCCTGAGCGGTTTTCTCTGGCTCTGAGGGATGTTCCAAATTCTGCTTCCCAGGTTCCTGAATCCACAGGTTTTCTTCAGTCTGCATGAGCGGGGCTCTGCTATTGACCAGTTGAGTAATCAAGTGATCACTGGGTCTTGGGCCAGCCTGAGATATTTGAGAATAAGGTTGAGGTCATGGTTGACATGGACAGAAAGCTTGCTCACTTCCATCTACCCATCCCTCTATCCATCCGTTTGTCTGTCTGTTCACATCCATGCATTTTTTCATTGATTCATTCAATAAGCACCTTCTTTTGTGTAAGGCATTGAGGATGCAGAGCTAATAAGATACCGTTCTTTCCTCAGAAGAATCTAGATGGGGAAGGGAAGGATGATATGTATGTAGAGAATTATTTAACAACACAGTGTCAGAAGCCTTAAAAAGGAGGTCTAAACAAAGTAGTTTGAGAGCAAAATATTGACAGATTCATTTTGCCTAGGGAGTCATGGAAGGCTTCTCAGAGGAGGTGACATTAGTTCTGGGCTTAAAAGCATGAGTAGGAGTTTGCTGAGTGGGAAAGTGGGAAGAAGGACACCCCACCAGGGAGGACAGAGCAGGAACAAAGAAAGGCCCAGTGTTTCCAAGAGCCCTGGAAGACTTGGGTGAGGGTGAGAAGGCTGGTTTAGGAGGAGTAGCAACAACATCCATGACAACAGCGTATTTATTAAGCACCTACTACATACCTGACACTATGCCAAGTGTCTTACCCTCGTTATCTCATTTAATCCTCACCTTCACTCCCCCACCCTGAGATTTTTTTATCCCCTCCTTCTTCTGATGGGGTTTCTGGGACTCAGAATTTACAAAGCTGGGAAGACCTGTTGGTGATGGCTCAGAGCTGTGTTCTTCATCACCGTGTCATTCTGACAGGCTGTGGGCCAGCCTGGGAAGAGCTTAGATGCCAAGCTAAGGAGCTGGGCTTTATTCTGCAGTTGGTGTGGATGCACGCCCAAGAGAAGGCCCTGACACTGAGCTACCATTTGGTCTGGTCAAGGAGTGAGGCCTTTGTCCATCGTGGGGGTGTGCACATTGGTTTTGCCGCCTGCTCACTCCTCTTCTTGCCTCTGGGGTATCTTCTGTGCCACATGCTTGCCTCTTATGTCCATGGCCCCAACAAGGGCACTGATACAATCAGGGGCAAGGTGTGCCTGGTGACAGCTTCACACACTTTGAAGCCCTTTCTTTCTCTGTGTTACTTTTTGCAACATGGGTCTCATTGTCCCACTGACGCTGAGAAGGCTCAACGCTTAGAGATGTCATGTGACTTGTCCGAGGTCACCTGGTCTGTGTTTTGGTCCTGAACTGTCATCTGGCTCTTCCAACATTATCTTTCTTCCTCTTCCATCATAAAACTCACCCATCCTACATCCTTGAGGAGATCCCATGGTTTGGAAGGAAGAGATGCTGGCAGATTCTCCTCAATTTCTCAATGTCCCTTAGGATGTGGGCCTTCAAACTGAAAAAAGAGCGTGATCCATAGGGCAGAGTAAGACCGAGCCAGGTGTGGGGTTAATTACTGCTTCTCAAGTGGTACCATGCCTCTTCCACTCATTACTCCATTTATTATGCTCTTTTGTGTGGCAAAATTTCTCGAAAGAGTTTCTTCAGTTGCTGACTTCAATTTTCACTTCCTAGGCTCTCTTCAACCATCTCCTGTCAGGCTCGGGCCCCATCACTCTGCGTCCATGGCTTCGGGCAAGCTCTTTGAGGCCCCGTGGCCACCTCTTGCCATCACTGCTCTCCTCCTCTCGGATCCTCTCTTCTCTGGCTCCTGTGGTCTCTGTTTATCCTGGATTTTCTCCTGATGCTCAAGCCTCTCCTTTTGGGCTGGATCTTTATCTCTTGCAGAAGTCACGATCCTCTCCTTATCTCACTGTGTCCCTGCTGCTGCCACTGGTTTTTCTTCTGTTCTTCCCTCTCAGTGGGTTTCTCTTTATTTCTCAAACCACAATTCACAGTAAGAAATTCATTCTATATTCTGTCCAGAGAGTCACCATTCTATAAAGCAAAAATGTAATGAAACAACATGTTAATCCTTACTAGGTGCAATGTTCTTTAGTATTTTTAGTCTATTCTGTTCCATTTCATTTCATTTGAAAAATACCCATTTTGACCCAATCAGTGTTGCAACCCACCAATAAGTTTTGGACCCTCATTTGAAAAACACTGTTCTAACTTTAGTCTTTCCCAGCATCAGGGTCTTTTGTTATAAGTCAGTTCTTTGCTGATCCTGACCCAGATGCTGGGAAAAATTGAAGACAAAAGGAGAAGGCAGGGTGGGGGTGGGGAGCAGAGAACAAGACGGTTAGGTAGCATCACCGGCTCAATGGCCATGAGTCTGAGAAAACTTTGGGAGATAGCAGAGGACAGAGGAGCCTGGTGTGCTGTAGTCCATAGCGTTACAAAGAGTCAGACATAACCTAGTGACTGAACAACAACTGGGTCAGACCCAACAATGATCTGGGTCAGGGTTGGCAAAGATCTGACTTATGAAAAAAGACCCTGATGCTGGGAAAGACAAAAGTTAGAACGGTGTGTTTCAAATGAGGGTCCAAAATGTATGGGCTTCCCAGGTGGCACAGTGGCAAAAGAATCCAATCCTTGAGACTCAAAAGACACGGGTTTGATCGCTCGGTCAGGAAGATTCCCTGAAATAGGAAACGGCAACCCTCTCCAGTATTGCTGCCTGGAAATTTTGAACAGAGGAGCCTGATGGGCTACAGTCCATGGAGTGGCAAAGAGCTGGACACGACTGAGCTACTGAGCACACACACACACACACACACACACACACACACACACACTCCATCTTATTAAACTAGTTCCACCTAGGGGCCTTTGCACTTGCTGTCCCATCACCTAGAATGTTTCTTTTCCAGAGAGTCTGATAGTTGCCTCCCTCTTTGCTTTTACATTTCAGACAAACATCTTCCTCAAAAAGTCCTTCCCCAACTAACCCATCTAAAGGAACTGCATTACCTCGTCTTTCTCCCTTGACCTTGCTTATCTTCACCTTTCACTATTTGAAACTGATTTGTTTCCTTTCACTCATGTCCTATCTACCCCTCTGTCCTAGAGGAGAGAGCTTATTTAGTTTGTTCACTGATGTGGCCTCAGTGTCAGGCACAGGCCTGGCAAACAGTGGGAACTTAATAAATGCTTGTCCATTGGATGATAAACTCTAGCTGTGTTTGAGCAGCTGCTGAGCACCAACCCTCTCAGCAGCTGTGCCAAACCACTGATCATATTGTGGAGCATCCAGGTGGCTTGCAGTGACCTGCAAAAATACTTGCAACGTAGAATGATAGAAAATGAGCTGAGAGAACTAACTTCTCTCAGCTGAAACGAGGTGAGTAAAGAACAAGGGCAGGATGTATCATTTAGGCTGATTTCGGCTTCAAGTTTTAAATAGTGACCCTGTTTATTGCTTTACATAACAGGAAGTCCAGAGACGGTGACCCAGAGACCTATATTCCTTCTGTCTCTTTTCTATTATCTTCTTTTCCTTAATCTTCAGACCGGTAGCACTAGTAGGGATTATACCCTGACATCATGATGTCCAAAGGAAGAAGCAAGATCATCACTTCTTAAAAGAGTGGAACCTGTTCCCAGGTCCCCCAAGCACACTTGCTCTTTCTTTCCTATCGTCTGGACCTGGGTCGCTCACCCACTCCTTAACAAATCATGGGTAAGGGGAATAGAATTTTCTTGCCTGGCTTTTACTAATCATATGGGCTGGAATTAACATTGGGGCATCAACTATAATGCTCATGACACCTGGGGTAAGGTGACATAAATACGTGAAATATCCAGAAATATATATCATGCGATTCTGTATAGCTGCTGGACGTAGGTTGTAAATTTCACTCTGAGTTTCCCAGCAAACAAGGCCAAAAGGGGAAGCCAAACTGTTAAAATGCTAACAATGTAAACTGTTAAGAAGTTTACAGTGCCCTAAAATTTGAAATAAACCAGTTGCTTAAGAGAATCCTAACTTTTTTTTAAAAAAGGTGTTTTTTCTTTTTCTTTTTTTGCTGTGCCACACAGCTTGAGGGATCTTAGTTCCCTGACAAGGGATTGAACCTGGGCCCTTGGTAGTAAGAGTGTGGGAGTCCTAACCACTGGACTACCAGGGAATTCCTGAATCCCAATTTTTTCTAATACTGATATCTGAAAATTTCTCCTTGGATCTTCATAAGTAGGGTATTGTGACTGTCCATTTTCAGGTCATACCCCCACAAGTGATGCAGTAGCATGCTAATGCTACAAAGCAAACTAAAGAAAAAATTCCAAAGTCCTAGCACCAAAGTACAATTTAAAAAACTGATCTGGGGGAGGAGTAAGAGAGGATGGGAGAGGCAGGTTGGAGCAAGTAGTTTAAGCTATGTACTTGGCTTTCTGATGGACTACACTGAATTTTACCCAAGGGTAGAATTTAGATTAGCTAAAAGAACAAATGAACAATTTGTCTTTCAGGCAGTCCACCATGAATATCCTTTCTCTCAATAAAGTTGTGATAAAGAAGGGGCTGCAGGAAGTTCGAGGTTGTGTCCGCTGACAAGAATCCCCACATGCAGAATTTCTCAGATATTCATATGTTTTGATGGTTGACAGAGTAGATGGGACATTTCTAAAGTAAAAATGGAGCCTCCTGACCAGAATAGGTACCTGAATGGATGTCATGGATATGGGTACTCTTACATTCAGCCTCCCCTGTGCTTGTGAAATCGATATTTTCAATCCGCATTCAGGACTTCATACATCTCTAGGGTGACAAATCCCAGCAACCCGTCTTTTTGTTAGTATGCTCATTTTAAACTCTCAAGTATGACATATTTGCAGAGAAATTATATGGCCGTTCTATACCTGTCCTGACCTGAGTTTATCTTGTTAGCCATCCTACCATCTGGATCTCTGAACCTTGAGTCTGCTACAAAATGTGTTTGCTCCTCTACCTGGGAATCTGAGTATATACAGTATCATCTCTGTCTTAATTGAAGGCCCACCAGTGAGAGGTTGGATAGGGATGTTTAGAACATAGGATGCGGGCATGTGTGTGTGTGTGTGTGTGCACGCGGCCCTAACAGTGTGAAGGTGAGAATGTATGTGAATGTTATTCTGTGTGTGAAAGTATCTCAGCATCTGAGTGTTCCCACTGAACAGGTGCATGGGATGACAGGGCAGCCACATTTGAGTGTCTGCACAAGTCTTTGTCCCTTAAGATGGCCTGTAAACTCCAAAGGTCAAATCATGGGTTTCTTTCTTCCTGGAAAGTTGGCTAGTTTCCAAAGATGACACCTAATACTTGTACTTGGTACTTGTGCCCTTGCAAGTACCATCCTGCACGCAGTCAGGGCTGGCCTGTGACTCAACTAACAAAAAGGATGCAGAGAAGGATGCTGTACCTCATCTTGACCCGAGCCTTAGGAAGTCTTGAAGTTTCTCTTTTTCTGCTTTTTGGAGTCCTAAACTGAGGACCATGCTGGAGAGACCGTGTGAAAAGGCTACATGGAAGAGAAGACTAGAGACTTCAGAGAAAGGGACAAGAACCCCAGCCTTCCAGTCACTGCACAAGAAATGTGAATAAGCCAGCTCAAATGTCCCTGCCGAGCCTGGTCCCCAGATGAACACTTTACGTGAGCAGAAGAACCACCCAGCTGAGTCCAGTCAGTCCTCAGCATCAACCCTGATGAAGTGGCTGATGTCTTGGATCCTTAACTATGGGGGTGATTTGTTAGTTGCCACAGAGAACCAAAATGCTTGGGTAACAGTTCCTTTAGCCATCTCTCCAGCCCTGCTTGGGAAATGGCTGCTGATTTGCAGGGGGTGGGGTGTGGTGTGTGAGGGAGCTAGGGGAGACCAGGTACTGGGGAAGGGAAAAGCCACTTTCCTGTCCTCCCTCTTTTATTTCTCACCCAGCCTGGGTGGGAGGAGCCTGGGCTGGGAGCCTGCCTTCCTCTAAGTGAATGTTTGGTACCTGGTGTCTTGCCTGCTGGTCCCCTCAGAGCAGCTTGCAGGCCTGTTGGAATTCCACCAGCATGCCATCAGGCAGACAGGCAGCTGTTTAAGTGGGTAATTTCATCAATGGGAAAGGCACTCTGCACTCTGCCTAGAATTCTAATGGGTGAGGCCACTCAGAGAATGCATTTAAACCTGGGAGCACAGTGGCTGCACGCTGCTAGTGCCTAAACTGTGGTCTCCACCCTGGGATTCAAACCTGCTTGGGACTGCAAGTAGGAAAGAAAGAGAGAGAGGTTTGGGGATCTACTTACACAAATGCCCAAGAGCCTCCAGGGAAAACTCACCTTAAGAGAAGAAGGCCAAGATGGTAAAACCAGTGTGAGACCACAGGCTGGGTGGGGAAATCTGAGCTCAGGAGAATCTTCTCTTAGAGGAGTTCCCAGCACAGCCCCCGGACCTGGCTCAAGTCCTGGGGCAAAGGAGGGTGAAATGAGAGAGAGAAACCCTCAATTTCTCTCCTTTCTTAGACTGCAAGTAATAGAAGCCCCATTCAAGCTGGCTTGGGTGGAAAAGGAGACTGTTTTGTAAAGCCAAAGGGCATCTCCTGGAGACCAAAAGTAGGAATGCATTTGAGCCCAGAGGACCAAGAATTAGGAGTTCCCCCATTTCTCATTTCTGTTCCTTTCTCATCTCTCTGCACATTACCTTCCTCTGCTTCTTCATACCTAGAGAGCAACAGGACACCTCCCAGACCCAAAGTTTATGTGCACAGTGCCAGCCACCTGCAGAAACCAACAGGCACTTGACAATCCTCATTCCAAATTCTCAGGAGAGAGATCTGACTGGTTTTGCTTGGTCAGGTGTCTCCCCTGGCCCATCAGCTAGGGTTGGAGGTGTGGCATCATTACAAAAGTGACTTCTGGGGGTTACTTGTTTTAATTTTCTTTTTTCTTAAATTGAGGCATCGTTGATTGACAATGTTGTGTTAATTTCTGCTGTAAAGCAAAGTGATTCAGTTATACACATACATGCATTCTTTTTTATTCTTTTTCATCATCGTTTATCACAGGACATTGAATATAGTTCTCTGTGCTATCAAAGCTTACTTCTTCCAGTCAATCACTGATGTCCAGTTTCCTGAGAGTTATCATTGCATCCATTTTTGCTGTGAGATGCAGAGCATTCAGGGTGTTGACCCCATTGCCAAAATTTTTGGCTACAATGGGCAAGACTGAGATTAAAGCAGCAGAAGCAAGGCATCTAGGAAGTACAATTTAAGGAGGCAATCATGGTGGGTCTTATGAAAGAGCATGGTCAGCCCCTGCACAACCCTGAGAGTGAGCTGGGCCCTAAATTTTGCACCCTGGCAGGGGAGTCTACACCCCATGCTCCATGCAGGAGTGATGCCCTGGACACTGATATCCTCAGAACAGACAGTGGGTGCCCACAGGGTGGTACAATGCCCTGGGTGGGTGTGGGTGACACCTCTTTCATGTGCAGGGTTGCCAGGAATAGGGGACATCGTTTCAAAGAGTCATAATGTAGCTGAGGCCACATGGTCACCTGACTATATGTGAGATGCTCCAGGGAGGTCCTAGAAGTCTGCAAGAGAATTTAAGTGGGGTTGGATATGAGTGTGAGTGTGGAGTTCTCCTAGAGTGGGTGGAGGGCAGAACCAAGAAACACCAGCTTACCTCTGTTCTTGTGAGCTTATTCCTACCTCTTAGGCTGGGGTACCTTGGACTGTAAGGAGATCCAACCAGTCCATTCTGAAGGAGATCAGCCCTGGGATTTCTTTGGAAGGAATGATGCTGAAGCTGAAACTCCAGTACTTTGGCCATCTCATGCAAAGAGTTGACTAACTGGAAAAGACTCTGATGCTGGGAGGGATTGGGGGCAGGAGGAGAAAGGGACGACAGAGGATGAGATGGCTGGATGGCATCACTGACTCGATGGACATGAGTCTGAGTGAACTCCGAGAGTTGGTGATGGACAGGGAGGCCTGGCGTGCTGTGATTCATGGGGTCGCAAAGAGTCGGACACAACTGAGCGACTGAACTGAACTGAACTGAGGCTTGGGTGGCTTGGAAAACAGGTTGCATCTCAGTTGGTGCCCGGAGACACAGTTTCTCTTGCTCACTATCACCTGTTCATTGCAGCGATCCTGGGTACAGCCAGGCATCACCATAATGCATGCATATCTGAATGAACCAAGGCTCTGAGGGGCTGTGCCACTTACTCAGCAGTTTGCATCATGGACTTTGTAGCATTGTTTTAACCTCGTCTCTGCACACATAGGGAAATCGAGGACTAAAAAGTTGAGGTATGTACTCACTGTCACACAGTGAGTTGAGTCATGGAAATAAATCCCATTGAATTTAATTTCTAGCCATTATCTATCTTGCGAAACCCAACTGAAGCTTGAGGAGTACACCCTTAATTTCCAGACTGGAGACAAACTCTCTCAATCTGGTGTGACCACAGTCAGCGCCCAAACTCTTGCAGACTGTTTTGGCATCCACATTGGTCTTCTCTGCCTGACTTCCCATGCTTCTCTTGCCTCCCCAGGTGTCTCTTTGATTTTTGAGGATGTAGGGCAGCTTGATTTGGAGAAGGCAATGGCACCCCACTCCAGTACTCTTGCCTGGAAAATCCCATGGATGGAGGAGCTTGGTAGGCTGTAGTCCATGGGGTCGCTAAGAGTTGGACAGGACTGAGCGACTTCCCTTTCACTTTTCACTGTCATGCACTGGAGAAGGAAATGGCAACCCACTCCAGTGTTCTTGCCTGGAGAATCCCAGGGATGCGGGAGCCTGGTGGGCTTCTGTTTATGGGGTTGCACAGAGTCGGACATGACTGAAGCGACTTAGCAGCAGTAGCAGCAGCAGCAGGGCAGCTTGATTAGGATTTGCCACAGGTCTTTCTCAGCTAGAAGTTTCCAGCCCTGTCCCTGATAGTCTTCAGGGGCTCCTCTCACCTCGAAGGAAAGCAGAAGGATGAAGTTTGGCAGGCAGCAGTTTGAGGGGTCGATCAACCGTGGGCACCCCTCTCCTGGCCTCACAGTCTTTGCCTAAGCCCCAGGTTCCCTCCAGGCAACCACGGCATCTTTGAAGCTTGAGCTTGTGTTATTTCTCTTTTTTAAAAAATGATACATTTTAAAGCAATAAAATCTGCACATTAAACACTTCGTCTGGGCTGCAGTAGCAATGGCTCCGACAGCCTTCCAGTGCCCTTTCCAGTCAGCTTTGCCAGGGGAGCTCCATTATCTCCAAGCTTTGCAGAGCTTCACCTCTAAAGCACATTTGCAAGGGATATAGGGAGGGAGTAGGGGGGTTGAAGGAGATGCAAAGCAATACTCTTCTACATAACCCTCGGGTCAAAGAGGAGATCACAATGGAAATAGAAAAATATTTTGAACTGAGCAGGAATGAAAAATAGGAACAAATCAAAACTTGGGAAGGCAGTTAAAAGAATACTCAGGTATGTGTAATTTAGGATAAGAACGCAGAGTCCCTGTGAACTTGGTTGGGAAGAAATATGTACTTTAAATAAGCTGATGCAGAAAGTTAGCATTTCTTTCCACTTAGGAATAGGGACAGCGGATCACAATTGTATTCATGGTATTTGTGATGCCACCAATAGATATCACAGATAATGAATCTACACTCTCCATCAATTTAAGGATCCAAGTCATTTATTTTCTCTCCCTTGGTCTCACAATATGCACTCAGGCTTGCCTAGATACAGGGACACAAATGGCAACAGTTTATGTTTTTTTTTTTTTGTTGTTTGTTTTATAAGCTGTGTCAGCATAAGCACGGAGGAAATATGCCTAGCATTTTGCCAAAGAGATGGCTTGGGCAAGATTTTCAGGTTACCAAGCATAGAAATATCCACGGGTGTATCTTGCAAAGAGGTCAATTAATAGATTCTTATAGCAGTCTGAAAAGTTCTCAGATCCACTCACCATCAGCATTATTTATATTTAAAAAGCACTTTTTTATTTTGAACAGTTAAAATTCACAGGAAGTTGCAAAGGTGGTATTGAGAGGTCTAGTGGACCCTTTACCCAGTTCCCCCATGATTTACACCTTATGTAAATATCAAAACCAGGATATTTACATTGATAGAAAGTGTGTATATAGCGCTATGTACTTTTTGTCACGTAAGTAACTTTGTGTAACCATCACCACTATCAAGATACAGACCTACTCCATCACCACAAAAAATTTAGAGAAGAGCTAACACCTATCCTACTCAAACTCTTCCAGAAAATTGCAGAGGAAGGTAAACTTCCACACTCATTCTATGAGGCCACCATCACCCTAATACTAAAACCTGACAAAGATGTCATAAAAAAAGAAAACTATAGGCCAATATCACTGATGAACATAGATGCAAAAATCCTCAACAAAATTCTAGCAATCAGAATCCAACAACACATTAAAGAGATCATACACCATGACCAAGTGGGCTTTATCCCAGGGATGCAAGGATTCTTCAATATCCGCAAATCAATCAGTGTAATTCACCACATTAACAAGTTGAAAAATAAAAGCCATATGATTATCTCAATAGATGCAGAGAAAGCCTTTGACAAAATTCAACATCCATTTATGATAAAAACTCTCCAGAAAGCAGGAATAGAAGGAACATACCTCAACATAATAAAAGCTTTATATGACAAATTCACAGCAAACATTATCCTCAATGGTGAAAAATTGAAAGCATTTCCCCTAAAGTCAGGAACAAGACAAGGGTGCCCACTTTCACTGCTACTATTCAACATAGTTCTGGAAGTTTTGGCCACAGCAATCAGAGCAGAAAAAGAAATAAAAGGAATCCAAATTGGAAAAGAAGAAGTAAAACTCTCACTGCAGATGACATGATCCTCTACATAGAAAACCCTAAAGACTCCATCAGAAAATTACTAGAGCTAATCAATGAATATAGTAAAGTTGCAGGATATAAAATCAATACACAGAAATCGCTTGCATTCCTATACACTAATAATGAGAAAGTAGAAAAAGAAATTAAGGAAACAGTTCCATTCACCATTGCAATGAAAAGAATAAAATACTTTAGGAATTTATCTACCTAAAGAAACTAAAGACCTATATATAGAAAACTATAAAACACTGGTGAAAGAAATCAAAGAGGACACTAATAGATGGAGAAATATACCATGTTCATGGATTGGAAGAATCCATATAGTGAAAATAAGTATACTACCCAAAGCAATCTACAGATTCAATGCAATCCCTATCAAGCTACCAGTGGTATTTTTCACAGAGCTAGAACAAATAATTTCACAATTTGTATGGAAATACAAAAAACCTCGAATAGCCAAAGCAATCTTGAGAAAGAAGAATGGAACTGGAGGAATCAACCTGCCTGACTTCAGGCTCTACTACAAAGCCACAGTCATCAAGACAGTATGGTACTGGCACAAAGACAGAAATATAGATCAATGGAACAAAATAGAAAGCCCAGAGATAAATCCACACACCTATGGACACCTTATCTTTGACAAAGGAGGCAAGAATATACAATGGATTAAAGACAATCTCTTTAACAAGTGGTGCTGGGAAAACAGGTCAACCACTGGTAAAAGAATGAAAGTAGAACACTTTCTAACACCATACACAAAAATAAACTCAAAATGGATTCAAGATCTAAATGTAAGACCAGAAACTATAAAACTCCTAGAGGAGAACATAGACAAAACACTCTCTGACATAAAACACAGCAGGATCCTCTATGATCCACCTCCCAAAATACTGGAAATAAAAGCAAAAATAAATAAATGGGATCTAATTAAAATTAAAAGCTTTTGCACAACAAAGGAAACTATAAGCAAGGTGAAAAGACAGTCTTCAGAATGGGAGAAAATAATAGCAAATGAAGCAACTGACAAACAACTAATCTCAAAAATATACAAGTAACTTATGCAGCTCAATTCCAGAAAAATAAACGACCCTCTCAAAAAATGGGCCAAAGAACTAAATAGACATTTCTCCAAAGAAGACATACAGATGGCTAACAAACACATGAAACGATGCTCAACATCACTCATCATCAGAGAAATGCAAATCAAGACCACAATGAGGTACCATTTCACACCAGTCAGAATGGCTACAATCCAAAAGTCTACAAGCAATAAATGCTGGAGAGGGTGTGGAGAAAAGGGAACCCTCTTACACTGTTGGTCGGAATGCAGACTAGTACAGCCACTATGCAGAACAGTGTGGAGATTCCTTAAAAAACTGGAAATAGAACTGCCATATGACCCAGCAATCCCACTGCTGGGCATACACACCGAGGAAACAAGAATTGAAAGAGACACATGTACCCCAATGTTCATCGCAGCACTGTTTATAATAGCCAGGAGATGGAAGCAACCTAGATGTCCATCAGCAGATGAATGGATAAGAAAGTTGTGGTACATGTACACAATGGAGTATTACTCAGCCATTAAGAAGAATACATTTGAATCAGGTCTAATGAGGTGGATGAAACTGGAGCCGATTATACAGAGTGAAGTAAGCCAGAAAGAAAAACACCAACACAGTATACTAACATGTATATATGGAATTTAGAATGATGGTAATGATAACCCTGTACGTGAGACAGCAAAAGAGACACAGATGTATAGAACAGACTTTTGGGCTCTGTGGGAGAGGGAGAGGGTGGGATGATTTGGGAGAATGGCATTGAAACATGTATACTATCATGTAAGAAATGAATCGCCAGTCTAGGTTTGATACAGGATACAGGATGCTTGGGGCTGGTGCACTGGGATGACCCAGAGAGATGATATGGGGAGGGAGGTGGGAGCGGGGTTCAGGATTGGGAACTCATGTACACCCATGGCGGATTCATGTCAATGTATGGCAAAACCAATACAGTATTGTAAAGTAAAATTTAAAAATAAATAAATTAATTAAAAAAAAGATACAGACCTGTTCCATCACCACAAAAGATCTCCATCATGCTACCCCTTTAATCATGTCCTATATGTGACCATCTCTACCCTCTGGCAATCACTGACTTATCCTCCATCTTCAAAATTTTTTAATGGCAAGCTGCTGCTGCTAAGTCGCTTCAGTCCTACCTTACTCTGTGTGACCCCATAGACGGCAGCCCACCAGGCTCCTCTGTCCCTGGGATTCTCTAGGCAAGGATACTGGAGTGGGTTGCCATTTCCTTCTCCAATGCATGAAAGTTAAAAGTGGAAGTAAAGTCACTCAGTCATGTCTGACTCTCTGCGACCCCATGGACTGTAGCCTATCAGGCTTCTCCGTCCATGGGATTTTCCAGGCAAGAGTACTGGAGTGGGCTGCCATTTCCTTCTCCATTTAATGGCAAGAATGTTCTATAAATGGCGTCTTCCAGTATGAGACTTTTGAGATTGACTCTTTTAACTTAGATAATGTCCTTGAGATCTATCCAGATTGTTGCTTGTATTAATAGTTTATTCCTTTTTAGCATAGTCATGGTATGAACATACCAGTTTGTTTAATCATTCATTAATTATTGAACATTTTTTTCCACTTTCTGTTATTTTTGAAGTGAGTTTCCTGTAGATATCATATAGTTGAATCCTTTTTTAACTCACCTTGCTGATCCATTTTTTTTCCTTAGTATATTTAGATAATTTATAGTTAATATAATTATTAATATGTTTGGGCTTAAGTCTACTGTTATATTTATTTATTTTCGTTTTCTGTTCATGTTCTCTTGGTTTTTTTGTTTCCTTGTTTTCTTGTTCCTGACCTCCTGTGGGTTACCTGAATATTTCATAAGAATTCATTTTAAATTGGCTCTGCTGTTTTGAGTGTGTATCTTTGTATACTTTTTTTGAAGTGGTGGCTTCTAGGTATTACATTATATATACATAGCTTATCACAGTCTACTGGTGTCAACATTTGTCAGTTTGAGTGATGCATAAGGGAGTGATAATTCCCTTTGTATCCCTCCACTTTCCCCCATATATAATATAATTGTCTGGAAAATTTGCTCCACATACAGTGAGAATCACTGTGACTTTCACTTCACCATTAAATGTAACTTAGAAAACGCAAGAGGAGGAATGTCTACTTGGCTGTATTTTTGCTCTTTTCATTGCTTTTCTTCCCCTGATGTTCCAAGATTCATTATTTTATTGTTTTATTTCTGTATTTCCTTATTGTCGAATCTGTGAATCATTCTTTTATGGTATATTTGTTAACTAAAATATTTCTTAGTTTTCTTTCCTCTAATAATATCTTGATATCTTCATTTCTGAAGGGTATTTTTACTGAATGTAGGTTCCTAGTTTGATAGTTTCTTTCTTTTAGCACTTGAAACATTGTGCCATATCCTTCTGGCATCTATGGTTTCCAATGAGAAATAACCGTCATTCAAACTGCTTTCCCTCTAGAGAAAAGGTTTTGCTTTTCTCTGCTTTCAAGTTTTTTTCTTTTTTGTATGTGTGTCTTTAGTTTACATAAATTTGACTATAGTGTGTCTCGGTGTGAATTTCCTTGGGTTTTTCCTGTTTGAGGTTGCAGCTTCTTAAATTTGTAGGTCTGTATCTTTTGTCAAATTAAGGAAAATTTCAACCATTACTTCTTTGAATATTTTTTTCAGCCCACCCTCTTTTTTCTCTCCTTCTAGAACTCTAATAACATGAAAGTTAGATCTTTCATTACAGTTCCATAGTTCACTGAGCTTATGTTCCTTTTTTTGGGAGGGGTCTATTTTCCCGCTTATTCAGATTTGGTAATTTCTATTCTGCCAGTTCACTAGCTTTTTCTTCTGTTCTCTTCATTCTGCTATTGAATCAATCCACTGAATTTAAGATTTTCAATTCTAACATTTCTATTTGATTCTTCTTTATATGTTCTGTTGCTGAATTTCTTGTTTTTTTTTTTTTAAACCAAGTTTGTTTCAAATGTGTTTGTGATTGTTGAAACATTTGAAACATTTTTATGATGATGGTTGCTATTAAATCCTTTTCAGGTAATTCTAACTGCTGTTATCTCCATGTTGGTATATGTTGATTGTCTTTCTCATTCAAGCTGCAATTGTCCTGATTCTCGGTGTGATGAGTGATTTTTTTTTAAATTGAAACCTGGATATTTTGGGTATGTTGTGATGAGACTCTGTATCTTATTTCAGTCACCTGTTTTATCTGGCTTCATCTGACACAGCTCTCATGGGAGAAGAAGAGTTCTGTATTGCGACTGTTGGGTGGCAATGGAAGCTCAGGTTCCCCGTTCAACGTCCACTGATACCATAGTGGGGAAAGGATTGCTTGTTACCATGGTGTGGGAGTGGGAGTTCAGGCTCTCTATAAAGACTTTATTGATAACCTCTGGTTGGCAGAGGCAGAAGTGCCTCATTTCTGCTCCCCACATGGCTTCCGCTAACATAATAGGGGGTGGTGGTGATGTTCATGGTGGTGGTGGCAATGGTGGTAGAGAGGCCTCATTATTAGTAATTCTGGATGGTGGTGACAGTTTTGACTCTTCTTAGGCCTGATACCACCTCTGCAGGAAGCATGAGGAGCACATTGATACTGCTGGGTCAGAGCAGAAGTCCTGCTGCTGCTGCTGCTGCTGCTGTTGCTAAGTCGCTTCAGTCATGTCCGATTCTGTGCAACCCCATAGACGGCAGCCCACCAGACCCTATTGTTTCTACTGACACAGCATAGAGAAGCCTCATTACCACTTAGCGGGGGTGAAGGTCCCAGTTCCCCACTTGATCTTTTCTGATGCCACCCAGAGGGGGATGGGGGAGGGTGGAACACCTCATTATCATTTGATGAGGATGAAAGTCCAGTTTTCTCACTTAGCCTTTGCTGGTGGGGGTGGGAACGGGGCTAAAATTTTTCTTCGATGTTTGGTTGGAGTAGAGCAGTTATTCTCTAGTAGCTTTCCATCTTGCTAGGCTGCCCTTTCTTGGTCCTTTAGCTAGAAGGAACAGACTTTTCTCGAGGATTTTCTGTCTGCATCCGTGGACATTCCCAGGCTGCCAGTTTCTCCAGCAGCCAGTGGGTTATATGAGGCAAAAAGAAAATCTGGGGAGCTCACTGGAGTCATTCCTGGGGTCCTAAAGACCCTAGTCAGCCTGTCATCATCTCTTCACCTTTCAGAGTCTTATGTTTATTTTGTATCATGTCTAGGTTTTCAGCTATACTCAGCAGGAGGAATAGGGAAAAGTATGTCTACACTATCTTTCTGGAAGCAGAAGTTCAGCCTCAATTACTAGGACAATGACATACGAAAGGAAGAAAAAAACAGATCAAGCTTTTTTGCAGATGTTGGGGCATTTTGATTACTTTGCCCTAAAGCTATGTCAGCAACTTGGAGAGTCAGTTTGCCTAAAGTCCTGGGCATCTCCATAATTAATACCAGGCCTTGGTGTGATTATTAATAGAGTACCTCCACAGTTTGGCCTTACAGATTTTGATTGAGTAGGTTCAACCTTGGAAAAAAGAAACTTGCTCAATAAGCTAGTTTTTGTGAGTCGCTTTGTCATGAAGGCGAAAGACAAACTCATTCAGCTCGTCCATATTTTCACACCAGGTTTTGATGTCTCAGAAACTTTGGCCATCAGCTCTCCTTGCAAAGCTGGCATGTATTAGTGAGGGAGAACAGGCTTTTCAAGGCACGTTCTACAAGGTAAGTATTCAAATGAGTCCATATTACAAAATTTACCCATTTTGCTTCCCCGTTGAGAACACAACGGGAATCAAGAAGCAGAGCCGTTGAGGGGAAGCGTTACTGTGATTGAGGCATGGCTCTGACTCAGTCAGGACTGTCAGCGACCGCTCTTGCCACTTCTGGAATTTTGCAGAAGTTTACCTCCATCTGTTCACTTTCTCCAGTTGATACTGTGGTTTTCTCAGAAGCTCGCATTATCTTGTTAACATTTTCTTAACCAGCTATTTCACGTCAGGAAATTTGCATTGAACATCTTACAGGCGTCATTGTTATAAACACTGAGAACAAAGATCAATAAAATGCCGTAAACATCAACATCTGTTCAGTCACGTGACTGTAAGGTAAAGACCCCACTTTCCCTTGGTCTCCTGACGTGTTGCTCAAACGTGCCTTTCTGAGCACATTAAAATGCTTAACTTTTCAGTTCAGTCTGTAAGGGCATTTTTTTGTTTTTTTCCTAGCTTGGCTTCCTCTTTTGATGGAAACCTTCAACCATATCTAATAGTGTGGCCCCATCCCTTATCATGTGAGTTTTCCTTCTAAGGTGATTTAACAAAAATGTGGTAAAATATACATAACATAAAATTTACCATTTACCCAGATAAACGGATGGTAAATTTACCCAGATCCCTGAGTTGAGAAGATTGCCAGGAGGAAGGCATGGCAACCCACTCCAGTATTCTTTCTGGGAAAATCCCATAGAGAGAAGAGCCTGGTGGGCTATGGTCCATAGGGTCACAAAATATCAGAAATGACTGAAGTGACTGAGCATACATACTGCATCTTTTTTATCCATTCATCTGCCAATGGACATTTAGATTGTTTCCAAATCTTGGCTATGTAAACTGTGCTGGTATGAACATTGGGAATTCTTGTTTGTTTTTTGTGAGAAAGAGTTCTCTCTTATTTCATTAGATATTAAAGAGGCATCCTTCTCTATTCCACCATCTTTTCTGGACATTGCATCTTGGATTATTATTTTATTTTATTTATTTTGAAATTGTTATAGATTCACAGAAATTGCAAAAGTAGCATTTAGAGAACGCTTGGATTCTTCATTCAGTTTCTCTCAAAGATAACATCTCTGTAACTATATATACAGTTCATTATCAAAACCAGAAAACCACTGTTACAATGCACAGACCTTATTGAGAGTTTACCAGTTTTGCATGGCCTCACTTATGTGTGTGTAGTTAGTTCTATGCAATTTGATCGCATGTGTTTTTCATATAACCATAGCTGCAATCATGATATAGAACTGTGGCATCACCACGAGGATCCTTTGTGCTCTCCCTTTCTGGTCCTATCCACTGTCCTGCCCATACCTCTCTCTGTCCCCAACACCTAGCAACTACTAATCTGTCCTCCTCTGTAATTTTTTTATTTGATAATTTTGCATAAGTGGAATCATACAGTATGTGACCTTTTGTGATGGCTTTTCTTCTCACTCAGTGTAATGTCCCCAAGATCCACCCAGGTTGTTTTGGGTGTTGACAGGGTGTTCCCTTTCTTTTGGATTGCTGAGTAGTGTTCCATGGTATAGACTTACTGTGGTTTGTTTAGCCATGAACTGATTGTAGGACATTTTGGTTGTGTCCAGCCTTTGGCTCTTACATACAAACATACTATGAACAATCACATACAAGCTTTTATGTGGGCATACATTTCCTTTTTCTGAGACAGTTGTCGAGGAGCGTGATTGCTGGGTCACACGGTAAGTGCATGTTCAGTGCTTTAAGGGGCTGCCGAACTAGTTTCTGTGGTGGCTGTGCCATCTTACATGCTCACAAGCAACGTATGGGAAATCCCCATCAGCATTTGGTGTTTGGTGTTGCCACTATTATTAAATTTAGCTTTCCTAATAGATTGTACATTTTATTTAAAGTGTCACTTCAGAAGTGGTGGTTTCACACAGTCATCGCTCCAGGTTTTCCTGAAACAGAGATGCTAAACTTTAGGCTCAGCTACAGTCCACAACACTCATATTTAAAACAAGCTTTAAGGCATCCTGCACTTCCCTCTGAATTGCTACTACATTGTGGTAGCATCTTCTTCATCCTCAAATCTTCATGGGGAGCTTCAGAGGTTAGAACAAGGTTACCACAGTGCTTGACGCTTTGGGGTTCTGAATTTTCCTCATTATCTGGCTGGAATAGTTCACTAATTTCAAACTAATGCTCTAGGCTTCCTATTTTGATCTATGATCCCATTTGATTTCATAATTTTTACATGATTATACTATGAAATGACATAAGGAGAATGAAACCAAAGTCATGCAATCTAGAATTTGGGAAATTTGTTGAGGATTCAGTGTGGAATGAATCACTGAATCCCCTTCCTGAGCCCTAGTTCCCATTTTTGTGTACGTAATGCCAGCAGACTGACTTAATACCCTCTCATACCTTCTACCCTATAAAGAATACTGGGAGTTCAGTCTGGAGAAACTGAATCCATGAAATTTGGAACTGAGATTCAGCAAAGTTAGCTGAAGATCTACAGATGAGATAATCGTACCATCAGCCTCACCACTCTGCTTAGTATAAAGACTACCTTGACCCCCAAGTAGGAAAGAAGGTTTTTCTCTGGAGAAACTGAATTGCTCTGGAGAAAAGACCTCCACACACTGATTTTTGGGGAATCCACACAAACAATGGCTTGTTTCTTTCCTCATTACCCTAATATAAGCCCACTATGTATCAATCTTGCCCAGATCTCTGAATTTTAAGCCAGTTCTTAATTAAACACAGACAATCAAATGGCAAATAAGGAAAGAGAGAAATCTCTTTCATCCTGAAAAAGAAATCTAAGTCAAAACCAAAACCGAATAAAGGAATCTGGGAGCAGCAAAGATAACACAGCAAACAGAAGAAAACTTCCAAAACAGCCACCAACCCAGTCCTAATACGTATTTTCAGAGAGCAATGAGAAGGTATCGCATCAATAAAACAAACCAAGATCTTATAAAGATCTCATGAGAATAAAAATTGTAGTTCAAATAAAAATGGGTGGAACACTAAGTCAAGGAAACATGACAAAAAGCAGAAAAAAAAAATATAAAGGGCTGGAAATTATTGAGAATGGTAAAAAGAGACATAGAGAATAAACCCTAGAAATTTCATATCTGATTAAGAAGTTTCCAGGAAGAAAGAAGAGGGAAAAATGGAAGGAAACAGAGGAAAAAAAATCTATGAAAAAAATTTCCAAATGAAGGATATCAGGCTCCTAATTAAAAAGGCGCCTATCATAAACAGGAATCAGAATGAGGGAGAAAAGACCTCAGTTAAGGCACACCATAGAGAGGTTTTCAGTTCAGTTCAGTTGCTCAGTCGTGTCTGACTCTTTATGATCCCATGGACTGCAGCACACCAGCCCTCCCTGTCCAACACCAAATCCAGGAGCTTGCTCAAACTCGTATCTGTTGAGTCAGTGATGTCATCCAACCATCTCATCCTCTGTTGTCCCCTTCTCCTCCTTTCAATCTTTCCCAGCATCAGGGTCTTTCCCATTGAGTCGGTTCTTTATATCAGTTGGCCAGAGTATTGGAGTTTCAGCTTCAGCATCAGTCCTTCCAATGAATATTCAGGACTGATTTGTTTTAGAGAGGTTTTAGAACCTGGAATTAGGAGGTTCCCCTAAAAGCTTCCAAAGAAAAAACAGTGCAAAAGAAGTCATACACAAAGGGCTAGAATCAGAGTGATATCAGAATTCTGAGTAGCAACATTGGGTACCAGAAAGCAACTGAACAATAGCAGCAAAAATCAGATGGGAATATAATTTTCAGCCAGGAACTTTATACCTTGCCAGTCCAGTGTGAAGGCAGAATTAAGACATCTTCATGTATCCATAGACAATTTGCCTACTTGAAACTCTTTCATAGAAAGTGTGGAGAAAATATCTCAGCAATCCTGAGTAGTTCAAAAGAGGGGACATCATGGAATCCAGGAAACAGAGGATTCAATTCCGGAGAACACTTAAGAGAAAGTACAGGCTGACAACAGACAGAGCCACCAGCTGTGAGTGGAGGAGAAAGTTGTGGAGATGGATATGGGGGAAGAATTAAGGATATGCATATGGAAAATTCTGCAAATGGAAATAACAATCAATTTTTAAAAACCACCCAAAAGCCAGTACATGAAAGGATATGTAGTCGTACGCTGCTCAGCTCTGCAGTAAAACCACAAATAATTTGATGTGTGATAATGATACAAACACTTCCATTGATGAGAAGACTTTCTTTTACAAGTAAATGAAAACTCAAAGTGGCTTAAGCCACAAAGGGAATTACAGTGTTTTGCAGTACTCTTGCCTGGAAAATCCCACGGACGGAGGAGCCTGGTAGGCTGCAGTCCATGGGGTCACTAGGAGTCGGACACGACTGAGCGACTTTCCTTTCACTTTTCACTTTCATGCACTGGAGAAGGAAATGGCAACCGGCTCCAGTGTTCTTGCCTGGAGAATCCCAGGGATTGGGGAGCCTGGTTGGCTGCCGTCTGTGGGGTCACACAGAGTCGGACACGACTGAAGTGACTTAGCAGCAACAGCATCTCACATGATAGACATTTCGAAGTCAATTTAGGCTCCAGATAAGGCTTGATGCAGGGGCCATCTAAAATCTTTAACTTCCATACTTCCTTTGGCAATAGCTATTCAAAGTATTATGGCTTTCCTCATGGGAGCAAGGTAGTTTCCAGTATTTTCTAGCGGTTGCTAGGATTCAGTCCATCAGCAAGAGAATATTTCTCTAGGGGCTTCTGCAGAAAAACATGAAAATTCTATCCCAGTTTCCTCCAGAAAACTTCTTATTGGTCAATGCTGCGTTGCATGCCTTTTCTTGACCAATCACTATAGCCTGGGGGATGGGATTCAATAAGACAGGGCCCAACCCTGTAGCCAGAGATTGTGTCTATTTCCAAGGAAAGTGGTGACTATGTAGGGGAACAGTGGGTTCCCAAATGGAAATCAAGATGTAGTTAAAAGGGAAAGAATGAAGGTTAGGTTGCCACTAAACTGCAAATGTCTATTTTACAACACAATTCAACTAAAAATAGTGAAATGGCTGGAGGGAGCCATGCAGATAGGGGGAATAAAGAAGCCAAGCCCACATCCATCATAATTGAAAATCAATAGAGAATGTCTGGAAATTAGGGATCAATAAATAGCAGTTTAAACATATTACTTAGACACATGGAGGGAGCTAATAGAAAAAAAACAGCTGCGAGAGTTATAAAGAGATATGAATCACTATGTCTAGGGAGTTAGGCTGGGGATAGGGTGGAATAGGGGAAGGCATTATGGTTTTTCATGAGAAGCTTTTTGTATGATTTGATTTTAAAACTATGTTCGAATGCATCACTTTGATTAAAGATTTAAAAAAATCTCCAAGCTGTCATGAAAAAACGTTAAATTATATGATACGGAAAAGCAGGAGGTTGCTGACTCTGCCTTGTGAAAAAGACAGGGCAAAGTACAAAAATTCAAAATGGCACCTCCAGCCATTTTTCAGTTAAATCCACATGCCACAGATGTGTGTAGTATTCTGTGACTTCCTGTACCCTTTAGCACACTGCTATATATCCCCAGGGAAGGAAAGAATATGCCCTAGCTTGAAAAGTATAGGTTAAGGCACATCAAGGCAAAGAATTTGAAATGTTTTAAAAAGGACAAACTCAAACTTTACCCTAGAGGAACACCAAGCCCAGGTCCCCTGTGAGCATAAGACAACACAACCACACAAAGAAGAGGCTAAAAAGACGCTGGCTTTGGGGGCTGTCCCAAGCTTTGCCTTGGCGCTCTGCTTTCCCTGGGGGCTGGGCTGTTGCACTGTTCTTCCTTTCGTCACAGTTTCGCTGCTTCTGTTTCTCCTTAGACCACACGAGCTGCTTTCAGCGCTCACAGCCTTTTCTTAAGTTTGTGTTACCAGCCTGATCCAAAACCGTTTGTTCCTCCTGGGACCCTGGGCCCAGCAGGATAACGTCACCTAAAGAGCCATTTCTGCAGCGCAGGGGCACACATACAGGATGGCCCCCCTGGGGAGACATAGGTGTGAAAGGACAGATCACAAAAACAGAGTATAGTTTAAGCACTACCATCCTTCCCAGCTGCTCTATGTGGAGACACCCTCCAAATGATAAAGGCAGGCTCCAGTACTGATGCCAAGAAATGAGCAGATAAGGTTCTGCTTTAAAAATGAGTGGCTTTCTGTGTCAGCAAGGGGAGATTTCTATGTAAGTTTGCGGGCAAATTACGTCCGAATTTAAGACAAATCCTTTCCTGGGACTTTGGGTTTCAACAGCTGTAAAGCAAAACATTCTTCTCTGAAACGGCATTTTGGGAGCAGTGAGGAACTCAGCAGCTCCTCAAGATGGTGATAACGCTGTGGGTCCACTTTGGGTTGTGTTAACGTGTCTGCAGATTAGGGAAACAGGGACCTGAGGTCTCTCCCCCCCACCCCCACCCCCACCCCCACTCTTGCTGGACCCCAGAGGAGACTGGGAGGAGGGCGAGGATTTTAATTAACGTAGGGAAGACAGAGACAAACAGTTCTGTTGTGGAAAGGAAGCTGGTGGGACCAGCGATGCAGCCCAGTGGAGCCCAAGGAGGCAGATAGCCCTCTGCACTGTAATTCCCTTTTACTTCCCCTAAGGTTTCAGCAAAATTTTGTTAAATGTTGCAATCTGGTTTACAATCTGGTTTCTGTGCTTGGGGAGAATTTGGGATGGGACTCTTAAGAGAGCAGAAATAATTCATGGAAATGCAACACACGAATAAAGGAACACGTTGACCAGAAGTGCCATAGCTGCTTAATATTCAACAACAACCAGGGTTTCTTTGTGGGGCACGGGACATGGAAATATCCCTCAGGGATTTTCAGAGCTCCTTGGGGAAAGAACATGAGGAAGGGTGAAGCTTTCTTTCAGTTAAGCCATTTAGGGACTCAGACTATCATTTCCAAGATTTTAAGTGAGAAGTTTGATTTTTGGAAGTCTGTAGAACTTTGGAGTATATTGGGCTTATTTTTAAGACCTTGAGTATAGTTCCGGGACTAACTCTAGTGTCTGAGCCATTTGTTTCTCTAGTTCAGTATTTTCCCAAATTCTTAACGGGGAACCATATAGCCAGTGAAGGATAACAAAGACCAAAACCCACACAACTGCAGGTATCTACAGCATTTAAATGCAGCAGGTTAGCTGTACTGTACCTAATACCACAATTGGACACACTCACTGAGCCAGTTCAAACGGACAATTCCCTTGAGCTCAAGCCTCATTTTCAATATTTCAGCTGCAATCCCTGACCTGCTTAAGCCTGAACTCATTCATTTTACATTCACTTATTGGCCACCCCCCCACCCACCGCAATTATTACCAGCAATTCTCAGTGACTCTTGGGAAAACCTTGGAGTCCTTTTTTAAGAAGGGCAGGGGGGAAACAGAAGCAGAAAATCACAGAGAATTATAGAAAAGCAACCAACTTTTCCTTCTTTCTAAATAAATGTCTTTTCAGTTAGAATATCAGATTCTTTGCATGAGCCAGATGCGTAAGGCCCACACTGGATTTTCGCATTTTGTGTAGATGGCATACCCTTCCCACAGGACATCAGGTAAGACATTTAGTCACTAGTAAGTATTCAAAGCCTACAGAAACAAATCCAAACTCCCACAAAAGTTTTCATTCAAATTGCCATTGTGAAATTAAACAAACCCCAAACTAAAGATCACACTCAATTAGAATTACACTAATGGAGCCCCAAGTTTGTCTTCTTGATTTCATTGATCGAATCCCCTAGTTTTCAGCCATCGTTTTGCTGATACACAGTGTGTTGGCCCCACACTGGGCTGAGTTTTCAGGGAAGTAGCCCCAGCCACCTGGAACCCTCACAGCAGGGAGCCTCTCCCTGGTGGTTTCTGAGCAGCTGCTCTGAGCACCAGGAGGTGAGGTGTTCCACTGGAGGGGTGGGGAAGCCCCTCCCAGATGGCATTTCTTCTTTCCTTTTCTTATTTTGCGCTGAGATTTCCCCCAGATTGTTGGCTCTCAGCAGCCATCCTTTGGAACTTCATCTCCTTTTTCCTCTCTGGTCTTCTAATCCACGAATTCTGAGCTGTCTTGTGGCTAAAAACTTTACAAGAGCCTAGTCCAGGCATTCGGTGGGAGGTGGGAACCTGTAATGTTCCAGCCCTCCCTTTGGCATCAGAGACTCAGCTGTTTATCCTCTGTATGACCTTGTGTGAGTAATTCCAACTTGGACCTGAAATGTGGGGATAACACAGTCCTAGCCCATGGGGTCGTTGCAATGATTAATGAGGTGGTGTGTGTGTAGCACTTGGCTCATTGCCTGGCACAATGGAGTGCCTCCAATAAATTACTGTTATTAATATCACTTCCTGTTGGGAAATAAGAAAGGGGACATCATTTAGCTTTATCTAAAATACTTTCATATAAAGTACTGAAGTACTTTCATATAAAATTCAATTAATAATAGCAATTGTTAGGCCAAGGCCCTGTTGGTTCTCATTTTCGGCTTGTCCTAGAGCAGAAACAGAATAAATAAGTGCAACTGAATTGTTTAAGAGTGTATTAACTCCCAGATAATCAATATGTAACTAAAGTTTTCTTTGAAGCAGGCCTAAAAGGCAAAGTAGACATTTGTCTGACAGGCAAGAGGCCAGCCAGGATGGCAAACATGTAGCTGGCATCTTGTCCTCCGTGCACTCCCCACCCTTGCTGCATCTCCCCTGCCTAGGGCAGACATCATTAATCAATCATAGCATCTCATCTTGCTGAACCTGGATTCTGCCCTATGATAGTTTTCCTCCTGTGGTTTTCCAGTAGTAAAATATTCTAAAGCAAATCTTAAATATCATGTCATTATGATCCTGTAGGATACATTTCTAAAGAAAATGGCTGCCTTCTTACATAACAACAAGGCGTTGCCTTAACAACAAAAAAAATCCTTTTTGTTGTCTGATACCCAGTTCATGATAATATTCTCCTGATTGTTTCAGAATATTTAGGATTATGTTTAACACAGCTGTGGACCAGTAGTCAGAGTCTTCTAAGCGTGAGTCAGAAGCATCTTCAGGTTGCCCTTTGAGGAATGGAAACGAGGGGCTTCTACTCCTAGATGGCTTTGTGCCTTCAAAGGCTTTTTCCTAGGGGTGGGAGCATCCATAATCTACCTTCCTCTCAGAGAATTGCTAGTTCCTCAAATACAACCTAGATGTCCATCAGCAGATGAATGGATAAGAAAGCTGTGGTACATATACACAATGGAGTATTACTCAGCCGTTAAAAAGAATTCATTTGAATCAGTTCTGATGAGATGGATGAAACTGGAGCCGATTATACAGAGTGAAGTAAGCCAGAAAGAAAAACACCAATACAGTATACTAACACATATATATGGAATTTAGAAAGATGGCAATGACGACCCTGTATGCAAGACAGGAAAAAAGACGCAGCTGTGTATAACGGACTTTTGGACTCAGAGGGAGAGGGAGAGGGTGGGATGATATGGGAGAATGGCATTCTATCATGTATACTATCATGTAAGAATTGAATCGCTAATCTATGTCTGATGCAGGATACAGCATGCTTGGGGCTGGTGCATGGGGATGACCCACAGAGATGTTATGGGGAGGGAGGTGGGAGGGGGGGTTCATGTTTGGGAACACATGTAAGAATAAAAGATTTAAAAAAAACTGTTAATTAAAAAAAAAAAATCCTTTCATCTGCCAGGAGGCAGGGGGACCTTTTTATAAACAGGACTCTGGGACTCTGGAACTCTGGGGTCCCCAGGTTTTCCAGGGGTGACCATAGCTGATCAGGCCCTACTATGAGTGGTCATACTAATGGGGGGTTATGGGGGCCCTTAGCCCCCAGGAAGCTGCTGATCCTACCCTGGAGGGCTGATCATGGGAATTAGATCTCCCCCTGCCCAGGTGGTCTCAGGTCATAGGTCTGTCCCCTCTGCATGCCAGGGAGCAGGTGCCCTGTGTGCCTTGGAGTCAACTGCCGGTGTGCCCGCAGGGACTGGTATGGATTTTCCATTTCCTGTGCACATCTTTGAGGAGATTGGAGACTCGATTTCAGGATGACTGGGCCTGCACAAAGGCGGTGATGATGACTATTGTCTGCGAAATGGCCTATTGTGGAGACGGGCTGGGGAGGGCAGCAAATTAGGGACTGTCGATTCCTTCCCCGGGGAGCTGAGACTGTGCCCTGGCAGACATAGGTCTGATTTAATGCAGGACATGCTGAAATCAGAGAGGACATTCTGCAAGGAGGAGCCGCAGAGGATCTCAACTGAGACCCTTGGTTCTCAGAGTCTTCCTGAGGTCAGGGGTTTGGGGGTCAGGACAAGAACGGGAACAGGACAGCCTAGTCAGGGGTTCCTGGGAAGCTTTGGGGTGGAAAAAGAGACCGAGGGTTTGTATGTTGATTTCAGCGTCTTTATGACCCTGCCTTAGCCCTTCTAGGGGGAGTAGGACATAGTTATTTCCTGTTTCTCTCTGTTTTGCTTCTTTCCCTGTCCCCCTCTCTCCTTCCTTTTATTTCTTCATGCATCTATCCAGTAACTGTCAAGAGCCTTCCTGTGTTAGACACTGTGCCCAGGGAATAGGGTAAGATGGCGGGAAAGCAGACGTGGTTTCTGCTTTTATGGGATTTACAGTTGGTGGCAGAGACAGACACCAACCGAGGGAACACAGAGATAAATGCAATGGCTACAAGTTGTAGGAAGGATTATGAGGAAAATAAAAGGGCTGCGATAGGACATTAGGCAGTGTTCTGCCTCGCGGCAGCTGTTAACCCCTGACCAGCTCTCTGCCCTTGCCCATTGCTTCCCTCACAGTTATGACTTCTTACCTTCCTCTGTGACCGTTGGCTCTGTGTGGAGCCAGCTGACATGGCGCCTCCCTGGCTGTAGGCAGGAAGGATTTGAGAGCTCTGGGGCAATCCTCTGGGACTCTGACTCCAGGTTAGTTCTCAACCTTGAGCCCCAGACCTATTTCTGTGTCAGAGATTCTGTCCTTAAAAAAAATTCCTAAAAGTTTTAAATGGAGATGTAATTTACATACAGTGAAATACACAGGCCTTTAGGTCTGTCTATTTTTACTTCATGTGTTTACAAGCTGTGTTCTTAGATGCATACACATTTGGGATTGTTCTGTCTTCTTGATTATTTGACTCTCCTCCTATGAAAAGTCCCTCTTTTCTTCTAGTTGTAGTCCTTGTCTTAAATCTACTTCATCTGATATTAGTAAACCGTTTGTTTTAATTCGTGTATCTTTTCACTTTAAACTTATCTGTGTTTTTATTTGTTTTATTTTAAAAGTTTTTCCAGATTCATCACATTTGAATATTTTGCAGAATCTGCCTATCCCTCTCTAGCTATATCCATTTTGGGGGACTATTGGGGAGTAGATTACATACTTTTTTCATCCCTTTGATGTTTCAGCATGCACATGTTCTTATTAAAATAAGAACAAGAATATCCTCTTATGATACCCCAAAAGGGTTAGCAATTAGAAATTTTAACACTAATACAATATTTTAATCTAATATATAGTCATTACTTTAATTGTCCCAGATCTTAAAAAAAATTCTTTTTTTGTGTATTGTTGAGTTACAAAATGTTACTTTCTGCTTGCTGTAAGGCAAAATGGATCCGTTATACATATACATATAGCCACTCTTTTTTAGATTCTTTTCCCATGTAAGTCATTACACAGAACTTGGCAGAGTTCCCTGTGCTGTACAGTAGGTACTTTTCAATTATATATATATATATATATATAACATTTTAGTTAACATATATAAAAATAAAAATAAATGTCAAAAGTAGAACAGAAGTTCTATATATAGTTAACTAAACTCTCTCTCTATATAAAACTAAACTATATATATATATCAATTTTATTTACGTAGTTGTGAGTATATGTCAATCTCAATTTCCCAATTTCTCTCTCCTCTTTGTGTGTTCTTACAAAGTGTGTGTCTTATTATAAAAGGATATAAGTTGGTCTTGCTTTTTTATTGTCAGACAATTTCTTTTAGTTGAAATGTTTAGTTCATTTACATTTAATATAATTATTGATTTGGTTGGATTGCAAGTACCATTTTGCTATTTGATATCTGTTTTTCCACTATGTGTTTTAAAACCTATCTTTCTTCCTTTCCAGCTTCCTTTGGGGTCTTGAGAATTTTTAATATCCTATTTTTACCTCATCTACTAGTTTTTTAAAAATTCTACAGCTCTTGTTAAAGGATTGTTCTAGGAATTGCAGTATGAGAATGCAAGGATCTTACAACAGTAGATTTTAATTTCCATCTTCTTTTGTTCTATTTTTGACATTTATTTTTATTTTTCAGTTCAGTTCAGTTCAGTCGCTCAGTCATGTCTGACTTTTGTGATTCCATGAATCACAGCATACCAGGCCTCCCTGTCCATCACCAACTCCCAGAGCTTGTTCAAACTCATGTCCATTGAGTCGGTGATGCCATCTAGCCATCTCATCCTCGGTCATCCCCTTCTCCTCCTGCCTCCAATCCCTCCCAGCATCAGAGTCTTTTCCAATGAGTCAGCTTTTCGCATAAGGTGGCCAAAGTATTGGAGCTTCAGCTTTAGCATCAGTCCTTCCAATGAACACCCAGGACTGATCTCCCTTAGAATGGACTGGTTGGATCTCCTTGCAGTCCAAGGGACTCTCAAGAGTCTTCTCCAACACCACAGTTCAAAAGCATCAATTCTTCAGCGCTCAGCTTTCTTCACAGTCCAAATCTTACATCCATACATGACCACTGGAAAAACCATAGCCTTGACTAGATGGACCTTTGTTGGCAAAGTAATGTCTCTGCTTTTGAATATGCTATCTAGGTTGGTCATAACTTTCCTTCCAAGGAGTAAGCATCTTTTCATGGCTGCAATCACCATCTGCAGTGATTTTGGAGCCCCCGAAAATAAAGTCAGCCACTGTTTCCACTGTTTCCCCATCTATTTCCCATGAAGTGATGGGACCAGATGCCATGATCTTCGTTTTCTGAATGTTGAGCTTTAAGCCAACTTTTTCACTCTCCTCTTTCACTTTCATCAAAAGGCTCTTTAGTTCCTCTTCACTTTCGGCCATAAGGGTGGTGTCATCTGCATATCTGAGGTTATTGATATTTCTCCCAGAAATCTTGATTCATTGACTATGCCAAAGTCTTTGACTGTGTGGATCACAATACACTGTGGAAAATTCTGAAAGAGATGGGAATACCAGACCACCTGACCTGCCTCTTGAGAAACCTATATGCAGGTCAGGAACAACAGTTAGGACTGGACATGGAACAACAGACTGGTTCCAAATAGGAAAAGGTGTACGTCAAGGCTGTATATGTCACCCTGCTTATTTAACTTATACGCAGAGTACATCATGAGAAATGTGAGGCTGGAAGAAGTACAAGCTGGAATCAAGATTTTTATTTTTACATATGTTAATTCCCACGATATAGTATTGTTAGTTTTCGGTCTAAATAGTCATTTTTCTTTTAAAGAGATTAAGAATTGAGAAAAGTTTTTAACACTGACTTTTATTTATTACTATTTCTGGCTCACTTTATTCCTTGATGGGGATCTTAGTTTTCATCTGGTGCTATTTCTTTTTAGCCTAACGAACTTCTTTTAGCATTTCTTATAGTGCAGATCTGCTAGTGATGAATTCTCCCAGCTTTGGCTTATTTACAAATGTCTCTATTTCATCTTAATTCTTGAAAAATTTTTTTTTGAATACAGACTTTTTAGGGTGATGGATTATTTTTCTTCTAGCACTTTAAGTTCTCCTTGCCTTCCAGCTTGTATTGTGTCTAGTGGTATATCTAGTGGTGATAAGTCTTATATTTTTATCTTCATTCTCCTATCTGTAGGCATTTTTTGTGAGAAGGGAGCTGCTTTTCTTTTTCTCTTTGTTTTTCAGAAATTTTGTTTTGTGCCTTGATGGTGTTCTTCTTGGTGTGTGTTTATATTGCTTGGAGTTTGTTGAACTTCTTGGATTTGTGGGCAGACATATTCATGACATTTAAAACATTTTCAGTGTTTTCAAAAATTAATATACTTTTTAGAGCAATTTTAGGTTCACAGTGAACTTGAGCAGAAAGTACAGAATTTCCACTTATCCCCTCCCATCATACACACACAGTCTCCTCTGCCAACAGCATTCTGCATCAGTGTGGTTTATTATAATTAATGACCAACACTAACACTCTCTGACATAAATCGCAGCAAGATCTTTTTTTGACCCACCTCCTAGAGTAATGAAAATAAGAACAAAAATAAACAAATGGGACCTAATTACACTCAAAAGTTTTTGCACAGCAAAGGAAATCATAAACAAACAAGCAAACAAACAAAAAAAACCCAGAGAATGGGAGAAAATATTTGCAAACAAAGCAACTGACACGGGATTAATCTCCAAAATAGACAAACAGCTCATGTAGCTCAATAACCAAAAAGCAAACAACCCAATCAAAATATGGGCTGAAATCCTCAATAGCCATTTCTCCAGAGGAGACACACTGATGGTCAAAACACATGAAAAGATGCTCAGCGTCACTAATTATTAGATAAATACAAGTTGAAACTACAATGAGGAATCACCTCACACTGGTCAGAATGGCTACCATCAAAAAATATACAAACAATAAATGCTGGAGAGGATGTGGAGAAAAGCTAACCTCCCCCCGCACACTGTTGGTGGGAATGTAAACTGGTAAAGCCACTCTGGAGAACAGTACAGAGGTTCCTTAAAAAAACTAAAAATAGAGCTATTCTATGATCCAGTGAGTCCATTCCTGGGCATATACTCAGAGAAAACCATAATTTAAGAAGATTGCTATATTTGTTTTTATTTGTTGTTCAGTTGCTAAGTCGCATCTGACTTTTTGTGACCCCACGGACTGTAGCACTCCAGGCTCCCCTGTCTTCCACTGTCTCCTGGAGTTTCTGAAATTAATGTCCATTGAGTCAGTGATGCTATCTAACCATCTCTTCCTCTGCCACTCCCTTCTCCTTTTGCCTTCAATCTTTCCCAGCATCAAGTTCCTTTCCAATGAGTCAGTTCTTCATATCAGGTGACTGAATTATTGGAGCTTCAGCTTCAGCATCAGTCCTTCCAATGAATATTCAGGACTGATTTCCTTTAGGATGGACTGGTTGGATCTCCTTGCAGTCCAAGGGACTCTCCAGAGTCTTCTGCAGAACCACAGTTCAAAAGCATCAATTTTTCGGCACTCAGCTTTCTTTGTGGTCCAGCTGTCACATCCATACATGACTACTGGAAAAACCATAGCTTTGACTCTATGGGTCTTTGTTGGCAAATTGATATCTCTGCTTTTTAATATGCTGTCTAGATTTGTCATAGCTTTCCTTTCAAGAAGCAAGTGTCTTTTAATTTCTTGGCTGCAATCACCATCTGCAGTGATTTTGGAGCCCCGCCAAAATAAAGTCTGACACTGTTTCCACTGTTTCCCCATCTATTTCCCATGAAGTGATGGGACCAGATGCCATGATCTTAGTTAGTTTTTTTTTTTTTTAATGTTGAGTTTCAAGCTAACGTTTTTCACTCTCCACTTTCACCCTCATCAAGAAGCTCTTTAGCTCCTCTTCACTTTCTGTCATTAGAGTGATATCATTTGCATATGTGAGGTTGTTTATATTTCTCCCAGCAATCTTGATTCCAACTTGTGATTCATCTAGCCTGGTATTTTGTGTGATGTACTCTGCATATAAGTTAAATAAGCAGGGTGACAATATATAGCCTGGTCATGGTCTTTTCCCAATTTTGAACCAAAAGATGCACACATCCCAATAGCCAGGACATGGAAGCAGCCTAAATGTCCATTGACAGATTAGTGGGTAAAGAAGGTGTGGTACATATATACAAAGGAACATTAACACGTAACATATAACAAAGGAGCATCACTCAGCCGTACAAGATGGATGAACCAAGAGATTCTCAAATGGAGTAAAGTCAGACAAATATTGTTTTGTATTTCTTATATGTGAAATCTAAAAAAAAACCGGTACAAATGAACTTATTTACAAACCAGAAATACAGTTACAGATGGAAAAAACAATCATGCGGTTACCAGGGGAGAAATGGGGTGAGGGATAAATTGGGAATGGCATATGCACACAACTATATATAAAATACGTAACCAATAAGGACCTACTGTATAACACAGTACTCTGTAATGACCTGTATGGAAAAGGATCTTACAAAGGTTGGATGTATGTATGTAGATAACTGATTCACTTTGCTGTATAGCAGAAAGTGGCACAACATTGTAAATCAACTATATTTCAATTAAAAAATTGTTTTAAAATGATGATCATTGACATAGTTTTATCAACCAAAGTCCATGGTTCATATTACAGTTCACCGTTTGCTGTTATATATTCTCAGTGAAAGTGTCAGTCACTGAGTCGGGTTCAACTCTTTGTGACCCCATGGACTGTAGCTCGCCATGCTCCTCTGTCCATGGAATTCTCCAGGTAAGAATACTGGAGTGGGTTGCTATTCCCTTCTCAGGGGAATCTTCCCAACCCAGGGATCGAAACTGGGTCACCTGCATTGCAGTTTTGACAAAAGGGTATGATATGTATTCACCATTACAGTATTAAATAGAGTAGTTTCACTGCTCTAAAAATCCTCTGTACTCCTTCCCTCCCCCTAATTCCTGGAATCCACTAGCCTTTTTACTGTCTCCATAGTTTTGCCTTCTCCAGAATGTCATATACTAGAAATAATACAATATATAGGCTTTGCCTTCTTTTACCAGTGATTGCCTTCTTTCACTTCGTAATATGTTTTTAAAGGTTCTTGTATGTCTTTTCACTGCTTGCTAACTTGTTATTTTAATTACTGAATATTTTATTGTTTGGGTGTATTGCAGTATGTTTATTCTTTCACCAATTGAAGGACATCTTGTTTGCCTTCTAACTTGGGCAACTATTCATAAAGTCAATATACACATTTATGTACAAGTTTTTTTTGGGGGTAAATATAAGTTTTCAACTCATTTGAGTAAATACCAAGAAATGTGATTGCTGGGTCATATGGTACAGCTATCTTTAGCTTTGAAAGTGACTACCAAACTGTCTTCTAAATTATCTTACCATTTTGTATTTTTACCAACAATGAGTAAGAGTTCATGTTGCTTCACAGACTTACCAGTATTTGGTATTGTCAGTGTTTTGGATTTGGTCATTCTCTATAGGTATATAGTGATATATCACTGTTGTTTTAATTTGCAATTTCCTAATGATATATAAAGTTCAACACCTCTTCATATGCTTATTTGCCATCTATATATCATCTTTGATGATAATTCTGTTCAGATATTTTGCACATTAAAATTTTTTTTCTTATTGTTGAGTTTTAAGAGATTTTGGTATTTTTTAAAATCAGATATATCTTTTGTAATATTTTCTCCCAGTCTGTGGCTTATCTTTTCATTCTTGACAGTAATTATTAAAACAATTTTTTTTTCAACTCCAGTCTCTCTTTTCTTTCTTGGGGTTCAATTCCATCTATGGGACAATTTTTGGTATTGTTCTACTTCCAGTTTTCCATTTGTTTTCTGTGTACTTCAGTTTTCATGTCAAGTACTGTGTTTTTAAATTCACTGATCTTTAAAAAACTTTTTCCAAACTATTGTTTAATTTCAGTTAATTTTTATTTCCAGATGGTGCATTTTTCAGTTTTATTATTTTTATTTGGTTCCTTTTATAGGTTCCACTTTCTATTGAGATTTCCCATTGGTTTATTCACTATATGGTGCTCTTCTATAAATCCTTAAACTTATTTATAAAGGCTGTTTTAAAGTCCTTTACTGGTAATTCCAATACCTGTGTCATCTCTAGGTCTATTTCTACTGGTAAAATCTCTCATGGTTATGGGTTGTATTTTCCTGCATTAAAAAACTATACATTGGACATTATGGATGCTGTATGGCTGCAGTCTAGACTTTTGCTGTCTCCTTTTAAAGAACGTTGCGTTTTTGTTCTGGGAGGCAGCTAATGCACTGGTGAATCAGCTTGGTTCTGCCATTGCTTGGCTTTAGGTTTTGATAGAGTGAGTGTAGACTAGTCCTTGAGGTCTGGTCTTCCTTCAGTCTCTGCTGAATGTCTGTGGTGTTCGGTAAGCTCTCTCCACCCTGGCTGCTCATCTTCCAGCTCCGTGAAACCATCAGAATCTCTGTTTGGCTCCCAGTATGCCAGGAGCTGTTCCCTGTCAGGCAGCATAAATTCTCACTCTGTACGTACTCAGCTTTGTAACCAAAGACTCAATAAAGTCCCTGTGCAGATTCTCGTACTGTTCTGTGCCCCTGCCAACTCTCCTGTAACCTGCCCCTCAGATTCCAGCTGCCCAAGCTCCTTCAGACATCATCTCTCACTTCCTCCACCCAGTGGGACTCTGCTCTCTCTCTGGGGGCCACTCTCTGTGCTGAGGTCTGCAGAGTGCCCACTGGCAGGAAGTTGGGATTGAGCTTGAATTAAACATCAAGCTCCTGTGCTTTCCTTTCTCAAGGATCACAGCCAGTTAGGAGTTACAATGCTGCAGACATGAAAGCCAGAGAAAACCATGCAGTTTTATTGCAACTCCATTTCCCTTATCCTTCCTCCACCCTAGGCTTTCCTGGGGCCATTTTCTTGCAGGTGGGGATGAAAGAGCAGAGCAGGAGGCCAACAGGGAAAAGAAGCCTGGAGAAGGAAATTGGGGTATCGCCTGCTATATTTTGTTTACCTCTTCCCAGTGGAGCCCCAAAGAAGGAGGCAGCTGTGTGTTATTGAGCTCGTTGGAGAGGCAGGGAGGGAGGAGGGTGCTGGGAAGTGCAATTAGCCAACAGTTTGAGACTGATGAAGTGGATAATGAGAGGTGCTAGGACAGATTTTTGTGCTAAAAAAAGGAGACAGGGGAGAAACTGTTGCACATTAACCTGCTCAGGTCTGATCTGTCAGGAGCTGATTCCCTGCCAAGAGGACAAGGACCAGAAGATTCAAAGGCTGGGCCAGCACCTCCTTCCCAGGCAGCCTTCCTCGGCACTCTTATCATCCCCCTTCTCATCATTAACATCTACTGAGGTCATATGGGCCAGGCCTTATGCCAAACAACTCTCATGCTTTACCTCATTCAATGTCTAAAACAACCTTATGAAGTCGATCTTATTATAACCCATTTTATAGATGAGCAAACTGAGATGCAAAGAGGTGAAAGACCTTTCGTAAGTCACATTGTTAGTAAACAGTGAAGCTGAGTCTCTTCTGTGGTCTGACACCAGAACCTGATGGATGCAGTCTTGGTCTCATGGTGCAGATACATTTGACTCCACTGACTGTCCTCAAAAGAGAAGGGACACATCTTCCTAGCACCTGCTATGTATGAGGCTCTGTGTTACATCTTGAATCAAGCAGGTTACATTTCTTCTGTTTTGTTTTTCAATTATTTCTAATAACACCCAATGAAGAAGATACTATTTTACTCTAATTTTACAGAGGAGGAAACTGAGTACATATTAGAAAAATAAAATATCTTGTCCCCAAAACCAAATGGCAACCCACCCCAGTGTTCTTGCCTGGAGAATCCCAGGGACGGGGGAGCCTGGTAGGCTGCCGTCTATGGGGATGCACAGAGTCGGACACGACTGAAGCGACTTAGCAGCAGCAAAACCAAATCTAGCAAGCTATGGATCAATATTAAGATATATTAAACTCCTAGCCAACAATTATATATTGAACGCTTACTGAGTACCAGGCTTTATTCTAGGTATTAGAGCAATAAATAAAACAGACAAAAATCCTGCCCTTATGGAGCTTGTGTTCTAGTGTGGGCAGAGAGGGGGCACTGGTAGACAGTAAACAAACCAGGTGGAGGTAAGTGATATAGAGAAAACCAAGGCAGGGAAGGAGAGGAGGGAGGGTTTGGTGTGGAGGATATCATGTTGCATAAAATGTCAGGAAGGATGTGCTGAGAATATGACTTTTATGCGAAAGTCTGAAGAAGCTGAGGAATCCAGCCCTTGGATATGTTCTGGGAGAGTGTTCTAGGCTAAGTTAGGAACAGCAAGTGCAAAGGTCAGGAGGCACAGAGTCTCCCAATTCTATGGACAGTCTTCATGAAAGTGACTGTGTGAAGGGTGTCTTCTGGGGCCATGTAGTGAGGGGACCTGGAGTGGGGGATAAGAGAAGTGTGGCAGGAGCAGTGATAGAGGCGAGAGGAGGGACCAAGAGTCAGAGGGGTAACTGCAGCTGAGTGTGTGGGGCTCTTTATCCATTATATGGGCAGAAAGTCCCCTCCGATGGGAATAGAGAAGGGGGTTGACAATGACCCTTGGAGGACCGTCAGTCACTTTGATAGCCTCCAATTTGCCGCTGAGTTTTGCCTTCTCCTCGTGTCCTGCCACCCCAATGCCTCCTGCCCCCTGGTTGAGTGATCCCACTTTAAATGCCAAAATGCCCACCAGCTCTCTCCCTTTGCCCAGGTGAGAACCTGGCACTGTGAAAAGAACTCACCCAGTATACTCACCCAGTATGTGTGAGAAAAGAGGGAACCTTGACTGTGTGCAGGCACCTGCCCCTGGGCCTGGGAAGGGGCCAGAGAAGCCCACACCTCTGAGTGGCTTAAGGCTTGAGTGAGGTGATGCCCACTTGGGGCAGAGACGGGAGGTCATCCTCTCACCTACACAAGGGCTGGCCCTGTGACACATAGCACATGCATGCTAAGTCACTTCGGTTGTGTCTGACTCATTGTGACCCTGTGGACTGTAGCCTGCTAGGCTCTTTTGTCCATGGGGATTCTCCAGGCAAGAATACTGGAGTGGGTTGCCATTCCCTCCTCCAGGGGATCTTCCCAACCCACGGATTGAACCTGGGTTTCCTGCATTGCCATCTGAGCCACCAGGGAAGCCCAAGAATACTGGAGTGGGTAGCCTATCCCTTCTCCAGGTGATTTTCCTGACCCAGGAGTTGAACTGGGGTCACCTACATTGTAGGCAGATTCTTTACCAGTTGAGCTACCAGGAAGCCCACGAATCCCACTACTCAGCCCTCAAATCATACATACAGTTTATCTAGGCCAGAGATCGGCACATTTTTTCTGATAAAGGGCCAAATAGTAAATATTTCAGACTTTTTATGCCTCTTGGTCTCTGTTGTAGCTACTCAGCTCTGCCATTGCAGCATGAAATCAACTGTAGACAATATATATTATAAATGAATAGGTGTGGCCACGTTCCAATACAACTTCATTTACTAAACAGGTGATGGTCTGGATTTGGCCAATGGGCCATAATTTGCCAGCCCCTAATCTATATCAATCCCTTCACTTATCAAAAAGAGGAGAAAGAAGCTCAGAGTCAACAAGTCACCCATCCCGGGGTGGCCACATCACTCAGGGACTGAGGAAAGGCAGGCAGGCTTGCAGGAAGCCTGATTCTCCAGATTCTTCCCTGAATTATTCTCTTATTGTTCCACTTGAGTTAGCTTTCTCTCCCCTGTTGGTTTGTCAGTTGCACACATGCTAGTTACTCATTAAATATTCATTTGATTGGCTTCATATAACAATATATCTTTGACAATACATATAACAATACATTTCTTGGAAGCTTCTGCGTCGATCCTTTGGAGAGAGCTGTGAGATCAGAGAAAGGGACCATGAGTTGGTTCAAACTTCCCAGGTGATGAGCTTGCCTGGTAGTCCAGTGGTTAAGAATCTGCTGGCAAAAGCCGGGGACATGGGTTTGGTTCCTGGTCCAAGAAGATACCACATGCTGTGAGGCAACTGAGCTCCTGCGCCACAAGTACTGAGCCCGTGAGCTGCAACTCTACTGAAGCCCACATGCCTAGACCCTGTGCTCCGCAACAAGAGAAGCCGCTGCAATGAGAAGCGTGTACACCACAATGAAGAGTAAGCCCCACTTGCTGCAACTAGAGAAGGCCCTAGGCAGCAATGAAGACCCAGTGCAGCCAAAAATAAAATAAATAAATACTAAAAACAAAACAAACACCACCCTAAAACCTTAAACAAAGCAAGACAAAAACAGGGTCTCCAGGTGAGTCATGAGTTCCTTATTCCTGGCCCTGGAGGATGTTGTCAGCATAAGGACAGCCTTGCTGCACCAGTGAGGCAAGGCTATGCAACCGTGAAATTCTGCCTTTGGTTTCTCCAAGAAAACAATCCTTTAAAAAGAATCTCGTCTATTAATGTGATTATTAATCTGGAAAAAACCCCACTTCTCAATAAAATGAATCTATGACAAGACAGATGTAATAAACCTGGTTAGGATTTATGATGTGCCCAGGCAGCGTTTTGCAAAAGATAATGTTCCTCTGTAATGTTGATTTGCCGGATGAGAACCATGTAATTTATTCTGTCAATGTACATAAGAAATGTTATCTGTGTGCAGAATGACTGATGGCCTCATGAAAGCTGGCAGGGAAACAAATAAAACAATTTGGGCCTTAAAAATATAATCACCTAATGATCGTGTCCTGACGCTTGTGACAGGGAGAGCAGGACTGGGAGCTGTGGCTGCCATGAATTCACCTTCCGGAGTTGGGGCCACTTTGCTCTGAGCTTGGCACCAGAGGGCAGCAGGGAGCCCTGAGAAGCTCTCTTGGCAGTCCAGGTTCCTCCCTCTGGGCCTTTGCCCAGATTGTTCCTGCTTTCCGGCTGTTATCCACGTGTCCTTCAAGGCCTGGCTTACAGGGTCTCTCCTCTATGGTGGATTCCCTTCCCTGTTGGCTCAGAGGTTAAAGCGTCTGCCTGCAATGAGGGACACTTGGGTTTGATCCCTGGGTTGGGAAGATCCCCTGGAGAAGGAAATGACAACCCACTCCAGTATTCTTGCCTGGAGAATCCCATGGACAGAGGAGCCTGGCGGGCTACAGTCCATAGGGTCGCACAGAGTCGGACACGACTGAGCGACTTCACTTTCACTTTCTTTCCTCTATGGTGAGCTTCAGTGCCCGGGGCTCTGCTAACACACACGCTGGCAACAACAGGGATTTTCCTTTCACGGGACTCTTGAAGTCACCCTCTGGGCCTCTTTTAGGCCACTCAGCATTTGCTCCCTCAGAATTCAGTGACTGATGTCATCTCCTCGAGACTGAAGCCTGTCTTGATTTAGCATTCTCATTGGCAGGATCATTTTGCAAGTGCTCACGAGACTTTGCTGAGTAAATTAATATTCAGAGGTAGAGCTATCATATGTTGAATGGTTTGAGTGTGTCAGGGATTTTACAACATGGTTATACGACGGAACCAGCCTAAGAGGTATCATACCAGCCATCACTGTATGCAGTGGGAACTGGGGCTCAGAGGCCTTCTGACGTGTCCAAGGTCATATACATCTACCAGAGGATCCAGGTTCCAAACACAGACTGCAGCATCTACTGTGGTTGCATATGAACTTCTACACCATTGACCACCTCCTTCTTAAGACTCTTTCCTTCTTTGGTTTCCATACACTGTATCGCCTGGTTTTCCTGCCACTGTTCTGACCCCACTCTAGGGGATAGCTTCTTTGCAGCTCCCTGAAGCATTGGTTGAAAAGTCCATGGGTGGGGCCAGCAAAGGTTATGGAAAAGGAACAACAGGGACGTGTCTGAGCCAAGGTCACAGGGAAGCCTAGGCCAGGAGGACACAAGGCTCTGACCTGGACAACATGCAGCTTTGAAGAGAGGCTAGAGGGTAGGGCCAAGGACTGGGCAAGGCCTCTCATTAGGTCAGGGCCAGGCGGGAAGTACCTGGGCATCAAGGGCCAGTCCTGAGGAGGACGCAATGTCAGCTGTGGGGCAGGGAAGCCTACATCCCAGGCCTAAAGGTCTTGAAGTGGAGCTTGGATCTGGAGGGCAGTTTCGACAGGCAGACTCAATGGCACCAAGGCTGGGCCATTAGGCCTTGAGTCTGGGGAATGTGATTGGATCATTCGGGGCAACGGTGAGAAACAGTATTCATCCAGCACGATTTGAATGAAGAAATTCTAATGAATGGATTACTCATGGAGGTATGGGCAGAATGAAAGGAATCAACAAGGGGCCACCCAGAGAGGCACACAGCAGAGAGTTTGTACTACCCTTACAGTCAAAGAGACAAAAGAAGGAGGCTTCTCTGCTGGCTCAGAACGTAAAGAATCTGCCTGCAAGGCAGGAAACTCGGGTTCAATCCCTGGGTCAGGAAGATCCCCTGGAGAAGGGAAAGGCTACCCACTCCAGTATTCTTGTCTGGAGAGTTCCATGGACAGAGTAGCCTGGTGGGCTACAGTCCATGGGGCCGCAAAGAGGTGGACACGACTGAGCAACTAACGTACACACAAGGTTACTGGGGTCCAGAGAGAGTTGGAGCTGGTGGTGGTGGGTCATAGCTGTTGAGAGCTGTTAGTCACAGAGGGATGTAGCTACTCCCAGAGTCATGGCACCAAAGCAGGCATGAGTGGAGAGGAAATGACTCAACGTCTCTTTCCTCCTAGCCTGGAGTGACTCCCATTGCTTGAATTCGGCATCAAGGTCAGATTCCTAGGTCACGGAGCAGGTTAGAAAAGGAGGTAGAGTTGACCTGGCCAGCAGAGTGACTCACTGTTGACTCTCCCCAGCTGGGTACCGAGGGTGTATCTGGAGCTTATGGTGCAAAACTGACTCATGTGCTGGCTGGTCTACAGGTGGAACCATGAGAAGATGTAGGCTTGGGATCTGGGGAGGCACAGGAAGGAAGGGAGAGGAGGAAGACTGGCAGTTCCCCAGGGAGACGGAGGTCTCCCTACTTGGCCCCTTTGTCTTTGTCTTGCTTGAATTTCAAGTAAGGATTGAGCATGGAGTTTGGGCTGAGACGAGGCTGAGACCATGACTCTAGACCCAGCTTTACTAAGGATAGAATGGGGGCATTAGATCAAAGCAGCAATTCTCAAATGGTGTTCCGAGGAACTCCAGAGCTTAGGGGAGATGTCTCAGGAATCAGTGAGTTATGCGAAGGGGAAGGCCAAGAGAGTTGGCTAAAGGAACCCCTAACCAATGCTAATCCTGCTAGTTGACTAAAACAGAAAATCTTTCTTGCATTTGACTTTAGTAGAGCAGCTTAGATGAGCTGGACTTGAAGCATTTCATCTTGGATCTGGCTAATGCCTGGGAAAGAGGTGAGGTAGTTATAAAAGCTTTTGGTTATCTCAGAATGTGGTCCATGATGTAAGGGGCAAAATATTGGAAGGCAGTTAATGTGAGTCCCAGGCGTGCCCTAGAAGATGCTATAAACCATATTGGAGAGCCAGCAGGGAGGGAGAGGGTAGTCAAGGACCATTTTGAAAATGAAAAAGTGAAAGTGAAAGTGAAAGTTGCTCAGTCGTGTCCAACTCTTTGCAACCCCATAGACTATACAGTCCATGGAATTCTCCAGGCCAGAATGCTGGAGTGGGTAGCCTTTTCCTTCTCCAGGGGACCTTTCTGACCCAGGGATCAAACCCAGGTCTCCCGCATTGCAGGCGGATTCTTTATCAGTTGAGCCACAGTCATTCTATGGGGAGAGAGTATAGAAACGTATCCAATGAAGTGTACTACTCTGAGAATCTCCTGGCTGAACCCTAAGGTTGCTTGTCATATCTGGTTGTTTTTTCAGGTACAGATATAAATGTCTCCAAGGTGGGTGGAGAGTGACAGTTCTAACTAAATTCTTTGATGCATAGCGATGCTGACTCTCAGGGAGGCCACCTGACAGCCAGCAGTTTCCCAGGCCTTCTTAGTGCTCTCCCTAGTCCTGAATAGGGCCCTGTTCAGATTTTCCCCAGTGGCTTAAATCTTCTGCTCTCCGTGTTTGAGTCCTGAGCAGCCTAACTCAGCAACTCTGGCTTTTGCCAACCTGGTTCTGACTTGCATTTCCTGGGGTTTCTCTTTTTACCTCTTCTGTAAATGTCCTTGTGTCAGAATCCCACAGGGCTGACATCTTCCCTGGGGTTCAGCACTGAGCAACACTCACCCAGTTTAAGAGATCCCACCTTTGACTTTAGGTCTCAAGCCTCCTTTCCACCTCCCCCTGCACGTCTTCCCTACTCATCCTGCCAAGACCCATACAGTTTTAAGCACAAGCTCACAGTCACAACCACAAGGGATCTGCTTTTTGCTGCAATGTACATGGAAAGAACAAATTGAAGAAGTGTTAACAAACAACTTTGCATGTACAAGTTAGTTTAATTTGTTTGTGGCTTACAATGATAACAGGGGTTAACACTTCTAAATCAATTACAACGTGCCAAATACTATGCTAGGTTTTTCACGCACACCATTTCAGCCCTCTGAGACTGTGCTTTTACTATCCTCAATTACACAAATGAAGAAACTGAGGCTCAGAGAGGAAGTGCCTTGCCCAAGATCACACAGCTAAGAAGTGATGGAGCCTGGGAGTTCCTATTAGAGTCTGTGTGCTGAATAACTCTGCTAGTTATTGTTTGGGTTTGGGAAGAGAAATGAACAAACCCTTCAAACCTTCCAGAGGGCCCTTTTCAGCCACAAATTGAGCAAATGATACAAAACTGTGACAAGCAATGCAGAAATACTGATCAATAAAGCACCATCTCCAAGAAGCAGAGCAATTAGGTGAGGAAATGGAATAGCTTTCCTGTCTGTAAAATAATGGGCTCATATTAATTTTAAAATATTTTCACTTCATTGTCTAGAAGAAATTCAACTTTGATTCCTTCTACTTGGATCACTCCTCTTCGTCCCCTTGCACAGCTGACCTTTTCTCATCCTTTAGGTCTCAGTTTGAATGTCTCTCCTCAAAGGAGCCTTCTATGATTCTCCAAACGTCAAGTAGGTCAACCCCAAGTTTCAGTGCTGGCCCTCTGCTCCATCATAGCAATTCTTCGCATTGTCATCATGTACAATTATGTGTATGTTTGTGTGTGTGAAACTGTTCTATCTCCTCTAACAGGCTCTAACTTGGTGAGGCTGTGGATTATACTTGGTATATTCACCCTGTAGACCCTGTACCCAACAACATGTCATTTATGCAGCAGGTACCTAGCTAGCATTTGTTCAAAAGATAGCTGAATAAATGTGGAATATTCTTATTTACAAGAGTTCAGAAATCTATTTTTATGTTCTCTGATCTTATTTAGTAACAAATCACTTAAGAGCAGTTTGATATCCATTGCAGTATGTAAACTGGGAAATCATGTAAATACGGTTATCTTTCTGCTTATCAATGATGCCCTTGTATTCTTGGGAGGGGGAGAAACAGAGTAAGAGAAAGAGCAAGGCACAGGGAGTTGGGTGATCTGGGTATGAGCCTTGCTTTTGCTGTTACTAGCTGTGTGACCTTGGGCATGACCTTTTCCCTTTCTGGTCCTGAGCTTCCTCAGCTGTAAAATGAGCTTGGACTGGCAGCTCTCTAAGGATTCTTTCAGCTGGAAAAGTTTAAACTCTGAAAATTACATAAATTGACCTTGTGTATGGCTGAAATGATTGGATTGGGGGCATCAAAGCATGTTTTGGGCAATACTAGAGCTGAAATGGCATTTTATTGGGGTCCAGTCTCAACCTAAAGTCCGGGTGACTTCTTCTGCAGTCTCCCAGTCACTCTCTGCCTGGTGCTGAGCCATGGAGGAGAGCAGAGCTACCCCCCTTCCTTTCTGATGGGGCTCATCCTTTGTCTGCCCCATCCCCAGAAGTCCTGCAAAGCTTGGGAAGAAAGAAGCTGCAAAAAAAGAATAATAATTTCCCCCTTTTAATCCTCCACTGCTATTCTCTCATCCTCAGACCACAGAGCATCCAACTGCTCCTCAGCAGCATGGCTAGAACAAGAGTCAGAGAAGATGCGACTGAGTTTCCAGGCTCTGTGGCCCGAGGAGCCTGGAGGTGCCTGTGGGTCACGGGGTCTGCCTGGACCAGTGCCGCAGTGCCTATTAATCGGTACTTAAGTGGATTCATCAGTGTGGAGTGGCGGCAGCGGCTGCTGAGCTCAGCCTGGGCCCAAAGAGCCAGGAGCTGGGTTAATAACACCTTATTTAGCAGAAAATTCCACTCCACTGGAGCATGTTTCAGAGGAGTTTGATTTGAATGAGGATTGATGTCAATCCTGCAAGGCAAAGGCGCCTGAAGCTGCTGCCACAGCCACCGCTTGTGAAACAAGCCTTTTGTGGTGACCGAGGGGTGCATCAGAACACTGCAGCGATCCACGCACCTCCACCCCAACCAGGCCAGGGAGCCACAGGCTTGCCCATCCCAGGTGGGTCAGATGGACAGTCCTTAGAGGACCAGTCAGCGGAAACCCTGTTGCACTGGGGATTCCTGGGCTTTGGAGCCAATATGAAGGTGAAGGTGAAGTCGCTCAGTCGTGTCTGACTCTTTGCAACCTCATGGACTGTAGCCTACCAGGCTCCTCCGTCTATGGGATTCTCCAGGGTTCAAATTTGGAATTGCCAGTTCTTAGCCGGGTGATCTTGGGCAACTTGTGTAGCCTCTGATAGTCTTGGTAGACTCATGCCTACCACAGAGATGTTGATACCCACCTTGAAGAGTTGATGTGAGGATTCAGGAGCGAGGGCACCATGGGTTAGAGAACTAATACATTTCCTGCCAAGGAGGTGGCCCTAAGCCCACTAGAGACCCCATCTGACTCCTGTCCCAGGCTGAGGTGGGGATGGCAGGGGCGGGAGAACGAGTATGGGTTGGGTCCAGTCGGGAGTTTGGGAGGGGCTCTTATGGTTTCACCGTGACTTGCCTCTCAGGATTTTGCTCCAGCCCCTGGTGAAGAATCAGACCTTGTCTGCCCTCAGTGCCAAAACGTAGGGCTGGCGGGTCCTGGTGGCTCCAGGTCCAAGGCTATCCCTGGGATCCGGGTTAGAGTCAGTACAATCAGGTGGCTAGTTTCTGTCAATCTGTCTGGTGAAGGATGATAAGAAATAAAATATCTTTTTTTCCCTCCAGTTGTAAAATTCCCTGCTCAGGGTGCTCAGGGCTGGTGCACTGGGATGACCCAGAGGGATGGGATGGGGAGGGAAGTGGGAAGGGGGTTCAGGATGGGGAACACGTGTACACCCATGGCTGATTCATGTCAATGTATGGCAAAACCCATTACAATATTGTGAAGTAATTAGCCTCCAATTAAAATAAATAAAAATAAAATAAAATCCTCTGCTATTGTGGTGACTTGCACACTTACATATGCCGTATGCTGTTAGAGAAAGGCCTAGAGGGTGAATCTGGAGGCCTGTGTCCTTACCTTTCCTGAGGCCTTGGACCCTCCCCTCTCATTGGCCTTCAGGATCCCACCAAAGATGGAAAGCTGCGATCTCTAACAGTTGCAACATTTCCAGATTTTGAATATGAGCAGGGAAGATGTTCTGCATCACAGTCTTCACAGGCCTGGCCAGAGCCACCGTCCCTTCTTCAAGGCAGGAATCAAGAGCCAAGGCGACATGATTTGCAGCTGCAGAGGGCCCTGAGAATGGGTTTCATTGTGTCTCTACTGAAGGACTTGGTGAGAGCCTCTGAATGGGGCCTAGAGCAGTTTTCATGTTTATTTTTAAATCTCTTTGGGCTTACTGTTCTTGGTGGTGTTGGTTTTAATTCTTCTCCTTCTTTGGCCCTTTCATACAGAAGCTGGATGACAAGGCATGGCACGATTGTGTTTGCCCAAGTGCAGATAAGATCAATCTTGGCAGATCTGCTGAGCCCCAGCTTCTAAAGAGAAATGGAACATAATAAACAGGTGCGGGGGGGGAGTAAACAGGGAGGATTAAATCTGAACAAAGGCAGGAACATCTGGGACATACAAAAGCTTATTCGGAGAATTGCCTGGGAGAGAAAGAAATGAAGAAGAAAGCAGCCCACTCTTACCTGACTCCCCTACTGGTCTTCAGGAGCACAATGCACCCAGGGCGGGGGCCTCTTGAGAAAAATCTGTGCTCCAAGAGGATCCCAGATGGCAAAACTCTGGTCAGCCCCCACGTGTTGCTGCAGCAGAGGCCAAGGAACAAGCAGGCCCCCAGCCCCTTATGTCAGCCTCATTGTCTCCTCCCAAGAGTTACTTCACTCTCCACTGGGGATTTCTGGAATCTCTTCTCTCAGAAAGCCTTTCTGGGCTGCCCAGAGATAAGCAATGCTCTTCATTGCATTGCATCTGGGATGATTCCCTCTGGGTCTGCTTGTTTGATAGAGTGTGAGTCTCATTTCAGCTCCTGATTGACTGATTAGACCAAGGGAAAGAAAAGAGTATTTTACACGAGCCCCTTGGACTGATCTACTTCTCTGCAGCCGTACTTGCCCTGTTGCCCTGGGAATGGCAACCATCACTCGTCCCCAGTTAGATTCGCTTAACCAGCCCCTTGCTGCCTGTCCCATCCCTCCAATTAATTCTCAGTGCTGAGGTAAGATAGATTTTAACAAGATGAAGATCCGACCATGTTAGGCCTCCAGTTAAAACTCTTGATGAGAGAAAAGCAGGCTCAGAATGGCAGAACAAGAACCTCCTTGAACATGCTCCTCCATAAAAGCAATAAGAACACATGAAAAAATGCTCAAAATTAACATTTTCAGAACTCCGGAAGTTAGTCAAAGGCTTGCAACAATCGAGAGTGTTTATTCAAGAAAAATGATATTAATATAATCTCAGCAAAAACAATGAGCTCTGCCGCATTTTAGCTTGTCCTATTCCCATGCCTCTTTCCCCAGCTCTGCAGTAGCCTTGAGAACTAGCAGCATCAGAACCACAGTAGCTGTGAAAGCTAGCAGTCACTGGATGGGGAAAGGGAAATTTGGAGATCCCCAAAACCTCCATCCTCAGAGAATTGTCACGATTTGAATTGTACAGCAGTTCCCTGGAAAAGGCTTATTCACAGGACTTGCCTTTATTTGATCTGACTCAGAGCTTTTTCAGCGAGACCCTTTATCCATAGAGCATTTGTCAAAAATGATAATAGGCAATTGTTTACCATCACACTTACCTGAGGTGGTGATGCCTGCTGGGCAAACAAGAACCTGGCCCAAACCTTAAATCTGGTGAATGAGAAGTCCATTGGGAACTTTGAAAAGCTCTGACAAAATCCTGAGGATTTAGAAGGCTACACACACCTGTGCAGGGCTGTGTGTATCCCCAGGAATGACTGAAAAAAAATCCCAGTCACTTGCTCCTAGCAAATCTTGGGATTCTGAACAAACAGGAATGAAGCGTTCAGGCAGAGTCATAAATTGCCAGAGCCTGGAAGGTGTGCACCAATAGACACATAGAAAAATACACCAATACACCCTCAGAAAAAGATGGGAGAGGTTTTATCGGGTAAAAGCATTTAGGGAATCTCCATTCAGTCGTTAGATAATCAATACACTAACTGAATAGAGACCTCAGTGGCTGCACATGACAAAGAACATAGACTACAGAACTAGGTCAGAAAAGACACTAAATAAATACCAACAGCAACGTCACAACAAGCAAAAACGGAAGCCCAGGGATGGGGGAGCATCTGGTCTCCAGAGCTGCCACATCATATTATTCAAAATGTTTAGTTTTCAGCAACAACAAAAATAAGAGACATGAAAAGAAACAGGAAAGTATGGTCCATACACAGGAAAAAAAAAGTCAAGAGAAATTCTTCCTGAGGAAGTCCAGATGTTGGATTTACTAGACAAAGTTTGTTAATAACCTTGTATTATAAAATGCTTGAAGAAACTAAAGGAAAGCACAAAGAATTAAACGAAAATTGGAGAACAACGTGCCACCAAACAAAGACTATCAACAAACAGATAGAAATTATTTTAAAAGACTCAGATAGAAATTTTGGAGTTGAAAAGTAAAGTGTCTGAAATGAAAAATTCACTAGACAATCTCAGCAGTGTATTTGAACTGATGGGAAAAAAGATAAGGAAACTTGACGATAAGTCAACTTAGATTATCTTGTCTGAGAAACAGAAAGAAAAAGAAGGAAAAAAATGAACACAGCTCCAGAGACCACTGGACACCGTTGTTGTTGTTGTTTAGTCATTGAGTTGTGTCCGACTCTTCGCGACCCCATGGACTGCAGCATGCCAGGCCTCCCTGTCCCTCACCATCTCCTGGAGTTTGCCCCAGTTCATGTCTGTTGAACTGGTTAAGCATACCTATATATATGCATAATGAGAGTGCCAGAAGGAGAAGAGAAAGAGAAAGGGGCAAAAAGAATGTTTAAATAAATTATGTCTTTCCAAGAAATAAAAGAGGAAGAAATACTTTCCAACTTATTCTGTAAGGCCAGTATTATCCTAATACCAAAGACAGACAAAAACATTGCAAGAAAACTACAGACGAAAATCCCTTGTAAACATAGACACAAAATCATCAACAAAATACCAGCAAGATGAACCAAGAAATAAATAAAAGTGATTATACATCATGAATGAGAAGATTATCTCAGGAACGCCAAGTTGTTTTAATATCTGAAAATGAATCAATAAAGTACACCATATTAATCGAATTTTTTAAAAACCTAGCGATCACCTCAATAGATTCAGAAAAAGTATTTGACAACACATATTTTCCTTTCAGATAAAAACACTCAATAAAAAAGGAGTAGAAGTGATGTGTAAAGTATAAAGTGACCTCCTTTACAAGTGATGAAAGACTGATAACATAACGATGAAGACTGATAACTTCCCTCTAAGACTACAAATAAGACAAGGATGTCCACTCTCACTACTTCTATTTAACATTGTAGTGGAGGTTTTAGCTAGGACAAACAGGCCAATAAAAGGAAGAGAAATGCATTCTGATTGGAAAGGAAGATGTAAAACTGTCTCTCTTTGCAGATGATATTGAATATAGAAAATACTAAAAATGCACACACACACACTCTTAGAATGGTTCTTGCATGATTGCAGAACATAAGATCAATAAACCAAAATCATTTATATTTCTATACCCTATCAACAATTCAAAAATGGAACTAATAAAGTTTCCAATAACATAAACTTAAAATAACAATAACATAAAATAATAAAATACTTAGGAATAAGTTTAAAGTGTAAGACTTGTACATCAAAAACTACAGTTGAAAACTGTTACTCAATAACAAAAAAGCAAACAGCTCTATTCAAAAGTGAGCAAAAGGCCCAATAGACATTTTTTCCAAAGAATACACACAGATGGCCAATAGGCACATGAAAAGATGCTCATCATTGCTAAATTATTAGAGAAGTGCACATCAAAACTCCAGTGAGGTACCACCTTACACCAATCAGAATGGTCATCATTAAAAAGTCTACAAACGCTGGAGAGGATGTGGAGAAAAGAGAACCGTTGTATACTACTGGTTGAAATGTAGGCTGGTGCAGCCACTGTGGCTCATAAAGCTAAAAATAGAATTACCATATGATCCAGCAATCCCACTCCTGGGCATATATCCAGACAAAACTGTAATTCAAAAAGATACATTCATCCCTTTGTTCATAGCAGCACTGTGCAAAATAGCCAAGATATGGAAACAACCTAATGTCCATTGACCGATGAATGGGTAAAGCAGATGTGGAGCATATACACACTGGAATGCTACTCAGCCATAAAAATGAAACACTGTCCTTTGCAGCGATATGGGTGGATCTAGAGATTAACATAGTAAGGGACGTAAGTTAGAAACAGACAGACACCATATACTCTCACTTATATGTGGAATCTAAAACATGACACCAGTGAACCAGTGATGTTGCTCAGCTGTGTCCGACTCTTTGCGATCCCACGGACTGTAGCCTACCAGGCTCCTCCATCCATGGGATTTTCCAGGCAAGAGTACTGGAGTGGGTTTCCATTTCCTTCTCCAGGGGATCGTTCCAACCTGGGGATCGAACCCAGGTCTCCCACATTGCAGGCAGACACTTAACCGTCTGAGCCACCAGGGAAGCCCCCCAAATATGACTCAAATGAAGCTATCTATGAAACAGAAACGAAATCACAGACATAGGGAACGGACTGGAGGTAGCCAAAGGAGAGGGGGTGTAGGGGGGATGGAGTGAGAAGTTGGGGTGAGCAGGTTAAGCTTTTATATATAGAATGGATAAACAACAAAGACCCACTCTATAGCACAGAGACCTATATTCAATATCCTGTGATAAATCATAATGAAAAAGAATATTAAAAAGTACATATTTTTAAGTACAATTGAGTCACTTTGCTCTAAAGCAGAAATTGAAACAATATTGTGAATCAACTAAACTTCAATTAAAAAAGTTAAGAAGTTAAAGAAGACCTAAATAAATGGGAAGACATTCATGTTCATGATCCGAAGGCGTAATATGATTAAGAATGTAGTACTCCTCAGGCTAATCGACAGATTAAATGTTATCCATATCAGAATCTAAGCTGGCCTCTTTGTAGAAATTGACAAAATTCTAAATTCTAAAATTCGGATTCTAATCTTCATATGGAATTACAAGGATTCATAACAGCCAAAATTATCTTGAAAACCAGGAACAAAGTAAGAGTAACTCATACTTCTTGATTTCAAAACTTAATACAAAGCAATAGTAATCAAGACAATGTGATACTGGCATAGATATAGATATACTGATCAACTGAACAGAGCCAAGTCCAGAAATAAATCCATATATCAATGTCAATTAATTTCAGGACAATGCAATGGGAGAAAGAATAGCCTTTTCAAGAAACAACTAGTGCTAAACACTATTGCTGGGCACTAGACAGCCACACACAGAAGAATCCCTATCTCAATTATACACATTAATGAACTGAAAATGAATCAAATACCTAAATGTAAAAGCTAAAACTATAAAAATCTTAGACAAAAACATATGACCTTGGAATTGGCAACAATCTCTTGGATTTGACACCAAAAGCATACATGAAAAAACAAAACAAAAATTAGACAAATTGGATTTCCTCAAAATTAATGCTTTCATGCTTCAAAAGACACCATACAGAAATGGAAAAGACAGCCTAATGAAACAAAATATATTTCAAGCATATATCCGATAAGGAACTTGTATCCAAAATACATAAAGAATTCTTACTGCACTAATGAAAAGACAGATTAATCAATTTTTAAAAATAGGTAAACAATTTGAATAGGCTTATTTCCAAAGAAGACATGCAAATTGCCAATAAGCACACGAAAAAATGCTCAATACTATTACTCATTAGGGATATAAAAATCGGAACTATGATGAGCTACCACCTTATACTCATTGGGATCACTAAAATAAAAAAGGAAGGCAATAACAACTGTTGATAAAGATACGTGGAAATTATAACCCTGACATATTGTTAGTTGAATGTAGTGATGTAGTCGCTTTTTGAACAGTTGGTAATTGCTCAAAAAGCTAAACAAAAAAGCTAAACAAAAAACTTTAGCTCAAAAAGCTAAAGTTACTACATGATCCAACAATTCCACTCCTAAACACATCCTCAAGATAAATGAAATCTTATATTTATACAAATAGTAGCACATGAATGTTTATGTCAGCATTATTCATAATAGCTCCAAGGTGGAAACAACACAAATATCTACCACATGATGAGTAAACAAACAAAATGTGGTATATCCATCAATGGAATATTATTTGGCCCCTAAAAGCAATGAAGTACTGATACATGGTGCAACATGAATGAACACTGAAAGTATTACACTAAATGAGAGAAGCTGGCTACAAAAGATCCATAATATATGATTCTATTCATATGAAATGTCCAGAACAGGCAAATCTGTTGAGATAGAAAGTAGATCAGTGGTTGCCAGGGGGTAAGGGGAAGGCAAAATGGCGAGTGACTGCTAATGTATATGGGGTTTCTTCTGGGGGTAATTAAAATGTTCTAAAATGAGGTAGATGGTTATTCAACTCAGTGTATACACTAAAAATCAGTGAATTGTACACTTCAAGAAGGTGAATTTTATGGTATGTGAATTACATCTCAATAAAATTCTATGTTAAAAAAACTGTGGCTTCTTAATTGCTCTCAGGATGGATTCCATCTCCTTAGTGCGACCTACGAGGGTCCTGCAGCATGTGGCTCCTGCTGATCCTTTTACTTCCCACCTCCCCACCTCCAGCATTTAATGCTGCAGCCTAAGAACTAATTCCTAAACATGCCTCCCAAGCTTTTACCTCTGTAGCTTTGAGCTTGCCGGATATGCAAGGCAGAGGGTTTGAGCAGGGGCTTAAGAGTCAGTCAGGTCTGGGTTCACGTCCCAGTTTTGCAATCTATGTTGTTTACTGCGCCGATCAGTCTCCCTGCCCTACAAGGACCAGACCACTGCAGGCTGCATTTATGAACACTGAAGGATGCACTAAAAAGCCTGAGGACCTCTTAAACTGGTTGGTTCCACGGCTGGCCTTTCCCTCAGGCTTTCCTAGTGATCCCATGTTTATTAGCTATTTACAAGATATTGGTAACTTAATCCAGGAGATACAGAAGCTGGTTGGGTGGTGGTGGGCTCTCAAGTTGAGAAGCCAGGTAGAGTCAGGGGAATGGGGTAAGTACCCAGAAGAAGCTGGAGAGAGATGATGGTGGGAGAAAGGAGAGACTGAGCTGCACTCTGATCCTTCCTTCTGTGAGATGCCCTGTATCTTTTTCATAATGTTCCCCATCTCTTTATATGAGCTTTCTGTTCTTTTGAAAACCAAGTGGGCCTCCCAGATACCCTGCTTAAAAAGGACAAGAACACCTTTTCCTGCCCTTGAAGACCTCAATGGGACCATAGATAGAAGCTGTGTCCCATCATTTAATAATACACATTCTGTTATTATTCATTATACTTTCTCTTTGAGCTTCTAAGATCGGGTGGAAAATTTTCGAGCTTTAGCTCTCCTATTAGGGAACTTTTCAAGATGATAGTCTTGACCTTTAAATGTTGTACGTCCCAAATTTAATTCTTCATCTTTCCTTTCCTCACAAGTCCTTATAAACCAACCACCTGCCATCACTGTGCACTTTGGGGCTGTCACCACTGGCCTGCCAATCCCTCTGGTGGGAAGCCCGGCTATCAGCCTGACTCCTCCCCTTTTCTCAGCCTCCAACAGTGCATCCTTCCTGCAAAGTTCTCTCTACCAAGCAGCCTCTCCGCTGGCCTCCCCGCCTCCAGCCTCTCCCCCTTTTCTGTTGCTCTGCACACATTTGCTGTATGACACTCCAAAACACACCGCCTGTGATCAGCTAAAGTAACTAACAGCTGTCAAGTACCCACTGTGGAGTGGTAGCCTGTCTCAAGAACTTTACATTTTAATTCGCTCTCCCAATAATCTCAAGAAGAGGCTTTTGTTTTTCTCCATTTTTATAAATGAGAACGTTGAGGTTCAAAGAGGTTGAGTAGCTTTCAGTTCTATCTCTCACTCTGTACGATGTCATGCTTTAAATTCAGGTGTGTCTGGCCCCCCTCTTTCTTGCTCACTGGACTCGGTCAAGCCATTCCCCTTCTCAGAGAATGTTCATATTCCTATTTTCCAGACATAACATTTAAAGTTTTCCCCTTGTTATTCAAGTCCCCCCATGAGCTGTCCCCACCCTGGATCTCCGACTAGACTGGCCAGATGGTTGCTCATGTTTTCCCTTGTTCCTTGGAATTTTCATTTGGCTTTTACACCTCACAATGAAAAGTTCTCCCTCTCATTCTAGCAGGCATGGTCCCTGAAGTATGCCTACTGTGGGCTTTCCCTGAATATGAATAGATTAGCTCCCTTTTGCTCTGGAGAAGGGATAGGAGAAGGGATTTGGCGCATTCAGAACTTGCCTCTTGAAAGAGAGGGCAAGAGGACCGGGAATGAAGGGAAGGCAGGACATTTGTGATCACTGAACCCAGTGATTATTATTGGGAATAATTAGGATGTCTATATAATTTATGATCCAAGCTAAAACACTTTTGAGAGTAAAAAGGGTAATTGTGTGTGTGCTCAGACATGTCCGACTCTTTGCGACCCCATGGACTATAGCCAGGTGGGCTCTTCTGTCCATGGAATTTTCCAGGCAAGAATACCAGAACAGCTTGCCGTTTCCTACTCCAGGGGATCTTCCTGATCCAGGGATCAAACCTGAATCTCCTGAGTTTCCTGCATTGGCAGGCGTGTTCTTTACCAGTGCACCTATTCATTCTAAAATTGGGACAACGGGCAAAAACTGAGACTCCCAGGAAAACAGGCTGTGTGACCATCCTGGTAATTACCTCCATTATGAATTCCGCTTTTCCAAGAAAGAAATCAGAATTCACTTTCCCAGCCCCATCCTAGCGAGTAGGCATATGACCTGGAATCCTGCAATTGGCTCTGAGACACTGCAGTTCAGAAGAGGGCAAGAAAGGTCCATGGGAAAGCTATGCTGTTAGCAAGGGGTGGACAGTGGTGGAGGGCCATCAGGCTTTCAGAGGGAGCAGTGACAGAGGTCCTGGGGATGGTGCCCTATGACCTACTCTATGAGGCAAGCTTCAGTGCCTGGGCCTTCAACTTGTATGCTAAGTTGCTTCAGTCGTGTCCGACTCTTTGAGACCCCAAGGACTGTAGCCCCCCATGCTGCTCTATCCATGGGATTTGCCAGGCAAGAATACTGGAGTGGGCTGCTATGACCTCCTCCAGGGGATCTTCCCGACCCAGGTATTGAACCTGCGTCTCTTATGTCTCTTGCATTGGCAGGCGGGTTCTTTACCACTAGCGCCACCTGGGAAGCCTGGGCCTTGGACCGAGGGACCCTATCAGCATGTGGGCCAGGCAGGATAGAAGACCAGCTCTCTGGCCTTCTCTGACATTCTGTGAGCTGTCTAATATCTCCTGATACATATGTTTTCTTTGTAAAACCAGTTAGAGTGGGATGTGGGTTCTGACTCATGCAACAGGGAAATGTGTAGGTTTTTGTTATTGTTTTTTTTTTTTTTTTTTGGTATGAGAGAGAGAGAGAGAGAGAGAGAGAGAGAGAGTGTGTGTGTGTGTGTGTGTGTGTGTGCATGATGGAAACAAATTTTCCAAAGCATAGAAGCTAGCAGCCTTAGAACTGTGGGTAATAGAGTTAAAAACACTTTTGTTCCCAGCCCTGGGCATCCTCTAGGGGCTGACACTCAGGCAGCTCAGCTGTGTGGCTACCCTGAGACCAAGAGTCTGCTCTTATAGGAAGAACAACTGGGGCTCCGCAGAACCTGAGGCCTCATAAAATGCATCTTTCATCTTGCTTTCCTGTCTTTGGCCTGTTACTACATCTTTTCTTGACTTGCTATTCTGAGAACTTTCTCTCAGTCTGTGATGGGAGATTCCTGCAGGGCAGGGCCTGTCTAGGGACCCTTGCCCAGTCCATGTATGGTGACGATTTTGTCTAGTGGTCTCCAACTCTAGACAGAGCTGATGGAGCCCTCCCAGTCTCAGTGCCCCAGGGCAGCCAGTCCAGCATCAGCTTAATTTGGTCCTTGCCACATCCTTCAAAACCTGATTCAAGGGACTTCCTTTGTGGTCCAGTGGTTAAGAATCTGCCTTCCAAAGCAGGGGATGCGGGTTTGATCCCTGGTCCGAAACTAAGATGCGACATGCCCTGGGGCAACTAGGCCCATATCCTGCAACTAGAGAAGCCCCTGTGTGCAGCAATGAAGACCCAGTGCAGCCAAAATAAATTAAAAAACAAAACAAAACTGATTCAGATTCTTCCTCCTGCTCCAAGTCCTCCTTGCTCACTCAGCTCAGTGTCATCCTCCCAGGACCAATCTGCTTCCACCCCTGCCATCCATAGCTCCCATCATCTGGACCGCTTATCCTCAATTAATCACATTGTTTTGTTTAGAATTATTCAGCTATCTCTTCCTTTAAAATGATCAAATTTGTTACATGATTCTGTTTGGTTTCCCTGAGTAGACGGTGAGTTCTTGGAGGGAAGAGATGATGATTTATACTCCTAATTTCTTGCCCTTATTTTTTCTTTATAGAATTAACTGAGTGGTTTCCTTGCAGGAGATGTTGAAAAATATTTCGTGTGAAAAAATAAAAACCAATATGAAGTAGAAAACTTTCTAAACTGTTTGCTTGGGTTCTCTCTACTTATTTCATTTGGCTGTTTTTAAGTATACAGAAGCCTGCTATTTACATATTTAGGCCAGTTTCTGCGTGTATACCCATAGGGACAGCCCATTCTCCCATGAAGTCACAAGTCACCAGTTCAGCAATATGGCTAAAGAGGATTTTCTGCTCTCCTACACTCCTCCTGGGGGAAGCACTCTTTGCAACAAGCAAGGGTGTTGGCCTGTCTTATGCAGCACATTCTATATCAAAGACAGCGTGGTCTAAGGCATGAGAGCAGGGGCTCCAGAACCAGGCCCTCTGGGTGTCATTCCCAGATCTTCCATCTTTAGTGATTACACTTTAAGCAAATTATTTACTCTCTCTGTGCCTTGGTTTCTCCATGTGATGATGATAGTCTTAATATCTACCTTATAGGAATGTGTATTGTCACCTTACTTATTTAACTTATATGCAGAGGACATCATGTGAAATGCTGGGCTGGATGAAGCACAAGCTGGAACCAACATTGCCGGGAGAAATGTCAATAACTTCAGAAATGCAGACGACACCACCCTTATGGCAGAAAGCAAGAGGAACTAGAGAGAGCCTCTTGATGAAGGTGAAAGAGGAGTGTGAAAAAGCTTACTTAAAACTCAACATTCAGAAAATTAATAGCATCTGGTTCCATCACTTCATGGCAACTCAATGGGGAAACAATGGAAACAGTGACAGACTTTATTTTCTTGTGTTCCCAAATCACTGCAAATGATGACTGCAGCCATGAAAAATTAAAAGACGCTTGCTTCTTGGAAGTAAAGCTATGACAGACCTAGACAGCGTATTAAAAAGCAGAGACATTATTTTGACAACAAAGGTCTGTCTAAGTCAAAGCTGTGATTTTTCCAGTAGTCATGTATGGATGTGAGAGTTGGACCATAAAGAAGGCTGAGTGCTGAAGAATTGATGCTTTTGAACTGTGGTGTTGGAGAAAATTCTTGAGAGTCTCTTGGACAGCAAGAAGGAGATCCAACCAGTCCATCCTAAAGTAAATCAGTCCTGAATATTCATTGGAAGGACTAATGCTGAACCTGAAGCTCCAGTGCTTGGGCCACCTGATGCGAAGAACTGACTCATTTGAAAAGACCCTGATGCTGGGAAAGATTAAGGGCAGGAGAAGGGGATGACAGAGGATGAGACGGTTGGATGGCATCACTGACTCGATGGACATGAGTTTGACAAGCTCTGGGAGACGGTGAAGGACAGGGAAGCCTGGCATGCTACGGTCCATGGGGTTGCAAAGAGTCGGACAGGACTGAGCGACTGAACAATAACAACAAGGACTGTTTGAAGATTAAATTAGCTATGACATGTGACATGCTCAGAGGCACTGTTAAAAGTACTGCCATGATCATCATTTAAAGGTGATACTGTTGATAATGCAGAGCATGTGTCAAATAGAAAGTCATATAACAAATCCAAATGGTTTACCAAAGTCTCTGGCCTGCACACATAGCTATGGAAACCTCCAAATGAAGACAGGAGCTGAAGCTCGGTGAGAGGGGCCATGGAGATAAGTGCACTTTCCTGGCGCTTGGAGACTCTGTTCTGAATGACCTTCCAGCACTGACGGCCTGGTCCCTCCCACTGTGTACCAGACAGATTCACATTCATCCTAAAGCAAGTGTTTTTTTTGTTTGTTTGTTTGATTTTTTTTTTTTGCTCCCAACTCACATTGGAGATCCCAGAAAAGCAGCTCTGTTTTTCCTCTGGGCAGTTCTTTGGTCTCTCATCCATCTTTCTGTGGCTGTTTCCTATGAATTCCATCTACCTCCTTCCTCCCACTTTTTTGCTTTTTTTTGCCAGAAGAGAACCCACTTCTGATTTCCTGTCCATGGCAGCCATCACTGATAATACGGCCCTCCATTCCTCCTGAGACAACATTTCCTGGCTTCACTGCAATTGCATGGAGACGTGGAGCTGGTTTTGAGCAATGGAATGTGAGATATGGTGACAAAACGCATAAGAGCGTGTTTGAGATCTCTCACATGCCTTTCTCCTGCTTGTCTCAGTGACCAAGACCAGGCTACAGAGGGTGGCACCTTAGTCAGCCTGGATCCTTGAGTGGCTGTGAGAAGCAGAGACCCCAGGCCAACCCACAGTGAGCCTGAAGTGTGAACAAGTAATATGACATGGTTCATGAAACCCCAAGGCTTGGAGCTTAAGTGGGGACTACAGTGTGGCCTAAGCTAGTCTGACAACTACCAGGATGCTTGCATGACTCTCCTCTAGGGATTTGCAGACAAAAGCCTCCTCCCTGCCCCTGGTCTTGGTCACTCTTTAGGGTATCAGCAGCCTATTGTCTGTAACAGCATCTAAAGCCAAGACACTCTGTTGGCTGTTTCATACGTTTTGAACTCGGAATTGTATTTGCTCTGTCACTACCTAGCTCCCCTACAATGCATTCTCCACCCAGCAGCCAAAATGATCTTTTGAAAAAACACAATATCAAGTCAGATCATGTGACTCTCTTGCTCAAAGCCAGTCCATTCAGCCTCCCTTCCAAAACGTAACACTCAGAACCAGCGCAGAGTCCTTGCTTAGAGATCCTGCCCGTTTCCTCGGCCTTGTCTTCTGCAGTCCTCCAGCCACGTTTGTTCCTGTTTTAGCGTCTTCTCACCAGGTTGTTCCCTCTGCGTGACTTGTTCTTCCCTCTTCTTATTAACCAGGTTTCAGCTTAAATGTCGTCTCAGAGGGGTTTTCTTTGACTATCACTACCAAAGTGCCTTTTACCTATACCCTTGCAGCTCTCTTCTGCCACTCTGATTAATGCCCTTAGAGCACTGACCACCATCTGAAAGCATCTTCCTTAATTATTTATTTACCTGTCTCTCCTCTTCCCTCCTCACTAGAATATAAGCTCAAAGAGCTTTTTTGGACCTTTTCTGTCTTGTTCACTAGCATATCCCCTGTGGTTAGCGCAGTACCTGATACATAAGGGAGTCTCCATAAATATTTCCTCAAGGAACAGATGAATCAGTGAACAGCTCATCGTCCATATTACTGCTCACATACCACCCCCTCCTCTGTGAAGCTAGTTGCCTTTGAATTTGACCTCTTTGGTGAAACAGCTAGTTCCTTCCTTAGCCTTTCTGATCTGACGTTCCTTCAGAAGAGTTCAAGGTGACACTACTTTCTATGAGCCAAAGAAAGTGTCAACATATGGGTGAAAACCCACTCCAGTATTCTTGCCTGTAGAATCCCAGGGACAGAGGAGCCTGGTGGGCTGCTGTCTATTGGGTTACACAGAGTTGGACATGACTGAAGCGACTTAGCAGCAGCAGCAGCATGGGTGAAAAAGCCCTCCCTTTTCTAGAGAGTAAAGCCCCTTCTTTATATGTAGCTGTCTCCTCTGGTTATTCCACCCTGGGACTTGGGGTTAGTCTGTTACTATGGTATAGCCCAGGCTGTCCTGATGGATAGAAGGACTTTGGGGATAGATCTGGTTGTGCCATAGATCAGGTTGTGCCCTCTGTGCCATCAGGTCATGGAAGGATAAACAACTCAAAACCCAAACCATAGAATGTTAATGTCAGCGGGGAACTGAATGGCTAGCAAGTTTTCCTTTTGCACATGAGGAAACTGAGGCCACAACAAAGGAGGGAAACTGCCCAAGGCCTTTGGCTTGTTGGTTACATGTCTAGGAATTCCCATCCCAGTGACTCTTGCTGGGGAACAGAGCCCATCTCCCATTCAAGAACATGCAGACGGTATGTACTCCCTTTCTCAGGCTCCCTCGCAGCTAAGATGCGGACACATGACCCTGATTCTGCCCATCAGGCCACCAGCCTCAGTCTCTCCAGCAGGAGTTAATAGCATAAAGAGAGGTGGGAGTGGCTCAGCAAGTTCAAGTTCCCAGAGCATCTGGAGCACAATTCTCGCTGGAGGGGTCAAGGGTCCGTTGTTGGGAATGGTGATGTCTCAGCTGAGGGGGTTTGCTCTCACAGAGGGTGGCAGTGGTCAAGTTGCTAACACTCCCCATAGAGTGTTACTAAGGGCCTGGTTACTGAGGGCCTGGTCTGTGGCTGGCCATTGTTCTACTCTATGACCCTGAGCCCTGTTCTCCAAAATGTGCTGTGATTCTGTGATTCCCCACAGACCCATATAATAAATCTCTTTTCTCCTTAAATCAAGCCTGGATGTTTTTGTCGCCTGCAACAGAAAATCCTGACTGATCTGTTTAGTCATTTACTTATGCTTGTGGCTCACCTGGTAAAGGATCTGCCTGCAATGCAGGAGACCTGGGTTTGATCCCTGGGTTGGGAAGAACCCCTGGTGAAGGGAAAGGCTACCCACTCCAGTATTCTGGCCTGGAGAATTCCATGGACTATATAGTCCATGGGGTCACAAAGAGTCGAACACGGCTGAGCAGATTTTACTTTCACCTATGCAGTCTATGCTTTTAGACATCTGCTGTGTGTCAGGCACTGTACTAGGCATCAGGGAAATGATGGTAAGCAAGACAGATGAAGTGGCTCTCTGGAAGCTTCTATAGCAGATGGTTAGACAAGTGGACAGAGAAAACACATTAAATTGCCATACATACTCCACCGGAGGACATCCATAGTGATTTGGGGAGTGTTAGCAACTTGACCCCATCTAGCAAGGATCATCATAGAGTACTTTCTAGAGGGGGTGATATTTAAGTGGAAGGAGGAGTAAGCATTTTCCAGTCAAAAAAAAAAGGAGGGCAAAAAGACAGTTCTGGAGACATCTATAAGGGTCAGAGGTCAGAGAGCATGGCCTTCTGAGGTACAGTGAGGTGTCCATGGGAAGAGAGATACACGAGAAACAGATGGGCCCTGGGAGTGCAGGACCTTGTCTCCCATTTCAAGGAGTTTGGAAATCATCTTAACAGCAAAAAAAAAAAAAAAATCCACTGAAGGTTTTAAAACTGGCTGATGACCATGCTAGGACTCCAACCCAGCTATCCTTTCTCCCAGTCAGCACTTTTCCCCTGCACCAGTTGCCTTCAATTTTTCAACAAAGATGGAATTTGGGTCCTGCAAGTCACAGCTGAAGCAATTCAACAGGAAGGTGGAAAGTCACACATGCTTCACAATGGTCTCAGAGGAAATGCGATTTCTTTGCCTATTTTTTTCCTGTGACTGTAGGACTGTTTGTGCCTTCACAGTCCAAGGTGACACTGCCAGTGCTGAGAAAGCGTGGTGACATCGAGAGCAAGATTGAGGAGCACTCTGGCTGCCTCTGAAGGATCGTCCAAGGAGAGTCAGTGAACAGCTGTCCTCCGCGTCTGCTCAGAGCTGGGAGGGGGGACACAGGCTGAGGGGACAGGACAGGGAGCCTCAGACCCCACCTGGGGAGACAGGTGAAGCAGCCCGAGTCTTGGACCAGTGACTTGCCAGGGCCCCTTCCACAGAGTAAGTGCACACTGGGGGACGTGGGGGCCTGGGAAGGTGGGCTCTAGAGGGAGAGCGACCATCGAAGACTCTGAGTCCCACACTGTGTAGCAAATTTGAGTTTAGTTCAGGGAATATAAGTGCAAAGCAAAGGCTTTGGAATCAGTCTGCACTATACTCAAATTCCAGCACAGTCACTGCTTGCTGTGTGACCTCAGGTAAGTTACTTAACCCCTCTGTTCCTTATTTTCCCCATCCATAAAATGAATATAAATAATAATAACAATCACTTCAAAGGCTTGTGCAGTTGGAATGAGATAACTCTGTAAAGCTCTTCAGTCTTGTGACCTTGGGAGTGGGGCCAGGCAGTGAGAGTCTAGGGACCCAGGAGAGTTTGGGTCAAGGCCATCAGCACCTTGGCTATGATCAAATCAACCTAAATGCAACTGGAAACTGACTTTAGGGGGATTAGGAAGCAGGTGCCTGCTCTGCCCCAAGAGAGGAGACAGGAAAGAGCTTGGTGGGTCCCAGAGCTTCAGCCAAGAAAGACAGAGTTTGGGACAGGCAGGCTTCTGGTCTAATCAGGGAAACTGAGGTACAGATTGAGCAAATACGGTGAGAGGTGAGCAAGGATTGCTCCACATGTGAGTGAGGAGTCCTTTAACCAGAGCCACTCATTCATACAAAACTAATGAATCGAGCCCTTTTCACATGCCAGTGTCTGGGCTGGCACTGGAGAGACGGCAGTGAGCAAAAGAGATCATGGTGGCGGTCCTTGGGAGCTTCTACTCTAGCGGAGAAGAGTAAGTTGTAAGTACATGAAGTGACAGCTGAGCCAAGGGAAGTAGAAGATGCCAAGAACTATACAACAGCGGGACTCAGTGAGGGGTGAGGTGGCAGTCAGGGAGGTCTCCCAGGAGGAAGTGATTTTTAAAATTTTATTTTTAAAATTAATTTTATTGGAGTATAGTTGATTTACAATGTTGTGTTAATTTCTGCTGTACAGCAAAGTGAATCAGGTATCCATATACATATATCCACTCTTTCATAGGTTCTTTTCTCATATAGGTGATTACAGTGTATTGAGTGGAGTTCCCTGTGCTTTATGGTAAATCCTTGTTAGTTATCTATTTTATATGTAGTAGTAGAGTGTTGAGTGGGAGAAGGAAATGGCAACCCACTTCAGTGTTCTTGCCTGGAGAATCCCAGGGACAGAGGAGCCTGGTGGGCTGCCATCTATGGGGTTGCACAGAGTCGGACACGACTGAGGCGACTTAGCAGCAGCAGCAGAGTGCTGAGTGTTAGTCATGCAGTCGTGTTCAACTCTTTGCCACCCCATGGACTGTAGCCTGCCAGGCTCCTCTGTCCATGGGATTCTGCAGGCAAGAATACTGGAATGGGTTGCCATTCCCTTCTCCAGGGGATCTTCTCAGCCCAGAAATCGAACCCAGGTCTCCTGCATTGCAGGCAGATTCTCTACCACCTGAGCCACCAGAGAAGCCCAATATAGTAGTATGTGTATGTCAATCCCAACCTCCCAATTTATCCCTCCCTCCCCTTTCACCTTTGGAAACCCTAAATTTGTTTTCAACATCTGTGACTCTATTCCTGTTTTGTAAATAGGTTCATTTGTACCTTTTTTTTTTTGAATCACTGGGGAAGTCCTTTTTTTTTTTCTCTTAGATTCCACATATAAGCTATAGCATATGCTATTTGTCTTTCTTTGATGTAGGAAGGGATGTTTCAGTTGAGAGCTGAGGAAGTAGTGAGGGGAGAGGAGAGCATTGCAGGTAGAGAGCTAGCATGGGGCAGGGAAAACATGCTTTTTTGAGAAAGGGACAGAAATCCAGCATCTCAGAGTTAGAAATGAGGGAAATAGAACTTGAGGTGCCTGAACAAGTAGGCCAGCCAGGAGTCTGGGAACCAGGTTGAAGAGTCTGGACTTTACCTGCAGACAATGAGCAAGTTAAGAACTGATTTTATTTATTTTTATTTTAAAAAATGTCTGTTCGTTTATTTTTGGCAGTGCTGGGTCTTTGTTGCTGCTGGGGCCTTTCCCTAGTTGCAGCAGGCAGGCGCTACTCTCCAGCGGTGGTGTGCGGGGTCCTCACTGGCGTGGCTTCTCTTGCGGGGTGTGGTCTCTAGGGCGCAAGGGCTTTAGTAGCTGTGGTGTGTGGGCCTAGTTGCTCCGTGGCACGTGGGATCTCCCTGGATCAGGGATCGAACCTGTGTCTCCTGCATTGGCAGGTAGATTCTATATCACTGAACCACTAGGAAAACCCAAGAACTGATTTTAAATAGCAGGTGAGTGACAGTAATGGGGATTCATTCTCCAGAGCTGGGCAGTGAGCCACCAGCCCAACTGTATGCCGTGGTCCAATGGGACAGAGCTTCTGAATGTCTTTCCTGCCTGGGTCATTATGTGCTCTGGATGGGGTCGCAGGGGTGGGGAGGGGCCACTTAGACCCTCTGGAAGAGAAGCTGACAGCCACACAAGATGAGAATGGTCTACATGTGCCCTTCCGAAGGAGACCATGCAAGTCCCTCTTTGTGGCAGTCGCTACAGGGCTGGGGGCGGGGCAGGAGAGGAGCGGGGTGAGCAGTCAGCTTCCCCAGAGCCCCTCTTCCTTTGTACCATGGCACCAATGGAAGTTATGATGACGCTCAAGGTGATTGACTTCTGGAATCAAGACATTTCTCAGTTTGAAACTCAGTTTAAGAAAAAAATCGATGTTTCACATTCAGCGGTGTTTGGTTAAAAAAAGAAAAATAGCTGTAGCTTGTGCTTTAACGGCAGAAAAGAGTGAGCCCCATCAATTACAGCGGGGAAAACAACAGTGTCTTGCGGCGGTTTTGTTCCTTGTACTCCAAAAATATTAAGCCATTTAGCCCTACAAACCATCCGCTTGGCGAGTGGCAATGTCTTCATTTGAAAAGCACTGGAGCCCTGAGGCTCTCCTAAACCAGGAATGCTGGGGAGCCCAGGCCCCATCACAGAGAAAACTCTGGGGTCCTCTGTCTAACCTGAGATTCCCTCCCACAGAAGCTGGCTGCCTCATCCCACAAGGCTTGATCCACATGCCCCACCCAGGCCATTGACTCCAAGCCCTGAGAAGCAGCCCTCCCCGTGCCTGTAGCATTTAGTGCTGACTTCAAGTCGAGCCCCTAGGAAGTGACAGGCACCTCCATCCCTCCAAGCCGAACCCAAGTTCAAGGACAGCTTATGCCAGTGTTCTTACCCTGGGGCTCACTGCAGTCACCTGGGCTCTGAAAAACTCCAGTGCTCAGACCACACTACACCTGAACTAAATCACAGTATCTGGGGGAGGGATCCTCGCATCAATATTTCTTTGAAAAATCTTTTCATCTGAGGCCAGGTCCAGAAGCAGACAATATAGAGCTCTTCTAGAGCGTCTGCTCTGAGTCAAATGCCACCCTTCCCACGCTCCAGTCACTCCTCTTACAAGCCCTGTTTGCCCTGGTGAAGTTGAGTATGTGAGATAAGGATGTCAGAGGGGGAGGTATATGCTATTCTGGATGGTTCTTCTTAGGGGCCATACTTTAACAGGGATGCCAGGGTTCAGCCGGACACATTCAGATAATCAATCTGCCTACAGGGACTGAGACTGAGGGAAACAACTCAAACCAACTAGTCTTATAGAAGCCTGATGTACAAGACAGCTGCCACTTATTACAGGGGGACTATGCTGCTGCTACTGCTGCTGCTAAGTTGCTTCAGTCGTGTCCGACTCTGTGTGACCCCATGGACTGCAGCCCACCAGGCTCCCCCGTCCCTGGGATTCTCCAGGCAAGAACATTGGAGTGGGTTGCCATTCCCTTCTCCAATGCGTGAAAGTGAAAAGTGAAAGTGAAGTTGCCCAGTCGTGTCCGACTCAGCGACCCCATGGACTGCAGCCTATCAGGCTCCTCGGTCCATGGGATTTTCCAGGCAAGAGTACTGGAGTGGGGTGCCATTGCCTTCTCTGAGAGGGAGACTATGCTTCTGCTGCTGCTGCTGCTAAGTCACTTCAGTCGTGTCCGACTCTGTGCGACCCCATAGATGGCAGCCCGCCAGGCTCCCCCATCCCTGGGATTTTCCAGGCAAGAACACTGGAGTGGGGTGCTATTGCCTTCTCTGAGAGGGAGACTATAGAACCCTTATATTTACCGTTCAGAGAAACTTCCTTATGGTAAAAAAATATTTGCTATGCATTTCCTTCTTGTCTTTATTTTTCCCATACATATTTTTCCTTTTCACAAACTGTAGTCCAACAATTCTTAAAACATACCCAATCTTCAGTGATTTCCTGTGTAACTATATAACATTCATAATCATGCTAAAGTTCCATTGAGGAATTACACCATAGTTTACTTAGAGGCTGAGTTTTCAGGCATTTTACTTTTTTTTTCGTATTTTAGATGTGACATCATATAAGTAGTTATTTCCATGTTAAGCACTCATGGTTTAGGCTTGATCCTAGGAGTGGGACTCATGACTCCGAGATGGGATTATCTCTGGGATAGCCAAACATCTTGAATCTTCTCTCCATCACTATGCATTGTGCAAATATTTGATGAGATCAGTAATTTCTTCATTTTCCATAAGGTGTGAACAGGTGTTTCTGGAGGGGATGAGGGATGCTCTGTGGTCAGTTAAATTACAAAGTTGGCTTAAACAAAATATGAGTTTTAAAATCAAGACTTTTGTGAAAATTTAAAGTTGAGTCAAATAAAATTACGATAAGAACTCCTTTATATCAGGGCTTGTCTGGGCCTTTACTATTTGCTGATGTGCGTCACCAGTGCTGGTATTTCCAAAGCTAACTTGGCCCTGGACATCTTTTTTCTTTTAATTTTTATTGTAATATAGTTGATTTACAATGTTGTGCTAGCTTCAGGTGTACAGCAAAGTGAATCAGTTATATCTATACGTATATTCACTCTTCTTTTTTAGATTCTTTTCCCTTCTAGGCCATCAGAGTGTGCTGAGTAGGGTTTCCTGTGCTATACAGCAGGCTCTTATTAGTTATCTGTTTATAGTATAAATAGTATGGTAGTGTGTATACGTCAATCCCAATCTCCCAACTTATCACTCCCCCCATCCCCTGGTGACCATAAATTTGTTTTCTACATCTGTGACTTTATTTTATAAATAATTTCATTTGTACCCTTCTTTTTAGAGTCCACATATAAATGGTATCATATTATGTTTGCTTTTCTGTGTCAGACTTACTTCACCCAGTTTGACAGTCTCTAGGTAAATCTACATTGCCACAAATGGCATTATTTTGTTCTCTTTATGGCCGAGTAGTATTCCAGTGTATATATGTGCTCTTCTTTATCCATTCCTCTGTTGATGAATATTTAGACTGTCTGCAAGTCCTGGCTATTGTAAATAGTGTTGCAATGAACATTGGGGTGCATGTATCTTCTTGAATTAGGATTTTCTGTGGGTATATGCCTACGAGTGGCATTTCTGGGTCATATGACAGTTCTATTTTTAGTGTTTTGAGGAATCTCCATACTGTTCTCCATCTGGACATATTTATAGTGAAACCTCCTGATGGGGTCAGTTTTCCACACAAGATATTTTGGGAAAAGCCAGGCTAGGAGGTCTTGAAGAGTCCTTTCTGCTCTGAGGTTCTGAGATTTTCCATCCAAGTAGCAAATCCAGCTTCTGCTCCCCCCTCGTAATTCCAGGGCTCCTTTTTCTAGTCCATTTCCCCTGATGCTGTCCTACGCTGGGTCTTCATTCTCTCTCACTTGAGTTGCCCCAACAGCCTTCCCCGGCCACCTCTTCCCCGCTGCTCCACCCTCTGCAGCTTGGCAGACCCTCGGCTTCAAGCTCTGCTGCTCTGACTGCATTATTCCTGGCTCACAGGCTCACATCCCACCGCTCCACCCAGCTCTCCTGACCTGGTTGACGTCTGCCCCTTTCCCCTCATGCACTCAAGGAACACATGAGCCTGTACGTGGTGCCAGGACCTCCATCCAAAGGAGACCAGATTTTGGCTGCCCTGGGGAGTCCCAGAGGGGAGTGGGCAGCCGTGAGGTGGCAATAGGGAGACAGGGAGAGAGCAGTGTGAAGACTACCCCCTCCACGTCTTCTTAAATAGCATATAATCAGGAGGAGAAGACGCTGCCTCTGGTGAAGAGACCAGTGCCCTGGGCTCATGCTCCCCCATCTCCATGGCAACCAGCAAGTGAGGCCTACGCGATGGAGTTGGCAGCTGGGGGTCTGGGGTTTCACCTCTTTTTTTCCTGGAACCCATGCCCTTATACTCGTAGGCCCTTATACTTCTTTTCCTCTCTCTTCCTTCTCTCTCTGCCATCCTTTTTCCTGCATTTATCTATCAGCTCATATTTAATGAACCTCTCCAAGTGTGGGTCTTCGACTTGAAGATCCTGTGTAGGCCCAGTCTCTGGATTTCAGCCAAGCATTTGTCAGGGGCTCCCGTGACACACAGAGAACAGAGCTGTCATAAGGGAGACCGTTTATTGCATCCCTACCGGGTTCCAGGCCTCTTTCATACACAGTATTTTATTTACTCATAAATCATAAATTGTCAGAGCTAGAGAGGGCCTTAGGGACTATCATTCCAGTGGTTTTCAAACTAACTCTTGGCGATGAACTTTTTTTCCTAAGTGAAACTTTTCTGCAGAAGCTCTATATACAAAGCAGATAAAAGAGGTGCTACTTTGGTTGGAGCAAGGTGGCACAGAGCTCAGATCTTTTCACCTTGTCCTCCTCTTTGCCTGTAGGGGATGCTAAGGCCAATGGAAAACCACTGGAAAGCCACTGAGCCTCACCTCTTATTTATGGAAGAGACCTGAAGCTCAGAGAAAGAAGGGCACTTTCAAGGTTACACAGTGAGTGAAGGCTGTCTAGACTTGGCTTTGCATCTCCTGACCCACAGTATGGTGTGTTTCAAGTTTCTCGCCCTATCTGGGGCTATGCGCTTGTGTGAACAAAGCTCTGGAAGCTTCTGTCTGGCTGCCAAGCCTTCTGTTTACATTGTGACCAGTTGTGTCCAAGATAGAGTGATGCTGTGGAGCAGCTGGTGTAGGCAGCCCCTGCTGATGCCGTTGGAACTGGCCAGATGTGCGGGTACCAGCTGCCTTCACAGGGCAGGCTAGCCACTTGTGCCACTGAGATCCACCTGATCCAAGGCTACAGCTACTCTGAACATTTCTAGCACCTCTTGGGAAACAAGCCCCTCTCTCTTTCCCAGCAAAAGCAGCCCCCGGCCCCTTGATGCCAGAATGGGAAATAAGCTGCTCTTTGCCCTGCGAGTAGCTGAGCCTGAGGGAGCCACTGGTCATTGGGAGGCCAGATTCCCAGCACCCTGCCTAGGGGGAGGTCCGTTCAGCAGGAGCTGCCATGGTCAACTTGAGTTGCCATGTTCAGCAGACCAGAAAAATGTCAGCTGGCTATGCATGTTGAGAGGAGAGTGCCAGGAGCGTTAGAGTAGGAGCAGGGTGGATCCTTCATGAAAACAACTTTCAGGTTCATCAAAAAGGTGTTCACACCACTTATACGAGAGGAGTGAAGGACAGCCAGACCTGATTCTGCTACAAGGCTGACACTTGTTTGGGTAAAGTGAGATTCGAAACTAGCTATAGAGATGCGGGTGATTGTGGTTGAAGGGTGGAGTAGGTGACGGAGACAGAGATGGGGAGGTGGCAAGCCTTCCTTGGTTACCCCTTAAACATTACCTGAGAGACTTCTGCGCCAGAGACTGCCAGGGACCAGGAACAAAGACAGACACAACTGCTCCCCCAAGGGGCTTCCTTGAACCACTCCCTGCCCCACATCCAGGTCGATACTCCTGCTATTTGCTCTTGGGAATGCGTGAGTTTCCTTTGTGGCACATATCACAGTGTGTGATTAGGAATTTGTGTGATTATTTGGTTTCTGCTTGTGTCCACTTCTATTGCACAAGTTTTGGTCACTACTGTGTCCTCAGGCCCAGTAGAGTGCTTGGCATATACTAGGTATGCCTAAGATATTTACTGGATGAATAAAAAGAGAGTCACTTTTGGTGATCACAGCATGGGCCCCCTTCAGAGTCCCAGAGTTTCCCCTTTTGAGGAAAGACTGTACACTCACAGTTCAGGGGCTGTACATCTCTGGTTGGGGGCAAGCAGGTGAAGACATTTTTGGCTTAAGGGATGTAAAATCCTTCAATGTCGATGAGTGAGAGTGGGTAGGATTGATGGCAGAGCTGTGGGGCCGGTGGGCAGCAGAGAGGAGAGGGCTGCGGCTCTTATCAAATGGAATCCCTGGCCTTCCTTCTGTCCCCCGTCAGAGTCAGGGGCAGGAAGAGGATGTGTACGCATCAGGAAGCCATGACAAGTTGTCATGCTCATTTAGGCTTTAAAGGAGTGTTGGAGAAACTGAGGTCCCAGTAGATCATGCCCGCTTGGCTTCCAGGTTCTTGGATGGGGCGTAGCATTGGCACCATCAAAGCATGTGGCAAGAAATCCTGCCATGCCATGGGGAGAACCAGGAGACCTGCAGAGTGCGCCCCCAGGACCTGGGCTGGGGAATCTCTCATCGTGGGAGCCTGTAGGGAAGCCTGTTGTGAGGATGGGGGTGGAGCAGGGGGATGGGGGAGTCCTCCCCAGGTGGTTCTTGGCAGTGACTTAACCCCGGAAGCTCAAGGAAGCATTGAGACAGACACTTTGAGAGGAAGTGTGACACCTGGATATTACACACTGTAATGGAACCAGCCAAGTGGTAAATGTAGCTTTTAAATAGATTTTGTGTTCCCCATTAACTGCCCTGATGTTGATTAGCCCTGACAGCCAAGAAGAAGGGACTGGTCAGCAACTTTCCCCTGACAAGGCCTCCGGCTCCTGGGGGCTATGAGAGCTCGGCCTCCCTTTTTGGCCATGTACAGGAAATTGCATAGACAGGCTGATGGAAAGTGTGGTGGGGAGTGCTTTCCGGAAGGAATCTGGTGGGCAGGCTTGGGCCCAGGCTTCTATTCTCTTTTCACTTTTTTTTGCCTACCCCTGCACCGTAAGTAGAATTGACCATGGTGATTTGGAGGAAGACATAGAGAATGACCTCCCTTTAATACATAGGTGTGGAAAGGGGGCCACACTAACGAGGAAGTTGCTCAGTCTGAAGGAGTCCTGGGAACAAATTACCATTTGGAGTCTGAAAGACTTGAATGGCCAACTGGTTCTGATCTATTTAATGACCTGGTCTAGGGATACCTTCAGACTTGGTTTTGGAGACAGGTCCACACTCAAGAGTCAAGGAGGACATGGGGAATGCAAGGACCATCCCACCAGGATGCCAGGCTTTCTAAATCAAGGACAATGAGTGAAACCATGGAAGATTCCAGAAACCTGGTAGCTCTCTGCCCTTATGGAGAGCAGAAGGAAGCTGTGGGGTTGTCCTTGGGAAGAAAGAAGCAGGAGCAGCGGGGGGGATTGAATTCTGTCTGATCAAGTTTCATAGGCATTATGGTAGCTCCAGAAGATGGAGAAAGCAGGATGTGTCCTGATCTTGCAGAAAGAAGGAATTCAGGGAAAGTTGATCTGGGGCAGAAGAATGACCCCAGGCATTTAACCCCAGGGAGTTGAGCCTAGCGGAATGGGAGGAGGTTGGTGGGATGTGTTTCTCATTCTCTTCTGTCATCATATATTCTTGAAGGAGTTTTTGTCAGCTAATGTCATATGTTGCCCAGTTCAGGCCCCAAGTTCAGAATATCTGGCCAATGGGGAAATATCCCCTCTAGGTGCCTTTCTCTGGGTGAACTGCTTTTGCTCAGCCCTGGACACGAGGAGACAAGGTTGTAAAGTGATGGAAGTTTATCATCAATAGTTCCCACCTCCTTTTACAACTGTCTCTGGGGGTTGCCTGCCTCTGCCTCACAATCCTTCATCTCATCTCTCTGGCAAGGTCCACTCCTCCCACCCTCAAGACGAAACCTCTAAGAATCCTTTCAACTCACTAGAGGGAAATTGCAGAGCTGTGTTTTAACTCTATTCTGTCTGACTCCATGCTCACGCTCTTTCAATCACCCCACATGGTTTTCACATAAAAATGCTCATCATAGCACAATCTACAAAATAAAAAACTGAAAATAACCTTAATGTTCAACAATTAGGGGGTTGTTTAGTAAATCATGGTGCATCCGTTTGTTTGAACATTATGCAGACATTAAAAGTGATCATTATAGAGACTGTAGAACAACTTGGGAAAAGGTTTATGATCAGACACAAAGGGAACACACAATGCAAATACTACAATTGCTTTAGTTGCGATGATGGAAAATATGTCAGTGTGTCAACATGGACTGAAAGATAATATGCAGAAGTGAGAAATGACTGTGGTAGGGTGGAAGAGGGATGGATTTTTTTTCTTTTAAAATGATTTGCCTCTTTTTTATTCTTCTTTTGCTTAATCCTTTTCCCTTTGAGATACCTTTTTAGTGTTGGTATAGAGCATACAGAACATAAGATCAGATAAGGTCAGAATCTGAGAAACCCCCTAGGCTGGAGATCCTGACTCTTTCATGTTAAGGGGCCCCATTCAGAGAGGGAGCCTCTGTATTGTCATTAAGAGTATGAGTGTTACAGTGAGATAGGCATGGATCAGAGTCCCAGATCTATTACTAGTGGCTATATGGCCCTGAGCCTGACCCAGAGCAAGCACCCCTAACTTTGCAAAAGTTCAGTCAAAGCAATCAGATATAGAAGATAAAATTCCAACACATTTAGCTCAGTACATTTTAAGGGCATAAAATATCTTACCAACACCTCCTCCATCATCTGTCTTCAGTGCTGTTTTAATTTCCCTAAACTCTTCCAAAGCAAAACATAATGTTTAATGGATGGGGAAGGGAAGAGGGCTACCGCATCGGTTGTTGTCCATGGTCCTGAATCATTGCTACACATGCTAGTTTTATTGCTATTGCTAAGTCACTTCAGTCGTGTCCGACTCTGTGTGACCCCATAGACGGCAGCCCACCAGGCTCCCTGTCCCTGAGATTCTCCAGGCAAGAACACTGGAGTGGGTTGCCATTTCCTTCTCCAATGAGTACAGGATTATTTGAGACGTTGAAGGGGGCTGATGTCCCCCCTGCCCTACTCCATTCCTCCCTGAAACTGGTTTTATGATATCAAGTTTATCGTGGTCTTTATCAATGAAAGAATGAAAACATTAGGATTTCTAGAGCTGGGAGGAAAAAGAATTAGAATAAGTCACAGACTGGAGGTTACAGAACAAGTTACAGATTGATTTCCCAGGTGGCTCAGTGGTAAATAAACCCCCTGCCAGTGCAGAAGACATAAGGGCTGCAGGTTCGATCCCAGGGTCGGGAGGATCCCCTGGAGAAGGAGGTGGCAACCCACTCCAGTATTCTTGTCTGGAGAATCCCATGGGTGGAGAATCCTGGCGGGCTGCATACAGTCCATAGGGCTGCAAAGAGAGGGACATGACTGAAGTGACTGAGCAGGCAAGCAGGCAGGCATGGATTGGAAACAGGGGAGGAAGCTGACAGGTCAGCCCTGACTGAGTTATGATCCTGGTTAATGGCACCAAGACATACCATATACCGAACAGAAAGCTAAAGCTTTAAAGTCACAGTGGCCTTTGGAAGCATTGAAGTCGGGAGTGAAAAACTACAGGATCAACAGTTGGTGGTGGTGCCTCTTCCCTAATCTACAATTGTTACAGAGTCTTGCTGTATTTTATAAAGTGTAAAAAAGTGGCTTTGATGATCTGTTCTATAGACTATCTCTGAAGTGGTGCCTGATAGCAACTAGAAAACACCAAGTCTGATAGGAAGTAATCTTTGCCCACTCTGTCTCTGTCATATTTGTTCTCTATTTATTTCTGTCTTAATCTGCTCAGGTAGTCTCTCTCTCTCTCTGCCTCCCCCCTCCTCCCCCTCTTTCCTCAATCTATTTTTGCTTGTCAGAAAAACACCATGTAATTTTCTTTAAAAATTAATTCTACTCTACAAAATATGTCTAAAATATTCAAGAGGGAAAAAGTTTCCTTTAAGAGTTGCTTGCATTAGAACTGCTTCTTCTAGCATAATCAGGTTAATGAGCACTCCCTTAGAATTTAATGCAAAGTAACTTTCACACTGGTGGTAAGCTTCAAAGATGGCTGAATAGATAAATAATAGCATAGTTTCCCTTGGCAATCAAGATAAACTTGGATCCTGATTGGTTAAAAACAGTCAAGGAAAGGATGGAATTGAGTCCAAACAGCCATATTTGTCACCAGTGCCCTTTGAAGCAATGAGAAGAGAAGAATGGCAATAATGGAAAGTGGAAGAGGATAGGGATGGATCATGAACCTGAAGCTAGTTTCAGTAAATTGTCTTTTTGGACTATGGAATTTGATCTGGCTTTCACTGGAGGAACTAGAAGGCTGGAGTGACATACAATTCTAATAAAACCAAGAGCAAGCAAAAACTAGTTTCTGCGTGTTTGAATATAGAGGCTGGTCAATGCATGAGTTGCTGGCACAGGGGATCAGATAGAATTGAGTCCATGCTGTTCATTAGCTCCAAAAACCAGAGCCCAAGGCAGAGCAAACACAACCCAGGAAGGCTGCTGATATAAGGACATGTTCAAAGAAAATTTGCAATCCAGTCAGTCTTTGAAGCCTGGAGACTCTTTATACTTAATGCCATTTTAATTCGTTCATTTTCTGTATCCCCACCGCCTTTACCCAAGACTTTATCGTGTCTCACCTGAACCACTGCTGTGTCTTCCTAACTTGTTTCCACATTGGCCAGAAAGGGTTCTAGTCACCACTCAAATCCAGTCACATTATTTCCTGCTTAAATCTTTTCAAAGGGACTGGAGTACTTGGCATAACATGAGGATACACGATATACACGCTCTAGTATTGAATGCAAGTTCCCACTCCAGTTCTCACTCCAGTTCCCCTTCCAGCCAGCCACACTTCCCTTCTCTCCCTCCCACTGCCCCAGCATGCAGTCTATTGTGAAACATTCTGAACATCCTGCTGGTCCAGTAATTTTTGTACTGTGCTCTCCCTTTCCTCTGGGTTAATCATTCTGAGTGAAATTCTCTCTTCCTCTCCGACCCTTTTCCAACTACCCCATGTCCTTCAGGATTCAGGGAAGGATGACCCTTGGTTCTCCTGACCACTACCTCCTTCAAGGTCTTGGCTGTCACCCTTACGCTGTATTTCCCAAGCGCTCAACACATGTCTCTCTATGAATGGCTCTCACCTTGTCTTGTAACCGTGCCTGTCTTTTTGTCTTTACTATAGGCTGCTGGAGGCCAGGGACTGTGTCTTGTTTCTTTCGGCACCCAAGCTCTTAGCATGGTGCCTGGCATATGATAGGCACTGAGTAAATGTTTGTTGAATAAATAAATGAGCCTGATTTCCAAGCTGAAATTAATTACAGACAAGGTTGAAAGTGAGGAGGGAATAAATCTGTCCCCTGACACTGCATTTATTTAAGTCTGTCTTTAAATAGAGTTTTCTCCTAATTTTAATACATAATTGGGGAGTTAATGCCACCAATATTTGTGAAATTTTGTGCTTTCAAGAGAAGAAAAAAAATATCCTCTATACACAAATGACAACCATAAGTAAAATATGAATGGTGATAAGATGAAATGCTTTGGGAGAATAGAGGAGAGACAGAGAGAGAGACAGGGAGAGATTGCTGCTGAGCATGCTGAGACAGAGGCATTTTACAGCAGTTAGGGATTGTCTACCCTGACCCCAGGCTTCCCTGGTGGCTCAGCCAGTAAAGAATGCATCTGCAAGGTGGGAGACCTGGATTTGACCCCTGGGTTGGGAAGATCCTCTGGAGGAGGGCAGGGCAATCCACTCCAGCATTCTTGCCTGGAGAATCCCCACGGACAGAGAGGCATGGGATCTCAAAGAGCTGGACATGACTGAAGGACTAAACACACCCTGACCCCGTGCCTTTAACTTACACGGCGCCCACTCATGCACCATGACTCGTGGCTAAAATGCTGAGTTTCTGGAACCTTAATCAACTCTGACCATGGCAGTGGAACAGTGTCTCATTTTTTCTCACCCCTGTTCTCGTCCCCAGTTTGTCCCACTGTCTCTCTGGCTTCTGACCCTTCTGACTGGGTCTTTTCTTCCTGGTCTCATGCTTGCTTAAAGATGTACTCTCTATGCTTGTCGTGGACTCTCTTAAGGTTTATGTCTATCAGTTTCTCCCTGCTACTGGCTGTTTTGGAGGAGCCCTAGGCTCTTACATGTGTTATCTAATTGGCTCCCTGCAATAGGGGATAGGAAGGAAGTGAGCCTTAAAGAATAATGGGAGCTTAACAGGCAGAAATGACTGACAGGGCCTAAACTTTTCCAGGTGAGGGACAGAGTGAGTCCAGGCATGAGTGGGAGATCAGAGGTAGGGTGTTGATTTGGCCATTGTGTCTATCCCAACCACAGCTGGTGTTTCATGAGAAAGCATGATTTGAGGAGGGCAGTTGCTGTGAGCAGAGTTGGGAGCATAGCCAAGATCTCAGACCCAGATAGTACATTAAGAAATGCCAATCTGCATAGGTCATTTTAGGGCTCAAAATTGACAGGGGCAACCAAGAGACAAAAACCAAGACCAAGAGGAACGAGTGGCTGGCATCACGCAGGATCACCCACCCACCCCAGACTTGAGACTGCCCCAGCAGGTACAAACCTACCTGCACCCTAACGTTTCCTGGACCTCAGTATAACATCTGAAAACTTCACGTGGAAGGGCTACATCTATATTATTAAATACTAAAGAGATATGAGTTCAAAAAAAACATGAGTTCAAAAACAGATATGAGTTCATTGGTTTGGATAATTTGGAAAATAACAGAGGGCTTTTGAGAGACTTATTTGAGAGGAAGAATAATGAGATGAGTTATAGGAAGTTGGAGGAAAGAACTATCTTCCCTCGACAAGCATGGCACAGAGGAAGGCAAGAACTCAGTAGCCAGATGGCTAAATGGAGGCTTTTATGCTGTTATTTTAATAGCTGTAGGTTGCATGTAAAAGGCTACCTGGATAGATGGTATACATCCACTTCTGGCCATGCGCTCCCCAAGAAGGACCCCACCTTCACCAGGGCTTCAGCGCAGGCAGCACAGCCCAGCGCTGGGCAAGATGAAGAAGCTTGCTGGGACTGTCATCTGAACACTGGGCCCTTGGATCTTCTGGGGTCTGTGAAGACAGCAGGGCTTCTCTTTCTGTCTTTTGAACTGTTGTCATCACCCCCCAAAACTCAACACAAAGGATGCATTTACCTGTGATCAGACTGTACAAGGCTGATGACTCAAATGGCAGATTTCTTTGCTTCTGGCTGGAAGTACAGCAACTCAGTATGGCAACGTGAGTGAACCCCTGCTGCTCTGAAACTCTGATTGCCAGTTATAGATGTTTTTGATGAATAAAAAATGGGAATGCGAATTAATTATTACTTATGAAATGCAGATTGTTTGGTAGACAAATATCTTTCAAACTTTAGGGCCCATCAGGGAGGCTCATAAAAGTAACAATGAGAAGATGATGAGAAGGTTGGAATTCATGGATCCAGGGACAGTTTTGAAAACTCCATTCCATAGTAAATGATGGCAATAGTCTCTCTCTCTCTCTGGGTTTCTGGTCCAGACTTTCTGCCTCCTTGACCCTGGGTTTCTAATTTTCTCTGCTTATGCCTTTCTCATCCTGTTCCATCTTAGGCCTCCTTGATTCAAAGCACAGCCCCATGGTCTTTGTCTCCTTTCTCATCCGCCACCGTTTCTCAGGCATCGTAACTGTTGTCTCTCTCTCATGGCCTCTGCATCTCCTGGTTTCTCTGGGGTCACTCTTCTTGTGGTTTCTCTACCCGTGTCTCCTCTTTCTCTCCACCTCCCCTCCATCTCCCTCTTCTTTTCTTCTCCCTCCTGGGCTTTGGTCTACTCATGGTCCCTTTGACATCGTCTACCTCCTCCCTGTCATCTCCGTCTCCCCGGTTCTCAGTGTTTCCATCCCCTTGCCCCATTTTATTTTCTCATTGCTCTCTGAAATCATGTCTCTCCTACCCTGACCTGTTACTGGACTGGACAGGACTCTTTATGGGAGCAGGGTGTTGCCTCGCTCATGGCTGTATCTGCAGAACCTAGAACAATGCTTGGCACATGAAGGAGAAGGTCAATAAATATTTTTTAGCTCAGTGGATTCTGTGTCTCAGGCACTACCCTACCCTTCTCCCCCCACTCTCACTTGTTTTTTTTTATTTCTACAACACACATCTGTTCTGGGCTTTCCATCGCTCTGTTGTGGTCCCTAACCTGTGACTCTTCCTCATGGTCTCTGTCTGCCCTGGCATTCCCCTCCGGGTCTCTGGTTCTCTCCTCTCTTAGAAGCAGGTGATGGGGCTGGAGAGCAGCCTGGTCCAGTTCAGAATCCAGACCAGCTGTCTCAGACTCTGCCTCCTGCACAGCCTGCTGTTCGGCCTCTCTCTAGGACCTTTTGGAAGCCAACAGTGGTGACCCCTGATAAGACAGATAAGGCTGTCTCTGATTGGCATCACCCACCCTCCCTGCAGCTGCTTTGTCCAGTCCAGAGTTTTGAGAGCATCCCTGGACAGTGACTGTAGGTGGCTGGTCCCTGCCTAGGTTGTGGCGTGGGGGCCACTTTCTTGGCGGCTTCTTGCTTGAGAATTCTAGACAAACATTGTTCCTGGGACTAGCAGCTGACTCCCTGGACACATAACTCTCATTGGCTTCAGCCAGACATATTGCAGGGGCAGAACCGTGGGGAAGGGTCAGCTCTTGGAGCAACAAAACCTTTTGGGATGAGGTTCCATGTTGTCAAGATTAAGAGCATGAGTCACACAACCTGAGTTAAAATTCCAGTTAAGCCGCAGACCTTATGTCTCAGTTTTCACATCTGTAAAATGGGAATGATCACCTTTATCTTGTAGGGTGGGAGTGGATTAAACGTGATGATACCTGCAATCATGGTATCTGGTCTGCAATAAATACTGTGTAAACAGTAGATATTAGAAATGGTGGCAAGCAGAGGGTACACACAGGAGATTTTCTTCTGAAGGAAGGAGGCATGGCACCAGTCCTATGACAGGTGAGTGTATTTTCAGCAGTGATACATCCAGAGCTGAAGAACTCTAGAGGCAGATGGAGCCTCACCTGGCCATCTGGTCCAGCCCCCTGCCTTAGGCAGATGACTTTGCAGACCACCCGGAGCAGGTGGAAGATGTTCTCTTTCAGAGTTTCCCCAGGGGCAGACACACTGCAGCCTTCTCCATCACCCATCGCTACTTCCTTTGCAGTCGAGTTGGCTTCCTAGGATCCCATCTAAAGCCTCTTGCTTTCACACTGGCCTGGTGGCTTGTGGCGAGTGCTCTGCAGACCTGGAGAAGAGCCCTACGCTATCATCCATCATGGTGGTGGCCCTTGGGACAGTGTCTCCCAGGCTGTGGCTGCAACTTCTGATGGAAGCCTTCAGGGTCCCCAAGGACCTTCCCGTACGAAGTTAGGGATAACACAGAGTCTGCAGTGCAGAGCCAAGAACTCACTTGAAAATAACTTCAAGACTTTCTCCAATTTTCTGGAAATTGATGAGTGTTTCCAAGGGCTGGTTGGGCCTTGCCTTCCTCTCCAACACTCCGAAGTTCACAAGCCCTACCCTACACGCTGAGTCAGCCTCACTGTGATTCTTCACCAGGCCGGCCCACTTCCCTTGATGCCTTGATGTGGCCCCGTGGATCTGGGCACCTGCAGATGCTGACAGAGAGGGAAAGAGTTTTGGGTGAGACTTGTTCCCATCTTTGCTCCAGATGACTCACCACCTGCCTTAGTTTTTCTCTTCCCATCGTTACGTAATCCTGACTTCAGGATTAAAAATATTCCACTGACTACCCCGTCCATCTGTCATTCTCTCTCTTTCTCTCCCTCATATTTATACATATGATCTTATTTTTAAAATACTTTGGAAAGAGCACTTCCATCATACGCATTATATCAGACATGGGTTTCCGAGTCATCATTGGCTTCCTCCAGAACAGCAGTCCTGGAGGAGTGAGATTTCCCCAAACCTCCAGGACTGCAGTCTGCCTGGTGCCTCTGTCACTCTCGCAGGCTTGCGGCATTCAGAGGACCTGTGTCGGGAGCTGTCCAGCCCTCCCTCAGGGCAGCTCCTTGGCCAGTCTCGCCAGTCTCACAGCCTGGGCTGGGTGTGTCTCCCTTACCAGCCTGGGAGTTAGAGAAGGTTGTCTGGCTAACTCAGGGTTCAGGTGGTAGATGGCCTGAGTCCAGTCCTCAGGATGGGGCACATGCCTCCAGCTCTGCTCCCCATCTTACGACCCAGCTCCCCTTGCCTCCATATGCCAGGAATCACCCTTGGATTGATGGAGAAAAAGCAGCAGGGTTCATTTCTGCTGTCTTTGTTGTCATACAATCTGAGGACTGTTGAGAGCCAGAGGGACCAATGCTTTTGACTGAGGGCTCCTTTACTCATTCTCTGCTCATTTGATATACTGATGGGGGGTGGTTTACCAGGTACACCGTGGGCCAGACTTCCCAAGAGGGTGCAGCCAAGGTAGGAGAGACTACTCGTGAAGGCCAGCTAACTTGGCATCACAGGGTTCAAGTGTGTTCTCTGCTGGATGCTAGTCATGTGACAATCATTGGAGCTCTCAGAGTCTGAGTGTCCCCACACGTGCCATGGACACTGTGAATTCTGCCTCCTGGGGCTGGTGCAGCTCTAAAGGGATTGACGGTGCCTTGGAGCAGCAATGCCGAGCAGAATGTATCATCGTTCTCTATGTGTGCTTTCAGACCCCTCATGAACCTTGCTCATGAACCCTGCCTCCTGTTTTGCCTCCTCTGATCTACACTTCACGTGGGCCAGCAGAGTATTTAATCCAGAGTTTGTACCGCTATTTCCCCACTGGTCACAGCACCCAGTTTAAACTCCTCAGAATGACACCCAAGGCCTGCCTCCCTTATCCTCTGTGGACTCCATGGCTGGCTGATTAGGCCCTGCTCTTTCTGTTCTGTGTGCTTGAGTTCATTGATTAACTCTCTGTGTCCAGTTTCCTGAACTGTCAAATGGCGCAAATGAGAGTATAGGCAGACCTGGAGGTACCCCAGGCTTGGTTCCAGATCGCCATGGTAAAGCCAATATCAAAATAAGGAAATGAGTTTTTTTGGTTCCTCAGAGCATGTAAAAGTAGCTTTATACTATATTGTAGTCTATTAAGTATGCAATGGCATTATGCCTAAAGAAACAGTGTATGTACCTTGGAATCACACTCCCAGACTTCAGTCTATACTACAGAGCTACAGTAATCAAAGCAGTATGGTACTCACACAAAAACAGACTTATAAATTAATGGACTAGGATTGAGAGTCCAGAAAGAGACCCATGCATTTATGGTCAATTAATCTATGACAAAATAGGCAAGAATATACAATGGAGAAGAGACAGTCTCTTCAATAAGTGGTGCTGGGGAAATTGAAGAGTTACAGTAAAAAATGAAATTAGAACATTCTCTAACATCATATACAAAAAAAAGAAAAACAAACCCCAAATGGATTAAAGACCTAAATGCGAGACCAGATACCATAAAATTTCTAGAAGAAAACACAGGCAGAACACTCTTTAACATACGTCACAGCAATATCTTTTTGGATCTGTCTCCTAAAGTTAAGGAACTAAAAGCAAATATAAACAAAGGGGGCCTAATTAAACTTAAAAGCTTTCGCACCACAAAGGAAACAGTCAACAAAATGAAAAGAAAACCTACCGAATGGGAGAAACTATTTGCAAATGATGTGACCAACATATATAAACAGCTCACACAACCCAACATCAGAAAAACAAACAACCTGATTAAAAAATGAGCAGACGAACTGAATAAACATTCTTGAAAAGAGGAAATGCAGATGGTCAACAGGCACATGAAGAGATGCTCAGCACCACTAATTATCATGGAAATACAAATCAAAACCACCATGAGACATCACCTCACACATCTGAGTAGCTATCATCAAAAAGAACACAAAGAACAAATATTGGCCAGGATGTGCAGAAAGGGAACCCTTGTATACTGCTGATGGAAGAGTACATCGGTGCAGCCACTGTGGAAAACAGTGTGGAGATTTCTCAAAAATGTGAAAATAGGACTACCGCATGACCCAGCAATTCCACTCCTGGGCATATATCTGACACAAACAAAAACACTAGTCCAAAAAGATACACGCGCCCGCTGTTCATTTCAGCATTATACAATCACCAAGATATGGAAGCAACATAAGTGTCCATCAGCAGATGAATGTATAAAGAAAATGGAGTATACACATGTAATGGATATTACTCAGCCATAAAAAAAGAACTAAATTTTGCCATTTGCAATGACAGAGATGGACTTGGAGAGCATTACGCTAAGTGAAATAAGTTGGGGAGAGAAAGATGATTACTTATATGAGGAATCTAAAAAATACCACAAAGTAGTGAATATAACAAAAAAGAAGCAGACTCGCAGACGTAGAGAACAAACTGATGGTTATAAGTGGGAAGGGGGTGGAAGGGCAATAAAGGGGAGTGGGAGGCACAAACTACTGGGTATGAGTAAGGTGCAACATGGGGAATATGGTCAAAATTTTGAAATGATTGTAAATAGAAGGTAACTTTAAAATTTGTATGCATTCTAAAAAATTATAAAATAAAATAATAGATTGATAAAAACCAATGTATGTACCTTAATTTTAAAATGCTTTATTTCAAAAAAAATGCTAGCAATTCACCTCCAATTAAAAATAAAAAAAATTTAAAATAATACTAACAAAATCACTGCAGATGGTGATTGCAGCCATGAAATTAAAAGACGCTTACTCCTTGGAAGGAAAGTTATGACCAACCTAGATAGGATACTCAAAAGCAGAGACATTACTTTGCCAACAATGGTCCGTCTAGTCAAGGCTATGGTCTTTCCAGTGGTCGTGTATGGATGTGGGAGTTGGACTGTGAAGAAAGCTGAGTGCCGAAGAATTGATGCTTTTGAACTGTGGTGTTGGAGAAGACTCTTGAGAGTCCCTTGGACTGCAAGGAGATTCAACCAGTCCATTCTAAAGGAGATCAGTCCTGGGTATTCTTTGGAAGGACTGATGCTGAAGCTGAAACTCCATTACTTTGGCCACCTCATGCGAAGAGTTGACTCATTGGAAAAGACTCTGATGCTGGGAGGGATTGGGGGCAGGAGGAAAAGGGGACGACAGAGGATGAGATGGCTGGATGGCATCACTGACTCGATGGATGTGAGTCTGAGTGAACTCCGGGAGGTGGTGATGGACAGGGAGGCCTGGTGTGCTGCGATTCATGGGGTCGCAAAGAGTCAGACATGACTGAGCGACTGAACTGAACTGAACCACCATCTGAGCCATAATCTTTTTGCAATAATAACATCAAACTTCACAGATCACAGGAAATATAATCACAATGAAAAATTTGAAATATTGTGAGAATTACCAAAATGTGACACAGAGACACAAAATGAGCAAATCCTGTTGGAAAAATGGCGCTGATAGACTTGCTCAATGCGGGGTTGCCACATACCTTGAAATTGTAAAAACAAACAAACAAAAAACCACATTTCCGTGAAGCATGCGAAAGTAAAGTATAATAAAACAAGGTCTGTTTATAGATATCCAAAGAGAATAAACCAGTGGAAATGTGGAAAATGCTTGAAACAGTAAGAAATGGTTAGTAAGGGTTTGTTGCTGCTGCTGCTGCTGCTAAGTCGCTTCAGTCGTGTCTGACTCTGTGCGACCCCATAGACGGAAGCCCACCAGGCTCCCCCGTCCCTGGGATTCTCCAGGCAAGAATTACCAGTATCAATTAGTCTTCATGCCTTTATACATGCTGTTTCCTCTGTGGGGAATATTCCATTTCCACGACCTCCCTCCACCCTCCCTCTGGAAAGCTCCCACTCATTTCAAGATGCGTTTTAAAGAGGAGCTCCTGTGTGAAACCTGCCTCCGTTCAGATACACAGGCCCTGCCCTTCTCAGGGCCCTGCTTCCTGCCTCACTGTGTACACCTCGGTTTATCAGCAGGCTGTCTTTCCAGTACTGAGCACCCACCCTTCCTCTCTCGCCTCCTTCCCCTCCCCTAGGTCTTACTATGCTCAGGTTCTGTGAGCTAGTAATTGTTGACTTTGGGGCCAGCCTGGTTGAGCCGTGTTTCCTTCACCTCCAGCACATACCTTTGGGCTTGTGTGAGCTCCTCCAGTGAACCAGGCGATGGCTAAGTTATCCCTCCCAATCATCCCAAGAGAGACTGCGTCCATTGCATGGATGAGGAAAGTAAAGGCCAAGTGAATTAACCACGGCCCCAAAGAACTGACACTGGCTTACTTTGGCTTCAGGATCAGGCATGGGCCTCCTTTCTGCCCACATGCCTGGGCCTCCCAACCCTGGGGTGCCCACACTTGCCTTCTTCATCCTGCCCCAAACTGAAAGCCTGGCAGGAACCCGCTTCTGTGGCCTGGGTGGGGCAGGGCAGGGAGAGGAGGGCTGACCAGACCCCTGCCCCTCTTTCCTGGCCTAAGTCATGTGTCTGTTCTTCCATGAGGTGTGCCCCCACCTCCAGAGCAGGACCTGCCCCTGGTGAGACTGAGGAGGTCACCGAGCACAGGGACTTCTGCTCCATCGCCAGCATGACCCAGATGTACCCTGGCTGCCCACCCTGGGCTGGCCTCAGCTCAAGGGGGATGTCTGGCAGGAAAGAAGAAGGGAAAGAAAATTGCTTTTTCACTGCCCCACCGCAATCGCCTCCAGGCTGTTATATAATCAATAAAATATCAGTGCCTGTGAGAGGCACCCAACCTCCCATCCCCCTCCTCCCAGGAAAGCCAGGCTCTCATCTCAGGGTCTGCTCTGTGATCGTGACCCGGTGGGTGGAATGGCTTTCAGGACGGTTTGGCGGTGGAAGGCGTCCAGCACACTGGCTCCTGCAGCGTGCGAGCTGGCTGCCCCTTCCCCTTCCAGCAGCCTCTGTCTCTCCCTCGCCCCCATCCTGCCTGCCTCCAAAGTCATCAAAGTCTGGTTCAAAGCGCCACCTTGTTTGTGCCATTTGTCCCGGGGTGGGACTATCACAGCTGACAGCTCTCAGTGCACACTCCCCACCCCACATGCACACGCCCTCCCTGTGCACAGCAGACACACGGCCACACTCTCACACACCCAGAGGCAGCCTGTCTTGCATGTATCTTTTGACATTCACAGTTCCCCCTCACAAATGCACCATGGAGTCGGAGACACACTCATATGTGCCTACACACACACACACACATACACACACACTTGTACACACACACACACTGCACATGCATCCTAAATTCTGAGCTGCTTCTGCCCATCCCTTCATTTCTCTCTCTCTGTAGGAGATGAGGGGAATTTGGCAGGCAGGTCTCTTTGTCTCTGAGTCTGTCTCCATCGGGCTCTCTGGCTTACTCCCCGAGGCCCACAGCATCTGTACACATGGGCACGCAGAAGCCTGTGAGGCTGCACACACATCCACTCCTCACACATAACCATGCAGGACCCGGTCAGTCGCAGGGCTCTGATCTGTGAGGTGGGAGACCTGGGAGGGATGGGGCAGACAGTGAGGGATTCTAAGAGGTGGTCCGGCTCAGAAGCCTGGCAGACAGCCTTGGCATCGGGACCTCTGATGACAGGAACAACAATACCCAGAAGAGGACGCCACTTCCGTGTAGAAGGCAGATGCAGTGTGGGACTCAGAGTAGACTCTCAGGTTTGAAAATCTAGCTCTGGCACTTTCCTGCTGGTCCAGTCGTTAAGACTTTGCCTTCCAGTGCAGGGGTGTGGGGTTTGATCCCCAGTCGGGGGGCTAAGACTGCAATCCCTTGTGACCAAAAAACCAAAGCATAAAACAGAAGCAATGTTGTAATAAATTCAATAAAGGCTTTAAAAATGGTTCACATCAGAAAAATCTTTAAAAAAAAAAAAAATCTGGCACTACCACTTACTAGCTGTGTGGCTTTGGGCAAGTTATGTAACCTCTCTGTGCGTTGGTTTCCCTAAACCAGGGGAAATGTAAAATGAAAGTGTATCAGCACCATCGTCAGGGTGGTCATGAATTAAATAAATTACATGGGTAAAATGCTTAGGACACTAGATGTGTTAGCTACCTGCTGGTCCAGTCCTGCTATTCTACCTTCTGGGGACAAAGTAGGGACCTGGGTGAGCCGGCATCTTCAGGGGCAGAGTCAAGCATCAACAGGCGCAGCTGAAGGGCAAAGAAAGGACACAGATGCTCACTGATGTGTACTGGGCCTGCGGGCCTGTGATCTCATTGACGGTATGCCAGAACCCACATGGTGGGCATTCTCATTTGCATTTTCAGCTGCAGATACTAAGGCTTAGGTAGCTAAGGCTTGCCTCAGAATGCCCAGTGGGCTATACCAGGGTTCCTGGGATCTTCCCCTAACCAGGGTAGAACTGGGGGTAGGAGATGGCCAAGCAGCTTCCTAGTGACCCCAGTAGTAAAAAGAAGGGGGTGGGGCAGGAGACCAGGCACCGTAAATCACAGACAGACGTTGGAAGTCCCAGCATCCGCCTTTGGCGCCCTGGTCCTGTGACCCAGTGGGAGCTGCGTGGAGCTGGGGTTAGGAGTAAAGTCGATTTTGTGTTTAGTGAGTAAACGCACATCTTCTCCCTCCAGGAGCAATTTCTTTCTTTTGCTCCCCTTCAACAGTGAGCACTAAGCTGTTTCTTCCCCTCAAGGGCAGAAGTCCAGCCCCACTGGGTAGAGCAGGGAGAGGGGAGACAGTGGCAGGCAGGCGGGCTGAGTCACCTGCCTCAGCTGCTGGGCATAGGATGCAAGGCTGGGTGGGTTAACATTCGGGCTAATTCACACACACACACACACACACACACACACACACACACACACACACATTCATTAACATTTTGCTGGGAAAAGCTGAGTTTCCAGGGGTGGCCGCACCGCTGCTCTAGTCTGGGAGGGGAAAGGGTCCTCTGGCTCTTCAGCTCTGCATATGTCGGGGTTGTGGGCGGCAGGGACTGGGAGGAGACGGCAAGGATGATGCTAGCGCTCTGGGTGATGGTGGGGGCTGGGCAGAGAAGTTGCACAGGGGCAACTGTGGAGCTGTCAGCAATGATCTCACAGCCCAGCCACGCAGATGCAACTGCTCCAAGTGCTCAATGAGACTTCACATTCACCCAGGCAGGGCAGAGACTGTGTCTTAGTTACCTCCATCTAGTGGCATGTGAAGACCTACTATGTGCCCAGAACTGTACTAGGTGTTTTGATGCCTCCGCCTGTAGAGCTTGCAGGCTCGGGGAGGAAGCAACCCACAGAAGCAGTCATGATATGTTCCTGCACGCAGACATACGGGAGCTGTAGAAGCATATAGCAGATATATAGGTCTACTCTCTAGGGCCAGACTATAAGCTACACGAGGGCAGCGACCGTTCCCTGTTCCCACTGGATCCCCTTGCACATTTTAAAGGTCAATAAATATGTGTCAACTTAGTGAAGGAAGAGATGAGTGGCATTCAGCTTGGGTCTGGAGTATGATGAGCCGGTCAGACTCAGGAGAGTGGGAGCAGTGTTCCAGGCAGAGGGAACAGCAGGGGCAAAAGCTTGGAGGCAAGAAAGCACTGATTCAGCACCTTCGGAGGAGTGGAGGTGGGCATGGGGCGGCTCAGGAGGGGAGAAGTAAAGCAGGTGATAAGGTTCTGGAGGAAGAAACAGGGCCAGGTCATGATGGGATCACAGCCCTTTGGGGGTCTTTGGGATCATGAGGAAGAAGGAGGTGTGAGAATGGTTTGTGGTTCATCCTGGTGTGGAGGTGGATTGGGCTGGGGGATCCTGAGTGCAGGGGGACCCCCAGGGGCTGTGGCAGTGCCTGAGAAGGGAGACAACAGCAACCCGACTAGGGGAGGGGGTGGTGGCCGAGGGGATGGAGGGAAGACATGGAAGAGCAGGGCTTGGAGATGGATGGATGCAGGAGGGTGAGGGGCCAGGTAGAGTCATGGGTGTTCCCAGCTTCTGTTAGGACCGTTGGACAGAAGGTGGTAGCCTTTGCTGAAATAGAAAATGAACGCATAGGCAGAGGCATGGAGCAGGCATGGAGAGCACGTTTCTTGAATAAATTAAACAGAAATGTTTGTACCAGGGATGCGATTGCACTCAGGTCTCCTCAAACCACCCCATCCCCCATTTCTTCTCCAAACAGAGCCTGAGAGGTTGCCCTAAAGCAACCTCTGACCACATCATTTCTCATCAAAACACTCAATGACTCCCCAGTGCTCCTACGATGAAGTCTAAAATCCTTATCACGGCCTCTAAGGCCCTGTGCGCTGAGGCCACGCTTGCCACTCAGCTCTCGTCTCAGGCAGGCACTTTCCCCTTGTTCAGTATGTAGCAACCCCATGGGCCTGGTTCCCTTTCCGCCTTGGCCTAAGCCCCTCCCTGCTTCAGGGCCCTCACAGGGGCTGTTTCCTCTGCTAGCATGCTTTCCCCCCTACTACCTATGTCACCAGCTTCTTCTCATTCCTTATATTTTGACTTTAAAAGTCACTTTATCAGGGAAAACTTCCTTTACTCCCAGACCAGGCTAGCTTCTTCATCCTTCCTCTTCTGCAAATTTCCAAAATTATAGTTAAATTTGGATAATTGCACATCCACACCCTCTCCACTCCCCCTTCAAACTCTACGCTCTGGAGGGTGGTGACCACATCTGTTTACTTGCATCCTGTAACCCCAGGGCTGAGCACAGTACCTGGCAAAAGAATGAGTAGCTGTCACTGAGTGAATGCAACATGTGATATATTTAAGATTATTTGTATCATGATGAATGTTTAGCAACAGTTAATTTGCAACATTAGGCAAGTCAACAGAGACCAAAATAGCAGAAGCATTCCCTTTCAAATATAACCTTCCATAGAGATGACTCCCAGGCCTGCACCTCCATCCAACACTCTCTGAGCACAGCCTTTCCCTACTTCTAGTCAGTGTCTTCACCTGCCCTCTGGACCTCTGACCCTAGGTATTTGTCAGGCATCTCAGGCCCAAACCTGGGCTGAGCTTGGCCTGGTCAGGCCCCATATGCCTTCCAGGGATGGGAAGAGTGACCTTGCATCATTAGGTCTTCCTTCTAGTCTTTTCCATGCACTCTCATTTGGGGAGGTGGGATGCGGGGGCAGGATGTGGAGACCACCAAGCCGTGGGGAGTGGCTGAGAGGCCTGTGGGCTTCTGGAGGGACTGGTCAGCATTCCACAAAAGGGTCTGGGCAGATCCACAGGCCACAACAGGGATCAGGCAGAGGCTGCTGCTGAGCAGATAAACAGGTGTGCAGCCAGAGGCAGAGACCAAGCGGAAATGCCAAGGCATGGGCTGAGAGAGCATTCCTTCATTCCTTTATAATTTATGATCCTGCCTACATCTGCAAATGATGCGAGGTCACTTGCTACAAAAATACTGATAAAAGCCTACAGGGAGATTCAAAATAGATGGTAGGGAGATCAACAACCAAACAGATGAAGGGGAAGAAGACGGCAGCGGGCACAGAAGCGTCGTCTCCTATTAGAACCGTGTTTACGGTTTGCTGGCCTCGGTCCTGACAATCCCAGCCTCATATGACCTCTGCAGTCCCCCCAGATTCTACGGACGGCCTGAGAGGCAAAGTCACTCACCCAAAGGCAGTCAGCTGGCCAGTGGCAGGGAGCGGTGGCTGTGGCCAGGGGAAGGGGAAGGGTAGGATGGGGCAGTCCAGGAGCATCTGTCCTCTCAATTTTCTTGCTGTCCCCTCCAAGCTTTGGGCTGCAGGCCCTTGATCTTGCCTGTGCTTTGCAGAAAATGTTCTGCACCTTTGTCTACTCTATATAGTAGGGCCAGATTGGTCTCCTGCAGCCCTGGGGTAGTGACACCATTGCTGCTGGTTCAACAGCTCTCCATCTGCAGGAGAACCAACACGCCCTCTGCCAGCACCATCCTCTCTGCTCAAGCTGACCTGCAGTGTCAGCTCAGGTCCAGTTCCCCTTCTTTCCCACCAGGGAGCGGCCACAGTGGAATCTGAACACATTCCAAATCCATGCTGGTCTCTCCCAACTCTTGCACCTTTCTGCTTGGAGAGGAAAGACAAAAGTGTGGTCAGGTGCATGGACCCTGGAGCCAGGCTGCCTGTGCCCAGATTCCAGCGCTTCTACTTTAGCAGTGCAAGCTTGGGCAAGTTCCATCCCCTCTCTGCTCCTCAGTTTCCTCATCTGCCAAATGGCCTGCCATTTGGGTTGTCATGGGCATTAAATGAGGAGGTAATACCCTAAGGGCATAGCATCGGGCCTGGCCCTGCTGAGCTGCTTCTGCGAGGGCTTCATATTCTTCATCCCACTTGCTGGCGGAAGGGCCCCTAAAACTGCCTCCCCCACCCCAGCAGCCATTGAAATCCTAAACATCCTGAGTAAACATTCTAGCTGGACTCCCTCTCCTGCTTCTGTGACCAACTCTGCTCGCAGGAATGGTTCCAGCCCTGTCTTTCCCCCAGTCTGAGCGTTCCTTTGAGTTCTAGGATGTTTTGATCATGAGGGTTTTTCTTTGTTTCTGAGAGTGTCTTGATCCCTAACAAGACAGTGAACTCCCAGGGCAGGGGCCCTCTCTTATCTTGCTGTGTGAGTCACAGCAGGTGTTTTGCAAACACTTGTTAGGTTTATGTTTTATAACATGAACCCCCTTCTGGCCTGGTAAGTCACTCTGCTCACTCTTACAGGGGGTTCTCTAGGCTTGGAGCTGAGACAGTGGACAGGCTCTTACAGATACTGTCGTATATGCTACTAGAGCCGTGTGATGCAGTCATGTGTGGGGGTGGGAGGAGGCTGCCAGCCAGGCGTCGGGTAGCAGGAGAGCAGAATCCTATACCTGGAGGGAAATATGGGCAGGGGGGTAGGACTAAGGCTGGCTGGAGCAGATGGTCTCAGCCAAGGACAAGAGCAGACATGGGAGCTGGGGGCCAGCAGGCTGACCCACGGGAAGGAGGGGTCCGTGATTAGAGAAAAAAGAAACATGTGATCTTCTCTTATTGTTCCGATCTTCTTACTTACTTCTGCCATACTAGCATTCCAGTCCTTCAAGACCTCTCTCTCTCTCCCAGCCCAAGCTTGCCATCTTCTAGTGCCTGACATTGGGAAAGCATTTGACTTCTGCAGCCCCATCTGTGTAGAGGGACTAACGATCCTCTCTTCATGGCATTCTGTTGAAAAATATGACATAAAGCATGGGTTCCCAGGATTTCCCTGGTGGCTCAGACAGTAAGAGTCCACCTGCATTGTGGGAGACTTGGGTTTGATCCCTTGGAAGAGGGCACGGCAACCCACTCCAGTGTTTTTGCCTGAAGAATCCCCATGGACAGAGAAGCCTGGGTTGCAGTCCATGGGTCACAAAGAGTTGGACACGACTGAGCAACTAAGTACCGCACACATGAGTTCCCAAGCCTAACTGGGAGGGGAAAGCACCAGGCATCACCTATAAAGTCAGACACCAGGCCCCACTTTATTCCAGCTGAATCAGAATTTTCATGGTAAGGAGCTCAAGAAACTGTATTTTAAATAAACAAGAACAAAACTGCAGGCATTCCAGTGCAGCTGGTCCAAAACAGTGTTTGAGAACCACATAAAAAAAAAATGTCAAAATAAGTTCTCAATCAATGTTAATATCCTTTCTTATTTCCTTTTTTCCTTTCTTTCTAACTAATATGGAGGGTCGCCAGGCTTACTTAATGAAAAGCCCGAAATACCCAACGGTTGGAGAGAATTTCTGTGTGACTGCTGTTGAGGGTGCTTGTTTCGTGGGTCAGGGTGGCAGCAACCCCTGGCAAGGCCCTCAGAAAACTATCACCCGAGGAGTGAGTCTGTAGATGTTGAGGGGAGGATCGTTAGGAAATAAGCATTTTGAATCATTTCCCCTCTCCAGTAATTAAGATCTTCTGGCCGCGATTTGTTTTTACGCTGTGTGTTTACTCAACAAACTCACTCATTGATTCAACAAGCATGGAGCATCTTCTTGGCACCAGACTGAGAGACGCACTGAGGACTCAGAGATTAAGAAGCAAATAACACACACGCAGTCTCTGTTCCTCAGTCTATGGGGGGAGGCAGATCACCGAAATGAAAGCAACTGATCCTGCTGGAACAGGCCTGTGGGACCCCAGAGGAGGGAAGGTTGGGCTGGACATGGAACCCTTTTAGGTCTCACACAAGAGGTGCTGTCTGCATGGATGTGAAACATAGTGGGGACAGGCATGGCCTCTGTGTGTCATTAAGTAAGTTACTCAACCTCTCTGTTCCTGGATTGCCTCTCTTGTAAAATGAGAATGATGATTTACTTTATTCTGTAGGATTTCTGTATTAGATAAGTTAACATAAGAAGATACTTAGAGCAGGGCCTGGTGTATAGAAACATTTTTTTAATGTGAACACATGCACATTATTATTATTTTAAGAGTGCATGAGGCTTGCCACCCAGAGAAAGGGAAGGCACTCTGGACAGGGAGAAATGACGTGGAAAGGAACTGAGGTGAGAAGTGTAGGGTGAGCTCAGGAGCTGGTGAGCAGTTTGGTGTGACCAGGCATCAGGTCAGAGGCAGGGCCATATCTAGAGATGAGGTTTTTGGGACACAGACATCTCCATGCATGGGGCTATAAGGGTTTCCGTTCTACTTCCCTGGTGGTCCAGTGGCTAAAACTTCAAACTCCCAATGCAAGGGGCCTGAGTTCCGTACCTTATCAGGGAACTAGGTCCCGCATGCTGCAACTAAGACCCGGTACAGCCAGATAAATAAATATATCTCAGATTGTTACTGGGGTTGAGATTGAAACATGTACTCTCTTCTATATTCAAATGGATAACCCGCAAGGTCTGACTGTATAGCACAGGGAACTCTGCTCAGCGTTACATGGCAGTCTGGATGGGAGGGGAGTGTGGGGAAGAATGGATTCATGTATATATATGGCTGAGCCCCTTCGCAGTGTGCCTGAATCTGTCACAACATTGTTAATCGGCTGTACCTCAATACAAAATAAAATGTTTAAAACAAAAATGAAAGTACCCGATGAGCAAAAAAGGGCTTCTCTTCCAGTTCCAGTCCATATTATCTCTCACTGGGAACCAGTTGAGCCCAAATTAACTGGACTTCACGGTGACCTGAAAACCATTTGGTAAGAGCTGTGGTCACTTATGGACTGCTCACTTGAGTCTCCACCCCAGCTGCCACCACAGTGAAGCGTCATCTGCCCCGTCCCCCTCACCCCCACCCTTGTGCTGGACACAGCTCGTTCCTGCCGCCTCCTCACCTGACCCAGCCAAAGGCAGGCTCGGAGTCATTCTGCTGGTGTCAGTCCAGTGGGTTGTAGACATTTGCCTTGTTTTGGGCCGCATGGGCCCCTGGCCCATCCTCTTGTGTTTGGCTAGCCTCCAGGCCCACATGCTCTTCATCTCCAAGGCTGCTTTCCCAGCCCCCTTTATAGCCAGAGAGTTGGCAGTTGACCTGGGCTCCATCAACCAAACTCACTCGTACAGACTCGCTGAGAAAATGAAGAGTAAATTGGGAATGGGGGCTCCTATGGAATGCATTTTGCTGTTAAGCAGGAGTGTCAGGGTTGCTGGCTCTGGGTGGGCGGCAGGGGTAGAGGATAGAATTCCTGGGGCCGCAGTGGCATTGGCACTGGAACCCAGGACCAGGTGTGCAAAATGCAAGTTCTCAGCCATGGTGTGAGCAGCTTGGCCTGGTGCTTGGCAGGAGGGGAGGTGGCAGAGGCGGCTTCCTCGTCAGAACAGCTCTGCTGTGTGGTTTTGGAAGCTCAGGCTCAAGCCGGTTCTCTGGACACTCACCATTCACTGAAAGATTATCATTCCTGCTTGGACATATTTAGAGTCAGTTTTCATTGCTTGTAACTAAAAGCCCTCTTGATACACAGCTCTGCCCACTTACTGGCTGTGCGTCTTTGGGTGAAACCATTCCCTGCCTTGAATCCCTCCTCTATTTTATATACATATATATATTTATTTATATTATTTATATATGTACTTAATATATTATATTTCATATGAAATGCTAACAGTAGCCGCTCTAAGGCCTGTTACTAAGACTCAGTGAGACTCTGCACATTCCTTAGCACATATATTAAGGTTATTTTCACTAAATCTAAGAAGGATAAGGAAAATGCCTTTGTTAGCTAAAAAGGCACTGAGAAGTGAAGTGACTTATCCAAAAGCCACAAAGTGAGCAAGGGAGAAGGTTTGGGGCCTCCAAAACTCAGATTCTTTCCTCTCTCCCGAGCTGCCTTGCCGAGTGTGTGTGTGTGTGTGTGTGTGTGTGTGCGTGCACATTCTTTATTGCATAAAGCCACTGTATTATGTGTGCTGTCAGATATCCTATTAAAAAGCAAAGTGGAAAAAACAGTGAGCAGTCTTCCTCTGCCTGCGCTTTCACTGATTACAAAATTAAATTAAGCTTTGTGGCTTGCTGCTGCTGTTTGATGGGGAATACAATGAATTGCTCTTTGCCTCCCTATAAGAGGTCCCAGAAAGCAGTGCTGGGGGAGCTGGGCCCAAGATAGTATTTCTTCTTCCCAATGCCCGGGGGGCAGAGACTTCCTCTCTCCAGAAATGTTAAGCCCCTGAACCAGGCTGCCTTTTTATTAGGTTAATAAAACACCAGGCCCATCAAGTCTCAGGCTCGTAAAGGTCAGTGAGTCACGTCTGAGTGCAGGGGAGAGCTGGTAGGGCAGCGGCCAGCTCCCCAGGGCCAGGGGAGGGAGGAAGCTCTCCCTCCAGGCCAGCTCTGACTTTGGGGCTAGAATGAAAGACACAGGCAGGGCTGTGAAGGCAGGATGGTCAGGGATCCTTACATGCCCTGCTGGCTCCCTAGACCTCAGCCAAGCCGGGTCCCTTCGGAAGGGTCAGGACCTGGAGGTGGCTGATGGATATCAGAGCTGGAGAGAAGGGACCTGAGTCTCAGGGCTGGGCTGGCCGATGGACAGGAGAGTTTAGCCTATGGCATCAGTGATCAGAGAGGCTTTGGTGTTACACGGCATGGAGGATAGGAGCAGGATCTTGGAGTCATTGAGTTCAGAATTCGAATCATGTCTATCTGCTTTTGCCTTCCCTCAATCTGCTCTCCATGTTCCAGTCATCTATTGCTGTGTAACACACTACCTCAAAACTTAGCAGCTTAAAACAGCCACCCCCTGTTTGTCTCTCAAAGGTCTGTGAGTTAACTGGGCTCAGCAAGCAGTTATCCTGCTCCATATGGTGTTGACTGGGCTACAGTCTTCCGAGGCTTTACCTGGCTGGCAGCTGGAAACTAAGCTGGTGCTGTTAGCTGGAATGCCTCCATTTGCCACATGCCTCTCTGTGTAGCTTGGGCTTTTCATCGAAGAGGCTGGGCTCTAGTGGGAAAAATCCCACGTGGCCAAAACAGAAGCTAGAGATCTTTGAAGGTTCCATCTTGAAAATTATTCAGCATCACTTTTGCTGCATTTTCTTGGTCAAAATAGGCCAAGGGCTAAACTTGAGGGGAGGGGAAACAGACCCTGTCTATTGATGAGAGGAACTAGGGGCCGTGATTAGCGCACCACCCTCGCAAGGCAAACAGCGATCTCCTTAAAACGTAAATAGCCGTGTATTCTTTGCTCGTCGGCTTCCCTTTGCCCTTGTGAGAAATTCCAAACTCCTTTACCCTGGTAGCCTCCAGGAATGTGGTCTCTACCCACCCCTCTAGACCTCATCCCATGCTACTCATCGGCTTCCTCACTGTGTCCTGGCATCATCCACTTCCTGTCAGTAACTCCAACATGCCAAACTCTTCTCACCTCCAGGCCTTTGCACATGCTGCCCACTCTACCTGGGGTCAGCCACTCCTTGTCTGACAGCTCTCCTTCACTTCTCAGGAGTTGGCAAAAACAAGACTGCGTGACCTCCTGTTTCATGTAGTCAGTCAGCAAATATTTACTGTGCTAGACACCGATCTAGGCCTGGGATATTCTACTTCAGCATCCTCCCCCAGGTTTTTTGCTCTAATTAAAGCCTATAATTTTGTTGTTTCACTTCTCTTTCCTCTTTTTCGTATTCTCTATCTCTCCCCTTGGAAAGAGGGTGGACCTGTCTGGAATCACCCCGGTTTCCCATTTGAGAGTAAATGTTCAACAAGTATGTTCTGAAGGAACGAATGCTGCGTAACTTAGCTTTATGACCTTGGTCAAGGGACCAAACCTCTCTCAGCCTCAATTTCTCTATTCGTAACATGTAGTTATGAAGAGTACCTATCTCAGGAGAGTTGTGAGGATAAAGAGAAATGAATGAAGATAAAGCCCTTGCAATGTTTGATATATAGAGGTGGGCTACAGTCCATAGGGTCACAAAGAGTTGGACGTAACTGAAACAACTTAGCATGCACAAGTCTTCAATATAACGGTCCCTGACCCTCTATAATTATTAATGTTATTATTATTTTATGGAAGTGAGATTTTGGCTCTACTGTGGCAAAAATTAGCCGGCGAATTCTGTAAGGGTGAGAGAACTCTGCTGACTGCTTCTGAGTTGTGGGTTAAGCACCTAGGACAGTGCCTGACTCTCACGAACTGCTTGATTCAGGTCGCTTAGACAAAGAAACACGGAATGGACACCTTGTGCTGCCTGAATCGTCTGTCCCACAGCAGGAAGTACTTCTAGCTAACACCTAACATCATCTTCTTATACCAGCTGATGTCCAGCATTATGAAAACTCGAGAAAAAGCTGCTAGCAGCAGATGGATGCCCTCCCACTGTGGAGCTGTCTGGTCACCGTGTGGCCTGGTCAGTATACCACTGACCCTCCAGAAGGAGGAGCTGCCTTCGTCTCGCCCTGCTCATAGCCATCAGTCATAAAGGACAGCAATCACCATTTACTCGGTGTTTACTGTGGGCCAAGGACTGTTACTGCTTTTTGTGTAGCATTTGGTCAGGCCAGTAAGCTACTGTCCTGCCTGAGGATCAGAGAGGTTGAGTGGGCTGCCAGCGGTCCAACAGTGAGGATCTGCGTGATTCTGTGTCCAGTCTCTTGTCCACTGTCCTGTGTACCGCATTGCTAGTGCCTGGCCCTGTCCTTCCTGCAGCACTCCCGTAATCTCTATAAACATCTCTGTCATCACCCTGCGCTTATAGCCCTAAGGCAGAGCTGACTTCATGGGCACACAACCTGGGCAGTCACACAGAGCCCCAAGCTCAGATGGTCCCCATGCTTGGTTGAACGCTCTGCTATCGTCTTGAAATCCTTAATAAGTTTTGAACAAGGAGCCCTGCATTTTCACTTTGCACTGGGCCCCTAAGTTATGTGGCCAGTGCTACCATATCAGCTCCCCTACCAGCCTGTGAAATCTTACAGGATAACCCGTGAGTATGGTTTCCCTTTTGGATCTTCAGCACCTCGGGTTCAAGGGCACTGGGCCAAGGTAAGATAGCCATAAGGGGCAATGCCTTTGGCTGGGACACTCCTCAGAGAAGTGGCTCCACCACCACTTGCTGTGTGGCCTCTGGAAAGTCACATCGCCTCTCTGGGCTCGGCTATCCTTCTTGTTTTCCAGCCCAGTTGGGAGTCAAGGCAACACAGGGCGTGGTGCTTTATGATCCTGAATGTCTGGGGCTAGTGGGGACAGAGTGTGTGGGAGGGGGTGTCGGGAGCCCGTTCTTCCTCCAGCAGAGCTGGCTGCTGAGTGGAAGAGTCCAGGAAGGTTCTTCTTGCCAGACTCTGTGCTCACTGCCCCAAGTGGGAATGGTCCTTGGAAGTGACAGTTATGTATGCCCCCCCAGAAGTGGAGATACGGCACATGAAAGTCCTTATACATTTCCCGTGCCCAGTGCAGCCAGACAGTTGGCTGTCTTCCTGGCTGGCATGCCAGCTTCCGGCACTAAGACTCCTTGCCTCCTCCTCCTGCATGTGTAAATGTTAAGTGCTGTGGAGGGCAAACATGCTCAGGAAGCCCGGCCGCTTTTCCATTTACCTGCCCCACTGGTTGGAGATCAGACAGCTCTGGAGATCAGATGCAAATTTCAACCACAGAGTCTGTACCAACAGTGATGCCGGGGCGGCCCCTGGAGGCTTTGGCTGCAGTGAGGAGAGTGGGGACAGACCCTGTCTTCTCTAAAGCAGAAGAGAACCCTGCCTGGGCTGATTTTGTGGAGGATTATGTTTGGGGCAGACAGCCCCAATCCAGGCACCCTTTAAGGAAGAAACATCCTCTTCTGACAATTTCTCCCACATCTCTCAGGTCCTCACGCTGTCACTCGTGTCATCTGGGCCTAGCTTCACTGTCCACTGGGCAGACACAGGATCCTGTGCCCAAGGGCTGGCAGCTGGAAGCGGCTCTCCTCTAGTCCTCTGGGACTAGATCCGCTCAAGAGGTGATACAGGCAGAGAGCATAACTAGGAAGAGACAGATAAATGCCTCATAACTGACTACGTGGGTCAATTAACTGGTTTAGGATAGTACAGGGCAGTGCTTTGGGGATAATGAATATCCTAGAATGCCCCCTAGAGTTGGCAAGTCTGGGGAGGGGGCAGGGATGGGGTGTCAGAGTGGATGGGAAAATGTCTTACAGCTTTGTAAGTGCCTCATGCAGAGGAGGGCATGTTATCCTTAAGAACTGCAAGTTGTCAGCAAACATTTCAAAGGTCAGCGTGCGAAGGCAATTCTTTCAGTATCTTTGCTGCCTGTGACCATCTCCCTGGGCATCTCTCAGCCCAGCTCCATGAGTGTGCATCTTTCCTATGTTTCTGGCCCTCTCTCTCCACCGTCCTCTCTCTCAGCCTTTTCTCCTGTCTCTTCCATCTGTCTGGCTCATCTCTGATCTATCTTGTCTGCTCTCTGTGTCTGTCCTTCCTTTCCCAGACCCCTCACCGCCCCTGCCACCATTTCTTCTGCCAGATGCTGTGTCTAAGCCTGCACACAGGTTTTTCATGTCCTGAGTGATTTACGGACCTGGCTCAGCCCGAGAAATGCTGAGTGACGTCTGTGCTACTCCAGGAGCTGGTGTCTGCAAAGCAAGCTCCACCCTTGGTCCCCAGGCAACCATCTCTGGGACATGTTCTGAGTTTCTGCTTCCTTCTGATGGCTAGGTTCCTCCCTGTGGTCCTCGTAGATGGATGCCTGGCTCTGAGCCACACCCCCACCCCCGGCCGTCGCTGCTCAGTCTCTCTGTGCCTCTGATGTGACTTCTGGCTCTGCTTCCGTGCATCTCTGCTCCGAGCGCAGTTTCTTTGCCTGCCTGTCTCCATCTCTGAGCCTGGGGTATATCCCCACCTGCCCATCTTTCTCTCTGGCTGCTCCTCTGCCTCTGCCCAGGCTTCTTTCCAGTTTCACTCCTGTCCCTCCCTGATTTTGCAAACAGCACTTAAGTGATACCAAAGGCAGCAGGCCAACCCTCAAGCACATTCTCCAAGCTGGACTACCCTTCTCAGGCAGCTCAGGCCTAACCCGGACCCAGGGCCATGCTGCGCCCCTCCTGCCCCCCTTGTCTTTCACGTCACGTAGGGGAAGTTGCCTGAACTCTTGGTGACACCGCTGTCAGGGCCCGACTTACCAGGAGAGCATGAATAATTAAAAACTGTAGCTGAGGCTTGTTCCGATTTAAACTGTATTAGTGTTGCCAACTGTCCTGACCCATTTAATATTCATGCCATTCTTGGCTCCTTTAAAGAGAGGGGAGTTTGCTACCTGATTTAAATTGTGCCTGTCAGTTTCGATTAAAGATCAGGTTGACCACAGTTGCAGGGAAATTAAATGAACATTCTCTTAAGCAGTATCATAGAATTTAATGTAGCAATTAATATCTATTGCAATGTGCTGCTGCTAGGAGCGGCTTGGAGTATAATCCAGGGCTCAGGGAGGGGTGAGGCCAGCAGGGCCCCCAAAGTCTTGATTCTCCAGAAATGGGGTCCCCAGTGGGCCTGGTCTGTAACTCACTCTCCCTCCAAGACAGGCAGAAAGCAGAGACACAGATGTTGCTTTAGGGTCGGTACAGGTCATGCAACCTTTTGCCCAAGTCACATTTGGGGAAACCAAGGGAGGGGGCATCAGAGGTTTGTTCAAGGCCAGTTTTGATCTGTAACAGACGTGGAACACTGGCTGGTGGGAAGACCAACCTCTCAGGTCCAGGAGTGCCCCAGAGGCAGTCAGGTGTGGTCCACAGCTGAGGAGGGGGCAGAGGTCTTTCAGACAGAAGGGCTGGGAGGACCACTAGGGCCTGCAGAAGTGGAGGTTGTTTAGGCTGAGGGGTGGTAAACAGGTTTTAAAGTGTGGACCGACCTTAATTGATTAATGACACCTGCCTACAGCGGGCGGGTCTTGAGTCTGTGCCATGATCCATCAGCTGGGTCCGCTGGGGGCATGGTGAGGGAAGAGGTCTATAAATGTGCTCCCTCCTGCTGGCAGAAGTTTGGCTTGGATTCCTCTTCTGGAAGATGGAATAATAACTAAACTATCCCTGCAAGAGCCAGTTAAGAACTAAATAGGATAATGGAGGCAAACCACGGGCTCAGTCCAGTGGTTAGGGACGCAGGCCCAGAACTGGGTGGGCTGGGGGTGCATCCTGGCTCTGCCACTTAGTGGGTGCATGTCCTTCAGTGAGGTGGCCTCTCTGACTCAGTTTGACCATCTGCAAAATGCAGATAATAGTGATACTTTTCATGGAGGTCAAATACATGTAGAGCATCTAGAGAAAGACCTGGTCCCAAGGGTCATATGAATATTTGCTGTTATTACTGTGATGGTAAGCACTCATTGGATAAGCAGGAGGGAGATTTGTTGTTATATATATAGCATATCACACTTTGGCCACCTCATGCGAAGAACTGACTCATTGGAAAAGACTCTGTTGCTGGGAGGGATTGGGGGCAGGAGGAGAAGGGGACGACAGAGGATGAGATGGCTGGATGGCATCACTGACTTGATGAACGTGAGTCTGAGTGAACTCCGGGAGTTGGTGATGGACAGGGAGGCCTGGCGTGCTGCGATTCATGGGGTTGCAAAGAGTCAGACACGACTGAGCGACTGAACTGAACTGAACTGATATCACATATATATTTATATACAAGATATTATAAGAATAAGACATTCTTCTTTTTCTAAATTAACATCTGATTCAAATAAAAGTATGCATGTGTATGTGTGTGTGTGTACTATGAAGGTAATAAAATGAACACTGATGTTTCCACCCCAACCCAAGAACTAGAACATTCCCGAACTACTGAAACTCTGCTGTGCTTCTCCCTCATGGTAAATCCTTGCTCCCTGTCAAGGGTCACTCTAGTTAAAATTTGCATTTATCATTCCACTGTTTTCTTAAAAACATAAAGTCTGGGTTTGGAGAGGTTTTTAAAAATTAATTCATTGGCTGCGCTGGGTCTTCATTGCTGCATGAGGACTTTCTCCAGTTGCAGTGAGCAGAGGCTACTCTTTGTTGCCATATGCTGGCGTCGCATTGCAGAACACAAGGTTCTCTTGTTGCGGAGCACAGGCTCTAGGTGTGTGGGCTTCCGTAATTGCAGCACGTGGGCTTAGTTGCCCCATAGCATGTAGAACCTTCCTAGACTAGGGATAGAACCAATGTCCCCTGCTCTGGTGGGTGGATTCTTAACCACTGGACCACCAGGGAAGTCCAAGCTTTTATTTATTTTTTCTTCTTATGACAAAAAAGGTAACTATTTTGCAGCTTCTTCACTCAAAAATCCTATTTTTAAAGATTCCTTCAAGCTGATTGTGGAGCTGCAGTTCACTTGTTCTTACGGCTGCATAGGGTTCCAGAATGTGCCCGTGACACACTTTGTTTATCCAACATTCAGTTATGATCCCCACCCCTGGGGACATCCCTGGCTGTGTCTCCAGGTACACATGGCAAGCGCTTCTCTAAGGTGTGAACAAGGGAGTGATCCCTGGGCCCTAGTGTTAAGACAGCCTCATTTTTATGACTTGATCAAATCCCTGGATGCAACTGAAATCAGACTAGGCCGGCCTGGTCCTGCCCGCAGATGAGGATGGGGCATGGACATATGACCTCTCAGGGCTCTGGGATGCTGGAGAAACAGTGCCAACTCTTTTGCTTCTGTCCTACTTGTTCCCCTTTTACCTTGAACACTGCATGGAGCTTCCCAGGACTGCAGGAGCTCCTTGGGAAGTGAGACAAGGAGAGTCCATGGGCTGCGGCTGAGTGGGCTCTGCATCTGGCAAGATGTGGGCTCTGCATCTGCTCCTCCCACATCTTAGCATCAGGGAGAGGAAAAAGGCAGTACTAGAGGAGAAATGGAAGGGTTATTGATACCTTACCAGTGAGGACTCTTCTCAGTGTATTTTAATGTTATGGTTCAACTTCCCTATGGGGGTAAGAATGTCTGCCTCAGGGATTGTTGTGAGGGTTAATGAATTAATACAGCACTGTGCTGCTGTGCAGAGCACATCATGAGAAACGCTGGGCTGGAAGAAGCACAAGCTGGAACCAAGATTGCCGGGAGAAATATCAATCACCTCAGATATGCAGATGACACCACCCTTATGACAGAAAGTGAAGAGGAGCTAAAAAGCCTCTTGATGAAAGTGGAAGAGAAGAGTGAAAAAGTTGGCTTAAAGCTCAACATTCAGAAAACAAAGATCATGGCATCTGACCCCATCACTTCATGGCAAATAGATGGGGAAACAGTGGAAACACTGTCAGACTTTATCTTTTTGGGCTCCAAAATCACTGCAGATGGTGACTGCAGCCATGAAATTAAAAGCCGCTTACTCCTTGGAAGAAAAGTTATGATCAACCTAGATAGCATATTGAAAAGCAGAGACATTACTTTGCCAACAAAGGTCCGTCTAGTTATGACTATGGTTTTTCCAGTGGTCATGTATGGATGCGAGAGTTGGACTGTGAAAAAAGCTGAGTGCCAAAGAATTGCTGCTTTTGAACTGTGGTGTTGGAGAAGACTCTTGAGAGTCCCTTGGACTGCAAGGAGATCCAACCAGTCCATTCTGAAGGAGATCAGCCCTGGGTGTTCTTTGGAAGGAATGATGCTAAAGCTGAAACTCCGGTACTTTGGCCACTTCATGCGAAGAGTTGACTCATTGGAAGAGACTCTGATGCTGGGAGGGATTAGGGGCAGGAGGAAAAGGGGATGACAGAGGATGAGATGGTTGGATGGCATCATCGACTCAATGGATGTGAGTTTGAGTGAACTCCGGGAGTTGGTGATGGACAGGGAGGCCTGGAGTGCTGCAGTTCACGGGGTCACAAAGAGTCGGACATGACTGAGTGGCTGAACTGAACTGAACTGTGCTTAGAATAGTGCCTGGCATATAATAAGCGCCCAGTAAATGCCAGATATTATATTATACTCACAGACACACAGGCATCTGTGCACCAGAGCATGCACTCATTTAAACTTTAATACAACCCTATGACAGAGGGATCACTGCTCCCACTTTAAAGATATAGAAACTGAGGCCACATGCTGCTGCTGCTGCTAAGTCGCTTCAGTCGTGTCCGACTCTGTGCGACCCCGTAGATGGCAGCCCACCAGGCTCCCCCGTCCCTGGGAGTCTCCAGGCAAGAACACTGGAGTGGGTTGCCATTTCCTTCTCCAGTGCATGAAAGTAAAAAGTGAAAGTGAAGTCGCTCAGTCGTGTCCATGCTCCTCCGTCCATGGGATTTTCCAGGCAAGAGTACTGGAGTGGGGTGCCATTGCCTTCTCCACTGAGGCCACATAATACTTGACAGTTCAAAGGCAGGCTCTTCTCAAAAGGCAGGCTCTTCTCAAATGACAGGCTCTTAACTCTTAATCCGCATGGTCCCCACCCCATTTGCCCTTCTTCTCACATACATACCTGGTCACCCACAAACATCACATATAGAGATCCTCATTCATTTGACATTTGATTGAGAACATTTTATATAGGGGCTGTCAAGAAGAGACATGTCCTGTAACCATCACTGTGGAAGGTGGCTGTTGTTCTATCCCCACTTGACGGGTGAGGGAACTGCAGTTTGGAGAGATGGAATGGCTTGCCTCAATTCACCTGCTCTGTAAGTGGCAGAGCAGGGATCCAAATCCGTCTTGTGCTCTGGATCCCCTGTGGCTGGCAGACAAGGGGAGAAGTTGCTCTCACACCTTGCAGACAGGGGACAGTTAAGAGTCAAATTACACAGGAGGGGTGTACCCCCTGCCCCCTCCCTAGTCTCATGTTGGAGATGGACAGTAAGGGGCTACTGAGATGCTGTGTGAAGCCTCCTGGGATGGCCTCAAGGGCATCACCTAATTCACTGTTGGTTCCTGCCTGAGGAGTGGATGGGAAAGTAAGAGGGGGTCCTTTATAGAATCTAAAGAGAGTGGTGCAGGAGCAGAATACTGGCTATCTGCTTCCAGTGTGGTCCGGGGAAGAAGGTGTCCTCTTTGATCTGTGCAGGGAAGTGTGCAGTGATGGTTGGAGAGTCTCAGGCCATATAGCTCCTGCTGAGACACTTAAGATTCCTTTTCTCAAATCCCTGGGACTGATTCCAGGGCCCCAAGTGGTTTTCAGATGGGAATTCAGTTTCTTTCATTCATGTTGCTGTTGTTCAGTCACTAAGTCATGTCTGACTCTTTGCGACCCTATGGTTTGTCCATGAAGAAGGTAGTCCTGACAGGGTTCCACTCTACTTGGCTATTCTATTTCTCACCACAAAGTGATATATTGGCTCCTGTGAATGTGGCTGAGCAGTGAGGGGTTCTGAAACTCCAGAGAGAATAAGTATATTGCTTGCTAAAGTTGTAAACCCCTGGGCCCTTCTCAGGGTTTATGATTCTAGGTCCTCTGAGGTGGAATCAAGTATGTGCAGTTCTAATAAGCTTCCTGGATGATTCTAAAGCCAATAGTCCTAGACCACACGTGAAGAGACACTAGGTATTAACTTCTGCAATCAGGCTAGGCTAGGCTCTACTGCATTAACAAATACAGTCTGACATCTTGGGAGGTCACTACAACAATACTAACTAGTATTTGCTCAAATATGTAGTCTGACATGGTTGGGCAGCAAGCCTTGGAGCTTTCTTCCTAACAGTGATTCAGGGATCCAGGCTTCTTCTATCTTGCGATGCTGCCATCCCCAGTGCATGGCCTCCAAGGTCCCTGATGAAGGGGAAGAAAGGGCATGTGGTCTGGCTTACAGTTGATGCAAATCCATTCTGCTTATAATTAGCTGGTCAGACCCCATCACATGACCATGACTTAACTGCAAGGGAGGCTGGAAAATGTAGTCTTCCTTCGTGTCTGCTGCTGCTGCTGCTAAGTCGCTTCAGTCATGTCCGACTCTGTGCAACCCCATAGACGGCAGCCCACCAGGCTCCCCCATCCCTGGGATTCTCCAGGCAAGAACACTGGAGTGGGTTGCCATTTTCTTCTCCAATGCCTGAAAGTGAAAAGTGAAAGGGAAGTCGCTCAGTCGTGTCTGACTCTTAGCGACCCCATGGACTGCAGCCTACCAGGCTCCTCTGTCCATGGGATTTTCATGAAATAGGATTTGGTAAATATAAAGCATTCTCTCTGTCACAAAGCTTGATCCACTTTGGCGCATTAATAATGCCAAATTTCCACAGTTGCAGTGTTGAGGACAAGTGTTAGTCCATGTCTAACCCTGGGAGGCCCTGCCAGCTTCTCTTTCATGTCTTTTGGCCCATTTTGAAAGAGGGTTGATCTCTGTTCGTGTGGGTCACAGCTCAATTCACAGCAAGGTCACCACTCATCCATCCTGCCCACATGGTGAAGGACTGGTCTATAGGATTCATCTTTGACTGAGTGCAGTGTTGGCTGAAGCAGAGTTTTCGGAAGCCACATTCAGACTCAGGAAGTTCTGTGATCGAGTAGTGATGTCTGCCTTGGGATGGGAGGGGGGAGTGGTAGCATGAATGCCATGCATTTGGCATCCTTGGCGTGGCTTTTGTCAGAACTGACTCTGCACAGCCTACTCCAACTTCTGTGAGTTAAAGTCTAGCCTTCTGGGAGCAAAATTAAGCATGAGGGTAGGAATGGCTTCTGGTATATAATAAAAGATCAATAAAAGTTAGCTATTATCCTAGGTGGCTTCTGAATTCAGGATAGTCTCTGCATTCCTCTCATGGTAAGATTCCCAAGGGTTAAATTCAACTTTGTAGACATGTGCTGATCAAGACAGAGTAGAATAAAACTTCCCCCTTTCTACACTCTACCTCCATTGATAGAGCCAAAGACTGTATTAGGTTTTTGGTGATATCACACCAGTGATGCGCTTTGATCTGTTTTCTGAGCCCAGAGATCTGTCTCATATATATTACACCCAAGCCCAGTGTCTCAGTCTCCCTGTCTTTGTTCAGATTTTCTTTACCTGAGATTCGGACTGTGCACTGACTCCTGTTTTTATTTCATCTCATTCAATTCACCTTCCAGATAGTCAAGGTCTCCTTTTTTTATGGCATGAATGCTCTTTTGTCCAATCTTAAATTGACTTTTCACAACCAGTGTAAAGACCGAGTTGGTTGGTGAAGAAATCTAAGCTGTAATAGTAACAACCATCCACCCAGCACTTGCTGCATGTCTAGTATTATGTTCTTTACAATATATTATCTCATTTGAGCTCTATAACAACATCGTGAAGTACATATACTAATTACCACCATTTATAGGTGGAGAAACTGCTATCAGTCCCCAGGTTTCATTAGTAGAAAATGTTAGGGCTGGGATTTAAACCAAGGTTTTTCTAAAGCCAGAGTTGTTGGTCTGAACCATGGCACCATACTGCTAGAGTGGAAGGGAGACCAAAGCAGAGCCTGATGCTCGGGAATCTTAGTTGCAGAATGAATCCACTCCAGGTGCTTTTAAAATAAAGGGATTTATTTTACAGGTCAAGCAGCACACAGAATTGTTGAGAGGGTCAGGAAATAAAGCCAGGAGAATGTCCCATCATAAAATAGAACTGCCCTACTGAAGCCTCTTGGCCACCACCTCCCACTGCGCAGTACCTATGACTAGGGACTTCACAGAAGACCCTTAGCCAAAATTTCTGTAGATGATGCCATAGACACCACATCACCAGGCTCACAACGGCCTTCCGCATCTCATCAGACCTCTCTGCTTGGCAAAACCTAGGTTACATGCAAAATCTTAGTTACAGAAAGTGTCAGAGAAAGGTAGTTTTTAGCTTCTTAGAATCTGCTATGCAGGAAGACATCTCCGAGGTGACAGTGAGGTATCCACCATACTTGGGAACGTCTGGGAATTTAAAGAAAATCTTAGCATCCTATCCTCTGAATGAGCTCCTACTCAGCACACACGTCTCTTCTCAGATGTGAAGTCTGTGTGCTTCCTCAGGTTGATTCACCATGCCTTCTTCCCTGGCCTTCTAGAATCCCTCACCTTGCTGAAAGCCACCGCACTGTATTCCACACCATGCCTCCATGCCCCACTAGCCCAAGCCTTCCTCAAGGCTAGGACCATGTGTCTTTATCTGTATCTGAGGGACCCAGCATGTGAGCCATCATATAGTCAGCACTAGCAGTTCTATTTTGAAAGCATGAGTGATTATGTGGGTGTTTGTAGAAGACACCCTCCTATCCTGGCTATTTTCAGAAGTGTGTGTCCTGCAGGGAAGTGTGTGGGATGCTGCTGCTCTCTGGACCCGAGGGCAGTGCAGAGATATGGCCCTTCTTCCCAGGAATGTATTTATTTCTTACTGTTCTCAGGAATGCATTTACTCCTTACTGTATCTGTGATACTGCCCCATTTCTTGGGAACCCTGGAGCAAAGTACATAGAGATCACTGAGATCAGCTTGCCTCACAGACCCAAGAATCATAAGTCTAGGCCACATGACATCCAAGAAACAGCCCAAAGGATTGAATTTAATAATAATAATAAAAAATATAATTGTACAAATTCCTTCCTTGTGGGTGGTTCCCTGCCAGGTCAGGCTCTCTGAATCACTATGACCACCTGCATCCCATGACAGACAGTACAAACCCTTCTCCCAGGGAGCTTTTCATGTTTGCCTCCAGGAGACCCACTCAGTCTTATCTTCCTCTTGTGGGTTTTTGCTATGCTGCTGGATTCTGTCCAGGCTCTTGGTTGTAAGTTATAGAAACTCAACTTTAAAGTGCAACCCCAAAGGGACTGTATTAGAAAACTCATATGATTGTTGAAGGGGTGTAGCTTGGTCTTGGGGAGAATTAGAACTACTAGCTTTTCTCTATCTCTATATATCTATTTTTATATCTCTACTCTCTCTCTCTCTCTCTCTCTCTCTCTCCTGCTCCATCTTTCTTATCTTTATGAGTCAGCTTTGTTTCCTCGGACCAAATTTCTCCACATGTCAAGAAATGACTACTGGTACTTTCCACGCCTTGCATCCCTCAGTTTAATCAGCAGAGAGGATCAACCCTTCTTCCCTTACTTCTGGGTCCAGAACTCTCAGGGAAGGCCTCTGTCTGGCCCAGTGCAGGTCTCTCATCCATGATTAATCTATACCTGAAGTACAGAGTTGGTGATGGACAGGGAAGCCGGGTGTGCTGCAGTCCATGGCGTCACAAAGAATTGGACACAACTGAGCAACTGAACTGAACTACACAGGGGTATAGCTACTACCATGAGGTGGGTATACCATGAGATTAGGAATACCTGCTACCATGTGGTAGGTATTGTAATTAGCAGCCCACCAAAAAATCACATTGTTGGAGAGAGAATAGGAATCACTATACCAAAGAAGGGGCAGCTGCTTCTAGGAGATGAATGGGGTGCTAGGCAGACATAATGTTAAATGAGCCCCATCCAATCAGCACTGCTTAAGGCCCCATGTATATCACGTACTCCCAGCCTTCTGGGGCCAAATTTACTGCTTGGAACCACAAACATCCTCTTGAACATCCTGCATTAGTACATCAAAGCTAAAGCAAATGCCAAGATGGTCTTCATGGCCAGTGTTGAGAAGGTCAGTAATTCCCATTCTGACCCAAGTTAATCATTAAAAAAGCCACAAAGCAGACTGACAACTAAGTTTTATCTCATCTTCAATTGGTAGTGGCTGGCTGAAGCTCTGCATTGAAGAGGTCTCAATCTACTCCCAGCCTCAGCAAGACAGTGTCATGATCGATTAGTCATGTCTGCCACAGGCAGAGTATTGGGGCTGGTTGAGGGCACCACTTCTGCTGTAAAATGCTCTATAATAAAAGGCATTGAGGAATAGAGCTCCAAACACTGGCCAGATTGGAGAAGCATGTTTGGGGTGTCCATTGCTGAACTTCACCTGAGAGGCTAGTTTCTGAGTGGACAGCTGGCCACTGTCCCTTTCAGGGATTTCTTTTTTTCAGCCTTCCCTATACTCTCAATAGCTATTTCCCAGGTAGGATCACAGCTTCAGGTCTGCATGTGTATCTGTGCTGCTGCTGCTGCTAAGTCGCTTCAGTCGTGTCCAACTCTGTGCAACCCCATAGACGGCAGCCCACCAGGCTCCCCGTCCCTGGGATTCTCCAGGCAAGAACACTGGAGTGGGTTGCCATGTCCTTCTCCAGTGCGTGAAAGTGAAATGTGAAAGTGAAGTCACTCAGTCGCGTCCGACTCTTAGCGACCCCATGGACTGCAGCTCACCAGGCTCCTCTGCCAAAGGGATTTTCCAGGCCAAGAGTACTGGAGTGGGGTGCCATTGCCTTCTCTGTGTGTATCTGTAGGTGCCTCATTATTTAAAACCAGCCAATCGCATCCTGACTATGTTGCTATGGGGACCTGCTGTCCCATAAATGGTACTGAGGTGATTGGCTGATTGTGTGGTTCAGGCTTTGAGGACTTCCTTAGCAGATTCTTTTCTGCAGCTCTAATTCATCCTAACGGTCAAGTGTTGAGAGACTAACACCGATTAAACAAGAGGTCCTATTAGGCCCAGTAGAAGCCCAAACGATGCTTGCTCTGTGTGTTCTGAGATAGCTGTAGTTGTTTGTAGTAGCATCTTGTTGGTGGCACAGCTGCTAAAAAGAAACTCTGATTCTAGGCTTTCCTCTTAATCAGTTAAAAATAGTCCTGAGCCTTTGATTAGATCATTCTAGGAAAGTTAAGAGAGCTGGGCGCTGAGTGGAGCTAACATCACAGCTTGGATCGTTCAGTTTCCCAAGCACTGATTGCTGCTTTTGGTGTGCTGGCAAAAGATGGGATGTACAGATGTGGCCTCTGTTCTGTCTTCCATGGGCTCAGGACTCAAACCCTGGCTGCTTGTGACCAGGGCCAGGAAAAAGAAAACTGCACCAAATGATCTAATTGGCCCATAAGCCAACACGTTGTGAATGTTTTAAGCCTCTGTTAGAAATTTGCCCTTGACCTCCAGGATCAAGTTCAGTCTTCAAAACTCTGCATAATTTTCCTGTTGTTAGAGGTTATATTCACTGGGCCCAAGGCCCTCAGGGTGTATACATTGCTATGTAAAAGAAAACCACCATCCATCCATCCATTTATCAAGATAGAGTGCCATGACTGATTAGTGATGTCTGCCACAGGCAGAGGTGGAGGATTGGTGACTGTGCCATTTTCTGTGCTCCATCTTCCTGGTCCCAAGCCCTCTGGAGCTAGCCTCCCCTTTTTGCTAACTTCTGCTAAGGGAGTCAGGGTCCCTGTAATCAGGGGACCTCTGCCTGTTTTTCCTATCTCAGGTACAGGAAAGAACTGATATAATCTTGGGCTCCATAGGACACTCTAGTCAGGGGAACTGCTAGGATTTCATCTCATTTTTTTCTCTTTCATTATCTCTCTGTCTGTCTCTCTCACTCCAGGCCAGCCAGCCTCTTCTCTGCCCACAAGTGGCCCCAGAGTAACAAGGTCTCCCTTCCCCAAGCTAAGACCTCTGGGTAGGTAGACCACAGGCACCCCATCCAACCTGCGCCACTTGGTTACCTAAGCCCTCTTCTGGGGCAGTGGGCAACGGGGAAAGCCATGATGTGGTATCCAGAACTACTGGCAGGAAGCCTCATAGTGGGAGGCAGAAAGGTCCAGGTGGAGGTTTCCAAGTTCTCCGCAGCTGTGGGCTGCGGAGTTGAGTGCATCCCCATGTGAATCTAGTGTGACTGCGCACTAGTTACAGCGCCTCCCAGGCCCTGAGCTCTCTGTCGCTGGAGGTTTGCAAGAAACGAAGCGGCAAATGGCTTCTTGGAGATTTCTTACCAGGCAGAGATTCAAGGGCTCTTATTGTCTTTGTGTGTGAAAAGGACCTCACAAGGTTATTGTGTGGGTTGAATACTGTACTCAGGGTACACTGGGTCCCTCTGGTCTCTGCAGAAGCTGGTGGTCCCTCTGGCTCTATGGCCCCCATCCTGGTTCTGAATGGCCACCCCAGCTTGGCAGGATTCTCCCAGGGCTCTTCTGGTTCTCATCCTTGAAGAGCTTTCACTAAACCAGCAGGGGAGCCCCTTCGAGCCTCATCTCCTGCAATCATGAGTTCAGGCCTGGTTCCAGCTCTGTCTCCTCTCCTCCTCGTCATTTCCACTCCTTCTCCAGGCATAGATTCTTCACCCTTGTTTTGCTCGCTCCTAATCATCAGCCCACTCCCTATTTGCAGTTACAAGCAACCTCATGTACATAGGGGCTTCTCTGATAGCTCAGTTGGTAAAGAATTCATCTGCAATGCAGGATACCCCAGTTCGATTCCTGGGTTGGGAAGATCCCCTGGAGAGGGAATAGGCTACCCACTCCAGTACTGGGCTTCTCTTGTGGCTCAGCTGGTAAAGAGTCCGGCTGCAATGTGGGAGACCTGGGTTCGATCCCTGGATTCGGAAGATCTCCTGGAGAAGGGAAAGGCTACCCATTCCAGTATTCTGGCCTGGAGAATTCCACGGACTGTATAGTCCATGGGGTCGCACAGAGTTGGACACCACTGAGCGACTTGCATAGAATGTCTATCTGATGGCTTCTGGGTGATGGGGACAATTTGTGCTACTACGCAACCCTCTGGACTTTGCATCTCATTCTTTTCCTGCTCGGGGTGACTCACTTTCTTTACAGCAAAGTCAGTTTGGCTCGTTTGATGAAAGCAAAAGTTGCTCAGTCGTCTCTGACTCTTTGCAACTCCACAGACTATACAGTCCATGGAATCCTCCGGGCCAGAATACTGGAGTGGGTAGCCTTTCCCTTCTCCAGGGGATCTTCCTGACCCAGGAACTGAACCAGGGTCTCCTGCATAGCTTGTTTGATATTTGTGTTAAAAAGATCGAGGAGACAGAGAGGACTATAACTTTATGTGAGCCAGGGGACGGATGTGACTATGAGGAGGTATCATTAGAAGTCAGAATGAGGGAGGAGAGGGCCTGTTTTGGCCCTGCCCTTGCCTGGGGTGTCCACACCACATTCTGGGGCGTGTTGAGAAGACGAGTATCTGGCTCAGCATGACAAGGGCTATTGCGGCAACCATGGGAGGGAGGTCCCGCCACCCTCCCATTTTACAGATGGGGAAGTAGAGACTTAGGGAGGTTAATGTGCCGTGTTCACGGGCACTAAAGTAGTAAATGACTGAATCAGGATTTGAACCTGAGCAGTCTGACAATCTGGCCAGATAGACTGAGGAGAGATCTGGACAGGACTGGGCACTCTGAGCCCTCAGTGACCCACCTTGGGAAAACTCTATTAGAAAAAGCATTGAAAGGTGTTGTGGAGAGCTTTCTTAACAGGGAGACCTGGCTTCCAATCCTATCTCTTCCATTTTCCAGCTGGGTAACCTTGGCAAGTTCTTTAGCATCTCTGAGCCTTAATGCCAACATTGGTAAAGTGTGGATGATGTTAGTTCAGACTCAGGGCTGTTTTGAGGAATAAGGGAGCTAATGTGTGTTGAGAGGGCACAAAGCCTATCTCAGAAATGTGAGGTCCTGGGATCTGAGGTTTATGCCGGCACGTCCCATCCCAGTGTGCTTGTCGTGAGGATGTTGCATGCAGGACCCAGTGTGGAGGAGGAAGACAGAGGCTGGAGTTGACAGCTGCTTCTCTTTTCCCGTCTTGCAGGCACTTGAAGCCTGTCTGCCTTCCTCTGAGGGGTCTGACAAGTGGAATCACACAGTTTAGCAGGAACACTAACGAGTCTCTGGATACAAGATGTGTCACTGGCTGTGAGCAGGGCTGGCTGCAGGCAAGGCCTCCAGAAGACACCTCGAGGAGGTTTCCACCTGGCTCCCAGACAGCCCCTCCCCACCGTGTCCCCTGCCCTCTGGAGCTGGGCTGGCGGGACTGGCAGGGGGAGGCCAAATGGGGTCTGGGCACTCTGAGCCCTCAGGACCTGTTTCTGGAAAATCTAGTCAGGAAGTGTGCTGAGAGATGCTTTGCAGGGTCTGGGGGCTAGTGGAGTGCTGTCTGGCTCCCCTGGGTCCTGGGCAATTGCAGGAGGGACAGAGGCAGCTGTGTTCTTCTTACCTCTAGTAAGTCAGGAAAGATGCAATGTGGTCCAGCCCACGGGCAGACCAGGATGAAAACACCTCTGGGAGAAATTACCCCCGATCTCTCCTCCCTGCTCCTCATGGTCAGCAACAATCTTCTTTTATTTTCCTGGGAAGACAGAAGCAATCGGAAGTGAACTTCACAAACTCCCACCACCCACGTCCACAGAGCTCCCTGTGCCCATGTGGTCTGCCTCTGGCCTGGGACTATGGAGGGGCCACCCAGCTCCAGTGCAAGGCCAGTCCCTCCACTTGGCCATGGGGCTTGAGTCTGTAGACCTACTGGAGGACGGGACATGCAGCTGTCCCCGCCACCTGTTCCCACCACAACTGGATCATTCCCGTCATAAACATGGTGCTCTAATTATACACCCGATCTTTAAAAAGACCCCTCACTAGACTGCACCCTCTCTGACAGCTCCAGGCCCCTTTGCAGCGAAGCCCCAGAGAGGGTGTCAGTGTCTGTTGGGTCCAAGCCTCTTTCACACTTTCTCTCTTGAGCCCATCTCCCCAGGACTGCCCTGAGCACTTCCAAACCCAGCAGTCAGTCCTCTGACCCTCGGCGGCAGGTGACTTACTGGCTGTGTCCTCTTCCCTGAAGCCCCTTTTTCACGTGGCTTCCTCCATTGCTGTTCCTGTCTCCCTGCGGGTTCCTCACCATCTCCCAGCCCCCGAACGCTGAAGGGCTTCAGGGTTCATTCTTTTTCTCTGTCTGTACCCCGTCCCTGCACTATCCTTTACAGGGCATTCAGTCTACCCTCCTACTCTCCAGTGTCTTCCCCAGATCACTCAGAATTAAATCTAAAGTTCCCACTGAAGTGCCCAGGGCCACATGTGATCAAGCCCCTCTGATGTCACTTCCAAACACACAGAGTTGTTAAATGAATAAATGGGTGGGCAGCAGGGGTGATCGTGTTCCTGGCCAAGCCAGCATCACCACCCTTCCTCTCCAGGCTCTTAGCTGATCTGCCTCGTGCTCCCTGCCCTCAAGGGACTGCTTAGCCCCTTCCCTGTCCTTTGTGAGATGTGCCTGACAACCAATCCCGGGCCTGCTGGTTTCCCCAATGCATGACCACCCCCTTTCCCATCTTCGTTTCCAAGGCAGCCATAGGAGCTGCTGATGGTTGCTGAAGCAGGCCAGGCTTTTTCATATCCCTACACCTTGACACCTGCCAATCTGCCTGGAGCTTCCTTTTTATCCTTCACCCTGCTTGTTCCTATTCTTCCTTCAAGAGCCAACTCAGGTGTCATCTCCTTCAGGACGACTCCCTGCAGCACCAAACTAAGGAGTGCCTGGGACACCTCTTTTAAGAGCCCCTCAGTCTTCACTGAAACTTACAGACCTGGAGAAAACTTTGTTCAGCAGAACTCCTCTCAGACAGAGTCCTGGGGGATGTACTTTGATAAGCAACTGGAGGTATGGATATTGGTGGGGAGTGAGGCCCTCAAAAGGGAAAGAAGAAGAATGGGTGGGTCTGATAACTTTTGAGCTTTTATTTTGAGAGGCAGGATGCAAATATAGGGGCAGAGCTGAATTGCTCAGGACCTAGGGGACAGGCTGAGCCTCTTATCAAAACAGGTGAATGATGTTGGTTAGAATTGGCACTGGATCGTGTCTTCCGGGGGGTTCTTGTGGCTGTTCATTAGGCTCTGCTCACTCTCCAGTCTGAGTTAGAAGCCCCCAGTTCTCTACGCAGCATCTTTTCTCCAGGAACTGCCATGCTCTGTGAACTTCTGTATCCCCCCCAGACTGTGGTCTCTTGGACGGTGAAGTCTATGTTATTTCTGTCTTTATGACCCTAGCTGTTAGCAAGTAAGACTGGCATGCAGTAGGTATTTAATAAATGTTTAGGATTCCCCAGTGGCTGAGAGGGTAAAGACTCTGCTTGCAATGTGGGAGACCTGAGTTGGATCCCTGGGTCAGGAATATCCCCTGGAGCAGAAAATGGCAACCCTCTCTAGTATTCTTGCCTGGAAAATCCCATGGACAGACGAGGAGGCTGGCAGGCTAGTCCATAGGGTCGCAAAGAGTCAGACGTGACTTCACTTTCACTTTTCTGATTGAACGGATGGATTTTTCCCCTTTTCACACACATGCTGGGTGACTTCTTTCCATGCCTGAGATTTGAGGTTTGTAATCCATTCTGAGCTCTGTGTGTCATCAGTTTGTGGGTGTACAGATTAGATCATGAGTATGTCATAGAATGTTTAGGGGACCTCAGAGGATGCACTGGGCTCAGGCTCAGGAAACACAGGGTCCTTCCCACTGGGTGGCCTTAAGATGGTCATTTTCCTCTAAGTGTCTATCTTTCTATGAGGAAGAGTAGTGGATCTCAAAAGTCCTCACTCTGAGAGAAACTATGAGGGTAAGGGAGGGCTCCTGAGGTCTGGAGTCAAAAGAACTGACTCATCCCTGCGGACCTCAGTTTCTTCATCTCTAAAATGGGGGCAGTGGGGAGGATTTAATAACCTAAGAGCTGTGAATATGCTCAGGAAGCTACATGGGACTGTGTCCATGGAAGGGGCTGCAGACAAAGGCTGCTATGTGTGATTGCCCCCATATCTGGCAGCCACCATCTGTCTCATAATCTAACCCTGATTCACGTCCCTAAAGACCTTGCGGACTTTCACTCATACTTTCTTCCTGTCCTCTGCCTTCTCATTCATCAGTTCATTCGTTCAACACTTTTATTGAGGCCCCGAGGCTGCAATTGTACAAAACAACCAAAACTAGGTATCACTCCAGCCATTAGAAGCTAGTGGCCTAGGGAGTGGTGATGGCAGTTTACTAAGATTCTGTGCCAGGCCCTTCCATTGTGGTGATCTCATTTCATCCTCATGTATTACTTTCTCCATTTTGTAAATGTGGAAACTGAGTAGAAAGGCTAAGTTACTCGCCCAGCTAGAAATGCTGGAGATAGGATTTGAATTCAGGTCATTTGGTTTACGAGTCTGACCATCCCCCCAACCCATTAAGCTGTTCCATCTTGCTGGGCCCATGTTCACAGCCAGTTGTGAAAGATAGAGAGGCATGTGATATCTGCCTCGAGCTCACATCCGCCCCCTTCCACATGCACACACATGCACACAGAGGGAGTGAGGAGGTCCCAACGCAGCCAAGGGGGCAGACATCGCCTGGGGCTCATCGCTGAGCCCTTGGCCATTTGCTCACCTGGGTGCACAGTCCAGGACACGGAATGACAGGACCTCGGACTGTGGGCTTCCTATGCTCCCACAGCCCTGCCACTTCTGCTGTTCTCTCTGTTCTTGCTCCCAAGTCACAGGGTGACAGCCTTTTCCTCCTTCCTGAGGAAGCTGTGATCTGAGCCACCACTGGGGCTTATGTCAGAGCTGCTCAGAGGAGGATCTAGAAAAACCCTGTCACCACGGGACCAGAGCCTGCTGGGCTTGATGTCTCTAGAGGGAGTTTGGGGCAAACCCCTCACACTCACAGACTCTCCACTGATGACAGCGAGAAAGAATCCCCCAGAGGTGGAGGGGAAATAGTGTTAATTGCTCAGTTGTGTCTGACTCTTTGCGAACCCATGGACTGTAGCCCACCAGGCTTCTCTCCATGGGATTCTCCAGGCAAGAGTACTCCAGTGGGTTGCCATTCTCTTCTCCAGGGATCTTCCCAACCCAGGGATTGAACTAGGATTTCCTGCCTTGCAGGCAGGTTCTTTACCATCTTAGCCACCAGGGAAGGTCAGGAGGGGGAATAGGCTAGGGTTTAGTTCTCACTGTTGTCTCCTACAAGCCCTTCTGTGGGTGTTTGTGCTTGAATATGTGCAGAAGAGTGCCTGTGAGTGCAGGTGCATATATGTATATTCATGGGGGCTGTTGTGATGCCTGACTCTGCTTCTCTGAGTGTGTGTATCTCCCTGGATGTGTTTATTGGTTAGCTCTTGCTGCATCAGAGACCACACTATTTCTCATTGTCCAGGTGTCTGTGGACTGCCTGGGCTCAGCTGATCCATGCTGGGCTCTGCTGGAGCAACTCTGCTGCTCTCTCTCACCCTCCTGCTGGAACCCGTGGCTAGGCAGGCATGTTTTTTCCACGGTGTTGATATAAGGGTTGGAGGTATAAGGGTCAGAGAAGTCGAAACACATGAGGCTGCTTAAGTCCTCACCTTGGAGCTGGCGCATCATCACATCCACCTTATTCTATTGGCCAAAGCAAGTCACATGACTGAATGCAAAGTTAAAATCAGGGAAATGTGTTCTGCTCCTCTCCGTGGGAAGCATTGAAAAGTCACATGACAAAGGATGGGAATCCAGGGAGGGTCAATATTGTGTTGCTATCCTAAGCATGCATCTGTGTTGGCACAGGCTCGTTCACATGTGGGCAGTGTCTGTGGGTATGTGCATGAGGGTATACAGCTTTATGTATGCACAAGTGCCCTTCCACACGAGTGCAAATGTGTGTGTGCAGTGGTGTACACACACAAGAATGCCAAGCTGAGCATGTACCTGCCTTTCTGCAGGTATTTGCATAAAAGCATACCCTAGACACATGCATGCCAGCATTCGGCCTGTCTACACCAGGGAGAGATCAGGCTGATCCTGTAAAGTGAGTCAAACCCTCACCAAGATACCCATGGGATGCTCCAGCGAGTCTGGCGCCGTCTGCGTGTGCTGAGGTAGATCTTGCTGCTTTAGTGGCCCCGAGAAAATTCACTGGTCAGTTGTCTTGTAGTCTATTATTACCCAGATGTCTGTGTGTTCCAAACAATTGTTTTTAAATTGCTTCATTAGTCTGTCTCGGAGAACCAAATCTGCTACACTTGACTGGCTCAGATTCTCTGGAGCAGTGCTAGTGGGAGCTGGGCAGGTAGCCTGCTTGCACCTCCTAGAAAGGGGCACAAAAGAGGGTTACCCCAGCAGAGATGAGGAGGAGGTGCCCCAACCCGGCTGACAAAAGAGGCAGCAATGAAAGGCATAGACTCTGGAGTTAGAAGAGATGATTTCAAGTCCAGAATCTGACATTCACACTCTGCATGGATGGATGCTGGACTATAAAGAAAGCTGAGCACCGAAGAATTGATGCTTTGAACTGTGGTGTTGGAGAAGACTCTTGAGAGTCCCTTGGACTGCAAGGAGATCCAACCAGTCCATTCTAAAGGAAATCAGTCCTAAATATTCATTGGAAGGACTGATGCTGAAGCTGAAGCTTCAATACTTTGGCCACCTGACGCAAAGAACTGACTCACTAGAAAAGACCCTGACACTGGGAAAGATTGAAGGCAGGAGAAGGGGATGGCAGAGGATGAGATGGTTGGATAGCATTACTGACTCGATGGACATGAATTTGAGTGAGCTCCAAGAGTTGGTGATGAACAGGGAAGCCTGGCGTGCTGCAGTCCATGAGGTCACAAAAAGTCGGACACGACTGAGTGACTGAACTGAACTGATGACCTTGTATAAGCTCCTTGAGCCTCAGTTTTCCCTTCTGCCCGATGGAGTCATTTTCACAATATTGTAAGTGGGCATGAAGATGGAGGGAGATGCTGCATATGGCCAGTGGCTGGAATATGGCTGGCCCCTTTCCCCTGCTTTTAAAAAGAGCCTCTGATCTCCCTGCAGAGGCCATGCCACCCTCAGGACTGAGCAACTGAGAAGATGGCACCAGTGGCCTCTCAGGTGAGTCACTGACATTCCAGGTAACTTTACCTGCCGACTCAAATCTAACAGACCCTGCTGTGCCAAAGAACCACCCTGCTGGCAAAGACGAGGACACAGGACTCAGGGTCACGCTGCCTGGACTCAGTCCCCTGCTCCTCACTCCCCACTGGCATGTGGTGGGCTAGCGGCCAGTCCTTCCCAAGGCCCAGGCTGCCCCTTTGAAAGCAGGGGTCATAAGAGTTCCCAGTTCACTGGGCATGTTTTCTGCACAGTTAGTGCTCCTCCCTGCAACCTCCATACTCCATCTCCCTCGCTGGATGGAAATCATCTGGGAAGGCTTATCCCAGTCCCTGCCTCCCTAGCTAGAGGAGACAGTCTCTCTGATGACACGGGGTCAGGGCTGCTCCCACCACACCACGTGGGGAGCCGCCTGGGGCTGAGCTGTGCCGTCTCCTCCTCTCATTAGCTGTCACCCCTTCAGCAGCCAGGGTGCTACAGAGATGCCCTTGCACCCCTGCCCCTCACCCACTACGGCCATATTTTCTGTAAAGGGCCACATAGGAAGTGTTTTAGAATCTGTGGGCCAGCTATGATCTCTGCCACATATTCTTCTTTGTGTCTTGTTGTTTGTTTCAACCCTTTAAACGTGGACAAACCACTCTGAGCTTGACAGTCACCCGAAAACAGGCTAGATGTGACCCTCGGGATGTCATTTGCCAATCCCCAGAGAGACAGGTTATGTTAAAAATGTATGTTAAACCAAAGTTTTCAAGTCTGTGAGTGAGAACACTGCATGCCTCTGGGTCAATAATGCCAGGTATTTAAAGTCATTTTCCTCTTGTAGGTAAGAGGTTGTGTTCCCAAGACTTCTGGACTCTTGGTCTCTTCATGGGTGTGATGTGCTTGCCACCCCCTGAATGTTCATTCAGCACCCATTATGTCCAAGGCGTGGTCCAGGTGCCTCCCTCTAATTGATGTTACCTATTTCCCAAACAACCTTGAAAGTGAAAATGACTCAGTCGTGTCCGACTATTTGCAACCCCACGGACTATACAGTCTATGGGGTTCTCCAGGTCACAATACTGGAGTGGGTAGCCTTTCCCTTCTTCAGGGCATCTTCCCAACCCAGGGATTGAACCTAGGTCTCCCACATTGCAGATGGATTCTTTACCAGCTGAGCCACAAGGGAAGCCCAAGAATACTGGAGTGGGTAGCCTATCCCTTCTCCAGGGGATCTTCCCAACGCAGGAATTGAACAGGGGTCTCCTGCACTGCAGGCAGATTCCTTACCAACTGAGCTATCTAGCAACCTTAATGGAGTGGAAATTCTCGAGTCCATTGTATACGGGGAGTCAGAGCTGACATGACAACTCTGGCCACTCCACTCCAAAGCCCTCACTACAGAGAAGCTCCTGCAGGAGGATTTGAAGGGGACATGAAGGAAGAGCAGGGTAGGGAGAGGGTGGAGGAAGAGAAAGCACTGGAATTCTTTCAGCTCTATCCCATATTATAACACTGACTAAATAGCATCCTGAGTTTTGAGAATGTGTTTATAATTTTTTTGGTAAAAGATGATGTGTTCATTATTTATAAAAACCAGCCACAGAAATGAACCAAGGAGAAAGTAGAAAAATCACCCTTAATCCTATTCGCAGCAGCAACCCCTGGTACCATTTTGGTGAACATTCTCAGACACCTCTGTCTGACTGTAAACACATATGTACATGGCTTTAAATGAACAGGAGCAAACTCCACATGCTGTTGTGTAAAATCTTTTTTCTCTCGACAATATGTTGTGGACATCTTTCTATGTCAATAAATATAGAGCAACAGCTTTGTGTTCAATGGCTGCATGATATTCAATCACATGTACAAACAGGACTTTTAAATGCAAAAGAGGCATTGCGTTCCCCTAGTTCCCAAAGAGGGTGTTCGTGGGACGATGCTTGGAAAGCAGCCTGGGTGCCTGACCCACAACAGCAGAGCTGCCAGGGCCAAAGTTCTCAGACTCACCCCCTTAGAGACCAGGTCACACCAGGTGGGCTCCTGCAACCTTAGGTTCTGGAGAGCAGCCTTGAGCGGGGCTATTGAACATAATCAGGGGCCCCAACTCGCTCCTAGAAAGACATTGCCATCCTCATGGACCCAGCTCTCCTGGGGTTTCTTTTTGAGGTACCCCAGTGGAGCGTGGCTGATATCTCCATTCTACAGGGGCTGTGGTGTTCTGAATTTGCATGTCAGAGAAATGGAGCCAATCACTCGCTGAGACAGTATGGTGAGTGATTAAACACAACTCACTGATTCTGTGATCCTGGGCAAGTTATTAAAAATGCCCTCAATGCAGTTTCCCCATCTGTACACTGGGGATAATCATAGTCCCTAAATCACAGAGCTGTGGAGGGGATTAAATGAGATCGTGAAAACCAGCTCTGAATACACTGTCTGGTGTATGTAAGTGTTCAGCAATATTAGTCCCTCTCCTGCCCCAACCACCTTCTTTCTCTCCATCATTCTTCTCCTTCATCCTTCTCCTCCATCCTTTTTGGAGACCTGCAGCTTTTTTTCTGACACCAGCCTAGACAAGCAAGGGATGAAGAATCTCTTGGTACAGGGATGGGCTCTCTGGGAAATGGCTGTGAGTCCTGGGGGTCAGACAAGAGAAGACCTGGGGTGGCGATCTTGGTTTTCCAGTCCCTTCAAGAAGCAGATGGGTGGGGAAGGGATGAAGGACTCAGGCTTAGACCTCCGTCAACGGAGGAAGGTGCTGGGACACTGGGATGGGTCAGTAAGGGCAGAAGTTTCTAGTAAGAGAGCTTCAGTGGGCTACCTCGAGGGGTAATAACCTCCCCATCACTGCAGGGCTGTGGGCACTCAGGTAGGGATGACCCATGAGAAATCTTTTCAGGTCCAAGTCTTTGAGAACGGTCTTCAGCCTGCGGCTGCTCGCCGGCTTGATGGGAGGCGGAGGGTACCGTGGGGTGAAGGTAGTGTGTCTCACCTGCTCCCCTGGGGTAGGCGGGGCCCCAGCTGCTGCCTCTGTGATTTGCATTCAGCCCTTGTCTGTGACAAACTCAGCATGCGGCAGGCTGCTCCCAGAGTTGAGCTATTTTAAGTGCTTCCCCTCCGCCCCTAAGGGTGCCATGTGTTTATCTTGCTTTCGAGTTAAAAGGGAAAATCAATTTCACTCTTACCTTAGGAAGATTTGGGGGTGGGGGCCATGGGGTGGCTTCATTTCATTAAAATGAAAGTGGGATTGGAGAGTGGGGCTGGGGGCGGGGGGCGGGGGCGCGCAGGAAGGGCTGCAGAGTCCGACCTCCGAGGCCAGTTATGAATAAACAATAGCCTGATCCCTCCCGGATCAGCCCAGATTGTGGGGCCGCAGGAGGCCCAGGGTTCACCTGGGTGATAAGGGATAGGACTGTGGGAGGGAGGGAGGGAGAGAGGAGCCCAGCTCATCACTGCGGTGGGTGTGTGTGAGTGTGAGTGTGTGCGTGTGAGTGTGTGTGTGTGAGTATGTGTGTGTGTGTGAGTGAGTGTGTGTGTGTGTGTGTGTGTGTGTGTGTGATGGGAGGAGAAAGAGAGGGAGGAATGGGAGAGAGAGAGGTGTCTTTTGGCTTTTGTTTCCCCGAATGCCCATTTAGAGAATAAATTCTATTTATTGAACTCCTGTTGCATTCCGGGGGCCACACTAAGCACAGACGATCTGACAGAGATCAATTAACAGTCTCTACCCTTTAAGACCTGTCTGCGAGGGAGGAAAGGAGGCCAGGAACTCCTGAGCTTCTAGCGGGTGACATCCCACCATTCTGAATTCTCTCATTTAATCCTTGGGTCAAGATTACCTCTCCATTAAAGGTAAGGAAATTGAGCTGTGCGTTCCGTGGGGAGGACGAAAGTCTCTCACTGATGGCTGTAGCTCCAGCCTCTGGAATTGTGTCTGGCGCATGGTGCGGATGCTGATAGAATGAGAGAAGATGGGTGGAGCACTCCCTCTGTAGAGGAACAAAGCAAAGGCTGTACATGTCACTTCTTTCATCCTTATACTTGTGTGGGGAGGTGGGTCCTGTCAGTCTCTTTCACAGATGAGAAAACTGAGGTTTAGAGACACAAATATCTCGGCCCAAGTTCGCACAGCTGCAGTGGCTGCATTCTGGGGGCCATTGCTTCAGGCAGCCTGGGCCAGCCCCTGGCCGAGGGAGAGATACAGTGCTGGGTGGGGGATGCTAATCCTTTCCCAGCACTCTGAGGGTCAAGAGTTTGGGTAGCTGCTGGGGGATGCTTGGGGTTTGGGCTGGAAGGATATTGGCTGTAGAATGTGAGTGGTCAGGACTGCCGTTGAATTTGGACCTCCAGATGCTGACTCAGGTTTCTCCCAGGGGAAAGGGGTGTGTGTGTGTGTGTGTGTGTGTGTGTGTGTGTGTGTGTGTGTGTGCACATGCATGTGTGTGTGTGTGTATCTTGAGCTAGTCTATGTAGGCATGCATACATGGACCCATACATGGACCCATGGGCGTGGCATGGTTCTGAGCTCTGGGCACCATTTTCTTGGATGGACATGGCTCTGACTTAGGATCCTGACGGGCTGTTCCAGACTCAGCTGGGCTAGACTGAGTCTGGCCACCCTCCTCGCCCTCCTCGCCCTCCTCTTTTCTAGCTGCCACCTTGGTGGTCTGCATTTCTACTATCAATCTCCTCAGCAGTTACAAGGGAATCCCAGCTCCAAACCTCAGTCCAAGGCGCTGCTCTGGGGCCCGAGGCAGCCACATTGAGCTTCCATCTACAGGGCAGGAGGAGTCTCATCTACAGGATCAGTCTCTCTTTCCTGTCTCTGGAAATGTCCCATGAGAAGAGCCTTTAGGGTTGGAAGTTTCGAGAGAAGAGGGACGGAAGACCAGAGGCAGAGTCTTCCTACAGAGTGGTCAGCGTGCAATAAAAGGTTGCCGTTCAGTCTCTCAGTCGCATCCAGCTCTGTGCCGCCCCATGGACTGCAGCATGCCAGGCTTCCGTGTCCTTCAGTATCTCCTGGAGTTTGTTCAAGCTCATGTCCATTGAGTCGGTTATAAAAGGTAGATGGTAAATATACCTTTACTGCCATCCTTCCCGAAGATCACCTACCCTGGGAGCTTCAGAGGAAGCAGTCTGAAGGCTGCTGGGGTAAGGGCTTGGGTTTGGTTGCCCACTTTTCTATCCCACCCATGCATGTTTCTAACTAGCATTTATTGAAAATCTGTAGGTTCCAGTCTATTCAAGTAATCTCCTTGCCTTCCAGGTGAATGACACTTCCATGCACTGAGCTGATGGAGAATGCAGACATAAATCAGATGAGGTTCCTGTCCTCAAGGAGCTTACCATCCAAAGGGAACCAGACGTGGAAACAGTCAATGAGGCAGATGTTCCAACGGAGACTTGAGCAAAATGTGGTGGGAGTGAATGTGTGGGGGCGATTCGCTCTGATGGAGACTTTCGGGCCAAGTCTCATGAAGGAAGTGGAGTTTAAGCTGCCTCTGATAGGATGGGCAGGGATTTACAAGCTGCTGAAGCAGATGAGGAGAGACTCAGCCTGGGAAATCCAGCTTGAGAGATGTTCAGGGACCTGATGTGCACGGTGGTCTGGGGGCTGTGAGTGGACAGGATCAGGGTAGGGTAGGTGGGAATATGCCCAGAAAAACGTTATCCTGAAACCCACCGTGGGTTCAGTACTCTGCTTAAGACTTTACAACTTTCATTCTATCCTTACACCTATCTTTCAAGGTCAGTATGATCATTCCCAGTTTATAGGTAAGATAACTGGGGCCTAAAGAGACAAGTGATTTGTGCAAGGTCAAACAGAAAGTGGCAGAGCCGGGATTTGAACCTGAGTCTATATGAGCCCAAAAGTGGTACAGCCAGAAACAGGCTTAGAAATTTGGGATTTATGATATAAGTGGTGGGGAAGGACTTGGGGTCTTAAAGCTTTTGAGGAGAAGCATAGAAAGGTCTCAACTGTTGCCCTAAAAAGATCAGTTTGTAAGGATGGTGGCAGATGGAGGGAACAAGCTTGGAGAAGTGTGAACTATGGGGTAACCCAGGCAGAAGAGCAGGAACAATGCAATGGCAATGGGAAGCAATGGCAATGGCAGTGGAGGGTCTGGGAAGAATGCAAGGAACAGGGCTCGAAGACAGCAGGATCGGGATGGGGAGGTGGTGTTTGTAGAACTTTCCCCACCATTTCACAGAACCCATGGATAGGGAGTGTTCACGAGGCCATGCAGTCCACTCTCCTGTGTACCTGACCCTGGTGCTTGAATCCCCTTGTAAACAACCTGGGCTTTGGGAATCCAGTGAACCACTCCACCAGAATTTAAAAACACCTCAGCATTCAATCACACTGCTCCAGCACAGGGGTGTTCACTTTCTTTTGATTCTTGGATGCTTCCGACTATTAAAAAGGTCTCCTTTCAATTGAAATGAAACTTGCCTCTCCTCACTCTCCACCCAATCAGTCCAATTCTGTCTCTTGGGACAAGGCAGAAAGGGTCTGATGCATATTTCATATGCCCGATCATCAGATACTTGATGACAATTTTCATGTCCTCCCAAACTCTTTTCATCTCTAGGCTATACAGTAATAATGGTAATAATGTGAATATTTATTGTGCCTTTTCTGTCCCCGGCACTGTGCCGAGAGCTTTGCATATCCTGTCTCAGGGGTGGATCATGAGTAGCTTTGAAATGTCTTCATAAGGAGTTCCATTGTGATCCCAAAGGCAGGAGGGCTTATTGCAGAATTTTAAGCAGGAGATGGGGTATTTTAGAAGACTACTCAGGTGGCTGGTGTGAAGGGTGCCCTGGTGGGAGTGAGAATGAGGCAGGAAGGCTGTTAAGAATAATCTAGTTGAGAAATGAATGGGATCTTCTTTTCTTCTGTGGTGGTAAAGGGTATGGCAGATAGGATAATTTGAGAGACATTCAAGTGTTAAATCAATAGGGTCTGGGGGGATTTCCCTGGGGGTCCGGTGGTTAAGACTTTGCCTTCTAATGCAGGGAAAGTGAGTTCGATCTGTGGTCAGGGAGATAAGATCCCACATGCCTTGCGGCCAAAAAACCAAAACATAAAACAGAAGCAATATTGTAACAAATTCAATGAAGACTTAAAAAAATGGTCCACATGAAAAAGAATCTTAAGAAAAAATAGAACCTGGGAAGTAGTTGAATATGGGAGGTGAAGGAAAAAGAAGAATCCAGATCAACCAAATTTTTGTCCCAGGTGGATTCTATGAGACAGAAAGTCTACGAAGAGTATCTGGATCACCTTTTGAGGGTGATGAGGAGAGATTAGAAGGCGAAATGACTTTCAGCTTTGAATATATGGAAGACAGATGCCAGTGGGATACTATACATTGATTTAACTTGTTCATTCACTTACTTAACAAACCTTTATTGGGCACTGACTGTGCACTCTGCTAAGTGTGGAGGTTGCAAAAACTTGGTCGCCTCTGTTCTTAAGGGGCTTTCTATCTAATGGAGGGAGACAGGCATGTAAATTGTCAAGTGTAAAAAATTTGTATTGCAAGATTTCCTTCAGTAGATGAATGGATAAACTGTGGTACATCCATACAATGGAATATTGCTCAGTGCTAAAAAGCAGTGAGTTATCAAGCCATGAAAATATGAGGAGGAACCTTAAATGTATACTGCAAAATGAAAGAATCCAGTGTGAAAAGGCTGTATGACTCCAGAGATCTAATATTCTGCAGAAGGCAAATCTGTGTAACAAGATAGTAATCAGATCAGTGATTATCAGGAGTTAGAAGGGAAGGAGGAATAAATAGGTGGAGCCTAGAGGATTTTTAGGCTGTGAAACTAGTCTGTATGTTACTATAATGATGGACGCATGTCCATTTGTCAAATACATTTGTCAAAACCTTTAGAATATACAACACCAAGAGTGAACCCTAATGCAAACAATTCGCTTTAGATGATAATGATTTGTCGATGTAGGTGCATTGATTATAACAAATGCACCATTCTAGTGAGAGAGGTTGATATATTGGAGGCATACATGTGTGGGGAAAGTGTGTGTGTGTTTTCTGCTTAATTTAGCAGTGAACCCAAAACTTCTCTAAAGTTTCTTTTAAAAAATTAATATTACAAGATGCTTATAATATTACATTATTATAATATGCTTACAATATTATAAGAGATTAAAATCGTATAGGGAATAGAATTCTAAAGGGGGAGGAGCAGTCAGGGCTTCATCATGGAGGTGACCCTTGACTTGTGAAAGGCATTATGAAGATAATGGATCTACTAGTCCATTAGAGCTTGGGAGAGGGCCCCAGGCAGGTAATGATGATTGAGAATTCATCAGACCATCAGCAAACACCGTGGAAGCCAAGGAAACCCAGGGATGAGTGAGTCAAGTTCAGTGGAAAAGAGAAGTGAGGTTGAGACCCCCAAGGATGCCAATGTATGAGGGGATGAATGACTTTGGAGGAGGTGAGGAGGCATGTTCTCAAAGGGAGGTGAAAAGGAGAAGAGAGGGCCACTGGGTGAAAGGAAAATGCTGGTAAGTGGGAGAGAAGCTAATTCTGTACAAGGGCGGCACTAGGAAGCTTGGAAATGAGGGAAACAGATAAGTCTCTGAGAGCCAATTTGAACCAATGAACTAGAGCAAAGATACGCTGGGTCATCTAAAAATGAAAAGCAGTTCTGGGGCCAGGAGCACTGGACTGTAACCCATACCATATATCTAGGAAATCCAAAGTAAGAAGGGAGTTAGTCACTGAGCAGAAGAATCCCCAGAGCCAAGATGAGCTCTGCCCATCCAGGGCTGTCTAAAAGAGGAAACTTTGGCTTCTGGTCTCAGAGAATTTGGTTCCTGAGGACAAAAACAGCAGGCCATAAGACTCTGTCTGGTCCCAGAGGCAAGACCATCTCAACAGCAAGATGGATGGATGGATGGATGGATGCAAGAGACCAAGGTAGCCCCTGGTCCTTTCCTTCAGCATCTTCCTTTGTTCTGAATCTACTGCTCAAGCAGCCTTCCAGCACCCAGGCAAATCTTCTCCTAGGGTATCAAGTCCTGAGCCCAGCCCTTCCCAGTTGGAATTTTGGTATTTATCTCCAATTGCTCATCAAATTCCCCACATGCCCTTTCTTCTCTTCACCTGGCCTCACAGTTCACTGGCAAAATGTAACTCCCTCATCTTCCCCCTACCAAATCTACTGACCTGCCAATATCCAGTGTCTAAACCTACACTCAGAGTCTTCCCTTCTGTCCCAGGGTCAAAGGGCTCCTGTGCTATTTCCAAGTCCTCCGTTTATTCCCCAGACTCCACCCCAGCTAGCCTTCTCGAGGACTTTTCTTTTTGGCATCCTCTCGTCCTCATCTTCATCTGCATCCTTAGCTGCAGATGTTCATGCTCCAGAATGACCCTTTTTAAAGAACCCTGCCACTGACCAGATGTCTCCTTCCATATACTGTCCCATTTTCCTGCTTTTTTGCACAGCAAGACATTTCAAGTAATTGTCTATAGTTACTGTCATCTCTTCATCTATGATTCTCTCCTTAACCTTTTCTACCTGGGCTTCCTTTCCCACAACTCCACCCAAACTGCTCGTGTCAAGATGATCTGGGACCCAGATGTGGCCAAATCCAATGCTCATTCCTCATTGGCTCTCCAGCTGGATGAGTCCTCCCTTTTCTTTAAGACAGCTCCTCTCTGAGCTTCCAGGACACCCACTCTCCTTGATCCCTTCCCACTCCATAGTCTCTCTCTCTTTTTTATTTATTTATTTTTATTGAAGGATACTTGTTTTACAGAATTTTGCTGTTTTCTTTAGCGTCTTTTGCAGGCTCTGCATCCTCTATTTGTTGGAGGTTTGCTAGCTCCCAGCACTGTATCTTCAGCCTTGACCTCTGCGAAGCCCCAAGCTCACCTAGCACACTGTGTCGTTGTCTGTGACCTGTGGATGTCTATCAAGCCTCTCAGATGGCACATGGCCAAAACCAAACTCTTCATTTTTTCACAAAAAGCTGTGCCCTACCTCAGGAAGTGGCACAACTGTTTATCCTGGTGCTTGAACCAGACTCTCAGGAGCCACCTGTGAATCCCCCCCTGTTCTCTCCTGTGCGGGTGTGCATGCTCCAACGCTTCAGTCATGTCTGACTTTTTGTGATCCCATGGACTGTAGTCTGCTAGGCTCCTCTGTCCATGGGATTCTCCAGGCAAGAATACTTGAGTGGGTTGCTATGCTCTCCTCCAAGGGATCTTCCCAACCCAGGAATCGAACCCACATCTCCTGCACTGCAGGCAGATTCTTTACCCACTGAGCCACCTGGGAAATCCTTTTCTCTCCTATCACCAGGCCAATTATGAATTCCATGGGTTCTACCTTGAAATTACATTCTGACTCTGCCCTGTTCACATTTCTATGGGACCACTTACAGTAGGTACTGTGGGGTGGCCAGGCACCCATCCTTCCAGCTGCTGAGTCCTTTTTGATGAATTTCCCCTCAGATGAAGAGAGAACCCCCTTGCCTGAGGCTGTGCCCCCTCCTCTGACCCATACCCCATGTCCAGTGACTGGTTGATTCTAAGGTACGGAAGCCTGGCCCTCTTGCCTTAGCTTAGGACAGCTTGAGGGAGTGTCCCAGCTCTGCAGCTTCCCTTGGGGTGGGCAGAGGGCCCTCATGCAATTTCATTAGTCTGATTTCTCCCTCTGCCCAATCCTGCTTTCCACCCTCTCCCATAGGTGCTGTTCCTAAGTGTATTCCCCAACGAAGCACATGCATACAAATCACAGAATGTCAGAGCTGGTCTCCTGGAAACCTGATCTGTACCACTCTAGTCAAAACTACCAATGATTTCCCCACTTCACCACCACACAGCCAGCCAACTGATCTCTCTGTTTTGGCACTTGCCTCCCTATAATCTATGTGGCAACCAGAGTGATCTTCTGAAACAAAAACCGCATCATCGACTCCCCTGCCTTAAACCTCTATTCAATCACTGTTGCACCCGGAATAAAATCCAAACTCCCCACCACAGTCTACAGAATCCCACTGATGTCTCTGGCTTCATCAGCCACCTCTCACCTACATGCTCAACTCTGCTTCAGCACACTGGTCTTCTTTCTGCTCCTTGGGCAACCCACGATTTTCCCTATATTAGAGTTTTCCTCTGGCCTAGAATTCTCTTCTTCCAGGGTCTTCCAAGGTCCCATAGCTCTTTATTTTCATTTAGACCCCAGTTCAAATGTCACATCCCTAGAGAAGACTTTTCCATCCACCCAGTTGAAAGTAGCCAGCCCCTTGATGTAGCAACCTCTATCATTTCACCCTATCTTACTGTCATGATAATTCCTACCATTCTCTGAAGTCATACTGTTCGTTGACTTATTTTAACCTGTGCCCTAATGTGTAGAACGTAATCTCCACTGACAGTGGAGACGGTGCCTAGGCTGTTGAGTTCTTTAGTGCTGCACCTGCAAGACCCAGAAGTGTGCAAGTATATGAATGAATGAATACATGAATGAATAAGGAAAGTTACCAGGAGTCACCCTGTCAAGGATCTGATCCCTCTTGGGTCCTCTGAAAGAGATTTAGATTCAGTGAGTGTCTTTGGAGGACAAGACTCTGAGGCACGTCAGTCACCAACATCAAAGGCCACAGAGAAGTCAATTGCAGAAGGGATTCAAACCATTCATCAGATTCAGTAACTAGGAGATGACTGTGACCTTGAGAAGAAAAGCTTCAGTGGAGTATTCAGTGGAGTAGAGGAAACAGGAATCAAATTGCAGCAAAACGGGAGTGAACAGAAAAGCAAGTCATGAATACAGAAAACTCTAGGAAGAGATTTTTCAGGGGTGAAAAATAAAGAAGCTCCCATTGATTTTTGAGATGGGTTTTGCTTGGTTATACTCTAAGGGAAAATTGCTAATCTGGAATCACCACTAGCACTGGCTAATAGTCGTAAGCTGTGCCAGACTCTCTTCTAAGCTCTGTGTGTATTCATTTTCCATTGCTATAACAAATTACCACAAATTTAGTAGCTTAAAAGTATTTATTATTTCACAGTTTCTGTGGGTCAGGAATCCTGACATGGCTTTATTGGATCCCCTTGCTTAGAGTCTCACAGTCAAATGTAGATTGACACCTACAATCAAAGTGTCAACTGGGCTGTATTCTCATCTGGAGGCTCAACTGGGGCAAATTAAACCCACTGAGATTATTGGCAGGATTCAGTTCCTTGTGGTTGCAACTCTGAGTTCCTTGGCTCTTGCTGGTTGTTGGCTAGGGTCTTCGCTGAGGTCCTAGAAGCCACTTGAACTTGCTACAAGCCACTTGCAGTCCCTAGAGGATGCACAGAGCTTCCCAATGAGGCTGTGAGCTTCATCAAGCCAGTGAGGGAATCTCTGTTTTCTAAGATGGAGTATTATATAATGTGACATAATCACGGGAATGACATCTTATCATCTTTGTCATATTCTGTTGATTAGAAATGTAGCACAAGTCCTGTCCACACCATCAGAGGGGATTACACAAAAGCCTGAACAGCAGGAGACGGGGATCATGAGGCCACCCTTGAGCCTATCTACCCTGATGGGTATGAAACCATTTGTGTGCCTGTGTGCTCAGTCATGTCTGACTATTTGTGACCCCCATGGATGAGCCCACCAGGCCACTCTGTCCATAAGATTTCCCAGGCAAGAATACTGGAGTGGGTTGCCATTTCCTTGTCCAGGGGATCTTCCCAACCCAGGGATCAGACCTCCATCTTCAGTGTCTCCTGCATTGGCAGGTGGATTCTTAACCATTGAGCCACCTGAGAAACCCTTAAACCCATATAATTCTCACAAAAAACTATGAGACAGGCCTTTCTATTATCCCCATTTTATGTAGGAGAATGCCGATGATAAGAGAAAAAGGAAAATTAATGGAGCAAGACCCTCAAGGCAACAGGGAAGGAGAAAATGCAGAGCAGAGCTGAAGAATTCTCCTGTAATTGAAAGAGAGACACCTCAGCCATGGATGTTGAAGAGAACAAGGGAAGGATCCAGATTAGCTTTTAAGAGTGGAGTAATATCCTAGCTATCTACCCAAGACAAATGAAAACATATGTCCACAAAAAATGTGCATGCGTGTGTCCACAGTGGTATTATTTATAACAGCCTCAAAAACGGAAACAACTCAAATGTCTATCAATTGGTGAATAGCTACACAAAATGTGTTATATCCAAACAATGGAATGTGTGTGTTAGCCGCTCAGTTGTGCCTGACTCTTTGCGATCCCCCTGGTGCAGCCCACCAGGCTCCTTTGTCCATGAGATTCTCCAGGTAAGGATACTGGAGTGGGGTGCCATTTCCTTCTCCATCTCCAAACAATGGAATACTATCCAGCAATAGAAGCAAACCAATAATGATGCATACTACAACGTGGATGAACCTCAAAAACATGCCAAGTGAAAGAAGTCAGATACAAAAGGTTGCATGTTGCATGACTCCATTTATATGATGTGTCCAGCAAGACATATCTGCAGAGAGAGAAAGTAGATGTGTGGTTGCCTGGGGCTGAGGATGAAAATGGAGAGTGGCTGTGAAGAGTTCTTTTAGAGGTGATGGGGGTGTTCTAGGATGAGAATGTGGTGATGGTTATACAACTCTGTCAATGCACTAAAAATCATTGAATTGTAACCTTCAGTGGATAAATTTTATGGCATATAAATTACACATCATAAAGCTGTTAAAAAATTGAGGCAATAAGTTGACAGCTGACAATAAGTTGACAATAACTTTCACCCTCCTCCTCAAATTGGCCTTTTCTCTCCCATGGAGGTGATGGTCATACAGTGACAGTGAGGAGTCCAGCACTGGGGTGGGTGGGGGGGCTTGTCAAGAAGGGATGAGGGTTAAAACCTCAGTAGGAGACAGTGGACAAAGCTGACGCATAGGAGGTCATTGCTGGCAGAGCCGAGGGTCCAGCTGAGGATGGAGATTGTGAACTGGGTCATGTCCCAGTCTATAGTATAATATTTTCCAATCTTGCTCCCTACAGAAGCCCCAGAGCCTAAGAAAAAGAAAAGCACATTTGGGTTATATCAGACTTGGCATTTTGCTGGATGGGATGGGGAAAAAATAACAAGAAGGTGGAGTGTTGGCAAGAATGGGATCATTATGTTGGTGGTGGCATCTATTATGGCAGGAAAGGAAGCAATTCTGGGGAGGTGCTGAGGACCAGGACATCAAGAAGGGCTCAGAGAGTGGGGGTCTCAAGAAGGTCGAGGCACTGTGGGAGCTGAGGTCTCAGGGGTAGTCAGAGGAAGTCTGGTATACGCTGGTTCCTTTTCCTTCATGTCCTCAACTGTCAATGTTTTTCTGGAAGCATGGTCCCCAGGTCTGAGCATCCCATCCCAGTGTGTTGTGGCCAGAGCAGGGCAGAGCAGATGTCTTCCTCTCTTGGGATAGGTGTTAGGCTTCCACTGAAGCAGCCCCCGTTGATTTATTTATTTTTAAATTTTCATCTATTTCTTTTTGGCTGCTCTGGGTCTTTGTTGCTGCGTGCAGGCTTCCTCTAGCTGCAGTGAGCAGGCGCTGCTCTTCGCTGTGGTGTGCGGGCTTCTCATTGTGGAGCATGGACTCTAGGCGTGTGGGCTTCAGTTGAGGTGTTTGGGCTCAGTATTGTGGTACATGGGCTTAGCTGCTCTTTGGCACGTGGGATCTCCCCAGAGTACGGATAGAACCCATGTCCCCTGCACTGACAGATGGATTCATAGCCACTGGACCACCAGGAAGTCCCCAGCCGAAGTTTAAATAGTCCTTGGGTTTGCAGCCAGCTGGTCTATATTTCAAATCCTGCTTCCCCCACTCTCCAGGTCTTAGAAGTCATCTAACTACCCTCAACATTAGTTTCCTCATCTCCCTGGTGGGGTAATAATCGTGTGTCTCTGTAGGGCCACTGTGAGGATCAAATGGGATGTGCCATAAAAGACCAGTATGGTACCTGGCCTAAAGAACATGCTCACACACGTCTACCATCACTGGTACCTGTAGCAGAGAGTCGACTGATGCTGAGCTTACTTTTAGCTCACAGCTCTAGAGCTACGTGGTAGGGGCTGCTGTAAGCCAGTGGTTGGGTTTGTAATGCCGGGGCAAAATTGCACATTTGTATTTATATCATTTCATTTTTTAAATCTCTGCCTCTTGGTCCAGCCAGAGGACATCTGTTTGACCCCACTGCCCTGGCAGCCCCTCCACAGTCACCTGAAACTGTGTCCTGTGTACCTGTTTGCAAGCAGGTACCTTCTGGTGATTTGCAAGTCACTGGTTGACAGAGCACGAGATGGCTGGATGGCATCACCGACTCAGTGGACATGAGTTTGAGCAAGCCCTGGGAGTTGGTGATGGACAGGGAGGCCTAGCATGCTGCAGTCCATGGGGTCACAAAGAGTCGGACAACACTGAGCAACTGAACTGAAATGAACTGAACTGAACTTAAGTCACTGGTCAAAGGCAAGATCCTGGGCACCGGAGCCTCTTATGGCTCTGAGACCCTTTGATCATTCATCCCAAGAAGGAAAACACAGAAAAATCAAAGCCCTTGGGTCTTCAAAGCCTTGCTCGGGGACTGGGGCACCGTGGGGGAAGGGGGACCATCTCTTACTGGGTGCCTCCCTAGAGTTAGAACCTCCTCTCCCCCAACCAGTCTGCCCTGTGAAGGTGAAGCTGATTTCACCACAGCCTCCCTCCTGGGGCGCTTTCTGTTCACGCTCCAAGTCCCCCAGGCAGGAGGATCGATGCTTTCTGTGTCTCCTGGAGACAGACCGTGCATTCCTGCAGGACTATTGACAGCTTCGCCTCTCTGTCGTATCTTCCATACTTCATTTGTGAAAAGAACTGTAATTACCCTCCGGAGTCATTGGAGAAAAATGTACAAATTGAAAAGGACTGGAAATGGGCACCTCTGGCTGCGGAGAAAACACTTTCAGTATTGAACCATTCTCTCCCGGGTCTGTGCGTTCTCCTTTGCTGGGCTCTTCATGTTTCTGCCGCAGACTGTGGCTGCCTTTGTGCCCACCCTGACAATGGGCATCTGACACGGAGGGCAGGGAGATTAATGAAAGACTAGAGGTTTTCATTTCTTCCTTCAACAGCTAACTACTTTCTTTTCAATCCCTACTGCTAAATAGCTCAGACAATTAATAAAGCTTTGGTTGTGCTTGGTTTTTCTCTTTTTTCTTCTTTTCTTCCCACACAGTTGGTTGTTTATGCTGTCTTAACCTGACCGTCCAGTGGCCTTGTTAACTGCTCTGGAGATTCGGCTCTTGCCAAGTATGGAGAGCTCTGGGATTTAGGGAAGAAAAGGTCCCATTTGGGGGGCAGTTATCTGAGGACAAGATGCAGAAAGCTTTGTCCCATGCCCTGGAAGGTGACCCTGCGCCAGGACCCACCTCCAGGCTCCTCTCCCAGCTGCCTGGTCCGAGGGTGCCTCTTGCCCTTGAGATCTTTCTGTCCGGGGAGCTGTATTTATTTCCCAGGGCTGCTGTAGGAAATTATCACACGCCTGGTGGCTTACAGCAACAGAAATCATTCTCCCACAGTTCTGGGGCCCAGAACTCCCCGATCACGGTGTCGGCAGGGTCGGCTCCTTCTGGATGCTGGGAGGCAGAGCCTGTTCGGGCCTTTCTCGCAGCCACGGGGCATCACCAGTGATCCTCGGTGTCACCTGGCTTGCAGCTGCACCCCTCTAGTCTCTGCTTCCATCATCATACGACCTTCCCATCCCAGCAGCTCTGCGTCTTCTCCTTTCCGTCTCATGTAAGTTATTGGATTTAGGCCCCACGCTGATCTGGGATGATGATCTCATCTTGAGATCCTTACCTTAATTACATCTGCAAAGACCTTGCTCAGAATTATGGAGTTGCAGGTGACTTCTCTTTCACGGGGGCGCAATGCTAACCATCCCAGGACCCAACACGACTCTGTGTCCCCTGGACCTCAGAGCTTGGGCTTCTTCAAGCTCCACTCTCTGCCCAGTGCTAGAGGCTGAGGACCTTTCTGTTCCCATAGCAGCTCTCAGGAGGCAAGTGAGGTTGGCCATGAGGCAGGAAGGGCAGGAGAGTGATCATGAGCCACTGTAGCCATGGGCTGTGGTGGGCGCCTCCACTTGCCTGCTCCCCCGCAGTCCACCCTGCACAAAGCGGCCCTCAGACACCAGCTGGGGTCTGAGGAAGCTGCTCAGGACCCCGTTTTCCTCAACCCACTTCCTCTCCATCTTGCCTCCCTAACTTTGAACTCTCAACTCTGGGACACTGAACTCAACTTGCCTTTGACCTCTCTTCTTGCTTCTGCCCTTGGACTTTTGTTCTTGCACAGACTCTCTGGGTTCCCTCCCTGAGCTCTCGCTCTTTCTATTGTCCTACGTGCCAGTCATTGTATTGATGGCACACATTGGTGGTGCCTATTCGGTGCTAGGCACAATTCTAAGCACTTTGTATGCGTTAGATCACTTAATCCTCACATCAGCCCAGTGAGGAGGGTTCACATCCCCATGTTAGAGAGGAGACTGAGGCACAGAAATGTTCAGTAATTCACCTAAGGCAGGGTTTCTCATTTGTCCTTTTATACGGTTCATGAGGTTCTCATGGCAAGTATATACTGGGGTGGTTTGTCATTCCCTCCTCCAGCATATCACATTTTGTCAGAACTCTCCACTCTGACCCTGCCATCTTGGGTGGCCCTACACATCATGGCTCATAGCTTTGAGTTACACAAGCCCCTTTGCCATGTCAAGGCAGTGATCTGTGAAGGATCCAAGAAGCAACAGTTAGAACCCTGTATGGAACAACTGATTGGTTCAAGATGGAGAAAGGAGTATGTCAGGGCTGTCCGTTCTCACCCTGTTTGTTTAACCTATACACTGAGCACATCATGAGAAATGCCGGCAGGATGAGTTACAAGCTGGAATCAAGACAGGTGGGAGAAACATCAACAACCTCAGATATGCGGATGATACCACCCTAATAGCAGAAAGCGAAGAACTAAAGAGACTCTTGATGGGGGCAAAGGAGGGGAGTGAAAGAGCCGGCTTAAAACTAAATATTAAAAAACGAAGATCATGGCATCTGGCCCTATCACTTCATGGCAAATAGAGGGGGAGAAATTGGAAGTAGTGACAGATTTCCTCTTCTTGGGCTCTAAAGTCACTGTGGATGGTGACTGCAGCCATGAAATCAGAAGACGATTGCTTCTTGGCAGGAAAGCTACGACAAACCTAGACAAGGTGATGAAAAGTAAAGACATTACTCGGCCACCAAAGGTCTGTGTAGTCAAGGCTACGGTCTTCCCAGCGGCCACGTACGGTTGTGAGAGCTGGGCCGTAAAGAAGGTGGAGCGCTGCAAACTTGATGTTTTCATACTGTAGTACTGGAGAAGACTCTGGAGAGTCCCTTGGAGAGCAAGGAAATGAAACCAGTCAGTCTTAAGGGAAATCAACCATGAATACTCATTGGAAAGACTGATGCTGAAGCTGAAACTCCAGTATTTTGGTCATCTGATGCCAACAGCTGACTCACTGGAGAAGTCCCTGATGCTGGAAAAGACTGAGGGCAGAAGGGGAAGAGGGAGTCAGAGGATGAGATGGCTGGATGGCATCACTGATGCAATGGACATGAACCTGGGCAAACTTCGGAGATGGTGAGGGACAGGGGAGGCCTGGAGTTCTTCAGTCCATGGGGTCACAAAGAGTTGGACACGACTGGGCGACTGAACAACAAGGATTTCTCAACCTTATCACTATTGACAATTTGGGCTGGTTATTCTTTGTTGTGGGGTCTACCCTGTGTATTATAGGATGTTTAACAGCATTCCTGGCCTCTGCCTCTAGATGCTAGTAACATCCCCCTCCTCCCTCAGTGGTGACAACCCAAAACATTTCCAGTGGTTATTGCCAAGGTCTCCTGAGGCAATAAAAATCACCCCCAGTTGAGAACCATTGGCCAAAGATCTTATGGGAGTGGCCAAGTCAAGGCTAGAGCCCAGGAGGTCTCCACTTGACCCTCTGTTTCTCTCAATTCAATGCTTATTCTGAGCTTGACTCTGTATTGTTCCGCAGTTCAAAGTTAGGGACAAAACTTTAGCCTGCACCTTGTGAAATCTAATGTATTTCATGGCCTTTCACTTATGCCATGCTGGGCTCACTGGACACTGGGAAGAGGGGCACACACTTTCTAGAACAAGTGACAGTCTTCCCAGTCCTGCACAGCGCCTGTCCTTAGGACAGGGGGTGAGTCCCCTCACCTCACAGTGGTTTGCTAGGGAAAGGGCATGGATTCCCCCTTTCCTCCTTAAGAACTTGAGATTCCCACTTGTACTCACTGGGGGAAGGGATGACCTTTCAGGGTCTCTCCTACTCTGGTTTTTTTGGATTCCAGAAGTGGTGAGGGTTTTGGAGTCTGCAGAGAAGGGCTACTAATTAAACAGCCGAAGTTAATTGCTCCCACCCCCACCCTGGCCATGGCCAATAGCCTTGGCTTCTGTCCATCTCTTCTCCTGCAAAGAAGAAAGGAAGGTATTAAGGTATTAAATTAGTAGAACCAGAGAGGGTTGCTAGTTTCTGTGTCCCATCACCCCCCCGCCCATAAACACACACACGTGTGTTCAGCACTTTGAAAAGCTCTGCAATTTTTTTTTTTTAAAGAGCCCCTCCGCCTGATTCCATAATGAACAGGAAAGGACGCAGTTGTGTCATTCTCAGGGGAAGTGAATCCGCTCTTTCTAAACAGACAGTGGTTACGAGGCGCTCGCTGCTTTTCGTCGTCTTCTATAATCGCGTGGTTTTTTATTGGCACATAAAAGGGCTTCCTGTAAAACATATTAAAGCTTCCAATTCTGAATGAAAAGCACTTGATGTACAATCTCCCCATGAACAGGAACCTCAGTAAGCGAGGCTGATGGCCTCTGCCCTGCGGGGAAGGCATAGAGCCACCTCCAGTGTGGTCTCAGCATCACCCACCCTCCAAGGAAGTCATCCTGGGGAGGACACTGCCTGGCCGACTCCTCCGGGAACCTGGGCCCTGGCTCCTTCTCCATGGCTGAGCCTGCCACAGATGTGTTCAGGCACGTACCAGGAGATTCCAAAGCCCCAGGCAAACATGATCCATGTCTCCCGGATGCCTGTTTTATTAGAAGATTCGAAAAGAAAATGTTATTATCTTCATGTGCAAACAAACATGGCAATACTACGGAGTAGAATACAAAATATGTGTGCACTTTTAAGATTAAAACACAAGGCATCAAAGAAAGTTCCCGGCTCTGAGCAATGCTTCTTTCTAGCAAGTGTCTTTCAGCAGACAAGTTTGAGCAACATTCATGTCTGGATCCAAGCACTAATTCTGCGGCATTCAGAATCTTTTATGATCAGGGTCCACTTCTGAAGTGAAAAAGTCCATCTGCCTAGAATTGAAGCCCCCTTAATGCTAATCCTGTTTTACCTGGGTGAGGGAACTCGGGTTCAGAGGGGAAAACTGATTTGCCCAGCAACACACAGCCAGCAGCAGCGCCAGAATGCAAGCCTGGATCTCCCGACTCACCCCCTGCTGCCTCTGGAGGTTGCTGCCCTCGCTGAGACTTCCTCCCCCAGACCAAGCTCCGGCTTCACCAGTGTCACGCTGACAGCCCTGAGATGGAGAGACGTTGTGGGTTCACCGCGAGTTCGTACATAGTTCAAGGTTAGTGCTGCAGGAGCTAGATTTAGCTCCCGTTTACATACTACCTGTATGAACACAGAGGACTGTAGTGTTAGCTCACATTTAACAAGCGTTTCCCATGTGCCAGGCACTCTGCTTTTGGTAATAGGCTTATGAAGGAGTCACTATTATTATGCCGATTTTACAGATGGAGAAATTGAGGTACAGAGTGATTAAACAACATGGCCAAGGTCACACGGCCAGGAAGCAGAGGAATTCAGGTTCTGAACGTGGGCAGTCTGGCTACAGAACAAGCACATGGCTGTCTCTTCAGTTTCATGGTACCTATTTTTCTTTAGAGCAGTGTTTTCAAAGAGTAGTCCCCAGACCAGCAGCATCAGTGCTAACTTGGGGACCTGTTAGAAAAACACATTCTCAGTCTGCACTCTGACCTCCGGAACCAGAAGCTTTGGAGCTGGGCCACTGCAGCCCAGTTTCTTCCTCTGACTTAGAAACCTGGAAGTCTCTGTGACTTAGAAAGTCCCTTGGGTGATTCTGATTCATGCTAAAGTTTGCAAAACACTGCTTTAGAGGGTTAAAATAAAATAATGTTTATAAAATTCTTAGCACAGCATTCAACAAATGTTGGCTGTTATCATGACCAGCTTTATTTGGTGAGAATGAAAATACTGTTGTGGGGAATATAAAAAAAACACCTGTCTGCTTGGTAAGGTGCCATATGAAGCAACTTAAACTGGCAAGAAGAAAAAAAAAAGGTATTCAGGCGAAGACTGAGGGGGGAGATATTGACAAAACCATCATGGTGCACCTGGCACCTGGCACCTGATCCATTCTAAGTGAATGCAGCCCACCCCAAGGGGCAGAGCTCATTTTGTCATTTGAAGAGTGCTGCTACCTCCTCCAAGGACCCGAGGAATGTGCTGGCCAGCTGGTTCACTGGCTGGCTTTAGAGCTAGATGCAACCCCAGCTCCCTCCTGGGCACCCCAGTTCCTGCCTGTGTGACCTCCTGACTTAAGAACAAGGATGAGCCCTGGCTTCCTATGCCTAACGGGGTATCAAGAAGATACTTCCCTTCAAGCATGACCTGCCCCTTGTCACCGTGTGTCACCCTCAGTGGTGATGGGCCTTCCCTGTTCCAGGATGGTTGTGTAATTGGCCTGGCATTACCCAGCAGTCTCTGGGGAATTGCTTCTGTCAGGAGCAGAACAAGCTTATCTGTTTAGCCTGAATTATGTCACCGTGTGCCCCGTGTAAATCTGACCGCCTTCCCAAAGCACTGGGCCTGGATGGATCTGTGAATAATTTCACCACCACAATTATTTTACAATTTTGAATCTTCTCTGGCAACATAATGCATAGTTTGCAGTAAGAAGCCACATAAATCAGGACTTCGAACAAAGGCTCTCCCACCAGGCGAGGGACTCCCAAGCACCCCCGAGAGGGGCTGGCGAGCACCTTACTCAGGGGAGTGGGGCTTCCTATGCCTAGACCCCCAGGCCACACCTCAGCTTGGAGCTTTCATCTGCCCTGGGGGCTTTTATTGCTCTCCAGGCTAGATTTTTCTTGCTATCTCAGTGCTTGAGTTGATTTCCTCTTTATAGATGGGTGTGAAGGGTGACAGTGGTTTCACCTCCTCTCTTCCTGCTTCTAGAACCAGTTCCCTTATCTTTCCAACCTCCAGAGCATCTGTCAACCCACAAACTTTAAGAGAATAGACTATCAGGATGTCTGAACTAGCAGGGCCCGTGGAAATCATCTAGTCCAGCATTTCTCTTTCCCTTTTTTTATAGGAAGTTATACATGATATGCAATATTATATTAGTTTCAAGTGGGCAACATAGAGATTTGATTTTTTTATACGCTATGAAATAGTCACCACAAAAGCAAAAATAAACAAACGGGACTGTCCCAGCATTTTTCAGTGTCTGCTCCCTGGAGCCTCAGAGATACTTCAAAGGCTACCTTGAGGGGCAACAAACAGGCGCGGGTGAGGCTCTGCTGTGTGTCAATCAGAGGCAGCTCCTTTTTACTTATTTTACACATTGGGATTCTGTTTGAATAAAAAGGTTCAGGTGCCAAAAAAAAAATTTCAAAAGCCGGCAGTCTCATCTGACTTCTTTGTTTTACAGGATGGGAATTTGGGGTTCAGAGAAGAGTGGCATTGCTAAGTAAATTTAAGGGAAAGCACACAGGTTAGAAACTCAGACTCTGCAAATGATTCCCCAAGCTGGCATCTTTCACTCACCAGCTTGCGTGACCTTGAGTTAAGGCTACTTAACCCCTCCAAGACTCAGTCTTCTCATCTGTTAAATGGAGGTCACAATGGATGTGTTCTGTAGGTCCCATGATGTCATGTTTAAAGTGACAGCATAGCATCTGGCCCATGACAAGTACTCAGTGAATCAGTAAGTGTGGCTGATATTAGGGACTTGGGTCTGCTAAATTCCAGCTCCAAGAAAACCCTTTAGGAACTCTTTTGTGGTAAGAGTCTGTCTGTAAGGAAGGAAGAAACTGCATGGATTGAGCCCCTAATGCTGGTCAGCTTCTTATCATTTCATCTTCATAATCAGCATGTGGATTCTCATTTACATTTTGCAGGAGGGGAAACTGAAGCTCCAAGAGACAGATTGACTGGGGCAGCCTCCCAGTGTGGCCCCACCTTCCTTAGACCAGACACTGGCTGGGCGGAGGCTTCTCTAGCCGTTTTCACTGAAAAGGACTCAGGCTGGGCTATAAGCAGGTTCTGTAAACCATGTTAGCTGTTCCCCCCACATAGGTCTTACCAGCAGACATTAATTTCTGTCTTCTGACTGTGTTTTTCTGATAGCATTCAATAGCTACAGTGTGTTGTCCTATTAGTTACCTTTTCCCGCAGTTTTGCTTTGTTTTTATACTCTCCCCACTTTTGCAAATGATGAGAAAGACTCAAAGGGGCCCCTTGTTGGGGAGGGAGGACCCAGGAGAGGGATGCTGTAGTTCTTGAGAGCTTTAAGGGGCTAGGAAAATGGAAACTGTTCTTCCTCTGCACATAATGGACAGGACTGGGCATTTCCTTATTCATTCAGTAATTTAACTGATATTCATCAAGAACCCCCAGGCAGTAAGGGTACACCAGCGGTTGAGACAGACCTGCCCTCTGCTGTGTGAGGCTCACAGTCCAGTGCGGGTGGGGAGGGCAGCTAAACAAGCCCTGGGAAGCCAAGCGTTGCTGCCACGATGAAACGTTCTTGCTGTGAGTCCTGGCAGCTCTTCCTGGGGCCCCAGCCCAGCACCTGGCTCAGGGCACAGCCCAGAGCATGGCTTGGTAACACGGCTCAAGGAGCATTGGTGAGGAAATATGAGTGGTATCGACCCATCATTCCCGGCCCTGGCCCTTTCCCTGGAGCCTGTAGTCAGTGTCTGCAGTCATTCCGAGGAGCGACTGCGAGGCTAGGGCAGCCCTCTGGGGATTTGCTTTGTTTATTTTCAGGATAGTATCATTCCCAGGCTCTTCTGGGTACCCTAGCTTTCCTTCCTTGAAGTCCACCCAGGACCTAAGTAAGTCCAGCTGGAGCAAAGGTGAACAGAAGTAACAAAATGCCTACCACATTTAATACGCACTCTCAGACACATACATATGTGTACAGGTACTTAGTACACACACCGACCTGTAGACTGTGCACACAGATAAGCATGCACATCCAGAATGACATGCTCCCCCACTCAGAGGTACATGGCCAATTCACATACATGCACACACACACTCGCACACACACACACTCTTTACCCAGTCACTTAATTCTTACGGAAAACCTACCAGCAGTGGAATACCACGCAGGGCACAGAGGATAGCAGGCACACAAAGAGAGACTCCCTATCCTCATGGAGACAAAGACTAGATATGAACACATGATAGACATGTGATTACAAATGGAAATCAGCGCATGGAAGGAAGATAATTGGACATAGTGAGAAAAATACAGCAGAGAACATTTTCTTTGAGTTGGATAAAGAGGTAAACAGCAGGGAAAGTGTTTCCAGCATGGGAGCACACACGTGGAGGCCTTGAGGGTGGAAAGAATTTGGGACAGTTAAAGAATCAAAAGATGGCATCAATGTTCATAGGGATGTTCATCAATGTTCATATATGTAGAGACCTACACACATACGAGTGTGTGCATCAAACACACATCGACAGGCTACAAAGTACACACATGCTCTGAGGCTCATGTACCTGTGCGGACAACCACACCCACACATGCACCTGTGTAAACACACAGGCAGTACACAGGGGCACATGGAGCCACACGCGTCAAGCTCACCTTGGTAAAGACAAGCACACAGGAACAGGGAATGCAGCGAGGGCACCGCCCACGGACGGGTACACACACACACACACACACACACACACATTCACCTGCAGGCGCGCCGACCTGAGAGGAGCGCCCGCGTAGCTAACCGGTCTGTGCACACCCACCCTCTGCACGTGGCGCACACACACGCACATGCAAACACACAGAGGGTATAGCATGTGCTCCAGAGCCCCCACAAGCTCCGTGATCCCCGAGCCCGGAATCATTAAAGTCAATGGCCGTTAAGTAAGCTAATCCTTCATTCAATTCTCTGAACATTTGGGAGCATAATCCGTGGCCTCCTCCGACTGCACAGCTTTGAAAGGATTCTGGAGCGTGAGGACAAGGGAAGGGAGGCTGGGGTCTTAGAGTCCTTGATGTTAAGTTTTTTCCGCGGCAGCGTCTGCCTCCCTGGGCTGTGTGAGATGTCAATCTGGAGCTCCGCGGAGGAGGCGGGGCTGGTCCCTGTGATTCACTCTCCTCCGCTTTTCTTTGGAGATTACACCAGCGTCCCGCCGGCCACCAAGACCCGCCAAAGCTCCCTGGGGCCTGGAGGCTTTCTTTCTCCAGTCGGGGAGGGTCTGGACCTCCCTCTCGGCTGTAGGGTGAATAAAGGAGGGTCGAGGTGGGGCCTGCTGTCTGGAGACACGTGGCCCAGCAGACTTCCAACCTGCACCCCGCTGGCCACATGTCAGTCTCCCCACATCCACCTCCCAAACCCCAGAAGAGTCGGAGGCTTGATGTTGGTGGGGCTCAGAGGAAACCAGCAGAAGCGGCTCTGCTCCGTGTCAGGAGGGAGAAGCCTGCGGTTCCCATAGAGGAATGCCTGGCAGAACCGGAGTCCAGGAGGAAGTTGGGAGGAGATGATCCTGGGAACCACTGTCCACGGATTGCAAGGAATCTAGGAGCAGCCCTGACCTCCAGGTCCATTAAGGTCATAGTGTGAAGAAGGCCAGTGACCGGGGAAGTAGGAGGTGTGTCCTGAGGGGGACGGGCTTGGATGGATTCTTAGAGAAGAGAGGATTTGGAGAGGCATGGCAGTGCCCCTGTCCTGGAGGGAAGACTGGCTGAGCTGAGCCTACGGCTAATGGGGCTCATCAGGGGACAGGAGCAAGCTATTCCAGGGACCTGCAGGTCCACAGAGGGACAGCCTAACAGGGCCAGGTCCACGCCTGTCCCCTGGCCATAGTGAGCTGAGTCTCAGTTGAGACAGCACTGACCTGGGCAGGAGCCTCTGCTACAGCCCCTCTCTGGCTGCCTCCTCCCCCAGGGTCCACACAGTGTGCAGGAGGCTCCAAACATGTCCATCATGTCTGCCCCTAGGGAAGCTGAGCAGAGTTCACTCGACTCAGCCATTCGGCACGTCTGTTAAATTAGATAGAGCAATTACGTGCAGTTTAGAGGCAGAGTGATGGAGCAGGAGGAAGGCATGTCAGAGAAGGGGACGCAAATGCGTCACTCACATTACACGTCTGATCCTGACTTATGCCGCCTGGATCCTGACAGCAAAGCCCACACACAGGAGCACTGAGCAGTCCTGCCTATCCTGATCCAGCAGCTCAGGCCAAGCCGGGGAGAATGCTCAGAAAAGGGAGAGGGAGACAGCTGGAGGATCTGATGCTGGTTGATCAGAGAGGAAGCCTCAAGGAGTGGGCATAACATATGGAGCAGTTTAGGAGAAACTCCTTGGGGACCGCGTTCCTAGGAAAGGGGAGGAAAACAACTCATTCATTCATTCAACAAATATTTACTGGTCACCTAACAGGTGCCTCAGTGATCGTGGGGGAGTTCACGAGAGCAATGAGATTGAAATGTTTGTGCCAAGAGCAGAGACCTGAACCTGAATAGTGAACTTGGAGTCCCAAGTTCAAGTGCTCTCATTTTTTCTTGATCGAGAGAGTTCAGAGGAAGAATCCTTGACTTGACAGGGAGGTGGGGACCGGGAGAGGAGCCAAAGGTGGAAGTAGGAAATGAACTTGGAGACGTCTGTGGCAGCCTGACTAATGAGCCTTCTGTGCCAAGCCAGCAGGAGTGCCCGTGCCCATGGCTGGCTCAGTTCCCTCTGCAGACAGTGATGGAGGCCTCTGCGCTCTGACCAGCTGAGCGAGGCCACACGTGTGCCGGGGGTGGTGAGAGGAGAGGACAGGGGCAGAGGTAAGAGCAGACGGCGGGGACAAAGGCAGTGGTGCACATCCGGGAGGCCTGGTGCCCGGGGAGAATGCCAGGCTGTGGAGGGTGTCGTGGGGGTGGGTGTCAGGACACCAGGCGTGTGCTTCCACCTGTGCTGCTCCAGAGTGTTTGGGGTGGGCCCAGTGCACAGCCAGAGGGACGGGGGGGAGTTCAGCTCCCGGGCAGGGGCATCTGAGAAGCTGGCTGAGATGCAGGGCAGGCACATTAGACCCAGCTGAGCAGAGCCCTGGCCTGGGTCCCCATCACCACCCTGCCTTGGCCAGGTCTGGTCAGGCCAGGTTCAGCGACCTGGCAAGTGAGTGAGCAGAAAGGGCTGAGGAGGGCTGGGTGGATTGGGAGAAGAGATGTAGCGAAAGCCAAACAAACGGATCTGTCCCCAGGTGATGCTGTTTAGATGGCGTGTAGATGACACGGGAGCACGCGCTCTCTCTGAAATAGGTGCTTTGGCCCATTTTCCTGAAATGTTTATTTGGTTTGAGGAGGGTGTGCGGATGAACAGAAGAGAAGGCCTGCATATGGGTCCAGGAGAGGAAGAGAGAAAGAAAGGCCTCATAGCGCAGTTGTTGAGGGGTGTTCTTCATGGCAGCCTGCAATAAGGTTGGGGGACACTGGACCCATCTGGGCTCAAGAATTGAGGGCTGAGTTTGCAATTCTTGTTTAGGAGAAACCCCCCTTCCCCCACTAGATTGGTGGCAGAACCATGAAGGTGGGAGGAGCTGTGAAGAATTTGAGGAAGGACCACCATGTGATACCAGTTATGCCCATTCAACTGGTAAAAATCAAGCTGCCTAACACCAGCACGTGTGGAAGGGCATGGTACTTTCAACACTGCTAGAAGTACGCATGGGCACACTACTCTGGAAAACAGTTTGACACTGTCTTATAAAATTGAGCAATTCAAATACCCTCTGCCCCAACAATTCCACTCCCAGGTATATACGCTCAGAAACCCTTGCACCTGTGCCTCGGGAGACACACACACAGCGGCTCATAGCAGCAGTATTCATAAAAGTAAACATAAAAGACGCCGAGACCTGGAAACAGCCCAAACGTCCAACGCTGGAAGGATGGCTAAATAAAGTGTGGTGAAACCCACACTATAGAATGATGTAGAGCAATGAAGAATGAATGAACTGGATGAATGAATGAACATGCAGTAACCTGGATAAATCCTGGTCACAGATTGTGCAGTGAAAAACCACATCTCAGAAGACTGCATACCATTTGCTGCCCTGCTTATAATGAAAAATTCAATGGTAATTGCTTAGGCATACAACATGTGTTGCAATTAAGAAAGGAAGGAAGGAGAGAGGGAGGGGGGGAGGAAAAATTACCCATTGTAGTAATTACCTAAAGAAGGGGCAGAGGGCAGAACCATAGGATTAGGGAAAAATGCATAGGTAGATGTGAATTCTAATTTGGGGCTTTGGGTAGTGGGTTAATGGTTGCTTGTTGCACTGTAATTATTAAACGAAAACTTTAAAAAATCACTAAATGCGGGTCATGACAAAACAATGTTTCATGAACAAAAGCTTCTGATGAATATGATTCTGTGCTCTGAGGGACAAAACATGTGGACTCCCCCTCAAAGATGCCAGTGTTGTCAGGATGTCCCCAGGTTCCACTTTGGCTCATTCCTCCTGCCCCTCCCTTCTGCCATCACTTCCTCTGGGCATCTCTTTGAGCTCTGCCTGGAGTGAGTGCTGAGGAAACAGGGCCGTGAAGAGAGGGGACCTCTGAGATGAGGAGCCAGAATTCTTGGATTCACTCCTGCATCCCAAGATCCTAACACAGAGGAGAAGATGCTGAACATTCAGCAAAGAGCAGAGGGAGCAATGGCTCTTTCTGCGTCTGCTTTTGGTCCTTGCCCTCCTCATGCTCTGAGCAACTTTCTGACATCCCTTGCTGCACCTTTCTGCCTATGATGGGGTGAAGGGAATCTCTGTCAATTCTGATTTCTGCAGGCTCAGAGATCTTAGAATTCCCATGACCCCTGCTCCAGCCACATCAGTGGCTTCTCTTCTGTTCATTCATTCAATCAAATATATTTACTAAGGGCCTGCAGTGTGCCAGGCACTGTCCTGGATGCTGAAAACAAAGCAGTGAACAAAGGGCGCAAAGATGCTTGTCTTTGTGGCGCTTGTCTTCTTGGTGGGAGGCAGGCAGGCGAGGAGACAGACAGTTACAAGACGCACATGGAAAAGACCTAGTGTGTTATATGGGTGGTGTTAAGTGTTGTCAGAGGAGAGAGGAGACCAGGGGTGAGGATAAGGGGCAGGCTGCAGTTTTAAATAAAGTCAGGAAAGGCCTTCTCACCTTGTTGAGAAGACCTTGACATTTGAGGTAAGAGAGTGAGCTGTGAGCACATGGGGAAGCACTTTCTAACGGTAATAGCAGTCAAAGTTCTGTTGTGGGACTGCCTGGGTGGAGAGGAGCTGGGGAGAGGAGGAGGCGAGCTAAGGGCTGAGACATACAGAGGTGTGAGCTTGCCGGTCTGACAGACAGGTAAGGAAGCTAAGATTACCTGGGCAGTAATCAGCAGTGACCTGGGTGAAGTTGGTAGCAGTGGAGGTGATGAGAAGTGGTTCAGCTCTGAGTGTACTTTGAAGGAAGAACTGACAGGGCTACTCACAGACTGGGGTGTGAGCAAGGTGTCAATAGTGACACTAGCGTTTTGTCCTGATCCCCTGGAAGGACAGCACTGTCATACAGTGAGATGGCAAACCTGTGGGTGGCACGGGTCCAGAGAAGAGCAGGAGCTCTGTTTTGGATGGTTAAGGTGAGATGACAGTGGGATGTCCAAGCAGATGGTCAGGGGACAGGTAGGGAGTAAGTGGTGGGGAAAGAGCCCTGGCCCAGAAGACTTACCGTCCCTCTATCGATCATGTCCCATGGAACCTACAGGCTTCAAGAAGGCAGGGATCATTTCCTGGGCATCTCAATTTCTCAGTGCCTAACACAGAGCCTGGCCATAGGCAATGTTGAATGAATGAATGAATATACAAAGAACAAGGGTGTCAGCTTGCCAGTCTGAGAGAATTGCCTATGTATGACCAAAGAGGAGGAACTGAAGTGTTTCCCTAACTGTGGGCACATTTTCAGAGGGATCTGGTAGAGACAGTGACCCACCCCGCTTGTGAGGTCTGCTGCAGGAGACCGGCGCTCTTGTGGGAATTGATCGTAGTCAGCAGGAGTAGAATCCCCAGGGGCAGGGGACCCCAGGCTCCACAGAGCATGGTTGAGAGATGGCAGTAGTCATGTATAAATGTGAGAACTGGACTGTAGAGAAGGCAGAGCACCAAAGAGCTGATGTTTTTGAGTTGTGGTGCTTGAGAAGACTCTTGACAGTCCCTTGGACAGCAAGGAGATCTAACAGCAAGGACAGTCAAGCCTGAGGGAAATCAACCCTGAATATTCACTGGAAGGACTGATGCTGAAATTGAAGTTCCAATCTTCTGGCCACCTGATGCGAAGAGCTGACTTGCTGGAAAAGACCCTGATGCTGGGAAAGATTGAAAGCAGGAGGAGGAGGGGATGACAGGGGATGAGATGGTTGGATGGCATCACCGACTCAATGGACATGAGTTTGAGCAAGTTCTGGGAGGTGGTGAAGGACAGGGAAGCTGGGTGTGCTGCAGTCCATGGGGCCGCAAAGAGCTGAACACAGCGGAGCAGCGACAACAAACATCCCCCGTGCTGGGTCAGTGACTGGCTACACTCAGCAACGCCGACTCCCAGTCCCACCCAGAGACTCTGAGTCCATGGGTCTTCTTTGCCTAAAGGGTAAGCCCTTGGCCTCCTGTTTCCAGGCTTATAATCTTGTTCCCTAGGGTCTGTGATTTGGACTAAGCTTTTACCCTCTTCAAGCCTCGGTTTCAAATCTTATAAAAATGAGGATTCGCCAGTACCTTGTTTGCAGGTGAGGATTCTGCAAGACAAAGCGCCGACAACCGTGGCTGTTCTCGCTTTTTTCTATCTAAAGGCTCTTTCAGGTGGAGCCAGGTTTGGGGACAAGTAGCGGGGAGGTCACCACCACCCTGAGGATGCCATTGTTGTCGGATTCCATTGAGCGGTTCCACCATCCTCTCTGTGTTCAAGCACTTTACATGCAGCAGCAACCGCCTGCCTTTCCCCTCACCCTCTCCCCCTCTGCCCTCCCTCCCTGCTTCTCACCTGCCTCCTCTCAGCCCGCACCCCCCGGGGACCCTGGAGAGGGACGCAGCCCTTCTGCACAGCATCACCTGCGAGACTAGCAGATGCTAGGGGGACAATGGACTTCTGGCGCATCCCCTTCTTTCCCGCGGCCTCTCAGAAATTGGGGGCAGCTTCTGAAGATGCTGTTTTTGGCCCAGGCACCGGGAGCCCAAACAAAAGCATTTTCTGTGGCTGCTGGGAAGGCGACAATTGTTTCCATTTAGCAAATGTTCGCTGCCAGTACCAGTGTTTTCTCTCGGAAGCCAACGTTTGGTTGAGAAGACAATGCCAAGCTAAATATTTTCTCTGCATAAAAATCCCTTTAATTTTTTAATCACTTGGCAAACGCCTCCTTCCTCCCTCCTCTCGCCCTTCTGCTCCTCTTCTCCACCCCCGCACCCCCCACCCCCGCTCCCTGTCTCTGTCTGGGTGTCTGTGACACCAAACATCTGGGCAGGAAAGGAAAGATTTGGTGGGTCATGCTAATGTCTCCAGACCTATAGGTGGTGGGCTTGGTGCAGACACATCTGGCTGATGTGTTAACATTGTTTTTTTATTTTAAACAACATTTTATCTGAATCTTTGAGGTTGGTGCAGACATGGTCTTTTCAGCTTCTGCCCTATCCTAGTTCCATTCTAGCTGCTTGTAGTAAACTTTGGTTAAGAGAAGCCAACCAGGACTTCCTTGGTGGTCCAGTGGTTAAGACTCTGCATTTCCAGTGCAAGGGACACAGGTTTTGGTGAGGGAAGTTTCGCATGTTGCAGGGTGCAACTGGAAAAAAATTAGAGGCTGACCAGACAGTGATGAGAGCTCTCTATGCTGCCAGCCAGGGCAGGGGAGACGATAGCTCTCCATCACTCTATGGCTGATGGCTGGAGCAGCTGTGGATCATCCAGCTCCTCTGGCTTCCTGAGTAGCCCCTGAGGAGGACCCCCATCCTTTTCTCTGTGCCAGGGTCTGAGCGTACTGAAGGCTTCAGCCCTCCAAATTCTCTAGATCCAGGAGGGAGCTTTCCCCACCCTGCATCCCATAAATCTTCCTTTCTCATACATCATGGCTTGTGGCTGGACCACTTTCTCCCACCTCTACCATGTGCCTGCCCTTCTGGAGCTGCCCTCCCGTCATACTTCCTGAGATCAGGCCTCCTCCCTGCCCCTTGCAGTGCTGATTCACACCTGGAATTCTTCAATTTGGACTTGACCCAGGTCTCCCTCTCTGGAAACTTGACTTTCTTGACCACAACCTAGATGGTGAAGCATATATGGACAGGATTCACAGAATGAATGGATTCATGGATAAATCAGTCAATGAATGGATAAATCAATCGAATGGGCTAACTCCAGGGTGAGTTAGTGAACATGTGAATAAGTGAATGGGAGAGTGAATTAATCACCAAACTGTGAGAGACCAAGTGAATAAACAATCTCATCTCTGCATCTGTGCCCAAAGGCAAAGCGTGTGCACTGACACTGGAAAGGAATACACTAAGTGTAAAATTGTGTGGCTCATCGAGTCTCCATGGAAGATCTCACCAGGAAAGGGGGATTGTGTTTATTCCTTGTCAATGACAAAAAGGCTACACTGTCCTCAGGAAGAGCACCAGCTTTGGAACCTGAGCCTTATATCTGGGTTTTATTCCTGGCTTTGTCCTTTTTTTGGCTTATGACCTTGAGTAAGTTGCTTCACTTCACTAAGCCTCAGTTTCCTCTTCAGTGGGGTGAATGGGTACTTATCTGTTGGATTGTCTGGAGAACTGGGGAGGAGGTTGAACATAAGGTGCTTCTTAAGTATGAGTCTTTTCTTCCTAAAAGAGGGTGAGGTTTTCAGGTCATTGGGAAATATAACCTTTGGGGCCAGACAAGGAGTGACTGAAGGTTGCCTAGCAGCATAGTGAGTGAAGGCCACCTTTGGGCTCCATGGGAACATCCCGTTGTGCAGAAGGACATCTGGGTATAAGAGCCTCTGTGAGCATGTGGATATGCCCAGGGGACGCTGTCAGCTCTTTCGCCATTCCCATCCCAGCTCCTCGTGAACGTCTGGTATCACATGGACCAGGCAAGGGTGGGCATTTTCAGGAGAAATCCTCCTTGGCATGAAGAAGGGAACTTCCTAGAAAGAATCGCTACTGAATCCTAGCAGGGGAAGATCAGAGAGAATGTCCACTGGGGCTGAACATATTGACCACCAAGGCCAACAATTTCTGTGAACCAGGGAACAGGCAATGATGCAGAGCCAAGGCAATGCTGATGAGATACTCCCTTGCTCGTGACCTTGGCAAGCTGTTTAACCTGTGCGCCTCTGATTCCTCATCTGTGTAATAGCAGGAGAAGTATCTACCTCAATGCTTGGAATAGAGCCCAGCACATGCGTGTGCGCTCAATTGCTCAGTCATGTCCGACTCTTTGTGACCCCCTGGACTATAGCCTACCAGGCTCCTCTGTCCATGGGATTTCTCAGGCAAGAATAGTGGAGTGGGTTGCCATTTCTTTCTCCAGCAGATCTTTCTGACCCAGGGACTGAACCTGAGCCCAGCACATAGTGAGCAATATGTGAATGTTAGCCATTGAATATTGATCACTCCTCTCCTTTACAAGGGGATTACACAGCTTCTCCCTGTTGACTTTGAGCTTGGCCGTGAGACTTGCCTTGACCAGTGGAATATAGGTGGGTGGGACCATGTTCTAGTTCCAAGAAGAGCTTTGAAGAACATCTTCTACACATTCTTCATCCTGCCTTTACCAAGGAGAACAGCAGAGTCTAGATAGTGGTTGCTTCTTTAGCTTTGGAGTTGGGACAAAAAGATACACAAAGCCCAGGCGAGTCGGGTCAAGGGCAGGTGAGCTGCAGCTTTTGTGTAATGGGGACAAGAAATACACGTTTGTTACTATAAGCCATAAGCCATGAGATTTGGGGGTTATTGTTATTGCCACAGAGCTGACTAATACAGCTGTTATTACTATCATTCTCTCCATTTTACAGATGAGGAAACCGAGGCTCCAAGAGGTTAACTTCCTTGCTCGTGTTTACACAGTAATTAAGGAGTACAGATGAAATTCAAATGCGGAATCACTCATTCATTCAGCAGCTAGTGGCAGGCCTTAAAAAGGTAGAGAGGACCCTGCTCTCATGGAGCTTACATTCCCACGGGTAGAAATAGAGAAATACATGTCAAGCCGTAAACAAGCAAGAAAATTTCAGGTGGCCCTAGATAGTCTGAACCATATAAAATATGGTGATGTGATCAAGAATGGGGAAGGACTAGCTTGGAAAGGACAGTCAGAGAGGAGCCCTGCAGGAAGTCACGTTTGTCTCAAGATGTCAAGGGTAAGAAGGAGCCAGCTGTAGAAGGCGATGGGAAGAGCATGGCAAGCAGAGGAACAGCGCATTCAAAGATCCAGAGGCTGGGACAAAGAGTTTCAGGAACAGAAAAGGGGCCGCAAGTGACTGGAAGGGAGTGAGGGGCAGAGTGGAAGGTCAGGCAATGAGAAAGGCAATGTAACGTGTGACTTTGTTATCTGCACTGTGTACGGGCTTCAGAATTTATTCTGAGCGCACAGAGGATTGCAAGCAGAGGAGAGGTGTGTTTGGATTTATGTTTTAGAATTAATATTCTTTTGTACAGAGAAGGAGTGCAAAAGGCCAGCTTGCAACTATGTAGAATATAGGAAGGAATGGTGGCTAGGTCCTCGGGTGATTGGGTGGAAATAAGCAAAGAAAACTGACCTGAGAGATACTTTAGAAGGAGAAGGCACATGTTCACTGGAGGTTTGGAGGTGGGGATGAGATAAAGAGATGATCAGGATGATCTGTTTTGTGATCTTGGGTGGGACGGTACCAGGCTTTGACTTGGGGAAAGTTGGAGTGAGTTTTCCATTAAATATGCTCACCTTAGGAGTCCTGTGGGCCATCCAGGGGAGCTGTTAAGTGGGCAGTGGGTGGTCCTAGGCCAGAGTTCAGGGCTGGAGGCATAAATGTGGGCATTGCTCCCATACAGGTATGATTTTAAATGGACAGGATGCGATGACCTGGGGAGTGAGGAAGAGGTGCAGGGCTGGATCCTAGGAAGCCAGCTGGGGTTAAAAGAGTCAGTAAAACAGTCTGAGAACAAGAAGCCAGCAAGTTACTTCTATACAATCCCAGAGGCAGAACTCATTATTAACAAAGCCCCATGACCCTCGAGGCCTGAGACCACGCTATATGGTAAGGTGGTAGCCACCAGCCACATGTGGCTATGGAGCATTTAAAATGTGGCTGGTCCACATGGACACAAGCTGTAGGTGTAAAGCACACACCAGATTCCAAAGGGTTCGTATAAAGACCAGAATGTAGAATATCTCACTAACAATTTGTTTATTGATTACATGTTGAAATGACAATATTTTGATATACTGGACTGGATAAAATATAGAAGTTAAATTGATTTTACTTATCTCATTTTACTTTTAAACATGTACACACTGCAATATGTAAAACAGATAATGAATGAGAACTACTATATAACACAGGGAACTCTACTCAATACTTATGGGAAAAAAAGCCAACAGTGGATAAGGACTTCCCTGGTGATCCAGTGTCTGAGACTCCACTCTCCCAATGCAGGGGGCCTGGGTTCTATCTGTGGTCAGGGAACTAGATCCCAATATGCTGAAACGAAGCGTTCCACGCTGCAACTAAAAATTCCGAATGCCGCAGCTACAACCCAGCACGGCAGAATAAATAAATGAATAAATGTCTTTAAAAAAGAGTGGATACACATATATGTATAACTGATTCCCTTTTCTGCACAGCAGACCACATGGTCATGAAATCATCTGGGAACATGTCAAAACACATTGCAAATCAACTATACCCCATTGAAAAATGTTTTAAATGCAGCCACTAGAAAACCTATAGCTACTATGAGGCTCATGTTTGTGGTTTTGTACTGTATTTCTATGGGGCAGTGATAGAAAGACCACAGTGGCATGTCATCCCTATGTAATGACTTAATTCCCGAAGCACTGTCCAGAGCTGTCTCCGAGAGTTGCTGGGCTTCCCCAGTCAAAAATAAGTGTTAAATCTCTCTGCAAAGACTCAACTGACAAGTTCTCACTCCGGCCCGTGAGGACCTGTTTTTGTCTAGAAACCACATTCAATTTTCATCAGAAAACACACACACACACACACACACACACACACACACATGAAACTAAAGAAAGGAGCAGAATTTCCCTGACGTGCTGCCAAGCAACTGTTCCATTTCCCACAACACCCTGCAGTTTCTTCAAACACAAAGACATTTGCCACATGGTCAATGAAATCATTTGGGAATGTGTCAAAAGAACATCCATGGCATTGGGATGTCTGAGAGTCACAGGATTTCCCCACGCCTCGTAACTGTCTCAAGGGCCGTCACCTGTCTCCCCAGCTCAGAGCTTCCTGGGGAGCAGTCCCTGAGATAACTCCACAGCCCCATCAGACCCCACACTCCCAAGGAGGGTTGCCACTGAGGGTCTGTGTGGGCCTTGGGGGCACTTTGGGCTCTGAACAATTATCATTTCCCCTTCCTGGAGGGTGTTTGAACTCAGCAGGGTCAGGCAGTGTTTGGAAAATGTGGCATCTCCTTCCTGCCTGCTCACAGCCCCGACTGGCTATGTCACTTTGCCCCAGAGCCATTGAACCAAGCGGACCCTCAGTGGGGCAAGACAGAGATCTCAGAGCAGCAGAGAGAGGCAGAGTCAAAGAGACTGCACAAAGACAGAACCTGGAGATGGTGAGACAGAGAACAAAGAGAACACCGAGCAAGAAGGATGCCTTGGGCCCTTGGGTGGGGCCAGGCGTGGAGCCTGCTCAGCAGAGGGGAGTGCTTTCATTCATCCATTCATGGAAACACAAGCAGTCTATCTGCTAGGCACTGCACCCGGTGTGGGCAACACGCAATGAGAACGACAGATCTGCTGTCTGCCTTCATGGGTGTGATGGGAGAACGTTAAACAAAGAACCTGGACATGTATTTATAAAGAAAGCGGCAGGTGCTGGGAGGTTAGGGATACAGTGTTGCGACATCCCCATCAGAGACAGCTGAGCTAACCTGGGAGACAAGGAAAGGAAAGTCCTTCTTGAGGAAGAGACCTGCGAACGGAGACCTGAGGGGAGGCTTGGGATTAGCTGCACAAAAGGAAGACTGGACATGCCGAGCGGAGGGGGAGCATGTGCAAAAGCTCCGCGGCAGAGGGAGTAGGAGAGAGAGAGAGCAGTGTGGCTGGAGCAGAGACCGCTAAGGAAAGCCTGGCAGGAGATGAATCTGGAAAGGAAGGCAAGGGCCAGACCACACAGGGCCTCATTGAAATGTCAGAGTCGGAGCAGGAAGTAGGGTTGAGACTCTGAAGCCAGAGGCTAGAAAGAGCGGGAGATTTGTTCATTGCCACGGACAGCATGCTCATGGTGACGCATGGCTGAGGCAGTAATAGAGGAAATGTGACTGAACCATGAGCGGATCACACCTGGAGTCAGCCAGATCTGGCTTCACAAGATAATTTTTACTTTGCGGGAGGATATCATGAAGATTAAGTGGAATAATTCCTGGGATGCACACAGCAGCGCCCTGGTCTGTGGTGAGTGGAAACGTCTATGTTGTTCAGTCGGCTCAGTCGTGTCCGACCCTTTGCGACAGCATGGACTGCAGCAACCCAGGCTTCCCTGTCCTTCACCACCTCCTGGAGGTGTTCAAACTCATGTCCATCGAAACATATTAGAAAGACAGTGTTTGTCTGTTATTAATATTGTGAAGCTGGGATGGGGCAGCCAGACAGGGAACCCCACAGCAGAGCTGAGGCTTAGGGATAGGATGCTCTGGGTCCATGGAGGACCAGGGTTGGTAAGAGGCAAAGCCAGAGTCAGACATCCTGGGCAGGGCACTGCCAAGTTCCCCCAAGCTCTGCCCCCCAAGTCCTAGGACCTCAGTCCATAGCTTTCCTCCCACCTGCCAAACAGGCAGGGGTTGGGCTTCTGGCTGGTGTCTCCCATGAGGCAGGGGGATAGAGGAGGCATCTTGGTGTCTCCCTCTAACCACCTTGGCTTTGGAGCTTGGACTGAAGGATGAAGACCCTTATTCCTTGTGCAGTGACCGAGCATCAGCTTCTGAGGCCTCCTCTAGGGGTGCAGTCACTGGGCACAAACTGCGAGGGAGCCTGGGAGGTTGGCATCCAAGGACCACAGACCTCAGGGTCTAAACAGGGTTTAGAGTGTTTTAGGTTTCTCAAAGTTCCCAGACCTTTTTATCTGCTTTCCAAAATTATTGTTTTCAATTTCAAACGTTTGGGGTTGTTTTTTAAAATGCTGCCCATGCCTGAAGAAATCTGAACAAAATAACTTTGGGATTTGGGAGGTAAACAGTATACATGTAGTGTTTATTGGTTTTTTTCTTAATTATAAAAGTAACATATGCCCAACCTGAAAACATGTAAAACACAAAAAAGACAAATTTAAAAACTGACCTAAACCCACTGTCTATATACACTGAGTATTAATAGTATTACTATTCAGTATTAAGGCTATTACTATATATTTGAAAGTGTTAGTTGGTCAGTCGTGTCTGACTCTGCAACCCTATGGACTATAGCCCATCAGGCTCCTCTGTCCATGGAATTCCCTAGGCAAGAATACTGGAATGGGTTGCCATTCCCTTCTCCAGGGGATCTTCCTGACTTGGGGACTGAACCTGGATCTCCCACATTGCAGCAGATTCCTTACCATCCGAGCCACCAGGAAAGCCCATTGGAGCTCTTCTACTAGCACATAACAGCCATTACACTTGACCTTTCCGTACACGTTATTTTGTCCTCATAACAACTCTCTCAAGTCTTACTGTTAGTATATCCTCTCTCAAGTATTTACCGTTACAATTTCACAGATGGGGACAGTGAAGCCTAGAGCAGCTACACAGTTTGTTCAGTCGTTCAAATCAGGTGAGAAGAAGCAGAGTCGGAGTCCAAGCCTGTCTGACCTTGGACCCCCACCCTGCCCCTGCCAGATCACCGCTCAATCAGCTTCCGTCCTGCGTCGCGTCCTGGCAGTCTGCCTTTCCGTGCATATGTGTGCACTTAGAGTTAGAGTTACACTGACTGCATTACCCAGACTGTTTTGCAGTTCACCCTCTGCACTTTGCAACGTATCATGTTTATTTTCTCAAATCAATATCTCTTCTTCTTCAACATTATTTTTAATGTCTGCATAGTACTCTGCAGTTTAGACTAACAGTGGTTCTCAAGCATTAGTTCCAGCATCACCTGGGAACTGGTCAGGAATACAAATTCTCAAGCCCTGTGCAGAACCCACTGCATCAGAGATTCTGTGGGTGAAACCCCAGAGCCTGTGTCTCAGCAAGCCCTGCTGTGATTCTGCATGCTCAGTCATGTCTGACTTTGTGTGATCCCACAGACTGTAGCCCACCAGGCCCCTCTATCCGTGGGATTCTCCAGGCAAGAATACTGGAGTGGGTTGCCATTTCCTATTCCAGGGCATCTTCCCAAACCAGGGATCGAATCGGAGTCTCCTGTGTCTCCTGCATTGGCAGGTGGATTCTTTACCACTGGTGCCACATGGGAAGCCCCTGTGATTCTGATGCAGGCTAAAGTTTAAGAATGGATCCTTCGGATATTCCGTATTTTTCTTAACTGATCTTCTATAACTGGTACATTTAGATTATGTCCAGATTTTGGCCATCAAAGATAAGGCACAACAAGCACCCTCATTTGTCCATATCTGTGAAGATTAAGAGAGTGGTTTTCAAATAAAACAGGTGAAATCAAATAAGAACTATTAATTAGTAAATGTTACGTTTAGCAAGGACTTCCCAGATGGTTCAGCGGTAAAGAATCTGCTTGCAATGCAGGAGATCTGGGTTCAGTCGGTGGGCTGGGAAGATCCCCTGGAGGAGGAGACAGGAAAATAAGGAGAGATTCTGGTCAGACCCAAGAAAGTACTTCCTTTGGTGGCAGGACCACCTGGCAGGAGGACTGTCCCTGGGGCACTTTGTCGCCTGTGGCTCAGTCCCCAGACAGCCTGGGAGGCCTCTCCAGGACTAAAGCTAAAAAGCTCCAGGCTTTTTCTCACAGTTTCTGTTCTTTAGAGCATAATGGCTGAGATGTTTATTAAAGAGACAGCTGCTGTCTGGGCCCACCCAGCAGGGGGAGGGCAGAGGGGCTCAGTAGCTACAAAGATGGGTCTAGAGGGCAGGCTGACCGCTCACCTCCCAGCTGGCCATTTTCATTAAGCAGGGGCTGCCAGAAGGCCTCTGTCTGTGGCTCACTGCTGTTGCCCTGCCAAGCTGCGTGATCATTAGCCCAAGGCCAAGTCCAGACTTCTGAAACAAACTCCAGGCCGTTCCCCAGGGTCTCAGAAGACACCCTCCATCTGATGCCGAGAGGAGATCTGTCGATAGGGCATTTCGCTGCCTGCTCTGGAGCCTAGGTAATCACTAACGCCTGCCAGTTTTCATCTCCTGTCCAGCTCTCTAGCTGCCTGTTGGCAGAAAAACTTTCCCAGAATTGGATGGGCCTGAGAAAGACTTCATAAGGAACTCAGAAAAAGCAATGATAACTTTCTGGCATGCACCAGTTTTCTTGCTTAAAAGACAGGAGTAGCAATGTCCATCCAATGACAAAAGGGACACACTCTAGGCTGTAAGCAGTAAGTCTTACACAAAAAGTGGACTGTTGATGTCATGGCTATTTTTGTAAAATTGTGTAGTTTATTATTTATGCTACTATTATTATTCTGGAAGCACAGGTCTTCGGGGACTAATTGGCCTGGATTCAAATCTCAGCTCTTCCACTTAGTGACTGTGTGACCATGGGTGAGTCACATCTCCTTCCTGAGCTGCTGTTTCCCCCTCAGTTCAGTTCAGTCCAGTCGCTCAGTTGTGTCCGAATCTTTGTGACCCCATGAATCGAAGCACGCCAGGCCTCCCTGTCCATCACCAACTCCCGGACTTCACTCAAACTCATGTCCATCGAGTCAGTGATGCCATACAGCCATCTCATCCTCTGTCAGCCCCTTCTCCTCCTGCCCCCAATCCCTCCCAGCATCAGGGTCTTTTCCAATGAGTCAACTCTTCATATGAGGTGGCCAAAGTACTGGAGTCTCAGCTTTAGCATCATTCCTTCCAAAGAACACCCAGGACTGATCTCCTTGCAGTCCAAGGGACTCTCAAGAGTCTTCTCCAACACCACAGTTCAAAAGCATCAATTCTTCGGCACTCAGCTTTCTTTATAGTCCAACTCTCACATCCATACATGATCACTGGAAAAACCATAGCCTTTACTAGACAGACGTTTGTTGGCAAAGTAATATCTCTGCTTTTCAATATGCTATCTAGGTTGGTCATAACTTTCCTTCCAAGGAGTAAGCGTCTTTTAATTTAATGGCTGCAGTCACCATCAGTGACACAGAATTGATCACACCTGTTTCAGAAGGTGACTGTGAGAATGACACGGGTCAGCCAGGGAGAGTGCCCAGCACATGCTGGGCACACAGGAAGTAAGACTGTTTAGCTCCAGTCTAGATTGACCCTTCCTGCTTTGGAGCCCTCCTGTGGCTTTCTGCCTGGAAACGGTCACATGTCAGACACCTGCCAGTCTGGGTCCTGTTAAAGTGTTTTCCAGCCTTGGACACACGATGTCACCTCTCTGTGCCTCAGTTTCCTCAACTGTAAAATGGGAAGATGACAGCTCCTACTTTATAGAACTCTTGAGAGAATAAAAGTATATCATAGTCTTTAGATGTGAGTGATTATTAGGTATCACTGTGCCTATTGTTCCCAATGTGACAAAGCCCGAGTCTCTGTATCATCAAACATCTGGAAACGTGGAAAGGGTGGGAGTGTCGACAGCTTTCCCATTTTGATTGGATGTTCAATGACCAGATGTTAGTTGAGAACCAGCTAGGTGGCAGGACACTTATTGGTCCATCAGCCCTTTGAGTTTGGGGTTTGTGGAGGATTTTCCACATGACAGAGAGACCCTGGGACTGGAGATGCTGGAGGTTTGGGGGGGTCACTGAAGGTCAGAGGGAGTGGACAGCCTTTGCAACCATCCAGTGAGGAAGCCACCTCTCAGCTTTTGTGTGCACGTCTCAGAAAAGTTCCCTGCTCTGACAGTCCCTCTCCTCCCACCTCCAGAAAAGCAAAACTTTGAGAAACTTCAGGTTAAAAATCAGCCCTCAAATTCCACTGTAGGTTATTCAAAGGAGAAAAAGAATAAAAATCAATGCAAGCCCAGTCTCCGGTTCTGAGGGAGCAGTCGCATCTTGTTTGTAACCTGAAACGATCAATAAGAGATGCTTCTTCTGGTCCATTTTTTAAAGCTCGATACCATAGATGCAATTTGGTTGACAATTATGAACAATCAGTAATCTTGTACAGTCCCGCTCCCATCATCAGCCTCCCTTCGGGCAATCATGAGCTATTACCAAGGGGGTGGCATTGGTGAGGGGCCGGCTCCTGTGATGCCCTCTCCAGTGATCACTCAGAAGTAAACGAAATTTGCTGATCAATTGAGTCATTGGGATGGAGAAGTTATGAATGCTTTGAGGCAGAAGCCTGGCTTCTCGAGTTTTCGGACCCATTAGCCAGGGCATAGATTACTATTGATTAAATTATACATCTCCCTGGCATTGGCAGTCTCAGGGGCCAAGAGTCTAGGTTAGAACTTGTAGGAGCTCAGAAAATCAAATGCCTTTTATTATCATAGAGAATGCAGAGGGACAATTGTCTTCACAACACGGATATCTAAGTTGGGTGGATAAAACTCTGTGAGCTGCCCCTGGGTGTTTAGGTGCCCTAGACACAGACCTGGGCTAGAGCTTGGCAATTCCCTTGAGGGGAACATTCCTCCAAGATTCTTGGCATGTGGTCACTTGGCTGCAGGAACCCACAGGAGCAGCCCTATGCGTGGTGGCTGAGCACTGAGGATTTTAACCTCTTTCGGGTTGCCGTCATTGTTGTTCAGTTGCTAAGTCCTGCTGGACTCTTTGAGACTTCATGGACTGTAACACACCAGGCTTCTCTGTCCTTCACTATTTCTCAGAGTTTGCTCAAACTCATGTCCATTGAGTCAGCGATGCTATCCAACCATCTCGTCCGTTACGACCCCCTTCTCCTCCTGCCCTCAATCTTTCCCAGCATCAGAGTCTTTTCCAGTGAGTTTGGCTCTTTGTATCAGGTGGCCAAAGTATTGGAGCTTCAGCTTCAATGTCAATCCTTCCAATGAATATTCAGGGTTGATTTCCTTTAGGACTGACTGGCTTAATCTCCTTGCTGTCCAAGGGACTCTTTGGAAAACTGATGCAGGCTCTTCATCTTTTCTCTAGAAAAGTGATCAGATACTATGAAACCTGGGATACGAATTCAAAGCCAAGGGTTTGGGCTTTTGCAGAGAAATCTTAATTTTTTACTTAGCAAACTGTGATCCTGGGCAAGAATCTTAGTTCTCCAACCTGGAGTTTCCTCTTTATCATGGGAATGGTAATTGTGTTAACCTATAAGACAATCCAGGTAAAGCAGTAATCCATATGCCTAGTGTATAGTAAGTGCTTAATAAACATTAACCAGTGGCACTATTAACATGAATGGTAACTGTTAGTAGTAAATAGCTATAAACCATGTAATCTCTCTATGCTGTGTCTGTAAAATGAGGATATAAGAAAACCAACGTCACAGACACATTTAAGAAATTGTTACTTAAAAGGATGTGTGTAAAGTACTTAGCCCAGACCTGGCACATTGTAGATGCTCAATAAATAGAGGCTGTTTATTATATTATCTGGGGCTTCCTGGTGGCTCAAATGGTAAAGAATCTTCCCACAATGTAGGGCACCTGGTTTTGATGCCTGAGTTGGTAAGATCCCCTGGAGAAGGGAAAGGCTACCCACTCCAGTATTCATGGGCTTCCCTGGTGGCTCAGATGGTAAAGAATCTGCCTGCAATGCGGGAGACCTGGGTTTGATCCCTGAGTTGGGAAGATCCCCTGGAGGAGGGCTTGGCGACCCACTCCAATATTCTTGCCTGGAGAATTCCATGGACAGACACTATGGTCCATGGGGTCACAAAGAGTCGAACACGACTGAGCAACTCACACTTTCACTTTTCATTGTGATTATGCTCATTCATAGTTTTTTTACTAGTAAATATTTGATTATTTCCTGGATACCTCGCATCTGCCCAGGACTATGCTGGGCCTGAGGGGGAGTCTGATGAAAGCCTTGGCTGGTGACAAAGATCATGGGGTTCACGTTGGACTCTGGCAGGGTGGCAGGGGGAGGGGAGGCAACAAAGCAACCACATGATGCAAGCTACCCCGTCCAACTCTGTAATGGATATGCTGTGTGATCTTAGCTAAGTCTCTTTCCCTCTCTGGGCAGCACTTCTCCAGATGCATGGTAGAAATTGAACTTGATGATTTCACGTGGTGTAGGTTCTACATGGTTCAACCCAGCTAGTCGGTTGCTGGAGAGATTTCCTGTAGCTGACATTGGGTCTGATGAGTGTGGCTTGATGCTGAGGCTGGACCAGGAGGAGACGCCTTGGGCAAACCCACGGAATCCTCCTCTCTTACTCCCTCCTTTCCCTTGGGAAAGTTAGGCTCATGGACTATAGATGTTTCCCAAAACATCTGGAAATGTTCTCCTGGCCACTGTGGATCATCTCTCTCCATCACATGTAGAAGCTTCATGTTGGGCCAAGAATGCTGAGTATCACTGGCCCAGCAGGCCAGGCATCCAGGTCCATCTCTCCATCCTTCCCCACCCTTACCTGAGACCAGGAACTGTGGCTGCCTCATGCCTGATGCTTTGGCTGGGGTAGTGGGAGGCCCAGCCTATCCCGCCTTTACCATTTGCTTACTGGTGAGGCTTTACTTTGCTTACTCTCCAAGCTTTAATTTCTCCTTCTATGGAATAGGATGGACAGCCCTTGCCTCCCAACTCTGAGGAAGAAGGGCAGGACCTCTCCATGTAGAGCAGGAATAGCAATGGGCCACCCACAAAGCCATTGTCCCTTTCCCCAGCCCTTTGAGCAAGCTGGTTCACTCAGCTATGTATCCTCAAGACCCTTATGGAGGAACTGCTGATGACTGGGATGGGAGGTGGGTGGGTGGAAGCTGCTGTTTCTCATTCTGGATTTACCCATCCCCCCAACTTCCAAAGCAGAGCCTCCTTCACTTGAGTGTTTCTCCCCAGTTCCAAATTCCTGATGCCATATACCCGTCTCTCTCCTCCAGCAGTTGATCTGATGTTCATCTGGACTCTTTCTTGGCACTGCCTGAGCTCCACATCACTCCAGTTGGCCAGCTCCTCGCTGATCTTGCCCCTTCATCCCTGGACCCCTGATCTTTCTCTGGCACTGTTTTCATTCTGATTCACAGGCAGTGTCACAGCCATCTTCTCAGGGGAAGTGGGAGGAAGAGGGACTGGGTGACTCCTAAAACCCTGGGCTGCATGATTAAAGGCATGCTATTTAGGAAAAGGGAGGGGATAGTCCTGACCTGGCCCTGCCAGGTCACTCAGGGGTTGTATTCAAATCAGGAGTTCTGTTATCAGTTCTCAGAGAACTCAGTGATCTTCCTTTAGGTCTCAAGGAAGACTCATTTATTTATGTGATTATTTGTTCATGTCTAACCTCCTCACCAGACTGCATGCTCCCTGAGGCCAGGGGTCGTATGAACCGATTTAGTTTATCCTTGGTATTTACAGCTGCCACATTGTAGGTACTAAATATTGATTTACTGAATATATGGATGGATGAATGTGTGCTTGGATGGATGGAGGGGGAGTTTAAGAGGGAAAGCAGACTTTTATAGAACCAGCCCCTCACAGGGTTGAGTTCAAAGGACGTTAGGAGGGGGAACAGCCCAATATGGAGAGGATGGTGTTCTGTGCATGTCTACGAGGCCTCCAGCCTCTGAGTTAGAGCCCAGGTCTCCTCCTGGGTCAGGGCATCGACAGTAGGAACAGGATGGACCCAGGGGTCCTGGACATGCCCCTGCCCCTTCCCCAGCCCTTACCCTTCTTCCCACTGGATGGCAACCTTGTACTCTTGTATGTCTTGTCCCACACCATCTTGCTTTCAGGAAATGATGCGATCCTTTTAGGAGTACCTGAGATTTAACTGGATTCCATTCTTGGGGTTACTTGCATTTTAATAACCAGGGGAAAAACATGCAAACATGGCGAGACAGCAGAGGCTCTTCCAGGTGTTTAGAGAGAAGGTCTCTTGGTGAGGAGGACTTAGGCCCTGCCGCTTGATGTCGTACGGACAGGTTTGTGGGCCATGTGGCTTTTCTTCCTGCCTCCTACCTCAACACCTCCTGTTCCAAAGCTGTTGTTTATTTCCAGGATAGGACTGGGCTCTCGGTGGTGGGCATCATGGCAGGCTTTCAGAACTGGCTGTAGTCTCTTCTTACCCTCTCCTCCCCAGCCAAAGGTCCCGCTCCCTGCTCAGGCACCCAGCCTACCTGGAAGCTCCCAGTTCAGCGCCTCCCAGAGACACAGCTTCTGTGTAAGTGCTGGAGCTCCTGCAGGGGTGGGACTGAAACAGCCTGGCTGCTAAGAAGCCAGAACCGGGTTTGCAAGCAAGCCCCAGCCCCGCCCAGTAATTAGGCAGGTGCTGGTGAGGAAGGGGAGGGGGAGGGGATAGAGAACAGGGCTGCAGCACCAGAAAAACCACGTGAAGTGCCTGCCTGCTGGATTCTGGGTTCAGACGGTCTCCCGAGCCATCTCCGACCCAGATGGCTAGCCGTGACCTCAGAGAGACCCCTGAGGGGGTAGGGAATGGTAGAGATGGGCTGAGTGGAAAGGGGCCGTTTCCCAGCCTCCCCGGTGGGGAATTGCTCTCCTGATGAAAAGCAGGCCCACTTTAGAGTGAGTGGCTGGTCTGCGCAGTGGCGCATTCATCTGGTATTCATAAGCCTGGCGTGTTAGCTCTAATGGCAAGGCACCGCGGGCTCTGGCTGAGACACTCAGCATGGCTTTGCAGCTAGCTCCCTTTCCCGGCCCACTCTGTGATTTCCCGTTAGAGAAATGAGCATGCAGAACTCAGATGACAGCAGCTTGGAGTGCCAGGGGCACACACGTGCACACATGCCTGCACGCACGCAGGCACACTGGGCTGGGTTCTGATCCAACGTCTGGGTGAAGGTGGCGGGACAGCTACTTCCCAACACAGCTACACATCCTCAAAGGTCGGCTATGGCTCCTCTGCATCACAGATTGCTAGAGCGTCGGAGACGAGGAGCACAGACCGGAAGTCGAGAGACCAGGATGCAAGTCCCAGCTAAGAGCTGGTTGCCTGCGTATTCCCATCTTCCTGGCACTGTGCGGTGTGCAGGGTGCACCTCATAGCCTCGAATTGCCACAAACGTGCTCAAAGTGGTTATCATTATCCCATTCTGTGGATTAGGAAACCAAGATGAAATAACTTGCTTGACGTCATATAGCTAAGAGGCAAAGCTGGAACTCGAGCCAGACCTGCCAGAGTACAGGGAAACAGACTGTTGCTGTCACGCCATTTCTTACGAACTTCATGACCTCCTGGGAGCCTCAGTTTCCTCATCTGCAAAATGGGAACTCATACATCTTCTACCTCCTACACAGGATTGTGATGAGGCCACAGGTTATGTACATACTTACTCAATGAGATTTTTTTTTTTTAAGTCTTCATTGAATTTGTTACAACATCGCTTCTCTGTTATGTTTTGGCTTTTTGGCTGGGAGGCATGTGGGATCTTAGTCCCCCAGCTGACCAAGGAGCAAACCCTCATTGCCTGCATTCGAAGGTGAAGTCTTAACCACTGGACTACCAGGGAAGTTCTCAATGAGATTTTTATGTTGCTTGGTCAGCACCGAAAAACTGATGCTTTTGAACTGTGGCATTGGAGAAGACTCTTCAGAGTCCCTTGGACTGCAAGGAGATCAACCCAGTCAATCCTAAAGGAAACCGGTCCTGAATATTCATTGGAAGGACTGATGCTGAAACTCAAGCTCTGGTACTTTGGTCACCTGATGTGAAGAGCTGACTCACTGGAAAAGACCTCGGTGCTGGGAAAGATTGAAGGCAGGAGGAAAAGGGGACAACAGGGGATGAGATGGTTGGATGGCATCACCAACTCGATGGACACGAGTTTGAGCAAGCTCCAGGAGTTGGTGATGGACAGGGAAGCCAGACGGGCTGCAGTCCATGGGGTCACAAAGAGTCAGACACGACTGAGTAACTGAACTAACTCGTCCATGTTAAATTCTGGACCAGAGACTCAGACAGTCTTAGATAGCTGAGAGCATTCTGAATATTCGTTGTAAGAAAACCCCACTCCAATAACTTGGAAAATGTTCTTTTCATTTTGAGAAAGAGTGGAACTGATAGGTTGTGGAAGAAGCACCCTAGCCAGAGTTGGCAATGCCTAAAAAGGACTCCAGGTGATGCATTTCTCAGGACTTTCACCTTGACCCCCCCTGACTCATTGCCTTGAACTCAGAGAAAAGGAGCAGTGATGGTATCTAAGGCATCTGATGCTTCAGCCTCAGGGCTCTTGCTCATTCAGAAAACACCAGAGCCGCCCCATACTTTCTGCCTCTGACTGTCTTTGTTAACTATCTCCTAGGTCAGGTTTCTGGGTCTTAGACTAAAGGAAGACATTTACTTTTGTTTGTACTTGAGTCAGAGACCATCAAGAAAGCATGAGTTGGCAGTCAGAAGGCTGATTTTCCTATGTCTTGAGGCCTGAACACAAGATGCATGAAGCCACTGGGTCAGACCTGGTCAGACGGAGGTCACCGAATTTCTACTCCAGACAGCGGCCTTCTCCTTCCACCATCGTGCGTGTGAGCCAAGCCACAGCCACTGGCATGGTGGGGCTGGAAGGCTGTCTGACTTGCCAGTCTGTCACCTCCACATTGAGGTGTCCCAGCTGTGGGCACATGGGGACAGGTGCATTCCAAGTGTGCAAGGTGCCAGCAGGTGGTGTTCTGTGGTGAAGCTGATCTGAGCCCTTCGTCCCAGACCCAGGGTGTGGGCAGTGGAGGAGCTGAGGGGAGAACCACAGGAGAGATGCTTGCAGGCCCCCGGAGAGAGCTGAGCTTGCAGGGAGCCACCTTTTGGTTGAAGCTCCCTCACTCTCACCTTTTCCTACTCAGGCAAAGGAGCCAAGAGCCTCCTCTCCTCACTTTACCTGCAAGATTCTTCTCCCCACTCTGGGAGCGCTTCTGGTCACATCTGCTTGTGTGAGTTAGTGCACTTTTCTCAAGATGTATGTGTAGTGTGTGTATACATGTACTTGAATAGGAGCATACATAGGTATTTGCATATGTGAACATGTTGATGTGTGTGTGCATACAAGTGTCCAGTACAAGCACGAGCCCTTGTGTTTGCACGTGTATGTGCATTCTGAGCCCCCTTCTCCCTGACTCCTCTCCCTGCCTGGGTAGGACATCTCCTGGGCCCCTGCTTGTGGCTTCTTGTCTCCTGAGCCTACACACTCCCAGGGGATCTCACTCTTGTTCATAGCTTCTTTCCTTCCCTCATGAAGACAAAACTCCCAAATCCATGCCTCCAAGTTCTGACCTCTTTTTCAAGCTCTAAGGCCTTATTTTCAGTTGATAATCTGTGTACATCTCACCCAATGGTCCCAAATTGCCCCTTATCACCCTTTCCCCAAAACCAGGTCTCCCTCCAGCCCCATCGATGCCTGAGATGGGCACAGCTGCCCTCCCAGCCTCCTTCGCTCTCACATCTCACCCCACAGAGGCCGGGTGGCTCCTCCTTGTGAAACACGACTTCTCTATTTCACCACTGCTGTCCTAGGCCAAGCCCTTCCCATCACACGCCTGTGACCTGGTCTCCCCACATCCAGACCCTCGGGCCCCAGTGCATCCAATTCAGAGGAGTAGAGTTCTTTTTATAAGCATGAACCAGACCTTATCATTTCCCATTCCAAACCTGTGACTGGGTTCCTGCAGCCTTTGGAGCCAACTGTATCTCTTTTTTTAAAGTATATTTGATTTACAATGTTGTGTTAGTTTCAGGAGTATAGCAAGTGATTCAGTTATATACATATATGTGTGTATATATAAAAATTTTAGATTGCTTTTCCATTATAGGTTACTAGAAGATATTATACAGTATACAATGCTATACAGTAGGTTCTTGTTATTTATCTGTTTACTATATAGTAGTATTTAGCTGTTGACCTCAAACTCCTAATTTATCCTTCTCCCTCTTCTCCTTAGGTAACCATAAGTTTGTTTTCTGGTCTGAGTCTGGTCATTTCCTTTCTAAATTCCACATAGAAGTGACAGCAGATGACATTTATCTTTCTCTGACTTACTTAGTATGATAATCTCTAGATAATCCATGTTGCAGCAAATGACATTATTTCATCCTTTTTACGGCTGAGTAGTATTCCATTTCATATTCTTCTTGATCCACTCCTCCTTTGATGGACACTCAGGGTGCTTGCAAGTCTTGGAAGCCAACTGTCCCCTAACCCGATTCTCTCCTCTGGTGCTCACTGCCTGTGGGTCCCTGGCCATGCTCCTTGAACTCTGAGCCACACCAGGGTTTTCATGGCGGCAAGATGACAGCTGGGCAAACCAACATTTGAAAGTACCGCCAAGTGTCTTGTATGTAAAATATATGCTTTTATGTGTTGTATAAATATGTATAAGTATTATATAAAATATGTATTTTCTTCAAGTTCCTTGGTTTGCAGGGAGAAGCAGTATGTATTTATGTATGTGCAAATTTGCAAATATGAAGGGAAATGAGTGTTGCATATAACTGCATGCCCTGAAATACTTTTATCTTTCTCATTCTTTCATTCAGCAAGCAGTAAAGTAAGCATCTGTTGATCCAACCATGTACCATGTGTTGGTTCAAATGCATAGAAAGACCCAAGTTCTAGTCCTTAGGAATCTGGCATCATATATGAACTTCCTCTCAAGTCAGAAGCCCTGAGAAAAGTCCAGATTTCAGCAGTCAAATCCTAACTCCCTTGCTCAGTCAGAGTTCATGGTGGTGTAATAATCTTTACAGTGTTTATACGAATACCCGGCTGGCCCTGTCCCTCCATTGCTGAGGGGCCTCTCACCTGGAGTTACTTGCCCTGGAAATCACCAGGCTCCATGGAATCCTTCTGCAACACAGCATGTCTGTCCTCTGCCCAGCTTTTTTCTGCTGAGCATGAGTTCCTGGCCAGTGCAGACAATGGCCTGGGCAGAGCTGGGGCAAGGCCCCGGCACACAGACCCTGGGAAAGAAAGCCACACTTGCTTTTGTGGGGGGCAGGGAAGTGGAGGTCGCCGAGACTCCATCAAACTGAAGTCTCTCCAATTTACTTTCAGGAAGGAGCTCCATTAACATGAGCGTTTGGGGAAAAAAACAAAAACACTAATCACCATCCAAAATGTACATGCTATTTCCCATCTGGTGTGCAGAATTGGATCATCTCGGGAGTCTCAGGAAAATGCAGCAGATGGGCTGGGTTTGGAGCGCGTCTCCCCACAGGCAGTGAGGAGAGGAGGAAGAGACTTGGCACGGCAGCCAGCCTGAGTGAGGGATGCTGGGCCCTGCCGGGCCCCCATCAACTGGTCCTGCAGGAACCCTCCCCACTGTCAGATGCCTGATGCCGCCAGAGCAGCTGTGTTGGCTGCCCCTGTGGCTTCCGGTCCATCCTGGGAAGCAGTGGCTCATGCTCTCGGTTTGCAGCAACTCTGCTGCAACTCAGGCCTCAGCGGTGCCAGGGAAAGATGCGAGGACATCACACGTTTGCTGCTACTGCTTCTTCTCTGTGCACCAAGGGCCAGCCATTCAGCAAGGATTGTTGTTAGGGCTCCCAGAGTCACCAAGCGGGACCATTGCTGACCACTCTGCCTGCACACGGTATTGCTTGGTTTGGATGCCTCCAGGGAGGGGATTTAGGGGTGTTCCAGGGAGGATGGGGGCAGAGAGATGGGCTTCTGCTGGGGAGAAGGCATTGTCCTTAAGCTTCTGGCCAGCCAGACCAGGGGAATAGGTGACCAGGGTCTCCAGGCTACACCACTGCAAAAGGGGCTGTGTGTCCCTGAGAGCAGCTTAGCCTGTGACCTTTGAGTGGACTCAGAAAGGAGAGAGGTGTGTGCAGCAGGCAGGAGGCTGGATCAGCTCTCGGCACATGGAAACAGAGAAACTGGGAGGGAAAGCATCGGGTGCGGAAACAGGGCCTCTGGAGAGAGGGACCATGGAGATGGCAGGGAGTGAACAAAGCTCTCCATTCCCCATTTAGAGGGGCCTCTAGAGAGGGGATGGCCCCCTCCTACTTCATCTGACCCTGCAGATGACTGCTGTCCTATCAAATAGCAGGATGCCACCAACAACTTTCATCTCTGCTGTGAATTTTGATCCCACTCCCTGGGACAGCCCTCCCCACCCCCCTCCCCACCATCTAATTAAAGGGAAGAAAGTAATTAAGGAAGGACATGTAACATTCCCTATAACACTGAACTTAATAACGGCCCTCGGCCCCTCCCCCTTCTGATCCATAAATATGACATGCAGAACAACTCTCCACAACACCAAATTGTTTATTGCTTGCTAAGCTGGAAAGCACTTGAATTAACCTCCTGCATAAGTGGAGTTAGGAAAGATCCAGGCGTCTTTAAGTGGAAAGAGCCAGACAGCGTCCTTGTCAGAGAACCAAGAGGATGGGGCCTCACTCACACACTCACTCATTCATATAAGCATTCACTGAGTGCCCACCATGTAACGGACCATTTGGTAGCGCTCAGAATGCAGAGGAGAATAAACAACACCGCCTTGGCTGTTGGAGTCATATCCTGTTTGCAATTTCAAAAGTGGCAGCTGTGACCCAGGGAGAGGAGGCCCTGATGCCCCAGGATAAGACCCTTGGGGCTGGTGGCTAAAATGAGATGGGAGGGCAGCACCCCAGGGCCCCACCTCCCAGTCCTGGCTGAACCATTGCTGATCAACAAGCCTATTTTAGACACCAGGCACTGTAGATATGCAGTGGATGGAGATGAAGCAGACGCTGCCCACCCACTCAACCTAGAGAAATTCACAGTTAAGGTGGGGAGATAGACTAGGACGCAGCATGAACTATAGCATAAAAAGAGCCACTCCTTAAACAAGACGAGTGCAAAATGCAGGAAAAACACAGGGACAGGAACAGTTAACTCTGGGGGAGTTCTAGAAAGGATCACAAAGGAGCTGACATTGAAGTTGGGTTTTGAAGCATAGCTAGGAATTCCCAGTGGAGAAAAGGGCGCAGGAAAATCTAGGTATTAGGAAAAGTTCGTGCAAAGACTCAAAGGCATGGAAAGGGAGGTGGCCTGTTTGGGCTGAAGTGGAGAGGGGTTGGGGGCAGGTGAGGGTGGGGAGGGGAGCCTTGGAGACAGCTAAAGAGAGGAAAATAGCCCACAGTCCATGAAAGGTGATGTAGCCTAGAGGTTAAGAGACCTGGAGAAGGTGACCTGGATTCAAAACCTGGCCTCACCACTTCTACCTGCATCTCATTCCCTTTCCTCATCAGTAGAGCGGAGTGAATAATAGTACCTACTTTATAGGGAAGTTGTGTGGATCAAAAAAGTGAAAAACCCTAGAGTGCCTGGCACACAGCAAGAAACAATAAATGTATCTGATTACCACTGAATTCATATCACCATTCCACCTAACATATTCTCCCTGAGCCACAGGGAGGGTTTGAGCAGAAGAGCAACACCCTATTCGCAGGGTGCACTTGGGACTCATCCCTCCAACAGTGGTTTAGACTCAGTACATTCCCAAACATCACCACAGTCCCAGAATGCCCCAGCACGCTTGTTCAAATATGTATTCCCAGGCCTGCCCCAGAATCACCGAGTCCAAGTCCCCCAGATCAGGAGGGATATTTTGGAGAGGATAAAAAATATTCTGAAACTGGATCGTGGGGATGGTTGCACCACTGAGCTTACTAAAAAATCGTTGAATTGTACACTTACAACAGATGAAATTTAGGGCATGTAAACGGACCTCAACAAAACCATTATTTAAAAAATCCCCCAGGTGACTCTGTAAGACAGCTCAGCCTTGGAGGTCAGGGAGGGGTTAGGCAGGGAACTCAGAACCACAGGGCTGGTGGGCAAGCTGGGGGGAAAGAAGGACAGTGATGGTGGAGAAAATCCCGCAGCAGCCTGTGCCAGCCCGCCTGGATTTGAGGCCGCTTCACTGGGCTTAAACTCCTCTCTCATCTTTATCAAGGAAGCCATTGGATTTCGCTGAGGGCTCTCCCTCCTCCGTGGCTCCCTCGGGTACCAGCTCTGCCCACCTGCTATTGTAGCACTTGGACCCATTGTCCAGGCGCCCCGAGAGCTCCTCCAAGGCAGGCAGACAGAGGGGCACAGATACATGGTCACCCAGCACACGGTGGGTGCCCTGTGCAGGCACTGCCCAGGCTTCCTTTCTGTGTGGGGTGTGGATGGCACTTTAGCACCTAGGTGGGGCCCCAGGCACCTGGCTTTGCAAAGATCTTCCCAGGAGCTGATGCTAAGCTTGGCCTTCTGCTCCTAGTGGCTCGGAAGCTACTTTCGCTAAGATACTGTGTGTGTGCGTGCACACTCGATCGTGTCTGACTCTGCAACCCCATGGACTGTAGCCCACCAGGCTCCTCTGTCCGTGGGATTTCCCAAGCAAGAATACTAGAGCGGATTGCTGTTTCCTTCTCTAGGAGATCTTCTCGACCCAGGGATCAAACCTGCGTCTCTTTCTTGTGTCTGCTGCATTCTCAGGCGGGTTCTGTACCAGCTGAGCCACCAGGGGAGCCTCTGCTAAGACACTGGGTTTTCCTGCAGCATCTGATGGAAAAATCAGAAAGCGCTTTTTGGCCAACCCCCAATTTATTCATCAGCCCCCCCTCCTTCCTCTCTGTACCTCTGCCTGCTCCTGACATCAGTCTTCATCTGTGTTTCTTCTCCTCTTCAAGGCTGGGAGCGGCTTCTGGGGGGCAGTCTGCCTCCCAACCCCCAACCTCGCCCTTCTCTTCCCTGGGTCACCACAGCTCCTACCTGTCTTTCTTGGCTGAGTTCCAGGAGCTCTTACTTTAGATGACCCCTAGTTTGTCGCGTCTACGGATTCTAAACTTCTCATCTGTCCCCTCAAACACTCCATGTATTCCTTCCATCCTTTGCTGTGACCCCCACAATCCCTTCCTGCATCTCCTCATCACGCCCTGTGCCACTTGACCTCCACCATTTATCCCATGGACCCCACCTGTGATCGTGTGGTCCTCCCATGTCACCTCAGCCTCCTGGTCTCCCCCTGCCAAAAATGCTTGTTGACAAAGAACAGACGAATGAATGAGGGAAGCAGCTGTGCAGATATTCAGAACTAGCTTGAAGTGTGATTGGTGCAAAGTGCTTTTCCTTGAATTGTCTGGAAAATTGTTTCTATTTTTTACTCACTGGTATGTAACTCCCCACCAGAAACTGGAGTTCTTGTCCATACCCCTGTCCTTCTGTTCTGGTCTCTGGCCATGGGATCAAAAATCAGGAAGATAATAGCCCTCTGCCTAAGGGCTCCTGCCTCCCTGGGTTACATCTCACACACTGGCTCTCTCAGGGGGCACCCAGGAGAGCCACATAAACAGCCAGCCAGGGTCCCATACTAGCTGTTTTGTTGTGGGACCACCATCCAAGACCCCAATGACCTAATGTGCAGGGAAACTCCTGCACTTGACAGGGAAAACCAGAGGGCCATCCAGAGTCCCCAGTATCTGAATCTTGCTCTCTGTCCCCATCCCCTGGTTCTCACCTGTCCTCAAGCTGCTCAGAGCTTTGGGCTTCTCTGAGTATCTCTGAGCATCCTGGTACTTGGAAGGGATGGACATACATGCTTGAGAGCAAAGGGACTCAGCCAGCTGAGTCAATAGAATGAAATGAAGCTGAATCAGAGAAATGAGGCTGTGGCCACCGGCACCTGTCCTGTTTACTCAACCCAACGCAACTCAGGTGGAAGAGGGGAGCCTGGGATTAACTGACTGGCAGAACCTGCTTCCCCATCGCTCTGTCTTCCTGGTGCCTGAGAGATAGCACAGAGCTGGGTCTGGCTCCTGCAGGCTGGCCTCCTCCCTCCCCAGTGCAGGGCTACCCCCCAGCCTCCTCTCCTTCCTCTCATCTGCAGCTGCCTTCCTCTGTCCACAGGGAGCACAGCAGTATTCACAGCTCGGGTCTTGGGGACCCCAGCCCTCCCTGAAGTCTCTGAAGGCTCCCTGCTCTGAATGGGGTGGGAAGGGTGTGTTCTCTTTCTAAATGGAATCTTCTGAATTATGTCTCTTACAGGTTGGGAAGTACTCCTGGGGATCAGAAGATTCTGGATTGAGATCAGAGAGGAGTCAGGCACATCACCAAGGACAGGACCAGCAGGAAGCCCAGGTGAGTAGGGGTTGGGGCTTGCTGGGGAGGAGGGAGCCTGGAGAGTTTTCCAAGCCTGACAGCAGGTTTGGGGATCAAGCTCTAGGCTTCCGTTTCCCCTGGCCGCCAGCCTGCCCATTGCATGAACACAGAGACTCACCCCCAGTGCACCCACAGCTTCTGTGGATGCTGTCTTCATAGTGGGAGTGAGTGGGGGGAGGGGAGCAGAGGAATGGCCTGACCTGCATCATTCCTCTGAGCCCCTCCTGCTCACACACATCCAGTGAACCCTGGGGGCCCAGAGCCAGGTGTGTGCATGTGTAATACAGGCTTGCAGGAAAGAGGGGTATTTTTCCCCCCAGGGTGGACTCAGGTGTCTGACATGTCCATGAAGAAGGGAGAGTTCATCACTAAGTACAACACACTCTGACCATGTGCTAGGTACATTTCTGAGGACATCACATGTATTAATTCATTTAATGCTGACAACAACCCTGCTAGGCAGATTCTATCATTATCCCCATTTTATAGACAAGGAAAGAGAGGCACGAAAAATAAGGTAAACTGCCCAGGGGTACTCATCTGGCAAGAGACAGGGCACATGTGAAGCCAGCTGCCTGGCTCCAGTCCCCACTTTCACTAGTACTAGGTGGATGCCAGTAGCTGAGTGTGCCAGTCTGTGCATGCCTGCAGTAGCACAGGCATCTTTTGGTACTCAAGTGTTTGTGTGTGCAAAGCGCCAGGAACAGGTGCGCTCTCGCGCTCGCCTGCCCAGCTTCCTTCAATGAAATCTTGAGGAATCTACCCCTTCTTCCGCCAGAGGAGCCTATAGCTTTCCTCGTTCCAGGCTGCATCTGACCAGCTCCCTGAGGCTGGTGCTTTCCTTCTCCACACCCTCCCTGCTGGGGACAAGACACCGGAAGGAAGACCAGCACAAAAGGAGAGCACACCGAGTGTTCAGATATGATGCAGGGTGAGCTGGATTTCCAGCACCGGCTGCAGCTGGAATTCTGGCCACCCCCAGCCCCGTTCTGCACGCAAACAGTAGTACTTCCTTCCGCCTTTGACAGTTGCTGGAGGAAAATCTCTTCCTAGATCCAGGCAGGATAGGGGCTATATCCCCGGAGATCCTCTGTATTATGAGATGGGGGCTGAGACTGTCTGGATCAGAGCCCAGATCTGACATCAACAGCGAGTTGGGGACCCAGTGCCCCCACCCCTCCGGCCCTGGGGCAGGAAGGCAGCATCTTTTCCCCAGAGCCTGCTGTCCCCATCTTCCCCGGGGTCCTCCACCCAAGGACACATGCTGCTCTCCACTCCCAGCCTGGCTGCCTGCTGCCTCGCCTGTCTTGCAGGCAGAGCAGCGCCATACCTGCATGCCAGAGAGGCACAGGTGTGCCCGCGCCGCTCACACAGCGTACCACCTGCTGGAATCTTGGCGGAGGGCGGGCTTGGGATGGGATCCACGGGAGAGACAGTCTGTGGCATAATTAAGAGGGAGCAAAACGCAAAACGAAACAATGTTTTCCTTCCTCTCTTTTCTGCCACTTGCCCTGATTATTTTCCCACTTTAAAATTCTACATCAACTTTAATTAAGCTGGCCTCGGGCAGGGAAGTCTGGCAAACTTGGAGAAGTTCACTTGTTTATTTTCTTATCACTCGGTGATTGGATTTTCGTGCTTCGCTTTCTCGCTCTCTGAGGAGGGATGACGGCAGCCTCCTGCCCGTGGGGGCACAGGTGCAGACAGGACTGCTCACCACATCCTCCAAAGAAGGTACTTCTCCAGAAAAATCTACCGATGGCTGACTTATGCTCTAGTTTCATCCCACCTCTTATTACACCCTACAAGATCAGGGTGTAGGAGCAGTGTGTCAACACCGGACTTGAGCTACAGGAACTTGAGCCAAAAGCTCAGTTTTGCTGTTTATTTGCTGGGCACAGGTCACTCATGTAGTCATTCATTCTTCCATTCACTTGCTCATTCATCTGCTTTCTCTCACCTATTCATTCACGAATTCATTTAGTCTCCCTTCATCTACTCTCCAACACCCTGAGCCAAGTACATGCCTGCTTCTGCCCCATCCTCAACCCCAGCAAGTAATTTGTTCTCAAGTTATTTGGTTCCCTTAAGCTCATTTCGTCATCTTTTGGTTATTTCAAGGACGGAAAGATCATGTGAATGGAAGCCAGCGTGGCTTCTGGCTTGGTGTGGTGGCATCACAGCTGGGCTTCCCTGGTGGCTCAGAGGTACAGAATCTGCCCAGCATGCGGGAGATCCGGGTTCAGTCCCTGGATCAAGAAGATCCCCTGGAGAAAAGAATGGCAACCCACTCAAGTATTTCTGCCTGGAGAATTCCATGGATAGAGGAGCCTGGCAGGCTACAGTCATCAAGGGGCACCTCTAACATTACATCCATCATCAGACCTCGGCTCTGGGGCGTTCTGGGCCTTGGGCTTCACTGGCAAGTCAAATGCCCAGACCATCTCCAGGGTCAGGTAGGTCAGCTGAATCCTGAAGGTTCCTGAATTTCATGATAAAGCAGGGAGCTAGGTGCTCTGAAGGAGTCACAAAGCTTGGGTAGCTAACTGGTGAGTTCAGTACAGTGCTGCGGCACCCTGGGCTGTACCATAAAGTTGGGTGGCATTTGATGCTCAGGCTGAAGGCTGAGGACAAGAGAAGCAGGCAGTGGCTGCCCAGTCTGGTAGGGAGGCAGCACAGGTATGGCAGTTAGTGAGTGAGTGACTGAGAGGATGAATGTGTGAGTATTTAAGGAAGTGGGTGACTGGGCAAAGGACCGAATACATGAATGGATGAGTGAACGACTGAATGCCTGATGAGTGCCTGAATCAAAGAGTAGGTGACTAAATGAATGCATGAGTCCGTGACTGAGCGGGTAAAGTGAATGCATGAGTGAGTGAGGGATGAAAGAGCAAACGAGTGAAGGGTGAGTGAGTGAGTCGTGAGGCGATTGAATGAATGAATGAATGAATTAGGAATGACTGAATGGATGCGAGGATGAATGCATAAGGGACTGAGTAATGAATCAGTGAAGGAGAATGAGTGGATGATCCTACAAATGGATGAATTAGTGTGGCCATATGAATGTCTAGCGGTGACCAAGGGGCCTCATGAATAGATTAATTACGGAATGACTGAGTGACTCTCCTCCCCACCTCTGGTAACAGGGGTTGGATGGGGATGGTTTCTGATGGGCAATTCTCCTCTCTGCCTCTCCCGCTGTGCAGCAGAATCCCCCCTCAGCTTTGAAACCATTGGAGACTGTTCCATTATGCATAGATACAAACAGGACTGCCTTAGCGTTTACTTCGCCCCCAGAACTGCACCCAAACTATTGAAATGTAGGTGTCAGGAAAATAACAGATCTCTGGTGGCCTGCTTACCTGTCCCCCTTACTGCTGAGAAATAACTCACAGCAGCAGGTTAAACTGACAATAAACACAGGAATTGACTTCAGTGGGAATGAACTTGCTTGACTGTTGACAAAAATTTAAGGTGATGCAACTCTCACGGGGCTTGCTGCTTGCTCAGGTGGCAGCCGGCGGCTCTGTGCTTCTTTCTTCTTGGAGCAGGGACAAAGGACCCAGGATGACAAAAGGGTGCCCATCCCCAAACCAAGAGGCAGGTCACAGCATCTTAAGAAGGGAGAGGCTTAGCTCTGGAAGTTGGCACAGGGGGATTTTGCCGAGGAGAGGTTGCTGTTAAGTGAAGAGAGGGGATGAGGAAGGCCTCCCCTCCTCCTGCCTCCCATTTAGGAAGGTGACAAAGATCAGGCGAGGGCTGGCAGCTTTCTGTCCTGGCCACCCTCCAGGTTGAGATGGTGGTGAGGTTAATTTCTCCCCCCATTCTCATCAGGGCTCCCTGAGCACACACCAGGCTAGCGGCTGCCACTTAGGGGAGTGGCCAGAGCCCGCCTGCAGCTTGCCCGCCGGGCAGTCTGAAGGGAGATGAAGGTAGGCAGGCTTCGGCAGAGGGCACTCACGTCCTAGGAATCTGCACTCAGCAACCACACGCCTGTGTTCCGTGGTTTCCTGGGGAAGCGGAGATCATGAATCTCGGTAACTCGAGCCCAGGGCCCCATCACTCACCGTGATTGTGGGGGGATTGAGAGCTGGAGTGGATCAGTCTGAACAAAACATACACACAGGGGACTCTTCCAAATGGGCCCGCTTGGCCATCACTAGGGGAGCCCTCCCGCCGCTGGGCGGAAGCAGGGGAGGCCCTCGGGAGGGGCCCTGCAGCTTAGGGTTTCCTCCTCCCCCATCCCCACCTGTGAGCCGGTGGGAGACATGAATCTTGCTGGCAGCGACTTGGGCCAGCTCAGCCGTTTTCAGGGATGTTAATGAAATGCAGGAGCACTTGTCCTTTCAGACAGCGGCCCCTTTTATTTTGGAATGAAAAGCTGCATTAGTCTGAATGAGGTTGGGAGGCCTCATAAATCCGCTCTGCCTGCCTCGCGGGGGAGCAAGGAGCGGAGGCCTGGCTGGTGGGATAGACTTGTTTACCAACAATTCAAGAAGCTGGGATTGGTGGCTCCCAATCCCCAGAGATGCCGCTTGAGATCGTGCCAGCCTTGGTGCCTGCTGGTGGCAAGGCAGCTGGGAGAGGGGCACGACGGCAGAGACAGGGGGCTGCAGGTTCCTCCTGACGCATGCTGGGGACAGCGGAGCTCCCCAGCTTGCTCTACTGAAGGAGTCAGATCCTAGTCCCCCCGCAGCCTTTCTATAAACAGCCAGAAGCCCAGTAGGTCTGCACAGGCGGTGATGAAGGTCCTCTGCTGGAGCCTGTCCCCTGCTCAGTCCAGGCGGGACAGGACAAGGGTCAGGCCCACAAGCTTAGGATGCAGATGGGCCTGCATGGGGGTCCTGGCTCCCAGCCCACACAGCCTGGCAGTGATGGCCAATGCAATTAGAGGGAGGGAAGAGGAAGGAAAGGAAAGGGGAGAATGGGAGGGGATGAGGGGAGGGGGAGGAGAAGGGTCACACACTAGCTGTGTGATGTTGGACCTCCCCCACTCCTCTGAGGCTCAGAGTCTTCAACAGTAAAATGCAAAAATCGTCCAGATCCTATCACAGAGGGCTGGGAGATGGTCAGATGAAGTGATGCACAGAAGGGTCGCTGAGCGGGGCATCGCCTGGAGTACAGAGAGTGTGTAATAAACACTAGCCGCCCCTGTCATCACGGCTGTTATTTCTGTTGTAGTGCATCCCATCCTCCCCTGACCGGGAGCGAGCCGGCTGCTGTCAGTGTGGGGAGACCTCTGCGTAACACAATGGTTCGCAGCTAGGTCCAGAATAAGGCCTGGTCCCCCTCTGGGGGCAGCCGGCTTCCCGCTGACCCACGGTTCCAGCTGGATTTCCAGGCCCATGGACTGAGTCCCACAGCCTCTGCAGCTGGAGGCTTTCCCCAACACAGCCAACATGGCAGCAGAGGAGAACCTCCCTCCGCAGCGCTGGCTGACTCCCGCTCAGTCTGGGATGCGGCAGGAGCAAGGCCTGGCAGATGCTGCTTCCCTGGGGGGTGCTGAGGGGGCTGCAGGGCTACCCGCTCGAGCCCCGGGTCCTCAGATTGCCCCTCTGCCTTCCCCCATGTGCTTCTCCAGGGCCAATCTCTTTCGTGGAAGCTACTGCTTCTCCTCCTCCTGCTCCTCACCCTTCATCCCTCTCTCACCACTGGCCTTTGCCAGAGTTCTGGTCCAGGGCACATACCTACCCATTCCCTGGAGTCACCTATACAAGTTCCACTCTTCAGTTTTGCAGCCAGGTCACTTGTTCCCTGTCCCTCTCACGGCAAGAGGCTGCCTGCAGGATAACCAATAGAGACCTAGCATCCCAGCTCACCCCTCCTGCCCCAGCCCCTAGCCATTTCAGGGCCCAGCCCTAGGAAGATAGGTACCAAGCAGCTTGCAAAGGTTTTTGGGTTTGCTTGTGTTCTTGTTTTTTCTTTTTTCTTCTTGGACACTGTTGGCGATGCCTTTTTAGCCTTACATCCATTGCCTTGAGTTCAGATCCTGCCATTGCCTTTTCCATTTCCCTCGCAGGCCACTAGAATTTCCTTCTTTAGTCATCAGCCAGGACTTTCTGGTTCCTTGGAACAACTAAGCCAGCTGTGGAAGCTGAAAAGTGCTGGGAATGGGGTGTCCACTCTTGAAGAGGCGCCTTCAGCTTTACCCTAGAGGGCGGGGCCTTCTGCTCCCTTCTCTTGCACGTCCTCATTGCCGGTGCCCGCTGGGACCCGTAACTCTATATCAAGAGGTGGCAGCTGCTGCTTCTCTGGCTCTGGTCTGCATGTCCTTCCCTCTGGTCCCTTGGGCCACATTTTTCAGTGGCTGCTTGGGAAACCAGCCACTCCTGCTGGAGGGTGAGGAAGGCCCAAAGTCTGGCAAAAAAAAAAAAGGCAACCTTCATTTGCTGGCAGTTCTTTGAGGATGTCCTCAAGACCTGCAAACCTCTTTCCCTTCTGGAGAGGAAATCCTTGGGAATTTCCCTTCTTGCTCCTTCCAGGGTTGCTCCCATTTCAAGAGGGAGAGGGTACCTCCCCCGCCTCCCCCAGTCATCAGGATTGGCCCTGCTGTAATACCCACTTCCCCACACAATGCTTCCTATGCCTGGACAGGGAGGGAAAGAAACGACGGGGAATTAACAAGCCAGATAGAGCCCGACTCATAGTCTATTTGTAAGAAAATTAAAGATTTGTTTTTCAGATGTTGGGGGCCATGCTGTTACCAGACAGTTGGCAAATGGGACAGATTGGAATGATGGAATAGATCAAATTATTTAAATGAGAAAAATAAATTCACACACAGCCTAGCCGCTGCCCGGTGACAGATTCGTTTATTTATCTACTGTATCGGCACCGCTTTGTCTCTGTCAAAAAGGTCATTAAACTCGCCTAACTGCGAATTTCGCAGCCTCCTGCTCCAGCCTCGCTCCACAGCTCTTCTCTTCCCTCGACACCCAGCGCCACTTGAAAAAAAATTTATTATTGCTAATAAACAAGGTTTTCTTTTTTTTTTTTTTTTAACCCTTTCTAGCTTGCTCCCCCTCGGGTCCTGCTCCACCCCCACGGAAAATTACACTTTCTCTTTATTCTTTCTCAGGAGAAATGGGGAAGGGGGCCCATCCTCCTGCAGAGTTGGAGAGGAGAGATGCGAAGTACCAGGGTGCATCTCAGCCGTCCCTCTGTATCTAAGGATTTAAGCCATCTTCCTCCGAAACCCCCGTAGTGGCGGTGCACGGTCAAGTTCGGCTTTCCACAGCATAGGGTCTGCTGCCCTGGGTTCTCCCACCCCCACCAGCTCCGGCAGCTCCCCTAGTCCAACGCTGGACGATCCTCCTGGAATTTCGTCTCCCCCGACTCCCGGGCCCAATTCTAACTCTGCTTCCAAGAGGGATGGGGGTTAGGGAGGGAAACCGGCTCCTGGGTCAGTCCCCGGCCGCTGCCGTCCAGCCAGCGCCGGCTGCGTGGGAGCTGGAAGGCGAGACTCCGCCGACGGCGGGCTCCAGGTCCCTCTGCTCCCGGCGGGCGCGTCTCTTCCAGCTGGTCGGGCCGCTAGGCTGCCGCCGTCTCCCAGCTCGCGGTGCCAGCTTTCGTGCTCCACGCCCGGCTCCCAGGCTCCGTGCCCTCGCAGTCGAAGGGGACCGGGGGCCGCGGGGCGGATGGGGACGTCTGAGAAGCGAGGAGTCCTTGTTCTCCGGCCGTCCCCCTAAAGCGGGTCCCGGGCCCCCTTCCCCGCCCCCTGCGCAGGTGTGAGCTCGCGAGTGTACGCCTCGGCGGGTTTGAGTGTGAAGTGTGTGTGCGCGGGGGAGTGCGCGGAGGGAGCGCGGGCGGCGCGGGAGGCGGGAGGCAGGGCGCGAGGGAGGGGGCTGGGAGGGAGTGTGTGCGCGCGTGCAACTCCACTCCGGGGCTTTGTGCGAGCCCGGGCGATAGCATCCGCCGCGGCTGGAGGAGGAGCGGCCGGAGACGCGCGTGCAGCCCGCCTGCCAGCGCCCGGCAGCCGGGGGCAGGTGGGAGCCCGCGCGGGAGCAGAGCCGACGCGAGCCGCAGCTGAGTCCGAGCGGAGCCCGGGCGGAGCCCAGGAGCATCGCTCGAGGGGGGCCCGTGGGCGGCAGCCGGGCGGGGCGGGCGCCGGCGGGGCGGCCCCCCAGTAAGATGTGCGCGGCGCCGCGGGGCGCCCCCCACTCGCAGCGGCGCTCGGGAGCCGGGCTGCTGGCCCAGGCGGCGCCTCGGGGGCTGCTGCGCGCCCGCGCCTAGAGCTGCCGCCCCAGGGAGCCCGCCACGGCCGCGCCCCGGGCACGCTCGGCGGCGCCCAACGATGACCGCTCCCTGGCGGCGCCTCGGGAGTCTGGTTTGGGAATACTGGGCCGGGCTCCTCGTGTGCGCCTTCTGGATCCCAGACTCGCGCGGGATGCCCCACGTCATCCGGATCGGTAAGGGCTCCCGGGAGCCGAGGGTCTCCCTGCGCCCGGGCGGGGGCGGGAACGGGGGGCCACTGACCGCGATCCCAAGAGATTTCCCAATGTCTCTGCGGGCTGCCGGGGCCGGGTGACCACCAGGAGCTCGACCCGGTGAGGACAAAGTTCCCAAGCCGGGGTCACGGGCCTTACTTATTGGGAAAGAGGCGGCTGGGCTGCGGCGGGCGAGGGGCCCTTGGCGCGCTCCTGGACCGCCAGACCTGGCGGAGTGTAGCGAAGCGTTCGGGTCCCAGCCTGAGTCGCGGGCGCATTGGGGCGCATCTGCCCGCGACTGCCAGCAGGACCGGCCGCAGACCGAGTTCTGGGACCTGGCTCTTCCGCGAAGCGGGAACCCTGGGGAAGGCGCCAACTTCTCTTGCCTCCCAGCTTCCCGCGGGGCCCTCGCCCCGACCTGGGGCAGGGCTCGAGCGGCCGCGGCGGGGAAGCAGGGTCCGGCTTCGCCAGACGAGGACGGCCGGTCTCCTCTCCCGGTGGCCGCCCTCGGCCTCGGTGGCCCCCGTTCAGCCCCGCGGCGCGGGGCAGGGGAGGGTCGCCCCCTCCCCCGGTCGCTCCAGCCATCCATCGCGGCACAGGCCTCTCCCCCGCCTGGGGCAGCGCAGAGCCCGAGCGGCGCAAGCAGGGAAGGCGAGGAGAGGGATGCCAGCGGTTTTTAAAGTTAGCCGAAATCCCTCAGCAGCTGGCGGCTGCTGGCGGGTCTGCGCGCGGCTCTGAGGCTCTTGCGTCTCCGCGTCTCTTCTCGCCAGAGACTCTTACTCGGGGCTTTAACTTTGTTGCGGCCGCCGCAGGCATCCCGAAGGCAGCGCTCAGGGCTGTGCGGGGAGGGAGAGTGGTGGCGGGGGAGAGGGTGGAGGGGCGCGTGTCCCAGGCCCGAGACCGCCAGGGCTGGGCCCGGCCTGGCCAGGCGGGAGCCTCGGCCACGCAGGCCCTGCGCCCGCAGCCAGGCGGGAGACCTGGGCCGCCTGGGTTCGCAAGGCGCCCCCACCAGCATCTGGCTCCTCCGAGCCAGGGCCGCCTTCCTCCCCTGTGGCTCTAATCCAGGCGCGGACTCTGGGCTGCCCGCGGCGTGACGGGGTGCAGGCAACCGATATCGAGCTTGGCTTCCGTACTTGAGGTTTTCCTAGGAGGCAATCAGAAATCCCTTCTCTCTCTTCCCTGGTCTCCCCTGGATTCCAGGTCCTCTTGAACTGGACATCTGGACGCGGGTAGAACACAGTCCTCAGCTCTGCCCGAGCTGGGGTCTTCCTGTTCCTGCCCAGGACCCCAGCAGGCAGATATTTGAGGCAGAGGAATCCAGGCACCCGACTCTGGGGACAGCCCTCACGACTAGGCTTAACCCTTTGCAGCCCAGACTGCTCCAGGCAAGCCAAAAATATTGTTTCTATCTCTGCACCTTTGCCTGTCCCAGCGCCGGGTCTGGTTACCGTTCCAGGAGCAGGCAGCCCCTCAGTAGTGGGCCAGGACTTCCTTTATTCCCTCTGTTTTTTTGTTTTTGTTTTTTGGTGTGTGTGTGTGTGTGTGTGTGTGTGTGTGTGTGTGTGTGTGTGTGTGTGTAGGGGCCTGATTGATAGGGTGCCCTTGGGAGAAGAGAGGGGGACCCAAAAGGTGCTATGCACCCAGCCCACGCATTGCAGTTCCCTCTCCTGCGTTCCTTCCCCTGCAGGGGTGGGAGGGGCTCTCTCAAAGCCCAGCGTCAGGGGGTGGTGGTCTTTGGGGGCCCAGGAAGCCAGGAGCAGGTGAGGGAAGCCAGGCAAGGATACGCTGAGGAGGGGCGGTATGGTGTATCCTCACCCGCTCCCTCTTACCGTGAAATTGACTTTCACCCGGGGACTCCTCACTGCCCTGAGGGGAAGCCCCAAGCCTGCCTGCCCTTTCTTGGGTTCAGCGTGTAATAATGCAATTAAGGATGGCAAAGCCCTCCTCTCTTCTAATCTTCTTCGTATTAAGCCCCAGGATTAATTAGCGTGTCGGCCCAAGCCATTTATATCCAAGAGCCCTGCCCCATTTGATTCCCAGCCCGAGGACTGGGGTGCTGTGCCAATGCCAAACGTGACCGCCGGAGCTCTGCCAGCTTGGATGGAGGATGGGTAGGCTCTGAGATCCCTGGGTTTCTCTGGAGCTCCCTGGGGAGCTGAATTTGCCTCCTTCAGAGCCCAGGCTGGAGTTTCAGCAGGAGCCAACGGCTACAGTGGACACGGTGTGTTGAGAGAGACACACACAGAGAATAGCATGTTGAAACCCAAACACAACACCTTGGCCGGGCCCAATGCCCTCTCCTTTCTTCTTTCTCTCTCTCTCTCCAGCCCTGAAATCTCAGGGCTCTGGCTGGGGCCACAGGAATTGAGGCCCTGGAAACTGGGTGTGCTGGATGGTTCTGGTTCCCAAGACGGGGGCCTGAGCTGGCTGTGTTGGGAGCCGAATCCTTCTCCAGTAGGCAGGCGTCGCCTAGCACCAGCCCAGGAGAGGGTTTTCCTGCAGGTGTGCGAGGGGCTCTCTGGACTGGGGAGCAGCGTACCCGCCCCCTCTCTTTGTGCCTTTTTTGGGGGCTTAAATTTCCTCTTAGACAAGGAGATGGATAGCTCAGCAGTGTGACAGAGTGTTCAAACAATCCGTCTTGAATAGATGAATTGCATTGCTCTGTCTTTTTGTAATTGTGTCTATCAGAGGGAGAGGTCAAGGCATTGATTGCTTGGATGGTTTGCAAGTAACAAAGGAGAATAAGGGAGAGAGCGAGGGAGAGAGAGTAATTGGATTGTAGTCTGCAGGAAAAAAAATGATCATTGATTATTTTATATGAATATGTGGAAGATGTATTCTGTGTGTTGTTATCAAGTGTTGCTCGTTGAAGGTTTTCAAGACATTGTTCAGCATTTTATTATTATTATTATCATCGTTATTATTGTTCAGATGGATCCTAGTCTTAACTCACGGAAAGCAGCTTAATGCATGGGTCCTTCCAGTGCTTCTGTGGCCTCATGTGGGGACCTGGATTTCCTGGCTACTAGACCTAGACGCTGATGTGGAGGGACCTTGGGCTGGGAACCAGGAGGCCTGGGTTTTCTACTCTGCCTTCCACCAATTTCCTGAGCCATCTTGGTCAAGTCACACTCTCCCACCACCCTGGAGCCTCAGTTTCCTCATCTGTAAACTATTGAGTTGGCCATGATGCTTGGGATATTCTGTGATTTTAGGTAACCTTTTAGTGTGGTCTGGTGGGGACTGTCCATGCCTTGGTAGGTTTCATGTCTAGATCGTCCCTTATTTTACATACATGTAGAATCAAGGGCCAGCCTAGCATTTGAGAAGGGAACCAGACAGTGGTGGCGTTAGCTGGAGGAGCTCCAGCGGATGGTGGTGATCTCTAGCCAGCCAGGGGGAGGTTCAGAGCCAAATGACTGCAGAGACATAAAGCAGGTGTATGTGGCGGGGTGGAAGGTGGGCGGATCGGGCAGACTCGCCCAGCATCTACACTCGGAGCAAAACAGAGTTTTGAGACTCTGAGCCTGGACTAGGGGCGGGGAAGCCCAGCGGACACTGCAGTCAGTCCCAGGGGCTTGAGGTCCCCTCCCCAAGTCAGCCCTGTCTGCATCCCCTGCCAGCAGTTCACCCAAATGGTCCTGAACGTTCATCTCCTGAGTTTGGTAGCCGCTGTGTGTAAAACAATGAGAAATTCCTCACAGTGACTGGTGATGCGCTGAAGCATCGCGGCCGTGTTGGAGCAGACAGCCACTGAATGAAGATCAATAGGGTTCCCCCCCGGAAGTAAATAGCTTCAGACAAGACCTGGGAGTGGCCCGAGGGGCCTTAGAAAGCATTAACTTGAGGAATTTCTGCCTCCACTTTCCAGCCCAGCTGCTCCTGTCAGCCCGGGCTTCCCTCCTTTGCGAGCTGGAGTTTATAATTTCTTCTTGATGCCTGCCTCGCACTGCGCTAAACCGTCTTTTGACGTCAGGATGATCCGGGGTTTTTAGAGGTGGCTGATGTGGGGTGAGCCAGCACAGTGTCCCGACTAGGCCCTTCCAATGTCACTCGGGTCCCCCCGCCGCCAGCATGATAGCTGACTTCAGAAGTCCAGCCCGCTGTGTTCTTTCGGGCTTTGAGGAGCGACTCTTCGTTCCCACCCTTCCAAATGCAAGGGTGCTTCGTTGCTTCCTTTGTGGGGCCCGTGAGGGTCCTTGAGCCCCCATTGCCACAGGCCTCCTGTCCTGTCCCCAGGAAACAGAGCCAGCTCGGTGGGGGTCGGGGGAAGAGGCACAGATGCCCTGTGGGTTCTAGGACGATCGCATCCTCAGGGGTGGGGGGTGCAAGGTCATATGCAGGGGAGGCTCAGGGCTTAGGGCTGCTTTGGATGTCCATGCAGGGCAGCACCTGGCTGTGCTCCACCACTGGGACCGTTTCTGATCTGCAGAAGCCAGGCTTCCTCCAGGCTGTTACAGTCACCTGCCCCTGCCTTAGCCCCACACTGCTTCAGCCTGCACGTCCCCACCTGCACCTTCCCCCTACCTGCCCCCTCCAGCCCCCTCCTTGCTTACTCAGGACCTTCCAGAGGGAACCGAGGGGCTCCCCAGGCCCTGCCTGGCAGCAGAGAGAACTGAAAGTCCAGGAGCCGGGCCCTTCCTCTGGGGCCGGCACCCAGCAGGCCCTGGCATGTCCTTGCCAAGGTGCTTTGATGGACAGATGAGCCAAGAGTAGGCCTGGTGCAGACACAGACCGGCCTTGGGCTTGTTGGCTGGAATAGCGCTTCTTGCAGGCGCCGATTCCCCCGCATGAGCACCAGGGGGCAGTGTGCCTGTGCTGAGGTGGCAGCACCATCTCCTGCCCGGGACCCCACTGGGTCTGGAACAACACACAACGGAAATACAATGGTCCTGGTTTACTGAGCACTTACTAGCTGCCAAGCACCGTGCTTTTCAAAGAATGACTAGTAGTGTGACTAGTAAGTACTTGAGACCGGTAGCTGTTGCGTATTTTTTTTCTTCACCATCTGGTTTAGCCTTCACCAGCCCTGCCTGGAGACATTGTCCTCATTTTGCAGATGAGGAAACTAAGCTCAGTGAAGTCACTTGCCCAAGATAATGTGGCCAGTAAGTGGTGAACGCAGGATAAGAGCTCTCACCAGCCAGACCCCAGATCCTGCGCTTTTACTGTGTAGTCTGTGTAGTCGGAAGACAGGAGGCGCTGATACTCATGGGTGCTGAGTGCAGCACCCCACCGCCATGCTTCTGGGTGCTGAGTGTGGCCTCAGAGTCCTGGGCTGTTAGGCTTTCTATGGGGATGATTGCATGGGCTCTGTGACACTGAAACCTACCAGTAACTGGTTTTCAGCATCAAACTGTCCTTGCAGATGGACCAAGTGGTAGATAAGCTTTACCGAGAGGAAAGGGATGTTTGGTCTTTCCCACCCCTCCTGCATATGTGATGCACATCCTTACACCCCACCTTGTCTGGGCTTCTGGACTCTGCTTAATTCTTTAATCCAAGTCCGAAATAAAGGTGGGACACTCCTTTGGGTGTGGCCAGTCCACCCACAGGATCCCTCTGCTCTCCAGGAACTCCAGCCTACAGTTCACCCTGGCAGCCTGCTGGCTGTCCTCAAAGACAGCATCAGAGCCTTGAGGAAAGCCCAGGGCTTTGTGTCTCCCTCCATGCTCTTCAGCTGGTGGCCTGGCCAGAAAAGGGGGTCAGCAAATTTGCTTTTGTCCTGCCTTCCTTCCCCACCCCATCTCCCCTCCAACATCCTTTCCAGGCTGATAGGTTGTTTGGTCATTTTTAAAGCAAGAGTCACATTTTGACCTTCTAAATAGAGCCTGCCTTGCTGTGAGCTGAGACTGGTGGACCATCAGAGGGTAAGGTCCACTGATGCTGGGCCCTGGAACATGTTGCTGTCCCATGGACACTGTGGGTGGGGTGCAGGGACCTGGGTGCAAGAGCTGCCCATTCCCCTTCCCATGCCACCTCTGCCAGAGCAAAGGCGAATCCATGCTTACTCTTCTCCTGCACCGCATTCCTTCTTCCGGGGGCACGGCGAGACGGGGATGATGTTGGCTGCCGGGGACGGACCTGTTCTGGAAGTAGGGGAAACTGCCCTGCTTAGAGTCCTCACAGAAGGGACAGCTGTGGAACAAGCATGATAGGAGGGGTCATGTTATTTTCCAGGGTCTCAGTTTCCTCATCTGTAAAATGGGATGAGACTGCTTGCTTCATAGAGTCAGACAGATGGGATATCGTTTTAAAAATCTTGAATTCTGTTCCATTCCAAGATCAGCACTTCTTGTTTTTGTTGGAGGAGAGGAGTCTAACACCAACAAACTGGGTGGGACCGGGGCCAGGGGAGTGTGGCTGCCAGGAAGCAGGATTTAAGGAGGCTCTCGAATGGTGGTCATGCTCTTGCATGACTGACCGTGACAGTGAGCGCCTCCTTAAATTTTGTGCTCCAGATGCCTCACTGGCCTATGCTTATTAGCACCTTTGTTTCCTGTGAAGTCCCTGTTTTCTTCCGCTTCTCTTTGTGCTCCAGAAACCAAAGCTTAATTGAGTGTGGCTGGGAGATCTGAGAAGACTGGACTAAGGGCAGGGGACCTGAGGACAGCAGGTCATTCTGATTTTGCTTTGTTTCCCCTCAGCCACACTTCAAAGGTGCTGCTCACCACACTTTGGTTTATTTCTAGCCATCTGCAGGGTCCACACTACCTAACCTCCAGCCAGGCTTTCTGCTCCCCACAGAGCTTGCATTCCCACGTTCCTCTCCTTGTTTCCTTTGACCTTTGCAGTTTCTTCACCAACGCTCACTGATCTTGATTATAGCTATGTTTGTGGGTTTGTCTAGGGCTTTCTCTCATAGAGAAGTTCTGTGAGTCACTTAATATATCTCACTGATTCTAACATCAGCTCTTCCCCCGACATTTTCACATTTCTGAAATCAGTCTGGATCTCACATCAGGTTTGAGTTTACTTGCAGGATTTTTTCTTTCTCGGCACCTTTAAACATGACGGTATGTCTCAGGTTTGGTGAAATGTAGTGGATCTGAGCTTGAGTGGGAGTCTAAGGTGCTAGCTGTGAGACCTTGGGTAAGTCACTTCACCTCCAAGCCTCCATTTCCTCATCGAGGTGGAAATATTAATATTGGGTTAAACCACTTTCAGCTGGTTTGACCTATAAAAAATTCATATTGTTGAAACTCCTAAGGTCTTCACAGGGCTGTTGTGAGGATTAAAGGAAATAAAGTATATAAAGTTCTTTGCACGGGACCTGGTGCTTAATAAATGTTAAGGAGAAAAAGATTCCCCAAGGATGGAGACTGTCTCCACCCTCAGACTTTGAGCTGTGAGGCTATCTGCTTCTTATCTGCCCTCTGCCTTGTGCCAACCATGTAACCAGTACTCCCTGCAGCTCAATATGTGGGTATTTGGCCACGTCTCACATACCCAGCAATGGAATGAATGTCTCCAGCAGCCTGTGATAGTTACCTGCCATGCTAGGGAGCAAAAGGGGTACTCTTCCTAGCATGCTCCTGTATGCCCAAAGCTCCCAGGCACCTCTTGGCCTGTTATTTATCACACACCCAAAGCCCATGAGGTTCTGGTTCTTCCCTACATTTGCAGTGTTTTGATTGAAATGTGATTTGCATGTATTCAGAGCTGGGAAGACCCTGGCTATGCGATGCTCTTGAAGGATTGGTCCAGGGAGTCTTGATCAGTTCTTCTTGGATGGGGAGTCCAAGCTCGCTCCTGAAGCAAGCTGGTGAATTCTAGAGAGGGTCTGTGGCTGGAGACTAGGCCCCAGGGGATAGGCACTGCTGGCTCTGCTGGGAGACTCCAGGTAATGAAGCCACGGAGTGAATCCCATGGTGCTCTTACAGATGGGAGATAATGAAATGGGGTGAGGTCAGGGAGAGCGGCAGCTTCCACTCCAAATCCTTTGGTGCTATGCTGAATGGGGGTTAAGGAAGACAGATGGAAAAAGAGGAGGGAAAAGGAGCTGAGATCCCAGTTTGTGTGAAGAGGGTTCCCATCCATAGGAGACAGTGAAGTCTTATGCTGTTAAAGGGACCGATGCAGACAGGCTGTGTTGGAAGGGGGTTAAGAGTATTCTCAGAACCACTGCAGAGATGAGCTCTTTAAATATAGGAATGAGGGAGACTTCTGCAAAGCCTTCCTGCATCTGCTTTGCAGAACTGAAATATGCTATTTCAAAAAGCCTGCCCAATTGGGTGGAAAAGCAGGAGCAGGGAGCCAGGGCCTTCCCAGGGCTCCAGGCATCACATTTCCTGTTTACAGTGAAGAATCACAGAATCCAGGCTGAAAAGAACCCCAGGGGTCAGTCTAGGCCTCTGCTTCTCCAATATTAACATGCATCTGAGTCACCTGAAGAGCTCAATAAACTACAGACTGCTGGGTCCCAACCCCAGAGCTTCTGATTCAGTGGGTCTGGGGTGAGGCCTGAGAATTTGCATTTTAATGGATTCCGAGGTAAAGCTGATGCTGCTCATCTGCCTACACTTTCAGAGCCACTGTTCTAAGTCACTGGAGGACCCCTCCCCCATCCCCAGTAAGTGGATATCTAGTCTCCTATTGAATACCACCCGTAACAGGAAACTCACGACTTTTCGATTGTGCTTTGTTCTTTATCACAAACATATTGGCCCACTTCAATCTTTGTTGCAAAATTTGCCCTAAAACTGGTTTTCCTACAGTTCCAGGAAAGGTAGTATGACTTACACGTTGACAGTGTAGGTTCTGAAATCCGTGTCTTGAGTTTGAACTCTCATCTCTTCCTTCCATGCTGTGTCACTTTGGGTAGGTCACTTAACTGCTCTAAGCCTAGACTTCCTCACCTGTAAAATGGGGATAGTAACAGGTCTGACCTCCAGGGATCATTGTGAAAATTAACATGGCTGGCCCAAAAGAAGCCCTCTATAGAAAGTAGAAAGTGAAGTCGTTCAGTCCTGTCCGACTCTGCGACATACTCCTCTGTCCATGGGATTTTCCAGGGAAGAATACTGCGGTGGGTTGCCATTTCCTTCCCCAGGGGATCTTCCTGGGTCTCCTGCACGGCAGGCAGACTCTTTACCATCTGAGCCACCAGAGAAGCAAACTCTCTATAGATTTTAGCCATCTAACATTGTGGGTAAGCTCACAGGTTCTGAAATCTGACAGGCTGAGTTTAAGGACTGCCTCCATCACTTCCCATTTGAGTGATCTGGGACAAATTATTTAATCTCTCATAATAATAATAGTAACACCTGCCTTATGGGGTTTTTATAAGGATTAAATGAGTTAGTGCGCATGATATGTTTGGACCATAGCCGTTGTAAGCTCTCAATAGATGTTACCTATCGTTCTTACTATTACGCTTACCCTGCCCCCCCTGCATCTGGTTTGGATTTATAGCCTGTCCCACAGTGCAACCCCACAGGAATGTAAAGGCATCTTTCCAGACCAACGATGCCCAGTCCTTTCAGTGTGGTGTCCAGAGCCAACCACAGTCCTGCTTATGTACTGAAAACAGTAAGCTCATCCCCTCCTTGCGTCTCAGCATTGGTGTCTGCTTATACACCCCCAGACTATTTCAGCCTTTTCTGCAGCCATTTCACTCTGTTGATTTATCCTGAGCTGGTGGTCTCATGAGATCACAAGGTCTTTTCCACAGGTATGGCTGCCGATCTATCACTCCTCTCATCCTCTCTTTGGCAGTTGATCTTTTGAGCCTAAAGGCAGGACCTGTCATTTATCCCTGGTAAATCCTATCTTGAACCTTCAGGCAGTTTTTCTTGCTCGCTGTTTCTGGACCACCAAAGCCTGTTCCCATCTCTCCATCCTTGGGAGGTAGGCAGGGATTTCACCCTCTTCTTCCTCCTTGACCTCCCACCCATTGCCCCCCAGGGGTCTGTGGTAGAGAAGTAAGTGGTTATTGGCCCGCAATGTGGTTGTGATTGAGAACCATGGGTCTGGACAGTGAAGTTTTGTGCCTCCCTTTCTGTTGTCTGGCATGCTTCATGCCCTCTGAGCCTTGGATGAGCATGCTTGCCTTCACTTCATCTATCCATGCCACCATGCATTAGGCAGGAAATGACCAGTGTCAGAGTCTGTCGACTTTATTCAGTGGTCTTGAATCCACCACCTACACTTTAACCAGAGTTGAAATCCCACTGGCTTCTTCATGCTTTCAGGCCCTTTAAGACTGCTGGGGTTGATATCTGCAGGCTCATGCGCTGTCCCTCCTTGCCTCACACACACTCCCTGCTCCTCTGAACTGAACATCCAAGTCCCTAGAAGTCACTGTGTCTTCCCTTACACTTGACCTCTGCTCTTGCTGTTCTTTCTGGCTAACTTCTTAGTCATCCTTTGGATCTCAGCAAACATATATTTTCCTCCAGGAAGCCTTTCTTGACTTCCATCTCCTTTTATGAGTCCCCACAGCATCCTGAACTTCCTTTGTCATAGCACTTCCTGGATTGTAATTCGTGGTTACCTTACGGACAAGCTTTCTTAGAAAATCTTAGAGACAAGTGTGAACTGCAACTGACTTATTCACCACTTTGCCCAATGCACCTAGCACCACGTGTGGTAAATAGTAGGTGATTAATAACCATCTGTTAAATAAATGAATGCCTTGATACATACAGGTTGAATATAAGTCTCTCTAGCAGCCTTGTCATTCAGCTCAACACTTTTTCCATGTTGCCAGCAAGGATTTCATGAAAGACATTGTTAGATTCTTCTGTGAAGTCAGTATCCTAATGCTGCCCATGGTGGGTCTTCTGCCCCATCAATTCAGCACCTTCTATGCCAAGACCTTTCCTATGAGGTCTATTGGGCAGAGCTGGAGTGTTTAGGGGAATGGATCTTTCTTTCTTGGGCCTGGGATTGGTCTTTACATCCATTTTCTGGTTCCTATCATGATGATTCTCCTCTTGAGAAAGGCACAAGCTGTCGACTTCAAGAAGAGGCAAAAGAAAAGACCATGACCCTCCTGTCTTTTCTGACCTCACCCCTCTCCTCTTCCTGTCTGTCCCTCGGCATCTCTGCTGCTCCCTCTGGGAGCTGAACCATAAAAGAGAACTTCTGCAGTTCCAGCCTCACCAGGCAGGTCACTCAGGACAGCTGCCAGGCAGAACTGTAGCTGGACCACTTGCGCTATCACCAGTCATAGGTCAGGCTTCCCCTTTCCCTGTTTATGCCACATCACAGGATCCTGCTAGGATGTGTAGACAGCAGGTCTACATGACAGCTTTGTGTAAAGTGAGGTGTTGACGGGTAAACCTGGAGATTCGGGCTATATAGACAGTCAGCTTGGGCCATTTAGCTTTGAGAGTATAAATGCCATCCACATTGAGTCTGGTGAGCAGGAGTGTGTGCACGTGTGTGTGTGTGTGTTTGTGTACTTGTAAAGGATGACCAACTGAAGATTCGCTTCTTTAGCATAGGCTTCCCAAACTGAGGTTCAACAGCCATTCTTTATCCCAAGTCTGATGAGTGAATACAGTGACTTTACTTTGGATCATGGGGGAAACAGAGTAATTTCCCACTGGCTGGCCTGACTGTCTACCATGTAGCTGAGAGTCAGGGTGGGACAGGTTGCAGGGCAACCCTGAGCTTCCCCCCCAGAACATGACAGGACTGGGCTCTCCTATTAGACTAGGACCTCCCCTTTCTTGCTTCCCTCCCCCAAGGAAACAGATGACACATTATAAGCAGAAATAGCCTGTTGCCTACATGGCCATTTTTCCTGCCCAGTTTAATAGAGGTGACAGCCGTCTATTTTACTTGTCTCGTAACATCGAATCAGTAAAGAAAATATGGGTGAACTCTCAGGTTTAGCTGAATTATGGCTGGTCCGTGGGGAGTGAGGGCTGGGGGTAGAGTTGAGCAGAGAGAGATTGAATCCCTGACTTCTTACAAGAGAAGCTAAGCCTTGTCTCTTCCTCTGGATCCAGAAAATCTCCATGTGCTGGAGGCCAGGCAAGGTCATCCTGTTTGATAGTCTCTGAGTCCCTGAAAGAGCCAGAACACAGGTGGAGGCACTCTGAATGTCAGCGCTACAGTACAGTACCTGCCCCAGTCTTTCCTATCACAGATTGAGAGGCGCAAAAGGGAAATGGCTTGAGCCACATCCCTTGGTGAGCCGTGGAAAAATCAGATGAAAACATGGATCTCTGATCACCACCCCCAGTCCATTAAGAAACTCCCATCCACTTTCCTGTCATACACACACAAACATGCCCACATTTGAAGCTCTAAATTTACAGTCTTAAGAGAGAGAAGACAAGGAGACCAGATTTTTCCAGTGTTGCAAAACAGACCTACGAAACCTTTTTCACATTGAGGGAGAAATACAAATCAGATGTATGTGTGTTTATAAAAGCTCGTAGATAGTGATAACACTCTGTGTTGTCCGGGGAGCAGCAGGGAAATTAAGGTTCACCCCGGTCTCTGTGTTCAGCACCATGGAGAGCAGCCAAGCCCTGGGGGTGGTGAGTGGGCACCATTTGCATGCTGATTCTTATAGTAGGGGCAGTGTGGTTATTGTAAGGTCTTGCTTAACAGGCATTCTTTTTCCTAATGCTATTCCTCTAGGACTCTGGTGTTCGTAAACCAGACTGAGGTGTTTAGCAGGTACACAGTAGGCTAGTAAGAACTATTATTTGTGGTCGTTCAAATAGAGTAGCTCACAGTAAAAGAAAATGGAGCGAATGGATAGAATTTTCTCCTTTTTTCTCTCTCTCTCACATAAATTGTTCTTAAACCTTTGGTGCCTTGTACGGCTTGTATGCTCAGGAGCAGTAGCAGATGACAAAACGAATGAACATTCCATTGTCAAATATCACACCTGATACCGAGCGTCTTTGCTCAGCTTGTCAGCATCATCTTTCACATTGCATTTGGTAAGTAGGCTTGTGTTATGTATTTTTATCCCACTAAATGTGATTTCGTTAAAGTATTTTCTGTGTTATTATTTCCTGAATCGTGGAGCCCTGCACACCTATAATAGAGCCGTTTTTTCTGCTAGTAAATAAAATTACTCCTTGTTCAGGCGACAGGAATTAAATGTGTCACAGCTCTGTGGCATTCCCCAAAGAACCCCAGCTATACCAAGTGCTCCACCACCTGGATGTGTCTGAGATTTGTGATCAGACTGGGTGTTGACAAAGGTCTCCCCAGCTAGGAAAATCATGACATGGGTGACCTCAGCAGGCCTCAGAGAAAGGGAGAGTTTGCCCATCGCTGGGGTACTGAGAGTGGCCGAAACACCTGGACTTGAAGCCAAGAGCATAGGAGGCTAAGAGTGTTAGAAAGACAGGATCTGAAGAATTGGCTTTGGCCTCTGAACAAGGAGGGAAGCTTGGGTAAATGGGCTCCCAGCATTTAGGAGGCAAGATGGCACCTTGAAGTCATACTGAAGGTAGAAAGGTCAGGAAAGACATGAGCTATGGTTTGTACAGAGTAAGGCTACTCCAGGGGCCCTGGATTAAGATATCTTAGTGAAAGGGGATTGGAGGTTTTGCTGCTCCTGCTTGGGTTCGCAGAATCAGAAGAATCTGCTTTGGAAATGGGGCTATTTTTATGCTGCTTGTAATTTAGTGTTTATTTCCTGTCTTTTTCGCATAGTCTCTGGGCTGACTCACTGATTCAGCAAACATTTCTGGATCACCCACTCTGTGTACTGCAGAGCACACAGGGCAGGGGGTTGAGGGAGTCTGAGGGGTGGCACAGCATCTGAATGGCCTCGTGGCAGGTCCAAGTGGGCGACCTTCAGTGATAGCCACAGTTCCTTGAACATTTAGGGACGTGCAGTTCAGGCTAGAATCTTATGCCTAGATTGTTCTTTGTGCCTTGTTCTCCTGTGTTCTGGGGAGGAGTATGGAGGCTTAGAGAAGAAAAGAAACAAGGTGAACACCTCACAGAAGGACCAGCTGGGAAGCCACATCTCTTATCTTTCAAGCGTCACTGCCCCCCGCCGCCACCTTGTTCTTGCCTTTGCTCCTAAATAATTTCTTCACTCATATTGTTCTGAGAGTTCCCCCATGCCTGAGCTGTCACACCTCATCCTCAAGGCCCACCCAAGGTTCATTTTGGCCAATTCTCTGTCTCTTGGTAGAACTGAGCCTTAACTTTCCTAGATGGAGTGGTTCATGTGTAAGTAGGAAGGAAAAGGTAGGGACAAGCATAAGTATTCAATTTTTTTATGTCTCCAAGAGATATAATTCTGTCTCCTTGGTGAGAAAGTTCTTCTTTCTGGCCAATTCAGATTCTTCCTGCTGCTATGTAAATCCATCTCATCCATGGTGTGATGTGGCCATTCATAAAGCTTGGGAGAAACCTCTAGATTTGTAAGTAGTAGCTTCAGGGACTCTTTTCCTGGGGCTGTAGCAAAGAAGGGCTCAGACAATTAAACTGAAATGGCTACACTTTCACTCACACAGGTTCAGACAGATTTATAATATTTTCTTTTAAAAAAAATTGGGATTGTTTTTCATGGAGACAATGATTTATGGAATAATCAATTTCTTTATCTACCTAATCCATGGGAGTGATCTATCAGTGTAGGCATCAATCTCCCCTAGAGGTTGAGGAGAGTGGACAGCCTTTGAGCCTGAGTCACCCAGCGGAAGGCAGCTTTTACCAGGAGCTACTGTGATCCCAGATCTGGATCTGAGGCCTGTAGGAAGGAAGGGGTGAAGCTCCTGCAGCCTCCCTCTCTGAGCCAAGATGCTCATTCTTTCTCCTCATCAGTCTTATCCCCACCCAAAGAGGAGTAAGGTGCATCACGTGCTATTCCCATCGTACAGGCGTGGAGACCGAGTGCCAGAAAGGATGCTCAAAGACCAGATGTTGGAGACCTGACATCAAGAGGGGCTAGCCCTCTATCTCTGAGGACTGCAGCATAGAAGAGAGGGAAAAACTGATCCAAGAGGCCCCAGGAGAAAATTGGGACCTGTTGGGTGGTGGTCCCAGAAGGCAGAATTTGGTTCAACATCAGCTATCTCCTAGTCAGTGTTCTTTGAAGATTAAGTGAGATACCTTAGGAGTAGTGAGCTTCTTCCCATGGGATATGTTCAAGAACAGATTGGCCTAGGATATTTCAGAGGAGCTCTGGATTCCTTTCACTATGAAATTCTAGGCATCCTCAACTATGCAATTAGAGATGCCATAAAAATTCCGGCTCTCTGAGTTTCCTAAAAGACGAGGCTTGTACCTGCTCTGGGTTACACAAACTCCATGAAGGCTGAGCTCAGTGTGGTGGTTTCAAGGAATATTCTTAAAGATAGACACTTCCCTGGCTGTCTTCTAACAGCAGTTCATCCCTTGGCAGTGCCCTTGGGTCAGAAAGGAGCCTGGTGGCTGCAGCCAGCTCCAGGCAGGGCCCATCAACATTCCTGAGCAGTATAATACCAAATACACTGGCATGCTTGATACCACTTAATTTGCACATCCCTCTGATATAGGGATGGTGACCATCCTTTGCAGATGTAGAAACTGATGTCTGAGGGAGGTGGATGGTTCAAGGTCACATAGCTGGTTGGGGTAGAGCTTTGTCTCTTCGTTCATATGTATATTTGGTTGTCTAGTGAGCCTTTACTGGGCACATGCTCTATGCCAGTCCTCCATGAGGTGCCAGGACTAAAGGGTGAGCAAGACAGACATGATCCTGGCCTCATGGAGCTTTCAATCTAGCAAAAAACAGACAGCAAAGAATCACTACAAACTCCACGCATGTCACAGAGGGACTTGCAGGCTACCAGGGTAACATCAAGAAAGGCTCCCCCAAGGAAGTGACACTTGGGGAGGAGAAAAGGAGTGGTTAGGTGGTGGTGATGGTGGGGAGTAAGGGATACGTTCTAGGCAGAGGGTACAAATGCCCAAGGCACAGGTGGTTGTGTTAAGTTGATGCCCTATAAGCTTTGGAGGTCAGACATAGTCAAATATTGGCAATTTCATATGTTTCAAACCAGTGTTTAAAAAACCACAAGCAAGTCTGCTGTGAATGGAGCAAACAGAAGGGAATGTGAAAAAAGAAAAGTAATATTTGAGTAGTGGGAATATGGAAGGCTGGATAAGCAAGGTAAGGAGGCAGGACTTTAACCCCAGGGCACTGGGGAATCACTGAGGACTTTATGAAGGGGAGCAGCAAAACCACATTGTAGCTTTGAAAAGTCGACCTAGTGGCTGTGTGATGTGACTGCAGGTGTGAAGTTGGAAGATGGGGCAGCGGCAGGGGTGTGGGGCACAGGCATCAGGAAGCTGTTTAAGTAGTCTAGGTAGGAAAGGACAGGGAGATGTAGTGTGGAAGGTTGTTAAAGAACAAATGTCCTGATTCCTGGTCCAGGACTCTCCCCAGAAGCCTGGCCATCCCCTTCGTCCCAGGCTTGAGCACTGAAGGCCGGGCTGTGTTGTGCATGAGTGGACCCTTCCTGGGGCCACCCATCTGTTTCCCGAATCAGCCATCAGTGGATGCCACATCCACTGTCTGCGAGCTCAGCTGGGCCTCCAGTCCCATTTCATGGTTCCTGGTTGGACCGGAAAGCCCTAGGTGTGTTCCAAGGCAGCAAGCATTCCTTGAGGGGTGGGGATGGGGTGGGGTGGGATTAGGAGGATGGTTGCTCGCCTGATAGACTCACCCAGCCAGGACTTCTGTGAGTCCTCAGTATCTATGACAACCCAGCAGGGATACCCAAGAAATGGGCATTGTCTGGTCTCGATTTTTCCCTTAGAAGCCTCCACAGGGCCAGGAGCTTCCCTGTGGCTGAGCTGAAACCTCTCCTCCCAGTGAGGGTGGAGCCATCCTCCTGTTCCTTGGCAGATGTGGTGGGAGTGGGGAGACCTCAGCCTGTAGGACAGGTGCAAGGGTCACTGATACCTAGGACTGTGGCAGCAGGGGTAGGATGGCAGCCCCACACACATCTGGCTGGGCTCTGCTTCCAGTACCCTGAGCTAACCCAGTGTAACTATACTCGTGAAAATAATAATAGTGAACCCTGGATCCCTCGAAGGCTAACAATGTGCCAGATACACTGTGCTAAGCAGCTTCCAGACATTCAGTCACTTAATGCAGCAAATCTAAGAGCTGAGGACTCTATCGCCGCTTTTTAGATGAGGAAGCAAAGCCTGGGGTGATGAACACAGAGGGAGCATTCCATAGAAAGGTGGCCACATCCTCAACACATCGTCATGCTTGCTGTGGTTTAGTCGCTCAGTCGTGTCCAACTCTTTGTGACCCCGTGGACTGTAGCCCACCAGGCTCCTCTGTCCATGGGATTCTCCAGGCAAGATACTGAAGTGGGCTGCCATTTCCTACCCCAGGGGATCTTCCCGACCCAGGGATCAATCCCACATCTCCCGCATTGCAGGTGCATTCTTTACCACTCAACCTGGGAAGCCCCATGATTGCTGATGTTATTTTAAATAGTGGACATAGATAGCTATCACAGTGCCAGCACATAGCAGGTGCTCGGGAGTGTGGGTTGAACCTGTTTATTCAGATTTGGCCAGAAAATGGGGTGAGTCGGCTGGGCCTGGAAACCAGCACAGGACAAGGCTCTTCCCAGCCCTCTCAGTATTCGTGGGTCTCTAGTTCCCATTCCTCTAGCACAGGAGTTTCTTAGCCCAGTCCCTCCCCTTTCTTTTGTACATAGCGTGTCTTCCATTTCTCTAGCCAGGACACCTGATTCTCTGGCCCCCCTGGGTACCCTTTCCTGGCAGCTGCAAGGAATGCAGGTTCAGCCCTCAATACCCCCGATTTGGGTGGGGAGTGAGGGTTATAAAGGGTGTGCTATCCTAAGACTCACCTCTTCCAGGAAGCCTCCTCTGATGCACCCAGGCAGTGGGTCACAACCTTCCCTGAGCCTCCCTGGAGCCCCCTTTATTGGTGCAGAAATGTCTCCTTCCCCACTCCTCTTCCTTGTGACCCCCGGGCTTATAAACTGAGGCTTGTAGATCTTTTGTATTTGCCTCAGATTGACATAGTTTTGTTTGTTTGTTTTCTTTTTCTTTTTTGGCTGCGTGGTGTGTGAGATCTTAGTTCCCCAACCAGGGATTGAACCTGAGCCCCTTATAGTGCAGTGTCTTAACCACTGGACCACTAGGGAAGTCCCTAGACTGTTTTTAAAATCTTGTCATTAAAATAACAACAGTTTCTGATAGTTTATCCTCTTGAAAGACAAAATCCTTAGCCTGGAATTCAAGGAATTCTTTTTCTGAACTCTTTGGGGCTTTGCCCTTAACGTCCATCAATTTAATTTTAAGTTGCATTCATTTTTTTTGAGTTAGCTGACATTCAAAAATGGGGATGTTTTATGTAAAATTTTGGATTTCCAAGTTCTTTTCCCGCCATATCACAGTCCCCACACCTCCTTATCATGCCTCCCTTGTGCCAACACCATTGACTCTCACATGTGTGAGAGTGGAGTTACTTACAATGGAGTTTACTTACAGTGGAGTTAAGATGGAAAAGTAAGATGTTTTGTATACCTGTGTTTTTATTATCAGGAATAAACAGAAGACAAAGGGCTGTTTATTTAGAACATTTCTCTCTCACCAGCCTTGCTTCTCTTTATGTTTCCTGTTGGAACTTCTCAGAGACAAGGTCCTTATCGTATTCTTGTTTATCATATTAAAACAGCTAGTGTTCATTGAACCCTTTTCTGTCTCTTTTTTATTTTCTTTTTTCCCCAATTTCTTTTTAACCCTCCTGGTTAAAAGGAAGGGATCTGAGCCCCAGCTGGGTGCATGTACCCCTTCAATAAGTGATGGTGTGCCCAGGATTTGAATGTCCATCCACCTGGCTCCCACTCTGTTCGCTGCGTATTCCCAGCATCTGCCCCAAGTGATGCCCGCAGTGGGTGATTAAAAAGTGCTGGACAAATCTAATTGAATTCCAGAGTCACAGATGGGATGGAGCCGGGTGGGGAACCTCCACCCTTTGGAGAAGGGACACCTTCAGGATGCTCCTGTCTTCCTTCTTTCTGTTGGCACCTGGCTCCGAGCTCTTGCTGTGCACCTCTAGGGTAGCATCACCCAGAGCTGACACGTGCTGGGTGGAAAATCTGCCGTGGTCCATTTGCTTCACCATGTCTTTGAGGTACCAGAACCTGGTGCAGGCATCAGAGCTCTGTGGGAGGATTTAACAACCTCTGTCCCTGTTTGCTCCCTGTAGGGCTCACAGTGGTCGCAGGCCCAACACTCTGACACAGACCCAGTGACTAATTGGGCCTGGATAATGGGCCACGGGCAAATATGCCCTTTCCCATCCTCCTGAGACTCCGAGGTGGGGGCTGCAAAGGAGGAGACTCTGTGAAGCTACTGAGGTACCGACTCTGCTTGGTGGAGGTTGAGGGAGAATGGGGAGGGAGGAGGAGAATGTGCCCTCAACCAGGAAAGCATGAGGTGCTGGGCATCCTTGCCGTAGCCAGGTCTTGGGCGGGGTCCCTTACAGTGAGCATGTGGGCTGTCTGTTGCCCAGCGTCCCCTGTGGACGTTGTCAGGAGGTGCCTGTAGGAGGAAGAGTTAGAATAGTGTCTGTAAACCCCCCTCACGGAGATCCTGAGATCTTATTATGCCATCGGTCCACTGGAGCCAAGTGGCAACGGGAAGCCTCAGGTTCATTTGGGAGATGTTTTCTTTGCGGAACCTCCAGCTTTCTGTACAAGTAGATGAAGTTCTGGACGCAGTAGGGGTGCTTACTTTCTTAGTATTTGGGGCTGGCTTTACCTTCTGCCTGCTGGGATGTGCTTTGGGCATATGGGTTATCCCCCAAATCCAGACTCAGGGATCCTGGGACTCAGACACACTTCTGGTATGAGATTCTAGACATCTAGTCTTCCTGGGCCTGGAAGCAGGCCCCTTTCCAGGGAGAGAGTATCCTTGGTTGAAGGTGTTGGGTGCAGTGTCTTGGCAGGGATGAGGAGGGACTTGGTCCTGACACCACCCGGGAGAAGGCCAGAGACCGCTTCCCTGGGCCAAGTTCAGCCCTGCCCACGGGGGAAACTGAAAGGTCTCGACCTCCTGGAGATTGCAGTGGCCTGGAGGTCAGATGGGGGCTCAGCTTCTGTGAAAGTCTGTCTGCCTTCCTTCTTCCCAGCCCCAAGGAGGTCATGCTGGGGTCAGCAGACCTGTCATGGGTCAGCAGCTCTTGTGTCTCCACTTCCTGGGATTTAGAACAAGAAGAAGACCATGAAACATACAACCACTCTCACGCTCTGTGCTTCCTGAACCTGCTCAAAGTGTCTCCATCATGGGCCAGGATGAGGCTCAGGTACCCTTGCTGGGTTTAGAGGAGCGAGTCCAAGCAGGGCTTCTCAGAAGACCGCAAGCTCTGTCTCTCCCTTGGGGGTCTTTGCTTTAGCTGCAGGGTGACCTGCAGGGAGATAGGGCTTTTCCTCTCTGTCCTACTCAAGGTGGACAGCACTGCCTTTCCTCATTGGTCCAACCCAGAGGATGGGTGGGGCGGCACTGCAAACAAAGTGAGAGCTAGCAGGCTAAAGCCAGGAAAAGATTATTGTAAGGTGAGTGCAGAGAAAAAGGGAGTGAGCTGGGCAGTCAGGCAAGAAAAGGGAAATATATTAGAGGGAAACGAGAGGGTGACTGGCCCTTGAGGAGGACCAGCATCCTCCCTTTCTAGCGGGGTCTTTCTTATAGCCCACCAATGAAAAATTATCTGAAGGATGGTTAAATTTTAGCTTGTAGTTGAGTCCTGTGGTCACGTAGCCGGAGGTCTGGAATCTGGTGGTCTCGTAGCTTTGAGAAGGTAGGTGCCAGTGATAAAACAGAATGTCATTTGAGCAATTTGATCAGTCTCAAGGATCTCTGTGATTTTATTCTTTGTTTGTGAGGTCAACATAATGAGCCGTCTTAACAATGAGATCCCATGTGGGCCTCATCAATTATAGCCAGTACTTATTGGACACTTACTATGCCAGATACTCTCTGCACATCTCTGTAATCTTCTTTAATCCTCACCATGCCCCTTGTCCCCATTTTGCAGATGGAGAAATTGTGGCTCAGAGCAATGAAAGGACTTGCCTGAGGTCACACAGCCAGTAGATGGCAGATCCTGGATTCCAACCTAGATATCAGGCTCCGAGCCCTGGCCATTAGCCATCTCACTCTAGGAAGTCTCTGTTTACTTAGAGAAAACCTACATTATTGTTTAATAGTAATTTTTTCCCCACACAGACATAGAGATCAGACTTGTGGTTGCCAAGGGGGAGGGGAGGTAGGGGAGGGAAGGACTGGGAGTCTGGGGTTAGCAGATGTAAACTATTACATGTAGGATGGATAAACAAGGCCCTACTGTATAGCACAGGGAACTATGTTCAATATCCTGTGACAGATCATAATGGAAAAGAATTTGTGATGTTTATGCATAACTGAATCACTTTGCTGTACAGCAGAAATTAACACAACATTGTAAATCAACTGTATTTCAATAATTTTTTTTAAATAGTATTTTTTCCAGATTTCTGAGCCCAGAGTCCTAAGAGAATGTGGGTAGGAGTTTCTTGGGTTTCAGGATCCCTTGATGCTAAGATGGAAATGGGATGTTTAGACTCTGTTTTGACCCCACTGGTTTCACACCCCTGAATGAGCCAGTGTGGCTGCATTCTTACTGAGAGATAAACAGCAGGTCAGAAAGAGGAAGCCAGTGACTGAGACAGAGGCACTCGGAGACAAGGAGAGAGAAGCAAAGAGTTGAGAGAGAGACGGGAGAAGAAAAGGAGACGAAATGGGTTGGGGTATTGGGACGATCAGGCTCCCTGGTGGGGTCAGAATATCCTTAGAGTCCAAGTGACCCCTGACCCAGATGTCCACCTGGATCACTTCATCCTGACCCCACCAGTGTTTCTGTACCCTCTGCCCACCTCCAGCTTCTTAGCAAATACGCCACTGGGTGCGGTCTATTGGTGGGTGAGTGCCATATGTAAAATACCTAAATAGTGCCAGCCTGGCACAGAGTGGGGCTCAATAAGTTGTCTGAGACCGTTTTCCTGGGAGAACCAGATCATCTAAATGGGATCAATGTGAAGAAGTGTCTGAGAAACTGCCAGAAAAACAACTCTATAGGTGGACACACCCATCCCTGTTGGCCTGCAGTTCATCTTGCCTGGTTTCTTTCCCCTCCTCCCTCCTCAAGTCTCTTCTCCCTTTAATAAATTCTGGTTGAGCACCTGCTGTGCACCGGGTGGACTAGGAGCTGGGTCTAGAATGATGACCAAAGAGACGAGATTCCTTCCTTCATGAGATCTTGTCTATTCTACTTGGGGTGACAAGCAATAAGCAAGTAAGCAGACATGTAGACACCTGGTTGTGAATTGCAGCAAATGCTGCGCATGAGGACAGTGGGGAGGCCACTCTGGTTTGGAAGCAGGGAGGGCCTCTCGGAGGAAGTGACGTTTAGGTTGAGGCTTGGAGAATGGGAAGAATCCAGCAGGTGAAGAAGGGGGTGCATTCCAGGCAGACAGAAAGCATGCGTGAGGGTGTTGAGGTGGGAAAGGGTGCAGAGTGGTCAAAGAACAGAGAGAAGGCCCGTGTGGCTGGGGCTTGGTGAGCAAGAGGAGAGGCATGGCATAAGATGGCATGCGGGAGGTGTGTTTTCAAAAGCTCGGGGTCATTCCAGGGCTCTTACTCCAACCTCAACCTGCGTATCACTCCCACCACAGACCATTGGCTCCTTTGGTGCTCAGCCACGTTCTCCCCTTCCCTGCATCCTTCCTTGAAGCTGCTCTTGGTAAATGACATCCCCTCCCAGCAAAGGGCCTCACACAAAGCCTGTCCTAAGCACATATGACCCAGTGGCAGAGAAGCCGTATTGCATCACTGGGGAGCAGAGCTCTCTGCAGGGTGGGGCGGGGGTAGGGGGGGGGAGTCCTCTCCTCCAGGGAGGTTTATGTCTCCTGGGAAATCCTTACCATCCAGGTAGGTGAACCCATGGAAGCCTGAAGGTGCTGATCATGCTGGGAGCAGGCAGGGAGTTAAGAAGCAAAGGTTCTGATTGGCTCTGTCCATGAAGCCCATGCCAGAATTTGTAGCTAGGCCTGGCCGACACGTCTGGAGGAAGAGTCCACAGCCATCACCCAGATGTTTCAAGGATGGGATAGCAGGCCGTCCAATGATGCTTCAATCCATCGATGAATTACTCGACATGTATTAGCATCTGGGCTCAGGCTAGGAGCTTTGGGGGCTTTTGGAGGAGAGACCGCTGGCTGGAGGAGTAGAACTCTCCTCCATTCGTCAAGCGCATTCACCTCTGTGTGTAGTTCCATGCTCCCAGTTGTGAGCTCTGCAGACAGGGCAGGACCGAGGCTCCCCCACATGCACGTACAGAAACCGAGAGTCACTGAAGCCAAGTCACTCATTCAGAGTCACACTCGTATGAGCTGGATCAGGCAAGTTCTGAAGTCAGATCTGAATGTGAATTGTTCCTTCACCCTTTAGTTACTCTGTGACTGTGGAAACACACAGTTGTTTAGCTGCCAAGTTGTGTCCGACTCCTTGTGACCTCATGGACTATAGACTGCCAGGCTCCCCTGTCCATGGGATTTCCCAGGCAAGAATACTGGAGCCGGTTGTCATTTCCTACTGCGGGGGATCTTCCCAGCCCAGGGATTGAATCCGTGTCCCCTACACTGGCAGGCAGATTCTTCACCCCTGGGCCACCAGGGAAGCCCTGGGGACACAATTCCAGCCTCTTTTTTCTCATGTTTCTCTCAAATACAGAGAAGCAGGGTAAGTGTTAAAGCATTTAGCTCTGGGTCTGGCAAGCAGTGGGTGCTTAATAAATGCACCGCTCCATTTCCTCCTGGCCTTCCACCTGACCCTGGGCTGGCGTTTCCTAACCCACCACCTTCTTTCAGGTTCATCGTGGTGACCTTGCACAGAGCCATCTTCAGGTAGACAGAACATCTGGAAGATTGGCCCATCTTTTCCCTCCCCATCCCAGTGTTGTGAGGTCATGAAGATAAAGCCACAGAGATGTAACTGCCAGGGCTCAGTTCCCAGAAGGCCATAAAACGCAGGCGACTCTGCCCAGTCCTGCTCACCGCAATCCAGCAAAGTGCTCCTTGCCTCCAGCACTTGGTTATTTTTTACAAAATCGCTGAACTAGCCATGTTAACTGTATTGATCAATAAATTACTTTGATGAAAACTCAATAGGCATTGCCCCCCTTCCCCTGGCACTCATTCCCACACAAAGGAAGGATTTTACACTTTTCATATCTCAAAAACCTTGGTGCTAGGTCCTGTCCTACTTTTCTCCTCTACGTATCACTCCCAGGGCCCGCTGCCCTGGCCAACACGGCCTCGACAGGGCTTGGAGATTTATGGACCCACAGGCAGGGATTCTTTTGGGCTAGGGCTCAGGGGACCCATGGAAGAAGTTGATCCATCTAACCCAGCCTCAAAGAAGCGTTTCACTTTCCAGGGCAGTGTGGACACACAGCCACCACTACTGCTGGACATCCCCCGAAATTAGCTGGCCTGCTGGGGGAGTGACAGCCAGTCACCACACTGGCTTCCCTGCTGGAAAGAGCCAGGAGCCACAACAGGCCGACAGTCTTCCCTTAACTTCCCTCCTTCATTTATTCACTTGGCATTTTCTGAGACCCTGCTCTGTGCTGGGAGCTTTCTGTGTGTAATATTGAATCTATACCAAAAAGCAGGCTTTTGAAGTTAACTTTTCACCCCCTTAGACCTAACAACAGCCTGCATTGCATGCTTATTAGAAAAGGCCGGTGCTGGGCTAAGGCGTGGGCGTCGGATGAAGCAGAGGAACCGTATTGGTTATGAGCCCAGATATTGAGAGCTCACTGCTTGGGTTCACGTCCTGGCTCTTGACCTTGAATGCGGATTTTGAACTTCTTTGAGCTTCAGTTTCTCTATCTGTAAATTGCACATGGAATAGTGTTTTCCTCACAGATAGAGGAAAACACTTTCCTGACTAGATGGGGTTACTGTGGCTATGCTCCATACGCCTGGCACACATGAGCACCAAGTAAGTGTTGGATGCTTTTAGCTGGTGAGGGTCAAACGAGCTTGCTGCTGGTGCTGCTGCGAAGTCGCTTCAGTCATGTCTGACTCTGTGTGACCCCATAGATGGCAGCCCACTAGGCTCCTCTGTCCCTGGGATTCTCCAGGCAAGATTACTGGAGTGGGTTGCCATTTCCTTCTCCAAAGCATGGAAGTGAAAAGTGACATTGAAGTCGCTCAGTCGTGCCCGACTCTTAGCGACCCCATGGACTGCAGCCCACCAGGCTCCTCCATCCGTGGGATTTTCCAGGCAGGAGTGCTGGAGCGGGGCGCCATCGCCTCCTGTATGTGTGCAAAGTGTGTAGAACAGTGTCTGACACCTAGGGCTCAACGTGCATAAGCACAGATCATCATCACCATGTATTATCTTCACAGCAGTGCAGTGAGGCAAGAACCGTTCCCCTCCCCATGTAACTGATGAGAAAGTGGAGGTTAAGCAGATCACCCAGCATTTCAGAACAGAGAGTTAAATAGAGCTGATCTGACTCCAGCCTCAGACGTCTTTCTATAGTGCTGGACTGCATGGTGCCATCCTAGCGCTTTGGAGTTGGAAAGCACCTAGAAGACGCCTGGACCAGCAGAATAAACATGGTATAGATGTGAAAAACTGATGCCCAGAAAGGTGCAGTGACCTGCTGAGAACACACAGGCATTTGGGTCAGTGACTCTTGGGTGCTTCCTGCATGCGTTGCAGCCGGTGCTCACGTGTCCTAGGGTTGTCGGGCTGTCCTGGGGATGATGAATAGCATCACCTTCAGTCCAGGACTGTCTTTCAGAGCTCTCAGACTTGCTGGTTTGGAATCCTGCATCCACCACTTCCCATTGGTCATACTCCCTGTGCCTCAGTTTCCCAGCCTATAGAAAGGGTTGAGTGGGACAAGATGCCTGGTGCTCAGAAAGCACTTGGTTGACTTTACCCCTTATTTATTCTTCTCAAGAATAAGCACTAAAATGAAAAGAATAGATATGGATATGTAGAGCTCTAAATGTATGTACAGCCTGTTTGGGCCCTCTGGGAGATGGGAAGGGTAGAGTTCATCTCTCCTAATTTGAGGCTGAGAGGAGAGGTCCAGCTCTCTTTCGGGGACTTGTCCAGGTCACACAGCTGGCTGGTGAGAGAGGCGAGACCCAAACTCACACCCGTGGATCTGCCAAGTGGCCTGCTCCCCTGCACTACACCTGACCCCTTTGTAAAGGCCCAGCTGCAGGGAAACCCAGCCACCTGCAAAGCAGCTAGTATATAGCAGCATGGGCCTCTCATACAACTTCTTCCCTCTTCCAGGTGTAGGTGAGCTCTCAGCATGCATTAAGGGTGGTCTGCCCAGCTTAACGCTTGCCTTGTCTTCTTTATTATCGAGATATTATCCTAACTCTGCCTCCTGCCAGACCCTGGCCTCTGGCCCCTCCCATAAGCCTTCTTGGGACTGTGGCTGCAGGCCAGGGGACATTTTTCCCAATTACGGCGATTGTCCAAGTTCCTGATTCAGTCTGGACGGGCCCAGCCCCATTTGCATGCCATTAGCTATGATGCTATGCATTATGGATTCATATTTAATTTTAGTATTTTTTAGAGGCAACTCTAACCTGATTAAATCTTCTCCAAGAACCTGACATTTCTCTGAACTCTGATAACATGGGTTGTGCACGAGTGGACCACACACACATACACACATCCCTCCAGCCATAGACACGTACTGCCATTTCAGCCCCAGTTCCATAGATTCTTTTTTTAATGAAAGGGGAAAAAAATGGAAAAAAAAAAGTCTTTTTTTTTCTCTAAGGTGATTTGTATGCAGCCTTGTCTCTATGAGCCCCACGGAGCTTGTGCCTAGAGAGGCTGCCGGAGCCAGGCTCCCTGAGAATCTGGGATAGTGGAGTAGTGGAGACCCAGGCTCCAGCTCGGCCTTGACGCGTCTCCCTCTGGGAGTCATTGAGCCTGCCCTGGCCTCAGTTTCCCTTTTCTTGAGATCATTGAGTTAAAATTCTCAAGTCCCACACCAACATGTTTCCACTCAGGCAACATGAAATGAAGTATGTGAATTTTTTTTTCCTTAATCAAATGAAAATAAAATAGCTGGGCAAGAAAGGGATGAATAGATCAGAGTACAGGGGATTTTTATGGGGGTGAAACTCTTCAGTATCATATGATAGTGGTGGATACATGTCATTGTATGTGTGTCAAATTGCATGGAACATACAACACCAAGCGTGAACCCCAATGTAAACTCCAGGGTCTGGGTGATAATGATGCGTCAATGTAGATTCATCGATTGTAACAAATGTCCCACTCTGGTGGGGGATATTGATAGTAGGGGAGCTTGTGTGTGTGTGGAGGTAGGGCATATATGGGAATCTCCAAGCTTTCTGCTCATTTTTTCTGTAAACCTAAAACTTTTCTAAAAAAATAATGTTTTGTTAAAATTAATAAATAACTTTCTTTGAGTGCGCACCATTTTACACGTGCCAAGTATCTTACAGGCATTAACTAATTCCAGCTGATCCTTGAACAACGTTGGGGCTGGAGGCCCCCAACACACTTGAAAATCCTTGTACTGCTGTCTCTGTCTCAAAAACAAAGGATGTGGTAAATGAGTCACCTAGGGGCAGGAAGTGGAAACACTTCAGATAGAATCGGGACTCAAACCCTAGTTCTCTTGATTCCATACATTGTGATCTCTAATCAAATACAAACATTCCCCCACATTTAATTTAAAGATCTCAGAAATGAAAATACAGGTTTTACTTTATTGAGAAACAGCCACATATAACATGGACCGATGCAGTTCAAACCCATATTGTCCAAGGGTCGACTGTAATTCTCACAACAACAACTTGAGGTTGATGTTATTATTATAATTATTACATCTCCAGTTTACAGATGAGGTTCAGAGGGCCCCATCACTTGCTCAGGGTCACACAGTGAGAAGATGGTAGCGATTGGATTTGGACCCAGACAGTCTGATTCCAGAGCCCAACTATAACACGGCTGCCCCATCCTTTTTACCAAAGAAGAAACCAGGAGTGATGGAATGGAATTATTTCATTGTTCTAATTCTATGATAATGGCTTAATTCTCACCTGACTCGGGGGCAAGGTGTGGGCCACCATTCATCTCCCTGATATTTCTCAGAAATCAGCAGGGCGAGTTTTCTGACCAGGCTCTACTGGATGCAGCGGAGCTCAGACCAAACCTGGGAGCTGGGCCACCCCTCAGCCAGGAGGTCAGGTGTGTGGGGTATGGTGAGAGTGCAGAGCTCCTCAGGGAGCAAGGCCCCTGGCCCAGTGCCATCAGAGGCCCTCACCATCAGCTGTCCAAATCCCTTTGTCGTTCCACATGTGGAACAACCAGAAAGATGCGTCTAGGTAGGTTGCTTTGTTTGGGTTTGGTGCTGGGTTTGCAGCATCCGGGGAAGAAAATGCAGTATTTATTTTCTCCAACATTTAATTATGAGACATTTGAAATGCACAGAAAAGTTGCGAGAATTTTGCAGTGGTTGCCGCTGTGCTCACGTGGTATTTCTCTAGTTCTCGTCTGCCTTGTGGTCTGGCACCATCCCAGATGCCCGTACAGTCATTTCAGTGCCCACACAGACCCCATGGAGGTCCCCACATCACCCTCATGGCACAGATAAAGACACTGAGGCTCAGACAGAGGAAGAAATCTGCCTAGGGCCCCAGCTCTGCCGGGGTGGGAACACGAATTGCTCTTAGAATTTCCTGACCCTAAGGCTGTTCTTTTTTTTTCTACTCTGTCCTCTATTATCCCCACAAGATTTGGGAAGTCCTCTTGACAGTGGCAGGCAAAGCCCTCCCCATCCAGAGTGCTCTGGGTGCTGGGAGGAGATGTGCACTGTGGTCAGATGAAGGAATGGGAGATGCAAGTGAGATACAGGGTATTACTCTCAGGCAAGCTTGCACCAGGCACATTAACCTTTATGGCAAAGGCTCCCACTTCCGGGGCTGCTGGCCCACCAGGGACCCAGGGCTCTAAGGAGCAACTGAGCCCCTGTTGCAAGCTGGGTGGTTCCCAGGCTCCAGGGTCCTCCCTGCCAGAGGCCCACTCCCACCCTTCCGTGGCCACCTGCTATGTCTGCTACGCAGTGAAGGCTGGGTGAGGGCTGTGTCCCATCACCGCCTTCTTCAGAAGACTTGCCTGGCTCCCGCCATGCTCAGCCCCCTTAGCTGGGTCTCTTTGGACAAGTCACTTCACCTCTTTTGCAGGACCACCATACTTCAACTGTGAAGCAAAGAGGTAATCATTGAACCAACCACGTGTGGTTGACAGTATTTAGAAAACGCCTGGCAAGTGCATACCCTGGGCGTGGTACACAGTAGGCGTGTAGTGTGGTGATGTTCTCGTGTTCTCCATCTGCAGCTTCCCAGGGAGATTTGTACCCTTGTCCCCAGCCAGACCCAATGGCTCCCAAATGCCACCACACACTCGGTCCTTTGTCATTTGGTCCTCTCTGCCTGGGATGCCCTTGCCAACATCCATCTGGGTCAGCTCCCACCTCCTCCAGAAGGTCCCCTGGGTAGGAACTACCCCCCTCCTCAGACTCTCCCTGGCACCTGACCTCTGTGGTTAGAGGCACAGAGTCTGGCGCCAACCTGTCTGGTTTGAGTCTCACCTCTGTCACTTACTGGTTGCATGATCTTGGGTTAAGTTGCTCCTCTGTTCTAGGCCTCAGGTTCCTCATCTACAAAATGGGCATGATGATAGTCCCTTCCTTATTGGGAGATCTTAATGGGTTACAACATGAAAGAGCATTCACACAGTGCCAGCATTCACACGGTGCCAGCACGTAGCATCTCAGAGCCCTGTGCATGGTGGGGTCGCCCGTGCTTGTCTGCTGAGTCAAAAAGACTAAGGTCAGCCCTCATGTGTGAGACTCAGCGAGGAGGAGGCCCTGCAGTGACAGGATGCTCTGAGAGGCAGAACTCAGGGCAGCCGGCAGGCTGGGGCGGGGAGTGGGCACGTGGCAGGGCCGAGGCAGGAGCCTCTTTCCTGCCTGGGAGGTATCTGGGTGAGAAAGGCGCTCACAGGGCCACTGTGCTAGTGGTTCAGGGCTGTACAGCAGAGTCTTGGTCCAAGAAGTGGCTCTGGGGACACATAGCCTTGAGTTCCATTCCTGGCCACCCCAGGCCTGCAACATGACCTTAGCCAAGTTCCTTAGGCCCTCTCGGGCCTCAGTGTTCCCTCCTGTGAAGTGGAGACAGTGCTCATCCCCACCTCCTAAGGCTCTTAGCATAGCGAAGCCGCAGCCCTTCCAGTATTTGCGCTGTGACTGCAGATGGTTCGTCTCAGGCCTGGTCTCGATGGCCTGCCTCATCACACAACCCCACCAGTGATGGGGAACAGAGCTCTGACCGAACCCACGTGCCTGGTTTGCATGGAGCCTGCCTGCCCTTTGTCCAGAGGAGTTTAGATTCTTAACGAATAAGTTCACCTGGGTCCTGCAGAGCATTGACCAGGAAGGTCTTTGACTCCAATCTCCCATTAGCTGTCTCCTCCTCTCCTGCCGAGGCTTTTGCAGAAAATCATTTAATGTTTTCTCTGTGTTTAAAGAAAGCTCCGAGGGGCCATCGGGCTCAGCCTGGCTGGCTTGATCTTGAAACAAAGTGTAGTTCCCAGCGGAACAGGCCAACCTCTGCTCTTAAGTAAATTCAGGGGAGCATTTCTACACGTGGCCTGGCTGGCTATATTTAGGCCTTGCGAGGGCTTTGAGTTCCTCCCCCACTGCATTATTAAGGCGTCTGGCTGCCTGAGAGGGCTGAGGCCCCCAGGGCAGCGGGAGAAGCCCCACCTCGGTGAACACAGCTGGAGTTTGCCTTGCAAGGTGTGGAATTCATCTTCCGTCTGCCAGTTGAGTGTTTAGAGACAAGCATCTCACTCCATCTTGCTCCCGCCCTTCCCCACCCAACTCACATCCACGCCCTTCTCTGTTGCTTCCTCTTCATTCCCATCTTTCTTGTTGGTGATTCTCAGTCTTTGGCACGTATTCACAAGTCACGAACCTCGCTCAGAAACCCTCGAGGGCTCCCCAGTTCCTGCGCGATAAAGCATAACCTCCTCAGCCTGGCCATCAAGGCCTTCCACGATCCGGCCTTCACCTACCTTTTCATCCTCATCTGCAACCGCAACCCCTTTGAGAGTGAGCTCCGTGGAGATCAGGCCTTTCATCTTTTTTATGTACCACAGTATGCCCAGGGCTTTGGAGAGTGTCCAGAAGGTTGCAGGTGCTCAGTGAGTATTTGCTGAATGAATGATTGAATGGCTAAGCCAATGAATGAACGATGCCCTGATCTGCAGTTTCCCCACCTCGTGTTTTTGCTTTGACAGCTATTGGTGGCCTGGCCAGCCCTCCTGCCCTCTTTGCCTACTGTGTTCTACCCCTACAGCCCAGATCCTGCCTGCTTCTTCTGTGTACCTCCCTGGAGGCCCAGCCCCTATGATTCCTGCTGCTAACTTTGACATCTGTTGTCAGATACCCAGTGCCTGCCTTGGTATCTGGCTTTCCAGAGGCCACACCTGCACGTGCCCCTCTGAGGTCCAGAACAGGCGAGACTGCCTTTACCCCCAGCCTCCCAGTACAGGCAGCCCTTGGGGACACTGTTGGTTGGGTTCCAGGCCACCGCAATATAGCCAGTATCACAGCAAAGGGAGTCACACTGATTCTTGGTTTCCCAGTGCATATAGAAGCTGCATTTACACTGTGCTATTGTCAATTAAATGTGCAGTAGCATTATGTCTGAAAAAACTATGTACGTACCTTAGTTAAACAATGGTTTGTTGCTGAAAAATGCTAACCATCATCTGAGCCTTCAGCAAGTCATCATCTTTCTGCAGTAGTTACATCAAAGATCACTGATTACAAATCACCGTGACACATACAAGAATGAAAAAGTTTGGTATATTGTGAGAATTACCGAGAAGTGACACAGAAGCACAAAAGCAGATGAGTTTGGAACACAGCGCTCACAGACTTTCTCGACGCTGTGTTGCCGCAAACCTTCAATTTGTAAAAATTGCAGTGTCTGCAAAGCACAGTAAATTGAAGCACAGTAAAATGAGGTCTGTCTGTACCTTGGAGAGTCCCTCTGTGGCCTTTAGTGGATGTGGGACGGCAGAGTGGTCAGCTAGGAGGGGACTTGGACTGTCTGGGAGCGCAGAGCCACCCCTGGTGGGCTGGAGGCTGGGGCAGAGACACAGCCACAAGTAGGGGGTGGGGTCCTCTCAGCGCAGAGCATGATGGCCACAGGCGCTGCCAGCCAAGGTCAGGTAGGGACCCAGGCAACAAGGCCACCAGTGAGGTAGAACACGGGCCAGGAGAGTGGCCAGAAAGCGACAGAGCCCAGAGCAGGAATCCCAGGTGCCGGTCAGCTTTGGTGGTCCAATAGACAGCAGACAGAAGTGGGCCAGGGCTGGGGGCTCTGTCGTTGGAGTAACTGTCCTTAAAGGGAAGAGGCTATGAGACAGGTATCTGAGACCAGCACTGCAGCCCAGGAAACAAGCAGGAGCCCTCACTATACCCAGGAACTAAGACTGGGGCACCAGCCAGCCAAGGGGGCTCTTGATGGTGGGACCACTCTCCGTAGTACAGAGTTGACTGGTAAAGTACTTTCTGTCTCGACTGGGGTAGGGTCCAGAGATCTGAAGGGCCTAGACCTATAGGGAGATTCCAGGGGTCCACAGGGAAGGAGATGGGGCTGCTCCGGTTATACTCAGTAGGCGTTTTGTAAAGATAGACTTCAGCCACTGCAGATAATGATGGTTCCCCTCTGCAGTCACCAAACTTAAGTCAAACCTATGAAATTTCCCATATTGGAAAGCTTTAGAGGACACAAACATGCACACACACACAGACACACATGTGCACACGTACACAGATACACACACACACACACAGTTAAGTAACAACAAGGGGACGACGGGCCTGGCACCTGGCGAGGGACCGATGACCCCTGGAGACTCCTGCTCTGAGCACTCAAGCCTGTGGATTCAAGGGGATAAATGAAAACGGCGTGTTTCCATTTGGGCAACGGGTGCAGAGGCAGGGACCTCAGGCTACGCCCCGCCCAGATCTTGAAGCTCACTTTCTCCCTGGTTCTTCTGGGGTCACTTAGCTCTCAGAGAGAACAATTGCAGTAGCAACTCTCTACTTCTTTGTGTGGTTCTTTATCCTTTTCAAAGTCCTTTTGTGCAGCGTTTTCAATTTGACTCACCCTCTGTGAGATAGACTGGGATCCTTATCTCTGCTTTAAAGATAAGGAAATCGAGGCTCAGAGCAGGTGCGGAGTCCTGTTGGTGGGTGGGCTGTGGAACGGGGGATTAGAACCGGGAGCATATGACATTCTGCCCTGTCACATTCTCCTCTTCCCTCTGATATATGATTCCCCCCCTCCCCGCCACCCCCCCCCCGCCCCCTTTGGAGAGTACTTTCCTCCCGTCATGCCGCCTTGGTGCTTTCTGGTGTGTGTGTGTGCATGTGCGTGTGTGGGTGTGGGTGTGCATCTCTGTGTCGGATGTGGCAATGCCTCTGTGCATGTCTGAGGGGTGCTGAAGCCAGAGGCTGGCCAAGTGCTGCTCCAAGAATTCCATCCTCCCCTCTTCAGCCCTCCCTCAGGGTGGCTTTGGGCTTCCTGATGGGTAGCAGCAGCCATTCCCAGCTCCCTCCCTCCTCTCCCCTCCTCTGCCCAGCTGGGGGAGCATCCACAGAAGAGTGGGGGGGGGGGCTAAGAAGCCAGTGGGCTGGCAGTGTGGGGATGGGGAGACTAGAGATGGCTTACTCAGTCCAGAAGGGTGGCAGCTGCCGGGGCTGGGTTCAGTGTTTGTAAAGACAGAGGACTAGAGAAGGAGCAAGCCTAACTCTCTAGTACCCACCGAAGGGGTCTGTCCTGGGACCAGAAAGGACACGTTTTACGAAACGTTCAAAGGAGAAGTTCAAAGGAATTTGGAGAGAGATGTGGATTTATTGTCAGTTGCTCAGAAAGGCCAGGAGTTAATTCAGGGGACAAATGATAACAAAAAATGTGGTGATTCCACTTGGGCAAGGGGCAGGGAGGTGTGGGGGCTGGGAGCCTCTTGGCTGGACCCCAGACAGACTCCACCCCCATCTAGATCCTGAATCTCAAGCACCTTCACCTTGTGAGACTGGTGTCAGGAGGGGGAGCAAAGGACCTTACTCTTTCTCGTGTCCAAGGCAGACTCAGCAGCTGAACATAGCACTGACCCAGGAGGGCATCACTGATGTTTCCTCTTTGTGTCCAGAAGTGCTATTTGCACTATCGTTGGCTGGGCTTAATTTTTAATCGATGAATTAGTAACTACTTCATCTCATTCCATGAAAGTAATTTGAAGTTGTTTACAAGAATTGCGTAGTTCTTGTACATCATACATCATAAGATAGCTAACTTATCGTTCAAAGAATTCAGGGCCGGAAAAAAAATTATATATATATATATATATATATAAATTAGAATCACTATGTTTCCTAGGAGGAAAAAGAAAATGCTATACTGAACTCATGACATCCATAACAGTTGCTGTAATTGGCCCAAACATTTGACTCTGCACTCCCTGGTGGCCAAAGGGAAAAGAGAAATACTACTAGTTATATACGTTTACATTTTCTATGTGAAAAAAGAAAAATCACCCTAGTATCTCTGAGACAAAATTAAGCTTTCATTAACCCTTCACTTGAAAATAATGATTTCATCTGGGGTTTTAAGAGGAAGATGCTGAGAAAGACAGTATCTTTCTAAAAAATGGCAGTAGCAGATTTCCTAAGACGGTGCCTGGTATTCTGTCTGCTCTGCTTTCTGCTGAAGGCATGAAGACAGAAGACCCAACGACAAACGCCAGGAGCCTAGGCACGCAGTCCAAGTGCACAGCTTCATCAAGGATACATCTGAGAATAACTGGAGATATCAGTGGCCAGTCCACTCTTCTGTCTGTTCTCCAAAAGGTCATTTTTTCCCATCAGACTTTGGATTTGTGCTGGCAAGAAGTGACCGTCTCTGGCAAGACCCGGCATTTGGGCTGTTGTTTGGTTAGATGGAGGCAGCTCCCGTTTAATTTCAAGCAGTGATTGCCAGGCTTCTCTGATTGATAATGATCACCCCTTAGTAACAAAATTTAGCATGTATCCCAATAAAGGTGATTTATTGTCTGTAGATTGTCTACAAGTACACCCAGGTCAGTCTACTATGTATGTAATAAATCATGCACCAGTATGTGTGATTAAAAAGGATGAGATGCAAATCAATGTAGGTAGAAGTTAATAATTTCCTCCTTTCCCCAGTGGGTTGTCTTGAGTACTCCTTAACTGAGCGCATATACCTTTAGATCCTTCTGCAAGCCCAGGCTGCTCACTGAGAATGCCTGCTATTCTTTCCATACGGGCAAGGACAAGAGTGGATGCACCAGGATCCCAGTTTCCTCTTCCATCTGTTGGGATAACTCTGCAGCAGGCTCCACACCACCTCCCACAGGTCCCCAGCAGTAGGCAGTGGCCAGACTGAGCTCCAGCTGCCCAAGTGCAGTTTGCTTGGTGAGGCACCCATCTATCAGCCGCCCTCCTTTCCCCGGCTCACCCTCCCCTTCCCTCTCAGATACCCTCAGATCTGTTGTGGTTTAGTCGCTCAGTTACGTCTGACTCTTTTGCAACCCAATGGACTATAGCCTGCCAGGCTCCTCTGTCCGTGGGATTTCCCAGGCAAGAATACTGGAGTCGGTTTCCATTTCCTTCTCCAGGGCATCTTCCTGGCCCAAGGACTGAACCCGCATCTCTTACTTGGCAGATAGAGTTTTTACCACTGAGTCACCTGGAAAGCCCCAAACCTTGAGGTCACCTCCAAATAAACTACCAACAGTCAACTCTCGGTCTAGAGTCCTGTCCCCAGGGAAAGGCAAATTAATTCCCTCAAAGTTTTCTTTTGAAGGATATTGAAACTTCTTTTTTTTTCACTTCAACATGGAAAAGGGCCCTGGGTTTTTTCTTCAAAACCAGTCTGGTGTCTCTTCCTACAAATGAACAAATGGACAGATCTATTCCTGGTGTGATGATTCTGGGCTGAAATTTCCCTATCAAACATCACGGGCCCCCCTCTAGGGGCGGGGAGAAATTCCATAATGTCCTCCAAGAGGGCAGGCTGGTAGAGCCCCGCGGCTTCCTGCCTGGGGATCAGGTGCAGAACATTCCCCATGTAACTAAGTTAAGCTCCCTGCTGTATAGAGTTATTGAACATAAACTTGTTAAATTTAAGAGGACAACTGCCAAATGCAATTGATTTTTCCTTTAGAACAATTGATCTCAGACAATTCTTTCTGACAATAGGCAGATGAAGGACCACTTGTCTATTTCAGCCACTCCTGGTCTGTGACAATACAATGAAGCCATTGGTTCATGGAAGCTCATCTTTCTGAGTGCAATGAGCAGCAGGGGTGGGGGACATCCATTCACAGCATCTAAAGGCATTTCAATTCTGTAAGTCTGAATGAAGATTACTGGGTGGTGATCCCAGGAATATCCTTGTTATTTTTTGACAGATATTGAAAGTGGGATGTTACTTAGGCATTTTACTCCCTGACCTCTGCAGCCGGGTACCACTGCCAGCTTTCCTGGCTGAAGATTAGGTGAAATCAGGGCCCAGCACATGACTTTGTTATATATCAGTGGATCTGTGTTACATGTAGATTTCAGAGATGGAAGCCTCCTCACAGGCATTTCGACCCAAGAAAGGAAGCGGGATCTAGACCACCCTTTCCAAGGCTCACCTTCCCTCCCACTCTGATTGCAGGTCCCTCTGAATGTCCACTGCTGATAGAAAGCTCCCTGTCCAGGTGGCCACAGGGGGAAGGAGGCTGGGTTTAGATTGAGACACATGTGGGGTTGGATGTAGCCACACATCTTGCTGCCTGTGTGACCTTTGTCAAACAGTTGCATCTCTCTGAGCCTCAGTTTCCTTTTGCACAAAATAGAATGATTGCCTTACAAGACCGATATAAGCATTAAATGATAGGATCCATGTAAATCACTCAGCTGTGTGACCTTGTGCAACTTACCTTACTTCTCTGAACTCCATTCTCCTCATCTGTCAAATGGGGTTAACAGCACTTGCCTCCTAGGGTTGTTGTGAAGATTGAATTGGTTAGATTTATGGGGGTGAAACATTTATCCCAGGATCTGGCACATAGGAAGTGCTCAATAACGTTGGCTGTTAGTACCGTAATTATTATTCACTCATATATATGGGTGAGATAATAAAAGCAACACCTGTCTTGTCAACCTTACTGACTGAAGGGCTGAAAGATCCAATGAGACAGTGGATTTCTGAAGGTCATTCATTCATCTATTCAGCAAGTATTTCTTGAGAGTCCACTGTGTGCCAGGTACTGTTCCGACAAACACTGGGGAGTGAGCAGAGAGTAAGCCAGCAGTGGCCCTCACCCTCAGAGAGCCTGCATTCTAGCGGGGCACTAACCATGAGTGTTATCGTTAAAGTAAAATGTAGCGGGTGCTTGATGATACTGAGTTTTTAGAAGACAAAATAAACAGGGATGAGGAATAGGAAGGGGAAGGAGAAGTGGTGTGGGATCGCGATTGGGTCCCCAGGGCCTCAGTGAGAAGGATGTTTGAGCAAGATCTGAAACAGCACTCTGAATGTGTCAAAGGGACATTTAAGGGACAGTGATTGGTCCCTGCTCTGCAGAGGCCTTTTGCAGGGAGTGGACTGAGTGTGCTGCCCCGAGTCCAAGCCAGAGAACCCGCTTGCACTGTGATGAGCCCGGGCTGCTGCAGGGAGAGCTGAAAACCCTGAGCTGTGTGGGGTTGATTAGGTGACCTTTCCTTAAGGCCGCTTCCCAGCTGCTGCAGCCTCTTCAGCTGGGAGCGGGGAGATAGACTTAGGGTCTCAGGGTGCTTCCCGGAAAGGACCTTTTCAGAAGGCAGCCCTGCAGATCAGATGCTGATGCTGCGCTGTCTCCCTGCCCTGGTCCTCACCTGGCTCCCCATACCTGTCCCTGACTTTCCGTTTTCTTCCTTCTGAGAAAGCAACATCCAGCCCTGGCCTGGAGAGATGATCTGCTCTCCATTAGCCCCTGAAGCCGCCTCTCCCACGTCGGTGCACCTGGGCCGCTTCCCCAGGCCGTGCACCTCTGTTCCTGAACTCTGTGCTCTGATTATTCCTACAAGTGTGAAAGTTGTTCAGTCATGTCCGACTCTTTACGACCCCACGGACTATATAGTCCATGGAATTCTCCAGGCCAGAATACTGGAGTGGGTAGCCTTTCCCTTCTCCAGGGGATCTTTCCAACCCGGGGATCAAGCCCAGGTCTCCTGCACTGCAGGCAGATTCTTTACCAGCTGAGCTACCAGGGAAGCCCCTGATTATTCCTGGGTTGTCCTAATACATGGGGCTGGCTCACTTTCCCCTGCCCTTATGCAGTCAAGTCTCCAACCTTGGGCACCTGTCCTTCCGCTCTGCATCCCACATCTCAGCAGGTCACCTGAGCTGCCCTCCCAGGTCTGGTATCTGTGGGGTCCTCACCCCTCCTTTGTTCCCACCCCTAATACATACCACCCACCCCCACTTACCTCTGAAGTTCAGCAGAGCAGGGTTAGAGGGGACGTGACGGGAACTGCAGACCACACAGATGGCTGTCAAAGGACGTAGCAGGCGCCTCAGAAGCCCCTTGGACTTGAGCCCCTGGGAAGGGTCCTTCAGCAGCTCTGGGGGCCCCAAACCTTGCCTTGCTTCCCTTACTGCCTTGAACTGAAATCCTAACTGCCACTCACAGACTGGGAGAGGGGGTCCCTTCAACGCTAGGATGTTAGGGAGCTGTGGGAGGCTTCTCTGAGCTTCAGACTCCTCTCCTGTAAAATGGAGTTGATAACCCCACATCATAAAGACATTGGGAGGGTGGGGTGAGATGGTGCAAGTGAAGTGCTGAGGACAGCACTTGGCAAGTGATGGGGAGGGAGACCAATAAACGACAGGCAAGATGAAGAAGCTGCTGGTACTTGCCCATCAGTCATCTGCATGTTCATGAATCATCCTAGCAGACACTTATTAAGTGTCTTCTGTGTGTAGGCCTTGGCCAAGGGTGGAGACACAGAGAACACTAGTTATGGGGCTTATCTTGGGGAGGCCATGTTCTTAACTGGTGAGGTGGTGTTAACTTACAAGGCCTTGTGGTCAAGCCTTAACAGCTGTTAGATGGAGTGCCTGGGAGACCAGCAGGAGGGCACAGTCAGAGAAGGGTTTCTATTTGAACTTGGTGGGAAAGGGCTCCTTATGGTGTGGTTTTAGGCCATTTTCCAGCAGGAGGCAACATTTTTGACTCCATCCTCCCATTCCCCAAACCTGGATCTGGTTAAGAACTGCTTGTTTTACTGCTATCCTCCAATCAGAAACTTGGGCTTGAGGGAGTGGCATGGCCAGTTTTGGCCCTTATAACCCCATGGCCTGGACCCCACTGCCTCCTCCCACTCATTCATTCAGCTATGCCTACTATGTGCCAGGCATTCTATGCTCTGAATTTACACCAGGGAGCAAAACAGATCCCAGTCCCTGGATTAATAGAGCTTCAGGTTTATCTTGGGAAGAGATGGCCAATAAAAAGAAGCCAGTTACCCCAAGCTCCTCCCAGGCTGGGCATGGCCATCTGTGGCTCCTTTTAGCTTGGATTTGGTCATGTCCTTTCCAAGACTCAGGTTTGTCCACCCTTAATCCCACCCAGGTTAGGTCTGGTAATTCCTGGTCTTTCTTCGGACCTGACCTTCATGGTACCGCTCAGGCTAAGTGTGGTCACCCTGGCCCCTCCCATGCTGGGCCTGGCACTCTTATTTTCCCCAGAAGCAGCCCGAGTAGTAGGAGTTGGCAAGGGCTTTGGATTGAGTCCCTCTACTGCCCGGGGCTCCTTTACTGTCAAGGTTGCAGCCTACCGCCCCCCAGCCAGTACTGCGGAGGGGGACCCTGGCTCTCCCTCACTGTGTGTGGCATTGAGCTCTGGAATTATATTTCCTGATTTAACAACTGTGAGTATTTGCTGCAGCTTTACTGCCTTAAAAATGTTTTCTAATAATCCCCAGGTGTTTCTCTCACATACAATAGTCTGGCTTGTTACAGCCCAATTAAATCCTTATTTGAGACGCTTAATTAAAACTCTGAACAGAACAAGCCATAAAGCTCTCTCCTTCCCACCCTCATACCTGTCCCTTCCCCTGTTTGCCGCTGCCCCCTTCCCTCCTTTTTGGCACCTGCCCCTGGAATTTTCTATTTCTCGTTAACTTGGTAGAGTGGGAATATCCAGTTTCCTGCCTGGGGGTTGGGTTGGGGCATGGACGCTAAGCTCTGTTCAGACACGGGGAGGGGGCTCCTTGAACCCTTGGTTCCCACCCAGAATTAGCTTCTTCTGGCTCCCTGGAGCAGAGTTCTGCAGCCTTTGCACTCTTGACATTGTGTGCCAGATAAGTCTTTGCTGTGGGAACTGTCTTGTGCGTTGTAGGATATTTAGCAGAATTCCTAGCCTCTGCTCACTGGACCCCAATAACATCCAAACCCTGAGTTATGATGACCAAAAATGTCTCCAGACGTTGCTAAATATCCCCCAGACCAGGAAGGGTTGTGAACCACTGTCTCAGAGGAAGGGACCATCTCAGCACATCCCAACACCATGGATCCAGGAGCCAGGACACAGCAGGGCAGCCCCTGGATGCTAATTCTCACCTCCTATCTCCTCCCCATGGGGAAACAGTGGAAACAGTGTCAGACTTTATTTTGGCGGGCTCCAAAATCACTGCAGAGGGTGATTGCAGCCATGAAATTAAAAGACGCTTACTCCTTGGAAGAAAAGTTATGACCAACCTAGATAGCATATTGAAAAGCAGAGAGATTACTTTGCCAACAAAGGTCCATCTAGTCAAGGCCTTGGTTTTTCCAGTGGTCATGTATGGATGTGAGAGTTGGACTGTGAAGAAAGCTGAGCACTGAAGAATTGATGCTTTTGAACTGTGGTGTTGGAGAAGGCTCTTGAGAGTCCCTTGGACTGCAAGAAGATCCAACCGGTCCATTCTAAAGGAGATCAGTCCTGGGTGTTCATTGGAAGGACTGATGTTGAAGCTGAAACTCCAGTACTTTGGCCGCCTCATGCAAAGAGTTGACTCATTGGAAAAGACTCTATGTTGAGAGGGATTGGGGGCAGGAGGAGAAGGGGATGACAGAGGATGAGATGGCTGGATAGCATTACCAACTCGAATGACATGAGTCTGAGTGAACTCCAGGAGTTGGTGATGGACAGGGAGGCCTGGCGTGCTGCGATTCATGGGGTCTCAGAGTCAGACACAACTGAGCGACTGAACTGACTGACTGACTGACCTCCTACCCCCAGCTGAGTTCTAACTGTTGTTCAGTCTCTAAGAAGTGTCTGACTCTTTGCCCACCCCTCCCCACCCCCACCAGGGACTGGAGCACGCCAGGCTTCCCTGTCCTGCACCATCTCTCAGAGATTGCTCATACTCATATCCATTGAGTTAGTGACTCCATTGAACCATTTCATTCTCTGTCGCCCCATTCTCCTGCCTTCAGTCTTTCCCAGCATCAGGGTCTTTTGCGATGAGTTGGCTCTTCGCATAAGGTAGCCGAAGTATTGAAGCTTCCACTTCAGCATCAGTCCTTCTGATGAATATTCAGGGTTGATTTCCTTTAGGATTGACTAGTTTGATCTCTTTACGGAGAAGGGACTCTCAAGAGTCTTCTCCAGCACCACAATTTGTAAGCATGAATTCTTCAGCACTCAGCCTTCTTCATGGTCCAACTCTCACATGTGTATACAACTACTGTAAAAACCATAGCTTTGACTGTATGGACCTTTGTCAGCAAAGTGATGTCTCTGCTGTCTAGATTTATCCTAGCTTTTCTTCCACGAGCAATCATCTTTTAATTTCATGGCTGCAGTCACCGTCCATGGTGATTTTGGAGCCCAAGAAAATAAAATCTGCCACTGTTTCCATTTTTCCCTCATCTATTTGCCATGAAGTGATGGGACAAGATGCTGTGATCTTAGTTTTTTGAATGTTGAGTTTTAATCACAAGCTGGAGTCAAGATTGCGGGGGAAAGTATCAACAACCTCAGATATGCAGATGATACCACGATAATGACAGAAAGTGAAGAGAAACTAAAGAGCCTGTTGATGTGGGTGAAAGAGGAGAGTGCTAACTGAATGGGGAGTTATAGGTGACGGAGACACCTCTGTTCCCCTCCAGGAGCATGGATGCCCTGATAGCTGGAAAGTGACGGGGGAGAGGGGGGAGCTGAGAGGAGCCCTGCCTTGAATGCAGACACAGATCTCTGCCTGAAGTACCTTCTTTGCTTCCCATCTTCTTGGTCTTCCCTTCTCCTTGCACTAGTACCTCAGCTTAGGACCTAATGTAGCCAGGTTCCTTTGAGTAGCCTTTCCCTCCAGGCAGAAGCTCAAGGTAGGGTGACCAGTTCTCCAAGTTTGCTAGAGGCTTTTCCAGTTTTAGCACTGAAAGCCTCATGTGCTTGGAGGTTCCTTCTGAGAAAATCAAGATGATGGGGAAGGACTGTCCATTGCTCATCCCACCGAGTGGTCCTTGGAACACCTGCCCTGGAATAATGAGTTGTTAGTTATAAGCCATGTGCCCTACATGCATCATCTCATTTCATCTTGCAGCCTGGAGAGTTTGGTGGTATTAGCTTCATCTTATGGGTGAAGAAAGTAGGACTCAGAGAGACTTGCCCATGGTGACCCGCAAGTGGAGAGAGAGGATTCAAACTAGCCCTGCCTCTCCCCATTCTGCTCTCAGAGGCTTTTCCCACAAGATCCCAGAAAGGGGGGACCTGGACACCTGGGGTTCCCATCTACAAAGAGTCTCTCTTTGACCTTGGCTGTGGGGGAAAAGGGTCTGTTTTCCCAGTGCTGATTTTGCAGGCTGATGCAGAAGTAGAGTTGACTGTGACAGGAGAGCCAGACCCCCAGACAGCAGCTAGGAGTATCCTTGGAGCCATACAGATCCTCCAGTGAGTTCTTGACTTGCCTGGTGACAGTTCCAACTCCCACAAAGAATGTGATTGGAGGAGCTGCCTGGGACTTAATTCTGACCAACAAGAAGGTGGCTGGTGAAGGGGCACAGTGGGGTCCAGCTCTTGTGTGATGTCAGAGCGGGTGTATAGCCTGAGCTTTAGCCACTGATGTATTCAAGCTCAGAGGACACATCACGAGCAGCCTTCTGTGGCAGGAGACAGGGCTCAGAAACTTGGAGAAATTTCAGGTTTCTGTTTCCAAAGGTACAGTTGCCAATTGACCCCAGGAAATAGAAGGCTGTGGGGTGATTCCTAAGGAAACCTTCCTGGTTGTATAAGGGAGCTCTCTGGAGAGACTGGATTTATGGGGGTCATTTTCCAAGGATGGAAAGAAGGGAGGTTAATCAAGAAAGCACATCAGAAGGGGTGTGATTCCTGGAGCCCGTCATTCCCCAGGAGGAATTTCAAATGCTGAGACTTTATGGCAGCATACAGAATATACCTAGAGAAAATAACCATATGTCATAATAATGGCTGTTATTTACTGAGTGCTTACTATGTGCCAGATACAGTGCTAAACATCCTTCTTACAATGCCAGGGATAATCCTCCCAACAGGCCAGGATTTAAGCAGTATTGGTCACCCTGTTTTTTCAGATGAGAAAACTGAAGCAGGCTATAGCACTTGCCCAAGTCAGACAGGTAGTTAGTGCTGGAGGCAGGGTTCAAGTTCAACAGACCAGGGTTGAAGTTGTGGTTTGGCTACTCTCTTCCTTGCTGTGTGGCCTTGGAGCAGTTATCAACTTCCCTTTTCTTAGAATGGAGGTTGTGAGACTTGAAGAATTCATCCATGTGAATGATGATATGTTGACAGTGATGGGTGTATAGCTCATGTCCAATACGTAGGAATGCCCTTCTTTTGAAGAGACAGGTAACACTAGCCCTTGAATGGGCTGTGGCATGGAGGCAGAAGGGAGCAAATGGTAGGCCAGAGAGAATGAAAAGTCTCTTCTATTTCTATTGAGGATGAGAAAAGGGTTTCACGTTGATGGGTGATGAGGGACAAAGGTTATATGTCACTCCTGTTTTGCTATTGTTACTGAAGGGAAGTGTTGTCAGCCTTCAGGGGCAGCCCAGGCCTCAGGGAGAGAAACAGCCCCAGAGCGGGCTTTCCCGAATTCCCCTGCCTGGGTACTGGGAGAATTTGCCGCTGAGATGACTAAATCACTGCTGGTGACTTCCGGAGCACAGAGGATAGGAGAGACCTGGGAGCCCAGGATGGGCAGATTTCAAAAGGGAGAGTAGTTTTCAGAAACTACCCGTCAGGGATCTTGCTTGAGGCTGATGTTGGTGAACACGGGTTCACTGTAAACAAAAACCAGGTTTTCTTGAAGCCCTATCATGTGTCACATGCTGTTAGGTGTGAGCCTGAGTTCTGCCAGCTGAAATTTTCTTGGAGGGGTCAGCAGACTTTAGACCAGGGGAAGGCCTATGCCTGAATTCAGAAGGAGAAACTTCTCAAGCTCTCCATGTGGATACAGTGGAGAAGTGCAGATGTCAAGGTGGGTAATACCTGCTCACTGATGATGTTCCATCTACACAGAGAGGGGTCTCTGCTAGAGTGCCACTAGGCTCTGTCCTTGGCTCATAGGTCGAGTGTGGGAGTGGCTGGAAGCAGATTCCCTCTCATGATCTCAGGTCATCAGGGTTTATTGCCATGATACGTGTGTGGGGGACCCAGTCAATGGGAAAGAACCAGGACTCCAGCATAGCAAACGCTGAAGGGTGCTTGGGGTCTGGAACATCCCTGGGGACCTTCCGGAGCACCCCATAGACTGGGCTCAGGTTCCCCGGTTTCTGCCCCACTTTCCTGACTGCCCATTGCCTTCTCACCCTGTTCTCTGCCTCGCCAGCCAGGTCCATACATTGCTCCTGTCCTCTCTACCTGTCACCTGAGTGTGGTCTGTCGTGACCTCTCCTTCCTCCTCCCTAACCTTGCAGCCTTTCAGCTTCTGCTACCCATGGCTTCATGCTTAGCCTGGCCTCGTTCATTCCCATGAGAATGGATCTCACGGGGCCATCGGTTTTTCACACGAGGCCGCTCTTGTGGGCTTTGGGCAACTTGTGGATGGCTGCCAGTCTCAGCCAGTCATTTGAAGCCCAGGAGGAGAAAGGTTGCAGGATCACAAGATACAAAACAGAGGGCCCGCGGGCTGCCCTTTCAATAGATGTGGTGGATGGAATGTGACCACCATGACCAATAGTGATAATTGTTATTATTGATGGTGTGGCTGATGTAAGTGTGGTTATTAATTTCACATGTAATGTGAAATTGTGGGAAATTGCAATTACACTGGACAGCAGCAACATTTCTGAGGATCTTGATGGCTCTGTGATCTTCGTGAAACCGCTCCCTCCCCTTACTGGGCACCTGCCCAGCTCCAGTCTTTGGCGGCTCCTTCTCTGTCCCCACTGCTCTGCAGAGGTCACTGGCAGGGTCTCTCTGTCTCATTTGTGAGCTCTTTCCTCTTCTATTTGTGAAGGGCTTTCCCCAGACTAGACCAAATCAAAGAAGGTTAACTGTCGCAGAGATAAAGCTGGTGCCTAGCACACAGATTCGGAATCCAGCAATAGTCAAAAGACAAAGACATGCTATGAACGTATGTGTGAAAGGGTTTTAGGGGTGGGTTTTCCCCCCAGGAATCTGAGAGTGGTGCTTGGTGTGGTGTGGCAACTAGTGGCTAGAAAGAGTCATCCTCCAAAAATTCTGGGCAGCGTGACTAGAAATAAAAGAGCCAAATTGGGAGGTGGTAGCACCACATTTTCCCCAGTGGCTCAGCAGTAAAGAATCCACTGCCTGTTCAGGAGACGCAGGAGAGGTGGGTTTGATCCCTGGGTTGGGAAGATGCCCTGGAGAAAGAAACGGCAAAAGAGACCATAGCCAATAGCATTGCATTTTAGCTCTCAGAACCAACTAATAAAAGAGTTCTGAAGACAACAGCCGACATCTATTGAAAACCTACTTCAGGCAAGACACTGTTTCCCAAGTGTTCTGTGGATGAAGTACTCAATTTTACAATAACTCTATGGGACTGGAGCCATTTTTGTAGATAATAGAACTGAGGAAGAGAGAGATTAAGTAACTTGCTAAAGGTTGCTCAGCTTAAAGTAACTTGAAACTTAGACGTTTATATAATTATTGGGGAAATTGGGAACGAAAAAAAATTTAAGTCAAATGGTGTGAAGGCAGAGCCCATGTTACATAACCAAGGAGCACATGAATATCTTGAGAAATGTTTCTTAGTCTAACACAATTCTTGCATGAAGTGAGAGTTCCTATGCCCATTTGATGAAGGAAGAGACCAAGGCACAGGGAGGTGAATTAACTTGTCCTGGGTCACAGTGTTAAGTAACAGAAAAGGGGATAGCTCTGACTGTGGAACGCACGCTGGATGAGGTGTGGGATCCTCAGAGAGGCCAGTGCAGCTCCCGGAGGGAGCCCCGGATAATGGCCAGCACTGTCCACCGTTGAGCTTCCCAGGTGGCTCGGGGGAAAAGAATCCACCTACCAGTGCAGATGCCACAGGAGACTCGGGTTTGATCCCTGGGTCGGGAAGATCCCCTGGAGGAGGAAATGGCAACCCACTCCCATATTCTTTTCTGGATAATCCCATGGACAGAGGAGCCATGGCTCCATGCTCAGCCTGGCCTCGTTCATATTCCCATGAGAGTGGATCTGCTGGGGCCATCAGTTTTGGCCTGACTGCAAAGAGCCTCTGCAAATGGTCAGACGTGACTACGCAACTGCACACGCTCATGCACGCACGCATGTCCACTGATGGTCTGGGTGACATGTGGGCTCAGTGATCTCCTGGCAGGCTATTTATTAGGGAATGCTCTCAAGACCCACCGCTGTGAAGGATGGGACAGGAAGCAGGTTTAGTAGAGAGAAACGTTGCTGCAAGACAGTGGCACACAGGGCCTCTGCAATCCCATAAGAAGCTCTGGAGCTGGAATGACCTTTCCGAACTGAACTGTCCAGGGATGAGAGCACCAGGCTGGTACATCCCTGGGCTGGTCAGTTGTTCTATGTGGGCCACCCCTGGAAGGAGGCATGACCTTGGCTGAGGCAGTCCCCAGAGTGGGCTGCTGTCTGAGAGCCGGTCTAGGGAGTGGGGGGAAGTGAGAATAATCTTTCTTCCTGAAGGGGACTTGGGCAGCATGTCTCAGTGTCCACCACACCCCCTCCCCAACTTCCATGTGTCATCTACACAGAGTTCACGCAGGCTCACATCACATAACCAAAACTGTGAGGGTGCTTACAGATAGCCATCAGGTTTCCTGTTAACAAAAGGCTTTTGAAAGTTCAGTCACATTTTATCCTCCCAAATACCCTCTGAACAGAGAATTATTAATGTCCCCACTTGACAGAAAATGGGCTCGCATGCTCAGAGTTAAGATATTGGTTTAAGGATGTACAGCCAGCAAGAGACAACATGGGGACTCATCAAATCTGGCCTCCTGAGCCCAGCCAAGTGCTTCTCACATAAGGTCCCCAGGGCTCTCTCACGGCACGTGCAGGTGGCACCCTAGGTTTGCCACGCTCCGTCAGCCTTCCCAGCTCTTCCTCTGCAGCTGATCCATTAGCCATCCCCTCCGTGACCGCCCCCCCCCCCCCCAGGGCTTCATCACCCATGTCCCTGCTGATGCCTCTGGAACTCCCATCTCCCACAGCCCCGAGATTCAGGTCCATGTTTGCTCCCTATTAGCCCACCCAGATGTCCTGAGTCACCTCAGACTTGCCATGTCCAGCACTGGCTTTCTCATCTGACCCCAGGGCTGCAGGGCAGGAAGGTAGCATGAGCTCAGGGCTCGGGCTCAGACTGGGTTCTAATCCCGGCTCACCACTGCCTAGCTGTGGCCTTGGGAAGTGGCTTAGCCCTTTGTGCCTCAGCATTCTCATCTGTAAAATGGGGATAAAGATGGTGTGTCCACATCCTTAGAGATGCTGTGAGGATCAACTGGGCAGATGCACATAAAGTGCCGACAGCAGGGCCTGGTGCACTGTCAGTGGTCCAGAAACTTGAGCTGCTTTGACTATTGTTCATGGTGGTGCTTAAAGGTACCTCCCTCCGCCAAGTCCCAGGTTGAAACACGCGCTCCCTCAGCCCCCCCTCCTATTGGTCTCTGCCTCCCCATGTGCTGCACACGCACCCCCTCCTGGCCTTCCCCATTGCCGCTGCCTCAGTCGTGGTCAGTTTCCCTTCCGCCAGGACCCACTGTTTCCCAGGATCCATCCTGTTGCTCAGCCACCAGCATCGGACTTCTCTGACATGACTGTTTGATCATGGCCCTCTTCTGGGCCACTCCTTCTATGACCCCCTGTCCCCCTCAGGTTATGGTCTGGCTTCCCAAGGTGGGTGTCTGAGGCCCCTGCCATTCCACCCACGCCTTCCTCCCCACCTCTCCCTGAGGCCTGCACATCCTGGGATCTTGCCTCACTCAACACCCAATATCTCCCTTGCATGTCCTGCCCTGTGACCTGTCTCCCTTAAGTGATCTTCCTTCCTTGAAGTCAGCCTGCCTTACTTCCCCAAACTCTGCATGGGACAGAAGATGGCATCTTGTCCCTCTCTAGGCCCCAGTAACACCATTACTGGTGTTCAGTGAACTTGACCACAAGGAGAAGCACACAGCGGGAGGTTGCTAGCTCCACTGGAAAGCAGGAGTCAGCTTTCTTTTGGGGACCATCCCTATCAGTCCCCTGTTTTCCCACTAGACGTTGGCCTACCCCGACTCGCAGAGGTACTGCAGCCCTGTCTGCCCTCCCTGCCAAGCCACACCTGCTGTGCTGGAAGCGGCTGGGCCCTGGCTGCCCCAGCTCTAACCAGCACGGGGCCTCTTCCAGCAGGTGTGCCTCTCAGCCCACACCAGGACACAAGTCCCTCTGGACAGAGTCTCATATGCTGGTCCCAGGCCCTCCCCACCACCTGGCTGAGAACCTTCACTATTACTGTCACATTTTTCCTGGGCTGGCCAAGGGCAGAATTCAGAAGGGGCAAACCACCTGAGAATGCAGCCCTCAAGGATCTCAGTGCTCAGCTGCAGAAAGGCAGATTCCCAGAAGAGCGCCTTTGGACCTGAGCACCCTGAGACCTGGGTTCAAACCCCCGCCTCTCCCCTTGTGTGGCCCACACTCCTTCCCCTCCCCATCGTGGTTTTTCCTCTGTAAAATGAGGGTTCTTGCTGGAAAGTTCATAAGTCAGCCTCTTGTGCAGGTGAGCTGATGGGAGCAGCCGGGGCACCACGGGAAGGACCTCTGCCACTGCTCTGCCGTGTGCTTGGGGTTGCCCACTTCCTCTCTTTGGTCCTGTAAAGTTCAGGAGATAAAGAAGATGGTTTCTGTGGCCCCTTCGGGCTCTGGCCTCCGATAGTCTAGGACTCCTGTGAAAGGGAGTCTAGCAGAGGTGAGACAAGGAGTGAAAGAAGTGATGCTTATGAAGTGCTCCGAGGTATTCAGCACTGTATCAGGCAAGCCTTGCCTGTGCGAGCTCACTGAATCCTCCCAGCCTCTGGAGCAGTGAGGGCTTCTATCCTTAGTCTTAAGATGGGCTCAGAGAGGTAAGGTGACCTACCTAAGGTGACACAGCAAGGACATTATCGTACTGACTCTGAAACCCATGAGTTTCTCTCGGGCAGCTCAGGGTAAACTACATACCCTACTCTGCTCTTCTGCCACACACACCGAGGATGGGGCAGCTGGGGAGCAGGGGATGGACAGGTGGGGGGGTGCCCAGCCTCCACAGCCACACGGACTATGGAGGCAAAGTCCTTGCCCCTCTCCAGGAGGTGCATGGCCCCAGCAGAGCCTGGATTTGAGTCTAGAGCTAAGCAAGTCTCCATCTCATCTGCCCCCAGTGGCCCCCAGGGCCCACTCTCCCCACTCCCTGGAACTCTGGCTCTCACCAGCAGCCCAGGCCCTGGGCTCAGTGGTTTGCAACTGCCCAGTTGCTTCAGACCCCACACCAGTCCCCTTTGATGCCCTCCACAAATGCCCTCCATTTGATGTTCACATCCACACTTACAAAGAAATTGTGGCATCCATTCCTCGGACAGATCTCAAGATCCTGTTAGTGCCTTCATTTGTCACTCGAGGAAATGAATGTTGTTCTCCTTCTTTGTAAGTTGGGCCTCAGCCCGGGCAGCTCCCTGAAATTCAAATATTAAAAACAGCAAATTAATGGGAATGTGCCTGGGTGGAGCCCTCCGGCCATCCAAATGCTTCTCCAGAACTTCTGGCCTATCCTCCCTACAGCCTCCGAGGCTGTCCAGAGCCTGCCCCAATTCTCCCAGTCCACAGGGATGCACGGACGTCACTGGTTCTTTCGAGCTAGTAGGTAAACAAAGCAGGATCTCGGGATTGGGGACGGGATGATGTGGACCTGGCCTTGTGGGGAAAGCCTTGCCCAGTGGACACAGCCAACTGGGGTGAGGACAGGTGGTGCCCAGGCAAATGGGGCACCATGATTGTCAGCGCCAGCTTATATTTCAGAACCAGGACACCAGGCCTAGTGTGGGCAGCTGGGAGGGCTGGGCAGGAGCTCAGGGCTCAGCCTGGCAGGTCTGAGGGCTGTGGTCAGGCCAGGGACCTGGAGGGCAAGCTGTGAAAGCCTCATGATAGAGTCAGGGTTAAGGTGTGTGCGCTGAAGCTGTGCTGCTGGAGTTCAAACCCTACTGCCCTGTCGCCTGGTGTAATGTCTTAGACGAGTTCCTTGACCTCCCTGTGTCAGTTCCCCTCTCTGAAAATTGAAGATGAAAATAATGGTATGTAGTCTGTGGGATGCCAGGGAGGCTCAAAGGGGATACCGTCTGAAAGAGGCTTAGCATGGTGCCTGGGATGAGGCAATTGCTCCGAAAGGGGGGTGTGGTTGGCCCGGCACTGTGGGTGCTAGGTAGGCCAGGCAAGGCGGTGAGTTAGAACTACTTCAGCCTGAGGCTGGGGAGAGGACAAACCTGGCCCCAGAGGACATTCAGGAAGAAGACCCTATGGAACCCAAAGTGGGTGAACACGAAGGGCAGCCAAGCTTTTCTGGGCTGAGTAGGGACCTGGTCTGTGTCCACTGCGTAGTGGGCAAGGCTGTGCTGGGAAGCAGTGAAGGACCGGGCTTGGTCTCCCCAGAAAGATCCCAATGATCAGAGCATGTGATTCACAGGGGCCATTCTGCGGACAGCTTTCTCCGTCACACCAGACTCCAAGCAATTAACCAGCCAGGCCCCTGGGAGGAGCGCTCCGCGGCAACCAGAGAGTAACCTTGACCTCCTTTGCGTGCTGCCGCCGCAGCAGCCGCCTCCTGCCTCCCGTCTCCAAGGTGCTTGCGTGCTGTTGAAGGGCAGCTCCTCCCCTGCCAGCCAGAGCGGTGAGCAAGGGCGCCTGGGCCCGGCCACAAACGCTGGCACTCGGGTCTCCCACCTGGGACAGGTGGCCTCATTTGCCCTTTACACACTGAGAAACTGTTCACGTTCTGGGTATCTTTCTTAGAGATGCACCATGTCCTCATCTTGTGTGTGTGCGTGCGTGTGTGCACGGGCCCACACGTGTGCAAAGCAGAGAAGGGATGCAGGGCGTGTGTGTGCATAGGCATGCAGAGGTGTTGACACCTGTTTGCCTGTGTGAGGGGAGAGGGCGTGGGTGCTTGTGCTGGTGTAGGAAGATGGACCAAGGGTGCAGGAGCTGGGAGGGAATCGGGTGTGTCTGGTGGGGAGGGGACGAGGTGGGGCATGTGTGGAAGGGGAGGAGGAACTGTGCTGGAGGGGCAGGGGGAGTGTGTCTAAGCATCACGTGAGAAAGAGGCGCTGGAGGTGGGGGAGATGGCGCGAGGGGTGTGTATGGCTTCGGTTTTAGGATGTAGTGACAGTACGCTCCCGCCCCCTCTCTCCACCAGCTCGGGCCTGTACGTTTCAAATACTTCATTGTCAGCCCTGGTAAAGCCTTTATTTATAAAGCGCGGGTGTTTCATTCAGCTTAACTGAAAAGGCCTTTAAATCACCGCAGCTGGGAGGGCTAATTGCAGTTAGAGTTGTCAAGGACTCTCTTGTCTGCTTTTGCCATCTGTGACATAGTGAATGCAAAGATCATTTTAAACATAGGCAGTTAATGCAGAGAATAATTTGAGAGCTTTAGATATTTATGGTAAATTATTTAACTTTATAGTTGAGTTTTATTGCCTCATTATTCCATGTGTGAAGAATCTTGGCGTTTTCTGTGACTCGGCACTTTGTGGAGTTTCACTTTGCAACACTCAGGAGTAAAGTTACTCCGCACTTAACAGGAGCTCTGGATCAGTCCTCCCACAGAAGGGACTCTGATCTTTGCCCGTCTGGCTGACAGCCGCGGCTTCTCCTCGCCCCGCCATCAGGGTCTCTGGGTGGACTTGGGTGCTTAGCAGAGCTTTCTGGTGCTTGTTACCATTAAACCAACCCCTGCTTCCTGCTGCCCCATAGGTGGGAGGCAACTTTGCCAACCTCAGCCCTGCGCCACCCCCATCCCTGCCGAGGACTCCACAGGGATGCCCCTGGGGCCAGGAGGATGGTGCCGGGGCATGGGTTTTTATTTGCATTAAAGCTCTTTGGAACCTCTGTCCTGGCACCTTTTGTACCCTACCTGAGTCCTACTAGGCAAGCACTTGTCATCTGGATGTCATCTATCTGAGTTGTCACTGATCACTGTTTGGAATTGAACCCTCCCAATTATTTAGATTTCTCTTGAGTGGCTGAAACTTAACACTTCCCTCACAGAAGATCGCCTGTCTCTCTCTGCCACGGTCCAGGGCAGAGGTGGTCCTGCCCTGGACACTGCAGCAGAAACCATTGGTGCTGTGCCCATAGGCCCTTGGTACCCATCATCTGTTTGCGTTGGTAGGATTTTACTGCAAGTGCCCAAGACTCCTTCCCCAGACCAAAGAGCTGGGGTGCTGATGCCCCAGGAACAGCCCTCAGGCAATGGTGGATAGAAACTGGAGAAGCACCCTGGCTTGCTAGCAGCTCTGGTGGTTTAGTCACTAAGTCGAGTCCAACTCTTGCAATCCCATGGACTGTAACCCGCCAGGCTCCTCTGTCCATGGGATTCTCCAGGGAAGAATACTAGAGTAGGTTACTATTTCCTTTTCCAGGCGATCTTCCTGACCCAGGAATCGAACCCGAGTCTCCTGTGTTGCAGGCAGATTCTTAACCAACTGAGCCATGAGGGAGCCCTCCTAGTTCCTCTAGAGGAATCTTTCTGGGGCGCTGTCTGCACGTCTCACAGAATGACCCAGCGAGCCTGAGCCCAAGTGGTCCTTGGTGGTATATACTCATCGACACTCTCATTTTTGGGGCTTCCTTCCCTTCCCTGCCTCACATCCCCTTTCTTTACCAGTGTTTATTGGCATCACATTGCAAATAAAATACTTGAAAGCAAATCCTTGTCTCAGGTCTAGGTAAAATACCTGGCAGATGTACCATTAAATCCCAGCCCTGCCCACCAGCTGGCCTTGAAGCTGTGACCCTTGAGTTCTGTGAACCCTTCAAATCCCTGGCTTAACTTTGACTTTGGACAAGACATATCCGCTGTTTGGGGCTCTGCTCTTGACGGTTCAACTTTGATCAGGATTTCTGTGAGAGGGACAGACACTGCTCAGCTAGCCAGAGCTACAGTAGAGCCCCCTAAATGCATAGGCTGGGATTTCTAGGGAAAGGTTTTGTCCTTGGGAGGGGCCAGTGACTATTTTCTGTGAGGCTCCGATTGTTAGTTCAAGGTCTAAAATGACTGCGTCAAGTTTGAGCTCCGTGGCCGGGGAGGATTTAGTTGGAACCCTAAAGTTATTAGTTGTGAAGCTAAAACTGTCACAGGACACCTGAGAGATGTCAGGCTGAGCTCTCCCCGTCATCTCCGGCTGGGAGCCTGCCACTCATTCTACAAGCTCGGTTGAATGTCACCTCTGCCAAGCCTTCCCTGGCTCCTCCAGGCTTTGGCCCATGTGTTTGCACAGCTGTTTGTCTGTCGCCCGGTAGCTGCACTTATCACACTGTCCTGTCGTGTATCTGTGTCCACATCTGGTCCTGAGCCAGACCAGCAGCTCCCCGAGGGCAGGGACTGTGTTGGTTCATCTTCTCTGTCCACAGGGCCCAGGGCCTGGCACAGCTATAGCTTAGGGTGCATGACCTGAACTAATGGAGGGATGAGTACATGGGTGGATGGATGGGTGGGGAGGTGGGTGGATGGATGGACAGACTTGAGGGAAGGATGGATGAAAGGACAGACGGGGAAAGGGAAAGGATGGGCTAAGTGGGTTTGTGAGTTGATGGATGGATAGATGGATGGATGGACAGAAGACTTGAGGCATTCTGTGTTCGAGCTTCAGAATCAGTAAACATCCACTTTCGCCAGTGACTCCTTAGGGTCCTCCCTGGAAGCTCAGAGAGGGGGCCATAGTGAGTCTGGGTCTCTGGGGGTGTGGTGGGCTCCTCAAAGCACACTGAAGGGTGAGGTTCCTTCCTCTTGCCTGGGTAAGGAACGGTTGGGATGGGAGCTGTGATCCAGGGAAATCTCTTTCCCAGCCTTCTTCTGGAGTAAGCATTGTCTACTATCTTGGCCCCCACAACTTTATGAAGACCCCACAGCAAGGAAGGGGGAGGGAAGTCAGCTGGGAGAGGGTCTGCCAACGCCCTCCATTGCAGGTCCTATTTTGGGAGAGATGGGACAGAGAAAGGTCCCAAGTGTGACATGCCTGGGGGGCGAGGGCCGGGAGAAGGAGCCCACATACAACTCCAGCTCTGCAACACAAGGTCTGGGAGTGGCAGAAGCCAGCAGCCGCCCAGAGGGCAGGAAGCAGTAATGTCCAATGACAGTAGCTGGGTCTTAGGGTGCAACCTCTGAAAAGCCACTGTCTGCCATCCAACAATTGCTGTCATGTGGGAGGAAGGCTGAGGTCCCAAAGCCTTTCCTCTGCCCTGAGATGTCGCAGGAGGAAAGGTTACCCCATCACCACACTGAGACCATCCCAGCCATCCTGGGAATGGGCAGCACCCACGCTTTTTGCCCAGCGATGACAAAGGAGGCCAGCAGGATCAGAGGCATGCGTGCCCATGTGCATGCCAGTCTGCACACACGTCTCTGTGCAGGACATAGTGCATTCGGGTATGGTATTCACCCTGCCTGCTCTTGCTGCCCCACCCCAGATATCCACACGAGCTACATGAAGACTGTGCTCTGGGCCCGAGTCCCAGAGTGATGGCAGCCCCTGGGGAGGCAGGTGGTCTGACGGGGTGTGGCTGGTAGAGAGGGGGCATCAGGGGCCCTCGCTGCAGGGTGGCCCTAGCTTCCAGCAGCTTCCTTAGGGGTGGACAGGGACATTCTGGCCTGCCTTGGGGCCTAAGGAGGGGATGGGCAGAGCAAGGGCAGCCCCTCCCCCGCCCCTCCTCCCAGAGCTTGAGCCAGGTTCTTCTGCTGCCACCCTGAGCCTGTCCTTTCCCCATTCCCTCCTTGTTGACTCCAGGCTTCTGTCTGAGCCCTCTGGCCCGCCTCCTGGTTCCCAGGGCTAGAAGCCGCCCCTGTCGCCCGCATGCTGGACATCCACCGAGGGGGCGATCCTGTTTGGGGGTGCACTGTCAGTGCCCAGCATTCTTTCTGCTTCTACCCTTGCTCCCAGGCACCTGTGACCATCATACTGCTCCCTGCCCGACTAGCCCGTGTCCCAGCCTCCTTGTCCAGCCAGGTCCCTCCTCTACCACTCTGCCTGCTCCACGCTCTGCCTGAGATGTCCCTGGGGCCTGGCTCGCCCTGATTCATCCTCAGCCTGCTCTCCGTGCTCACTGTGGCCCCGCTGACCTAGGCCCCATGCCCTCACTGCCCACACGGCCGCATGATTCTGATGTGGAGGTCCTGCCCCTTCAGCTGGGCTAGAGGGGGCCACATGGAAGGGAGGGGGTTCGGTCCTCACCCCAGGCCAAGCCCCCCAAACCCAGTCACTGCATCTGTCTCCCTTCCCTCCTGGCCGCCACCTCCCATGCTTCCATCCCCACACCCACCCTTCCCACCCTGAAAGCACCCCATTATCCACTGACCCCACCTTCCCGTTGCCCAGAACCCTTAAGTCCCAGAGCTTAGACAAGCAGGGAGTAGCCTCTTAGCAAGCTGGGGCAGGAGCTCTGCTGTCCTCTGTTTCCTGCTGGAGCTCCTGGGTTCACCCGTCCCCACCAGTGGGGTGGGTGCCGTCAGTGTGCACGGGTGCGAAGGTGCAATGAGAGGGTCCTTGGGAGAGTGTGTATGTAAGCATCTGTGAGGCTGGGGACCCAGGGCTCCCTGCGGGTGGGCATGCAGGTGTGTGCTGACACGGGAATGAGTTGTGACAATGTTGTCTGTCTTTTCCACGCATCTGTTAATTCAATCTAGACTCTTACTGAGGGCCTGCTCTGTGTCACAGGCACCCCGGGGGCAGTGTGGACAGAACCCCCAGCCCCATGGGAGTGGACAGCAGTGGGAGAGACAGACCGGAACAGGCCTCAGCACCCAGCACAGTGCTGGGAAACACTCCACCAGCACTTGTTGAATGAATAAGTGCAAGTGAGACAAACTCATAAATATGTCATTAACTGCGGTCACCAACTTCAAGGAAAAGCCCAGCGCACCCCAAGACCATATGTCAGAGGAACTAATTTAAACCTGGGGAGGGGCATCAAGGAGGGCCTCAGCTTTGAATGTTTCTTGTCGTGAGCTGAAACATGGGATGGAGCCAGAAAGAGTCTTGATCAAGAGCTCCAGTTTGAGGCCTAGCTCTGCTGCTTATTAGCTGTGTGATCTGAGCCGGTGCCTTGACCTCTCTGTGCCTCCATGCGTGTGAAACGAAAATCACCGTGGCTCCTACCTCCTAGGATGGCAGTGAGGAGTGAAGCCGTGAAAGGCTTTAAGACATGGCCCCGGGTGCTGAAAGAGGTGTGCATGCGTGTACCACCGGTACATAGGGATGTGAGAAGAAGCATGCACGCGGGAGAGTGTAGGTGACTGAGCAGGTGTGGGGGTGTGGGCTCATCCACGCCAGAGTTTGTTTGTGTGACTCCCATGTGCGTGGAACAGGGCAAGTACACTGCGGCTGGGGAGGAGGCGGAGGTGCATGTATTTGCGTGTGCACCAGGCCTAGACAGGCCGTGCCCAGAACCCTGGAACCCCGGTGTGTATGTGGGGAGGAATATGCCAGCCGCTTGGTGTGTGTGGCCATGGGCGCATACCAGTGTGCAAGATGGGAGGGAACGAGTGATGGTGTAACTGAGAAAGAGCCAGCGTGCGTGTGTGTGTGTGTGTGTGTGTGACAGAGAGAGAGACAAGGAGAAAGAGGGGGAGAAGGAGAGAGAGACAAGCAGGGGTGGCGGGGGAGGGTGAGAGAGACAAGGAGAGAGGGAGAGAGAGAAGGGGAGAGAGAGGGCTGGAGCTAGAGCCGCAGCAGCAGGTGGGCCCGGGACTGCCAGGGCTCTCTCGAGACAGTCGGGTTTTAATTGTCCGTGGAGATGATGGGGCTCTGGGGAGATGTCAGCTCTCTCTGAGAGCTGCAGTCGGCTCCTTGCCCTACTTGCTGGCCAGCAGCCTTCAGCTCGCCTGCCTGGCAGCGGCTGCGCCCGGCTCCCTTCCTCCTTCCTCCTCCTCCCCTCTTCCTGCTCGCCTCCCTCCCTGTCCAACCTCAGAGCTCCGTGTCTGACCCCTTCACCCTCCTCCATGCTAATGGACACCCTGACACCCCGGCTCCTGGCTGCCTCTTCCATCCTCCCTGAGCAGTGACTTGCCAGGATCCTCCCTCCAGCAGCTCGACTCCATCCACACAGACCCACTGGACAGCCGTCCTGAGGCAGCGTTCCTCCAATCTGAACGGAAGGATCATTTCTTCTACAGATCTGATTCCAGGGGCCTGGGGTGGAGCCTGAGATGGAGCCTGAGACTCTGCATTTCTAACACGCCCCCTAGATCTGGTCTGCGTACCGTAGCAAGGTCTTGAGTAGCAAGGACTTGAGGCCTTCGGGGTCAGCTGTGAACCAAGGGCCTTTCTCAAGAACTCCGTGTCCTCCCCACCCCTCCTCTCAGGTGATGGGCTGAGCCAGGCCGCCTCCTCTGGCAGCTGTAGAATCAGTAGCCACATGTGAGAGAGCCCAGCTCTACACGGGCACAGCCCACAGCAGTGCTTCCGGCCGGGTGGTCTGGGCACCTGGCCACTGGTGTCCTCTCTTGGGGAGCTGCCTCTCACCAACACCACTGACGCCCTCCACGTGCCCCACCCGGTTCAGCTGGACAAACTGAGATGTTGCCCTGAGAGTCTGCAGGACGCGTACCTTCTGGGGCTTCCTCACCTGAGCCGGCTGAAGGAGGGACTACAAGGAGTGGGATTCAGGAGCTGGGGGCCTGGGGATGACTTGGCAACAAGGTGAGGAAGAACCCTGGAGAGGGCGCCTTCCCACCTGCAGTGCCTCCTCTGGGCCCGCTTGCCACCTCACATTCCTTTGCAGGCACAACCCAGAGAGCCTCAGACACGTGGCTCCCTTGTAACTGGACTTGATGTTGCAAGTTCATTCACCGGTTTGTGGTCTGATTTCCTCAATGGGACTCTAGGCTCTAGGATGGACTTTTCTCAGTGTCATATCCTCACTGTGAGCACACTGCCCGGTATATAGTAATCGCTTAAAAATATTAACTGCGTGGATGCCCTAGGCCACCTGTATACCCTCCTAGAAAGAATAAATAGGAGTAATAAAGAAGAGACACAAGTTGCCCCTCATCCTTATCCTTCCTGGAGGAACCACCAGGCTGGCTTCTGGGAGGTAAAATGGAGCAGATGACAAGCAGAGGCTGGTCAGACAGGCCTGGCTGTGCTCCCAGCTTTGGCCACTATGAACTGTGTGAGTCTCCTAGGCTTAGTTTTCTCAACTGCAAAAGGGAAACAACAATCTCCATCTCACTGTAGCGATAAGGAGTCTGAGAACATCATCTAAGTGGAGCTCCAGTGATAGTTCCCTTTACTTTTCCTTTCATCACCTCTGATCCTGGCTGGCTGCCTTACCACCCCACCTGCCTGGTCACTAGGCAACCAACAAAGGGGGTGTGGTGGAGCCTGACTCACTCCCCTTCCTGGAGACCTAGCTCAGAGTCCCATGGTCAAGGCAGGTGAGCACCTTCTAGCCCTGTCTCTCTCCACGTACCCTCCAGCCACTTGCCTCCATGGAGAAGCCCCAGATTAGCCTGAGTTGCCTGAGACAGCTCAAGTTAGTGGAGCAGGCATTAGTTCTGGAGCTAGACTGCCTGGGTTTAAATTCAACCCTCACTTAGCAAGTGAGGGACTCTTAAAGCCTCCCTGAGCCCCAGTTTCTTCATCTGGTTAATGTGTTGTAAGAATGAAATAAAATCACCAGCGTCAGATACTTAGCACAGTGCTTGGTGTATGGTCAGCACTCAACAGATTGCAGTTGTGGTTATTATCTTTGGATATAGCTCATTGTTCTTATGGCCAAGCCAATGGGACAGAAATGTGGGTGGGGGGAAGATGGAAAGATGGTGGGAGCTTTAGTTTCCTCATCTAAAATTAAAAGAGCAAGACAATCTTTCCTATCATTTCCTGCTGCTATGGACCCTAAACTTAGCGTTCGTATCCCTTGCTAGCTAAAGTCTATACTCTCTTCTCTGGAGGGATGGGGGTTGGGGATGGAAGAGAGAAAAGCCAACTCCACAGAGGGAAGCCAGACCCTCCCAAAACTGGGGTGGGCGGGGCTGTCCTCAGGTGGGCGGGGCCTGGAGCTCCCCTGGTGCCTGTTGTTAACTCCTGCAGATGTGGTGAGGTCAGTCCCTGAGTGTGCGTGAGCAAGGCTTTTCCTTGAGGATGTCCAGGCAGGTCCAGTGTCCAAACCATATGAACTGATCCTAGGAGTCACGGGGGCAAATGGCACCCCAGGAGGAGGGAGAGTGACCCAGGCAGAAGGAGCAGCAGGGGCAAAAATTCCATGTGAAAAGAAGCAAGGCCCATTCATGTCCACAAGGAACCCAGCTAGCAGGGGAGGGGAGTGTGGTAGGAGATGGGCTGGAAGCCTGGCCACAGGCCAGACCACACAGAGCTCTGTAGGCCTTGGGAGGATTTGCAGTTTATCTTAAGAGTGATGGGAAGTGTCCAAGGGTTTTAAGGAGGGCTATAGCCAGATTTAAATTTTAAAAATATCCCTCTGGCTACTGCATAGAGAACGGGTTGGAGGTCCATGGTTTGGTCCTGCTGGTTCTGCTACAATGAAGTTGTATTCTTTCAAAGGGAGCTTTCCTAGGAAACTGAGAAGAACATGAGGAGACCCAGACATGCTGGAGCTTGTGAGTTTGTAGAGTGTTGTGGTTAATTAGGTTTTTCAAGTTCCAGGGAATAAAAGCCCACTTAGAAGAACTCACTCTCAAGAAGCACGTGGATTGGAACTGCAACTGGAAAGCCTTCGGGATCCAGGGGACCCTGGAGAGCAGCCTCTCTTTATCTCAGTTTGCCCCTCTGCCACCACCCTGTCTCAGGGGCAATGTGGCTTCAGGCTTGTGAAGTCTGAGGCCCCCTGTTCTCCTCCTCCACCCTCTGTACCTCATGGCTTCTCCGTGCCATCACTTGAGGTCCTTTCTGGCCTGATGAAAACCTTATCCTCTTTCAGCTGCAGCTCCTGCCACTGACCAGCAAATTGTTTCTATTTCTTAATTCAAATACTCAAGAGAAGAAACCTAATTGGATCAACTCTTCTTTATGAGCCAGGTCATAGATGATTTGTCTTTGGTTCAAGTGCCTGCTCTTTTGTCTAATCAACTGTGTCCAAGGAAGATGTGATCCAAACTGTGGCCTCCAAGGCAGCAAGGGCTTTGTAGGGGGCAGCCCTGCTGCTCCCCTTGGAGAGGGTGCACATACCTGCTTATTCCAGACCTAAAGCGTTACCATGCTATGCCTTCCAGATCTGAGCGCTCAACCGGCTGAGCTGGAAGACCAAACCCAGGCCTTTGAACTCTGGGTGGACCAGAACTAGACATGAATCTCCAGCTATAGGTTAAGACCTAACTCTGACCTGTTGGTTCGTGAGTCTATGCCACTGGTGCCAACAAGGGAATGTGAATGGTTCTTGGCAGTCTGACGCTACCATCAGACCACAAGTTGTAGTGAGGACTGGTGGATCTGGGGTCCCCTTCTGTCTCAGTGCCTAGCCTATTAGACTGGGGTCGGATACCACACTTAGAGGCACAATTCAGTTTATAGAGGTTATCATAACCAGTAGCAATCCATCTGTCCCTGACCACCACCCCCCCAGTGGGCTACACTGCTCCATCATCATGAAGTGGCACCTGAGCATGGCCAGTCCAGCCTCTCTTGCTCTTCAAGTATGTATAGTTCAACATCTCCAGCAGTAGGGTGACGGCAAATGGCTATAGGTTTTCATCCCTCCCTGCATCCAGGATATAAGCAGTATAACTGCAGCATCTCTTATCAAGAGGTGAAGTCTAGTTTAGCCAATAGAATTTGCAGAAGGAACATTGTGCCAGTTCTAAACCAGACATTAAGACTCCTCACCTGCTTTTACAATCTCTCTCTTTCTCTGTGAATCCAGCTACTGCCGTATGAATAAACCTGGCATGCCTACTGGGTGATGAGAGATGGGATGGGTGGCTAAGTCATCCCCATCACCCCAGTTGATAGTCAGTCAACTGCTAGACATTAAATGAGGTCATCCTAGACCAGCTAGCCCCTGTAGACACAGACACACTAGTGAGTTCTGCCTAGCTCTCCCTAGCCTGGCCCACTTCAGTAGAGCCATTCAGTTATCTGTAGACTGCTGAGTGAGTGAAGTCACTCAGTCGTGTCTGACTCTTTGCAACCCCGTGGACTGTAGCCTACCAGGCTTCACTGTCCACGGGATTTTCCAGGCAAGAGTACTGGAGTGGGGTGCCATTGCCTTCTCCAAGGGAAGTGCTAAGCAGTAGCAAATGTTCATTGCTTTAAGCCACTGAATTTTACAGTGGTTTGTTACACACCAATAGCTAATTGATACACCTCCCTGCTGGGAGACCTCCAGGAATGTGTTCATTTACCCTTTTTAATTTAGTCCCTGAGCCTGGGAGGTCCACTCCTCGAAGGCAGGACTTGAAACGTAGTCAGTCTCAAGTTGCAATGATGACTCTGTATATTGATAGATGCCCCGAAATCTGGGTGCGGTGTGTGCCAGGCAGCTGCACTTCCTGCCACTTACAGAGAATTTGCTGTAATGCATTGTGATGCATTAGCATAATAATTGCTAAGCATTCGCAAATGAATAGCTCACTGACTGATGGATTTTGTACAGAATCTGTGAAGGTTACATCGAGGGTGAAAACATTTCACTGTGTCAATGAACATACTTAATTTTTCTGGAAGTGCTATTTAAATTGCGTCGTGCTATGACATTAGCATAACAAAGACATAATGCATTCGTTTATGCTGTAGTAGGGAGCACTGCCTTAATCAGCGGACACAATGCGGGGGGGGGGGGGGGGGAAGGTGGAGAGGGGGTGGGATCTGTAGAGAGTAGCCTGGGAGCTAGCAGCCCCATTGGTTCCCTGTGACCATGTAAGGGAGGTCCCAGCCCTGCAAGCTCCACCCTCAGCTTGGCTCCAAGGGCTGTGGGGGCTCTGGCAGTGGGTGGACTCTTTATTGGCTTGTTTTCCTTCCACCGATTTTCTCTTCTCACAGCACTGGCCACCAAATCCTGCTAATGGGTGGGTGGGTCTTGGCTGTCAGTGAAGAAATCCTCAGAAGAATTAGGAAGCATTCAAATCTGGCAGGACTCACCCACCCCCTTCAGCAGGGCAAGGCAGCCTCCTCAGAATCAACCAGCTGGTCCCAGGAAGCTGGGTCTTGCGCCCTTGGTCTCTCTATCCTCTTCTCCTAAAAAGGGCCATCAGAGCTGTCATAGAAATAGAAAGCCTCATGAGGAGACTGGAGGATGGCTCTATTATGGTGTCTTAATTTCCTACATTTTCTGCATATCTGGCTCTTCAAAGGGGAAGTGTTTGGGGGAAGAGAGAGCCTGCTAATAGTATATGTTGCTTGGCAGACCCTGAGCTCCCAACTTCTCAGCCAGCTGTGCATAGATGCTGGATTTCATGGTCCAGCCCTGGGTTAAACAGATTTTTGCAGAACTTTCTAGAACCTTTAGTATTGTAATGAATCTTATATGTCTCGAAGAGGGACACATAAGTGCATCAAAGCTTTAAAACAGTGGAATATGTTTTGGGAGAGACAGGCATGATTTCATTTGTTGCTTTATAAGGACTCAGTGAGGTAAAGATTATTAACCCTATTTCAAAGCTAAGGAAATAGAAGCTTCACTAGGAAGTAATTTGCAGCGAGCTGGCAAATGGCCCAGGTGGGATTTTAATCCACATCTCCCTGGTTCTGACACCAGAGGGATAATGTAAACTGGCTTCTTGAGGGGAAAGGAGGTGATTGTCAGCCAGCCTGTTGGAGGGACAGACCAAATTGAGGACCACCCACAATTGCTGCTGGTCACACCCCATTTGGACTCCTACGTATGACCTGATTGTCTGAGGGAGCCGTTCTGGGGATGCTCAACTGAGGTCCAGGCTGAGAGAGGAGTAACTCTCTCTGTCCCATGGCCAGGGGCCCTTCTGGCAGAAAGCATGTGGCTCAGAAGTGTAACTTGGGAAGGGGTCAATCAGCCCTCCCTGACCCCAGGGTTGTGGTTCATGGAAGAGGTCACTTGAGTGTCACTTGGGCTAGTGTGGAGTGGAGGGGTGCAAGGAGGTTGCAACTCAGAGCCAGGTGGTGACTCAGAGCCCTGGAAAGGGTGAAGAACCAGCAGATTCAAGAACCAAGGGGAGGGGATGGAATCAGCCCCAGCACCATCTGCTTGAGCATACCAGACCCTTGAAATACAACTGATTTCACACCCTTGAGTCCCAGGTTTCAATTCAGGTGGTTTTGAGGTCTGCATAATGGCTGAGCTTCCTGGGTGGGCACCTCTACTTTCACCTGCCAAGGTCTAAGGCGCATGGGGATGGGGGGACAATTTGAGTGGGTCTCACTGGCTTTTTCCTTGGAGCCAGGAATTTCTCACTCTTCAAGGGAGCACAAGTCCTTCTGGAATCTGATGAAAGTTATGGAGTCTTTCCCCAGAAAAACACACATTCATATAATAAGTTATATACAATATGAAGGATCACAAGGGTCAGAAAGACCAACCCCCAGTAAGGCCTCCTGTCTTGGGGTGAAAGAATCTGAGACTTAAGACCCTGTCAAAGGGAAGAGGCAGGGAGCCTTCCTATTGGCTTACCAGGACTCAGCCAGTTGCCCTAGGTTGGCGTTCCAGGGCTCATTTCTCTAACCACACATACCTGCCCACACCCCACATTCCTGTCCTCTGCTCCAGCCTGGCATGACAGATCACTGTCTCCAGAACATGCCATGGGTCTCTACTTTAGGTTCCCGCTTGGGCTGCTCTTCTATTAATCCTTCTGCTGCCAGAACAAAACTTGTCCACTTTTCCTGATAGCTTCTGATTCATTCCTGTTCAATGGAGCATGTATTATTGAGTACTTTCCACATCCCCTGTGCTGGGATGCAGAGAGGAACAGGTAAGATGAGTCACTGATTCCATGTGACCAATAGGCCAGTGAGCAACCAGACAAGGAAATAAGCATTTACCAATGTGATGGGTATTATAAAAAGGCAAAAGTGGAGGGTGTTCTGGGAGCAATGGTGGGGCTTCGTTTCATGTAGGGTGAGGTTTCCCAAATTCTGATCATTTAAATTCCATCCTCACAATTTTTGCCACATCAGCATATCATCTGTACTGTTATTTCTCTTTTTTTTCTTCCTTTAAACTCTAAATAGGCTCACTGATCTTCTTAGTCTTGTCCTAAGCAATATTATCTGTGAGATCTTGGATATTAATGTACTATTTACGTGTATATATATACATATATATTTAAAGTTTGAAGTTTTATTTATTGTGGTAAAATAGAAACTTCAGTAAAATATAAATGAATATGAATTTTAAGCGTTTTAAAATGTATTTGGGGGCATTAAGTACATTCATGATGTTGCACAACCATCATTGCTATCCATTTCTGGGTTTTTTTTCCATCATCCCAAACAAACTATACCCATTAAACAGTAATTCCATTATCTCCTCCTTCCAGTCCCTAGTGACCTCAGTTCTACTTTGTGTCTCTATGGATTTGCTTATTCTAGATAACCCATAAGGGCAGAATCATAGAATATTGTCCTTTTGTGCCTGGCTTGTTTCACTTAGCATAATGTCCTCAAGATTCATTCATTTTTGTAGCCTGTATCTGAATTCCATTCTGTGGTGGTGCAGGGGTTAGGACTCCACATTTCCCCTGCTAGGGGCCTGGGTTTAATCCTTGGTTGGGGAATAAGACCCTGAAAGCTGTGTGGAGTGACCAAAAACAAGACAGACAAACAAATTCCTTTTTAAGGCTGAGTAATATTCCATAGCTCAGTCGGTAAAGAATATGCCTGCAACGCAGGAGACCTGGGTTCAATCCCTAGGTTGGGAAGATCTCCTGGAGAAGGAAATGGCAACCCATTCCAGTGCCTGGAGAATCCCATGGACAGAGGATCCATGAGATCCTCTGGCAGGCTGCAGTCCATGGGGTTGTAAGAGTCAGACACTACTTAGCAACTAAACTTCCACCACCAATATTCCATTGAGTATATATAACACATTGTTCATCCAGTCTTCACTGATAGACATTCAGATCATTTCCACCCTTGGGTTATTATGTGTGCTATTTATATTTCAATACATGTTGAAACATATACATAACTATTAAAGTAAGAAGATAGTTTCTTTGTGATCATTTGTCCTGAGAACAGAGCCCAAGATAAGGTCTTCTAGGAAAGGACTTGAGTACAAATGGTTTATTTGTACTCAAGATAAGGACTTGAGTAGAAAGAAAGAAAGAAAGTGAAGTCGCTCAGTCATGTCTGACTCTTTGCGAGAGCCTACCAGGTTCCACCATCCATGGGATTTTCCAGGCAAGAGTACTGGAGTGGGTTGCCATTTCCTTCTCTAGGAGATCTTCCTGACCCAGGGATTGAACCCGGGTCCCCCACATGGTAGGCATTGTAGGCAGACGCTTTACCGTCTGAGCCACCATTTGGGATTGCTTGAAATGGAACGTGGGTGGGGAACTGTCCACTACAGCTGTGCTGAAATCAGGTGAGCAGAAAGGATGCGGTGTACTATATCATAAAGACTGCTACCTCATCTAAAGACATTTCTTATACCTGATTCTATCCTTGAGGAAGTTGGGCCCTAAAGAAAGTGATGTCTAAGCATCACCTGAAGAAAGAGTAAGAGCTAGTCAGGCAGAGAGTGTGAGAAGGGTGTTCTTGGTGGAAGGAAGGGCTCAGGCAAAGACCTGGAGTACAGACAAAGCAAGGTATGTTTCTAGACCAGAGCTGCTGAAGCAAGGAGGAGGAGCAGAAAGATGGCTCGGTGGAGGTGAGCAGAGGACAGGCTATGGAGGGCCCTGAGTGCTGCAGTGATGTCTGTATGTTATTTTAAGAGCCATGGGAAGCCTAGGAAGGATTTAAACAAGGTTTGTGTGATGTGACCACCTGGTGCCTTGCCTTTCTTCCATTCTCCTGGGGCAGAGAGTAGACTGTCATGGGTCACTCACTTATAATACCTGACTATCTCCCCGAGGAACTACAGTGGGAGCCTGTCGGGGTTTTGCATTCCCAGGATCCTTTGGTATCTTGTACATGATCAGAGTTGATAGTGATGATGGTGAAACCCTAAGCCTGAGACCACCTTAGCAGGCTGCCAAGCCCCTATGTGTCTGGCCAGTTTCTTCCGTGTTAGAGAATCCTCCTGTGGACACACACATTCAACCCCATCCTTTGGCCTCCAGTGTAGCAGAGAGGAAAGGGTCCCATGGAACTGGGTTCCACTTCTGCCACCAGCTATCCAAAGAACTTTGAGCAAGTCATTTTCTTCCCGGGGCCTTAGTTGCTGGGCTGTTAAGCAGGAGGAATAGTGTTTTTCTTGCCTGGTTTTGAGACAAGTTCCATGAGAAAAATTTACTAAGGGCACAGCAAGCCTAAGTGCTCAATTGCTCAAGACATGGGGATTTCTTTTCTCAGTCAGTTCAGTCAGTTCAGTTGCTCAGTCGTGTCCGACTCTTTGTGACCCCATGAATTGCAGCATGCCAGGCCTCCCTGTCCATCACCAACTCCTGGAGTTCACCCAGACTCACATCCATAGAGTTGGTGATGCCATCTAGCCATCTCATCCTCTGTCGTCCCCTTCTCCTCCTGCCCCCAATCCCTCCCAGCATCAGAGTCTTTTCCAATGAGTCAACTCTTCGCATGAGGTGGCCAAAGTATTGGAGTTTCAGCTTCAACATCATTCCTTCCAAAGAACACCCAGGGCTGATCTCCTTCAGAATGGACTGGTAGGATCTCCTTGCAGTCATCTTGACTCCCTGAACATAGTGGCCCAGCCTACCTGAGGGAAAAGCCACATAACAATGGCAGGAGGAAGGTCTCAGGATAGTAGGATCCCTTATAGGACAGGATCCCTCTCATTTCTCAAAAGTCTGCCTCTACCCCTTCCATTCTCTCTGCAATGCACCCTCATCCAGGGGCTGACTAGGGTGGTACTTTGCTTCCAAGGTGTTGAAGCCAGGCAGAGCTGGGCCATTCCAGCAGAATCTGTCCACTTCCAGTCTGGGCTGGCTCTTTGGACGTAGACAGAGTGGAGTCCTTGGGGGCTGCAAAGCAGCTCCAGGCCCAGGGAGGTTCTGACAGGCAATTCCCAGGGCTCCCAGGCCCTGTGGATTTCCCTTCAGAAATAGAGGCCTTGTTGGGATGCTGACCACGTGGCAAAGCCCACACCAAAGATGGATCAGGAGACTCCACGTGTGGCCCGGCTGGGATGATTATAGCCGCTAAGTAAATTGCCAGGGCCTCCTCGAGCCCCATTCTGCCTGACTTTGTGATTCATTTCCGTTCAGAGAAGTTTAATAATTAGCAAAGGGGATTTCTAACAACAGATGGCGCCTGGCCCTGGGGAGTGGTTCTGCTGCAGACGTACTTCGCAAAGAGGTAAGCTGGAGATGTTCTCTGCTCCCTCCAAACAGGTGTCTCCAGGGTTCTGTGACTGTTAGGTCAATTTGCATAATGTGGCTGCAAGATGAGCAGGAGGAAGGGAGGATATCATCTGGGCGCACATGGGGGTTCGTGGCTCTGCTGGAAAGGGGATGCCAGGCAGTGGTCTCCTTCACTCTGTTATTCATCTGGAGGTCTTCAAACATAGAAGGTGAGAGCAAGAGCCTTGAGAGACCACTCGAGAGCCTGCTGGGATTGAAGCAAGATAGCACAAATGGGCTAGGAGCCTCCAGGAACCTGTAAGAGGCCTCTGATGTCTAAGCAGAAACTTTTCCTCCAACCACTTCTGAAAGCAGAGCAATTTGCTCATCTCCCATCCTCTTCATGGTACAGAGGAACAGCTTAGACCTTGGTCTCAATTTTGGAAACCCAGCTCAAAGAAGCTTAAATAAAAGGGGAATTGGCAGGCCCTCTGAATTGGACAATTGAAGGGTAGGCTGGCTTCAGACTTAACTACACCTACAAGACCAGGCTAGGCCATCTTTGGCTTTGCTTCTGAAAGGCCTAGATGTAGCCCCATTCTCTTCTCTAGCATAGATTTTCTTCCACTGGTGTGGGAAAGACATTTCCCCTGGTAGCTCTGTCATAAACTCTCTGATGGGTCTGGACTTGGTCATGTGCCCATCCTAGAGTTGGTCTCTGTGGCAATGAACAGGACTATATTGGTTGGCCAGCTTGAACATTTGCCCACCCTTGTGGCTGATTGACAGTCCCACCCGAACCATAAGGGGTAGAAGGTTTTCCAAAGGAAGGGCTGCAGAAGAGCCAGACCAAACATGTTCTGGAGGTCCAAAAAGAAGTGAGCAGCCACGGCCACACAACACAGAGCTGAGAGGAGAGAAATCAGGCTTTACTTGGCTGGTAGCTTCTCATGCCTTGGCATAGCTCCCCAGTGAGGGCTTGTTGTGATCCCATCATCACCTAGTGAGTTTCTCCTGGGACTTGTCCAATGAGCCAGGACTGTGTTAGAACAAAACACAGGTTGTTTATTTTTGTGGTAGTTGTAGGCTACCTGAAGAACAGATGTGAAAAGTTGCAAAACTAAGAAGAATTAAGAGATATTGCAGGGTAGTTTGTGGAATTAAGGCATGATTTATTTCCTGGTGAGCCCAACAGATCCATTACCAGGAATTAAGATGAACAAATAATCACTGTGGGATGGAATGGGTTGGGGGTGGGGAGGAGAGGTCCTGGAGGGCTTGAGAGGGAGAGGTCTTATGAGTCAAATTTTCAAAGGTGAGCTGGATTTAGATAGGGTATTCCAGACAAAGCAAATGACGTGATGGTAGGACCTACCCAACCATTAATCCACCCACTCACCCTTTTATTCATTCTACAAGATACTTATTGAGTACAATTTATATGCTAAGAGTTGAAGTTACAATGGTGATCAAAACAGTAGAGCATGTAAGGTGAATGATGAGTAGAATGACCCAGCTGGCTTAGAGAGTATTGTGAAAGAAAAGGCTGAAAATGTAGTTTTGGTCAGACTATGGGAGCCTCAAATACCAGACATAGGCATTTGAGAATTTTTCTGGGGGCAGCCAGGCCTGGCATGATGAGGTGACCTTACTCAACACCCAAGGATTCCGTGGGAACAGCCTCTTAGGTCAGACTAGAGGCTTCAGGAGCATAGAGACCCTCCACTGCTCTGACCATCGAGTGATCTTTTCCCAGATCACAGAAACTGTGCAGTTAGTTGATAGGATTTTCTCAATCACCCCAACCCTACAGCATTTTAATTAAACATTTGGTGCCCGCTAACACTGGCTCCCAGGAGTCAGTAGCAGGTGACATGACCAATGACCATTCGGTTTTCAGATATCACACCTGACACCAAGCATCCTTGCCAGCCTGTTGACCTTACGCTTCACGCTGTCATTGGTGAGACGACTTGTGTTACGTATCTTCTCCCTGCCAAAATGGGATTTCTTTACAGTACTTCATATTGTTTTGACACAATCATAATTTCTGTTGGCTGAATTGTTCTTAGCTTATGTGATAGAGTTCTATCCAACCACATTTTCGCAGTGTTCCACAGAGTGCACTGTGATTTCTGGGTATGCCATACCAAGATGCACTTGCAAAGACTTGTGTTGCAGCCTGAAGCGAGGACCCCATGACTCTGTTGAACTCTCTGAGCTCCTTGTCACCCCTTGATGAATTCCTACTTATCCTTCTAGTAGCTATGCCAATGTCCTCTTGGATTTGAAACCCTTTCTGATACCCTTAGAAAATAATGAATCTCTCCCCACCACAGGCTCACGGGGCACCTTGCATGTAGCTCTACCCTAGTACTAATTTCATTATCAGGGTTTTCATATCCGTGCCTCCGAGGCCTAGGTACAGGCCTGGTACATGGTTGGTGCCAGTAGATGTTGAATGAGTGAATGAATGAATCTATCAGTGATTGTGTGTGGAGGAGGTTAAATTTTCAAGACCAAAACTCTGAAAACTCTGTTCCTTAAAATCCTCAACAGCACAAAACCCAACTCCTGTTCCCAGATGGCAGACTCAAAATAAAACAGATCCCACTCACCTGGTTAGCTCCTGCCACTGGTCTCACAGGGGACATACAGAATGTGGATGACCAGACATAGCCCCCATGCTGCTTGCCAGGGCAGGGTGACCTCCCTGTATGAGTCCATTCCTTCCCCTTCTCCCTGGCTGTCTCAATGGGCCCCTACCACTGTCACGGACCTGCTCAGCCTTCAAGGAGGCTCTTGGCAAGAGAACCTCCAGGGCTGATTGAGGAGATGAGCTGGAGGATACTTGCCTGGCCTTCTGGAAAGTTTGCTTTGTCTTGGAAGCCAGAGTAATTTGGGGAAGAGAGGGTAGCATTTGCAGTCAAATCCATTAATCTGGTTTCCCCATAGGAAGCAGAGGGAGTGGACAACGGGGGCTGGCTCTGCAGTGGACACTCTGGTGAGGCCGCTTAATTAGTTTGCCTCCCTTGAGGGAGGATTGGAAAGGCTCGCTGCCTTGGTTTTGTCTCCAGGATGAGTCATTCTCTTTCAAATTGTCGATCATCAAACCGCAGTCAAGAGTGTGTCCTGGGTGGAGGGTCAGTGCCGTCCTGACAGGCATATCTGTTCCCAAGACCCCTGCAGCTGGGAACTGAGGACCGTGCTGCTACCAAGTTACTGGCCTGGAGGTCTTAGCAAGGGCTGCATGGAGACCAGGCTGGCCCCGTATGGAGCTGTTTCTGGAAGATGGGAGGTGGGGGTTCCAGGCTAAGAGGAGGAGGAAGCTCTTGAGACTGTGTCCCTGTGTTGGTGGACTGGTGAGATGTCTGTGTGTATACAAGAGAGTGAAAGTAAAAGTCGCTCAGTTGTGTCCAACTCTTTGTGACCCCATGGATTATATGGTCCATGGAATTCTCCAGACCAGAATACTGGAGTGGGTAGCCATTTCCTCTTCCAGGGGATCTTCCCCAAAGTGAAAGAAGTGAAAATAGTCATGTCCGACTCTTTGCAACTCCGTGGACTATACAGTCCATGGACTATATTGTCCAGGTCAGAATCCTGGAGTGGGTAGCCTTTCCCTTCTCGAGGGGATCTTCCCAACCCAGGGATTGAAGCCAGGTCTCCCGCACTGCAGGCGGATTCTTTACCAGCTGAGCCACCAGGGAAGCCCAAGAATACTGCAGTGGGTAGCCTGTCCCTTCTTCAGGGGATCTTCCTGACCCAGGAATCGAACTGGGGTCTCCTGCATTGCAGGTGGATTCTTAACCAGCTGAGCTACCAGGAAAGCCCATATAAGACAGGGGTAGATAAGTCAGAGGCCTTTGAAAAGGCAAGTGAAGCTAGTGTCTGAGCTGCCCAAAGCTTGACTGGAAACAGCTTAAAATATTCTTTGTTCTTGGGGGAGCCTCAATACCTGGGGAAAGGATATTTAATCAACCCCCTTAACAAAGAACTTCTTATTAGCTTTTGGGAACATGTGCTGTTCTCAAGGGCCACCAGTTATCTTTCCCTGCAGGGCAGTGGTAATGATGGAGGGGGCAGAGACGGAGAAGGAGAAAAATAATGCTAGAGAGAGAACATGACCAGAAGGAGACAATATGAAGAGACATAGACAGAGAGGCAGAAAGAGAAAGATGTGTCAGCAGGTGAAACTGTGCGGAAGTGAATAAAGGTGCTCCCATAACCCATGATGAAAGCTCCTACCTTCAAGAGGCGGATATAGATGGGGTAGGGTGGTGGGGAGTGGGGGTCTGTACCATCACAGAACACCTGCCCTCGGCTCTCGGTGGAGTAAAGGACCTGGAGCTGAATCTGGGTTTCTGTTCCCAGGTGCTTGGGAGCCAGGTCTTTCAGAACAGGCTCAGTTGATGAGTATATGTCATTCATATCCTGACTCTTATTGATTGAGTGGTTACTATGGATCACAGATCCATTATCTCAATTGATTCTCACAACAAGGATGTATTTTTGCCATTATTAGCCCCATTCTACAGATGAGGAAACTGAACCTTTGGAAGTTGAAATAACCTTCCTATCAGTGGCAAAGTTGGGCTCTAACTCAGGCCTGTCTCCAAAGTGTATCTTCTTTGCCCTCCTGTCGTTCACCTCTCATCATATACCTTCCATGGGCACTGCCTAAAGACTCCTCTTGCCCACACCCCTCTGTGTATGTCCGGCTGGATTTTCTTCTTGGTTTTCCCTCCTACTTCCTCTTACCTTCTGTTCTGTCACCTCCCACACAGCCATACCACAGACTGTGGTTCTGAGTCCTGGTGTTGTCTTTTCTCAGCTAGCCGCAGATGACCCAGGGGTCTCTGCTCCCTTAGGTCCAATGTTAGGCCCCTCAAGGGCCTATAGGATGTATATGGTGTGACCCCCTAGGTGGGGGGCCAATCAGCTCCTCCTGGGCATGGAGATGGGAGCAGAAAGCCAGAACAGGCTGGACAAAAGCAACAGTCAGAAGCACTACTCAGGGCCTCGTGGTGCCCAGTAGAAGGGGCCCAGGACTGAGCACATGGCCCCTGGTATCTCAGCTTTCAGTAGGGAAGGGACGACCAGGGGCTATGAAAGAGAATGGAGGACCAGAAAAGCTCTCCTAGGCACTCAAAGACCTCTCTGACTCCATGACAGTACAGCTCAAACTATACTATCATTTTCAACTCATGCAAATTGGGTCTGTGCACAGGTGATTGGAGGGATGAGAGGAAAGTTCACTGGTTTTCCTCTGTCTTTTATCCTTAATACTTCTGACGCCAGTTACTTCCTCCCCCCGCCCCGCCACACCAAGTAATTATCCAGTTTTCTGCAGACACTGACTGGGTATCCTATAATTTAACTCAATTTTGACTCAATCTACTGGAGTTAGTATCAGATTTCGTGGGTTAAGGTGCTCAGTTCCAAAGACTGCCTCCACTTCAGACACCAGTCACAGGCAGCAGTTCCCCAGGATACCCACACTTCTGTTTAACTTGGCTATAAATTGGGGGTTCTCACAACCTCCTCCTCAAGTTAGATAGTTAATTCTAACAGTTCACAGAACTCAAAGAAACTTACTTATGTTTAGCAGTTTACTATAAATTAAGGGATATGAGCAAGGACATAGATGAACAACCACAGGTGCAGAGGAAAGCGCTTCTGTCCCTGTGGAGTTGAAGTGACCCACTCTGCTGGCTGATGGATGTGTTCACCAACCTGGAATTTCTGTGAACCCACACTGATCCAGAGATTTTTATGGAGGCATCATCACACAGACACGATCAATTATTACCCAGTCCCTGATGTCTTTCCCCTCCCGGGGCTCACCACTAGTGGGGCTGACCACTCCAAGTTTCTGATCGTGGCTTGGGCTTTCTGATGACCAGCCCGTATCCAGAAGCCCACCAAGAGTCATCTCGTTAGAACAAAAGACACTTCTGTTGCCCAGGAAATTCCAAAGGATGTATAAGGTCTGCGTAAAATACTCCTATCACCTCCATCACTGAGGAAATTACAAGGATGTTAGGAACTTGGTCAGGAACTGTGGTCAAAGATCAAATATTAGTAGGAGGTGGGGGGCAGAGACCAAATAAATCTTATAAAGTCACAGGTAACCCCTCAGGACAAAAGATAATTACATTAATACACAGCTGGCTGGACCAGCACTCTTGGTGGGGGCCTCTCACCAGCCAGCATCCCCTATGGCCCAGCATCTATTGGGATCATGGGCCATATTTCTCTTTCAGAGCAAAACTTGTGTTTCGGGTGGGGTTGAGAAGTGCCGTCTCAGCACGATGCTTCCCCGGCTAATATAGCAGTGTGAAGGCTCATCCCTGGAAGGGCAGATTAATCATTTCCGCCTGGAGTCACCATCCGGGCCAGATTTACGGTGGCGGGAGCATGGGAGCCCCCGACTTTATGGTCTTGTAAATTACAGAGCTGCTTGTGCAAGAAGCAGGCTGGGCTGTAAATCATGTGTAAGTGCTTGTAAATTGGGAAACAAATAGTATTTTTGCTTAAATTACCCTCTTTGCCATGTTTCTTAGGGAATCGAGGTTCCATAAAGGACCTTTAACCTCACTGGGACCAAAATTCCCACTGGGACTCAATATAAACCATCTCAAAGTCTTTCAATGCCACATCCCAGCTGGTCTGGAGGCCTTAGGGTCAAATGGAGAAGAATTGACTGCGGTTGTCATAAATCCCTCTTTTAGGCAGGCATAATCCACATTCTCCTGGGGCCTCCTCCCCACCCCCACCCGCCCCCGGCTTCATTTCAAATTAACCCCGGTCCCAGCTGGCCCCTCACTACAGCCAGTCCTCCCCAGGGCTCTGGGAGGACAAGCTCACGTGCGCTGCAGAGAATCGGATTTCATTCCTCCTTCTCCCCCATGCAAAGGCAGTGACTCACTTGTGTGCTGGTAAGCGTGGCCTCTGTGTTAAGACGCTATCTGCTGGCTTTTTCTCATCTTTTCCCATTTCAATGAAATTACATTTATAATCTTTTTGCCTGCCTTGGTCAACTTTGAAGAGTCATTAAATTTGCTGATAGGCAGCCTGGCAAACTTTAATTGAATCAGGAATCATGGGCTCTTAGAAGGTTCAGCCTTCAGGGGACCTTGGGGACCACATAATTCAACTGCTTCATTCGACAGATGAGGAAATAGAAGCCTGGGATGGTTAAGTGACTTGCCCAAGGTCATACTCTGAGGGAGGGCAGCTCTGGGATGAGAATTGAGCCTCCCTTCTCAAGTGCAGGCACGCTTTCCACTCCGCAGGGCGGGGCCCCTTGGATTTAGCTGTCACTTGTACAGCTCTGCTGTGCGATGAACCCTAACAGGATCAACAGGCATTTGTCTTATTACTGGGAGAATTAGCTCATTTCAAATCCTTCCCCAGGAGACTGGGGCTGTGATGGGGGCCCCTGGCAGCTCTGGGAGCTTCCTTATGGGCTCTGGCATATGATTTTTGTCAGATGCCTTGGAAACTCCACTTTGTGAAGTGGCACTTGAGGCTTGACTTTGATGCTCAGTTACGGCTGCACTGATCACATCATGTGGGGTAGTTGCAGGGAGAGGAGCGGAAAGGACATGAATAGCCTTGGATCCAGGCGGGGCTACTCACCGTGGATGTGGTCTTGCCCAAGTCACCCCCCTGAGCCTTGGTCTCCTCGGCTGTCAAATGGGCCTCAGGAGCTTTCCCTGGCAGTGTTCCTGTGAAGACAACAGATACAGAATGAGAAATCATCTAGGCACATGGCGAGCCCTCGTCCACACTGGTTGTATCAGAAGGGCCGAGGTGTGGAAAGTGAAAGTGAAAGTCGCTCAGTTGCGTCTGACTCTTTGCGACCCCATGGACTATATAGTCCATGGAATTCTCCAGGCCAGAATGCTGGAGTGGCTAGCCTTCCCATTCTCCAGAGGATCTTCTCAACCCAGGGATTGAACCCAGGTCTCCCACATTGCAGGCAGATTCTTTACCAGCTGAGCCACAAAGAAAGCCCAAGAATACTGGAGTAGGTAGCCTATCCCTTCTCCAGCAGATCTTCCCAGCCCAGGGATCGAACCCAGGTCCCCCACATTGCAGGCAGATTCTTTACCAGCTGAGCTATGAGGGAAGCCCCCTGAGATGTGGGGCTTTGGGTTTTAAACGACCTGAACTTGTCTGCGGAGGCTCTATATGTAAGAAGAGGGAGAGGGATAACTGTGTGGAGGGCATCCGTGCTCATGTGGAGCCTGGGGGCTGACTTCCTGTCCTTCAGTCCTCATCAGCCATGCTAGCCGAGGCTGCCGGGCCAGAGGTCATGAGCCCTCTCCACAGGGAGGTCGCCTGAGCTCTGACAAACCCTGAACCTTCAGCCGGTACCTCTCTGGGCAAAACAAGGTGAGGGGGATACTGTCTAGAGAAGGGCTACGGGGTCGTCCAGAGGGCCGACCCGCCACGGTAGATGAGGAGCTCCCACAAAGGATGGCGCTCTCCCACTGCTCTTCATACATCACTAGGACTAGAAATTTCAAGCACAGGTTCAAGTCCCGGCCCCACCACTTCCCAGCTGAGCCACTTTGGGCGAGCTCCCGAACTTCTCTGAGCCTCAGATGTTCAGAGGGAGTGAGTCCCAGTACACAGCTCAGAGTGGCTGTGAGGCTCATTGAGATAACGCCAAGAAAGAGCTTAAAACGGTGTCTGCCACGGAGAAAGGTTTCCTCGACATTGTGGTTATTCATGGAACTCCCAGGCCTCCTTCCGGGCCGGCAGGAAACCACCGGGAAGCATGACGGGTGTGACTTTCATGTTCAGCCCGGCGTCCTGAGTGTCCTGGTCTCAGGAGGCTGAGCAGGAGGGTTGTTTATTCCTGGAGCTGTTTTCTCCACCGCCTGCCTCCCCCAGACATACTTAAGGAGCCAAGTGGGCAGGAGGCACGAGGGAGCCCTGCCAGCCTGATGGAGTGGAAGACTGCGGACAGCTCCTGTGGACAGAGAGATGGAGCAGCGAACATTGGGCCGGCGGCCCCCTGCCCAGCACCTTGACCCTAGGCCTGGCCTGGCCTGGCTTAAGGCCCTCCTCCTCCTCCTCTCCCCCTTCCTGCATCTCTCTCCTCCCTGACCCTGGCTGCTTCTGTCTCTTCTACCCTTCCCGTCCTTGCCTTTGCTCCCCCTTGCCTCCACCCACCCCACATAGTTGTTGCCTGTTTATCTGCCTCTGTGAGCTTTTCCTCTTTCCTCCCTTCCACTCCTTCCCTTTGTACGGTCTTTGTCTGTTTTGATCCTCTTCTCTGGCTCTCCGTCTCTCTCTCTCTGATCTTCTCTTCTCTGCTCGTCAATTGTCTGGCTCATTCTTTCTCTCTGTGTGTCTCTTTCTCTAATTTGTTTGTTTTCCCTCCTTCCTCCCCCCACCTGTCCCTCTGCATGAACTCCCTCTCCAGCCTTCGACCTGCTCCCCTCAGGGTTGATCAGCCTGCACTGCGGACATGCCTGGCTCTGCTCAGATCTCTTAGGTCTTCTTTACCTGCTGGGTGGCTCAGCTCTCTTTCTCCTTCCCTGCCCCTTCCCCCAGAAGCCAGAAGCATCACTTCAGTTCTTTCCTAAGTGGATTCTGGGCTGTATCCTCCTAGAACATGTATCTGGGGGAGACCTTGAATCCTTTGGAGCAGAAAATACAGGGACGTGAACTTAGTACGCTCTACCCATGGCCATTTTCTGAGCACAGACAAAGCTTCCATTCGATGAGGATTTGTGGGGCCCACTGTGTGCCTAGGACTGTGGGAGAGAGAAGAGAAATGCTGGAGTGCCCACTTGCAAGGATCTTTCTACCTAGTTGTGGCTGAGAAACTGACACATCCTTGTGGAATTGTTCAGAGGCAGGTACTGTGCAGTTAGGGAAAAGAGCCATCCACCAGGGGGTCTGGAGTTGTCAGGGCCAGCTCCAGCCCCTCCCCAGTACTTCCTTGGGTCTCCCTTCCCTTAGAAACCTTCATGTCATCCCTGACAACCTGGATCCAGTATCCTTCATTCTCATTCCAAGGGCACCTGTATTCAGGCTCTGAGACCAGTGGTCACAGCATATTGAAATCCCCTGGTTGGATTTCTCTGTCCTCCACCCCATCAGGCTGGAAGCTACCCAAGATGAAGGACAGTTGGCTTTTCTGGTCCCTGTCAGAGTCCCCTGTGCCTAGCACAGTGCCTGGTGCAGAGAAGGGACACATTCTGAGCTCTTCATGAGAAAAGCTGGGGAAATAAGGAAATGTGACCTGAATTACAGCAGGATAACCTTGTTGCAAGGGTCTTTGCATCCTTCGGCAAAGTGATTTTGTCTAGTACATCCCAGCTCTGCCATCTCCAGGCTTTAGTGTTGGGGTGGCAGGACCTTGAGCTCGCTTGGTCCAGCCCTCCCAGGTCACAGAGGAGCATCTGGTGCCCATGCTGGGCCTGGTGTAGAGGGAGTGGAGGAAGGAAGGGCTCCCTCGGGCTCTGCCTGGGGCCAGCATCCCTGCTTCCTCTTCTGGATGGCTGCTTCCCTGAAGATGCCACCTCTCACCGTGCCTGTCTCTGTCTTTGTCTCTGCCCCTGGCCATCTCTCTGTCTGCCACTGTCCTCGTCCTCTCCTGGTTTCTTTTTTTTTCCCCCTCTGATGGGATAATTATGCTAATCAGCCTGTCAGAACAAAGATAATTTGTGGTGGGCTATTATTTCAGACTTTGGAATTCAGGCCGAGGCCCCTTTCCTGCCTGCCTCTGCATGCTGTTTGACCTGTGGCTCAGGGTCTGAGCCAGGCAGGTTTGTTGACGGAGGGGTGGTGGGCACTCAGGGGCAGATGGCAGGGTAAGGGTGTGGATGAGTGCTTAGGTGTGCACATGCAGTGTACAGGGCCCACTTCTGCACAGGCACACGCTGCATGAGATGCCTGCAGACACCAGCAGATGTGGAGAGGCTAATCAGAGCCAGTGCCCTGTACACTGCTTGTGTACACCTACGCACTCATGAGCTTCTGGCTTCTGGCTTCCCCTCTGGGGTGGGTGACCACTGACCACCCCAAAGCTCTGATAGTACTGACATGCACATGGTGGTCCCCTGATACAGGCCAAATCAATACCCTTTCTTCTCTGGGGCTTTGAACCCCATCCTCCACTCTAGCCAGTCCTGGGCTAGAAGGGGCTTTGGAACATTCACTCACTGGGTGCAGTCGGTCATGACTGTGGGGAAACGGGGCTGGTATGCCAGGCAGCAGGGCCAGAGGGGTAGTTCCGTGTCCCTGGGACCTCCAGGGTCTAAAGATATGGATTCACGAGGACCCAGGTTTAGCAGCGGGAGTCCTGGAGGTGCCAGTGGGGTGAGCCCAGAGACTGGACACAGAATTCTGGGCCACCTGGCCTGCTCCTGTTTCTCTGAGATTCTGAAATGGGTCAGGAGAGCATGGCCTCCACCGGCTATGGAACGAGAACCCCGGAGGCCATACATACCGCATTCTTGCCTTCAGTGTCCCCCTCCTTCTCCAGGGGCCACCAGTCCCCTCACCTTCCTCTCACATTCATCCACTTGACAATATTTATTGAGCAACATGAGTCTGAGTAAGCTCCAGGAGTTGGTGATGGATGGGGAAGCCTGGCGTGCTGCAGTCCATGAGGTCACAAAGAGTCAGACACGACCAAGCGACTGAACTGAACTGAGCAGGGGCCAAGAACTGTGTCAAGCACTGGAGTTACAGAGGATGCTTGCCTGATGGAGCGCAGTGCAGACTCACAGAGCTTCTCACAGCCTCGCCACTCCCTGCCCCAGCCTGGGAGTTCCCTGCAGCATAAATGTCTCCTTCTGTCTCTCTTAGTAAGAGTGCAGGCCCCTGACCAGTCTTATTCAGGGGCTGGTTTGTTTGAGCCTCAGCTTTATACCTGTCAAGTGGGCATCGTGCTCCTTGCCTCCCAGAAATGTCAATGAGGCGATGGAGGGATGGTGTCTGGTACTCTATGGGGCTCAAAGCATGGTGGCCCCACCTCCACCCCACTGCCATCATTCTCTTTCTCCTACCACCACCCCCAATACACCCAGCCTCCTCTCTGCCCTGTCCTGGCATTTGGCTGTTATAAAAAACTCATCCAGCCCATCTATAAATTCACCTTTAAGGCTGGCCTCCTCTGCACCAGCCCAGCCCCTGTCCACTACGCTGCATTCCCTTTCCTCTTGGCTTCAAAGGGCCAATCCATGCTAGCCCCTCTGGGTGGAGTGCTACCCCCATCCATCCTTCTCCAAGCATCTTCCTGCTCATCACTCCAGACCAGCCTGAGTCCTCCTGCTCTGCAGCGGGTGGGGGGGATGGGTCTTGCCTCTCGTACCCTCATAGGTGCTCAGCCTCACCCAGAGAGACGCAGATGAGTCCACTGGACAGTGGGTGCTGTCAGGGTAGGGCCTCCGAGAAAGGGATGGTTTGAATGACCGCGTGATGGAGTAACTGAGAGATGGATGAGTGTTATCTCTAAGAAAGGGGATCCAGAACTTAAAACAAACAAATGAACAAAAACCCTTTTATTTCAGAACACTTCAAAATATGCCAAAGGAGAGAGACTGGACAAGTGAGTCCTCATGTGCTCATCAACTCAATTGTCAGCTCGGGGCTGGTCCTGTCTCGTCGATTCCCCACCTGCCTCTGAGTGACAGGAGCACCTGCAAGAGCTTTCGCTCTGTGCTCCCTGTCCCTTCCCAAGAATGCTGGGGCTCTGGGTCCGGCTCATTTTAGGAGTCTTCTAAGACTGCCTCGCAGTGGTGATGGGGTGCGCAGGCCGAGGGAGGGTGGCGGACTTGACCCCGGCAGCCCTCCTCTCAAAGACAGAAACCCACCGGCCACCGGCCAGCACGGAAAGAGTTAGCGGCAGTCCTCCCTTTCTCTGGTGTGCAATTGGCATGCCGCCGTCCTGGTAAATTGTGGCGGTTTTGCAATTGAGGCTTTGAGTCATTTAAATGGCTGTGGGTGAGATGCTGCACTGACTCACTTCATCTTCCTAAGTAACTTTCCTCTCTTGTGCTTGTGCTTACGCAGCACCGGGTGGTCTCATCAAGGCAGCTGCCAGACCCTGCCGCTGCCGCCCGCCTGCAAGCCTGCACCCCCAGCTCCCTCCTCCAAGGGCTTCCTCCCCCTCTGCTGCCCTGGCTCAGCGCAAGCTGGCTTAGCAGGAAAGGGGAGAGGTTGCTGTTGGACAGGTGGGTGTCAGAGCTCCCGGTGCGCCATGCCCCAGGCTGAGGACCAAGACGGATGAGCAGGACGCCTTGACTCCTGCCCAGGGGTCTTCCACATGACACACTAGCTGTCGAGGGAGCCTGGAGGCCTGGGAGAAGAGGCAGCACCCAGACTCTGTGTCTGAGCACTGTTGACTACCAGTCCTGACAATCCTGTCCAGACGCCAGGCCTTGGCTGTGAAGGCCTCGGTCATAGCAACCCCCCAGGGGTGATCAGCCTGAACACCAGACCCTGGCCCTGTTGGCGATGAGGGGAGTCTCATGTGAAAGGCCTGCAGACACTCTGTGGTTGTGTGTGTGAATGTACGCATGTGCAGTGTGTCTGCCTGTGTGTGTCCTGATCCTAAATGCCTTGGTACTTTGGATGCGTTCACATCTATATGGCATGTACCAGGGTGTTTTGAGCCTTCTGCTGTTGTGTCCGCATATACGTGTGCTTCAGCGTGTGTGTGTGTTTTGTGTGCTCTGGGTATATCTGGTATCTTTGAGCATGCGAGTGTGTGTGTGTGCTCTGTGTGACTGCTGGAGTCTGTGTTTGTCCTACTATGCCTGTGTGTGGCCGTATGTGTGAGTGCCCCGAGTCTCCCTGTATCCAGGCAGTGTATGTGGTGTGTCTGTTGTGAGTCTGTGCCGTGTGTCTCGGCCTCTGTGTTTGGATGATGTGAGGGTCTGTGATGACTCAGTATACTTGAGTTTCTCTTGTGTCAGTGCCGTGCACGTGTTCACGCCTCCGTCAGCCTCTCTGCTTCTGTGTACGTTTGCATGCTTGTCCACATGTGCGTGTGTGACCCTGTCTCTCGAGGTGAATGGGGGTGGGGGAAGCACAGTCAGGGTGGCGACTGGTCAGGCCTGGCCCGGATGTCCTGTGCCTGCCGTTTCCCATCCGCTGTCGGGTTGAGGACAGGCCGGCCAGGCCCTGCCATCAGCCAGGTGGGCTGTCACTCAGCCACAGCCTCCATTATAGGAGGGGAAGCAGCTGACTGGCAGACAGATGTGCTCACCCTGAGCTTCAGTAAATCTGTGAGCTCGAGGCCCATTCTGGGCACCCCTGCCTCTGCGGAGGGCTGTTGAGGGCTCCCCAGAGCTGGGGGCCCACGTGGGTAAAGCCTCTGCCCATATGGCCTGACACACCACCATCTAACACAGAGCCAGCTTGGGCTTTCCTGCCTGCTCTTGAAAGAATAGGGCCTTTCCCAGGGCTCCTATGGGCCCCTGCACACGTGTTTGTGTGTGTATGTGTGTACACATAGGAGTGTGTCCCTCTGGGCATACCTGCAGGCCCTTGTCCATTCTCCCCTCGTGTGCTGAAGCACCTTCGTGTGGCCTGAACTTGTGTGTCCCTGCATGTCTGTGCTTGGTGTTACCCGTGATATGTATGTGTGGGTGTTTGTCCTCATGTGTATGCAGGATACGCATGTGCCTCTGCAAACGTGTGCGTGGATCTGTCTATGTGTGTGTGGCTGCGGGGGGTGGTTTGCTGTATATCCTCTTTTCCCCAGCTTCCTCATACTAGCCAGTCTGTCTTTTGGAAGTTTGCTGTCATTTCCTCCCCTGAAGGACATCCGCAAACCTTTCTCAGTGCTGGGCCCTGGGAGATACAGGCAGGAGCGAGCGCAGCTTGGGTTCCCGTGCCTCTCAGGCCAGTGCAGTGGCAGCATCCCCGGCCTGGGACGTAAGCCATGCTCGAGAGACAGGGGTGTTCCGCCAGGTCCAGGTCCTCTGTGCCTCTGGTCCTCTGTCTCCACCTGGAGAAGCCACCTCTGTCTTCAAGGATTCCTTCTTGAGCCCCTTTCCAGGACTAAAGACACAGGCTTTGCCTTCCTCATGCCTACATGGCAGCATCAGACATCGTGCTCCTGGGAGATCCCTTTCCTTCAGGGACAGTAGGTTTCCCGAGCCAGGGCTGGGGCCAGCAGCCAGCTTGGAAGAGGGGGGCCAAGGGCAGGGGCAGCAGGGGGAGCACTGCAGGGGCAGCACTCTGGGGAGAGGGGGGCATGGCGGTGGCTCCCTGGTGCCCGCAGTGCCATCCTGGGAGTCCTCTTGTCGCTCTCTGGCTGCACTTTCCTGCAGTTTTCCCACTCAGACTGTTCATTCTCAGGGTCCCTCTTTGCATCCTCTGCAAGGAGCTCTGCCATGGCCACACTTTGATTGTTGTTGAGCCAACAAAGCCCTCTTGAGTATCTCCTCTGAGCTCCAAACCCCAAGTCTCCCATAACTTGCTCCACATCTCCACGTGGAAACCACAAAAGTGCCCAACCTCCAGCCAGTGGCACCTGCAGGGCTCCTGTTCCACAGACTGGGAAACCACAGTTTCACTGCTGACTCCTTCCCATCCATCTCTGCTCCCCTCACCTGGCCCATCACTCTCTTGTAGGTTTCCCTTTCTAAGGGTGCCCGGAACAGTTTTCTTCTCTCCATCCTTTCTGCCACCTCCTGCCCTGGGCCACTGTGATTGCCATCTCTGCTGCTCTCCTGCATCTGCTCTGGTCCCACCCCTTCATCTGTTCCACCTGTGGTATCTGCACATTCCATCATGGGGACCCCCTGCTTAAAGTCATCAACAGCTCCCCGTTGGTCTTACAATAAGACTCTAGCTCTGTGCTAGGCCCACTAGTCCCTTCAGTCCATTAATTTCTCCTCATCCTGCAGATCTCTGCTCAGCATCACACATCACACATCAGAGAGGACTCCTCTGACCTCTCCTCCTTCCCAACTTGTGCCAGGCCAGGTCATCCTGCCACCTGCTCTGACCACACTGAGCACCTCTTAGCACTTGCAGTGACCAAAGTGAGATGCTTATTAGGGATTATCTATTTCATTAGCTTCCGAGACCTCCTCTAAGGGCTCTGAGGCCAGGGCCATATCAGGGTTTGCCCGGTGCCGGCAGGGAGGTCCACAGTCTGCAGACTGGGAGCTCGGCAGATGTGTCTTGATGAATGGGTGAGTGGAAGGAAAAACGAGTGGAGAGAGCCCCATCTCTTCCTCCTTTTTCCTCCTCCTCCTCCTCCTCCAAGCAGTCCTGGGTCAGCCTGTAGAGCCCTTCAGAGGAAGGTGTGGACACCTAATGGTTCACTGATGCTCCCTGTGACCTTTCTCTACCTGGAGAGCTTTCCCTTGTCACCTGGCAAGGGAAAGCTCCCTTTGAAAGTTCCCTTCCTGAGGAGGACTTCCCTGGCACCACAGGTAAGTTAGACCCCTCCTACCACTCTCTATCATGGTACCTTGTCTTTTTCCTCCAAGCACTTAGGCAGTTGAATGTCATTCATTCACATGCATCTTAATTGTTTGTCCCATCAAACCATAAGCTCCTTCAGGACACAGATCACATCTGTTTATTCCCCACTGGTTACCCAGAGCCTTCTTGGCACTCAGTAGATGCTCAATAAGTGTACACATGAATGAATGAGAGATTGTGTTATGTAATTTATTTTCCAACTTTGCAACGGATTCATTTTAGAGGTGAGAAAACCAAGGGCTCACTGGTGGTCTGGAGATCATGAGAGGTAGAGTAGGGATTCAAACCCAGGTTTGTCCCATTCATTCATTCAGGGCCTGCCCTGTGCCTGGGACTGGGGCACCGAGGTGAATCATCAGACTTGCTGCCTGGGAGATGTCTCAGGCCAGCTGAGGGTCTGACCCAGATGATGGCCATTGGGAAGGACAGACAGCAGGAGGTTGTGGGGGCCCTGCAGAGACTTCCTGGAGGAGGTGTTCTTTGAGTGGGGTTTTGAGGGATGTGTAGGCATCTGTCACTGCGTGGTGTGTATTGCACAGCAGAAAGAGCACTGGACAGGGTCAGGAGGCCTGGGCTTCACTCATCTACCATGCCTCCCACCCATAACTTTGGGAACTCACCTTCTGCCCCGGAACTGTTTCCACATCTATAAAGCAAGGTGGTTGATCCTCTCTGCCAGTGAAAGGCTCAAGTGGCTGATTGGCAGGACATTGGTTTTCCTTCACTCCTCCCCTTACAAAGGTCCTGGAGTGGGGGGCTGTTTGGTGGTGAGAAGCATGGGGCAGCAGCTGGGCTCACTTCCTGCCCTCTGCCCTCTGCCTCCCGGCCCCCCCACTGCCCGCTCCTTCCTCCCTCCTGCTTCCCTGTTCCTACTCCCTCCTCTTCCTCCTCATGCCCCTCCTCCTGTCCTCTCCTCCCTGCCCCCATCCTCCTTTTCCTCCCTTCTGGGCCTCCTCCCATTCCTCTCCTTCTGCCCTGCCCTAGGGGGAGAGCACAAAGGGTAGTCATAGTTAATTTAGGCTCAAGTAGCTGGTCACCTGGAAACAAGGCCAGTCCCCCGGCACAGGGCCTCAGCCGTGGCCTCATTAATCTGCGCAAGACCAGCCTTGTCAGTGCTGATCTAAGTAGGGCAGAAGCCACGCTGCCGTGGAGAAGGGACCTGGTGCTCTGGCCGGTTGGCCCCCAGCGGTCACATGGCCAGCCCCAGGTGTGCGGTGGGAGGAAGACAAGGAAGAAGCAAGGAGAAATGAAGACCCTGGGGGTGTCTGCGGTCCCATCCCCGCTGTGTCCTTGCTGGTAGCTTGAGGACTCCTGGGCTTCTACCGTGCCTTCCTTGCATGTGTCCGTGACCATAGTCCGCTCCTGCCCACCCTCCCCTCCTCCCCGAATGCAGGGCTATGTTGTCCCCCCTTCAGAGGGAGGATGCTGCAGAGCTTGGGGTCCCCAGTTCCCGCCTCTGCTCGAGTGCACGGACCCTCAGACAACTTCTGTGTCCAGCCTCGTGGCTGCAAGCCTCTGCCATGGGAGAGCTGGGTGACCCCAAGCAGCTTGGCTCCCTCCACAGAGCCACCTCCTCCCGACCCCAGGCCTTCTCCTCTGCTGGGTGCTGCTCTGGGACGTTTTCCCTGCAGGGCTGAGTACATTGCCTCTGTCCTGCCTTGGCTAATGTGTTTAGAAGAACCTCTGACCCCAGCCTGCAGCGGAGGTTCTGCCATGCCCCACCTTAGGCTTCAACTGGCCTATTCACAGTAGCATCATAGGCCCCAGCATTCAAGGGAGGCGGGGAATGGAGGTGGGGGGGAGTGTGTAATTGATAGGTCAGAGTGCATGATCACTTGTGACATCAGCTTCCACAGACTGTGACCCCCAAAGCCCTAGTTCGGCTCTGCAGTGAGGGAAACAGCACGTTTTCATCCAGACAGCCCCTGAGGATAAACTGGCAAAGGTCGTGAAGGCTCTTGCCTTTCCCAAAGCCAACTGTGCAGCAGGCTGGAGGGTACCAGCTGGGCTACCATGTCCATCACACGTTCCTCTGCTCTGAGCAGCTCGCCAGCCGCACAGCCTGCCTGGCACAGCCCAGCCCAGTACAGCCCAGTCCAGAAGCAGGTTGCCGAGTCTATTCTAGCTTTGCTTCTGAAAATCTGATCCATTCGGAATGCAGGAAGATGGATGTAAACACTGGCTACAACCTGACTGCCCAACTGTTGGGATTTGTCAAGGGAATTATGGAGCATCTACATTTTTTTATGGGAAAATATTTTGTTGAATGGAAAAATGTTATTTTATACATGGAGAAATGACTTGAAAGGACCTGCACCGCAATACAGACAGTGATTTTTCCGGATGGTGCAGTTATAAGTGCTATTAATTTTTTTTCTATTATTCAGTGGATGTGTATTTTGTAAGGAGAGATGAGTATATTTCAGAGTCTGAGTTTGAATGCCAACTGATCTAGTCTCAGCTGTGCTGTCTTTGGCAAGCCAGCTCTCCTTTCAGAGTTCCAATTTCTACACCTCTAGGACTGGGCAATAAAAATCATTTCATATTAGCATTGTCCCGAGAAAGAAAATGAGATTGTGTGTGTGTACATACTGAAGCAGAAGCTGGTACATATTTAGAGCAACTCCAGTGTGATGGGCACATAGGTAGCCTGGATTCAAATCCTGACTCTGATACTTACCAGCTGTGTGAGTTTGGAAAAGCTGCCTAACCACTCTGCACCACTGTTTCTTGTCTTTAAAAAACGGGGTTGTTATAAGGGATAAAGCATTAGCAGCGCAATCATGTTTGACTCTTTGTGACCCCATGGACTGTGGCCCGCCAGACTCCTCTCTCCATGGAGTTTTCCAGGCAAGAATACTGGAGTGGTTTGCTGTTTCCTACTCCAGGAGATCTTCCCGACCCAGTGATCAAACCTATGTCTCCTCTGTCTCTTACATTGCAGGCAGATTATGTACCATTAATTAATTATGTACCATTCATTAATATATGAAACACACTTAATATGGTGCTTGTATAGAGCAGGTGCTCAATAAAGGCTAGCTGTTATTCTGGTTCTTATCATTTTATTATTGAATATGTATTCTTTCACTTTCTTTTCAGGCGATTAGGATTCAGAGGCTCGAGAAGCCATGGGGGTCACCTTTTTCAGAGGTTCTTCCCACCAGTTTCAGAGTCAAACAGACAGAGGTCCTCTGGTGACTTCAGTCAAGGGGCTGGAGGCCACCAGGAAGATTGGGGTTCTCTGTAACAGCTGGGGTCAGAGGTCAGATTGGGGTGATAGGGTTCAGTCTGGGCTCAGGATCAGGACTAATTTGGGGCCCACATCTGTCTCGTGCTCCCCAGTGGAACCAGACAGTCTGGGGTCTGATCCATGCTGCTGGCTGGGCATCCAGAAAGGACCTTGCCGTGGGTTCCAGCCTCACTCTTCGAGTGAATCCATCCTTTAACTTGTTTCAGCATCCCCACAGGCCCCGTGATACCTCCCTTCCCAGGCAGACTGAATCCCCGAGCAGTGCCCTTGACCTGTCCTCCCCAGGAGTTGCCCACTGTGTCCTGGCCTCTGAGCATCCTCGAGGAGCATCCAGCTCAGCTTGGGCGTGGGGGAGGAGCATACCTGCCCCCCCAACCCCATACCTGGGCCCCCAACCTTGGCTGTACTTTTATTTTTTTTTTTTTTCTCTTGCATTTGACATTTTATTTTATTTTAAAAATTTAATTATTTACTTTAATTGGAGGATAATTGCTTTACAATATTATAGTGGTTTTTGCCATACATTGACATGAATCAGCCATGGGTGTACATGTGTTTCCCATCCTAAATGCCCTTCCCTTATCATTCCTGCCTCTCCACCTGGTGGGCAGTGGGCTGGAGACAGGGAGGCCGGCTGCCCCTTTCCCCAGGCAATGACAAGTTGATGGAAGGCCCAGATGCTCCCTAGAGCCGAGCTGGGCTCCTGTGCTGGCCCTCGCTGGTGATGAGCAGGCACGGAGCTGTGTGCACAGATGGCCCTGCATGTGCTCATAATTTGCCAGAATAAATGGTTATTATTAATCTCCCCTGTGCTTTCCTTCTTCCCCTTCCTCTCCTATTTACTGTCCGTCCCAGGCTGATGAGGAAGCGCTTGAAGGCAGGGCCTGACTTGTACTCTTCTTGTTGCCCCAGTGCCTGGTTCAGGACTGGCACACAGTAGGTGTACTCTCAGCATGAAGCCAAGCACAGAATTGCTCCTTCCTCATCCCTCCATCATAAGAGTTCTTCCAAACAAGATCTGTGCCCACGAGGGTTTCGGCCAACTCAGGTTGGCACACAGTAGATGCTTTCTTGGCCTGGAGCCTGGCATAGAGTAGGGCCTCTCCCTGCATGGGACCTGGCTCATAGAAGAAATTCATCCAGCATGATATTGGACACACAGTAGGGCCTCAGCCAACCCAGAGTTTGGTTGGGAATAGGTAGGTTTCAGACAAATATTTACCAAATCAAGTTTTCATCCTCTCTGCTATGCTCAAGAAATACTTACAAAGTACTTAGTATGTGCCCAGTTTGGTACCAGGTATTGTGAGGATTGCTTCTTGGAAGAAAAGCTATGTCAAACCTAGATGTGCTGTGCTGTGCTAAGTTGCTTCAATCATGTCTGACTCTTTGTGACCCTATGGACTATAACCCAGGTTCATCTGTCCATGGGATTCCCCAGGCAAGAATACTGGAGTGGGTGGCCAGGCCCTTCTCCAGGGGATCTTCCCAATTCTGGAATCTAACCCACATCTCGTATGTCTCCTGCATTGGCAGGTGGATTCTTTACCACTAGCACCTCCTGGGTAGCCCTATGACAAACCTAGACAGCATATTAAAGAGCAGAGACATCAGACATCACTTTGCTGGCATATTAAAAAGCAGAGACATCAGACATCACTTTGCCTACAAAGGTCCATACAGTCAAAGCTGTGGTTTTTCCAGTGGTCATGTAGTTATGTGAGAGGTAGACCAAAAAGAAAGCTGAGAGGCAAAGAATTGATGCTTTCAAACTGTGGTGTTGGAGAAGACTCTTGAGAGTCTCCTGGACAGCAAGGAGCTCAAACCAGTCAACTCTGAAGGAAATCAACCCTGAATATTCATTGGAGGGACTGATGCTGACAGTCCAATACTTTGGCCACCTGATGTGCAGAGCCGACTCATTGAAAAAGACCCTGATTCTGGGAAAGATTGAGGGCAGGAGAAGGGAGTGACAGAGGATAAGATGGTTGGATGGCATCACTGACTCAGTGGATATGAGTTTGAGCAAACTCTGGGAGATGGTGAAGGACAGGGAAGCTGGGCCTGCTGCAGTCCATTGGGTTGCAAAGAATCAGACACAATTTAGCCACAGAACAGTAACAGCAAATTATGAGGGGAGCAGGGCAGGTTAAGACAGGGACCATTCGTTCTTTTTTAAGGGACCTACAGCCGAATGATGAAGCACTGGCCCTATACAAAAACCCCATCACAAGGTGGACTGAGTTGGGTGTAAGAAGGGGGAGCTGCCTGGAGGAGGAGGTGCTGGAGATGGGTCATGTTTCCTCTGTCCTCTAAAGAGCAGAGGTGAGTGATAGAGTGGGTGGGGCCTGTTAGAATGGCTGTTAACTGTCACAGCTGTAGGTTGGCAGGGCGGTCATTCATTTATTCAACAAGTGTCAAGTGCCTGTGATATGCTGGCACTGCTCTGAGCCCTGATGGCATGGCTCAGAATAAAAGCCTCCCCACCTTCGTGGGGATGGCGGATCGAAAATCCAGTGTATTAGATGTCAGCTGGTGATTGTGCTTTGAGGAAACATAAAGGAGGGAAAGGGGACAGAAGACGGGAGGGGGTGAGCTCTTTTGCAAGGTTTGACATGAGGTGGTATGATGACACTTGAGCTGGAAGCTGACCCAGTGAGGGACAGAGCGTGTGGGTTAACAGGGGGAGAGCCTGGCAGACGTAGGGAAGGGGTGTGGGGGGCGCTGATTAAGAAGGGCCTTGAACACCAGGGTGAAGAATCTGGACCTGATTTTGTCATGGCAGCCAGCCTTTGAAGGCCTTTGAGCAGAGGAGGGATGTGATCAGAGCCTTAGGAAGAAGAACTGGCAGAACTGGAGGCTGAGGCCAGGCAGGGGGTGCGTGGCCATGGTCTAGGTGGGAGAGACAGGCCAGGTGGTGATGGGGAGGGGAGGGGCAGACGCCATAGGTTCTTAATGGTGGGATTGGTTGTGTGAGATCAAGGGAAGGGGGAAAACAAAAAGGCAGTGAGAGTGACTCTCACTGTGAACCCCTCCAGAGCCTCCCCTACAGCCTAGAAACGCCACAATCTAGGTCCCCTTTCCTCGCCTCCTCTTCTTTCATCTCCCTATGTCTTTCTCTGTCTCCTTTGTCCTTCACACCCCTTCTGAGCCAACCTCCCTGGAGGAATATTAAAAACCAAATTGTCAAGGCCTTCGTGGAGACCCCGGTGGCCTGATGGGGCAATGGCCACATCAGAAGTAGTTAAGCGCTCTGTTTTTTGTGTCGGACAATAAAGGGTTTGCATCCCAGCTCTGCTGTTGATAAGCCACACGATGGTGGTTGAGTTAATATCACTGAACCACTGATTCCTCAGCTATAAGATGAGAAGATGCCAGTGCTAGCCCAGGGCCCCGGCGGGTTCCGCGAGTGTGGCTGTTGCTCTTATTGTTGTTATTTAACCAAATGGGAGGCTGTTAACATAGGTGGATCCTTCAGACACTACAGCCGCTTTCAGGGAGGTATGACTGATTCGGAATCAGGCCTGTCTGCCCAGGTCACTCCTGATGCTGGGCACACCCAAGTGTCCAAAGTCCCCACTCCAGGAAGGCTGCCTGGAAACCACTCAGGATGGCCTTTCTGCAGCCCCCAGCAGGCACCTGACCCTCAGTCTCCCTGTAGAAGGCCCAGAGGACACTGCAGACCCTTTGATGCCTGCTGGAGCTGCAAACTCTGGGGTGCCCCAAGGCCTGGACCTCCCTCAGCCTGCGCTGTGATGCCCCTGGGACCTGTGTTCCCTCACCTCTTCTAGGGTTTGGCCCTGCCTCCCAGCCCCACGTCTCAGTTGTCAGGGCTTCCACGGAGGCTCTGGCTGCAGAACTCACTTCCGGTCTGGCCTGGGCTGGGCCCCAGGGCCAATGCTTTAATGGTGGAACTTTTGGCACCTGTGCTATCCACTGACCACAGGCCCATGAATCCCTGGCTCTTTACTGTTACCCCTAGGCTGGAACTTCTTGGGGGCCAGGAATTTGTCACCCTGGACAAACCAGGAGACCCCAGATGGTAAGACTCTTTGGGGCACAACAAGGGTTCACAAGGACCCAAGGGAATGAGAGAAGCATCCCCATCAGGCATGGGCTGGTAAGAGCAGAACATCCTGTACTGCCACGCATCAGCTGTGTGACCTTGGGCAAGTCACACAACCTCTCTGAACTTCTTTTTCTTTATCTCTGAAGTTAAGACAAGTAATTCCATCCTTTCAGGGCCAGTGTACTGATTAAATGAGATTATAAACAGCAAAAGCACATTATGTGCTGGGGAATATTGGTTGTGGATCAATACCTGAGTCAGTAGACTCAAGCCCTGTCTCTGACTTGATGGACAACTTTGAACCATCGATACAGTCTCTCGGGTCCCCAGTGTCCTCCTATCTGTTGTGTGAAGGATCCGTTTAAATGATGTTGCAGGATGAGTCTTAATCATGTCACAAGTCCCTGCCAGTGCTGAAAGTCAGTGATGGGCACCTGGACATTTCCGTCCCCAGTGGAAACCCTGAGGCCTGGGAGCCCCTCCCTGCCCAGACCTGGTCCTCAAGACTGGTTCAGGCCCCTCTCTAGCTGCCCGGTCTCATCCACTCCCCCACTAGCCTCTCTCCACGCCTCTACCCCTTTCCCCCTAAATGGATGTGTTGTCCAGAAAACTAACTGCTGTGACTCCAGTGTTTATTTGGAGACAATACAAGCCGATTGAAACTGCCGCATCAGGAGAAATACATTCTACTTAGATCTTTAAATTAGCTCGGCACCGGCCTTTGATGAGGCCGGCCTGCGAGAGGCATCTGCCCTCGCGCTCTGCTGATCACTGGCCACTGCAGGCTATTTGCTTAATGAACAGTGTGGCCAGCAGCCAGGGGGCAGGACCAGCTGGGCACACCTGCTGCCATGGGCCGCATTGGCTGGAGTGCCCTCACTGTGCCCTGGCCTTGGACTTCTGCCCTTCTGATTGAGGAGGACACTGAAGTCAGCTCAGTCACTGCTAATGGCCCTGATATAAAGATGGTCCCATTACTGGGTGCTTCCTGCATCCCCTGTCATGCAGGCTGAGCTCTCTGCAGACATTACCTCGTTAAAGATTAGAGCAGTCTATAGAGGTTGGGGCTGTTGTTCACCCATTTTGCAGATGTGGAGACTGATTTAGAAGTGCATGGCAGTCATGGGGAAAGGACAAGAGGAAGGGGACTGAAGTGGAGGATGAAGAACCATATACTTCCTGTCAGAAATGCAAGGTCAGAAGGACCATTCCCTTAATGTCTCCAAGGCCCCTTCCTCTTCCCTTCTCTTCCTGTGGCCTCCCTTGGTCCTGGGAGCAGTCTCTGCTTCCCGACAGTGTGCTCCACTGCCTCTCCTCATCCCTGTCCTCCTCTGCCTTCCTCTTTTCTTCTTTCCACCTTCCATCCCTTCCCCTGCCCTGATATCCTGCAGTCCTCAATTTCCTGCTCCCTCACCCCAGATTCCTGTACTTGCAGACTGTGGAAGGCAGTGGAAGGCTGCGACCCTTTCAACCCTAAGGGCCTTCCAGCAAAGATGCTCCTTTGCCATCTCCCTTATCCATCTCCAGGGAATGACATTCTCAGATGTTGGGGATTCACCTTGCCTCCCAGCTGTTCTGTTTACTAGCAGCCCGCTAGCCCTGGGAGTTGCTCTTGTCCTTCCTCTCCTTGTTTCCTCCCGTGGTTATTCCCAGCCCTCCTCCTGGGGATGGGGTGAGATGTATACATTAGGACAGCAGCCCTTCAAGGGCCCCCCTGGTCTGGGCCAGCTGTGCGCCTCCCTAGGGGAAGGGGATGGGGTTGTAAGCCCTGGGAGTCAGTTACACAGTTCTGTAGATGCCTCTGATGCCTGTGTGAGATGCAGGTCCTGGGTTGGCTTATGGCCTGATGAGAAGGTTTTGAGGGGGCAGAGCTCTCAACTCTCCCAGAACTGCTGCACCTGCAGACCTAGCTGATGTCTCTGTCTGAGAGTCAAGCCTTCACCTGCAGCCACGTACCTGGCAGGTACCTGTGAGTCCCTCCAACAGGTTGGGGCCAATGCCTGAACCAGCCCAGCCCAGCTTTGCAGGACTTCCTCCTAGACTGTGAGCTCCTCCAAGGCAGGGCACATGCCTCATTTTCCTAAACCCCTTGACTACTGTCCTGCACATGGTGTAGCAATAGACCAAGAATGAATGAACGGTAGCTGACTATCATTCATTCAGCCACTATTCATTCATTTTTCTTTTCTTCATTTGCTCATTTATTGTCTACTCTTGCCAGGAAGTTTCTGGTCCAGATTCTTAACATGTAATTACCTCCAGGGCCAGACTAGGGAAAGACTAATGAGGTGCCTCAGGCCCAAAATTTAAGGAGACACTTACTCTCAGGGTCATGTGAGTACCTGATTAGCTCAGTTCCTGAAAATGACCTTGCTGATAGGTATTGTAATTTCCATTTTAGAGAGGAGGAAATGGAAGTCAGAGAAAGGCTAATTACTTCCGTGGTCACCTGGCTGGTAAATATTTGTTCCCAGGTCTGTGTGATTCTAATGTCTTTGTGTTTTCTTCTGAATGGCCCTCAGTTTCCTTGCCCTGCCTGACCTCTGAGCAGGGGGGCCCCCAGCACTAGGGAGGAGGGCTGAGTTGCAGCCCCTTCCCTCCCTGTGTTATGCTCGCCTCCAGCTCGTCTTCCGAACAGACTGTCTGCCTGGAGTCTAGTCCCAGCTCCTCTTCTTAGGGGATGACAGTGACCTTGGGCAAGTTACTGAAACTCTCAGGGCCTCAGTGTCCTTCTCTGTAAAAAGGGACACAGTAGTAGAGCCTGTTTCATGGGTTGCAGCGAGGATGCAAATGAGTAGGGCTATAGATATGCACAGCACTTAAGACACTGCCTCCCACATAGCACACTCCGTGGACGTGTGAGCTGTTACTTTCAATAGCTGAGGAATCTATTATCACCTGGAAGTGGGTAGAGTCTGCGCTGAGCCCCAGACCGTCCTCAAACTGAGCTCTCGGGGCTCAGTCCCCACCTCCCCAGGGTCAGCAGCTCTCAGGGTGTCACCTCAACTCTCCTGAGATGACAGGGTCCAAGAGTCTTTGGGAGGTGGAACCAGTTTGGTCCCTGACACCCCAGTTCCCCTTCAGCTCTGGGAGAGCAAGCAGCTTGCCTGGCTCCTTCCAGCTTGAGCTCTCCTGGAATTCACAGAAGGTTTGAAGAGAGAGAATTCACACTTCACTGAAAATGTGTTTCAAACAATTAGCAGGTCTTTACCAGAGGAGCCTTTGAAGTAGAAGCCCAGACCCATCTCTGTGAAGGATTTCCCCAGAACTGACAGGCTGGCAGACAGCACCACCAGCTCAGCCCTTCCCCGGGTGCCAGGAGCTCCTGCAAGCCCCTCTGTGTGGCAGCTCCAGCGTCCTCTATGGCACAGAAGACTGCTGCTGCTATAGGTTGTACCATGGGGCTGGACTCACACTCATGTCCTGTGTTAAATCCATGGGATTTTTTTTTTCTCCAGATCTTCCAACATATAGACCAGGGCAGCTGAAGCCTTTGACTGTGAACTCAGACCTCCTGCATCCTTAAACAATGCCTAAAACCATATGTAATTATTACTTGAATAAATGTGTGCATTCCTCCAGTGATTGGCCCCATGGCCTGAGGCCAGCCTCAGTCTCCCCATCTGCAAGCTAGAGACAGGTGGGGTGGGAAAGGAATGGGCTAACTGACCTCTAGAACTCTCAGCTAAACCTCAGTGTCCTTGGAAGGGCCCTGGTGGCAGTGGAATGAAGGTTGGATCCTAATTCTGCTCCCTAAACTTTTAGCTGCATGATCTTGAGCAAGTCAGTGAATGCGTCTCAGTTTTCCCATCTATGGAAAGGGTAAAATAATCCCCTTTATTTTGTAGAGCCGTCTTGAAGATGAAATGAGGAAACACCTAGAAAGTTCTTGGTACAATAAGTGCTCTGGATTTATTGAATACAGCTATGATTCTCATTGTGCCTTTTCTGACCTCTTCTTCTTGAGCCAAAGTGACCGGTTAGCTATGGTAGGAGGGACCCTTTAAGCAGTATCCCTCCCCCCCAAAACCGAGGGGAGGAAGGGCAGAACGAGCCAGCACAATGGGAGCTGAAAGGGCCTGTCCGCATTCTCATGGCCCACGAAGATGCCCGCCTCCTCCCCCCACCCCCCCACCGCCCCCCAAGCCTGGGTCTCTACGCTGCTGTTTGATTCCCTCTCCCTGACATTGCATCCATCATCATAATTGCTTCTCCTGAAAAATGAATTTGTAGTTGATTTCTTCAAAAGAGGGAATCAGCCAACAGATAAAAAGGTTGTTTTATTTAATTTGCATGAAGAGGCTGCCTGCTGCTGCCCAGCTGTGCTGGCGGGGCTTGTGGGGAGGGTGCCGGGCAGTGTGCAGCGGGTGTGCACAGGTAGGCATGGCCGTTCCCTGGCTCAGGGCCTGCCTCCCATGTTGTTGGGATCCTGGCCCCAGAGATCGGATCCTTGGTGGTTACTCTGAGCTGAAATCGTTCTATTTTAGTAGGTCCCTCGCCTGCCCCACATCTGTTGTTCAGCGGCAGGACAGGGCTTCTAGTCCAGGAGGCTGAAGGTCGCGAAGCTAAATATTCATGAGGGCAAAACTCAGGAGGTCAAGGGCTCTGAAAGGCCAGGGGCTCTGTACACAGGACAAACATCAGTAAGCTTTCTCAGGAGGAAGGAGTATTTATATAGCACGTGTGTTCAGATCAAATTGGGAACCCCGGACTCCCCTCTGAGATAGATTTCCTCTACAAGGGTGTTGTGTTTCCTCTCTAACTCAGCAAACACCCAGTGATTCTCCCTTGTGTCCAGGGCATGGCTGATTCTCTCCAGAAGCTTCTCAGGTAGTGAATATGAGCTCCATGTTCAGGAGAAACCCTTGGCAGGGAGTGGAAGTTAATGGCCAAGGCGGAGCTACCAAGAGATAGAGGTGGGAGCAAGCAGGGAAGGCATCTGAAGAGATGCTTTCTCCTCTGCCAAAGCACCTCAAGGGCGGAACAATAATCAGGGAGGTGGGCCCGAGGTCTTCTGGGGCAGAATGTGGTAGGGCCCCTTGTGTTGTTCCACATCTGGAGAAGACGTGAAACATCCATTCTGGCATCAGGATGCTCCAGGGGTCCAGAGGCTTGGGTACTTCAACAGATGAGGAGGGGCATATAACTTATTATCTAAACCTGGACACTTCTGCAAGTGGAAATGGGTTCTATTAACTACTCCAGGACAACAAGTGTAAACTAGAACTGTCCCCAGTGAAGCAGACATGTGATTACTCTAACCATGTGCTGAATGTGATAGGGACTTAGGCCAATAGGGCATCCTCCCAGGAGTTGCCAAAAAGAGCATTGTATACTTCTGGATAGAACCACAGCACATCCTTGGGGCCGCAGACTGGAGGTAGCGGAGCCGCTGGGGTAGAGCAAGCAGGAGTTGAGTTTCATCTCCCGGGGCTGCTGATTAGAGCAAGTCACTTACTCTGCCTGGACCCCCGTCTCCTCTCCGTGAGATGCTGAGGATCTTTTATATTGATTACGACCTGTAATTGTCTTGTTCCTTCATTTGTTTACTTGCTTCTGTCCCCAGCTGCCAGGTAAGTCTCTGAGGATGGAGACCTTGTCTGTCTTATTCACTGCCATGTCCCCAACTTCTGGAATGAGTAGACACTCAGTAAGGGGGACACAGATTTAAGGAGCCTGTGAGGGGGTCTCGTCTGCACATTTTCAGGTTCAGGAAGATGACTGTGTCAGGGTGGTCCAGGACAACTTTGGTGAAGGCAGGTGGTAGACCAGTTGTCTTCTGGGAGCTCCTTCTTGGTCTCTGCTGCTATTTCCTTGACCCCCTTCTCTGACTCACATGGAATTCCTCTGCCCGTCTGTAATATTCTGTAATATCCTCTGTAATATTCTGGATACAGAACCTTGGGTATAATTATTAAGGCAGGTTTAGGGGTGGGACACAACAGAGGGGTCCCTGACTTAAAACTTTGTGAAGATGACAACAGGATTATCAACAATGACAAAACACTAGCAGGAAACTTAAAGAGCATTGTGAACAGCCATGGTAACTCACCCTGGTGGGCTTCTAATACTCATTTCTACTTCTTCTTTCTCCTTGAAGCCTTGGTGAGAACCCCTGCCTGAGATCTGCAATTGTACTATCCGAATTGCTCCTCTACCGGAGTCAACCCCCGATCTCTTTGTTCTCTGAGTGGTTCTGGTCCCACGCGCTCTAAGCTGGGATGTGCAGCCTTCTGTCAACATGGACCTCTTAGTGTTTGCAGAACAGAGTGGTCCTGCACTGGCAAAATGCACAAACCCAAGTGTGGGGTCTTTCTCTATTGTTCTGTTTGGGAGAGTTTCTTCCTTGGCGGCAATCCTCCAGGAGAAAGGCTGCTGTTCTGACCGTGTCAGTCCCCATTTGGGTTGCGTTATTCTGCAGGCACTGGGCCTCTCCCACCAGCTCCCTCTCTGGTTGCACCATCAGCTTTCTGTGCTCTGCTTCTGTGTGCCATGTGTTAGAGGGATATTAGGCCTTGATTACGAGTGGTGGGAACCTTGTATCAAGCAGCTGACGTATCAGTAGAGGCCTTTATTGGCTCATGCAGCCAAATGCAGGGAGGCAGGGGCAAGTAAGTGCCCCCCTTTGTCTCTCTCTTTCTCTGTCTCTCTATGCCTCCATCTCTCTGTCTCTACGTGTTTCTGTCTCTCCCTCTTTCTTTGTCTCTCTGTCTTCCTCTGTCTCGGTCTATCTCCCTTTATCTCTGTCTCTCTGTCTTTTTATTATGATTTCATTTACTTATTTACTTATTTATTGGCTGCACTGGGTCTTCGTGGCTGGCGTGGGCTTCCTCTAGCTGTGGCGAGTGGGGGCTACTCTCTAGCCGCAGTGCAAAGGCTTCTCGTTGCAGTGGTCCCGTGTCTCCTACATTGGCAGGTGGATTCTTGACCATTGGGCCACCAGGGAGGCCCTCTCTCTGTCCTTGTCTCTCCCTCTTTCTTTGTCTCTCTCTGCCTCTCTGTCTCTCTCTCTGTCTCCTTCTGTCTCTGTCTCTTCCTCTCTCTGTCTCCCTCCGTCTCTGACTCTCCCCATGAGTCAACTTCATTCTTTCTAGCTGGTGTCTCCAGGAGGCCCAAATCACAGCCTCCGGGAACTGCAGGCTTTCAGCTGTTATGGTCTTATGTCGAGAAAAAAAAAGTTCTTCTCTCACATCTCCTGTTTGAAAGATACCAGGAAAGGACTCAGTTGATTCACCTTGGAGCTGCTGACCCTACAACCAATGACTGTGGTCAGGGAGTTGACTCAAGAAAGAGGATAATAGCCCCCATCCAGAATGCTGGCCAAGAGTCAGAGGCAGGAGGCTGCTGCCTGAAGGAGGCGGCAGAGAGTGGGACGACACAGACGTTGCTACTGGGGGGATGGAGTGAGCTGGGCAAAATCACTCCAGTTTATGACTGACACATGAGGGGCGTTTCATCTCCTGGCCTCTCAGCAGGAAGAATGTGGAGAGTCAGTCCAGGCTGCAAACATATTTCTGCAGTGAACAGAAATGCAGGCACCACGGAGTTCCTGACTGACACCATTGATGCCCTCCCCAGCAGCAGCAAGGCGAGGCTTCACTGTTTAACCAAGGCAACCCCTGCTCCTTGGTTCGTGATTCAGCTCTGGGCTCCAGCGGGCCTGCCTGGAGCAGAAACACCCCACCGCCTTTGAGGGAGAGGAAGTCAGGTCTGTACCCCCTTGTCTGGCCCGGAATGGGGCCTGTCTCCCCATCCACTCTCGGCCTGGGCTGGCTGAGAGCCAGACATGGTGAAACCAGGAGGAACTGTCCATCTCCCCTCGCTCATGCCCCACCCTCCAGACCCAGCCCTCCGTCTCTCTGCTGCTTTGCCTGGGATTGCAGCCTGCCTTGAAATGGTGCATGTTTTTCTCTCCTGCTAGTCCTTGGGCACCCAAAGGCCACAGACTAGGTCTTGTTTGTTGGTTTGTCCTAACATGTGACATAGGGCAGGGCACCCAACATATCCTTAAGGGGATGCTTGTTTATTATTTATGAATAAAAGAATGTGGGCTCAGAAGGTGCGCGGGCAGATGGGGTTAGCAGAGGGTGAGGTGTCCAGCAGAGACCACTCCGTGCGGCCTGACTAGCATTTATCTGAGGGCCTTCCAGGCTGCCTGCACAGTGCATTGCCCTCCAGCTGGGTTGGTTCATGACTGTAGTGGCCCTTGGACTGTTGTGAGTAGCTGTGGAACTTGACTGTTCATTATAAACCTGAAACGATCACAGTTGGAAAGGCTGTTTGTAAGAGCTAGTTTTCCCCTCCCTCCCTTCCTCTCTCTTTCTCTTCCTTGGAGCCTGACTTGTCTCCTCAGCTGGATTGTCAATTCCACAAGGCAGGAGCTAGGCCTTAGCTGTGTCTGCTCCCCACCTCCACCCCGACTCTAGTCACATGGGGATGTGAAGGGCTAGGCATGACTCTGGGGTTATTTTTCCCCACAAGATTTCCCTTTCATTGAATCACAATGAACTCAGGCCGAGTTTATTTATCTAGGGGATCTGAGACAGTGATCCCATGATGAGGAATAGCACACAAAGCCTGATAACAGGTCCATCTTTCAGCATCAAATGTTGAACCTCAAAATTGAGTCCAGTTCCGTCTATACCCCAGAGTGAAGTAACATCTCATCCTCATCCTCCTAGATATTCCACTGATCTCTGTAGCTTTCTGGGAAACTGATTCACACTGGGCTGGTTGATCACTGAACGGGGTGTCACTGAGGTACGTCACCCCATCCTGCACTGTGGTCCAAGGATGGGATTCAGTATCCTCCTGGGACAGCTCATCCCGAAGGGCTGGTCCATTGTTCCGGCTCGCCAAGATTCTTCTATCCTGATTCCCAGCCATCCCTCTGGCTTTGTGACATGTTTCTCATTTGCTGACAAGTTGGGGGAAGAAACAGAAAGTCCGCCTTGGTCTTTTGGCATAAGTTATGTTTTCCAGTACAACCCTTCTAGGGAAGATACAGAAAGAGGAAAGAATGGAGGCGTCCGGGACACTGGGGCAGCTCCTGACTGGCTAAGCAGTGCCTCCTCTCCCGTGCCCTTCCTTGGCCAGGAATCCCAGGCACTCCCAAACCCAAGGCCCCTTCGGTTCTATCACGCAGTCTTGTGGATTCTGCCTTTTTCTCATCCTCCAGGCCTGTACACCTCTCTCTTACAAGTACTCAATATGGTGAGGAAGCAAGACTCTTTCACCCCAGGCTTCCTGGGGAAGGGTGTGTATCCAGCCTGTACAACCGCCCCTCCACTCCCCTCTCTGGGGCTTCCCTGGGTCTTCCCTGGCAGGCAGCCCAGACAAATATCCAGGAGGCCTCTCTGTCCACGGTAACTCGGCGCCTCTGCTCTCCTGTTTGCCAACTCCCATGATGTCACTCTTTCCTGGTCACCTGAGTGCCTTTCTGAATCTCATCTTCTCCCTGATCCTAGCTAGCCCCATAGTTTTTTCCTGCCTGAGCCATGATGACTGTGATTCAGTTTTTTAACAAACCAGGCTCTTCCCTGTCTCAGAGATTTCGCAGTGCTGTTCCCTCTAATGGAAGGCTCTTCCAGCCACCCACTCTGGCTACCTTTTTTTTTTTAATTTGGCTGTGCTGGATCTCTGGTCACAGCATGCAGAATCTTCATCGCCACATGCAGGCCCTTAGTTGTGCACTCGGGATCTACTTCCTCAACAGGGAGAGTTACCCCCTGCGTTGGTTACTAGACCACCAGGGAAGTCCCTCGGCTAACTTATGTCTCAACTCAAACGTCACATCTTCAGATAAGCCTTCTCCTCCCTGCCACTTTTTGTTCTTTTCCTTCAGAGAATTTATAACAAATCGAAATTATACGTGAACGCTGCCAAAGTAATAGATCTCCCCAGATCTCACCAGATGATCCCCTCACCCGTGAGCCCCTCTCTAGTTTCCCTTTCTGTGCCTATCTGTGCCTCCTTCTCTTCTCCTTATTTGGTCTCGATTTCCTACTGTATTTGGAGTAATTTTGCCTCTTGGTTCATAAATCCCTTCCTCCTCCCCACCAGCCAAACAAACGGTGTAAAAGAAGCAAGAGAGTATCTGAGAAGTGCATTTGTGTTGAATACATACCTGACGGTGTATTTGTTTGATGACACCCTACTACTATATTGCAAGTTTCATGACACTTTCATGTCTTCAGGGACACTTCATCACCACTGTATACCCAGTGCCTAACATGGTGCCTGGCACACAGTACAGGGGTTGATAAATATTGTCAGGATGAATGAATATCATATTTCTGTAGTGAAACTCATACTGACCTCAATTTGCATGTTGAAAACCCCTGGATATCTAAATCTGGGTGACTGCCTATATACCAATTAGAATGTTCCTGTGGTATAATAAGGAAGATATATGTGGTCTTTGTCCCCAGTTCTTGACACAGAGCTCCAAAAACTCTTGGAATTTCCAGAGTGGTAAGGGTGTTGAGGGACTCCTTGGTGGCTCAGTGATAAAGAATCTGCCTGTAATGCAGGAGACTGGGGTTCGATTCCTGTATCAGGAAGATCCCCTGGAGAGCATGGCAACCCACTCCAGTACTCTTACCTGGAGAATCCATGGACTAGGAGCCTGGCGGGCTATGGTCCATAGGGTCACAAAGAGCTGGACACGACTGAGTATACATGCCTGCTAGGGTGATAGGAGCATCTTTCATTCCAAAGAGGTAATTCTTGGGGGGCCCCTTGTAGCTTCAGGATGAGGGGTGATTGCCAGAAAGACCGCCTTGATTAGAACCTTGATTAGAAGCTTGGAGCTTTCTGTCCCACCCCACCAACCTCCTCTGGGAAGGGAGAGGAGCTAGAGATTAAGCTAAATCACCAGTGGCCAATGAGTCAATCAACCATGCCTGCGTAATGAAACCTTTATAAAACCCCTGAACCATGAGGTCTAAAGAAATTCTGGGCTGGTTAACACAAGGAGGTACACTTTCTAAGTTGTAGCAGTAAGTCAAGGGTGTTCCTAAGTTCTGTAGCTGTTCTAGTAAATCACTGACCTTAAGGAGGGGATCATGGGAACCCCTGATGTATAACCAGTGTGTCAGAAGTCCAGGTAGCCCAGGATTTGCAGCTGTTATCTGAAGTAAAGCTTGAAGTAGGGAGAGACTTGTGGGAACCCTTAACCTCTGAGGTCTGCACTAATTCTGGGTAGTCAGTGTCAGAATTGCACTGAATTATTGGATACCCAGTGGGTATGGGAGAATCAGAGAATTGGTTAGGTAGAGGAAAAAATCATCAGAGTCACCATAGCCAGCGGACATTTCTAGTCTTCTTAACCTCCTGGGACAGGCGTTAGCATCCAGAACTCTCAACCACGTTTGGATTACACTCATCCCATTTAGGTAGGGGCTCCTCTGAATCTGGAATAACGGGAAAAATCATCTCCTCTCCTCCTCCCCTCCCCTATGGTCTCTCCCCTGCCCTGCCGCCATTCCAAGTAAAGATAAAGAGATTGACTGAACAAGCATGAAAAATATGGAAACTTCCCCCCTGAATGATCCTGCTAATGGTAAACTGATGGGATTGAATACATTCGAGTCGGAAATGATCCAAATATATGCTAATGAAGCTGAATATGCATTATTTAGACTAAAACAAACTAACTGCGAGTCAGGAAATAAAGTAGGTGAATTATTAGTTTGGCAACTCAAAGAATTGGAAAACTCAAGCACCGTTCCAGAGACAGGCAGAGAGGCAGGCAGGAAAATGTGGTTAATGAATTCTAAACCAATTAACGGCAAATTGATGGCACACTCAAAGACTCGCCACCCCCGGCTCGACTCCCTCAGATTACTTTCTGAAAATTTAAAAAGGAAACACTGTTGCCACGCACTTCCCTTGTTTCCACTTGCTACATGGGCTCCCCTGGAAACTTGAGTGAAACCAAAAAAAGAAGAAAGGTAGAAAACTACAAACAGATTTCCGAGATGGGGAATAGGGCTATTTTGGCTACAGGGGAAGATAAATAATGCAAGGAGGATTTTCTCAATTCTTCTTTGTCAAAGATAGCCATCCTCAGACTGAAGAAAAGAAAGCAAGTCTTGACGGAGGAGAGCTCAAGTCCCAGATGGAGAAGAAAATATAACAACACACCTTGCTTGTCCAGACTAGACTGCCCTGGCTGAATTCTACCCTGGGGAACAAAAGATACACACATTAGGTCCTGGTGAGAGTGTGAGACTGAGGAAGTCACAAGGAAGAGGTTAGAACACAGAAGGTGCCAAAGAAGGAGACCGTAAGTTTCAAAGCATTGGATGATGATCATCGAAAAATCTCAGGTTCAATTCTTAAAAAGGTGTAGGTTGTGAGGTCTCAGGAAATTGAGCAGTGGTTAGCTGGAGCCAGCATGGGTTCCCCAGGTACGAGATCTTTGCCGGAAGGGCACCTTTCTTGGTGAAGGCTCTCCTGCTCTCTATAGAAAATAGCCCTCCTCACCAGCCCCAACCCCTCATCTTGTGCATCCCCCATTGACTGCCTTATTTTTCTCCATAGCAGTGCATGTCATCAAATACACATATATAGTTGTCCCTTGATGTATTTGAGGGGCTGGTTCTAGGACTAGCTGCAGATACCAAACTCCGAAGATGCTCAAGTCCCAAAGTCAGCCCTTTGTATCCGCAGTTCCACACCTAGGGATTCAATCAGCAGCAGGTCACGTCATACTATATGTATTTATTGGTGGAAAAAAATCCATATATGAGTGTCCCGCACAGTTCAAATCCCTGTTGTTCAAGAGTCAACTGTGTTTACTTGTTTATTTTCTTCTCCTCCCACTGGACTGAAAGTTCCACGAGGACCAAGACTTTGCCTGGTGCCTGTTAGAGGCTCAATAAATGTCTGTTGGATGAGTGGGACTTCTCCCTCATTTCACACTCACCCATATTGGCCACACCCTCAAGGCAGACGCGCCCCTACCCACCCACCCTCTCACAGACAGAAATTCTGGAACTGAGCTGGAGGGCAGCCCTGGGGCCCCTGCTACTCAGGTCTTGACCTCTAAGGCGCATAGCCTGTCCACTAAGAAATATGGACTCTGAATACTCAGATTGACTATTCATTCTCATCCTATGTAGGGCATGAGGAGGGGGCAGAGGAGGAAAGAAGCACCCAGGGGAGCTCTTTCTTCCTCTAGAAAGAAGCAGAAGCTTGAGAAAAGGGGCAAGGATTCTGTCCTCCCCTGGCACTCCATCTAACCAGCCGAGGAAATGGAGGAGAAGGCATAGCTCGTGAGTGCTGACTCTCAGCCCTGTACCCCTTCTACTGTACTCTGCTGTTCTGAACTTGGAACTAACGTTGGAGAAAAGTGTGTAAGACATATGAAGGACTTCTGCTGCCTCAAGCCAGCCAGAGCAACTGGAGATATTCTGCCTTTGATTAGGAGAGAGTCACTCAGTTATCTGTGGGTAAATTAACTGGCTTGCAGGTAAACCATGGAAAAACACATCATAATACAGAAAATAATGGGGCAGGGGGCAGACGTGGAAAAAAAAGTCAAATTGATTACCGATCAGCAACAACCTCCTTCTTTCAGAAGATGCCAACTGTGTGGAACACATGCTTACGTGGAGGTCCACATTGTGCCCTTGGCAACATGGAAACCTCCCCTGCATCAGCAGTCCATTCCGGCAGAGAATGGGTGAAGGCAGAGAAGTGAGGACTCCACGAGTAACTCTCTGTGGCGTGTGTGGACTGAGGTCTGACACCTTGAGCCCAGGGGGGTCACCTGGCAGAGGTGGGGGTCGGCATGGGTGGGGGAGGGGATGCTTACTAAACCAAGCCCCCGAAGCTGCTGGGCTTTGTCACCTTGGCCCGGGCAGGCTGCCAGACTGTTTAGAAAGCAAAGAGCTCAGCCTGCTCAGTGACAGACCGTGTTAGTGTAAGCTTTGTTCTCAATTCACACACAAAAAAGATAGCTCAGATAGAAGCAGACAGTGTAACAGACTGCAGAATGAAGGGTAAATGTGTTTGTACATATTGGATGTGACTGTAACAGAATCAGCTGACATCAAACGTGTCTTTGGCATGTTTGGGGTTTTAGTGTTAGCAGTGACTTGGGGTTCTTTCTGGTCTCTTTCCCCCTCCATTATCCCAGGACATTCATTCAACATAGATGTATGTGCCAGGCACTGAGCTAGAGATGCCACAGTGAGCTAACAGATGTGGTACCTGGCCTTGGGGTGTTTACAGGCAAAGCCCGATGATAGATGCGCCCGGCAGAGTGGCTACGTGTGACCACCTCTCTGTTGTTCAGTCACTGAGTTGTCAATGACTCTGTGATGCCTTGGATTCTAGCCCTCCAGGCTCCTCTGTCCATGGGGTTTTCCAGGCAAGATTACTGGAGTGGGTTGCCTTTGCCTTCTCCAGTGACTGCCTCTCTACTCAGATTGACTACTCATCCTCATCCTATGCAGGGCGTGAGGAGGGGGCGGAGGAGGACAAGAAGCCCCCAGGGAAGCTCTTTCTTCCTAGTTTCCAGAGATTGGGTGCAAACCACAACTCCAGGTTGGCTTTGTATGCCTGGAAGATCTATAGCATGATAAAAATTAAAATGAGGATTAGATTAAGTCACGTAGAAACTAATTCAATCAAATTAGAGTTAAGGTCAGTCATCAGGAAATTGCCAGCATCGGAATCCAAGTCTGAAGATCCTTCATCGTTGCCCTGGAGAAGGAGGAACAAGCCGAGAGGCCAGTAGGTAAATGGGATGCTGGCCCCCAAAGAAGCCCCGAGCATAAACTGGGTTTACCCAGGAAGAGGAGAGAGCAATGAAGCCAGGCTGTCCCAGCAAACATTGAGGTCCAAGATGGGTCTTGTCTCTGGGGTGTCGGGGGGCTGGACAGGGTGGAGAGAGAGAAGTGGCCTGGCAGAAGGGTTGATGCCAAGCTTCAGAAAGATCCAACCAGAACCAGACAGGATGAAGGAGCAATGGACAGTTCACTCCTGAGAAATAGGGGCTGACAAGAGCGGGGTCAGCCCCAGCCAGCCAGCTGAGGAGCAGGCAGGACTTCTTGCTGGATGCCAGAGACACAGCATCTGAAACCCAGACGGAAGGGGATGTGCATGCCTCTCTGTGGGAGTGGGTTGGAGAAACTCTCATCTGGCCCTGCTGCCAAAATTAGGAAGGCGGACTCTCCTCCAGATGTCTCTACTCTTGGGCATATGGCAAAGGAAAACCCTCTCCTATCAAGGCGAGAACAATCATTCAGAGTGCCAGCACTGTGCTGGGCACTGAGGACAGGGCAGGGAATCAAACTGTTACTATCCACATCCTCCTGAAACTTGCAGTCTAAAAAGGGAGGTAGTGAACAAGCAAACAGCTCGTGGATAAGTAAATTAAGTGCTATGAAAGAAACAAACAGGATTCAGAATGAAGATGAATAGAGTGAGTAAACCTTTAAGGTGTTCAGAGAGGGTTCTTGGAGGAGGGTGATGTTTAAGCTGAGGCCTGCAGAATAATGAAGACTCACTCTTGCCTCTCTTTAGGGGACACTGGGTCCGAGATGGAGCTTACTTCAGCAGGATGAGTGGGGTGGTGGCGTTTCTATTTCTATTCAGTCTTGCTCCTTATTGAATTCCCCGTTTGTCTTGATTTTATCATCATCTGAGGTTTACTGTAATAATTGGACAAATTTAGTTTGTAGCAAGAAAACATGCTTATGGAAACTTGTGACAGGTATTTTGAGTCCTAAAGACTGAGTGCAGGTGAGACCTTGAAACTGGCTCCACCAGCCACTCATGACAGTGACCAGAAAGGCAGCCCCTGTGTCTGGAAGGACAGTCCCTGTGAGTGCTCTGTACAAATTCAAGCTGGGCCAGAGATACAGGGTCAGCAGGCAGCCCGGTGGCCACAGATCGCCCGTCCACAGCGGCACTGGTTCCTCTACTGTGTGGGTGGCTGAGCTCATGTTTGGAGAGGGGGGTGGGTCTCCAAATCAGGTTTTGAGAAGAATGTTCCTAGGGGTCCCCACCACAAGGACTTAAGAAGCCCTGAAATAAAGGAGCCTCTTGAGTTTTGTTTAACCCAGAGTTCTCTAAACTCACTTGACTATGGATACCTTTTTGTGCCTAATGTTTCCAGGAATTCATGCCCCTTATCATATGTTTGGGGAACTCCTGTTCTAGGACAAATAGAAGATTTGAAAGTCACTAATGCACTGTAATCTCATACCTGTGTTACCCCAGGGTCTGTTTGGGTTCAAAATATATCTAAATTCATTCATCTATCCATTTAACCACATTCCTGCCTCATCTCTGCAGGAACCCATCCTGGGTCCCAGGAGTACAGAAATGAATCAGGCAGTCCCTATCTTCAAAGGCTCACAGTCCAGTGGGGTTTAGCAGGGTAGTTAGGATGAAGGCTCAGATGTTATAATGCCTGATTCTGAAGCCCAGTTCTGTCCCTTACAAGCCGTGTGACCTGGGGCAAGTTCCTTCCCCTCTCTGATTTAGTCCTCTCATCTGTAAGTAGGCATTAATAACAATGATATCTGGCCCACAGGGAAGGTTTTAGGATTCAGTGAAACATCAGAGGTAAAGCACTGATTGTGTGCCTGGCACATAGTAAGTATCGAATAAACATGAGCTATTCTCCGAGCGCCGAAGAATTGATGCTTTTGAACTGTGGTGTTGGAGAAGACTCTTGAGAGTCCCTTGGTCTGCAGGGAGATCAAACCAGTCCGTTCTAAAGGAGATCGGTCCTCGGTGTTCTTTGGACGGACTGATGCTAAAGCTGAAACTCTAGTATTTTGGCCACCTCATGCGAAGAGTTGATTCATTGGAAAAGATTCTGACGCTGGGAGGGATTGGGGGCAGGAGGAGAAGGGGACAACAGATGATGAGATGGCTGGATGGCATCACCGACTCGATGGACGTGAATTTGAGTGAACTCAAGTTGGTGATGGAAGGGAGGCCTGGCGTGCTGCAATTCATGGGGTCACAAAGGGTCGGACACGACTGAGCGACTAAACTGAACTGAACTGATTCTCCTTATGTTTGTTGTCCTTTCTGCAGAGTTTAACATAGGTGCCATTTTCTCCAGGAACTGTTCTCTAGAAGCTGTATCCCCAGGCTAATTAAGGTGCCCCTATTCTCTCCTTCTTTGAGAATATCATAACTTCATTTTCCTGCTGCCTAACTGGGAACAGTGAGGAGCCAGAGCAGAGTATAAGAGCATGAATGAAGAGGTAGGGATGGGGGCTCTGTTTTTTTAATTTTTATTTTTTGGTCAGGCTGAAGTCTCAGCTAGATTCACTGGGAGATGGGAAGCCAGGGAGGGTTGGAAGTGAGGGTGTAGACAGCCAGCCCTCCACCCCAAGCCTGGCTCACCCTGTCATCAAAATGATGTCCCACAAGGCAGTCCTTACCCACTCGTGAGCAGGGTCCTGTTCTAAGCCCTGTGTTGGCAGCCAGTGGTTTTGCATAGCAAGGGGGGTAACATCATCGCTTTCGCCGCCCTGTGGGACTGCCACTTTTGTTCAGACATGTCCAGTTTAGCAGGTAACCCCTTTCCTGGTTCACCTGGGCATCCACAGTGAAAGGTTTGAGTGATGGTATGGAAACCACTGTGGTTCCTCAGGCCTGCATCCCTGGGGTGGAGGGAGCGGGGACTAAACCCTGGCTGTAGGAGTTCCTTGTCTTGTTACAGCTGCAGCACACACTCTTGCAGAGAACAGCTGGTAAATTCGCTTCGGAGTCTGCCTCCCCCAGCCCCTCCCTGCGCCCTGTGTGGGTGGCTGCCTCTCCATCAAGACACAGCTCTGAAGGAGCCTCCAGATGACTCCGAGGCCCACCCAGCTCCCCAGGGACAGCTCCCAACCAGCAGGCCTGGCTCTGAGGCTCCCTAACCCCCCTCCCAGCCCATTCTCTTTGAGCAGAAGCAGCAGCCTCATTCCAGCAGCTCCAGGGGGGTCCAGGCGAGGCCGGGTGTCTCCACCTCTGCTCTGTTTCCCTCTCACACACAATTCTGCAGGCGGAATTCTAGACAATCTCTTTTTCTTCTTAAATCTGTGAAATCAGGGACCAGAGGGCAAACTAGGGCTCTGGGTCTCCAATTATCTCTCTCCCCTTGCCTCTCGGGGAGCCTCACACTCTCCCACTCGGCTCCAAGCAGTCAACAGCCTCTCGGAACCTGTTGAAATCTATTACCGACCTTTGGTCTCATCACCACAAAGGAGCTTTCTGCAGCGCGGAGATGGATTAAACAGAAATGAATTGGCTGACGAAGGCTTTACGACCCTCTTAGGTTTTTGCCTTCCTTTTCCCCCCCTTCTCTCCCTGTATTGCACTTTTATTTTTTTATAGAAAGCCAGCTGGGCAGAGCTGAGATAAGGCAACGTGGCCTGCATGGACTGAGGTCACAGATACCTGAATGAAATTCACTTTGTTCGTTTTGCAAACTAGGACACTGGCAGTTCCACGGCACGGGGCCTGTTAGCGCTAAATTCATCGTGTCTGGCAAAAAAGAAAATAAAACAAAATGAAAAGCCCATAAAGTTGAACCGTTAAATATTTAGGGCTCATGATAAACAGCATGTCATAATATTTGTTGAATTGCATTTGCTATTCAATGCATCTTTTCCACTTATGGCCCCAGTTTGGGGAGGTAGATGGCGGGAAACTAGAAGAACTGGGTTGCGTCAAAAATGAAACGTGGGCTTTAATTTAACCTCAAAAGACAAATCTCTCTGTCTGCACATCCTGAGCTGCACGGCTGTTAGCGCTCTTGAACGGGGGTCTTCGCCTTCCCTGGAGCCTGTCTCTTGGTGTTCACACACAGCTCCGCGTGTAATTAAGCAGATGCTCTTAGACGTTCGACTTAAATTATCAAGTGTCAGGACATGACGCTTTATTTGTGTATGTTTCCCTTGCTTAGCAAATCAGGCAGTACCTGGGGAAGGGGTTGTGTTTCCTCAGCTCTAGGAAGGAACCTATTCCTGTTGCTCTGTGTCTGAAATTCTACCCTTAGAGGTTTACTTCTTGGCTTATTAACTCTTCGCAGGCACATTCCCCAGGAAAACCCAGGCAGACTCAGTTTCTTACCTGGTCAGAGGATGGGTTAATAAGATCTTTTCTTGACAGCAAAAAAATAAGAGTGTATATGAGAACTTGGGGGAATCTAAGAGGTGATGGGGGGCTGGCTCTGGTCCAGAGACAATGAAAGTGAAAATGTTAGCTGCTCAGTCATGTCCAGCTCTTTCTGACCCTACAGACTGTGGCCCGCTAGGCTCCTCTGTCCCTGGAATTCTCCAGGCCAGACAAAATAGTAGATTCCTTTTCAACAGGCTTGGGGGATCTTGCTGAAGAAGTTGGGGTGGTGACAGGAGAAAGAAGGAAGGGAAAGCGAGGGAGGAAGGGAGGAGCCCTTCCTCCTCAAGCATGTAACTTGTATGTCAATTACAAAATTCCCCAGAAGCACACTCCACCCCTCCCCGCCAGCACCATCCCTGCCCTGTGGTACTCACCATCTAGCTGGGAAGTTTGACTGTTCCAGACTTGCCTTTTTGTCAGGAGCCCATAGGGCCAAGGCTGAGGACAGAGTCAGATCTTCCTTGAATAGAAACACAGCCTCAGAAATGCCTGACACTGACCCTAGGAACCACTCTGATCTCAGGAGTCAATCAGAAATGGTCTTAAGTGTCTCTTTCCAATCACTGCCCAAATCATCATGCATGACCTTGGGAGTCAGTGAGGAATGACTTTGAAAATTACTGAGAAGTTGGTCGAGAGCATCAATTTTTAGTGACCTTGGGAGCCAGGAAATAGTAACCTTGAAAATCAGTGAGTACAGATCTGGTGACTCAGTGAGTGATGACGCCCAGTGGAGGGTGCTCAGAGAGGCCTAGAGGCAGTGGGTCAGGCCAGGTGCCCAAGTGGGCAAGGCCAGTGGGGGCTGAGATATGGCTGATGCTTAGGGTTCCCTAGCCAGACTCCTACCACACTAGCACTGAAAACCTCTCTGTCCCCTGGGTTGCCTAGACCCAAGTAGTTTTTTTTGCTGAGCTGCCCAGGGCTCTGGAGAAGTCCAGGCACCAGAGCTGAGCCCTCCCTGCCTGTTGCCAGGCTGTTGTGCCAGGCTTGACTCATGGTTCAGGCCATACTGGCTGCACCATGAGCAGAGCCCCAGCCTTTGGGAGGGCTACGCAGCAGGGCCTGGCTGTAGCTGAGCTCCCAATTTCAGCAGACTTGTTTGTTTCCATACAGCATCTGGGGCCTACTGCCACCATCTGGACTTGCTCCCTGTCAAAGCCCACTTTCTCTTGCCAGCTGCCAGTGCTGTTATCAACAGCAGCCAGGTAGCCTGCTCTGAACCTGGGGAGGTTGCAGGGAAAGGACTCGAGCACATGGACTGGCTCCCTGGAGGCAATGTGTCCAGGCCCCTGAGGGCACTGAGGCAGAGGGTACATGGCTGGGGAGGGAAGTATTTGTGCTGAGTGTGTGTGTGTGCGTGCAAATGTGTTTCTGTGAACAAACGTGTGTGAGAGTCCAAGTTTGTCTCCATGTGTTTGTTCACATCTGTGTGTGTCTGAGTGTACACATGAATGTGTGTGTGTGGGCAGGTGTGTGGTGGTGTAGTGAATGGTAAGAACTCTAGCTGTGGAGTCAGCCTGTTGGAGACTCAATTTTATCTGAAAAATGGGACCATGATAACACCTCTCATCTAGAGTTGTCAGGAGAGTTGGACTATGTAACACCAACTAATCGTTTGGAAACAACACACGTGGTAAGTGCTCAGTGTATACGACATATGGGTTTGTGTGTGCATGTCTGCGTGTGCACGTCTGTTTGTGTATCGACGGTACTTGTGTCTCTGGGTCCCTGTGTGTCTGGGGAGTAAGTCTGGTGGACGTTTGTATCTGAGCGTCGGCATGCTGTGCCCCATGTGAGCAGGTGTGCGCGCGTGTGCTGGAGGGCCTGGCGCCTGCTAAATATTTGTTTTGCTGGGCCCTAGGGAGCACAGTTGGCAGAGCTGCCAGCACTGCGTGCAGTGTTTCTGACAGCTCGAGTGCGGCCTCCAGAAGTGTGAACTTTCTCAGGGTAAACAGCTAATGATACTGTGATGCTAGTGCGGACCCCCTCTAGGGCCTCCTCGCAGGCTGGGAGGGATTAGAAGGCTCCTGGCTGGCGCCTCCCTCCCACTCCTTCAGCGTGGCACCTACAGCCAGAAACGTGTGAGAGAGAGTGGTGGGGCTCAGTAGCAAACCCCCACCCCTGCCGCTCCCCACCCTGCCTATGGCAGCCTAGTGATGGAAGAGGATAGCATCTCCTAGCCAATCTCTCCCTGCCCTCAGCCAGTCAGCACCTTGGAGAGCTCCTGAGCCGCGCTTGGGGGAGTGGGAAGGATACAGCACCAACCCCTGCTGTTAGTGCAGGTGCCATCAAGACTGGGTTGTGGGACTGCAGCCACTTCAGGTCTCTGGATCAAGGGAAGCCCTGGTGAGGATGTGATTACTTGTTAATTTATTCAAAACCTCACTCTTGTCTAAATTGGGTCACAGCCTCTGGGAGCTCCTGAAACCCTGGCAAGAAACCTCTTTCGTTGAGGAGAAAAGTGGCCCTTGATCCTTTGCCCTATAGCAGCACCCTCCCTGCCCCTCACTCTGCTGCTGTCTCCTGCCTGCGCCTGGCCAGGACAGAGCTTCCTCTTCTACGCAACTGTGTGGGAACTCATATGGGAGCTCTGAGTACGTGTGTATGTGTGTGCAGGCTTGCTTGTATGCATGGGTCCCTAGATGCAGATGTGTGCCGGTAGGGGTCAGCCAGTGCATAACAGCAGAGACACGTGAGGACTTTTCTGTGCTTGTGTGTCACAACAGGGGTTTTCTATAAGTCATGCAAGGGCAAGGGATGTCTGGGGCTCAGCTCTTACTAGGTTATCTGCTAAGAGTAAGGACAGGGTAAACACCAGCATTTATCCTAGAAGCTGGTGATGTGGGAGAAGCAAAAACTGGGAGGAAGGTGTTGAGGATTGTTTCATTCTCTTCCCCAATTTACAGATGAGAAAACGGAGGCCCTGCCAGGCAATTGACGTGCGTAAAGTCTACAGGAGCAGAGCCAGAGCCATATCGATGATCCTAATTCCTGCACAGTGTGCCCCCGCCCCCAACCCCAGCACCACCCCACCTCATGACTGGTCAACTACCTGGCCTTGAACCTCCCCCGCAAGGCTCCAGAAAATCAGGGTCAAAGACTCCAAAATTCTCAGGTCTCCAGTCAGGCCCAAGGAAGCCCCCTTAGGCCTCTCTTGCCTGCCTTGCCCCGTGCCAAGCAGCTGAGGTCCCTCTAACAGATGGGTCAGGCCCCTGCCCCCCACCCCCTGCCACTGCTGCTGAAGAGTGAGAACCTTTCCAGACAGCCCCCGTCTGTGTTTCATTACAAAGACCCAGCCATATTCCATTAATTCCTCATTTGCTATGGGCTGAGCGCTGATACGTACATTTTTACCTGGGGTGGTTTTAATCAGTTAATTTAACCAGAAGCATTAATAATGTATTTCTTTGCCACACGACTGCCCATCTGTTGAACAACTTACCTGTTGGAGAGCAATGTCACCTCCTGTGACTCGGAGCCCTCGGCTTCCCAGGAACAAGATGAGATCCTGCATATTTAATGGATTTGCAGACCAAGGGTGAGAGCTGAGAGTGCTTCCCCCTGCTCGGCATGGGCCCCAGGCTGCAGCTAGCAGCATGGCCTGCCTTTACCCCAAGGTCTGGATAAACACCACCTTCCCGCCTTTGATCATGCTTCATGGATAGATTCAAGATTGCAGGAGAGGTTAAGGAGTGGAGGGGGCTCTGTGAGCCAGGAGATAACCAGCAGACAGATCCAGCACTCTGAGTGCCTCCTGGCCTCTGCTTGGGCAGGCAGCTGCACCCCTGAGCCTCAGTTTCCTCCTCCACTTCTTGGGTCTGTTGGAAGGACTCAGTGAGGAAGTCTGTGTGAAGTCCAGGCTACAGGGCCAGGCACAGAGTGGGTCCCCAGATAAGGTTTACTTCCTTGAGGCTGAGTAACCCCATGGCCCCATAGAGTCAGGACTGATCCCAAGGAAGCTGAAAGCTGGAATTACCTTAGGGGAGGCAGGGGTGATACTCTGTATAAGTAACCACCAGTCTGGGAGGAGGGGCAGCAGCCAGTCAAAGCTCCTTTTAGGATTAGGCCTGGTGGCTCAAATGGTAAGGAATCTGGCTGCAATGCAGGATACCCAGGTTCAATCCCTGGGTTAGGAAGATCCCCTGGAGAAGGAAATGGCAACCCACTCCAGAATTCTTGCCTGGAGAATCCCATGGACAGAGGAGCCTGGCAGGCTGCAGTCCACAAAGGACACAACTGAGGGACTAACTTTTACTTTCATTAACCATTTAGCTGCTGGTAAAGGATCCCAGGGAAGGGATTGAAGCAGTTGAGGCTGCAGCAGCACTTCCAGAGGTTTGGGGCTGCTGTGTTGGCTGAGGAGGTCAGGGGGTGCCAGCCATAGGACAGAAAGTGTGACCTGGCCTCCCTTAAATCTCGCCTTTCCTGGGCTTCTCAGCTTCACTTTCCCTCCATAGAAGCCAGGCAGCAGCCAGAGCTCTGGGTGCACCACCCCACTTCAGAACCCACCCCTCTGGGCCTGACACGCAGCCAGCTCAGGTCTGTGTCCTGTTCTCCCACAGTCCTGGGGTCACTGGAGGGCGGCGAAGGTGCTGCGCTCCCACCTGGTGGCTCAGGATCCCAGTGCACACTCATTGCCTGGTCACCTCAGCCACCGTCACCTCGACGGGGGCCTCAGGAGCAACATAAAAGCAGAACAGATGCTTCTCTGTTCAAGAGCTTCCCTGTCCTGAAGGACACTGACCTCACTCCCGGAAGAAAGAGCAGGCGGGTGACAGGGAGAGGCAGGTGGGTTAGGAGGGGACATTGGACCCCAGGTGGCCAGAAGACCTTGTTCCCGAGGTGGCCAGGGATGGGGGACAAGGCCAGCTGGATACCCTCAGGACACAGCAGGGCCGGGCCCTTGGTGAGAACTCTCCTTGCCTTGGTCTGTTTTGATTTCATAAATACTGAAACACCACTGATGGTAAGGTGCGTAATTTGATGTACTTCCCTAAGAAAGAAAAAAAAATGCCACCAATTAAACTATGACACAGTGCTTTTTTATCATCTATTGCAAGACTCATCTCCATTTCAGGGATGTTAAAATGTGGAGGAAAAAAAAAGTGTGATTTGGAATCAGTGAAATATGGTCATAGAAACAACACTCACTGCAGTTTATCAAGTTCTCTGCTGAGGGCTATCCGTGCAGCATCTCTTTCAATCCTTCCAAACCCTGTGAGATATCATTCAGAGAGGTTAAGCAACGTTACAAGGTCACACAGACAATCCTAATAATACTTAGTGTATGACTAAATTCAAATACCAGCATGATCGCTCTGCAAATCTATAGTTAAGGATTTTGAGACACCCAGAGCTTGACAAGCTTATCTGAGTTCCTGTAGCCTGTAGGTGGCAGAGGAGTTGGGGCTGGCTGACCTCCCTACCATCCTGTGAGCAGCTAGCAGGGGTGGAACTGGGCCTCAAATCCTGCCCTCTGGAACTCCAGGCTGTGCTCCTAGCCACTGGGCATCACTACCTCTCTTCAAGAGAAAAGGGCACCAAAGAGGATGGGTCTGCACAGGTGTCTACCTGCAGGACTCACCCTCTCTCTGGCCCTCCCAGGCCCCTGGGGGCTGCTCCTCACTGTCCACCCCCCTCCTCTGGATGGGCATTTGCTTTCCCTTCTGACTGGCCGGTAGAGGGTGATTCCCACCTCTCTGGCCTCCTTCAGAATCCTAAGAGCCAGTGGAATGAGAGGGAGCAGCAGGCAGGCAGAGATGAGGCAGAAACAGAGAGCGAGAGCTGCCTTCGAAAACTCACAAATTGGTCCCAGAGAGAAATGGAGTCTCTTTTTTGCCCATCAGCTCACTCCCCCAACCATTACCCAGCAAGCAGAGTGAGGGCCTGGGCTGGAGCAAAACCCCGGCATGGGTGTGGGGAATGGCATCTTAGGGCAGCCATGGCTCCCTCTCAGAGGGGCAGGGACACCCTGGGAGCCAGCCTGGGCCCGGCCTCCTCGGAGGAGAATTGGGCAGGAACACACAGCTGGTACCTGGGGAAGACTTGACCCTGCTAACTTCAGGTGGATGGGAGAGGCCAGGACCTGCTTGATGCAGGGAGCAGGGGCAGGTGCTGGAGAGACACACCCAGGGGGCTGGGGTCCCAAAATCTACCCCAAAGCAGACAGTGACTTCTGGGGATCAGGCATAGGTAAGAGGTGGGGCTTGGAATTATAGATTCAGGAATCAGAGCCTTATCCCAAGCTACAGGCAGAGAGCAGCGAGGAAGGAGAATCAGAGGAACATTCACAATGTGCCCAGCACTGGGCCAAGAGCTTTAGGTGTATCACTTGCTCTAACCCATCCAGCAGCACTGGGGAGGTGAAATTTCCATTTCACAGATGCAAAAACTGACAATTCAGAGCAGATGAGTAATGGCTAGTCAGTGGTTGAGCCTGGATGTGAACTGTACCAAAGCAGTCTGGCTCCAGACCACCATGCTCTGGTGCTTCTAGAGAAATGAGGCGTTAGACAAGCAAGCCAGGCCGGACAAGATGAGCTCTCAGAGCTGGATCACACAATCAGTACAGACTAACCTTCAGGAGCTAGTACACCGTGGCTCCTGAATCCCCTCCCAGCCCTGCTCAGCTGTGGTCCTTAGTCCTCAGTTCAGGGTAGGGCTGAGTGTGGGGGAGGTAGGGGTGGGGACATAGGCTTTGCTTCTAAGAACTGGGAGCCAAGCAGGTTTCCACAACTGCAGCCTGCACACTTCTGCTGACACCCTGGATCGAACTGGCTGTCCGGCTAGGAGGGCTGTTCCATCCTTTCCCCTGCATCACGTGCCTCTCTTCTGAAAATGAGGATGCTCGCCAGCCTGGGAGGCGCTCCCACTGTGCTTCCCCACAAGACTCTCCGCTCCCGCACGCTGGCCTCGCAGGCAGCCCCAGTGCCTGGTGAGAGATGCGAAGGAGATGCAGTCACAGGGTGTCTGCTGTGAGCAGAGCATAGTGCTGGAGAAAGGAGCAGCAGTTCCTAGAGGCAGCCTGTCTTTCTGAGTCAGGGACTGAGAAAACTGATACCTGGGTGGAGACGGCCTGGCAGGCGGGGCTACAATCACCAGACTCTTCCACGTTTCACCCCTGCTGTTCCTCTGCCCATTCGGCGCTTTTACTATGCTGCTTGATCCGCTTCTACTCACTCTTCGAGGCCTTGCTTGAAGATCACGTCCTCTAAGGAGCCTTCTAGGATTTCTCCTGGCAATTTCATTCCCTAAAGCACTTCATATTAATCACAACAGAACAGCTATCACCCTTATTGTTAATTATTTCTTTGACTCTTTACCCCTTCAATCTGTGAGCAACCCAAGGAGACAACTACTCTTATCCAATTTTTTTATCCCCCTGCACTGAGAAGGTAGCAATAAATGTTTGTTGCATTGAACGTCCCTTGGCAAAAATCATTAAAAAAAAAAATAGCCCTCTGTAGATACTTGTTATCATCTTACCTGTTAATTCTTCTCATAGCTTCTATAACAAGAAGGTTAGCACTTAAAAGGCTAGGAGATTATTTGCTTCAGTTCAGTTCATTTCAGTCGCTCAGTTGTGTCTGACTCTTTGTGACCCCATGAATCACAGCACGCCAGGCCTTCCTGTCCATCACCAACTCCCAGAGTGTACCCAGACCCATGTCCATCGAGTCGGTGATGCCATCCAGCCATCTCATCCTCTGTCATCCCCTTCTCCTCCTGCCCCCAATCCTTCCCAGCATTAGGGTCTTTTCCAATGAGTCAACTCTTCATATGAGGTGGCCAAAGTATTGGAGTTTCAGCTTCAACATCAGTCCTTCCAATGAACACCCAGGACTGATCTCCTTCAGGATGGACTGGTTGGATCTCCCTGCAGTCCAAGGGACTCTCAAGAGTCTTCTCAAACACCATAGTTCAAAAGCATCAGTTCTTCGGCACTCAGCTTTCTTCATCGTCCAACTCTCATATCCATACATGACCACTGGAAAAACCATAGCCTTGACTAGATGGACCTTTGTTGGTAAAGTAATGTCTCTGCTTTTGAATATACTATCTAGGTTGGTCATAACTTTCCTTCCAAGGAGTAAGCGTCTTTTAATTTCATGGCTGCAGTCACCATCTGCAGTGATTTTGGAGCCCCCCAAAATAAAGTCAGCCACTGTTTCCACTGTTTCCCCATCTATGCCGTGAAGTGATGGGACCAGATGCCATGATCTTAGTTTTCTGAGTGTTGAGCTTTAGGCCAACTTTTTCACTCTCCTCTTTCACTTTCAAGAGGTTTTTAGTTCCTCTTCACTTTCTGCCATAAGGGTGGTGTCGTGTGCATATGTGAGGTTATTGATATTTCTCCCGGCAATCTTGATTCCAGCTTGTGCTTCTTCCAGCCCAGCGTTTCTCATGATGTACTCTGCATATAAGTTAAATAAGCAGGGTGACAGTATACAGCCTTGACGTACTCCTTGCTTAGATCAACACTATCTCCCCAACTCTAGAAACAATCCTTTAACACAGAGTAGATGCTCAGTAAACACTTATTGAATTAATGCATGAATTAGAAAAAGGCTGCTCTGAGAGTTCAGACACACAGGGACTGATGTGGGTTGTATTCCCACCTGCTCCCTGGTAGCCCAGCTGGTAAAGAATCTGCCTGCAATATAGGAGACCCCAGTTAGATTCCTGGGTTTGGAAGATCCCCTGGAGAAGGGATAGGTCACCCACTCCAGTATTCTTGGGCTTCCTTGGTGGCTCACATGGTAAAGAATCTGCCTGCAATGCGGGAGACCTGGGTTCGATCCCTGGGTTGGGAAGATCCCCTAGAGGAGAGCATGGCAACCCACTCCAGTATTCTTGCCTGGAGGATCCCCATGGACGGAGGAGCCTGGTGGGCTACAGTCCATGGGGTCACAAAAAATTGGACACAACTGGATCGCTAAGCATGGCCTATCACTGTACTGGACACAGGATGATACTTTCCTTACAGGTCCTGCAGTCTAGTTGGGGGACCAACATGGAAACAATGACAGGTAAATGTCAAACCAAAGATTGAGCTGTAGTCAGGACATACCTGAGCACACTTGGGATCCAGATGTGAGTGGAGAAGTTACTACTCTATCTAAGTCTCAGTTTCCTCATTCATAATATAGTGAGAATCTGATATTTAGGGATATTGTAAAGATTAAACAAGATGATGCTCATAAAGCATTTGGCACAGTACCTAATGCCTGAGAAGGCATCAAATACTTTGTCACCGTTAATAAGGAACATAATGTCATGAGCAAAGGCATAAAAGTGTGGAAGTTAATGGAGTAGTTGAGAAACTGATGGGGAGACGTGTACATGGATAGACTCAAGATAAGGCAGAAAGGTCGATGCGAGCCAGATTTATGATGTTGGAAACCAAAAGAAAACTGGGCACCGATCTTCTGGGCAGAAGGAAGCCAGGGAGGCTGAAACTGAGCACTGGCATCGCCAAGTGTGTGCTTCGGGAATCCCTGGGGCTGATGTGTGGAGGGCAGACTGGGGAAAGAGAGGGTGGAGGGAGCAGGAAGGAGCTGGTGCCACAGTGCAGGGCGTGGGCTGGAGGGTGACGATGGAGATGGCAAAGACAGATCCCAGAGTCATCTGGGGGACAAAAGGTGATGCAAGAGATGGGGCTGGGAGGTGAAAATGATACCTAGGTTTCTAGTCTGGACCACTGAAGGGCGTTGGTACCCTTCCCTGAGATGGGAAGCCCAGAGAAAGCATAGTTTTGGGGAGAAGATGCTATGTTTGATTTTGAAATGTTGGGCTGTAGATACCATTGAGAACTTGAAGGTAGATCTTAAGACAGAGATCCTTAACCAGACAAAAGTCCATTTCTTACCCACAGCCTGGAGGCTGCCAACCCCTCATCAAAGGCCATGTGGAGGTAAGGGTGGTGGAGAAGAACCCTATTCTGGACAAGGATGACAAGCAGCCCTCTCAGGCATGAATAGGCCCATTCTAGAAGGGGGCACTGACTTGGTCTGTTTTTGTGGAAAACAAGCTTTCATCTGTCTTATTCTCATGGCCTGATTCCCTCTGCTTGTAAACACTCGAATATTTTTGTTTTTGTTGTTGTTAAATTATAACCTTTAAGGCAATGGAAGAATTCATTGGAAAAGATTGAACCCAGACATAGAATGAGAACCCCACACCATAAGTCTAGCAGTGCTAATTTGTGAATAACCTACAGACTTAAGGACTCTCTGGATGCTGGTGTTAATTACCAGGAGAGATCCTTTCCCAGTTGAGGCTTAGGAAGGACGTTCTTTCTTGGTTCTAGGCTAAAGACTCATTCATTACCAGTATTTTACAATCTTAGTATGTATTCTTTGGAAAATCAGAGCAGAGCATGATTCCTGGATCTGCAGAAATACGCAGTTTTGGACAAATCACTAATTTCTCCGCCCCTCCAGCTCCTCCTCTGAAAAAATGAGAATAATAGTAGAATCCCCTCATCGAGTTGTTATGAGGATTAAATGAGTTAATGACTGGAGAAGGCTTAGAACATACACTCAGTAGGTATTAGTGATCCTTATTACTGTTATTATGACCCCTGCACTGCTTTTGATCCCCTGCTAACTCACACCAGATGGTGAGGCAGAAAACTCTGTCTCTGTGTTTGTTCCAAGTGCAGGGTTTAGAGGAGGATGTCTTTAAGTCTTTATTTTGTCTTCCAGTTTTATTGAGACATAATTGATATACAACACTTGTATACAAGTTTAAGGTGTACAACATAGTGATTTGTCTTGTTGTACATATGTCAAGAACTGATTACCACAATAAGTTTAGCAAACATCCATAATCTCATATACATGTAAAAGAAATGAAAAAGTGTTTTCTTCTTGTAATGAGAACTCACAATTTACTATCTCAACAACTTTCATAGATAAAACATTCTGCAGTGTTAATTATATGTCATGTTGTATGTTACATCACTAGTACTTATTTATTTTATAACTGAAAGTTTGTACCTTTTGACCACCTTCATCAAATTCTGCCTTTCCCAAACCCCTTGCTCAGGTAACCACATATTTGATCTATTCTTTCTTTTTTCTTTTTTTTTAAAAACAACTGAAGTATAGTTGGTTTATAATATTTTATTAGTTTCAGGTGTATAGTAAAGTGATCCAGCTATTTTTTTCAGATTATTTTCCATGATAGGTTATTACAAGATACTGAATATTGTACCCTGTGCTATCAGCAAATCCTTGTTGCTTATCTATTTTATGTATAGTAGTTTGTATCTGTTAATCCTATACTATTAATTTATCCTTCCCCTCCTCCCTTTCCCCTTTGGTAACTATAAGTTTGTTTTCTGTCTGTGAGTCTATTTCTGTTTGTATTATATATTGATTCATTTGTATTATTTTTTAGATTCCACATAAAGTGATATCATATGATATTTCTCTTTCTCTGTCTGACTTAACAACACTTAGTATGATTTTCTCTATGTTTTCTCTATGCAGTCCATCTATGTTGCTACAAATGGCAATGTTTAATTCTTCTTATGGCCAAGTAATTTTCCATTGTGTATATATCAGTTCAGTTCAGTCGCTCAGTCGTATCTGACTCTTTGCGACCCCATGAATCACAGCACGCCAGGCCTCCCTGTCCATCACCAACTCCTGGAGTTCACTCAGACTCACATCCATCGAGTCGGTGATGCCATCCAGCCATCTCATCCTCTGTCATCCCCTTCTCCTCCTGCCCCCAATCCCTCCCAGCATCAGTCTTCTCCAATGAGTCAGCTCTTTGCATGAGGTGGCCAAAGTACTGGAGTTTCAGCTTTAGCATCATTCCTTCCAAAGAAATCCCAGGGCTGATCTCCTTCAGAATGGACTGGTTGGATCTCCTTGCAGTCCAAGGGACTCTCAAGAGTCTTCTCCAACACCACAGTTCAAAAGCATCAATTCTTCAGCGCTCAGCCTTCTTCACAGTCCAACTCTCACATCCATACATGACCACAGGAAAAACTACAGCCTTGACTAAATGGACCTTAGTTGGCAAAGTAATGTCTCTGCTTATTCAGCCATAAAAAGAATGAAATCTTGACCTTTGTGACAACATGGATGGACCTAGAAGGTATTATACTAAGCAAAATAAGTCAGACAGAGAAAAACAAATGCCAGGTGATTTCACTTATATGTGGAATCTAAAAAACAAATCAAATCAACAGACAGAACAAAATAGTCACAGAGAGCAAACAGGGGGTTGCCAGACAGAGAGAGTGGTTGAAAAATGAGTGAAACAGATGAAGGAAATTAAGAGGTACAAACTTCCAGCTGCAAAACAAATGAGTCATGGGGCTGAAATGTACAGCATGGGAAATAACAGTCAATAATTCTGTAATATCCCTATATGGTGATGGATGTTAACTAGACTTATCATGGTGATAGTTTTGTAACATATAGAAATATTGAATCACTATTTTATGCATCAGGTACTAACACCATCTTGTAGGTCAATTATATTTCAAAAATAAACTCATAGAGAAAGAGATCAGTGCAGATGACATTAACACTTTATGTAGAGAACCCTAAGGCTCCATACAAAAGCTATTAGAACTAATAAATGAATTCAGCAAGGCAGCAGGATTACAAGATTAACATATTGAAATTTGTTGCATTTTTTACACTAATAATGACATATCAGAAAGATAAAGATTTAAAAAAAGTCCCATTCAAAATCATGTCCAAAAAAAGATACCTAGGGATAAATTTAACCAAAGAAGTTAAAGACCTATACACTGAAAACTATGAAACACTGGTAAAGGAAACTAAAGCTGATTCAAAGGAATGGAAAGATATTCCATGCTCTTGGATTAGAAGAATTAATACTGTTAAACTGGTCAAACTACTCAAAGTAATCTTCATATTTAATGTGATCCTTATCAACATATTCTTGAAAATTTTCAAATAATACTAGAATTTATATAGAACCACAAAAGACCCAGAATTGCCAAAGCAATCCTAAAAAGAACAAAGCTGGAGTCATAATCCTCCCAGATCTTAGACAATACTACAAAGCTACAATAATCAAAACAGCATGGTATTGGCTCAGAAATAAACATATGGGTCAATGGAACAGAATAAAGAGGCCATAAATAAACCCACACACCTATGGTCAATTAATCTACAACAAAAGAGGCAAGAATATTCGATGAAGAAAAGTCAAACTCTTCAACAAGTGGTGTTGGAAAATCTGGACAGCTACTTGTAAACCAATGCAATTAAAACACCCCCTCACAGCACATATAAAAATAAACTGAAGATGATGTGTAATATAAGACACAACAGCATAAAAATCCTAAAAGAGAATACAAGAAAAAAATTCTCTGACATAAATCATAGCATTATTTTTTTAGATCAGTTTCCCAAGGCAAAAAAAAAAAAAAAAAGCAAAAATAAACAAATGGGACCTAATCAAACTTAAAAGCTTTTGCAAAGCAAAGGAAATCATCAAAATGAAAAGACAACCTATGGAATGGGAGAAAATATTTGCAAATGATGCTACCAACAAGGGATTATATCCAGAATATACTAGCAACTCATAAAACTCAATATTAAAATCAAAAAATGGGAAGAAGACCTAAATAGACATTTCTCAAAAGCAGACATACAGATGATCAATGGACACATGGAAACATGCTCAACTCTGCTAATTATTTGAGAAATGTACATTAAAACCACAATGACGTATTACCTCACATTAGTCAGAATGGCTCAGAGAAGGCAATGGCACCCCACTCCAGTACTCTTGCCTGGAAAATCCCATGGATGGAGGAGCCTGGTAGGCTGCAGTCCATGGGGTCGCTAAGAGTCGGACACAACTGAGTGACTTCACTTTCACTTTTCACTGTCATACATTGGAGAAGGAAATGGCAACCCACTCCAGTGTTCTTGCCTGGAGAATCCCAGGGACGGGGGAGCCTGGTGGGCTGCCATCTATGGGGTTGCACAGAGTTGGACACGACTGAAGCAACTTAGCAGCAGCAGCAGCAGTCAGGGATGGCTACCATCAAAAAAAAATCTACAGATAATAAATGCTGGAGAAAAGGGAACCCTCCTATACTGTTGGTGAGAATGTAGATTGGTGGAGAAACTATGAAAAACAGTGTTCAGGTTCTTTAAAAAACAAAAACTAGAGCCAAGATGTAATCCAGCAATCCCACTCCTGGGCATATACCCTGAAAAGATTAAAAACCTCTAATTCAAAAAGATACATATACCTCAATGTTCATAGCAGCATGATTTATAATAGCCAAGACACAAAAGCAACCCAAGTGTCATTAACAGACAATTAGTTTAAGATGAGGTATATGGTTTTACCTGTGGTCATGTATGGATGTAAGAGTTGGACTGTGAAGAAGGCTGAGCGCCGAAGAATTGATGCTTTTGAACTGTGGCATCGGAGAAGACTCTTGAGAGTCCCTTGGACTGCAAGGAGATCCAACCAGTCCATTCTGAAGATCAGCCCTGGGATTTCTTTGGAAGGAATGATGCTAAAGCTGAAACTCCAGTACTTTGGCCAACTCATGAGAAGAGTTGACTCATTGGAAAATACTCTGATGCTGGGAGGGATTGGGGGCAGGAGGAGAAGGGGACGACAGAGGATGAGATGGCTGGACGGCATCGCTGACTCGATGGACATGAGTCTGAGTGAACTCCAGGAGTTGGTGATGGACAGGGAGGCCTGGAGTGCTGCGATTCATGGGGTCGCAAAGTGTCGGACACTGAACTAAACTGAATATTCTATTATAAACACACACCACAACATTTTTACACACTCAACTATCAGTGGGCACTTAGATTGCTTCCATATATTGGCTATTGTGAATAATGCTGCACTGAATATTGGGGTGCACATATGCTTTTGAATTGGTGTTTTTATTTTCCTTGTAAAAATACTCAGAAGTGGAATTGCTGGGCAATATGGTAGTTCTATTTTTGATTTTCTGAGAAATGTCCATACTGTTTTCCACAGTGGCTGCACCAGTTTACATTCTCACCATCAATGCACAAGTGTTCCCTTTTCTTCACATTACTGATAACACTTATTTGTTGTCTTTTTGATAACAGCCTTTTGGACAAGTGTGAAATGATAGCTCATTCAAGTCCTGATTTGCATTTCCCTGATGATGAGTGATACTGGGTTTCTTTTCATGTACCTGTTGGCCCATTTTTCAATTGAGTTGTTTGTTTTTGTGATGTTGAGTTGTATGAGTTCTTTGTATATTTTGGATATTAAGCCTGTGAATATTTTCTCCTGCTCAATAGGCTACCTTTTCATTTTGTTGGTTGTTTCCTACACAAAGAAGAAATCATTCCTTCCAAAGAAATCATTCCTTCCAAAGAAATCCCAGGGCTGATCTCCTTCCTGTGCAAAATCTTTTTGGGTTGGTGTAGGACTATCTGTTTACTTTTGCATTTGTTTCCTTTGCCTGAGGACACATATCCAGAAAAATGTTCCTAAGACCAGTGTTAAAGAATGTACTGCGTATGTTTTCTTCAAAGAGTTTTATGGTTTCAGGTCTTATATTCAAGTCTGTAATCCATTTTGAGTTTATTTTTGTATATGGTCTGAGAATGCAGTCCAGTCTGATTCTTTTGCAAGTGGCTCTCTAGTTTTTCCAACACCACTTATTGAAGAGGCTCTCTCTTCCTCCATTGCATATTCTTGCCTCCTTTTTTGTAGATTAATTGACCATATAAGTGTTGGCTTATTTCTGGGCTCTCTATTCTACTCCATTGAGCTATATGTCTTTTGTGCCAGTGCCATACTGTTTTGGTTACTGTAACTTTGTAGTATAGTTTGAAACCAGGGCGTGTGATACCTCAAGCTTTGGTATTCTTTCTCAAGGTTGTTTTGGCTAGTTGGTCTTCTGTGTTCCATACAAATCTTTGAATTATTTTTTATAGTTCTGTGAAAAAAATACCACTTGTATTTTGATAGGAATTGCATTTGCTTTGGTTCGTATGGTTATTTTAATAATATTAACCCTTCCATTCCATGAGAATGGTATATCTTTCCATCTGTTTGTGCCATCTTCAATTTTTTTCATCAGCGTCTTGTAATTTTCTGAATACAGGCCTTTTGCCTCCTTAGTTAGATTTATCCCAAGGTATTTTGTTCTTTTTGATGTAATTGTAAGTAAGACTATTTTCTTTCTTTTTTTTTTTAAAGACTATTTTCTTAATTTCTCTTTTTGATACTTTGTTGTTAGTGTTTAGAAATGCAATATATTTCTGTATATTAATTTTATATTCTGCAACTTAAGTGAATTCATTTATTAGTTCTAATAGTTTTTTTAGTATCATCTTTATGATTTTCTATATGTAGTATCATGTCATCTGCAAACAGCAACAGTTTCACTTCTTTCTTTCTAATATGAATTCCTTTTTTTCTTTTTCTTGTCCAATTGCTGTGACTAAGACTTTCAGTACTGCGTTGAATAGAAGTGGTGAGGGTGGTCAGCCTTGTCTTCTTCCTGATCTTGGAGGAAATGCTTTCAGCTTTTCACCTTTGAGTATGTTGTCTGTATATTCGTCAGATATGGCCTTTATTGTGCTGAGGTATGTTCCCTCTATACCCCTTGTTGAGAGTTGTTTTTTTTTTTTCTTTTTTATCATAAGAGGATGTTGAATTGTGTCAAATGCTTTTTCCACATTGACTGAGATGATCATAAGAGTTTATTCTTCAGTTTGTTAATTTGGTGTAGCACACTGACTGATCTGTGGATATTGGACCATTCTTGCATTCCTGGAATAAATCCTACTTGATCATGGTATGTGAACCTTTTACTGTATGTTGAATTTGCTTTGCTCATGTTTTGTAGAAGATTTTTGCATCCATGTTTATCAGTGAGATTAGCCAGTGATTTTCCCCTTTTTGTGGTACCTTTTCCTGGTTTGGGTATCGAGTGGTGCTGGTACTGCAGAATAAGTTCAGGAGCATGCCTTCCTTTTCAGTCTTTTGGAATCATTTGAGAAGGATTGGTGTCAGCACTTCTTTAAGTGTTTGGTAGAATTAACCTGTGAAGTTGTCTGGTCCTGGACTTTTGTTTGTTGAGAGTTTTAAAGTTACTTATTCAGTATCATTACTGATATCTGGTCTAGTTCTATTTTGTATTTCTTCCTGATTCAGTCTTGGGAGATTGTACGTTTTCAGGAATTTACCCATTTCTTCTAGGTTATCTATTTTATTGGCATATAATTGTTTGTAGTAATCTCATGTCAATGTCTTTTCCAATGAGTCAACCCTTCACATGAGGTGGCCAAAGTGCTGGAGTTTCACTGACTCGATGGACGCGAGTCTGAGTGAACTCCGGGAGCTGGTGATGGACAGGGAGGCCTGGCGTGCTGCGATTCACGGGGTCGCAAAGAGTCGGACACAACTGAGTGACTGAACTGAACTGAATCTCATATGATTATATTTCTCTTTTAACTTCTCTTTCATTCTGATTTTATTTATTTGGGCATTCTCTCTTTTTTCCTTGATGAGTTTGGCTAAAGGCTTATCAATTGCATTTATCGTTTCAAAGAATCATCTCTTATTTTCATTGATCTTTTCTATTGTTTTTTAGTCTCTGTTTCAACAACAGCATGATTAAAGACAGAGACTAAAATAACAATAGGAATATAGATAGCCTCACCAACACAATGGACAGGAATCTCAGCAAACTCCAGGAGACAGTGAAGGACAGGGGAGGCTGGCATGTGGCCGTCCATGGGGTTACAAAGAATGTGACATGACTTAGCAGCTGAACCACAACCACATGATCATTATTATTTATTTCATTAACTTTAGTGTTTATTTGTTCTTTTTATATTTCCTTTAGGTGTAAGCTTAAATTGTTTATTAAACCTGAATTTTAAAATAAATTTTAAAGTATTCACCATGGCTGTTGACAGTCTATGCAAATTTTAGGATTGCAACTTTGTGTATGATGTGAAACAGAGGCTGTTTTATACTTTTGCATGTGGCTGTCTAGTATTTCCAAGACCATTTATTGAAGAGACTATCTTTTCTCAGTTGTATGTTCTTTGTCATAAATTAATTGTCCATATATGTGTGGGTTTATTTCTGAGATTTCAGTTCTGTTCCATTGATCTATGTGTCTGTTTTCTGGCCAATACTGTGCTGTTTTGATTACTATAACTTTATAATATAATCTGAAATCAGGGAATATGATACCTTCAGCTTTGGGTTTTTTTTTTTTTTTTCTCAGAATTGCTCTAGGTAATTGGCCTTTTGCAGTTCCATATAAATTTTAGAAATTTTGTTCTATTTTTGTGAAAAATGTCACTGAGATTTTGATAGGGTTGAATGAGACTATGTTTTGCTGTAGGTAATATGGGCATTTTAATTACCAATGTTAATTCTTTCAGCTCATGAGCATGAAATATCTTTCCATTTCTTGGTGTTTCTTTACTTTCATTCAAAAATGGCTTATATTTTTCAGTGTACAGGTCTTTCCTTCCTGGTTAAATTTATTCCTAGATATTTTAGTTTTTGCAGTTGCAATTATAAATCGAATTGTTTTCCTAACTTCTCTTTCTGCTAGTAAATCAAAATGGATCAAAGAGTTGAATGTAAGACCTGAAACCATAAAACTCCTAGAAAAAAAAGTGGTGGTTTGCCCTTTGACATCACTCTTATCAATTTTTCTGGATACCTTTCCTTAGGCAAGGGAAACCAAAGCAAAAATCAACACAAGGAGCTACATCAAACTAAAAATTTCTGCACAGCAAAAGAAATCAACAAAACGAAAAGATGTCTACCAAATGGGAAAAGATATTTGCAAATCATAGATCCAATAAGAGATTAATATCCAAAATATATGAAGAACTCAATGATAAAAAAAAACCAATCTGATTGAAAAATTGGCAGATTTGCATATGAAAAGATGTTCAATGTCACTAATCATCAAGGAAATGCAAATCAAAACAATTAGATGTCACCACATGCCTGTTAGGATGGCTGTGGATGAAAAAGTCAAGAAAAAAGCACTGGAGACGATGTGAAGAAAGGGAATCCTTATGCATTGTTGGTGGGAATGTAAATAGGTGGAGCCACTATGGAAAACAGTATGGAGGTTCCTCAAATTATTAAGAATAGAATTACTGGGGCTTCCTTAGAAGTCCAGAGGTTAAGATTCCATGCTTCCACTATAGTGGGTAAGGGTTTGATCCTTGGTTGGGGAACTAAGATCCTGCAAGCCACACATCATGTCCACAAAAGTGATTTTTAATTAAAAAAAAAAAAAACAGAACTACCATATGGTCCATCATTTCCACTTCTGGGTATTTAACTGAAGAATAAAAACCACTAATTTGGAAAGATATGAGTGTTCAGTTGCTCAGTTGTGTCTGACTCTTTGCGACCCCATGGACTGTATGTAGCCCACCAGGCTCCTCTGTCCATGGAATTTTCCAGGCAAGAATACTGGGGTGGGTTGTCGTTTCCCACTTACTCCAGAGGATCTTCCCAACTGAGGATCAAACCCATAACTCTTGCATCTCCTGCATTGGCAGGTAGATTCTTTACCACTTACCACCTGAGAAGCCCATGGAGAGATCTATGTATTTCTATATTTGCCACAGCATTCATTATAATAGCCAAGATGTGGAAACAATCTAAGTGCCCCTCAGCTGGTGAGTGGATAAAGAAGGTATGGTATATGTGATTGACCCTTAAGAAGGTATGGTATATGTGATTGACCCTTGAACGAAGAGGAGACTAGGGATACAGTTGAAAATCCAAATATAACTTATAATCTACCCTCCACATAGGTGGGTCCTCTGTATCTGCAGTTCCACATCTGCTGATTCAACAAACTGCAGATGCTGTATGTATGAGATGTACTATTGAAAACAATCTGCAAAATAAAAAAAGAAAAAAGAAAATAACCTGCATGTCAGTGAACTCACACAGTCCAAACTCATGTTGTTCAAAGGTCAACAATGTATAGAATAGAATATGACTCAGCCATAAAAAAAGATGAAGTCTTGCCATTTATAACAACATAGAGGGTAAAAAGTAAGTGAGGTAAGTCAGACAAAGACAAATACTGTATGGTTTCACTGGAGTGTAGAATAAAATAAAATGCATAAGCCAAATCCAACCAGAACAAGTACATAGATAACAGAGCAGCAGCTACTAGAGGAGAAGGAGGGTTGAGGGGAGGGCAAAGTGGGTAAAGAAGGTCAACTGTGTAGTTATGAATGGAAACTAAATTTTCGGTGGTGAGCACGCTGTAGCTTCCCAGGTTGCTCAGTGGTAAAGAATCTGCCTGCCAATGCAGGAGACACAGGAGATGCAGGTTCTGTCCCTGGGTTGGGAAGATCCCCTGGGGAAGGAAAAGGCAACCCACTTCAATATTCATGCCTGGAAAGTCTCATGGACAGAGGAGCCTGGGGGGGTTACAGTCCATGGGGTCACAAAGAGTCAGACATGACTGAGCATGCATGTGCACACACATGAAACTTATATAAAGTTATAAACCAATAACATGAAAGTGATTGCAATTTTTCTCTAGTCTTGGGAAAGCACCTGCTGTCCTGCCTGTTACAAACTGCCTTGGGCTTTTCTGAATGGCTGTGACTAGAAGGGATTATGAGTCTTTCTGGCTTTTGGCAAGAAGTGTTCAGCTTTCTGATCTCAGTGCTTCCTATAAGGAATCTCCCCCCACCGCTTAAAAGTCCCAAATTATATTCTTACTTTTTGTGCTGTCCCCTTCTGTCATTTGTTCCGTCCCTCAGTCGTGTCCAACTCTGCAATCCCATGGACTGCAGCACACCAGGCTTCCCTGTCCTTCACCATCTCCCAGAACTTGCTCAAACTCATGTCCATTGAGTTGGTGATGCCATTCAACCATCTCATCCTCTGTCATCCCCTTCTTCTCTTGCCCTCACTTTTTCCAGGATCAGGGTCTTTCCTAGTGGGTCAGTTCTTCCCATCAGGTGACCAAAGTATTGGAGTTTCAGCTTCAGCATCAGTCCTTCCAATGAATATTCAGGACTGATTTCTTTTAGGATTGACTGGTTTGATTTCTTTGCAGTCCAAGGGACTCTCAAGAGTCTTCTCCAACATCACAGTTCAAAAGCATCAATTCTTTGGTGCATAAAGAAAGCTCAGCCTTCTTTATGGTCCAATTCTTACATCCATACATGACTACTAGAAAAACCATAGCTTTGACTATACAGACCTTTGTCTGCAAAGTAATATTTCTGCTTTTTAATATGCTGTCTAGGTTTGTAATATCTTTTCTTCCATGGAGCAAACATCTTTTAATTTCATGGCTGCACTCACCATCTGCAGTGATTTTGGAGCCCGGAAGTAAAGTCTCTCACTATTTCCATTATTTCCCCATCTATTTGCCATGAAGTAATGAGACTGGATGCCACGATCTTTGCTTTTTGAATGTTGAGTTTCAAGCCAACTTTTTCACTCTCCTCTTTCATCTTCATCAAGAGGCTCTTTAGTTCCTCTTCACTTTCTGCCATAAGGGTGGTGTCATCTGCATATCTGAGGTTATTGATATTTCTCCTGGCATTCTTGATTCCAGCTTATGCTTCATCCTGCCCAGCATTTCACATGATGTACTCTGCATAAAAGTTAAATAAGCAGCCTTGACATACTTGACAATATACAGTATTGGCGATATACAGCCTTGACATACTCCCTTCCCAATTTGGAATCAGTCCATCATTCCATGTCCAGTTCTAACTATTGCTTCTTGACCTGCATCCATTTTTCTCAGGTGCAGGTAAGGTGGTCTGGCATTCCCATCTCTTTAAGAATTTTCCAGTCTGTTATGATCCACCCTGGCCTTCTATCTTGTCAAGGCATAAAAGACACCATCCATGCGTCACCTCCTTGGAGTTTTGTTGTTTAGCCATTTCATGCTTGCTTATACTTGTCTGTTCCATACATCTTCCTTTACAGTTGAGAAATACTAAGTGCTTGCTATGTGCCAGGCACTAGAGAAAAAAAAAATGAACAAGCTCTTCATGCTCAAAGAGCTTATATTATAGTGGTAGAGGTGGGGGACACAGGCAGACTCTAAGCTAGATAACAGATATTTGAGATCATTTCAACCTGCATTAGGAGCTTTGGGAAATAAACGGGGTGTTTCAGGGGTAGAGGTCTCCCCTACTGTTTATCTGCTGCGTGCCTGGTGTGTGACTCATGGGAGGTGCTCTCTGAGTATTTGGAGAAGGAAAGAAGGGCTGAGCAGATGACCCTCTCCATCAGTGGTGTCTGTGGGAGGTAAGGTCGCTTGGAATTCCTTTGTAGGATCTGAGAGCTTACGAAGATGCAAGCAGTCTCATTTCCTAATGATCATAATTAAGTCAGAGTCTCTTAGTTCAGCCCAATGCCTTGGGGAGAGAGGCACAAAGCATTGGGTTGATGAATTGGCTCCCCACGCTTCCCTCCCTGCTGTGCTCCCCCCAGTTGTGTGCCCACACCTGCCCAGGTGCACACAAACACACATAGACACATGCTAATGAGAGCCCAGCAGAGTAATCACACCCCTACGCTGCGTTAAAACAACCTGTCCCTGACGTCCCGGAATCAATCCAGTGAAAAACCAAACCCATCACACCGGGCCCCTGGTGTTAAATAGATTGAATACCTTCACCATCATACTTTGTCATACGGTCTTCATTCTTTCTGGTGTGTCTCTGGTTCTCAGTGCTGGGGACCAGCTTCTGTGGGGCAGGCTGACCTATGAAGGCTTTAGTCCTGAACATCAAATAGCTCACTCCTTGGAAAGGGGAAAAAAATAAAAACTTTTGCCCAAATCACTGTAAAGCAGCGATTCCCAAAGTATGTTTTCAGTGAGATGCTCTGCCAAAAAAGGTTTCCACGGTTGTCAAGTAAGTTTGGAAAATGTCACTTACCCTCCCCATCTCTCAGACGCAGCGCGCAAGCACAGTACAAGCCCAGAGAAGTTCTGCAGAAAAGAAACTGCTCAATCCTGTTTAACTTGTAGTTTCCCAAACATCGGGAGGATGGTAGCCTCCCTGCACACTGACTGCAGTTTCTCTAAAACAGCAGTGGCGCACTTTCCCCTCCAGCCAAAGTAGAGGTGCCCAAGCTCCGTTCTACCCAAGGCAGCCTGGTAGATGGAGCCAGAACCTGGACAGGGAGGGAAGAGAAAGCAACAGGGCACATCTCCTGAGCAGGAGAGGAAGCCACTGTTCCTGGGCTGAGGAGCCCTGGCTCCCTCAGCTGTGGTCCAGGCACCCGGGGGCCGCAGCCTGGGATGATGAAGAGGGAGCTATGGGAGGGTCCAGAAGAGTGCCAAGAGAACCTGAACTGCACTGCCTAAATCCAGGAGGCCAGTCCAGAATCACGAGCTGAGACCCCAGAGGTCAAAATGTGTGAGCAGAAAGTGGACTTGGAGCAACTTGGGCTGCGTTTGTGGTTTGGGTTTTTTTTTTTTTAAGCAGGGAAGGCCTGCAGTGTGGGTAGGGTGAGAGCAGACAGCCGTACTAATATTTTCAGCATCTTGAAGTCCTGCCTTTAAGAGCTTCCACCTGGGAAAGCTGTGCCCAGGAGGCCCACCTGGGGGAGCTCATCCCAGTCAGGGGCCTGGTGTGGGGGTTGAAGGCGGGTGGGCAGGGCCTGCAGGGCAAGTTTGGGCTGCTTCCGAATCAAAACAACATGTGTTTTGCACCACCAGACCCCTTTCTGTCACTCCAGCAGCATTGTCAGAGAAGAAACAAAACAAAATAGAGAAATGGAGGTTGATTCCATAATTAGTGCAGTTTCTTCACTGTTCATTCAGGATCTCCAGAGATCAATTAGCTTGCTTTTAAGCTAAAAGGCATCTGAATAAGTATTTAACCTGCATAGCAATTGATATTTAAAACAGATGAGGACGGGAGTAATAATGCAGAACGGGCTGGCTCCTTCCTCCTCCACTAATTTCCCAGGTTCTGCTCCCCCTGCCCCTTACCCTTGCCCATTCCGCATCCCAGTGGCCTTAGATTGGCCTGCTGGCATTCTCAGGGCCGGGCTGTGGGTGGGCAGGCTGGCACTGGGGGGCTGCTGGAGGCAGGGTGATCTTCCAGACGCTGACACCGCTGTGGAGCAGGGTCCAGGGTTTGGAGAGAAGCTTCGGTTAGGGCTACTTGTAGGGTCCACACCCAGCCAGGGAGAATCAGGCCCTTTCTCTATAGCCATGCAGCCATGTCACTGGGCACATGGCACTCTATCTACCCCTGCAAGGGGCAGGCACCTGGAAGTGCACCTACTGAGGACACCTCAGCCTCAGCTTCCACCTCTCTAAGAGCCAATCATGGCCAGAGCTGGGGAGAGGGAGAGCTTGAAAACTGCAGGACCTGGGTGTCTGCCCTGCTGGGCATCGCTATGGCAGGTGGTCTGGAGGATGTTTGTGTGTTTTTCGCTTTGTCACTTACGTATCAAAGTCCTGAATAGGAATTAGCTTGTAAAAGCAAGTAGTGGGCTTCCCTTGTGGCTCAGCTGGTAAAGAATCTGCCTGCAGTGTTCGAGACCTGGGTTCAATCCCTGGGTTGGGAAGATCCCCTGGAGAAGGGAACAGCTACCCACTCCAGTAGTCTGGCCTGGAGAATTCCATGGACTGTATAGTCCATGGGGTCGCAAAGAGTCGGACACGACCGACACACTTAACAGTTACTCATCTTGGGCTTTCCTGGTGGCTCAGGCAGTTAAGAATCTGCCTGAAATATGGGAGACCCGGGTTTGATCCCTGGATTGGGAAGATCCCCTGGAGGAGGGCATGGCAACCCAGAGGCAACCCACTCCAGTATCCTTGCCTGGAGAATCCCCGTGGACAGAGAAGGCTGGCAGGCTACAGTCCACGGGGTCGCAAAGAGTCGGACACGACTGAGCGACTAAGCACAGCACAGTGTGTGCGTGTGTGTGTCTACAGGCACACACTCATGTACTTATGTATGTATTTATTTAACAAATGTATCTCGACATCCTCTCTGTGCTAGTGTTCGACATTGGGGAGCGGGAAAAAGATGCCTGGCCCGTGCATCTAAGCTGTGCCCGCCCACCACAGATGACCACAACCGGATGGGGAGGGAGCAGGGCACAGGATACCCAGCACCCGCACCCGTTGAGGGCAGAGAGGATGCATTTGGACCTCAGGGAGGGCATCTTAGTTGGGAGCCCCTGAGAGCAGGCAACAAGAGTTAGGATGCGAGCAGTTTACCTGGGAGATGATTCCGGGAAGCATGGTGATGGAGCAGGGAAGCCAGACGGGGAAGGAGAAAAGCCAGTGAAGGAGAGTCATCGGGGGCTTGTGCTGTGGGTGACTGGGGCTCAGCCTAGCTGTGGACCTTTGAAAAATTGCGTGGGTCATGGCCCGGAATTGCACTCTGAGGGCTGAGGATGCCAAGGTCTGTTCACAGCTCCGTGCGTCCTCAGCCGAGGCTCTGCTGAGCTCAGCTCCCTGGCTGTTGTGTGCTATCCTCGCTGGTCTCACCTGTGCCATCGCCAGAGAATGTCCAGGATACAAAGCCCGGGGTGGGGGCGGGGGCAGAGGAAAGGTCTGCAAGTGGCCCCTGGGGGTGGGAGGAGGACGTAAAGGACAGTGCCTGTGATGCAGGCTCAGGAGAGAGATACGGAAGCCAGGTTTAGAAGGAGGAGCTAGAAGGAAAGGCGAGCCAGGCAGAGAAGGAACATGCTCGCAGGCAGAGTGGCATGAAGTGGTGGCTGACAAGTGCGGTGACAAGTGCGGTGGATGGAGGTGTCCTGGGGGAAGAACTGAGTCTGGAGGAGGTCAGGCTGGACCAGGAAGGGTCCCGAATGCCAGGCTTATGGTGGGCCTTTCTGCTGTGGGCAGGCATGCAAGGGGCAGGCCGTGTGTCGGCTCCGCCTGTCCAGGAAGTGAGAGCACCAGGGACTCGGAATTCAGGATCATTGTTCCTTCGGCCCCTCCAGCAAGGGCGCTCATGGCCTCTTGGGCCCCTCCACCGCAACCCTGTTCCCAGCAACCCTGCTCCAGCTCCTCCACCTGATGACAGCCCATCGGTCATCAGGGTCTCTGGGCAGCCCGGGAGCCTCCGGCCATCCTCCCAACATGGTCGATCCTGCAGTATTTGACTTGTGCATCCCCGAGTTGTACAGACAAAGCTCTGCATATCACCAGATCAATTAAAACAACTGCTACCAGGCCCCAGGACTCCATCAGGAGCCCTCCCCTTGGCCCTCCCCCAGGATTGCAATCCTCTCCTCTCATCCACTGTTTTTCTGGATACCTCCATCTCAGTTTTAAAGGCCTCCCCGCCACAGCTTCCTTGTCATTACATAATAATAATTTCTTGTCCTTATGAGGGCTTACAATATGCCTAAGATGATTTATGGCATTTAAGCCTTAAAGTAGAGCTATATTGTAAGTGCTGTTAATATCCCTGTGTTCAGTTGATCAGACAGAGGCATGGGGCAGGGAATGGACTTGCCCAAGGTCACACAGCTTAGAAGTGATGAGATCAATTCCAATCCAGGCAGGCTGGCTGCAGAGTCCACAGGCTTGACTGCACTCCCACCCTGGTTCGGGATCCGGGGTCTTCTCTGATGCTGCCTCTGCCCTACCTCCCTTCATCACCTAACCCCTGACCAGTCCTGATGATAGAGAAGCAAACCCAGCAGCTCCCCTCCTGTCTGGCCCCCTGCTTCACTCCCTCCTCCCGGCCTGCCCAAGCCCAAGTCCTCATCCCCGGGAACCCACCCAAGGCCATTCTCCCCCTCGCTGGTGCCACATTCCTTCCATAGCTCAGCTCTGAGCGGAGAGGATGCTGCCTCTTGCATGGAGACATCCGTGACTCCCTCGTCTCTGAGCCTCCGCAGCTTTCTGTTCATATGGACAGTTTTTACCCTTTTACTCCACAAATCAAAAAATGCTTTGATTTATGCACCTCGTCTTGTTTCTTCTTCTGAGCTGTGAGTTCCTGAAGACCTGGGAGTATTGCTTAATCTCTCTCTCTGACTCATCTAGTGCCCAGTGGGGTTCCTTGTGAACCGTTGTAGCCTGTAAACTGCTTGGGGAATGAATGAATGAGTCAACAAACCCACAGGAGGGGAGACATTCATACTCCTTGTCTCCTTTCCCTTGCCTAGGACCTCAGAAAGCCCATCCCTGGCCCTTTTCCACTGGGCACTGCTTACCTTCTATAAACCACCTACTATGCCCAGCAGGGAAAGCCAGCCAATGTGTTCCCCAGCTCCTTCTGCTGAGACCAGGAAACAGAGAGCCCCAGAAGCAAGACCCCAGGCAATGCCGGGACCTCAGGAGCTGGTGCATCAGAGAGCAGAGCCTTGTTTTTCCAACCCACAGTCTGCACAGAGCTGCAGGGGCCCCGGCAGGGAGAAGAGAGAACCCTGATCAGAACAGACAGGGAGGCGGCCCTGGGAAGAGGCTATTAGCAACCACCTTGCTGATCAGTGTCTCAATTAATCTCTATGACACATTGGAAACTTCAGAAAGAGAACAAAGCAGATTAGAAAACAAAAAAACAAAAAAAGAGAACAGACTCAGGCCCCAGAGGACAGGTGCCTGGGCTGGATACTGGGAATGTGAGTGTCTCTTGGGACTCGGCTGCCCAACAGTGGCAGCGCGTTGTAGACCGTGCCTGAGTCTCATTGCGCCAGGGGCTGGGCTGGCTGGGCCAGCCCTTGCTTTGGCAAGGGCCAAATTCAAAAGCACAAAGTTGTTCAAGAGAAAGGAAAATCTCAAGATTCCAGAGGGGCCCTAGACAGTCATGAGGCCATGAGCTTAAGTCGGGGACTCAGTCTTCTGCCTACATCTACCCTGGGAGCTGTGTGTTGGAGACTCTCCCAGGCCACCTGCCCAAAGGAGTGTGTGTTGGGAAAGAAGGAGGTGTGGGGTGCCTCCTGGCCCTTCACGATGAGACATGGCAGGACAGCACTGGGTTGTGAAGGTCACGCTCAGCTTAACACAGGCTCCCATAGCTCATCCGAGAGGCAGACGATGCTACCATTTGGGCACATTTCCAGGGACAGAAAAAGCCATTTTAACAATAAGAGCCTTTATGCTCAGGGCAGTCAGAATGTTTCTCGAAACATTTGACAACATGTCATGATATAGAAGGCAAAGTGTTGGTTGAGCTGGCCCAGCTAGTTCGAGTCCTCCGCTCCCACCTGGCTCTGTTTTGCCGTCTGCATATGAGGTTAGTTTGGAGAGGTGGTTTTCATGATATCCCTGGTGGAGCCCTGAGAAGAGCTATGGAGCCTTCTCGGTACCTGTGGCATCCAGTCTTTAAGAGCCCAGAGGACAGAAATGGGTTCAGGCAGTGTGGGCTGGTAATCAAGCTCTCCAGGAAAATGAAGCCCTCCTTTGTAGCACCTGCTTGTTCATGTGGTGTAAACACACTCACCATGCCTGATTTCAAGCTGCCAATGGTTTAGCGACTTGCTTTCAAAACTCCTGAAAAGTTAACAATTGTCCCTAACAAGCTGGTTTTGGTTGCAGAAGAAAATTTACCGCATGGTAATTGTCACAACATCTTTAACCTCCCTGGGCCTCCATTTTCTCTTGTGTGAAATGGGATGATAACAGTGTCTATGTAATGGGATTGTAGGGGTTGTAGAGGTTCTTGTGAGTGTTAAATGAAGGGGGTGGAATACACTCAGCATCATGCCTGGCACATGATCAGTTGTGTTGCTGTTATTATTATAGTTGGTGTTATTTGTTTTACCCATTGGGCTTCCACTCAAGGTTTTGTTGGAAGAAAATGATCCAGCTGCACCCATGCTTTCCCTGCTAACATCTTCTGGGACCCATGCACGCACGCACACACATATACACACACCCCATCCCATTTCCTCAGCAGCCTTGGTGTCTGCTCCATTTTATTAAAGCAGAAAGCAGTGACAATTATTTTCATAATGAACTGGCTCTTCAAATTAATGCCAATTACACTATGCAATCATGATTAAGATTATGCATTAATCAACGGTGCCAACCTACTTATTAGCCTCTTTAAATAACGATCATGAGGAATGTATAACGATCGTGAGGAATGTATGGGAAGGAAGAGAATGGAGAGGAGCCAGTTGGGTGGGGGAGCTGCCTGGAAGTGGGACGGGGTGCTCTCTCCAGAAGCCAAGACCCAGAGCAGACTTTCTTCCATGGGGTGGAGCCTGAGTCAGAACCCAAGCCCATTAGACCCTGAGCTTCCAGACTTCCTGCTCTCCAGAGCCCCCTGCACAAGAGAGAAAGATCAAGAAGACCAGAAAGGAGAAGGGAGAGGAACCCTCAACAGATGAGAGTTTTTCAATAGCTGAGGTTCGGTGCCCCCGTCCCTTCCTCCTAGAGCCCTGAAAAGTGAGTGTGGCTGATACTTGCCTTGGATCAATGTCACCCCTGTCTTTGGCTAGGTCTCTCAGATCCAGAGCCTGAGTCAAGGATTCAGGTGCCTAGGGTTGATGCGGGGAAGGGCATGCTTTAGGAAAACCCCATAGGGGAGCGAGCACAGCAAAACAGAGAAGGGGACAGAGCTGGGCAGCCTCGGGTGAGATCTGGCCTCTGTCTGATGTAAGGTGGCAGTGTTGGAAAGGTCTCGGAAGCATCCATGCACCACAGTTACACCCACCCTGAGACAAGGGGACGACCCTTTATAGTGATACTGCACCCAGCATCACTCAGATAGGGCTTCCCTGGTGGCTTAGCGGGAAAGAATCCACCTGTAATGCAGGAGATGCTGAACACTTAGGTTCAATCCCTGGGCCGGGAAGATCCCCTGGAGGAAGGCATGGCAACCCACTCTAGTATTCCTGCCAGGAGAATCCCAGGGACGGCGGAGCCTGGCGGGCTACAGTCCACAGGGTCGCGAAGAGTCAGATACGACTGAGTGATTGAGCACATCTTTCAATTATTGCCTGCGCTCTGCCCCCAGGACAGCTGCTCCTCCTAAGTCGCTTCAGTCGTGTCCGACGCTGTGCGACCCCATAGGCGGCAGCCCACCGGTCTCCGCCGTCCCTGGGATTCTCCAGGCAAGAACACTGGAGTGGGTTGCCATTTCCTTCTTCAATGCAGGAAAGTGAAAAGTGAAAGTGAAGTCGCTCAGTCATGTCCGACCCTCAGCAACCCCATGGACGGCAGCCCACCAGGCTCCTCCGTCCATGGGATTTTCCAGGCAGGTGTACTGGAGTGGGGTGCTATTGCCTTCTCCGGCCCCCAGGGCAGAGGTAAGAGCAATTCTCTAGAAAAGGACAGCCTGTGAACAGAACTAAGATTCAAAACCGGGTCTGCTGCATCCAGAACCCACTCTCTGAACCTCTGTGCTGTATCTAAATATTTGCTCTCTGGGTATCCCAAGACATTCAAACTTTAGGGGTCACTTTGCCCCTAATTTTCAAGTAGGATGACCCAAGCTTGCACTGTGTTTGGGGGATAGAGGTTGGAGGGCAGCCCCTCCCTAGCACCTCTGAGATGCCCTAGGGCTTAAGTTTCTCATCTCCTCTTGTTCCAACTTCCTTCTCTGCTGAATTTTCCATGCCCTCTCTCATCCCAGCTACTGCACCTCTTTTCCTCTTTCTGCCCCAATTCACCCTGTGCCAGGCTTTGCCCACCTTCCTTCTCTGTTCCCGAAGAACACAAGCCAGGGGTAGTTTGCTGTGACTGGCTTTGGTAAACTATGAGGCTCCTGTACGTAAGGAGATAACAGCACAGCTCAGGCTAAATGGGCACTAAAGTGTTAGCATGGCCTTTCCTGCCACGAGGTCACTTGCCTTTGGGCCTGGGATATACTGTCCTTTCCTTTCTCCCTTTTGGGGCACACTTCCTCTTTCTCTTGGGCCCTTCTCACCCATCCTCCCCACACAAACAATCAACAGCCTACCTTTGTTTCTTTCGCACAGCAATTTCCGAAGAAGGAGATGGCACCCCACTCCAGTACCCTTGCCTGGAAAATCCCTTGGACGGAGGAGCCTGGTAGGCTGCAGTCCATGGGGTCGCTAAGAGTAGGACACAACTGAGTGACTTCTCTTTCACTTTTCACTTTCATGCACTGGAGAAGGAAATGACAACCCACTCCAGTGTTCTTGCCTGGAGAATCCCAGGGACAGGGGAGCCTGGTGGGCTGCCGTCTATGGGGTCGCACAGAGTTGGACACGACTGAAGTGACTTAGCAGTCAGTACTATAAATGTCTTTTCTTCTCCATCCAGGTCTTAAGGTGCTTTTACCTCTAAGATAAAGGCTGCCCTTCACTTGGAAGAGGGGACAAATTGCAGCCCCCACTGGCCAAATCCAGCCTACTACCTGGTTTTGTAAATAAAGTTTTACTGAAACACAGCTGCACCGTTATTTACATATTGGCTACCTCTCTCATGCTGCAATGGAAGAGTCCAGTAGACCTTCTGGCCCACAAAGCCAAAAATATTTACTGCTGCTTCTTTACAGAAAATGTTTGTCAACCCTTGACCTAGAATGTAGAAGCTCAGAATTTGTTTTTTCTAGATAGCATTGTTTCACCCCTCCTTTAATAACTACTAAGTCCTGGCCACATCCCATGCATTTAGCTACATTGTTTTCTTTCTTCCTCACAGCAATCAACCTTGGAAATATGTACCCCATTTTGCAGATGGAAAAACTGAGTCTTGGAGAGTGTAACTTCCTCCTGTGACTAGAGCTGGGGTTTGCACTGAGGTCTGGCACTCCACTGTTGGTTCTAACAGCTGACTACCACCTGTATGTGCTGGTTATGGTCATCTGTTTATTGTCAGCTGAGTCCTCCTTGAGAGCAGGGGCCCAGGACTGACTTCTCTCATTCCAGCACCCAGTGACAGGTGGGCACATGAATACCAATGGGTATTCATGGAACCAAATGGTGTAGCCTCTGGGCTTGGGTCTCAGTGACTTGAGACTCCTCTCTCTCCTTTCCCCCCTCCACCTGCCACAGTCTGAGAGGCAGGCAAGGACATGTGAAGCCCTAGGAAATGGCCCTTTCTCCCATGACCTTTGACTTTCATTTGAGATAGGACTCCATAATAGCTAGTTTTCTCCCTAGACTTTCTCGTGGAAAGATTTTTTTAATGTTTATGTTTTAAAATATTAAAAATAATACTCATTCACTGGAAGTAATTTGGAAAAATCAAGAAACTACAAACAGCAAGACTAAAAGTATCTATAAATCTCCTCTTCCCAGAGAAGCTCACTGGTACCATGGTACAAATCCTTCCAGTCTTTTTTCTATAAATGTAGTTACGTGCTTTTTATTTGATAAATAGGTTTCATACTGTAATATTACTTTGTTGCCTTTCGGGGGAAGCAGAATGAGCATTTCCGGTATCATTAAGTATTTTTTAAGAGCATTTTTTAAAAGCTTTTTTCCTTATTGCCAAAGCTCTTCTTCATTGCAGAACACTTGGGGGAGAAAAGCACTAAGCAAAAGGAATCCATTATCTTTTTACTTTCTAGAAAGAACCTCTGTTAACATTTTGGTGTATGCCCTTCTGGTATGTCCTTTTTGATTTTAATTGGAATTGCATTAAATTTATAAATTAATTTGAGGAGAACTGACATCTTTACAATATTGAGCCTTCCCTTCCAGGAGAAAGTTATGTCTCTCCATTTATTCAAGTCTTCTTTTATGTCCCCCAGTAAAGTTTTGTAGTTTTCTTGATATAGGAATTGCACGTTTATTGTAAAGTATTTTATTTTTTTGCAGTTGCTTTTGTGAATAGGGTTTCTTCTTTCCCTTGTAATTCCTCACTGTTTATTGCTGATTTATAGGAAAGCTATACATTTTTCTATATACGTTTTTATGTGCTGGCCCCTTGATGAGCTTTCTGTTTACTTTCTACTAGGTTTTGATATGACTCTCTTGAGTTTTTAAGAAAATGGTAATAAGCATCTTCAAATAATACTGTCTCTTCTCTGATTGCATGACTGTGATTTGTTATTTTTACCTTATATACCATGATTTTGAAGGCAATTTTATCATGGAAGATATGCTTATATAAGCTTGTGCTTAGGGAGAATGGGATAGTGAATCCCTGTGTACTTACCACCTGGACCAACAACCCATGACTTTTCCTATCCTATCTGCATTCCCTTCACTTCTACTCCACCCATATTATTTTGAAGCAAATCCCGGACACCACATCCTGCCATCCTATACCCTGACTGTTAATGCCTGCAAGTTGTTCTGCCATATGGGTGGATTTTAATACATTGAGCAGTCTTCTGCTTTTGAACATTGAGTTGTTTCTATTTTTTCAATATTATGTCAAAAATATCCTTATACATAAATGTTTATGTGTCTCTAACTCTCTAACTTCTTCTAAATTTGTATCTAGAAAATGGAATTACTGGATCATATGGTATTTTGATCACTTTTTTTCCTCTAAGCACATACACACCATCACATGATGGCTTTTCTGATTAGAAATATAACACATGTTCACTGCAGAACTTTTTGAAAATACAGAAAAACACAAAGAAGGAAATTAAAATCATCCATAATCCTTCCACTCAGAGAGACCTCCTCTTAACATTTGAGGCGGTGTTCTCCTTGTCTTCTTTTATGGACGTGCTGCAACCCCACACAGACTCACATGCAGGCACACTCTGTGTTACAAACCGTAACCCTGCTGGAATACCAGCATGGGGCTGGGGAGAACAACAGATTTATTTGTTCACTTTTTTAAACATTCAAAAAATCATTTTTTAAAACAATGAAACAACCTGGATACCCATCAACTGGTGGTGAATGGGTAAATAAGATATGGTACAGCCGTACAAAGTAATACTGTTTAACAATAAAGAGAAACGAAGTACTGATACGTGCTACAACATAGATGAGCCTCAGAAACATTATGCTCAGTGAAAGAAGCCAGATGCCGAAGACCACCCGTAATATGATTCCATCTAAAGGAAGTGCCCAGCAAAGACAGATCTCTAGAAACAGAAAGTAAATTAATGGTTGCCTGAGGCTGGAGCGTGGAGGGGACTGAAAACAGTGATTGACTGTAAGTGGACACCAGGGATCTTATAGGGTTGCTGGAAGTGTTCTGAAACTGGATTGTGGTGATGGTTAAGCAATTTAGTAAATTTACTAAAAATTATTGTACATCTAAAAGGGTGAATTTTGTGGAATTTCTTCATGTAAATAATACCTCAATGAAGTTAATGTTTTTTTTTAACAAATAGAGGTTTATATGGGGAAAATAAACAGAAAGAAAAAATTAAGAAATCTATTACCTAGGACTGTTTACTGGTGTTGCTTTGAAATGTCTTCTCTTCTTTTGTCACTGACGTAAACCCCTCCTCATCTTCCTTTTTATTCTTCCTTCTCTAACGTGGGGTCACACTGCATCTCTGCTTTATAACTTTTGTTTTTCACTTAAAGCAGTCTCATGGATATTTCCCAATCATTAAATGTTAGCTATTATTTGGAAATATATAGCTATTTCCATGTAATAGTAAATGAATGACAAAAAAAAATTGCCATTCATTTACTATTTCTTTGGTGTTGAGTGCCTTTAGATCCATCTCCTTTCACATGATCTGTGTACCCATTGTTGAATTCAATGACTAGAAACTGAGGTGTTGAGTCAAAGATCTGCGAGTTTTTAAGGCTTTTTGTATATTTCTAACAGCCATCAAGGAAGGAGGATGTACTGGTTCCTACTCCTACCAACAGTTAAGCAAATGTCCGTTTCCGAACCCCCTGGGCAACGCTGAGTGCTATCATTTATTTTTTGTTTGTCAATGGGACAGTCAGAAAACAGTATCTCACTGTTGGCTCAAACTGACTTTATTTGATTATTAGCGGGGGTGACCATTTCATCATGTATTAACAGTTCCTTTGTATTGTTCTTTCCTTTTGTGAGAAGCCCATGCTTGCTCTTTGCATATTTTTCATTTGAGTATTTACCTTTTTAAAGAATTTTAAGTGGTTTTTGTAAAATTAGAGCATCAACCTTTACATGTTACGGATATTATTTCCAAGTTTGTTTACCGTTTAATTTTGTTTTGGGGGGTTTTGAAATCTAAATATGTTATATTGTCTCTATGAAGTTATCAATCATTCTCCTATAATTTCTGACTTTATTGGAAGGCCTCCTCCACTTCAATATTATATAATATTCACTTCTATTTATTGTCTCTTTGGTTCTTTTATAGTGTTTTTCCCCCTTCCTTCCCTTACTTCCTTGCTATTTAATCTTTACTCCATCTGAAACTTTTTTTTGATATATGGCTTAAGATTGGAATCTAACTTACACTTCTCCCAAATAATTGAATAATTGCCTCAGCACAATTAATGAATAATTCATCTTCTGCCTTCTGATTGGAAATAGCCATCTTTATCATGTCTTAAATATTTATCTCTACTAGAGCCTCTTTCTGGGGATTTTATCTCATTCTATTGACTTATCTGTGTTTTCATATGCCGTTAGGGCTGGGTTTTAATTATTTTTGCATCATGATAGATTTTAAATCTGGCACTGCAAGTCATCTCTCATCTCTGCTTAGGCTGTCTCCTGTTTAGTCTTCCAGATGTATTTTAGAGCTGTTTTGTCAAGTAAAAAAAAAGAGTGTGTATCAGTTCAGTTCAGTTCAGTCGCTCAGTTGTGTCTGACTCTTTGTGACCCCATGAATCGCAGCACGCCAGGCCTCCGTGTCCATCATCAACTCCCGGAGTTCACTCAGACTCACGTCCATCGAGTCAGCGATGCCGTCCAGCCATCTCATCCTCTGTCGTCCCCTTCTCCTCCTGCCCCCAATCCCTCCCAGCATCAGAGTCTTTTCCAATGAGTCAACTCTTCTCATGAGGTGGCCAAAGTACTGGAGTTTCAGCTTTAGCATCATTCCTTCCAAAGAAATCCCAGGGCTGATTTCCTTCAGAATGGACTGGTTGGATCTCCTTGCAGTCCAAGGGACTCTCAAGAGTCTTCTCCAATACCACAGTTCAAAAGCATCAATTCTTCGGCGCTCAGCCTTCTTCACAGTCCAACTCTCAAATCTATACATGACCACTATATATATATATATATATATATACATATATATTCTATGATTCTGACTGGAATCACATTAAACTGAAAAAGTAATTTAGACACCTCTATCCTTGACCCTGACTGCCCAACATGACATGCTTCCTCATTTAACATGCCTCCTATTTTTATGTCCCTCACCTAAGGTGTTTTGTTTTGTTTCGTTGCCATTTTTAATATTGGAGTTGGTTCATGATTAGTTATTTAATATTTGCTGATATTGCAAAGGAAATCCTTTGGCCATTAAGTTTTTACTGGTTGTTGTTTATTTAAAGTAACAATTTGTGCTCACTGGTCATTGAACTTGAATCTCCTACTAGTTCTTATTGGTTTTCATGTTTAGGGATTATTTTAAGAGTTTTTACAAAGGCATTTATATCATTTGCAAATAAGAATTTTTTTCTTCCTAAGAGGTGTGCCTCTGAGTTATATTTCCTTCTTATCTCAATGGTTAATGGTGTAATGTAACTCTTCACACACCTCCTCTTTTTTTCCTTCAATGAGCATGCCTCTTGTGTTTCACCATTAGTTGATATTAAAGGCCAATTTGAGCTGAAGATGCTTCAAGTAAGTATCTTTTCTAGAGCTAGATTATTAAGCATTCTTAACAGCAGTAGATACTGAATTTTATCAAATGCCTTCCTGCATTTTGTGAGTTGATCATATTTTTCCCCTTTGAACTACGGATGTGATGGAATGATATTCATAGATTTCTCTATATTGAACCACACTTTACATTCCTGGAATACAACTCTGTGATCATGGTATGTTATCCTTATAATAATATTCTGGTAGAGTCTATTGCCAGCATTCTACTGAGAATTTTCATAGCAACATTCATAAGTTGGTCAGTTTCATTTTAGCTCTGTTTGTCAGTCTCTGTTACCAGGAATTTGCCAGCTGAGGGAAATGAACTAGGAGAATTTTCATATTTCTTATGCTCCGGCACAATTTCTACATAGGGGGATTATCTGGCATATTATTGAACACTTGGGGTAAGAATCTTGCCCATAAAACCTTCTGAGCCAAGCATATTCTTAACATATCTCCTCCTTCACCAGCACACACAGTTTTCCCCATCTCTCGCAGGAGGAATCTTTGAGTATGCAGACGGCCCCAACGCCCAGGTCATGAATGCCGAGGAGCATGCCTTTCGATTTTCTGCCAACATCATCAACAGGAACAGGACTCTGCTGCCCAACACAACCTTGACCTATGACATCCAGAGGATCCACTTCCACGACAGCTTCGAGGCCACCAAGAAGGGTGAGTGTGCTGCCCCACCGTCCTCTTTCTGGCCTTGGGGGGCATAGGCCTGTGTTTGTTGTCCAAGGTCCTTAAAACATACCAAACCTCTGGCTGGGTTTAGGGATTAGAGCCTTTTCTGCCTGGTTTTTGGACCAGCCGCAGGCCCAGTTAGGCTTAAGTTGAGTCACCTCCCAGGAGCAGTGGTTTGTCCATCAGGAGTTCCCAGGCCACAGGCAAAGGCCATGAAGGGCCTTGGGAAGGGGTGGGGTATGAGGGATGGAATCCGAGATGGATGAGGAGACAGCTCAGGTCTTCACAGCCTATGAACCAAAGCCAGCATTTTCACATTTACTTTTTCTTTCATTGAAATCCTGCCCAGTAAATTGGTATTTAAAATATATATAAAACAGATTATGTAGAGATTCAAACATGCAACATTTACTTGCCATAAAAGGACTTGCTAAAAACAAAAACAGCTGTGTCTGTGGCTGCAACAATTTGACCCCAGGGATGGATGACACTTGAAGTCTGACTCTGACCTCAGCTTAAGTATGTTTTCCTTTTTTTTTTTTTTGCTGCATAATAACAATAAAACCATAATTCACAAAAATAATTGTAGTAAATCCAATCAAACAGTTTTCACCATACCTGAGTTTTAAAAAGTCAAAACTAAAATATTGGGCTATATTCTTTCACGTTAGTGACATGTTTACAGTAAACTCTAATGCCTGCACAGAAAGGACTGGAGAACTTTATTCCAAGATCCTCATGGAAAAATCATGGTAATTTGTCAATACATGAATGAGCTACCAGTTTCCAATGTGGCATATAGCACGTCTGAGTATACAAGTATGCCCTTTTGTTACTGTCTTTTAAAAATACCATATACATATATTTAAGTGGAATTTAACTTAAAGGCCTAAATAACTTTGGGAATAACTTCCAAAGAACCCTAGAGGTCCATGGAACTCCATTTAAAAAAACCCTCAGACCTAAGGAATCTTGGTTCCCAGAGAAACCTAGGTCATTCCTCCCATAATATTCTTTTATAGATCCTCACTTTTCTTCTTCAAGGCCCTTATCACAATTTTAAATTAAATCATTGTAGGTATTTAATGTCTTTCCCCTCCTTACCAACACCACTGAAAAGAAGGTTCTCTCTTAGTTAACTGATATAGCCTGGCACCTAAAAGGCTGGCATATAGTAAGTGCTCAATGAAATGGTCATTGAATGAATCTGTGAATGCGTAGTATGAGGACAGGGCATGGGAGGCTGAGCATCACTGCCCAGGACCACTGCCCAGGCTGAGCTGACTGTGATATCCATGCATCTTGAGAAGACAGCCCATCCACAAGATCCCCTTGGTCTTTCTAAGGGCTTCCCAGTAGCTAATCCAGGTCTCCTGGGCTCTCAAGTGCAGACTTGCCAAGGTGCTGCCTGCTCCCAGCTCTTTTGCAAAGCCCCCTTGTAAAGTAAACCTCTCTGTACAGAAAGGCAGAGTAGCATGGGCTTGGAGCCAGACAGCCCAGAGTTGCACCCTGTCCACTCTGATATTTGCTGTGTGACCTTGCACAAAATACACAGTGACTCAGTTTTCTCCATCTACAAAATGGGCACACCTCTGTGATTAGAGCAGTGCCTGGTTCACACAAAGTACCAGCAGACTTTGCTCCTTTTACATTGGCTGCCTTGCTGTCCAGCCACTGAACCATCAGGTCAGGGGCTTCACACCTTCAGGCACTTTCCCGTTGTGGTCCCTGTCTCACCCACCCTGCTCCTTCTTGCCTTGTGCACTGAAGATGGAGGGGTCTCTGACATTGAACACAGCTGTCACTGAGATTTTTGAGGCCACTGCCTCAGGGCCAACCTGCACACAAACTAGAGGCACTCACCCTGCTAGCCTTGAAGAGTGGTCCTTCCCCATCACTCCATCACTCACGTTCTCTGGTGCTGGCGTGCTCTCCTCCCTACCTCCATCCTCCTAGCCATCTCCCAGCAAGCACTGCGGCCAACACCGTGCAGTCAGGTCTCCATCTCCCTGCTGAGAGTCCATGCTGGCACCCTCTGCCTGGCCTTGTCCAGCTGGAAAATGGTTGACCTCAATCAAAACTGCTCAGTAAAAAGGTCAAAACACAAAACCGATGCCTGGAGACAGAACACAGAGGTCTGTATGCACACAACCACCCCAGAGGACCAGGCTGTGCCTTCTGTCCATTTCCCCTAAAATTCACTAAAAGACTATGATAACTCTCTAGTGGTGCGCAAGCCATTCAGTGCAGAGACCTTGCCCAGCAGTGAGCCAGGAGCAGTTTCAGAGCCTGCCAAGAAGCTTCCTCCAGTGGGAACTCACAGTCCCACACTATGTGGAACGGCCTGGTGGTGGGTGAGCAGACCCGAGATGGAGACACTCAGCTATGAAAGTCCAATAGATTGGTCCAAGTGACCAAAGCCACAGCCCCTCCCCATCCTACAGGAGGTCACATGACTTGTTTGCGGGCCTGTCTAGTCTACCACCAACGTGGCCCGCCAGCCACATCTGCGCCGCTTGCCCCTGTCTCTGGGTTCTAGTCGTCCCTGCTGTCCTCAGGACACCGTGCTTCCTCCCACCTCAGGGCTTCTGCACATGCTGCTCTGCTTATAACTCCCTTCCCCCACCCCACCTCTTTGTCTAAATAACTCCTCCCTCCTCTCTTAGCCTCCTGGTCCTCAGGGAGCCCTCCCCAATCCCATAGACAAGGTCAGATTTCCCTGCTTCCATCTCTTAACACCCTGGACCTTTCCATCACATCTCTGACCCCTGGCTGTGTGGATACGGGTGTGTGGGTATATCATGTGATTGCTCCATTGCTTCCGCTCAGTGGCACGTCAGTTTGCCTCCTCAATGACGTAAATACAGAATCATGGTTCTGGTGCCATATGCTAGTTTCGCTTGTCTTTGAACTTTCCCTGAGTAGAATACCAATATATACTTTTCTGAGTCTCACTTCCTTCACCCTTCACTAGATCTTGAGATTCATCTCTGCTGCCAGATGTAACGGTGGTCTCTTGTTCTTCATTGTCGCGTAGTATTCCATTATATGAATAGGCCACAATGTTTAAAAAGCAAATTTACTGTTGAACATTTGAGTTGTTTCCATGTGAGGCCACAGAGTGCTCCTGCTAGGAACATTCTTGTGGATATCTTTTGGCGCACAAACGCGCACATTTTTCATTGGCTGCATACCTTGTTGTTGTTCAGTCGCTCAGTCATGTCCGACTCTTTGAGACCCCATGGAATGCAGCATGCCAGGCTTCCCTGTCCTTCACTATCCCTCAGAGTTTGTTCCAACTCATGCCCTTTGATTTGGTGATGCCATCCAACCATCTCATCCTCTGTGGTCCCCTTCTCCTCCTGCCTTCAATCTTTCCCAGCATCAGGGTCTTTTCCAATGAGTCAGCTCTTCGTATCAGGTGGCCAAAGTATTGGAGCTTCAGCTTCAGCATCAGTCCTTCCAATGAATATTCAGGGTTGATTTCCTAGGATGCATACCTAGGAGTGGAAATGTGAGGTCATCCAGTGTGCATATGTTCAGCCTAACAGGTTTCCAACTAATTGCCGTACCAATCAGCACCCCATGCCCCTGCAGAAAAGCAGGACAGTTGTGGTTGCTCTATGTCTATGGCTAACTTGTGGTGAAGCATGTTTTATTTCTGGTGGTTTATGTGGCGGATGTCTCACTGTGGTTTTATTTTGTATTTCCCTGATGACCAGAGTTATTGAGCATCTTTTCATATGCTAATAGATCATTTGGAGCTTCTCTTTCCTGGAGTGTCTTTTCGAGGCTTTCAACCACTTTTGAAAATTGAATTGCTTGTCATTTTCTTATTGATTTGTAGGAGTCTTTATACATTCTGGACACGTGTCCTTTCTTGCATATACGTATTGCATATATTTATTGCCAATGAGCTTGCCTCCTCGCTCTCTTAGTAGTATCTTTTGGGGAGCAAAGTTTTTCATTCAAAGGAGTCCAATTTATCAATGTTTCCATTATGGCTAATGCCTTTTGTGTTCTGTTTTTTTCTATCCTAAGGTCATGAAGATATTCTCCTATGTTCTCTTCTAAAAGTTCGATTGTTTTATCTTTCAGAGTTAGCTTTATGATCTGTCTCAAATTGATTTTCTGGGTAGGGTGGGAGGTATGAGTTGAGGTATATTTTTTCTACATAATGCTGGTGGGAGTGAAAACTGGTTCAACTTCTCAGGAGAACTGTGTGGAAATATTTACTAAAGCGGAATATATGTGTGTAAGGATATTCCTAGCCACTTTCTTGATAATAGCCAAAGTTGGAAATAAATGAAAGGTCCATCAACAGCAGAATGGATAGATGGGGGAGGGTACAGCTATACAATGGAATTGAATCAGCAATAAAAACAGAAGCAACTCTTGCTATGCGTACCATCATGGATGAGGCTCACAGACACTGTTGAGTGAATGAACAGTGATTACTTTTGGAGGAGGGAGTCCAGTGGATATAAACTGGAAAGGGGAAGACAGAACCTTCTTAGGTGTTGCAAATGTTCTGTATTCTGATCTAAGTAGTAGTTACATGAGGACATTTATATGTGAAAATTCATAGAAGTCTATGCTTCAAATTAATGCACTCCACTGAATTATATTATATCTCAATAAAAAAATTAAGTGGCTCCTGTCTACCATCACTCTCCCTTAATGTCCTTCTGATAACACACCTAAGACAGACCCCTGCTGTGGTTAGAATCATCGCTGTCTGACCCTGAAGGCATTTCTGCTGTTGGATCGTACTCCCCATTGGGTACCCTCTATCCCTCGGGGAACCCCGTGTTCTGTGATCTTTATTTTTCCGTTTGATCTTTGGTTTTTAAAAATGTATTTCTTGGGAGCATCATTAGGACTCTTCCAGGGGGGTGAACTTGGGCCTCATTCTAATTAACCCAATGGTAATTCATTTTTTCTGGGCAGAGGTTCTCATCACAGCTGGACCCAGCCACCTCAGGCCCTGTGGGTTGAGAGGATGCAGAGGCAGAGAGCCTGGCACCGCCTGCCCGGCCAGCCCTGGTTGAATCAGTCCTTCCCTCCACATGAGGCCCAGAAGGTCTTTTCCCATTAACAGGGACATTCACTTATTGTCTTTATTTTTAAATGTTTTGTGGAAAATTAAAAGAAGAGTGACTGCCAGGCAGTGCTTGAGCCAACAACTCAGAGAGCGTCTGTGTTTTCTTCCAAGCCTGACCGGAGTGAGCCTGGAATCGACCCAGCCCTCCCCAGGCTCCTCTGCCTTCATTTATTCTCTGGGCGGCTCAGTTCCTTTTAAGACACAAATTGATTGGGATAATTTTTGCTATAACTACAATTGCCATGGAAAGGGGGTGGCGGGGGGGTGCGTTCAGGCTGTGGACTCCTGCAATGACTGTGAACCACTGAGTTACTGTAAAATGACCAGAAAATGGATTCAAAATTGAAGTCACCAATAATGTAATTACTGCTGTGTGTGTTCAGGGCTGCCAGAACAAGAGTTGGCTGCTGCCCTGGAAACATCTGGAGATAAAGCTGCGGCTGCTATAACCCTACACTCCTCATCCCTTTGGGGCAGCAGTATTCTTCCAGGCCGGAAGCCCCTCAGAGGGTGGAAGGAACATGAAGGGAAAAGGGATGTGGAGAGAGGCCACAGAGAAGAAACAGGTGAAAGGCAGGGCTTACCCCTCCTGTAACCCAACAGTGGGATCTGGTCATTGCATCTCTGGCAGAATGAAGCCCAGTGTGGTCACTGTCATCATATCACACTGTCATCACCGCTATCAACACCTCAACCCCACTGCCCGTCACCACAGTCACTACTGCCCCTGTCAGTCGTGGCATCACCCCCACTCCTGAAGCATCAGCACTGCCATCGGCAGCAGCAGCATCACAGCAGTGACAGCAGCGTCTTCATCATCACCAGTCTCATCCACGCCAACATCACCACCACCATTCCCCTATCGTTGCCTCCATTACAGTCATAGCATCAACATGATCATGACCAATCTTATCCATGCCATCAAAGCTGTTTCCAGCTCCATCCACATCCTTGCCAACATCACTCTCGCATCATCAGCATCCTCATCGTCACCACCATCACTGTTATCACCATCAACATGGTTATCACCTCCTCTCTCATCAGCACTACCATCTTCATTGCTACCATCATCATCACCATTACTTGCGTGACACTGACGTATTTATCGTCGTCAATCCCCTCATCGCCATCCCCCCATTGTTACAGCATCATCACCGCTCCACCCCACCAGTGCCATCACCATGATCATCAACAGCCTCACAACGTGGTCTGAAGACACCATCATGACTATCACAACTGTCACGACAGTTCCTTTACCATCTCACAGTCAATATCAAAATCATTTCCTTCAAGATCCCTCTTGCAGTCCTCAGCCCAGTTGGCTCTGTGCTCGCCTCCAAGCCTACATGTGCCATCCTCTGGAGGTACAGCCACGCTGCCATGGTCATACTCCTAGGCCCTGTCCAGGGGTAGCCAGTAGACAGCTCCTTGTAAGGGGTGTGGACAGAGCTTGGACATGAGAAGTAGGGTGTCCATATGACGCATTCAAGGCCCTTTATGGTTCAATATGAAACCAGTGGTCAAAGAGGAGGGGGCAGGGAGTGGGGGAGCTGGTGCCACCCCTCCCCACATCACTGAGTAGAAGTCTCCATTCTCACCTGACTTTCCAGGTTGTTTTGAGCGTATTTGCCAAGGTAGAAGGAAAGGGCATGTTTTATAAAACAGTTTGTTAGCTTGACTTAAAGTACTTAAATATTTAGCCACTTGATATGTGGGCCTCTATTTGATCTCTGGCCCTGGGCTTTGCAAAGCTTAGGGGTAGGCCAGAGCCCAGGCCTTTCCCAGAGGCCCTTGAGGCAGCCAGGACATGTGTGAATCCACTATTCATCCATGTCTTGCCTCCTCCCACATGCATCGTGTGTTCATATATGTGCGCACTGTGTCATTCCCATGGCCACAAGCTGGTGGCCACAATGCTGGGTTGAGGGTTGCAAGTGACAGAAAGCCAAATCCTAACTGGCTTAAGCAAAAAGAGAACCTATTGGTTCAGGTAACGGAAGTCCAGGGTGCCGCTTGATCACGGGGCCCATATTTCTTTCTGTCTCTTAGCTCGGCTCTCCTCCACAATGACTCCATTCACAGACAAGCACCAGGGTTTTTCTGTGCGCACCAGGGGCTACACTACCTCCAGATCTTACCTCCTCCCAGGTCCAGTTATAGCAGGAAGTTGCCCCTTTTCACTGAGAGGTCTCATGCCATCCCATTGGCTCCAACTAGTCACATGACCAGCCTCCCAACCAATGACTGGCCTGGGGGTGGTGAGTGAAGAGTCCAGCTAGAGCCTGTCGCCCTGCCGCTCAGAGGCTGCAAGTGGGAAAGGCAGTGGAGCCCAGAGGAAAACTAGAGATAGCTGCCAGAGAAGGGGCAGTGGCTCCTGGAGAGCCCTCCCCAGGGCCGCCCCTGAGGTCCCACCTCATGGCTCTTTTAGGCATGGTCCCTGCATGAGCCTGTGCCCTGCTTTGAGCCCCAGCTGCCCTGGTTCCTACTCATTTCATGCTTCCGCTGTGCCCAGTGTTTCTTGCCCGTCCCAGAAGCATCTGCCTTCTGAGCTGCCTAAGCCCTTGGGCCTCCCGCAGGACGAGTAGCTGTTTGAAGGCAGGGATTCAGCCTCCATTCACTCAGCAGTTGTCAGTTAAGCACCAGATACTGTTAAGCACTGTTGATACACAATCATCATTTCTGCTTCATGAGTTCTGTGCTGTCTTTTTTTTAACTGAAGCGTTACAGTGTGGTTTACAATGTTGTGTTAGTTTCAGGTGCACAGCAAAGTGATTGAACTACACACACACACACACACACACACACACACACACATACACACACATACATATAATGTTGAGCATAGTTCCCCGTGCTGTATACTAGGGCCTTGTTGATTATCTATTTCACATATGGCAGAGTATATCTGTTAATCCCAAACTCCTAGTTTATCCCTATGCCTCTTTCCCCCTTGGTAATCATAAATTTGTTTTCTGTGTCTGTGAGTCTATTTCTGTTTTGTAAGTAAGTTTATTTGTATCATTTTTTTTCAGATTTCACATATAAGTGGTACCATGATATTTGTCTTTCTCTGTCCAACTTACTTCAGTTAGTATGATAATTTCTGGGTCCACCCACATTGCCACAAATGGCATTATTTCATTTTTTATGGCTAATATTCCAGTGTGTGTGTGTGTGTGTGTGTTTGTGCGCGCACGCACATGTGCCTCTGTATGCCACATGTTCTCATCCATTCATCTGTCGATAGACATTTAGGTTGTCTCCATGTCTTGGCTATTGTAAACAGTGCTGTGATGAACAATGGGGTACATATATTTCTTTGAATTAGAGCTTTCTCCAGATACATGCCCAGGAGTGGGATTGCAGGGTCATTTGGTGACTCTACTTCTAGCCTTTTAAGCAACCTCCATATTGTTTTCCATAGTGGCTACACCAACTGACATTCCCCTCAACAGCGTATACTCATTATCTCATTCAACTTTCCTATGATTCTCTAAGGCCGGGACTATTGCAACCCCAGTTTTGAGATGCAGAAACTGAGGTTCAGAGAGCTCATCAGTGGTGCAGCCTCAGAGTGGTCATCAGGCTCACAGCCACTCATGCTCACAGTGCCCGGCTGCCTGATGAGACAGCATGACCCCTGTACTGTCCTTCCCTCCCTCCTCCCGTTGCAGCCTGCGACCAGCTGGCGCTGGGGGTGGTGGCCATTTTCGGGCCATCCCAGGGCTCCTGCACCAATGCTGTCCAATCCATCTGCAATGCGCTGGAGGTGCCCCACATCCAGCTGCGCTGGAAGCACCACCCACTGGACAACAAAGACACCTTCTACGTGAACCTGTACCCGGACTACGCATCTCTCAGCCACGCCATCCTCGACCTGGTGCAGTACCTCAAGTGGCGGTCGGCCACTGTGGTCTATGATGACAGCACCGGTGAGTAGCCATGCCTGGCCGCACCAAGAGCAGGAGGGGAGGGTGGCAGAGCCCCGGGATTGGGTTCTTTGCTGCTTGCTCAGCTCAGCCGCCCTGTCCACACTTACACCCAAGCCTCATCCAGTCACACTGATGCTCGCCCTGCACTCACCCACAACCCTGTGCGCACCAGCAACACCCACCCAAGCTGCTCCACACCTGCCCCGAACTGCCCCCGCCCCAACCCAGGCAGCATGCTCCAATCTGCACTCACACCTGCATGGCCACGCCCACACCTGCCTACACCCTCACGTTCACACATTCTCACCAGAAGCACACACATCCAGCTCTGTGCTGTGGGGCTGTGAGCACAGACTCTGGATTCAAACCAAACAGTGCATGATGTGGGCTGACCCTGCACTTAATAGCTGAGCAGCACAGAGCTATTTCCTCCCTGCCTCCTTCTTTCCAAAGACTCAAGTCCCAAAACGTTTCTTAGCCCTGCCTCTTAGAGAGTGACCTTGGCAAGTCACTTAACCCATCTGGCCCTGCTCTGCCACGTGACAAGCCAAGAACTATAGCAGCCAGTTTGGAGAGAGCCCTCCAGCTCTCAGCTCCCTGTGATTGGATGTCAGCTCTTGATTACCTCCTAAATGGGGAGTCAGGGTAGTGGGGAGAGACTCCCTCAGAAGAGACACTCAGAAGTTGTTTTGTTAACTCAGGATTCAACAAGCATCTCTTGAGTTCCTGCTCTATCCGAAGCACCGGACGGTAGATCCTGGGTGGCAGAGATCCCCCCAACCCCTGCTCACTGCCCCCAGCCATTGAGAGGCACTGCTGCCCAGCTCCAAGTCTCAGCCTGTGACACTGCAGCCCTGTGTTTTTGTCTGTCTTCACGCACCACTATGAATGATTATCTGTCTCGGAGCCTGTTTCTGCATCCAGACCATGAACCTTCTGTGCCTCTGGCATTTAGCACAGCACCTGGTACAATGAATACTGTTTAAATATTTGTTGAGTTGAGTTGAGCTGAAAATAAAATGGAAATAAACTGTAATTAAATATGGCAGGAAATGGCTTGTTGGGCACTGGTAAGGAAGAAGAAATAAAGATGAAGTTATCCCATCTTCTTTTGAGAAGTTAGTCATATTGAAGGGGAGTGAGTGCCCACCCAGAGCTCACTGGTCTTTTCCTGGCCATCAGAGCTAAGAACCAAGTGACATGTTCATACAGTCAGAGCTAGAGGCACTTGGAGAGGGGAAGCTCCATGACCTTGGCTGGTGTGGGCTGATACCAGAGGAACAGCGACATGAGCCTGGCTTTGAGGATGGGTGGACAGGAAGAGGAGTCATGAAGGTGTTATATGAAGGAGGAACCGCAGGGGATCCCAGTATGGTAGGTGGGAGGAAAAGATCAGATACACAGTGTGTATCAGGCTATGGGCAAGGTCTCTGCAGTCTAGCTTCAGAGTTCAGACTTTATCTTGTAAGTGGCTGAGGACCATTGAGTGTTGTTGAACAAAGACATAGAATAATAAAAGCAGAGTTTTAGAGGGTGGTACTGACAGCTGGCCACCTGATGTGAAGAACTGACTCATTGGAAAAGACCTTGATGTTGGGAAAGATTGAAGGCAGGAGGAGAAGGGGACGACAGAGGATAAGGTGGTTGGATGGCATCACCGACTCAATGAACATGAGTTTGAGCAAGCTCCAGGAGTTTATGATAGACAGGGAAGCCTGGCGTGCTGCAGTCCATGGGGTCGCAAAGGGCTGGACACGACTGAGCGACTGAGCTGAACTGACAGCAATGTGCAGAGAGTTAGAGGGAGAACGTGGAGCAAGAAGACTGGGGCAGAGGTGGCCATATTGGTCCAGGCAGGCACAAAAGGGTTGCTTGGAAGAGAACTTGGGGCCAGCATAGGAGAGAAGAATTAGATATGAACGGATCGTATTGAAATTATGTAGGAGTGTCATGGGCACAGAGTGGCCGCAGTAGACACTGACGTAAACTGCTGCCCAGCAGGACTGGGGCCTCCATATGCTGGATGCAGATAGAGAGAGAGGCTTTGCAGAGGAAGATGCTGTGGCATCAAGGCGGTCCTGGTGAGACTGGTCCAAGCAGATGCTGAGATCTGGAACCTCCTCTCCCTGTGGATGGCTAGCTCTGATTGTATGTACACAACACCTGATTCTTGGCTCTGACGACCAGTGGCTTCTGGGTGGGCACTCACTCCCCTACAATATGATTAACTTCTTAAAAGAAGATGGGATAGCATCTTCATTTCTTCACCTTTCCCAATGCCCAACACACTTTTTCCTTCAGTATTTATCATTTTATTCAATTTTTATATTTAATTCTATTCAACAAACATTTTAAAACGTAGGGTAGTCAGTAATGGCGTTGGTTTAGTTAAGAAGACACTTAGTACTAGGTATTCAGTGTTGGATTCAGTCAAACAATAATATGACTTTGATGAGGAATAGTATTAGTAGGAAGTATGCTCCCAGAATCAGGATATTTCAAGGGGACAGCTTGTGGGTCATCAAGCCCATGAAGTGGGAAGCGCTTAATAGCAGGCTTTGACTGTATTTGCTTTGGGGGTTGTTTCCATTAGGATATTTTGGCTGTAAGTAACAGACAACCCAACTCAAATTGGCTGGAGCAGTAGCCACTTAGTTATCTCACTGACGAGAAGTCTGGAGATGGGCCCTTCTAGGACGAGTTTTTAGCAGTTCATCTGAGTCAGGATGCTGAATCAGTATCACTGCAGTTCCCGTAATTTTCCCCCTCATGGTCACAATAAAGATGCTCCAGCTCCAAATATCAGATCCTCGCGTGATGATACCCCAGAAAGTGGGAAGGAAAGAGGTAGAAGACAAAGGGATTTTTCTTAATGTGATTTGTGCCTGTTCAGGGAGGAAAAGCTGTCTCAGAACCTTCCGGCATACCACCCTATCCAGTTCATTGAGTCTGTGCTCACTACCCTCAACATCCCATTCAGACAGGAATGGGACTCCTACTGATTGATTCCACCTACCATGAGTCATTTCTTAGGGCTGGCACACAGCCACCAAAATCAATGGTTCTCTTAATATGCTAGAAGAGGGGACATCAGTTATCTATTTCGATGATAATTCTGTATAACAAACCACCCCAAAACAATGTGGCTTGAAATAATAAGCATCTGTTTAGCTCACAAGTCTGTAGAGTCAGTGACTGAATGAGGTTGGCCAGGCAGTTATTCTGGTCTCAGCTGGATCACTCACCTGCCCAGGGGTCGGCTGAGTGTTGGCTGAAATAGACCGGCCTTGGCTGAGATGAGAGGGTAGCTGGGCTCTCATCCTCCAGCAGGCTACCCCACACATGTGGTCATGATGATGGCAGAGGGGAAAAGAACAAAACCAGTGTACAATTCCTTTTCAAGTATTTGATTTCGTCATGCCTGCTGATACCCCATTGGCCAAAACAGTTCACACAGTTGAGCCCAGTGTCGTGGGTAGACCAAGTCACCTGCCCACAGTTAGAGGGCACTGCAAAGTTACACAGCAAAGGATGGGGATGTAGGGAAGGGTGGAAATTGGAGTCATCACTGCAACCCACTACAGGTAGAACTGCTTTAAAATGTACCTGGGATCTAAAGAGTAGATATGACTAAGTGATAACACAGAGAGGTCAATGGCACAAAAAGATGAGTTGTTACTTACAGTTCCCTAAAAGCCGAAGGGGGCACACCATGGCACCTAAGGCCACATGCAAGGCTGGTCAGGAGGTAGGAGCAAGGGGAAGACACAGGCAAGAGCCTTTATTACTCTAGAGTCTCTATTACTTATTCCCATGGTGGCTCAAGTGATAAAGAATTCTCCTGCCAATGCAGGAGATGTGGGCTTGATCCCTGGTCCAGGAAGATCCCATGGAGAAGACAATGGCAACCCACTCCAGTATTCTTGCATGGAAAACCCTGTGGACAGAGGAGCCTGGTGGGCTGCAGTCCATGGGGTTGCAAAAGAGTCAAACATGACTGAGTGACTGAACAGCTATAAGATTGCCCCTGTTACTACTAGGTGGAATTTGTTAGGTGCCACCATCCCATATGGGGTAGGAAGCAAAACACAGATTTGGGAGTTTGTGACTGAAGAGTTTATAATATGATTTTGGTGTGCCAGGAAAACACAGGTACTAGGGATACAAACAACTTTGGTCATTAGTTTGGCCCATGGATGCCAAGTCATCAGTTACAGAATATCAAGAATGATTATTCCAGGGACCAACAGTGTTTGCCTCTCGAGTTTTGCCATGCAAACCTAATCTGCGCACAAGCCAAATTTATATCAAGAATGAAAGGAAGGGGCTTAGAAAAAGCTGGGGTTAAAAAAAAAGGGCCCAGCCTAAGAGCCCAAAAGATTGGGTCTTGAATTTTGATCCCATTGCTAACATTCTGCAGAATCTTGGGAGGATCACTTAACCTTTATGGGCCTCAATTTCTTTATCTGAATATTGGAACCAAAGCACCTACTCTGTATGTCTTCTAGGACAGGGAGATGGTTAAATAGGGTAATGAATGCAGAAGTGCTTTGTAAGTGAAAAGCATGACTTCAACAACCAAGATTCACTGCAGATATTTTGAGAGAGATTGATTAGGGAAGCAGCCAGAAGGAGTGCTAATCTCAGGCAAACGAAGAACCTAGTCCTCTGCTGGGATGGGCTAGGATGAGCCTCTGGTCTCCTTCGGGAATACGCTGATGGGAAGGAGTTCTGACACTTGCTGTGAGAGAATGTGGGTCACTGTGTATTACACGGGGCAATGAACTTGGCTGACAAGAAGGCTCTGATGGCCCTTCTCCAGCATCCACAATGTCCCTGTCCTCATGTCCTGGGTCCCTAAAGCCCATGTGCCTACTGATGCTGTCCCTGGGTCTGAAAACTGAGCCAGTAGGAGCAAAGTGTGTGCTCAGAGCCTCGCAGGGTAACAGGTGTGAGCAGGCAGAAGCATTCAGCCAAACCAAGGACTTCTGGGGTTCGTTGAGGAGGGAGGGTAAGGGTGGGGGTGTGTGTTTGGGGGAGCTTGCGGCCCTTCCCTCCTCTGCTAAGATTACCTGATATCCCCTTCCTGCCCCATCAAGTCTGGTATTAGGAGGTACTGGGGTCCCTGTTTGATCCAGATCCCTCCAGGACTCCAGAGCCCTCTCCCAGCCACACACCTGGATCTGAGACTAGCCAGGGGACCAGGGGTTCCTGATGCCCACAATCATGGCAAAGCTTGTTTGGAAGCTCTTTGGGAGGCTTAGGTCCTAGAGAAATATCTGTCTTCCCCAGCAGAGATAACTCCCTGGTAGTTCAGGTGGTAAAAAATCTGCCTGCAAAGCAGGAAACCCAGGTTCGATCCCTGGGTTGGGAAGATCCCCTGAAGAAGGGAATGGCTACCCACCGCAGTATTCTTGCCTGGAGAAGTCCACAGACAGAGGAGCCTGGCAGGCTACAGTCCACAGGGTTGCACAGAGTTGGACACTACTGAAGCGACTTAGCACACACACACATCTATAGGGCTTAATTTCTTTCTATGTGTCCTGACTTCTGCCCTGTTGGAATCCTTCTCAGGTTCTAAGTGGTGACCCCCAGACTCACTCCCTCCCACCCCAATTTGAAGTTAAATTTAAAGAGAGTTATCTCTTACCAGTTGCCTTGGCACAACTCCTGGGAGTCATCTGATAAGACCAACTGGCATCTCACATCCATCTCGTACCTATACCTCAAGCAATGTGTGTGCTGATTGACTGGGGTGGGGGTGGGGGGGACAGAGTCTGTGTCCCTAGAGTGGGAACAGATCCCTTCTGAGTCATGTGGACTGAACATGGGGGAGGAGTTGTTCCCCAAAGGAAAACCAGAGTGCTGTTAGCGGGGAAATGGAGCATGGCTGAGTGGACAGTGCAGCCAGGATGCAGACACCAAGCCCTGCGTATGGGCAGTGAGCCCAGCAGGTGGGAGGGGCCAGCCTGCCTGGGACCCTGGCCCGGTGCTGCCGCAGCCCTCCCTGAGGTAGGCGGGGCTGTAGAGACCAGCAAGCAGGCTTGTTTCCAGGCTAAGCACAGAAGAGTCAGCAAGAAGGGACCTCGAAACAGGGACGGAAATGAACTTAATTAGGCCTAAGCAAGCCATTTGTCTCTAGGAAGTGACATTCAGTTTTCCCTGGAAGTCCCCAGATTAACTGGTTTTGCAAAATGCCAAGGTGGAGGGTGGATTTTTCAGTGTAAAGAGAAGAAAAACAGTAGCCAGTCCAATTATGGAAACTGGTGTTGAGTACAACCAAAGGGCCAGGCCCTGTGTTGTGGGGCTGTGGAGACCTACCCCGCCTGATGTTGAAGAGCTTGTGACAGGACAAGGAAAGTGAGATGAGGTCCGAGGAGGCGAGCACTGAGGGAAGAGGCCACCGACTTGGTTGGCGGGGGCAGGATGGGAGTTGGGTAGAGAGATCTTCTCCGGGCAGAGCAGTAGGGGTAGGCTTCATGGAGGAGGCGGGTGCATTGAGGCTGGAAGAATGGGAAAAGTTTACAGAGGGAGCCTGCTCTTGGGGCTGGGGGTGGGGGCGGTAACTCAGCACAAATACCCCCTGGCCTTACCTGGTCCAACAGTGGGTACAGCTGAGCCTGAGCTGCCACTTGTGCCGCATTCTGGCAGCAGGTTGCTGAGGCTGTTTCGGAAGATTATGTCCCGTGCTTTGGAGTGTTGTAGAGGGCGGGGGAAGGAGGAGGGGGTTGCCTCTAATTCAGGCTCCATAAGCCTCTACACCCACTGGATGAGAGAGGAGCAGATGGGTGGAGTCAGCGGGGATTTGCTAGCTGTCTGTGCCTGCTTTTGAATCTACAGGTGTGTACACGTTATCTGTGTGTGCACACACCTTTATCTACATGTATAGGCATGTCTATCAACCCAAGCATATGTCCTGTCTGTAACATGCATGTGTGTATGTAAGCATGTGTTTGTGTGTGCACACATGTGTGTGTGCATATGCAGGCCTGCACAGCTGGGTGCACGGGTCTGTGCCCCAGTGTGCCAGGGCCTGTGTCTGCACACGTGTCACTGTGTCCATGCACAAATCTCCGTGGGCCACATGTTGGTGTCTATGTGTGGTTGTAGACCTGTGACCACCCAAGTCTGTGGTGTCTGCAGCTGTGTGTCCATGTGCTCACGTGTGTCTTTTATGCCCCGGGCCCTCTCAGGGCTCATCCGACTGCAGGAGCTCATCATGGCCCCGTCGAGGTACAACATCCGCCTCAAGATCCGCCAGCTCCCCCTTGACTCTGATGACTCGCGCCCGCTGCTCAAGGAGATGAAGCGAGGCCGGGAATTCCGCATTATCTTCGACTGCAGCCACACCATGGCTGCCCAGATCCTCAAGCAGGTGCGTGGGCACCGGCCAGCGGGAGGGAAGGCTGGGATCTGCTTGCCATTTCTCCCAGCCACCCCCATTTCCCAAACACAGGCCTGACGTCAGCCAGATCCGAGTTTGATCCCTAGTCTGCCTCTTTCTGGCTGTATGACCTTGGGTGGTCACTCTACCCCTATGAGCCTCAGTTTCACCAGGAGCAAAATGGGCACAGTGGTCTTGACACTCCGACTTGGTGTGAGGATGGGATGAGACAATGGATCAGCTGCCCAGCCAGGCCTGGAGCACAGGGGGTGCTGAGTTTCCACATCACCTTGATGCAAGTGGGAGGCAGGGGCTACTGAGGAAGCATAGGACACTCGAGGAAGCACAGAGAACTGGGGGTATCAGGAACAGCCTCCAGACTGCCTCTTCCAGCCACTAATTCCCTGCAGCCTGTGGCACTCAGTGTCAGTCTCCGATCACTGGGAGGTTTATCAAGGCTCCGCGTCCCATCTGCTCAGCTCTGCAGTGACGGTGGGGGAGGAGAGTGGCTTGCAGTCCTGGCCGCGCCTCCATTCCCAGACGAGCCCAGCGTGGTGTGCTGGGAACCAGACCGAGCTCTGCCAGCCACCCAAGAAATCAACAATGAAATCGCTCACAGCCCCCTTTGGGGGTGTCGCGGCTGAAACCAAAACCACTCTGATTTGAGCCAGTGCTTTGTGTAAAAGGCAATTATGTGGTCTCAGCGTCCCTGGTGATTGGAGGAGGCATTCTGTGGGGCCTTAACACATGACTCTGGGAGAGGCAGGTGGCAGGTAGGGGATGCAGGGATGCCGAGGGAGAGCTGCCGAGCTGGGGCCAGGAATCTATTCAAGGCCTGACGCCCCCGCCCAATCCTGCAAGGGGTGCCAAGAGGAATAGCGGCCTGTGTCTTCCCCGAGGAAGCCTCCCACCAGGCACCTTCACACAGCAGCTAAAAACTCAGTTGAGGGCGTGAATCCTGTTCCTGCCCTGGGGCGTGGTGTACCTGAGAGCGAGTGGCCCCGGGGTCATCCCCTGCTCTATAGATGGAGTGAACGATCCCTCCTTCATCTGGTTCTGGAGGATTTGGTGAGACGAGTGAAGGAAGGAGTTCATCCTTGTGCCTAGGGCACAGTCAGCACTGGATGTGGCGCAGCTTTAAACTCAAAGTGGGAGAAACAAAGCTCCCGGAAGTCCCTTAACCCTCGTTCTCTGGCCCATGGCACCCAGCGCCTCTCTCCTTTTTCAGGCACGTGGAACCAAGTAATAAAGACCACCACTGCTCATGTTCACTGAGGAGTGACTGTGCAGTGTACACACACCCCTGGGAAGTGGGGTGATTATCCTGCTTGATTTACCAGCAGGGAAACTGAGGCTCCAGGGGAAAGTCCTGGGCCTGAGGTCACCCAGCCAGAAAGTGAGAATTCACTCCCTAGTCTGCTGACGTGGAAACCCCTAGAACTGGAGATTCTGTGTTCAGCCTGACACTGAACTAAACCAAGGTGAGCGTGACTGCAGCCCGAGGACTGCTCCAGCCTTTCACCTGTGAATGCAGGCTGTGAATCCCCTCCAAGACCGGGAAGAGATGAGAGCCATTTTCAAAGTATACTTGACCTCGTGACATTTCCCCCTGAGCACTATGTGGGCCTGCATTCTGAAGAACTCTGTAGAAAATGCATTATGGTCATTAGTACTATAGAACAGAGACTTCTAATAAATTACATAATATAAAATGCAGACTTCACGATGGTGGGTGATAATAATTCACACAGCCACGTGGCCCGCTGTGTGGTCAGCCAGCACCCGGGAAGCAGGGATGTCTCACTGCTTCCCACTGGGGATCCTCAGACCAAGGATAGACCCTGCTCTTTAAGTCTGGCTGGGTTGGTGGGGTCCGGGTTCCCACAGACATCTTTCCAGAGCCAGGACAGTGGATTCAGCTGAGTGGAGTCAGGGCACTAGAGAACCCAGTGTTCAGTGGATTCCATCAGCATTTCTCTGAGTGCACAGACCTGGAGATGCTTCCTAAAAACTCAGACACCTGCCCCCCCCCCCCCGGCCCTGCAGAATTTGGCATCTTTAGAGAGTGCGGCCCAAGATTCTGCACTTGAAAGTGTCCCCTGTGATTTTGCTGCACACTCCGGAGTGAAGTCCCCTGCTGTCTGCCTGCCAGCCACTGTCATGGTCAAAAGGTCTCACAGGACATCCCGCTCTGAGCATCCAGCCTCCCCCAGCCCACTGCCAGCCAGCCTGGGACGCCCCCGTCCCCAGCCTGGCCCCACGCCAGGGTGGAGAGGAGGAGGGGCTTCTTGGGTGCTCCCTGCAGGGCGCTCACGCTTTGCTCTCCCACAGGCCATGGCCATGGGCATGATGACCGAGTACTACCACTTCATCTTCACCACACTGGTAACGTACCTTCAGGTCCCGGCATGGGTCAGGGTGGGGCTCCCTCCGAACAAGGTCAACCTGGCGGGGAGGGACAGTTGCTACAAGAGATTCAGACGGGACTTGCTTCCTAAGGCTGTAGGCGTAACCCCAGACAAGGGCGCAATCTGTCTCGGTGGCCCACCCACTTTGAGAAGGTGGGGACTTTAGAACCTGCCGGTGTGAACACATGCCCCTCTGCCTGCTGGCAGAGAGACCTTGCAGAAGTCAGTTCTTCCTCTGCAAAATGGGCAAGCTCGTGGCTCCTGCCTCCTAGGACTGCTGTGGGAACTGGGCGGGTTCACGCACTGATGCACTGAGGGCAGTGCCTGGCTCGTGTGAAGCGCTGTTATTAGGACAATGACCCTTGGCCCCTGGCCCACGCACCTCCACACAGGTCTCAGGCCTCACGCAACAACAGGAGCTGCCACTTTGGATTCCTGCAGCATCCACGCTTAAGTCTGCCTACTCACCGTCAGCCAGGCCAGCCCACCTGCAGGCTCCAGATGGGTCTTTTCCAAACCATGAGAACATTTAGGACCATTTAAACCCATTAGGATAATTAGTTGTGGTCTGAGATCAGCAGAATAAAGAGATCCCTGTGCCAAAGGGGTACCAACTCCCAGCCACCCTGTCTTGGAGCCAGATGCCCTCAGATGTCACTGGGCCCCAGGTAGACTCTTCTGTCCAGCCCAGGTCTGGGGCAAGTGACAGCATCTTTAACCATCCTGTTGATGCAACCATCTCCTGAAATCTACATCAGACTTGCTGCTGCAGCTCTTCAGGCCTCTAGCTGTGTTCCTTCAGTCATCCAGCACCTGGCTAACATTCCTTACCCAGGGCCTGTGTTCGGCTAGGTGTCTCAGGATGCCTGATGCTGAGGCCTGCCCTCAAGGAACTCCCATCCTGTCCAGTCTGCATCTGTACATCTAACTCATTCGGCAGACATGCGCTGTCACATGCCTGGACAGATTGCCGTGGGGCACAGTGGAAGGAGGCGTCAGATGCCACAGGGCTGGTGGAAGGAGGGGAATTTCAGACTGCCTTTATAGGAAAGAAGATGCTTGAACTGGGCCTTGAAGGGTCAGAGGGAATTCACCAAGAAGAGAGAGCAATGACATTCCACAGAGAGGGAACGGCATAAGCAAAAGTCAAAGACAGGTTAGCCCTTCGAGGTTCATCCTGGTTGAGTCAAAGTGTCAGTTGCTCAGTCGTGTCTGACTCTTGGCGACCTCATGGACTGTAACCCACCAGGTTCCTCTGTCCATGGGATATTCCAGGCAAGAATCCTGGAGTGGGTAACCATTCCCTTCTCTAGGGGATCTTTCTGACTCGGGGATCGAACCAGGGAGCGTCTCCTGCATTGCAGGCAGATTCTTCACCATCTGAGCCACGCTCCTTTATGTACTGGTTGATTGTCAGAGCCAATTGTGTTCATCTCTTCCCAACTCCATAGTCAATGACATCACTCAGGTAGCTTGAAATTAGTCATGGCAGGCGTATTCATACTATAGAAGCTGGCAGATGCTACAAATAAAAGACACTTTCCTACCATCCCCTGAGAGCTGGTTATTAAGCATTTCCCAGCGCAACACTGTCTCTCTGCACCCGCAGCCACTATACCTTGTACTCATGTCTGAGTCACCATGCTCCCTCTCCTGATCCAGAGCTCAGATCGGGGGACCTGCCAGGAGCCGTGGTGGGAGAAAGGGATTCTGGAAGCTGGTGATTGAGACCAGGCATCTTCTTTCACAATTCCCTTTCGGAATTCTTCTCTTTCAGAGAAGCTGGCTTCTCTCCTGGGAGAGTCATGGGAGGCTGGGGATGAAGCCGTCAAATCCCCAACATTCCATCTGAAGCTAGAAGCAGGGAAGAGGAGCAAGTCTGGGAAGGTGTGCACATTCTGGGGATCCCAGGCTCTCTCTGCAGGTGTGGCAGCCCTGGCATTCCCCCACTGGGCTCCTTGGGTGCTGAGACCTCTGCACCCTTAGAGGTCCCCACTAGCCCTGTGCTAGCTCAACACATTCTTCCCACACTTCCATCCTGCTGGCTCACCTCCCTGAGTCCTTGCTGCTCTGAGTTGCTATAACAGAGCCTTAGAGTCCCCATAGGAAAATACAAGGGAGGAGCAGGCAGAGCTCCCAAGGTGGCCGTGGCCCCCTTACAGACCATGCCCATCCCTGCTTCACATTGCTGTCCAGCGCAGTGATGGGAGAGCAGGCCTCAGAGGCACAGATAAGGATGAGAGTTGCTGTTCCACCACCTCTTGGTGGTGCCCGTGGGCAGATTGCTTAACTTCCCTGGACCTCAGTTTCCTTGCCTTTAAAATGGGAATAATTCTGATGCCTTTAGGCCTCAGGGGTTTCTTTGGTGGCTCAGACAGTAAAGAATCCACCTGCAATGTGAGAGACCAAGGTTCAGCCCCCAGGTTGGGAAGATCCCCTGTATTATTCTTGCTGCCTGGAGAATCCCCATGGATAGAGGAGTCTGGCAGGCTACAGTCCATGGGGATGCAAAGAGTTGGACATGACTGAGCAACTAAGCACAGCACACATTTAGGCCTGCGATCCCACATTTAGCCTCTTTCGGTCTCAAAAGAGCAGCAAAACTCACTCAAGTAACCTCAAGTCACTAGGAACTCAGGAATGAACTATGAGGCTTAAGAGCAGACATGGAGGGTGGTTCTGGATCCAGAGCATCTCTGAACATCATGGGGTTTATGGTCCAACTCTCTGCCCTGAGACTCAACCAAGCTTCTCCAGTCCCCTCTCTCTGCCCGTTGCTCCCTCCCTCCTCTCTCAGCCTCAGCTCCTTCCCTGTGATCTCTGTTCCCTGGAAACTTCAGCTCATCTCAGCTGCCCTGGGATCATCACATCCCAACAGACCGTCCATTTGGTCTCTGCCACTTTTCAGCATCTCTTGCTCTGAGTGTTATCTGCCTTCCCCAGGTCAAATTTCGGACTGGCCAGGTACCAGTCAGGGCACTATATAGGCATTTGAGGCTGGACAGTTCCTTCTGGAATATCCTGCCCAGTATACAGGGTTTAGCATCCCTTCTCCGCTTATTGATTTCCAGGGTTGATGACAAATAAATGCCTTCCCCACATTTTCTACAGCCCCCAGGAGAGTCATCAGCCAGATTGTAGCAACCCCCCTGGGAGGTGACCCCCTTGGCTGGTCAGCTGAGGTCTGACGGTGGGAGGCAGAGTGCAGTGGATTCACAGAATCTAAGACTTGGCCACCAAGCAGAAGGACTGGGGCACTGAGCAGTCCCTTTCGAAGTGGCAGGAACAAAATCCACAGATCTCATTCCCCAGCGCTGAATATTGCCCCCTCATCCACTGTGTCCACATAGGACCTGTGTTTAAGCCCTCTCTGGGCCTTGCTCCCAATCCTGGCTCCAGAGAGTCTATTAAAGGCAACTCCACCTGGCTCATGCCCTCATTCCAAGGCCAGAGGGGTGTCCCCTCAAGGAGCTGAAGCTTTGAACTCTCAGCCCCATGGTCTGACCTGACCTTCTAGGCAAGGCTCTGGGAAAGGTACTACCCTGGTGACACGGGTGGCTCCCCACATTAATGGCACTGCAGGCACGGGGTCACAGAGAAGGCAATGGGACCCCACTCCAGTACTCTTGCCTAGAAAACCCCTGGACGGAGGAGCCTGGAAGGCTGCAGTCCATGGGGTCGCTGAGGGTCAGACACGACTGAGCGACTTCACTTTCACTTTTCACTTTCATGCATTGGAGAAGGAAATGGCAACCCACTCCAGTACTCTTGCCTGGAGAATCCCAGGGATGGGGGAGCCTGGTGGGCTGCCGTCTATGGGGCGCACAGAGTCGGACATGACTGAAGTGACTTAGCAGCAGCAGCAGGCACGGGGTCAAGGTTGGAGGTCCCGGAGGGAAGGGCAGGGCCAACGTATCCTTGCATCCTGAGGCAGTATCCTATTCACAGAGTGTCTGCTTTCCCTAAGTTTTTATGTTTTTGTTTGTTTGTCTTGGGGGGTTGTTGGAGTCTTTTGCCTCAAAGCATGTGAGATCTCAGTTCTCAACTAGGGATCAAACCCACACACCCTGTAGTGGAAGTGTGGAGTATCAACCACTTGACCACCAGGGAAGTCCCTGCTTTCCCTGCCTTTACATATCCTCCGTTCAATCACTCATCTCTCACTATCCAGCAGCCATATACATGCGCTCTCAAGGTCCCGGGTACCGAGCTAGACACTTAGGTGAGGGATGAGGGGGTTGTCTAGAGATGGATCCAACACAAGTTCACCAGCTGGTAGGCTTCCTTTGTGCATATTAGACTCAAGGATACTGCCCCTGTATCTCCAGTGACCAAATAGAGCCTGGAATACAGTAGGTGCTCACCGATGCCTGAATGAATGAATACAATATGAAGCAGAAAGTAATCGGTGAAGTCAGCATCCTCATCATAGCAAGAGTGAAGACCATGCACTCTGGGGCCCGTCTGCCTGGGTTAGAATCGAGATTCTTCCACTTACTTGGGCAAGCTACTTCACTTCACTGTGCCTCATTCCCCACCCGTAAAATGGCCACAGCAACAGTACTGCCTCGTAGAACTGGTAAGCACTAAGCATTAAGCAGGTATGTCGACACCAGTAAAGTTCTATGGAAAGTGCGTGGCGTTTAGCACTATGTAAGAGTTAAACAGATCGATAAAATAACCCTGCTTATATTTTTTATGTGCTCAGCATACCCCATTTCATCCAAAATTCAGAACAACTCTCCTAGGAAGGTATGACTTTTCCAGTTTTACGAAAGAGTAGACACTGAGACTCAAAGAGTCTACTCAGTAAGAAAGGGGAAGAGCAAGGATTTGACCAGCGGGGGGCTGTCTGACTCCAAAGCCCTCTGCTAGGCTTGTAGCAAGAGCCTTCATGCAGTGTTGCCTGGCTTCCTCTGGCTGGCTCAGGCTCAGATTCCGCAGGCCATGTTGGTCTAGGCATCACGTGATTGACACTAATGGCGGGGGTGGGGGGGAGGGGGGAAAGCCTCCACAAATCCCTGCAGCACCCACACTTGACAGGTTCTAAAGCCCTTTCTCCACGTTGCTGATTTTCCTTTTCACAGGGCAGTTTATGATTGATGGGGAAACCTGGGACCAGAGAGGTTGAGTGAGCTGCCCTGAGCCCCGCAGCAGATCAATGACAGAAACCTAGGCTCCTGACTTCTTTTCCAGCCCACTGCCCTCCCTCCCCCCACCTCTCTGAGGGCCAGGGAGAGCCGATCCTTCTAGAGACACAGTTGCTGCAAGATAAACAGTTCTGCAGTGGAATATGCATGTGTGTTGGAGGGGGCAGGTACCAGGGCATCTCCCAGCAGCTCCCCACATGCCAGGGCATCAGCTATGTTCCCCAGGTCCCCGCGTTATGCTTCAGCTCCAGCTCCAAGGCCCTCCTTCCAGCTCCACTGGCTTAGGAGCCTACCTCGTGATTCTGCCTCTTGGTGCTCATTGTTCAGTCGTGGCTGGATTTGGGAGGGCAATGGCATTTGACATTTATCTCCTTTGCTTTAGGAAACCTATGTGTCACCAATTCCTCTCCTCAAAATAATTCTCCAAACTTGCTTCTCCCACACAGAAGACATTTTAATTACCCCAGCTGCCATTATCTGTGCCAGCCAGCTTTGAGCCATTCCCAGATAACCCCACGTTAATCAGCCCCAGCTGAGCCCCTGGTCCATGTCATGTGTAGGTAAAAGCCTGGAGGTGAAAAAAGAATTATAATAAATTAATAGATAAGCAATCACAATTAATGCCACTTCCCGGCAATAACAGTTATATCATGGGAAAGATATTTTCATCTGTCATTCCTTAAGGCGATGTTTTCCAAGCTTCAGCTTCTACCCAGTCAGACCCATGGGGTGCTAATGAATTAGTCTATTATGTTATGCTGAATGTTTCTAAAAGGTCCCTCGTCGATCCTGAATTCAATGTGTCAACATTTGGCATGGAGAACAGCAACTTTTTGCCAAGCAGCAAGGTTGTGCACAGTTCACTGTGTACAGCACATGGGGTCTCAGCCCAGGGCAGTTTGGACAAAAAATTGTAGCCAGACAAAGAGGCCCCTTTTCCAGCTCCCCGTTGTCACTGCCCTCATGTCACAGGGATGGTGGCACTTGGTGCCACAAGCCTTGCAACACTTTGCAGCTGAGCCCAGGCTCAGAGTGACAGGGATGAAGATGACCGCCCAGCAGTGCCACCCCATCATGCCCCCTCCCAGGCTGTGATTGGCCACAGCCACTGTGGGAGTGTCAGCCAACCCAGCGCTGCATCTGGAAACTGAAAGGGCTGACATCGCCAGCACCCGAGCCCCACCAAAGCCAGAGATGCTGCCCTCCACACCAAGTCCAGAGGGCCTCTGGTCCTCAAGGAGGTAAGCCAAGCCAGGGAGGCCCTAGGTAGACTCGTGATGGGCATCTTTCAGGCTTTAGGTATCAGCACTGAATCGGAGAAGAGGCTGAGCCTCATTACAGGGGAAGAGGGAGAAGGGCGCCCCCTGGGGGCAGAGCTCAGCTTTTCTTCTGTGTCCCAGACAATTCAACTCTGGCCCCAAACTTGCATTCACCACTCCACAAAGCAAAATCCCTCCATCTCCCCAGACCCACCTTCTTCAAAGGCAGTTTAGGGAAGATCTGTTATTTCCAAAGCAGTCCCTTGAGGGGCTCATCCACCACCCCAGGCAATTTACCAAATCACTCCTAACTTCTAGCCCCATAGAAAGCTCCCTCTGAGAGGAGGTTATGAAATTCTACTCTCTCATTTCCAGGCACTTCCCAGAGAGCTACCCAGCTAGCTGATCCTTCTATCCATTTTGATTGATGGGAGTATTTGGTATGGGAGCTTGTAGGGGAGACAGATGCAGACATAGAGAGTTATCATGAGTGGGATGAAAGCCAAAATGTCCCAAGATAAGAGCAGAAGCACCTTTGACCCACCCGATCATGTGTATCTAGAGTAGCAGTCAGGGGAGGCTTCACAGAAGAGGTGACACTTGAGCTGAATCTCAGGGTGAACCCACCCAAGAAGAGTTGAGAAGACAGACGTTCCAGCCCAGAGATAGATAGAGCACACACAAAGACACTGGCACAGGGAAGCTGCATGATGGGGAAAGGGGCCACGAGGAATGGGGAAGGGAGACGAAAATGGTTTGGTGCTCCTGGGGCAAAAAACTGAGAGGGAGTGGGAAGAAAAGTGAGGCTGGAGGGGTGGAGAACCTCGCAAACTACACTAAGGAATTTGTGCTTTATTCTGAGAAGCAAGTAGGATCCATTGAAATACACCAAGCAGGGGAGTAGCAGGGTTGGATTTATTCTTCAGAAAGACCCGTCTGAATGCCATGTAGAGGGTGACTGGAACATCCAGTGGGTGGGAACTGAGGGCTGGTCATGGGACAGAGGGAGGGCTTGGGAGCTGGCAGCCTGGGTTTGACACTGTTGCTCCCAAGTGTACAGCTGTGAGCAAAAGACCTAACCTCTCTGTGACTGAGTTCCTTCCTCTAAAATGGAGCGATAATAACACCTTTATTGTAAGGCGTAAATGTACATTTAGTGAGTTAGCATACATAAGGCACTTAGAAACTGTTCTGAGGTTTATAGGTGTTCAGTGAATGTTAGTTCAATGTGATTGTTTTGATATTTCCAAGAGGGGTAAGGCAGGAAGGATGCAACTCGGGTCTGCTCCTCTCCTCCAAGAACCCAGTCGTGTCCTGGGGGCCAAGTCAATTAGCTGTCACAACCTGCTGCCAGAGAAGGCAGAATATGAATATTTATCAGCACTTCTGTGATGTCTACCATGCACCAGACACGTTCTAAGTATGTCTATTTACCCATTTCTTCTTCAGGATGACCCTATATGGCAGGTACTATTTTCATACCCATTTTGCAGATGAGGCAGGTGAAGTAAGGAGAGTAGATGGCCTGGCCTCAAAATCTGTGCTCGTAACCATCACCTGGGGCTGCCCAGTGAACTGTTCTCAGGGAGCAGCTATGGGAAGAGAGGCCTCTTTCCTGTGTGTCCCCTGCCTTGCTCTCCATCTCTGATTCCACAGGTCTCCGCATCTAAGCCCAGAGCCGTCTCTGTGTGTTTCCCAGTCAGGAGTAACAGCTTAGATGAGCGACTTCTCAAAACACGGATTGCAACCCCACCCCACATTCTCAATGGCCCATACTTTCCAAAAGAAGTTCTCCAAAAGCAATTCTGATGCGTATCTTGTGTTTGACAACCACTGGGGACATAAACACGGGAAGTTTTAAATAGAACAGACACTGTGTACTAGTAAATGTATACAACCAGCTATCCAGATAGCTATCCAGCTATCTGGGGGAAAACCCAGATTTGTAGTGCTTGCCAATCTTCATGGTGTGAACTCTCCCACCATGGCCAATGTCAAGCTACCAACGAATGTCACTGAACATAGAGTCGGGAAGTGTTGATGATTAGCTCTTACAAGCCGATGGGAGCCAGCTCCAACACCCCACTGAGCTGGACCTGGGAACAATTTCTGCACTGCTTCCATGAGCTCTGCGAACTTAGGCAAGCCACGTCACCCCTCTGGTCCTTGTTTCCTCTGCAAAAAGGGAATGCTCTTGAACACTTACTTTAGAGGGGATCAAGAGAATCAGATGACACGCTCCACTTGAAGGGCTGAGCACAGTGCCCACCCCACTCACTCCCCACTGAGACTGGGGCCACACAGACACCCTCTGGCCAATTCCACGGGGACTCCTCCATCTATTTCCGCCCAGCCCCTCACCCCTCCCAAATCCTGGTCTTGAACCAGGGCCCCATTTGAGCAAGGCTGGGACTAAACTTTCTTTCCCAGGCTCAAAACTGCCCCCAGCCTCTCCCCTAATCCCTATACTCTTAAAGAGGAAACCAATACTGTGTATTTCAGAAGGAGGCCAATCAGAATTACAGGAGGAGTTCAGCGTGAATTAGGAACATCTCAGAGGCCAGAGGAGAAGCGCAGTGCGAAAGAGCTGCTCTGTGGGCTCCAGGTTTATCCCTCATTATCTTTCCATGAACCATCATGGATTTAACTGAAGCTGGGACTGTGATGAGGCCAGATGTTTCTCCTGACGACTGCAGCCACGGACCATTCTGACCCAACGTTGGACGGACTGACTGAGTTGAGGGACCTGGGAAAGATGATGGGCCAGGTTGCGGGGGTCTGGGGAGAGAGTGGAGGAGGGAGGGGAACAGTGGAAGGCTGCTGGATGGGAGGAGAGTGCAGAAAAGAGCAGACGATAGATGAGGAGGACCTCAGACTAAGACCTTAAGACTCATTTTCCTACTAGTGGAATGAGGCCCATCTAGATTATCAGCGTATATGTTTCAAAAAGTAACGTGACTCTTATGCAAATATAGAATGAACAGGAGTCAAAGATGTATTCAACTCATGAACAAAGGAACCAGTAGGATGACAATGCTGGCTCAAAGAGTATTTGAAGGATTGAGTATTTATAGGTATTTGGTGTAGGGGGAACATCATATAAGTCAGCAAAGTTAGGTACAAAATGGATTAATGTCCTACAGGGCAATAAAACCACCAGCTTGGGGATTATCTTTTCTATGGGCAAAAGTCTACACATTAACTCAGAATCTGGGCCTTTAACCAGCGGCTGACAGTGCAGTCAAACCCAGGTGAATTCTCCCAGAGAATCGCACAGTCCCCGGAGGGCCTGGTGAGCAATGTGTCCACGAGACGTTGGAAGGACATGCTGGTCTCCAACTCCCTTATCTCCAAGTTTAGGAAGTTTTTCTTTCTTTTCTCCTTTTTTTTTTTTTTTAATTGGAGGATAACTGCTTTACAATGTTGTGTTAGTTTCTGTTGTACAACAACATGAATTAGCTATATGTATACACAAATCCCCTTCCTCTTGGACCTCCCTCTCACTACCCCCATCACCCCTCGAGGTCATCTCAGGGGACTGAGCTGAGCTCCCCACACCACCCACCTCCTGACATCCCTTCTCAGCCTAGCATCTGGCTCTTCCCTCTGCAGCCAACCCCCTTTCAACCCCTGCCCCCTCCCCTCACCAGCTCACGATGTCCCAGAGCTGAAGCTAGGTTGCCCCCATGCATTAAGACCTGTCTTCCCGGGTTTTAGACCCATGCACCAAACTGGTTGTGACCTGGCCAACAGGCTGACTGCTCCTAGGATGCAGGGTGTCAGGGGGCCTGGCTGGTGATGTGGGGTCGAGGAGAGAGAAGAGGGCCCTATACTCCTTCAGTCCCAGGCACAAGAGTCAATTTTAATTCTTTTTATTGAAGTATGGTTAATTTACAACATTGTATAAGTTTCAGGTGTTCAACAGATGATTCAGTTAATGCGTGTGTGTGTGTGTGTGTGTGTGTGTGTGTGTGTGTGAATCACTCAGTCATGTCAGACCCTGTGACCCCATGGACACATCAGGCTCCTCTATCCAGAGAATTCTCCAGGGAAGAATACTGGAGTGGGTTGGAGATCTCCAGGGGATCTTCCCGAGCCAGGGATCAAACCCTGGTCTCCTGTGTTACAGGCAGATTCTTTACCATCTGAGCCACAGGGAAGCCCCCTCAGTTATGCATATATACCTATATATCTATCCTTTTTGAGATTCTTTTCCATTATAAACTATAAGACAATGAATATAGTTCCCTGTGCTATGCAGTAGATCCTTGTTGCTTATCCGTTTTATATATAGTAGTGTGTATCTGTTAATCCCAAACTCCTAATCTATCCCTCCCCCGCTTCCCCTTTGGTAATCATAAATTTGTTTTCAGAAGAGACTATTTTAAAATACCCTCTTTGGGAGAATAAAATCCTCCCTCAGCCTCCCTCTGGGAACTTGGAGATGCCCAGACCCAGTGCCCTTTGTCTTCCCAAAGGAGGCCTCCCCCATCAGAGGAAGTGACGGTCAGGACCATTATCAAGCTTCTTTGCTGTTCCAGGCTGGGCATTTCATATGAACTGCTTCACTGGGGCCTATAAAGGAGGCACGATCCCCATTTTGTAGATGAAGAAACAGGCTGCTTCACTGGGGCCTATAAAGAAGGCACGATCCCCGTTTTGTAGATGAAGAAACAGGCTGAGCCGTGTGTCTGAGGTCCGGCAGTGAGTCCGTGGGGTTAGCCACCAGGCAGCCGGGTCTGGCCGACTCCAAGTGCAGAGCTGCCGTGAGTGCTCCGTCAGCCGCCCTGAGCCTCCCTGCCCAGAACTCTGCAGGGAGCTACAGAGAGCAGAGCAGGGAGCTGCTCTGGGGCCCCAGTAGGAGGTGTGGGAGGTAGGGCTGGAGCTCACAGCCGGGTCACATCTTTGTTTACTGAAACTCTCTCTGTCAAGGATCTTTACGCGTTAGACCTGGAGCCCTACCGCTACTCGGGCGTGAACCTGACGGGATTCCGGATCCTCAACGTGGACAACCCTCACGTCTCGGCCATCGTGGAGAAGTGGTCCATGGAGCGGCTGCAGGCGGCTCCCCGGGCAGAGTCCGGCCTGTTGGACGGAGTGATGATGGTACTGCCGCTGGGTGCGCCAGACCCAGGGGCTCCCCTCCCTCCCTTCCTTCCTTCCCTTCTTCTCTCCTTCCTCCCTGTTTCTTTTTTCCCTCTCACCACTTCCCTTCTTAAGACCTATGCTGTGTCTGCTAGACCTTAGGCCAGGGGCCGGGGACACTCAGGAATCAGACGCAGCTCCCCCTCCCCCCACCCAAGTGTGGGAGTGCAGGCACAGAAACAGATGGTTACAGAGAGTGGGGATAATGTCCTGGACGTGGAGGACTTTCAGCTGTGGTGGGCAGGAAGCTGGGGAGGCTGGAAAGGTGAACCAGGCAACAGAGAGACGCCGGGGGTTGAGGGCCTGGCAGAGAAGATCTGAGCTGCAGAGGGAGGGAGTCAGGTGTCTGCAGAGCTGCAAAGACACCCCAAGCCCGGCCTCTCATCAGGAGCCAGGTCAGGGCGTTTCCCTCTCCAGGACACCATGCCTTTGGCGAGGGAGATAAAGGGAGACAGGGAAGGGTGGGCTGAGGACTCTCAGGGCCCGAGCCACTCTCAGGCAGCCCTGGGCCTCCCGCCAGACGGACGCGGCCTTGCTGTACGATGCCGTCCACATCGTGTCTGTGTGCTACCAGCGGGCACCGCAGATGACCGTGAACTCCCTGCAGTGCCACCGGCACAAGGCCTGGCGCTTCGGCGGCCGCTTCATGAACTTCATCAAGGAGGTGAGTGGCCCCTGCACCCACCCCCACCAGGGCCATCTCCTGGGGGCCACAGAGCAGTCAAGGGCCCAAGTTTGGGAGTCCAGTCCATGTGAACTTGGGCCAGAGCTTGTTTCCTCAGGTGCAAATGGGCTCAGCAGGGACCAGTCTTACAAAGTGGCAGAGAGGCTGCGTCCTTGGCACATAGTAGGTGCTCAGTGGGCGGGCAGCATTGTCAGCAGGACATAGCCTGGGTTTTAAACAGCTGAGCATCTTTGCCTCCAGCTGTGTGACCTCAGGCAAGCTAGAGTACCTTGCTGAGGCGGGTATGAAGCGTGCCCATCTCATGCGGACGCTGTGAGGACAAAATGAGGCGTCATGTGGAGAAGGCTTAGTGCTGAGGGCAGAGGCAGCTCAGTAACTCGTAATCAGCCCCACAAACTCCTCTTCACATCACGGGCCCATCAGCCTGTGGTCCCTAGTGGGACCTGGCTCTCCTGGCACCATGGCAACTGTGAAGAAGTCCCATCCGATTCAAAAAACCAGAGAACATGTCCTGCTGCCGAGAGGATGACCATGGAGACGCACAGTGCCCATGTTTCCTTTCAGACGCTCCATCACTGTCGTCCTTACAAATGCAGAGTTTATTGTTCCCATTTTACAGGTGGGGACACCCAGGCCTGGGTTTGTACCCTGGCTCCATGACAACAAGCTGTGTGACTTTGGGGAAGATGATTAACTTTTTGATCCTCAGTCTCCTCAACTATAAAATAGGTATAGAAAGAGTCCCTGCCTCAACGCATTGTTGGAAAACTAGTGTGAAAAACTGTAACCAAAGCACATAGTCCAAGACTGGGTAGAGTCAAGTCCCAGTAATGGTAGGTGAGGAAGGCATATAGGGGTGAGATCTAGGCATGTAGGGGTGAGATCCCTGGGTCAGAAGGAGCAACCTGTCCAGGGCAGTGTCAAGTGCAGTTAGGAGAAGCCTCCTAGGAGGGCTTTGCATAGACCACGTCTATGTAGCCATCACAATGAGCCAGGAATGAAGCAGACTGGCTTGAGAGTTCATTCAGTTCATTTATTCACTAACTATGTGTGTGGGTCTGCTGAGTGGCCAGCACTGAGCCTGTGCTGGGGATCCAGCGGGGTTAAACCAGACTGGCAACAGCATGCACAGAGCTCACCACCTAGGGAAACGTCAATCAGGGCATTCCATTAGTGAATGTAATCCCATATGCAAAGGAAGGCAGCACAATGAGGATAAATAACAAAGAAATTCACCACTCAGCAGACAGGACTGCTCCCCTAGAGATCCCAGTTCATCATTACTGCTTGGGATAAGGGCAGTAACACCTCCTGTATTTGGTGTGTGTGAAGTCACTCAGTTGTGTCCGACTCTTTGAGACCCCATGGACTGTAGCCCACCAGGCTCCTCTGTCCATGGGATTCTCCAGGTTTTAGAATGACACTAAACGGCATATGTCTTTAGAATCTGATATCAGAGGCTTGTCTCTGTCTCTTCCCAGCTGTATGGTTTTATACAAACTCCTGGACATTCCTGAGTGTCAGTTTCCTCACCTGGCAAACCATGTCATAGTCCCTGTGAGGGAGCAGTTAATTCCTTGGCACTGGTTCCTTCACACCTAGAAGAGACTCCGGTGTCAGTTGTTTTGGTAGAAGAGGACCATGAAGGTTCCTTCTCATGCAACCCCTCAAAACTGTGGAGGAAGTCTGATTGTCCCATGCCCTGAGCGAGGCCTGGCTGGCTTGCACAGTCATCACCTTGTTCTTGGGGGAGCGTGGAGGCCTCACACCCCACCCCCTGAGCCTCCTACCTCTGCAGGCCTCCAACCCAGTAGCCAGAGACTGGCGTGGGTTTTTCAGTGACAGGGGCCACAACTCTAAGACCCTTAGGAGCCAGACATAAGTGACTTTGAAACCTAAGCACTTTTCAGCGGTGTGATCTTAGACAAGCTACTGAACCTCTCTGTGCCGCAGGGCCTCTGGCACAATGGACACAACAGCAGTGTGGTCGTAGGTGTGAGTCATGATGTGTGGAGTGCTTAGGACAGTGCCTGGCACAGCAGACACTGAGCTGATTGACTGCTGTTATTATTTCTATCATCACGACTGTCTTCACAGGGGCTTCTTGCTCCCTGGTGGGTTTCCAGCTACAGAGAATCTCCAGGCCACAGAGCTTCAGAGAACCCCCTGGAGTGCTCGAGGCTCAGTCCTGAAGCCCCAAAGGGAGCAGATGGCTTGCAGAGCAGAAAGGGGCCTCCCACCCGGGACTGACGGGCCCTGCTGGAGTATCCCGCTCTCCTGTTTCCTGGCCCCAGCCCAGTGAACAGCCTTCACCACACACTCTCCTTCACACAGTACTTTCAGAAACATCTTTGTCTCAATTCCATGTGGGGGAAGTGGAGACTGAGGCCCAGAGCAGCTGTGGGGCTCCCCGATGGCCCCACAGCTGGCCACCCCCAAGACCCAGGCCCCCTGCCTGAGCCCAGCACCCGGTCTCCCCTCAGACCATTTCCAAGTCTCCCGTCTCCCCATCTGACTGCGTGACAGTAAATCATTTTAAAGACTTGGCATTTCCGAGAGGAGCTGGAAAATACCAGGCCGGAGTTCAGAGCTTGTGAAGCATCTTTCATTTAGGGAGTCCTGCTCGGCAGCTGAAAAGGGCGGGAGGGCTGGGAAATGTCATGGGGCGGAGCTCCAGCGGCCCCCTGGCCTGGCCCTGCCCCTGCCTGCCCGCCCACAGACAGGCCGCACACCTGCTGACATTTAAGTCCTCTGGAGATGTCAGAGAGGAAAGCTTCCCTCCCGCGCAGGTTTGAAGACGCCTGCCATGATTTCCCCAGGGGGCCCGGGGAGGTAGCCTCAGGGGGCGGGCCCAGGCAGAGGAGGGGGAGGCGAGGGACTGGGGAGCCTGAAGGGAGCGGAGCTTCCCTGTGAGGTCATACACAGCGGCCTTCACCTTCACTCATGCATTTTTAACTGAAGTAAAATAGTGTATGGCCTTCCTGGTAGCTCAGAGGTAAAGAATCCGCCTGCCAATGTAGGAGACGCGGGTTTGATCCCTGGGTGGGGAAGATGCCCTGGAGGAAGGCGTGGCAACCCATTCTAGTCTTCCTGCCAGGAGAATCCCATGCACAGAGGAGCCTGGGCTATAGTTCATGGGGTCGCAAAGAGTCGGACACGACTGAGTGACTAAATAAGAACAAAACAGTGTATAACATGTAAGTTTCAGGTGTAGGACATTATAGCTCCACATCAGTGTATGTTACAGAATAGTCCCCGCTGAAGGTCTGGTTACCATCTATCACCATACAATTGACCCGCCACACTTTCTGCCCACCCGCAACCCGGTGCCTCACTGTTAACCACCTATCTGTTCTCTGAATCAGATGCATCTTTAAATCTCCATCCCCAAGTCCAGTCCGCAGTTTCCTGGGCTTCATAAACTCTCCCCACTCAACTTGGACACAGGGACCCCAGCCCTTCAGCTCTGCTCAGCACAGAGGGGATCTGCCTGGCACCACCATTACTTGGGACCTGCAGAGCTCAGCCTCTCTTTGAGCCTCAGTGGCCATGACTGTAAAATGGGGACAATCATGACACCCACCTGATAGGACTGTGATGCAAACCAGATGAGCTCATGCAGGGAAGTTAATCACGGACAAGCCTTCTGTGATAGGTTTCTACGGAGGTGGCCCACGTGATCATCCTCCCCCCTGCCAAGGGCCAGCCCTAATCCAAGGGAGCCCCACAGGAGGAAGGGACCAAGGAGAAATCATAGATGGGGTTTTGTGTTCCAGGCACTGTGCTAAGCCCTTTATACACCTTTGTCACCACCTGTGAAATAGGTCATGTCCCTCTTCCTGAAGCTCAGAGAGGTAGGATGCCTTATGCAAAGTCCATGTTCCACCCACTTTTGATTTCCAGCCCCCTGAAGCCCTTCAAGGTGCACCCTTCTGCCTGAGCTAGCATAACACATGCCATCTACACCCTTATACACAAGACTTTACAGTGCCAAACGGCTGCCCAAGTGCTCAGAGATTCCCATGGGTTTTAGCTTCAGTCTACAGATGGACCTTCAGGGATCCAGGAACCCATGAACTTGTGTGTTATATTGTGTAAGCTTGGGTGCTGGGGAAACTTCAGCCTTGGAGAGGCTATGGAGCCTTCTTCAGAGTCTGCAGGGATCATGACCCCAGTGGGGTGAGGCACCCACTGAGCCCATCTCCCAGGGCTGCTGCGGAGGCTTCATGGGGCGAGTGGAAGGAAGGTCCTTATAGCGCTAATGCTCTAGGCCCACGGGAGAGGCATTGGCTAGAAGGGGAGATGGCAAACTTTCTATACAAACGGCCAGATAGTGAATATTTTGGACTTTGCAGACCAGGACTTCCCAGGTGGCTCAGTGATAAAGAATCTGCCTGCCAATACAGGAGACGTAGGTTTGATCCCTGGGTCAGGAAGATACTCCAGTATTCTTGCCTGGAGAATTCCATAGACAGAGGAGCCTGAGGGGCCACAGTTCATGGTGGTGGCATACATACCATCTAATGGGTGCCACAAAGAGTCAGACACAACTTAGAAACCAAATAAAAACAACAACAGACTGGACAGTCTCTACAGCAACTATTCAACTCTGAAGCCACAGCACAAAAGCAGCCAGAGACAACCGGTAAATCCACGGGCGTGACTTTAACAGGAAATGGGTCCACGTGTATCACCAGCCATAGCTCCCAATCCTGGCTTTAGAAGACGGAGCCTTTCTCAGCTTAGCCCTGTTCCTTCTCTGAACCTCTGCCTGCCTCTCTGTTAATGATGCTAAAAGCAAGAAAAAGTAGAGAAAGCTACCATTTATTCAGGGCTCAGCTTGTACCCATGGGCATGAATCTGAACCAACTCTGGGAGACAGGGAGAGACAAGGAAGTCTGGCATGTGGCAGTTCCTGGGGTTGCAGAGAGTCGGACACGACTTAGCTATTGAACAACGAAAACAACAGGTTGTACCAGGCACCATTCCCAGTTTTTCATGAGACGTACTTCATTCTGCCCTCACAGTGTTTTGGTGAAATGGGTAGTGTTATTAGTTCCATTTTACAGATGAGGAAACTGAGGCAGCGAGGCAGAATGAAATCCCCAGGTCACACAGCTGAGGTTGGGCCCTGTATTCTGACCCCAGTTTTTAACCAGGACATGAGTGGAGCTGGGGTGAGAGACCTGTTCTGTCAGCCCTGGCTCTCTGGGGATTACTCTGTCTGGTCCTACAGCCAGAGCTGGCTTGGCCCCTTGCCTTTCTGCCCCTCGGCAGATCTCACCTGCCACAGTCTACCCACTTGCCTCTTTGCCCCTCCCTGGGGACCTGACATGGACCGGACTCCCCCGCTTCTCATGGCTTCGAGGCGGGGCTCATCTGAGCGCATCTGAGATCGATGTTGTACACGAGAAGGTGCAAGTATAAAGCTGGCTAAAGAGCATAATAGAATTTATGGAAATCGCTGGCTCGCACCACAGCCCTAGCAATGATGGAGGTGATTATTAATTAATCATGGTCTTGGGGGAACAGTATCAGTGCAAGGAGTAATTAAAATGAAGCATTGTACAGTTGTACCGAATGATGATTTATGAGCCCGAGGAATTGCCGCTCTGCCCTCTCCCCTCCGGCAGGCTCAATGGGAAGGATTAACTGGACGGATTGTTTTCAACAAAACCAGTGGCTTACGGACGGATTTCGATCTGGACATCATCAGCTTGAAGGAAGATGGCTTGGAGAAGGTGTGTGAGCTCAGCAGTGGGGGGGCGGGCCAAGGAGCAGGGGCTGTTAAATCCTCCACGAGAGATCCCAGGAAGAGACCCTGAGCAAGAGGGCAAGACCCCATCCAGCTGCCCCCTCGGGGCTCAACACGACCCAGTGTGGCCACTGCCTTGGCCCCTCTTGGCCTTCTCAGCCTGGAGGGGTGCAGAATCCAGTGGCCTGGCCGTGGCAGATACTCAAATGATCACCCTGCCAGCAAGGGCCATCAGAGAGATGCTTAACCTGGGAAAGGCTCATGGGACAGACAGACTGTCTCTAAGTCCTCTGTCATGGGGCAGAGGGACAGACGTGTCCTTGGGTAGGAGAAACTCTCTAATAACTTGTGGACGCCTGCCTGGGGAGCAGTGAGCTCACTGTCCCTGGAGACATTTCAGCAAAATTGAACAAAGGGATTGCTTGTCTGGGAGACTGGAGCTGATTCTTATCCTTGGAGAGAGGTTGAAGCATATGGATTCTGAATTCCCCATGCTAAGCTTCTAAGGCCTCTGTGATTCTGAGAATTACAAGGAAAGCAAGCCCACAGGGCTGGCCTCCCATCCCACTACCATAGAAATGTTCGTAATGGGACCAGTTCTGACCCCTGGGAGTCATAAGCAATATTGTGACAAAGTCAGGCTGCTGGGCTGAGAAGGGGATTTAACATTAGCCCTGATTCTCAGCATTTCATCGGACCTCAGGACCAAGGGCTCAGCCACACCCACTGGTCCCTGGGAGCCACCAGGGCACCTCTCCAACCCTGGGAGAGGGAGTATATAAAATGCAGAAGTGGAGGGGCCACTCCTGGTGCCTGTGATCCTTCAGGGGCCCTTGATTCCTCTCCTATCTTCCCCTGCCCTCCCTGGTCCAGGGCTCTTCTGTGGACTTCTTTTAACACACCACCCTGGCTTGCCGCTTCTACTCCTGGACCCTCCATCCATCCCGAGTGCACACACAGATGAAGCTACCCAATGCACAGCTCTGCTCTGCCCTGGCACTGGGACTCCCCAGTGGGCATTCCGCATCTGCCTCTCCCCCCAGCCTTGAAGACTGTCCAGGAGATGCCCCAGTTTCCTGTCCAGGGCTAGTCTCCACTGCCCCTCAAATATTCCTCGAGGCCCAGCCACACCCCTCCCTCCTGCACCTCCAGGCCTTTGCCCATGCCATCCCTCTGGTTATAGGAGCAGCCTTTGTCTCCTTGGTTCATTCCCACAGACACAAACCCAGCTCTGCCTGGGTTGTACTTTGTGGCCAAGGTGATGCCATTTAGTCCTGAGTTTCCCATGGACTTGTGGGGCCACTGTGCTGGGGCCAGGTGGCCAGGGCACCCTCGCCACTCCCCTGCCACTCTTTCAGCCACTTATAACACCAGCCCCTAAGGACAAGGTGCTATACCCTGTCTTCCTAAGATGATCCAGCCCTGTTGGTCTAACTCTATTCCAACTATAGCTTATCAAGCACTCTGCCAGCTCATGTTTAGACTCCTGCAGTGCTGGGGAGCCCGCTTCCCCCTCTGGCAGGACCACTATAATAGTTGTCACTCGAGTAACCGTCTCATTTTTGCTCTCTCAACTGTCCATCTCTGGGGATAGCCTAAAATTCTAAGGATGGCAATTAGATGGCATGTATGCCACCACCTCCCACTCTCCTATCGATGGTAGGCATCAGTAATTGCCCATCAGAGCACTTTTGCCATCTGAGCCTACCCGCAGCTCCTACTAGCCCTCCAGCAACCGCAGACAGACCACAGCTAATACTCAAGAAAACCTCTCTACTATACCTAGATACTGGCTGACCTGCAGAGGCCCCACCAGAGGCTCCTGGTCACAGCCTCCCAGATAGTGGGCAGAGAGTCTCTGAAAGCTGGGTCCTCCTCAGTCTTAACTGTTCTCTGATGCCCATGGGAGATAGGGCATCAATAGCTGCTTGCTGGAGCAAGGGTTCCTGCTGGTCACCTGGCTGTCAGCCAGCTGTTTGTTGAGAGCTTTCTGCACCCAGGCCTGCCACTAGGGTCCCTCATGCTGGGGCTGGGCTCTGCGCTTGGCCCCCTTGAGAGAAGAACCTCTTTAATGCTGTGTGCTTGTTTTCTCTCCTCTGGGCTCTGGGGGTCTGCATAGAGAAAGATGCTGCCCAGAGAGGGTGCTGAGCTGCCAAACACAGCCATGCTGCCTCTCATCACTTCTCTCTCATCACTTCTGTTTCCTAAGCCGGGTCATAGCTGATTCAGCCAGCTCCAGCCAGTGGCTTTGGGGGGATTAAGGCAGAATTACCCAAGCATAATTACATGTCTCTCTGCTATCTGCTTTGCACAGCTCTCTTAATGGGATGTTTGCATTCGGCCTCCCTGTTTAATTGATTAGGTTTCCTGAGTGCCGTCCCCCCAGCCCCCAAGCAACTGGGCCAAGGACAGGATGGTCAGGCCAGAATCTTCCTTGAGAGGTGCTGAGATGGGCACAGAGAGGGGCAGAGCTGGATCCCAAAGGATTTTCAAGAGACCCAGGGCTTGAGAACCATTTGTAAACTTGATCTTCCCTTGCCTCCTTCCAACCCCAGGCCTGATGTCCACAAAGGCACTATGGGAACAGAGATTAGGCCACCTCAGCTAGAACATCTGCCAACTTTAGGTATAAAACTACAAAACAAATTGCCTTCAAATCCAGTGGCATCCACTGCCCTCTGTGAGGGTTTTCCACTCTGTCTGCCACCCCCTGAAATAGCCGCGAAGACCAGCATCCTGCCCAGACTGACTTCCTGCACAAGACACATCTTGTCCTTCCACACATGCCTAGGGAACATCTCCCTCGCTCCAGGCCCTGTCCTGGGCTCTGGAGGGCATCTGGCCCCAGAGCTGGCACAGGCTGAGACCCAGTGAGTGAGCAGCTGGTGCCCAGCTCTTCCCTAGGAGGCGGGAGGCCGCCCTCCACTCCCAGGCTTGGAATGACTCTGACCTAGGGCAGGACCTGGCCCTAACACTAACTTGACTTCGTGGCATCCGCTCCACCCCAGGCTGGCTTCCACCGTGCTCCCTGGGCTCTCCTTATATTCCTCTTATCCCTCTGCATTTCCCTTCCATCTGGGGTGGGTTTGCCAGCAAATGGGGAGGGAGGAGAATTCAGGAGACTCGACATCTCGGGGGCTTCCTGTGGGAAGAAGGAAGGCAGCAGGGCTGTCAGAAAAGCTGGCTCAGAACTTGTCAGCGATGACGATGCTCCTGAAAGGTGGAAGCAAGATGGGTTGCTTGCTGATGTGAAGAAAGGGTGGAGACACTGTGCACTCAGCCCCTGTACTGCGTCGTCTGCCCATCCAGGTGGGAGTGTGGAGTCCCGCCGAGGGGCTCAATATCACGGAGGTCGCCAAAGGCCGAGGCCCTAATGTCACCGACTCGCTGACCAACAGGTCTCTCATCGTCACCACCGTGCTGGTAAGAGCTGCAGCCCTGCAGGAGGCCCCCTGTGAGCTGGGAGACGGGCTGGCCTTGGGGCTAGAGGGACCCCTCCATCACCCCGCCGAGCATAGACCAGCTGACTCTTATGGGGCTGCTGAGAGGCTGGAAGATGAGGGAGGGGAGCTGAAGGAAGCTGGAAACATGGAGGGTCCCTCAGAAAGCCCCCAGAGAGAAGTTGAAATATAGCAATACTGCTCACGGTCACAGGTCAGAGACACCAGGAGATAACTGGGCTGTCTCTTCCCAAAGGTGGAGCGGGCCAGCGCTCCTGCCTGGACCTGCTTGGCCAGCCCCTGCTGCAGAGGCCTGCGTGTTTGTATCCCAGCCCCGTCCGCTCCCTGAGCCCCTGATGCCTGTGTGGGAACTGTGATGGGTGGAAGGAAGGAGGGGTGACCTGCTCTCTGCACCAGGACCTGAGTCTGCTTCTTCCAACCCAGTTCCCAGGAAAAAGGCCCTTCCCAGCAGTCCCCCACCCCAGCCTGGCAGGTGCTATGGTCATACCCAGGGAGCCCAGCGGGTGTGGTGGGCCCTCACACGTGCCACCCCCACAGTGTCCTGACCCAAGTGCTCCTGGCCATGGCTGTGACCATTCTCCCTGCCCTCCTCCCTCCACTGCCCAGAACTAAATAGCGCGTCCTTCTTCTGACCATTTAAACCCAAGGAATTGCTCCTGGGGTCTCCCGAGCTCCGTGCATCTTAGAGCTCAGGGTGAGCAGGACACCCAGGCAGTTGGCCTCCTTTGGCTGCCACTGTGCCCACTCCATGTGCACCAGCCCCTCCCGGAAGGCCTCCAGGGTGTCCAGAGGTTCAGGACGCACACTCTCAGAGGCGCAGCACTGCTCCTGGGACCCAAGCTGGACCAGAGGGCCACCTGGTCACAGCCCAGTGGATTCTGACCAAACACCCTTTGAGGACAGTCTGGCCCCGGTCAGCTTCTCCTTGTAATGAAGCAAATATGTTTGTCAGGACCACGTGCTGAGGATATTCTCAACCAAAAAAAGGGAGCTCAACCCGGTTTGGAGCACTTAGATAGAGTAAGACTGTCACAGGATGGACCCTGGGAGCAGGGCTGGGAACCCCACTCTGGGTCTTCACAGCACTCAAACAAAGCTTATCCCGCCTGCCTCCCGCCAGCGGCAGCTCAGCCAGGCCCTGTGCCTTCCCTCTAGTGCCAGGTATATGCTCAGTGACTGGGTGTTGGACACCATGGAGGAAGAAGGGATATCACATTTCATTCTCCCAAGAATCCAGTGAGCAGTGGACTCCAGGGGCACTGTCAGCATCTGAGGAGCGATTTTTACCTATGAATCTCATCCTCAGCCTTCAGGCTTATGACTATTAAGACAGTCCATGCTAAAGATTATGGATACCTAAGAGCTCTGAACATGTTGCTGATGGGGCCAGAAGGAGAAGGCTGGGGAGACACCTCCCCACCCCCTTTTGGGAGTGAGACCCCCACTGGTATCTTCCCCCAAACCATACATCCTGCCTGCCTTTATTGATTTTTTGTTAACAGGATAAAATACAAATACCAAACTATAAAACCAGTAAGTCAAAAGATCTCATCAGGAACAGGGAGAAAAGTATAAAAAATAAATTAGAGACTAAAAATAAAATAAGCTATAAAGATATATTGGACAGCACAGGGAATATAGCCAATATTTTATAATCACTATAAATCGGGTATAACCTTTAAAAATTGTGAATCATCCTATTGCACACTTATAAGTTATATAATAAATAAAAAAGAATAAAGCAAAAAAGATTAAAAATAAAAAGACAAAATAAAAGGAGCAAAAGGGATAGAAGGAAGAGTGATGAGCAATTAAAGGAATATTGATGTGGATAAAAATAGAAAGGATAAAAGGAGAGTTGAAGGAGGACAAAATAAAGGTTAAAAGGAAGATAATAAAGAGAGAAATGAAAATAAGAGACGAGATTAAAAGGAAAGCTACCCAGAGAGAGGAAAGATTAAAATAAATAATTAACAGCTCCAGCTAGAGAAGGTGAAAAATGTAAAACCGAAATGTCAGAAAGCAAAAGGATAAAAGTGTGACAAAGCTAAAATATAAAAGGGTAAAAATAAAATAATAAAAAGGTGGTAAAAGATTAAAAGCGGAGCTGCATACAATGTGAGACATAAATAAAACACTTTTCAGAAGACAAGATTAAAAAAAGGTAGAACTGCTATGCTCGGAGAGATTAGGAGAGATGATTAAATGAACAGAGATGATTCAGCCACAAAACAACACTCTCACGTAACAAGAGAGCTGAAGATGATACAGCAGAAGGATGCAAACTACACACCCTTCAAAGACCACAGGTTAAATTTTATTAAAGTAGCAGGAGCCCGGTTTAAAGGGTGTAAGACCCTTCCGCAGAGCCGCAGGACATTTAGGTACACCTGCAGGGGCAGAATCCCGCAGACTTCCTGTGCTCTTCTCACAGCTGTTTAGCCAATACTAGAAGCTTCCCTGATAGATCAATCGGTAAAGAATCTGCCTGCAGTGCAGGAGATTCCGGTTCGATTCCTGGGTTGGGAAGATCCCCTGGAGAAGGGATAAAGCTACCCACTCCAGTATTCTGGCCTGGAGAATTCCATGGACTTTACAGTCCATGGGGTCGCAAAGAGTTGGACACTGACTGAGCGAATTTCACTTTCACTTTCAGAAGCTCCTTTCAGGGCTTCCCAGGTGGCGCTAGTGGTAAAGAACCCACCTGCGCATACAGGAGACATGAAACACGGGTTCGACCCCTGGGTTGGGAAGATCCCCTGGAGAGTGGCACGGCAACCTACTCCAGCATTCTTGCCTAGAAAATTTCATGGACAGAGGAGCCTGGTGGACTACAGTACATAGGGTTGCAAAGGGTCAGACACGACTGAAGCAGCTTAGAACGCACATGGGAGCTTCTTGCAGAGGCCCCAGTTGCTCACTGAGGGTCCCACCAGCAGCCTCCTGCTGGCTCCCAGCACCCCCCAGAGAAGGAGAGAAGCCCCCTTGGCCAGCAGCCTGGACACAGCTCCATCTGTCCCCCTGCCCCTCATCTGGGCAAACATGAGCCCAGCAGCTCTTGGGGGCGTGCAAGAGTGACCAGAACACAGCAGTCAGACTGTGAGGTGCTTAAGAGACTCAGACCTTTGCATTTGAGTCCTGGCTGTACTGTTCTCTAGCTCTATGATCCTGAGAAATTGCTTAGTCGATCTGTGCCTCTCTTTCCTCATCTGCAAAAGAAAGGTGATAATAACTGTATCTACTTCATGGAGTTGAAAGAATGAATGATTAAATAGAATGCATGGCACAGGGGACTTCCCTGGCAGTCCAGTGGTTATGACTTCACCTTCCAGTGCAGGAGATGTGGATTTGATCACTGATCGGGGAGCTAATATCCACATGACTCGCGGCCAAAAAACCAAAACAGAAAACAGAAACAATATTATAGCAAAATTCAGGGAAGACTTTAAAAAATGGTGCACATCAAAAAAAATCTAAAAATAAATAAATAAAAATAAGTAAATGGTACAGAGTGGATGCTGTCAAGTAATGGCTGCTGTTGGTATTATTGATTACAGATCCAGTCCCCAGTAAGCTCAGGTTTAATACAATAAGCACAGTGAGTGTTCTAGAGAAAACCTCTGCTTCCATCCACAAGCAGGGCCCTGAACGTCACTGAAGATTGACCGCTGACCGTGGTCACAGAGGTTATCTCTGTCTACCACAGGATGCATCATACACGTGGAGCTAGGGTTTAAATGCCTTTGAGGCCTGGCTCACTGCAGACCCCACCACTCCCTCTCGCTTACTCTGGGCTGCTTCTTATACAGGCAGTTCCTGACTGTAAAGCCCTGGGGTGTGAGCCACTCTCTAGGCCCTCATCTCCTGCTGATACATAAGACTCCGCATCCCAACCGCCACCTCATCCCCTGTCCCAGCGGAGGTCTGAGCCCCTAGCACTGACATTGTGATAATCCCCTCCCCCGAACTCCTTTGTCTTGACCCCAGACGTGGCTGCTGACCCACTTGAAGCAGACATCCCACCATCTTAACCGCATTATGCAGTGTCAGATATTCACATGGCCTGGGGGTGAGCCATGATGCAGCTCTCTCCAGCCCCACTGCCCAGAGATCATGCGGAATTGGGTCTGCCTCTTCCCTGAGAGAAGCCCAGTCTTTCCTAGAAGCAGGACGGAGACAGAGGATGTGACACACAGCCTTTACAATGGTCTCCAAGAAACTCTCTGTGTCCAGCTGAAAATGTCCTCGGGGTCCCCTGAAAGTCTCAGCATGGTCTGCATGTCCCAGAGCCCGGGGTGGGGTGGGTGGGGGTGTGATGCTCTCAGCCTGGGCTTTGGAGGACACCACCACCTGTTGTGTGGAGTGGCCCAGGCTGACCCAGCCCAGCTGCTCTGGGAAAAACCCCAACCCCAAGCTTGGCAGCCTCAAAGCAGGGCCAGCAACTCCCACAGAGAGCACTGGCCCCTGCCTCTCTGGAAGTGTGTTGTCAGGGCAACGGTGCTTTGAGTGACAGACCGGTACCAAGCCTGAGTACAGGAACATCCACCAGCTTTGCCCCAGAGAACGGGGCTGGACCTGCACCCACGCTGAGGGGGTCTCTCCTCCTCTTCTGGTCCCTAAAATCTGGATGTGGCAAAAACCACAGGGAGATGTAGGGACTGCCCCCAAGCTCCATCTTTTCTCTTTTCTCTCCCATCCTGAATCCCGGGGTTAGGTGCTTAGGGCTCATTACCCTGGAAACAGATGGACAGAGCCTGGACCCTGCCCTTTCTGGCTCATCAGAGCCGCAGGCTCTTCCCCCTTCTTGGGGCTGAAGCAGCAGCAGCAAGAGGCTGGAAGCCTGCCCTCCCCGCCCTCTCCTTGCCAGGCCCCAGCTTCTGCTCAGGTTTCCCTCTTCCATGAGCTCATGAAAAATTCATCTGCCCAAACCTCAGCTCACACACCGAGAAAACACACTCAGCTCTCTCCTGGGGGCCCTGCTTTGAAAGGTTCAGGGTTCTTGGGGCCACTGAAGTGAGCAGCTGTGTCGGCATGCGTATGGATACCTGTGCCGGCATGGGGTTGGCTATACACAGGGGTGTCTGGATTCAAACCGATGGGTGTGTTTGTGCCGTGTGTACATTGTGACCCATTTAGACTCAACTGCCAGGCAGGCTGGACCTGTGCGTCCGCTACAGGAGAGGAGAAGCTGCGGAGACCAGAATATGGGCTGGGAGAACCATTCCGGGCCAGGCTGAGGGCCTTTCTGGGCCCCACCTGCTGGAGGACCGGACTCCTAATGCTCTGCCCTGGTTCTAACTGCCAGAAGCCAAGGCCTGAGGACCAGGGTCCTTGACCTCTGCCTCTGAGCAGGGCAGAACATCCGAGAAAGTGTGTCTTCATGCCCGTGGCATTGTGTGTGTACAGAGTGCATGCGCGTGCAGATGTGTGTTGAGATGGCCTAAGCCAGGCGGACTTGGGAACGCAGCTCTTGGGTAGCTAACCCTTGGCTCCCTGCCCCCCAAAACCCCCTCTTCCAACTCCACAGGTCCCGTCACTGGGAGAATCTGAGCACCAGGCCTGGCTCTCATGATGGTGAAGCTCGACTAAGAAACTAAGAGCCCTAGCGATGAAAAGTCAGAAAAGGTTATTTTTCAGGACCCTTGTTTCCTGTGACTTGTTGCAGAGAAATATTACCCCTGTTCTTACCGCTGTTCTCCCAGAGCAATAGGAGAGCGTGAAGTTATGAAATTGAGGGCACCTTCACTGAGCAATCGATTAGCAGCCGAGAGAGCTTGTGAATTGGCTGTCTGGACATTTCCAGTAATAAATTGTGAAATAGTCCATGAATAAGTAGTTGGCGGAGTTCAGAATTACCCCCTAGGAAATGTTGCAGGTCTAGAGACATTACTAAGGCGAGCACCATTTTAATGCTCTGGGCTTTGGCTGTTAAATATGTATGCCATCCGCAAAGCACTTCCCGAAATTAATGGCATTTTACAGCTGCTCCGAAGGCAGCGTATTTATATGGAGATGTATAGATTCTGGGGCTTGGTGGCTTCACAAATGAAGTGCTAATTTTAGAGGATAGGGCCAGGGAGGGGCTGAGAGATAGGGTCAGGAAGTGAGCCATCTCAGGGACCTTTCTGGAAATAGTTTTCCGCTGCTAGCTATGATTTTTAACCTTTGGTGCCTTTGGGCATGGCCTCGAGGCTGGAAAGGTCACTGCAGTAACAGGCCACGCAGTGCACAGAAAGATAATTATGATATTCATAATAATAATAATATTGCAGTTTATATTTGCCAAGCACTAAGTGCTTTTCACAGATTAACCCATGTAATCCTCCCAACAGTTCTGTAAGGTAGGTTCTATTATTATTCCCATTTTACAGAAGGAGGTCGATTTCACTTAGCAGTCTATGCGTGGATGGTGATTCTCCTGGCAGAGAAGTTGCCTTCTCTTTAATTCGTTCCTGAGCTAACAGCAGGGCCACCTAGTGCAGCGGTGTAGGTTGTTCACTGCGCAAGAGCATCTGACCTACAGTTGAGACAGGATTGAAATCTCCACCCTGGCCTTCTCCCCAGGCCCCGTGCTGGGGTCCCAGGCAGCATGGTCCACACTAGCCTGAGTCCCCTTCTCTCTAGGCAGGCCCAGCCCCTTCCCCGGCACCTCCTAGACTCTTTCCTCCAACCTTGTGAGCTGCCTACTTGGTTGGAGGCAGGGATGGGGGTCCTTGAGACTTAGCATGGACTCTAGTCAAAGGACCCAGATTTCCACCCAATTAGACGGCAAAGTGGTTTTCTCAGAACCCCTTAGGTGTGCAGACACTCCCTTGCCCTTTCTCTGAAGCATCCCAAAGGGCTGTTGAAACTCTAGAGTGAATCAGTCATGGGGTGGGATGGGATTTTGAGAACTAGTGTTGCCAGGGAAACAGGGCCAGAGAATGAGCCCATCTTCTGCAGTGGGAGCCTGGCAAGAGGCTGCTGGTGGGTTTCTGCACCTGAGGACCCCTAATGAAGGCCCTTCAGGCTCAGCCAGCCCCAGGGGTCCACAGTGGCAAAGGAATGGCCTCCTTCTCTCATCACCACTTGAGAGAATGATGTGCTTAGTCGCTCATTCGTGTCCAGCTCTTTTGCAACTCCACGGACTGTAGCCCGCCAGGCTCCACTGTCCATGGGGATTCTCCAGGCAAGAATACTGGAATGGGTTGCCATACCCTCCTCCAGGGGATCTTCCCACCCCTGGGATCGAACTTAAGTCTCCCACACTGCAGGTGGATTCTTTACCATCCGAGTCACCAGGGAGGTGCCTCCAAAGGAGATATGTGCTCTTCTTGTGGGTCCAAGGACATGCGCTTCCCAGAACAAGTGTGTTCTGTCAGCTAACGATTGTCACCCATCAGCTGAAGGCTTGGGGCATTCGGACACATGAGGGTGCAGAGGTGGCTGAGGGGAGGGTTAAGGTCCAGAAAGGCCAGGGCGCTACAAGCAGGAAGGACTGGACCTGGACTCCATCTGACTATAGTTCAACTCCTGTGTGGCCTTGGGCAACTTACTGACCTTCTCTGAGCCTCAGTTTCCTCATCTATCAAATAGGGATAATGTCACCTGTCTTACAAGCTTCAATCAAACGGCTTATGAAACTGTTTGTCAGTGCCTGACACATAGTAGGAACTCAATAAATGACTAGTTTGCTGAGTTGAGCCCGTACACTGCAGTTCCTCACTCTGGGTATCTCATGCTAGACAAGGTCAACAGCTGTTTTCACCATTTTCCTGTCTCTGTTCCTAGTTATTGGGCTTCCTGGGTAGCTCAGCTGGTAAGTTCGATTCCTAGGTTGGAAAGTTCCCCTGGAGAAGGGATCGGCTACCTACTTCAGTATTCTTGGGCTTCCCTAGTGGCTCATACAGTAAAGAATCTGCCTGCAATGCAGGAGACCTGAGTTCAATCCCTGAGTTGGGAAGATCCCTGGAGGAGGGCATGGCAACCCACACTTGCCTGGAGAATCCCCACAGACAGAGCAGCCTGGCGGGCTACAGTCCATGGGGTCACAAAGAGTCAGACGTGACTGAGCAGCGAAGCACAGCACATCCCTAATTATTCTTTACAGGGCTGTCAGTGTTTATTTCTAAATGAGAAATCAGACAGAGGTGGGCCCTTTGAGAGCCCATTACTGGCTCCCCATCACCTTGGAGAGAGGGAACCTGACATGGGACAGCTGCCAGGTGTACTGTAGAACCCAAGCCACCTCCTGAGGACCCCCCTGCCCACTAGGGAGAGGCACCGTGTGACTCAGGGCCTCTGGCACAGTGAGGTGGTTAAGAGCTCCCGCTCTGGGATTATACCAACCTGAGTCCAGATCCTCTCTCTATGGCAGCTGAGTGACCTCTCACAAGTCACCTTGTCTTCACCAATTTACTCTCTGCATGTACAGGATGAGGTTATTAGTATCTATCCCAGAGGTTAAAATTAAGACTAACAAGGTGATACCAGCTACTTCCACTGAACCCCACTGCTATGCTGGGCTCTGCACTGGGCCCTCCACAGGCACCACTTCATCTGCTGGTGTCTGGCCCATCCACATGTAAATGCAAACTGTCATACTTATCAGGAATCACCAGCAGATCCTAATGCTGGGGACTAGACCCTTGGAAAGAGAGAAAGGTATCAGGGAGTGGGTGGGTGTAGTCTTTTTATGCAGGAGTTGGGGGAGATGGCACAGGCTTCCCCTGGTGGCTCGGATGGTAAAGAATCTGCCTGCGATGCAGGAGCCCTGGGTTCGATCCCTGGGTGGGGAAGATCCCCTGGAGAAGGGAATGGCAACCTGTTCCAGTATTCTTGCCTGGAGAATCCCATGGACAGAGGAGCCTGGCGGGCTACAGTCCATGGGGTTGCAATGAGTCAGTTGGACATGACTGAGCAACTAACACTTTCACTTACTTTCTTGGGGGAGCAGTCAGAAGAAACTCGATGAAGGTCTTCTGGAGCAGCGTGCTCACACTTGAGCAGACGTCAGAATCCTCTGGAGGGCTTCTCAAAGCACACATTTCCAGGCCCCACCTAAGGGTTTCTGGTTCATTATTTCTGGATGGGGTCTGAGAATGTGCAATTCTGACAAGTTCCCAGGTGATGCTGCTGGTCTGGGGACCACATTTTGAGAACCATCAGCCTGCGTGGATGGTGCAACAGAGAGAAAGTGAGATTCAGAATCACAGTCTTGAGTTCAAATTCCAGTTCCACTAGCTTCTAGCTCTGTGAACATTGGGACGATCAAATCCATAAGGACCTACTAAGTTCTGCATGCGTTATCAGTAGGTGGCCAGCTGTGAGGCACTAACTTGGCTTTCCCTCTCCTGACTTAGTGAGCCATTCTTCTGAGCCACCCCGAAAGATGGCTTAGAACACGCTTGCAGAGGCCTGGGCCCAGGCTCTCTGACCCCAGGTGGCCCTGTCCCACCCACTCAGCGTCCATCAGCCCCTGTCCTCTCTGTCCCCACAGGAGGAGCCCTTCGTCATGTTCCGGAAGTCCGACAGGACCCTGTTTGGGAATGACCGGTTTGAGGGCTACTGCATCGACCTGCTCAAGGAACTGGCCCACATCCTGGGCTTCTCCTACGAGATCCGGTTGGTGGAGGACGGGAAATATGGGGCACAGGACGACAAGGGCCAGTGGAACGGCATGATCAAGGAGCTCATTGACCACGTAAGTGGGGTGGGAGCACCATGGACAGGGCCGTCCGGGAGGCTTGGCCAAGTCCTCTATGCACATCAAGATGGGGCATCCTGGCAGACCGCAGCCCTGGGGCAGGGGAGATGGAGACAAAGGAGCCATTGGTACAGGCTCCCCCGGCACATTCTAAACATTACCTGCCCTCCAGCTCAGGGCCTTCGCTTTCCAGAAGCATTTTTCTATCCAGGACCTGCTAACGAATGCAAGGACATGATCTGTACCCCTTATTTCTTCTATCGTTTATCCTTACAACAGTGCAGTGAGATGGGTACTGTTATTACCACCCGTTTAACAGATGAGGAGGGTAAGGCAGAGAAAGATGAAGGCTCCCAGCTAGTAAGAAGTGGAGCTGGGACTGAGAGTCTTTTGGAGGCTCTCTGCTTATGAAAGCCCTGGGCTCCCACATCTGCAAAGAGCCATCTGACCACCAGACCCAGGGTTCATGCAGTCAGTCTTTTCCACCTGAAAAGCATCAGCCAGAAGAATTATTGTCACTTCTCCTCTCCAAGTGCAGACAGGTAGCCTCAGGACCTTCTTCAGTTAGCCCTCTTGCCCCTGTCAGAGGGGAGCCAGGAAGAGAAGGAGGCTGGAACTCAGAGCTAGAAGGCTCAAGTAGAGCCTCAGTGGTGGAGTCATTTCCTCGGCCCTAGAAAATCAGTCCCCCAGGGAAGGCTGGTGGGAGAGGCTAATGGTCAAGAGAGTGAACCCAGTCTGGACTTGATCCCTACTCTTCCACTTACTAGCTGTGTGCTTCTGGACAAGTTTCTTAACCTCTCTGCTCCTCAGTTTCCTCATCTGTAAAATGGGAATGATAATAATGGCCCCCCTCCCCCACAGGCTGTAGTGAGGACTAAGGTCACATGTGCGCACTACACAGTCAGCGCCGTGTCAGTGCTTGCTTGTATTATTTTAATCATTATGGCTACTCCTTTGAGGCGGGAAGAGGGCTTCAGGAAGTCTCTTTTTCTCCCTAAGCTCATTTCCTACCTCAACAGTGAGAATAATGATGCCTGCTCTGCGTTCTTCCCTGCTTGTTGGCGGAGGTGACAACTGGTGGGGAAGCAGCTCCTAGACAGTGGAATTCAGTCTAACCGGGAGGGAGGGGTGTTGTCACCACTATTAGTAATAACTTTAATTATTATGGAAATTAGTCAGCAGGCCCCAGAGACATCTCCATTTATCGGCTCCCCCCTGAGCGTTACGAGTGGGGCTCTGGAGCATGGGGCTCTGGGTGGGATCTGAGCATGTCATTTGCAGAAGTGAGCTGGGCTGGGGAGGAGGGCGGGATCCCATGGACAGTGGAGGCCACATTTGGAGGGGAATAAGGCTAGTGACGCTCTTGCCATCCACGGCATCCCCAGCAGCCCGAGAGCTCTGCAGAGCCATTTGTAAGGGGGAAGACCAGAAAACCTAGCAGCTTCCGAGGCTGACCCTCAGCTGGAGGAAAGAGGGGGTCTTGTTCATGGCCTGCATGCAGCCTAGTATCCATCAAGACCATGGGCCCTGACGGCACATGCAGGGACCTTGTTAAACCCAATTCCCTACAATTGATGAGCCTATTAATCCTAGCTTGGTGCCACTTTTAATAACATCATAACCATTTATTAGTGTCGTCAGATAATTAGTCTTCTCACTAGCTCATAGAAAGCGTGGCAAAGGCTTGGCAATATTATTACTTCCTTATTAGGGATCTGAACGCAGATGTAAAAATGATGAATGCCCACCTTTGCAAGAATCTGCCCCCTGAGGGCCATTTGGAGGCCCTGGGTGGAGCCTCTGACCAGCAGGACTTGAAAAGTCCTTCACTGATACTCTCTGCTCGTCTCTGTCCATGCCACAGGCCATCCCAGGAGACAAGATTATGGGGGAAGGTGGGGGATCTAAAGGGTGTGTCCCCTTCTTGCTCACATCCTCGCCTTCCTCCGAGTTGTCTCCAACTACGGGAGCAAAACAGATGATTGGACAGAGCAGTGGTTTCTCCATCCATCTCCTGGTCTCTCAGACCATCACTGTTCCCATCCCCACTGCCCGCTCTCTCTCACTCCCCCCCACCAACCCCCTTTGGAAGTCTCCTGCTGGAGTCCCTGCCTTAAATTACTCCCATGTGTTTTAATGTCTTTGGAATCCAAGAGAGGTGGGTTCAAATTCAGGGTCCAGCACATTTTAGCTGGCAGTAGGAAAGCTATTCAACCTCTCTGGCCTCTATTTCCACATCTAGGAAGTGGGAATAATAAGCCTTCTGCCCAGGGTTCGTGGGAAGATTTAAAAATGCTTAGCCAAGTGCCTGGTGCTCAGTAACTGTGCAGTGCACAGGACTGTCTTACTCCTCACCATTTCCTCCTGTCTAAAGTATGTATGTGCGTGGCCATGATGATAGTGAGGGAGTCTGCCCCTCAGCCATGATCACCCTGGTGGGCCGCAGTGACCCGGGATCTGGATCTTGCCCCTCTGAATCTAAAAAGGAGACTCAGGGAACTGACTCACACTGATCAGAGTCACAGGGAATCGAGGCACACATGAGACATCACCCGCTTACGGCACTGGAGACCTTTCCCGACACCTGCCGTCCAGAGCTCCTGTTCTGGCACCAGGTGCCTGGGATCTTGCTAGGGAGTATGGAGACAGAGCTCCAAGTGTGGAAAGCCTGGAACCAAGAGGAGAGATGGCTGCTGGAGAAAGGGGCAAGAGATGAGCCTTGAAGGGCCTTGGGTGCTACAAGGCACAGTTGAAAGATGGAGAGCAAGGGAGTGACATCAAATTGGGACTTGTGCTGCCAGGCTGAAATGGAGCCAGTCTGGAGGCCATCCCTGGGACCTGGGTGAAGGAGAGCATGGTGGCCCCCAAGGATTGTGGTCAGAAAGGAGAGAAGTCGATGGCACAGGATGGAGCCATGAAGGTAGAATCCATGAGGTTGGCAGTTGACTGGATGAAGGAGGAGAAGGGCAGGGAGGAATCAAGGACATGGTGTGAAGTTCTAGCCTGGATGGCTGGGGAGGGACTGGCATCATCCCCAGGGACAGAGCCTCCCGGGAAAGCAGAGGGTCCAGGAGAGGTTCTGACATCATGTTGGCATTGGGGTTCCTAGAGACTGGGGTTCCAGCCACAAGGGTTCCTTTCTTGTGGCTGGACACTCAGAGTGGGGATTGATGGGGAGAAAAGAGAGGAGGACTGGGGGCAGGACCCTGAATGGTGAGAGAATGGGATGAACAGGAGGCCTCCACAGGATCCCCACTCCTGCAAAGCCAGAGCGGAGGGAGGAGAGCCAGGGAGAGTGGGCGATGGAGCCAAAGGAGCAAAGAGGCTGCTGGGAAGGTGTGGGCACAGGGTGTGAAGCAGCAGGTGAGGAAGTGGAGGCAGGTGAGGATGGACCTGCATCCATGGGTTAGCATGAGTGCGATCTCCCAGGGGTACAGGTCAGCCCAGCACGGGTTCTGTGACCACCCCGGCCTGGCCTCCTGCAGGCTTTGTGCTCAGAGGCCAAGGAGTCCTGTCCTGGCTGCTCTACCAGGCCCTTGAACAGTAGGGGAAGGAGAGGGAGCAGGAGCCTGGCCTCAAGGGGAGGCCTGACTGCCCTCCAGCCACAGGAAGCTGTTCATTCTTTTATCTTGAAATTGTTACATCTCCCTATAGCATATAAGGCAGTTTGCCTGGCTCATGGAAGGGGCTGGACCAAAATGGGTTTGGACCAAGATGGATAGGAGTGGTCCTGGGTAACCCTGATGTCATCCCTTCCCCTGTGAAAGAAGTCGCACGGCCCAGATGTGATGGAGAGCAGAGCAGGGGAGTGGCGCAGCTCCACGGACCCATGTCCCAGCCCGACTCTTCTTCTGGACAGACAGTGCCTTTGGATTACACTGGCACTGCCCGCACCTGGCGTGGGGCTGGGCTTGCAGAGCAGGCGTTGATGGGTGAGGGGGCGTGTGAATGAGCACGTGGACTGGCATGCCTTCCCCAGAGACAAGGCTGTGGGGTCGTGACTACTGAGCCTCCCATCCAAAGTGTGTGAGCAGAGGGTCTAGTGTCAAAGTCGTGACCCCGTCATGCACTGTCTCCTGCCTCCAAAGCAGGAACCAGATCTTGGTTCTGGCCGGCATGCATTGGTGTTAGAAGGAGCCCCAGACTCCTGTTTGGGTGGCCGGGAAATTCTAAGCCAAGCCACCTCCTTCAGACTGGCCAGTGCACTTTGAAGCCAGGCATGCTGGGACCTCGCCTGGGGCAGGTAAGAATCCTGAATGAGACAGAGCAGGTGAGGGCAAGGAAGCAGATGGATGAAAAGGTAGCCTCTTATCAGGGCATCCAGGTTGCCCAGAGCACTGACTGAGGCACTCTGAGGAAGCTCAGGATCTACCTGGGGACGACCAGATAAGCAGGTGAGGGAGACAGGAAGGACTTGGGCTCCATTGAGATGCGCCCCAGGGCTGTCAGCTGGACTCAGCAAGCAGAGACCAGCCTGGAAAGATGTGGAAAGAGCCTGGCAGGAGGTCAGGGTCTAGACAACCGGGTGTGAGAGAGGACACGAAGCAAGGTAGCAATAGAGCTGCAGGGGCGAGGTGGGTATTGAAGAGAAAGTGAGGTCAGAGGGAGCAACAGGAACAAGCTAACCCCCCCTGCTGAGGACTGTTCCTTCATTCTTTCTGCAAAGCTGTATAGAGCCCTGTCTCAGCCTGGGCTCCTGGGGGCGGGGCCTGGGCTCCTGGGGGCGGGGCCTGGGCTCCTGAAGGGCGGGGCCTGAGGAGGAGGCTCAGATGCCACTGGTGACTGAGTTAGAGGGTGTGATGCTGGGGAGAGTCAGGGCAGGGAAGTGGAGCAGAGGGGAGGGAAGGCCAATGCAAGGATGTCATATTGAGCTGGTCACCACCGAGTGAGACTAATCCAAGTTGGCACCCCAGAAAAGCCTGACAAAGCGTGTCTCAGAGCCATCTCTTGGGGTGAAGGGAGAAGAGGAGCAGGTGCATCCACTGGCTCCTGACTTCCATGCATTTCTGGGTTTGGCAGGGCAGGCATGGGAACCAATCAGGACCCTGCCGGAGCATCAACAGGAAGTTATGGGGTGGGGGTGTCTGTGTGCAAGAAGTGCTCAGGTAGACAGGAGGCGAGATGCTGTCAGCTTGTGCCTGTATGAGGCTGGTGGTGGCCAGAGGGTCTGACCTGGTGCATAAGAGGGGTGAGCCAAGCACAAATGATGTACCGGACCCAAGGCGGTGACAGGAAATGTAGGAGCAACCAAGGTCAACGTGATCCCTTCCCCTCTAGGAACAAGCAATGAATCAGCCGAGTTAAATTTCATTAAAATTTTGATCAGTGCTGCAAGGGGGAATATGTATAGGGGACTTTGGGAGTATAAAGCAGGAAAATGACTCAGACTTCCCTGCAGAGGTGACTCTTGGAGCTGAAACTTGAAAAATGAAGGAGAGATATTCAGGGCTTGGATGTGAGTACTGACCTGGATGGGGGCACCTAGACTGCTGAAGTCTCTGCCCTCGTGGGGTCCTGTGGGGTGAGCAGTAAGGTTCCCCAGGCGGACCCTGGGCAGACACCAGCCTTGCAGATATGCTGGCGATAGGGGAGGGGGTATATTCTAGAGATGGGAATGGAGGTGTGGTGTATCCCCCATAGTGTGCCACAAAGTAGGGAACACCAGCTGAGCCGTCCTGAAAGACAGCCCTGCAGGGATTCAGGAGTGGGCCGTTCTCCCAGGCCTTGGAAAGGCACAGGCTTCAAGTCTCACTCCTGGGCATCCGTCAACTCAGGAGGCCTATGTGTGAATCATGGGTATACAACTCCTCGGTCAACACTTAGGAATTTTCTAGCACCTGTCCCATCTCTTTAGATATATACAAGCTTTTGTGAGGTTATTGGAAGCTGCATTGCTGATTGAAAAGTGCAGCGCTGGCTGGCTGGAGGGACATCAATGGACACTTCTCGTGACTCAGGGTACCCTCCCGCAAGAATGGCGGTGCACCAGGCCCCAAGAGAAGGCTCACTGGGTGACCTCTTCTAAACCTCAGAGGGGGAATCCAGCCAATGCCTCCTTTGATCAGGTTATTCATTCATTTGTTTATTCAGTTAAGTCCCATGCTAGGTGCCATGGATACAGTGTGAACAAAACAGTCAGGATCCCTTCCCTGAGCCTCAGGATCTTACGTTCTAGCAGGGGAAACAGGCAGTAATCTATGACTGTGTAAATAGGTGTCACTGTTCTGTGAGAGGAGTGTGGTAAGTGAAAGAGCTTCCCTGGCTCCCAGGCTGGGGCCCGGGCTGAGAGATCCTGCCGAACGGAAACCAGTGGGAAGCTGCTGCTGATCCATCCCAGGAAAGCCTGGAGGAAAGTACTGGAGACTTGTGAGAGGTGAGGGTAACTCAGGAAATGCCTTTCCCATGCTCTTGGCTGGCAGCATTCAGAGAGATCCAGGAAGGGGGTCTGGGTCATTTCTAACTCCCTGGCATGCAGCAGAAGATGGCACATGAGGGGCAGAAGGAGGAGGGGCATGGACTTGGGAGGATGTCCCCCAGTAACAGCCACAGCCTTGAGACTACGCCCTCGGGCTTCCCAGCCTCCAGGTAGGCTGGTGTATGTGCCGGGAAGATCTGGTCTCACAGACACACCACCATCGCCCTCCTGTGTCCCATCTTCCTCCTAACTGGGACAGAGACCTTGTTTCTGTCCTGTATGTGTTAGACCCAACCCCTGTTTGCAAGGCCGGGGGCTGTCACTGAGGGTGCCATGGAGCTGAAAACATCGCTAGGCCCTGACTGAAGAGGGCCGTGAGGACAAGTGAGGGCCATCAGTGAATGCTCAGGACCACTGATGGTCATAAGAAAGGTTGCCATTAAGGGCAAGGATGCAGCGCAGCATCCAAACTTTGGAGGGAGGCTGGAGAGAGACAGTCAGGACCGGGCAGACTGGCAGGGGTCAGCATGGCCTCAGAGAGAAGGGGGATGCTGAACAGGGAAACAGGCCAGAGCTCAGCCCACGGGCTGGAGTAAGGGCTGATTGGAACTCTTGGGGGTACTTTGATGCCAAGTCTTCCACCAAAACCATACTGAGCCCCTTCTGTCTGCCTGCCTTGGTGCTGATGCTAGAGGTGCATCAGAGTGTGAAGTGAATGTAGCCCCCGCCCCCCCCCCCCACCAGAGCTTATGTACCAGCAGAGGAGCTAGATATCAAGCTGCTGCTGCTGCTGAGTCGCCTCAGTCGTGTCCGACTCTGTGCGACCCCACAGACGGCAGCCCACCAGGCTCCTGCATCCACAGGATTTTCCAGGCAAGAGTACTGGAGTAGGGTGCCATTGCCAGTGACTTACAAATCAATATTCAGCTGTGTGAAGACCAGTGCAGGGGCTATGGGAATGTACAACTCAGACCTCACAGCCTATAGAGGGAGGGGGCTCCCTGTCCCTAGGTCCTTGGGCTTGACTGGGCAGGGCCTGTCTGGGCGGACACCACCCTTAGGGCCCTGTGGGATGGGGAAAGAGAACCACCATAGATAGGAGACGGAGCCATAGCTCATCCTTCCCCAGGGTCCCTGTGGCTACGAAGCAGGAGGACCTGCTCATGCTTCCTGGAGACAGAGGTGCAGCATGGTGCCTGCCGGGACTCAGGAATCAGCTGCTCTCCCAGGCCAGGGAGAAACACAGCATCATTCCGCACTATCAGGCCATGAGACTGCCGTTAGCTCAGGAAGCTGGTGTGTGAATCACAGGTGTTGGTAGCAGACCCATCCGCTAACATTCATGAATTTACTAGCACTCCTTTCCCCTCTGTTCAGGTGTGTGGGTTATTGAGGTTGCTGGCTGTCGGATTAATGTCTAGGGCTTTTCAGGGGGCTCTGTGTTTTCTTTAGCTCAGAGTCTGGGGTTCATCAGCAGGCACTGTCTGTGACTTGCTCTTAGAAACTGTGAGGTGCCCAGCCAGCTGGCTCTGAGAGCATGCTTGCCAATTTTCTTTTCTAAACCAGCAACATCCCATTCATTCAGTCCCCAGGTCTCTACTTGGAGGCCTGCTATGAGCTGGACACTGTGTTAGGTAGAGGGCATACCGTAGTGAAAAGACACTGACTCAGGCCAGCTCTCAGGACCTTATGGGCCAGTAGAGAGGAAATCACTCAAAACCTCTGAAATCACAACGGTGATCAGTGCTGAGAGCGCAAGTACCTGGTGCTGTCAGAGTCATCACTGGGGAGGCTTGATTTCATCTGAGGATTTTGTCTGTGGAAGTGATGTTTGAGCTGAGATCTGAAGGAGAAGCAGATATTAGCTAGACAAAGGTTCAGGGAAGAAGTTCCAGGTAGAGAAGAGTATTGTCCAAAGGTCCTGAGGTAAGCATGGACTGGAGGGTCTGAAAGAAGCCAGTGGGAAGAGATCCAGGGGGAACAAGATGGGAGGTGAGACTGTAGAGCCAGGCAGGACTGAAACTGCACTTTCTAATGCAGGAGCCACCAGCCACATGGGGTTGTTTAAATCTGAACTTTAATTAAAATCAACTGGTTACATTAATTTAAATTACTTAATTTACAATGAATGAAATCAAAGTATAAATTCAGTTCCTCAGTTATACAAGCCACATTTCAAATTCTACTTGTGGCCAGTGGCTGCCATATTGGACAGTGAAGATACAAAGCATTTCCATCATCGCAGAAAGTTCTGCTGGACAGCACCAGCTAGATTGTGAATGGTTTCATGAACCCATAATACGAATTTTCTGGAGGGCAGAGGGAAAAGTCTTAACATATACTAAGCAGCATTGGGAATCAGAAAAGATTCTATTTGGAGAAACAACACTTTAGGGAAAGAATGGAAGGTGAATTCCATGGATCCCACACGCTAGAAATGTGGGCAGAGAGCCAGCAAACAGGGCCCCGGATTCAAGTCCTGCCCATGTGGTAAGAGTAAGCCTTGTTTTCTTGGGTGGCTTTGGAAGTAGAAGTACAAGGACCTGGTGGAAAGTAGGGGCGAATCAGCATGTTCCTGCAGCCACAGGGTTCCCAAGCATGACCAGGTGTTGCAAAGTGTATTCTGGGGAGGCCCAGGTAGTCATGGTCAGGAGCCAGAGTCAAGTTCAGGTCTCTGGGAATGCAACGTGGGCTCAGGAAGGGCAGGGTGGGCCCAGCCCTAAAACTTGCCAACAGAATGGGCCAGGTGCAGGGGCGGGGCTGGCAGCAGCTGGTACGGGGAGTTGCATGCATCCCCCCCAGAATCTAAGTAATATGTGTATGAGTGTCCTTGGGCTGTCACAAACCTGGGGACTTAAAAAGTTTATTCTCTCTCAGTTCTGGAGGCCAGAACTCAGAAATCAAGGTGTCTGCAGAGTTGGTCCCTCTGGAGGGAGCATTTGCTCACTGACTCGCCTAGCATCTGGCGTGGCTGGCAATCCTTGGCATCCTTGGCTCAAAGCTACATCACTCCAGTCTCTACCGCCATTATCACGTGGTCTCCTCTGTGTGTATCTGTGTATCCTCTCCTCTTTTATAAGAACGTCAGTCATTGGATTTAGAGCTCCCCCTAACCCAGTATGACTTCATCTTAACTTGGTGACTTCCACAAGAGCCTAATTTCCAGAGCTTCTGGGTTGGTGAACACGTGAAGATGAGGGGAGGATGGGACGCCCAGTGAAAGAGAGAAAGCATGGAAGCACCATACCCACTCCTGTATAACCTGCCCTATGTATCTTCTCCATCTAGCTGTTCCTGAGTTCCGTCCTTCTATAATATCCGGTAACTTCAGTGGCTTCACCATTGTACCCCCCACCAACCACCTGTGAGGGATCCAGTTGCTCTGCATCCTCATTGCCATTTGGTATTATTACCATTGTTTTATTTTGGCTCTTCTGATAATTGGGCAGTAGTATTAGGGGGATTTTAAACCACGTGGGCTGTGTTGCTGGGGGACAGCTGAGGGAACTACTGTGATGCAGAGAGTCTGAATAAAAAAAAAAAAAAAACAGGCTTGTGCCAGGAGACTTCACAAGGCTGCACATTCAGGAGAGGCTGTTTTGCACACCAGTGGATTTAGGGGCACTCGGCAGGAGCCAGAGAGAAACAGATCTTTGGGGAAGTGAACAATCCCACTGAAGACATAGAAAGTGAGGCCTTCCTTAGCAAAGTCCCAGTTACTCTACCCAGGAATTTCTCCAAGATTATTTAATCATAGTGGCAACAATAAGATGCTGTTTTAGTGGGGAGGAGGGGAGGGGAGGAGGAGCCTATTTCCAGGTCATGTCACATTCATAGGTACCAAGAGTTATGACTTGAATATATTTGGAAGAGGATGCACAGTTCAACTCATTGAATGTGGCTGGTATGGCAGAGTGATAAAACATTTGAGTTTGAGGTCATGGTCAACGGGTCCATGCACTGGCTCAGCCACTCACCAGCGTGGGAGGCAGCTCTGCTCATTTCTGTATGACAAATGTCACTGACCACTCACAAGCTTGACCAAATCTCCTAGCCTAACTGAATCACATTACCCTTACCTGGGATGTGGTGATCATGTTTACTGCACCATGGGACTGCTGGGAGGTCACATAACGTAACACATATAGTACACGTAGCAGTGCTTGGTATGTAAGTGAAAGTAAAAGTTGCTCAGCCGTGTCCGATTCTTTGTGACCCCATGGACTATAAAGTCCACGGGATTCTCCAGGCCAGAATACTGGAGTGGGTAGCCGTTCCCTCCTCCAGGGGATCTTTCCAACCCAGAGATTGAACCCAGGTCTCCCGCATGGCAGGCAATTCTTTACCAACTGAGCCCCCAGGGAAGCCCAAGAATGCTGGAGTGGGTAGCCTATCCCTTCTCCAGCGGATCTTCCTGACCTAGGATTCAAACTGCGGTCTCCTGCTTTGCAGGTGGATTCTTTACCAGCTGAGCTACCAGAAGTACCCACAAAAGATGTAGTTCTTTCCACAGAAGGTATATGTAAACTATAACAGGTCACAGTCAGCAAGCAGATGCCCCGGGGAACCCCAGTCAAGAGGCAGAGCACATAGATGGGGAATCTGGTTGAGATCATGCTTAGGAAGCAAAGCAGGCAGGGACACCAGACACAGGTAGCAAGCTGAGGCTTTCCAGGCTCCACTCTCAGGTATGTGGCTAGTGTCTGACCAGCAGTCAAGGGGCCTGGATACTAAGGGCCAAAATGTGGAGCTGTAGCCAGTTAAGCATTCTTTCCTTCACTTTTGGTTGTAGAGATGCGGTAAAGTAAGTGGTGCCAATCGACCTCATGGAAGCTTGGAGGAGAGTAGGACAGCTTCTTTGTAAGTAGAAAGCTGCTTATGGTGATGGAGTTCTGGAAGTGCTATCCTGTCTGGTCCAGAGGTTTATAGAAAAAGGTATGGAAGGTCTTCAGTGAGGCAGATGGAGCTAACAAACCACCCATAAGACCAATGAATATGTCGGACGAGTCAGAGGTTTGGTTTGTTCAAGGACGTGATTACTGACAGCGAAGTCTTCATACCCTCTGTGAGCCTCAGTTTCCCTCCGTAAATAATACAGGTTGGAATAGATGTGCTGAAGGTCTCTTGTCCAGCTCTGACAGCCTATGATTTTATGAATCATCCTCAAAGAAAACTTGCACAAGTAGGAAGAGCCTGCCAAGATTGGGCCTTTCATTCTGAGTAATGAGCTGAAACAGCAAAGGCTTGACATCTGTTCGGCTCTTTCAAGGGAAGTTGGACAAAATAATGCCTTTTTCAAAGAAATCATAACCAACAGTGAAATGTAGTATTTCCTGCCCAAACCAAAGTGGAGAACTCCAGCCTTGCTGAAGCCCAAGGGAGAACACACATCAAAACTTCTCATAAAGAAAGTCAGGTTGACCAGCTGTCTTGCTGCTGTAGGCACAGAATGCCTAGACACTCCTGCCTTCTAACACCATTAAAACCAGAGAGCAGAAAGGCTGGTGGCAAGATTCTGAAGATTTCTGAGACCATCTGGGGAAAGAAAGAGGGCCTGTGGCCCTGTGGTTGGCTTTCTGGCTAGCCCAGGAATACTCCTGGTTGGGATAAGCATTGGCCCCAAACACCTTGATCCTCGAGTTACTAACACTCTCATCCAACCTGCCATCAAAAGCCAGAGGAAGATTTGCCACCACTGACTTTGAGGTTCTTCCCAAGAATCCATTCCAAACCCCAGAAGCCATTCCCAGAGACCAGTTCCAAATGCATTCTGAGCAGTGATGATGACTTTGGAGTCCGAACAGAGCCTCCCAAAGTGATGTGCTTTGAAAGGAGAGGGCTAGGGAAACAGTGGAAACAGTGTCAGACTTTATTTTTTAAGGCTCCAAAATCACTGCAGATGGTGATTGCAGCCATGAAATTAAAAGACACTTACTCCTTGGAAGGGAAGTTATGACCAACCTAGATAGCATATTGAAAAGCAGAGACATTACTTTGCCAACAAAGGTCCGTCTAGTCAAGGTTATGGTTTTTCCAGTAGTCATGTATGGATGTGAGAGGTGGACTGTGAAGAAAGCTGAGCACCGAAGAATTGATGCTTTTGAACTGTGGTGTTGGAGAAGACTCTTGAGAGTCCCTTGGACTGCAAGGAGATCCAACCAGTCCATCCTGAAGGAGATCAGTCCTGGGTGTTCATTGGAAGGAATGATGCTAAAGCTGAAACTTCAGTGCTTTGGCCACCTCATGCGAAGAGTTGACTCATTGGAAAAGACTCTGATGCTGGGAGGGATTGGGGGCGGGAGGAGAAGGGGACGACAGAGGATGAGATGGCTGGGTGGCATCATCGATTCAATGGATATGAGTTTGAGTGAACTCCAGGAGTTGGTGATGGACAGGGAGGCCTGGCGTGCTGCAATTCATGGGGTTGCAAAGAGTCGGACACGACTGAGCGACTGAACTGAACTGAACTGAGGGGAAGCCAAGTTCTAGAATCATGATATGCCAACATTATGAGGGATCCTAGAACTTCAGGACTTAAAGGGATCCTCCAGAATGTCCCACCGCAGTTCCCACTGCACTTGGAATCTTATCCACAGTCTCCAAAGGGGATTCCCTTGCCTGGAAGCTGCATGAGAGCAGAGCTGGATCTCTTGCTCGCCTCTCTACCCCTGACTGTTGCACAGTAGGTCTTGACCAAATACATGTTAGTCACTGGGCACCTTCCCTGACAGTTCTCTCTCCTTTTGTTGCTTTCCTTTGAACACACCCTGAGATGAGAGTACTCCAGGGAGCCGAGGTAGCAGCAGCTGCTCATTTCTTCTCCCTTGCCTTCAAAGCTAGGCAAGTTCCAACACACACGTTTAGAAATTTACCAAAGTAAGATCCTAGTATGAAACAGCCTTTCTAATAGGCTCCCCTTCCTTGATGTTCCCAAGTAGTCCTGCTGCTAAGTCACTTCAGTTGTGTCTGACTCTGTGCGACCCCATAGACGGCAGCCCACCGGGCTCCCCCAAGTAGTCCTAAGATTCACTAAACCCTTGGGCTTCTAATGTCAGTAATCAGCCATGGGGGCTGGTGCTAGAAGGAGAAACACTGGGGTGAGCAACACCAGGGTTATGTGTTTGCCAACGTCCCCCAGCCTGGGGCACCAACAGTCATTTCAGAGCTGGGGTTCTACCCATAGCAATCCTCCTTGCCTTGAAGTCTCATTTCAACTTGGTTGCCGGTTTCCATTCTAGGATTGGTGGAGTCGGAGGTGTGTTAACAGCTATCACTTAGAAAAGAATCTGATTAATGTCCATTTTCCCTACTAGACTGTAAGCCCCATAAAGGCAGAAGCCACGTCTGTTTGGCTCAGCTGTGTATCCCTAGTGCCTAGTGGATCTCACAAAATAATTAATTGTTTAATTAATCAACTAATTAAGCTGGGCCAAGTCAGAGGGTGACTCCCTAGGGACTATTGTTTGGAAGGGGATTCTAAGAGGCAGCTGCCGCCACCCTTAGCAAAAGGGTCTTTAGTGCTGATCTTTAGAACTCAGCCTCCCTTTCTGTTCTGCCCCATCTGAGAAAGGGAATTGATTATTTTGTTCACATTCTGGTAAATATCCACAGGAGCCCAAGGGAGAGCCTCTGAGAGGGAAACATTATTAATCAACAAACACTACATAGGCTGAGATGGGGCTTGGTGGTAGAAAAACAGAGCAGTGAATCAGCCACAGTCCCAACTATGCTTAGGGACTTACAGGTAAGTAGGCAGATATGACAAAAGGGCACATGCCGGCACATACTGCCATTTCAACTGAGCAGGTTAGGACCTTACCACAGGACAGAAGGAGCTTCACGGGCGTTCAGAATTGCAGGCTATCAGGGAGGACTTCTTGGAAGAGGTAGCATGTGCAAAGAAATATTTAAGGTGGTGAAAGTTAGACAGCAGGGAGAGGCATTCTCAACAGGCACAGTGTGTGTAAAACATAGAGGTCAAGAAGGGAATGTGGTAAACAAGAAGCAGTTAAGTGGGACCTTGTGCTCGAGGAGAGCAGTGGGGCAAGCCTGCAAAGATGGGAAGGTGAGATTTCAGATTTTTAATCAGAAAAAGCTCAGCCTAGAGATATGAAACTTTAATTACTCCCCTTGTTAGAACTGTGATGGAGTGAGCTCTATCGGCGTGTGAACATCCCTAGCTTTCTCCAATCCCTTCCCTGCCTTCCTCTGCTCTGTCCTCTTCCCGCCCCTCTGCTACTACAGAGGGCTCAAAATTTTGTTTCATTTCTCCCCCCACCCTTTCCCACCAAAGAGAGTATTATTTTTGCCCAACAGGTTATGGGGGCTTTGAGGATATATAGAATATCCAAAATGGGGTAAAGCATGCAAGAAGTAGATAGGAAAGGAAAACGGATATAAATAAGGGGTGCTGTGGATTCTGTGTCCTCTTCATGACATTTGAAAGTCACAAAAAAAGAACACAAGCTATTTTTAAATGTTCGTAGATTGCTGAACTATATTTGACAAGGCACCATTTCGAGAATGGACCACATGGGTTACAGCTGTAATAGTGTTCCACTCTCCACATGTTGATACCATGTCCTCTTCCTCAAGGCCATCAGCTCTTGGATAACAGGGGTTAAGTCTAATTCACGGTTGTCTCCCAGCACCCTGGGCATTGCCTGGCCCAGAAGAAGAATTAGTAAACACTGAAATTGAAGAGTGTTAAAGTGTTCCGGGGTTCAGGCAACAAACTCCACTTCCCTCCCTCGTCTCTCCTCCTTTCAAGAAGGGATGTTCTGTCGCCCGCCAGCTTAGGCTTTGCTCATAGTCTGTCTATGTCTCTCTCACTGCAGAAGGCAGACCTGGCCGTGGCCCCCCTGACCATCACCCACGTCCGCGAGAAGGCCATCGATTTCTCCAAGCCCTTCATGACCCTCGGCGTGAGCATCCTCTATCGCAAGCCCAATGGCACCAACCCTAGTGTCTTCTCCTTCCTCAACCCCCTGTCCCCAGACATCTGGATGTATGTGCTCCTCGCCTACCTCGGTGTCAGCTGTGTCCTCTTTGTCATCGCCAGGTAAGAGCAATGCCCTGGCCAGAGCTCTGGCCCAGGGTTAGGGGCTCAGGGAGCCAGGCAAGTCCCCCCCATCCTCAGCAGTTGGCACAGAAGGCCCAGGTTCAGACCACTGCTTACCTGCTCCTGTCTCTTTCCCTGAGGCTCAGATCCTTTCATATCCCCCAAGGAACATTTCATGGCCCTCTGACTTAAATCCCCTAGTCCTCACCCTGGTCTGTGTCCATGACTTTGAGAGGTATCAGTTGTATCCTAGGTCCTATGACCAGGCTTGGAGAGGTTCAGTCACTCCCCAAAGCTGGACCACTTGGACCAGGCACCCAGTACAGCAGACCCAGGTGGCCCAGCAGGTAGCTTAAAACTTACAAAACAGACTGTGTCCATCCACTCCACAACAGCAGGAGGAACAATGCCACATAAACTCACTCGCATACACACATGCAGAAACTTGGCTTGCACACATCCTTACCTGCCTCTAACACATGCCAGCAATACCCTTGCATATTCAGTTGTTCATATGAAGTAGGCGTAGTACATCCTTACTGGTGGGTCATAGGTAGAGGCCACTGGGAAGCGGGTTTAGCCCAGTGCTTACTGAGCACCAACTGTGTGCCAAGCACCATGCTCTGTCCTTTATAGCCAGTTATCTTACTTAATTCTCATGGCCTCCCATGAAGGGGAGACATCCGACACTCAGAGAGGCTCAGTACTCCTCCAGGCCACCCTAGCAATAAGGGATACATCCGGCTCATTGAACTCAGGTCACCAAGTGTTTTATCTGCAACCCACATCTCTGCCACCTGGACATCTGTGTTCTGCTTCCGCCCTAAGTTGGTAGCTCCTGGGCCCCAGCCTTCTGCCCCCTCCCTCCAGGCTCCAGCCCCAGCCCTTGCCCTGGTTCTTTTCTCTCTAAATCCTAACAAGGTGTGATGCGAGACTTCTCCGGAGAAGCAATCTGAGATCCAAGGACTTGGTGTGTCGGCCTTTTTCTCTGCTGAGTCTTCTTTGAAAGCTTTTCCCCACCCTGCTCCTTTTCACTCCCTCCTCCCACACAGACACAGACCAAAGGGAAGGATGTGAGAGAGGAAATTGTCCTGCCTCCGAAATCCTTTGCTGCCGGCAGGCCTGGTGCTGCCTGCCTGCTCGCCCAGCCGGCAGCCCAGGCTGCCACAGAGAGACCTTCATTATGCCTCTTGTCTCTAATGGTCTAACAAGCCTTTGAAAGCCAGGAGCCATTCTCCAGAGCTCTCACCATAATTTTAGCAGCGCCAGCCGGCCTCTTGGCTCCCCACCCCCTCGAAAACAGCTCAAGCTTTCCCAGCATCAGCTTTGCTCATTTGATGTGCATCCCATCCCCCTCCGATTTCTGGCCTTTCATCCCCTGCAGCCGAGCCTGCTTTCCACCCCTTACCTTCTGGCCAGGCAGGTAGGAGCCCCCCTTCCAAGGTCAGGATGAGGAGACTTTCTGGAAGAGAGGGGCTTTCTGGAGCTGCTGGAATGACACAGAATGCCTGGAGAGGGACAAGGGTCTTCATCACAGAGCCATGAATAGCATCACAGGACGATCATCAGTGTACCACTCACACAACTCAATTCACACCTATCCGTCAAAGCCTTACAGCAGTCCTGGTAAGGTCAGTATAATTATTCCCATGCTACAGAAGCAGAAACTGAGGCTCAGAGGGGTTAAGTCTTTGCCCAAAGCCAGAAACCCTTTTGCCGCAGAGTTTGGGCTTCAAACCAAGACTTGCCGGACTTTTAATCAGGGGTGGCACACACAGGAAGCATGAGGGAGTGAAGCACCCTGGGTGGTAGGCAGCAGGGGGTGGTGGGGACTGAGGCAAACTCGAGCACACACCTGGAGAAAAGAGTCATTACCACTGGGCTTCAACAGACCATGCCAAGCAGGAATGCAGGCCAGTGCTGTGGGGGTTCATGATTTTAGAGAGTTTCAGATCTTCATGTGATGCCTCATGGCTTTTATAAGTAGCCACTAATTTGGTTTTTTTAGAATGCCGTTGAGGTCAAGCACCGCCCATCTGCAGTGTGGAAGTGGCCCTCTGTCCCCTCCCCTCTGTATGCCCTGTGTCCTTTGGACCTCTGCTTGCTGGCTACCAGAGAGCTAGACACAGCTGTGCAAGAGACAGGGTCTGCAAAGGGTGAGTAGGTGTCTAGATTCTTTCTGGGCAGCTCCAGCAAGACACAGGGCTGTCCATCCGACAAACTGGCTGGCCTATACCTGGCTAGCATCAGGGGTCTAGGCATTGACCAAGGCCTTTCTCTGTGAGAAGAAAAGGGAGGGAGAGAAGGAGGAAGGGCTGGAAGGCGTGGGGAGGGACGCTGCTCCCCATCACTTAGACCAGGCCAGTTGGCACTCATGACAAGGAGATAATCCTAAGTGCTTGACCCCGGAAGCAGGACTGAGGGCGAGCCGCCAGTCCAGCCCCTCAAGAGTCACATTCCAGCCAACAGATGAGAGCCCCCGGGAAGAGGTGATCCCAGCCACAGTCTACACCTGTCATCTGGGGCTGGAGTTTAGCCTTCACCCTTCAGGGGAGACAGGGTATCTCCAAGTCAGTCTCTCCCACTGACTTGCAAAACTTGGAGAACCCCTCGTAGCCACAAGCCATAAACCCAAGATCCATCATTCACTTTGGTGGCACCTCCCTTACTGTACAGCAGCCCTTCCACCCCTCTGCCCTCCTGGGGCACTGGAGTTGGAATCTGGGCCCTTCCACCCCCTGACTGCAGGACCACCGCCAGCTGGAGGGCCCAGGCTGCCTCCCCCCCTGTGAAGTGGGCATCTGCTGCACTGTCTGCCCCTCAAGGGGTAGTGAGGACCCAGGTCTACAACAAGACTTAATAACCCAGAGACCCATTCTAGACCAGTTATTTTTATCATGGTAAGAAATTCCACCTCCGGGAATGTATCCTGTTGAAAGTCACCACTGAGCCTCACTTTACATGCATGTGCGTGCTTGGTCGCTTCAGTCATGTCTGACTCTGTGTGAGCTACCCATGGACTGTAGCCTCTTCTGTCCATGGGATTTTCCAGGCAAGAATACTGGAGTGGGTTGCCATGTCCTCCTCCAGGGGATCTTCCCGACCCAGGGATCAAACCCATGTCTCCTGCGGCTCCTGCACTAAGGGCAGATTCTTTACTGGTGACCCACTGGGGAAGCCCTGCCTCACTTTACAGTCCTCGTGAATCTAGAAACCCTTCTCAGCAAAGCCCTAGACAAGGCTGCCCTTTGGCCTGGAGACTCATAGAAGTGTGAGCAAGGATGTTTCTTTCAGCAGAGTGTATCACAGTGGAAAAAAAGGGCCAGGCTGTGTCAACGAAAGAGGAGTGATTAAAAACACCCATTAACTGAAAAATTACACAAATGAACTTATTCACAAAACAGAAAGAGATTCACAGGCATAGAAAACAAACTTATGGCTACCAAAGGGGATGGTGGGAAATGGGGAGGGGGAGGGTAAAAATTAGGAGTTTTGGATTAATACATACACACTACTGAACAGAAAGTAGAACAGGGACCTACTGTATAGCAAACGCCATACGATCACACACGCTATGCTCAATAGCTTATGATAACCTAGAATGGAAAAGAATCTGAAAAAGAATACACATTCAGAACTAAAGCTATATGCCTGAAACTAGCGCAACATTGTAAATCAACTATACTTCAATATTAAAAACATATTTTTAAAAACCCTATTAAGTAGTTATAAAGAATAAAGGACATTAGGAGTAACTGGTCTGAAGGAGGCTGGTGGCTTATTCAGTGAAAAATCAAGACCTAAGACATTATTATGGTATGATGTGATTTTTTTCTATGTAAAAGGATGATTACATGTATCCTATCTATCTATTTATATACATATATATTGTGTGTGTGTACATTTAAAAAGCAGGGCTCATGAGATCTCATCAGAAATCACCTTTGCTTTGTCCTTCACCCACTTGTCACCCACCTGCCAGGAGAAGGAGCTGGCAACCCACTCCAGTACTCTTGCCCGGAGAATCCCATGGACAGAGGAGCCTGGTGGGCTACAGTCCATGGGGTCGCAAAGAGTCGGGCACAACTAAGTGACTAACACACACACCTTTCAGTGTGTACAGAGAAGTTATTTGCCCCAGTGGAAGCTCTGCTGGGACCTGTCACTTTTTGGATCACTTCCAGAGCACAGAAACCCTAGGTCTCTCTCTGTAGCACAAGCACACTTTCAACTCGGAAGTTAGAAGACTATACTGGAAGTTAGTTAGACTATACTGGACTATACTGAGTCCAGTATAGTCCTCCGCGTTTCTGTCGTCATGCACAGTTCAGACTTTTCCCCTTGCCCTGTCACGGGTCCGCTTTGGCAATACCTCCTTAGTCGGCCCACTGCCCTATGGCTTCTCTCTGTTGGAGTCTCATTGCCTTTCTTGGATACAAGTCGCGATGGATCTCTCTTCTGTATAAGCCCATCTGGTCCAGGAAAACAACCTTAGCCCTGACCGTGCCAGGCCTGCAGGCCAGTCCTGTGCAGCAAGGACTTACTCTTCTCTCTCTCGTAGAAAACATGCATCAGCCCAACCCCTGCCCTCCAGATTTCCCAGCTAGCGTCCACCACATCCTTCCCAGGCTCTCCCAGCCACCCTGTGGAAGCCACTCTCCCTAGACTTCACTGTGGGAATGCAGGGGCCCCTGAGTACACAGCTCTCCAAAGGCTTTCTCTAAAACCCTTCTCACAACAGCCTCTCATCTCCGCTGTCTTCATCCTCTATCTCTTCCTTGTGGATTTTTAGAGCATCTCGCCAGATCGTGGTCATTCCCTTTGAAAATCCCCATCTTGATTTGAAGCCTCACTTTGGAATTTCCTATTTGCAGGATCTTTCCACTTCGTGAAAACCAAATTCTTTTCATGTGAGCATTTTGGTGATCAATGTTTAATTTACTAAAGCTTTTAGAAGAGAGATGGAAAGTCACAGCCTCACTCTTAAAACTCATCACACTTTAAAAAACAAAAGAGAATTCCATCAGACATGTCTCTCCTTCCCGGTCTCTCATCTCAGCATCTGACCCTACACCAGCCACTCTGAACACACCGACAACAGCCACGTCAACCACACCAGTCACACCAACCACACTAGACTGGTGGGGACTTTCTCCAGAGTCTCTCAATCTCTCCAGAGTGTTCCAGCTTCCTCCAACTTACATTTTCTCAACTGGAATTCACACAATAAACAAAGATCCCTCCAGTTATCAGGACTTATCTTCCTTAGAAGGCAATGGGGGCGGGGAGGCTTAAATAACATTTTTTTTTCCTGTCATGCATGTATTTGTATATTCAAAGAGAAAAATCTGAAAAAAACGATAGAACACATTGTTCTTCCCAAGAGATGGGATCATGGAGTACTTTCGCTTTCTCATTGTGTTTTATACTGTCTGAATATTTTATGAGGAGTGTATTTTACTATTTTTCCATTTCAAGGTTTTTAAAGTATATAAGTAATTTAAAAGCCTATTTTCATTTTTCAAAGTTCATGCAATACATACAAAGCAACAGGCTTCCATGAAATTTCTTCTGCGTTTCCCCTCCCCAGAGGTCAATAGTGATTTTTTTTCAGATGTGGATCCTTCCAGACTGTATATGCATTTGTATTCAAATGTACATAAATAGGAATGCAACTGTGTCTTCAGGAATCTATTTATGTAAATGTGATCATATTGTTCTTATTTTTATCACTTAAAAAAAACCAAACAATATGTGTTGTAGATCTTTCCCTGTTGGTGCATCTCTTCTAACGGCTGCATGCGGTTTCAGGGTGCGATTGTGGCGTAGTCTATTTAATCATTCCTCTATTGAAGGACATTTAGCTTGTTTCCAGTTTTTTGCTATTACAAACAATGCTTTGATAAACACCCCCATGCACTTCTCTTTATGCTCCTGGAAGAGTGTTTTTTCTACGATGGATAATGAGTCACAGAATTGCTAGGTTGAAGGGCATGTGCACTTTTAATTTTAAGAGATACTGCTGAATTACTTTTATCACCAGAAAAGGGCACTAACAATAAAAAATGAGAAGCAAAATGATTCTGGTTTCCCATTCCCTGACTCCCTAGCAGAACAATGAGGGAATTGATGTTAAAGTGGTCGGCACATCACTGTTTGCTAAACCGCCAGCTTGTAAGGCGTGAACACCCCTTCCTCCCTTCTCCCCGAAGATTTGCCTCATTGCTCCCCTCTTTCTGCTTCAGGTTCAGCCCTTACGAGTGGTACGATGCTCACCCCTGCAACCCCGGCTCTGAGGTGGTGGAAAATAACTTCACTCTGCTGAACAGCTTCTGGTTCGGAATGGGGTCCCTGATGCAACAAGGTATGTGTGCCCTTAGAAGGTTGCAGACACCTGGATGCTCAAGTGTGTGCCCTTTCCCAGGTCCCTGAGCTCCACCTCTGCTGGAGCCAGCTGGACTGGCTCACTGTCTGAGGCTGAAGCATATACCAATACCTGCGGCAGGCAGGGCTCATCCCCAGCCCCTCCTGCTCCAGCTGGGATGGACATACAGCATCCTGCAGTCAACCTGCAGTCAACCCCCTGATTCTCACCACCGCAGAATCTGCCTGAGCAAAGTTGGGCTGAGGATGGAGGGAGACTGGAGGCAGGGAGGCTGGGTGGAAGGCCACTGCAGAAATGAGATGGTGAGACCTGAGCCAGGGTAGTGGCTGCGGGAGTGGAGGCCAGAGATGGACTTTGAGAACTTCAGGCTGTAGCAGGGACTGGACTTGGTGACTGTCTAGCTCTGGGAGCCCAGTAGAAGGAAGGGGGCACATCTGTGTTGGGGCCATTAGCCTGAGTGCATCAGATCTGGTATACCCAGAAGGATGCCATTTTTCTCACATCCTCCTGAGGGAGGTTGGGATAGGGTACCTGCCCCCTCATCACCACCACCACCACCCCCGCCCCCACCCCCCACCCCCAGCTGGTAGCCTAGCTTCTGGAAGGATTTGCAGCTGCTCAAATATCTCAGAAAGCAGAGCACCTGCAAGGAGCAGAGGCTGGAGGACAAGCAGAGCAGGAGGGGACCTCAGCCAGGAAAGAGCCCCAGAAGAACCCTACCCCCACAGTCCCTGATGACCAGGAGCCAAATGCTGATTGCCTCTTGTCTACGGAGTCACTGTCAGAGCCGCTTATCTCAGGGAATGGGATGGAGGCAAGGACCAAAGTCTCTGCCTGGGTTAGGGCCCCACAAAGGGACAAAGGAGGCCAGGGAGGGAAGGAGATACAAGGGGCAAAGACTGTCCCTGTCCCTCCCTCACGTGTGTATCCTCAAGGCCTGGCACAAACCCTGGTCCTCAGTAATGTCTACCAGCAAGTGCCGCAGGCATGCATGGCTGATGTTATCTAAGCGTGTCCTGAGGGCCCACGACCTGCCAAGCCTTGTGAATGAAGGACCCTGGACCCGAGCAAACTCTCAGTCATGACAGAGGCCAGGGGTGGGGTCCAACAGAACCTGACCGAGCTCGCGAAGCAAACAACTAAAATAAGTCATTCTCCCTTTGGGGGCACCTCCAGCCGCTTGTTTGTGGGAGGGCCAGGCGGGTGAGGCTGGGGTGGGGGTGGGGGAGTGGTCTCTGGTAGCTGGGAAGTGACAGGCAGCTTGAGGGGGAAGCACCTCATTCTGTCCCCACGACTAATGAGCGTCCTGAAGCCTCACCTTGCTGCTCTGTCCATCATCTCTGCTCAGTGACAGTTAGGAAAGAACCTGAAGGCCCCTCCACACAGTAATAGCTTCTCTTCCACCTCCTGCTGCTATTCAAAGCATTGGCCCCTGATGTATTCCCCGCGAGGTTTTGATTAGGAGGGAGAAAAATGGTTATGTATTTGAAAAACTCTCCCTTGAGTGATTTCTTTGAGAAAAAAAAATCATCCATATCAAAGCAGACGCTTTTCAGATGCAGGTCCAAATATTCTGGAAAGTTCAGGAGTCACTTGCTATTTAAATCTCTTGAAAGCCACCTAGTTAATTACTTCAGTTAAAAGGTTTCAGCTAAACTGTGCTCCGCACCCAAGGTCGGGAAGGAAGAATGATCGGTACTCTTTCTATTTCGGCAAAGAGCTTCGAAAAATGTTGATTTTTCTCCTCCTGCAAAGCATCGTATAGCAATCTTGTATTTGTATACCACTCACATTTCCAACACACTTTCCTCCTCAAATTATGTCATTGCAGCAGTATTGTGAGGCTGGAACAGAAGAAGGACAATGCTTTGCCGAGTCCCAAAGAGGGAAAACGATGGGCACAAGAAAACACAGACAGCTAAGAGCAGGATTTACTCAAGAACCCAGGGGTTCTTGAACCTGGAACACATTCAGGTGTTCAGAACCTGGGACCACACGTGTGGTTCACAGATATGCATCAGAGGGTCTGATATGCCTGAGAAATAAATATTCTGCTTGTGTGTGTTTTTATCAAGCAGTGGTTCTTAAATTTTAGCCCAGATCAGGATCACCTAGAGGGCTTACTGAACCCAGATTGCTGGGCCCCATCCCTAAAGTTACTGATTCAGTGGGTCCTGGGTGGGACCTGAGAGTGTGCATTTCTAACAAGTTCCCAGGTGATGCTGTCAGTCCAGGAACTACACTTCGAGAACCACTGGTCTAAGGAAGAGGTCTCCGCTGTTACTAGATGATCAGTGGAGTCTGTGACCCCGAGGACCGAGCGGCCCTGGTCTGGGCCTTGTCAGGGACCACGTGTCTCCTCCTTCCTCCCAGGGTCTGAACTGATGCCCAAAGCCCTGTCCACGCGCATCATTGGTGGCATCTGGTGGTTCTTCACGCTGATCATCATCTCCTCCTACACGGCCAACCTGGCTGCCTTTCTGACCGTGGAGCGCATGGAGTCACCCATAGACTCTGCGGATGACCTGGCCAAGCAAACCAAAATCGAGTATGGGGCAGTCAAAGACGGCGCCACCATGACCTTCTTCAAGGTGAGACCCTCTCCCTCCCTTCACTGTCCTTCCTTAATCGCACGGAGCCAGAAATCCCAAGGGCTCAGCCCCTCCCTATTTAGGAACAATTGACTTTGGGGAGCTGTAGTGATATGGCCAACTGGATGGGTCCCAGCGCAGATCCTAGAAGTTTCCATACCTGGGACAAGCAGCATGAATATGCTGTGTTTCCCTAAATCATCAGAGGAGAACATCAAAGGAAGCTGGAGAAGGGGGAAGGAGAAGCATGGCCCAGATAACACACAAACAGGCCCTGGGGCCAGTAGGCTCCCTACTCTTGGCTTTGCATCTCAGTGGCTTTCATCTCCAAGAGGCTGACCTGAGCTTGGGGTGAGCTGGCAACACCGAGGGGGCAGCAGGGGTGCATCCTCCAAGGAAGGCTTAAAACTTGAGCAAGCATTTACGGATGTCTACCAGCATGTTACACTCGTGGAATGCTGGTGTCCAGGTAAAGCCTCTGTCACCTGCTTAGGTTCCTGCTTTCGTGGGGATCTGGCCATGACTTCGTTGCGTCCTCCTGTTTTGTAAAGCACTGGCTCACTTCCTTAACATTTTTTCACCTTCTACAAGAGTAGCTGAGGGTTTAGGAAACTGGCTGACCCTGACTACCAGTAGCTATAAATGTTCCCCAGGAAATTAAGGTAATAATGACTATACTGGGCACCACTAAGAGCTCACAGTGGGCCAGGCACTGCCCTGAGCTTCATTTAATCTTCATGACAAATCCCGTGAAGTAGGTATTGCAGTTATTTCACACGTGTGGAAACTAAGGCTCGGAGCCATTAAGCGAGTTGTCCCAAGGACTCACAGCTGAAGCAGCCTGGGTCTGGCCCAGGTCTGCCTTCCTTCAGAGCCCATGTTCTAAGCCGTGGTTCTCAGACTCAGTGTGTGTCCAGATCACCTGGAAGGCTCAGGGAACGCCAGGTTGCCAGGTCCCAACCTCTGCAGTTACTGATTCAGCAGATCCAGGGGCAGGGCCTGGAATGTCCATTTCTAATGAGTTCCCAGATGATGCTGATGCTGCTGGTCCGGGGACCACACTTTGAGAATCACTAATGATTTCTCAGAAATGGTCAGGATTGGGACCTCTGTGGCTCTGAGTCCATTCATTCATGTATTTATTTAGTAGTCAATTGCACTCAGTCAGTCTGAAAGCCTAGGGTGTTTTCCTTTCCACTAGGCCCTGGTTCCCCATCCCCTAGCCCTTGCCTCCTTCCAGGCTAAGCCTCTGAGTGATGGATAGAGCCTCCAGTGAGGCCTGAGTGAGGAGAGAAGGAAGGGGTTGGGTGGAAAGCCTTCTACCTCCTGGGCATGGCCACTCTCCTCCCCCTCCCCTGCACCCCATTCCCCTCCCCTACATGCTACCCTGACCTCGCCTGTTATGGGCTCTCCCTGGTGGCTAAGGTGGTGAAGAATCTGCCTGCAATGCAGAAGAGCCTGGTTCAATCCCCAGGTCAGGAAGATCCCCTTGAGAAAGGAATGGCAACCCACTAGAGTATGCTTACCTGGTGAATTCCATGGACAGAGGAGCCTGGCAGGCTACAGTCCACAGGGCTCCCTTCTTAAAAGTAGAAGCAGTTCTGTGCTTAGTGAGGAGGAACGAGAGGAAACAGACTTCCCTCTGGAATGCTGCTACTGGCAAACGCAGTCTTCCTGTGAGGTCACCCCCCATGTATTTATTTATAGTGAAGGGGAGATAAAGCACTGTCATAAGCACACTAGGGGCTCTCTGGGACCCTGTGTATGTATTCATGAGGGTGAGCAAGTATGTGAGTATGTGACTGCATGCACGGTGCACGGAGCAGTATATGATGTGTATATGTATATGCACATGTGTGCCTACACACGAGTCAGCCTGTCTGGGTGCTCGTATGTCTTTCTGCTTGACCACAAGTGTCTGCATATATGCGCTGGTGAGCACATGTGTGCCTGTGTCCCTGTGATACGGGCATGTGGACACGTGACTATGACTGTGTGAAGTATGAGCTTGAGTATCTACATGTGTATGTATGTGGAGAGTGCACACATGTCTGTGCTTACATAAGTGTGAGTGGGGGGATGGGCCCATGTATGTGTGTGTGTGTGTGTGCACATACACGCACACGCCTGCTCCTGCCAATCCCCAGGCTGCAGCCCAGCCCTTTGACTATGCCAGAGCATCCCTCATGCATTACACATGAGCCCGTCTCTAAGCAGAGCTCCCGATCAAAGGGAAGCAGCATAAATAAGCCCAGTGCAGGCTCATTGGCGCTGATTGGATGCCCTTGCCTCCCTCCATGCTAAGATGCTCAGATTGGCTTCCAAGAACCCGGTCCCTGCTCCCCACCGAGCTGCTGTCCTCGGCATCAAGCAGCACCTCCCGCAGCCCGCGCCGCCCTCACCCACCTTCCCTGCAAATGGTGCAGCGAGGAGGGCAGGGGAGGGATGCAGATGCTACCACCCAGCTGGGATGCTGGGGCGGAAGGGCCCAGGCTCACCAGGGCCTTGGGCCAGGAAGAGCAACTGCACAGCCCCTGAAGAACCAGCTCCCCTTCCTCACTCTCCTGATTGCCAGTGAATTCCGCTTGCTGTCTGGCCACCTTGTCTCCTGCTTTAATTCAAATGAAGTGCTTCCTGCCCAGCCTCCCTACCAATGGCATCAGCCGTGGGACTGTTATATAGGCAGAGAGGAACCTGAGTGCGGCTAAACCTCGGATGATAAGCTAGAAGCAAAGATCCTCCCAGAAGGTCCCTGGACAAACTTCCTTCCTCCCTGCCCCACCCCTACCCTGCCTTGCCTAGTCGTACGTTCCTCTCCCAAGCCCTCCTCCTCCCCCACACCTGTACCGGGCCTAGGGGTAGCCTCCTTATGGTAGCTTTCAAATTAGAGCTGGAAGGAAACCTGAGTTTAACCTAGAGAATCAGAGGCCCAGAGGGGCTGGGTGAATTGATCGTGGCTCAGTGGAGATGATGTACGGTCGGTTACTCTGTCGGCACACACACTGCCCACTCCCACATCCCCTCTAGGGTCTTCTCCTGGAGGGGCGGGCCTCTCCCCTGCCCATGAGTGTGTACCGCAAGGTTGGCACTAGGGTTGAACAGGAATCGGCTCCAGAGGTTGCCATTAGATGTCCTGGAGACACTGGCAAAGTCCACAATTACAGTAACATTTATTGAGCACTTACTGTGTGCTAGGCAACGTTCTAAGCACTTTATCTGTATTCACACCTATCATCCTCATGACATCCCTAGAAGGCAGACACTATTATCACCCCCACAGCGAACATATGGTGAAAGGAAGGCTCCGAAAGTAACCTGAGTTCATACTTCTTGCCTCACATCTCACAGCCGGTGAAACGCAGCATTGGGATTTGAGCCCAAGTAGTCTTGCTCAACGGAGAAGGCGATGGTACCCCACTCCAGTACTCTTGCCTGGAAAATCCCATGGATGGAGGAGCCTGGTAGGCTACAGTCCATGGGGTCGCACAGAGTCAGACACAACTGAAGCAACTTAGCAGCAGGAGCAGCAGCAGCAGTCTGGCTCAAAGGCCTGTGCTCTTTGTCCCTGTATCCATAGCATTTCTCCAAGGAGCCAGCTACCATCCAAGAATTCCTTGGGGGAAGGAGTGAAGCCGTATACTCATAGCCTAGAACAGTCCTGGTACTTCGTAGTTGCTTAAATACTACATGTCGAGCGGATGCCGTTGTTGGATTAAAGGATGGAAGGAAAAGACGGCAGGAAGCAAGTAAAGCAAACACGAGAGACCATGGTGAGGCTAGGGCCCAGCAGGGAGCACCCCTGAAGGTTCCAGAGCCCAGGGCAGATGAACTTTGGTTCTGCGGTTAGCCTGTCTCCAGGTTAAGCTGCAAACCGTCTTAAAAAGCATCCCCTGATGGAGAGGAGCACTCAAGGGAGAGAACGCATCCCCATCCAAAGATGGCAACAACAGGAAGTGGGGCGCTGGTCTCTCGGGGGACTGCGGATCCCTCGCCCCCTACTCTGTAGCCTGGGAGACACGTGGCTGGAGGCAGCCCGTCATTCCAAAGGAAATTTCATCTGAAGAGTTGTCAGGGAGCAGCAAGCATCACAAACAGCGTCTCCTGTGTTGTGCTCCCTCCGTCTTGGAAGATAAAAATTAATTAGGAGATAAAAAAGGAGGCCTTTGAAAGCGCTGTTTGGCTGTAAAAATATGTAGGCAAAAATGTAAAGGAGGATGTGGGGAAAGCGTGTTCTCGGCAGGGAGGGTTGGGGAGCTTTGAAGAGAGAGGGTGTCGGAAGGCAGCTTCTCCAAGGATTTAGCCCTCTTTGGTCTCGCGGTAGGAGAGACATCACACGTGGGAGAGACTGTGTGTGAGCCACAGCTGCTTAGGAAAGCGACAGAGCTGGGGACCAAGACTTCCAGGCTCCCAGGGTCCCTGGCACCATCAGGCCCCACTGAGGCCATAGTGTTGCCCCATGCTAGCAACTGAGTCTGGAAGGTGCCTGGAGAGGCCATCCAGTCCAACTCCCACCTTCCAGCTGCTCAACAGACTATGCCCTGGGCTGGAAGTCTCAGGAGGGTGCTCCCGAGCTCCGCTTCTAATTCCTCCTGAGCTGATTGCTGGCCTCTCTGATGGCACTTAGCAGAAGCAGAATAGGACAGAAATGCAGTGACCAGGCAGAACTGGGTGTGGTGCAGCCTGGCACAGTCAAGTCACATCAGTCTTAGAGTCAGACAGACCAGGACTCGAGTCTTGGCTATTGTCTCTGATGGGTGACCATGGGGAAGTCATGTTATTCCTCTGAGCCTCAGTCTGCTCACCTGGATGACATGGATTCTGAGTCCCACTGCACCACAATTAGCAAGGAGATTCAATGAACTACCGTATATACCAGGGCCAGGCACACAGAGGCAAAGGCTTTCTTCTCTGATGTCCCTCCGTGTGGCTGACCCAGAAGATGGGCAAACTGGCTGGCTCCTTTTCTCCTTTTTCCCTGTAGTCCCCTCCTGAGGCAAACAGGAGCCCCATGGAGAAACCACAGCCCGTAGATACCTGGAGAACCTCTCATCTTCCAGGTTCCTCCAGATTGGGTGCGGGCAGCGTTGTGGAGGATATTGGTGCCTCTGTCACAAAACGGCTGTCTACCTCTGCACAGAGCCGAGCACTTCAGGGGAGCCCAGAGGCCCTCAGAATAGAAGAGACCCAGAGCAGGCAGCCCGAGGGGCAGTAACAGGTGCAGGGTCAGCCCGGGGATGATGGGATGTTATTGAGAATGACTCGGTTACTGGGGAGCTCTCTGTGCCTTGGTTTTCTCGCCTATGAAATGGGTATAATAATGATACACCCCCCCCCATTGAGGTGATTTTTGAGAAGATTAAATGGGATAATTTACATAAACAACTTCGAGCCATACCTGACACCGGATATACATGCAATGAATGTCAGCTCTTTTTGTTGTTTATTCTCGGTGATACACAGCCCTGTTGAGCCCATAGATATGATTTTAGGGGCCAGATATTTCTTATATAGTTTAATTAGTGATCAGCATTTTAAAATAGGGAGATTTTTGCATTAAAAATAATCATATATCCAGCTTCTTGAAAACATGAAAGATGGAGTGTCACTGAACCAGCACTCATGCAGAGAGATAGACTGTTGGGAGCCAAGAGGGCACTCACCCTCTCCAGCTTACCAGAACTCCATTCAGCCGTATTTACAGTATCCCTGCCTGGACCCTGTCAGCCCTGGCATTTTCTACCACTGAGTCTTATGTCATTTCATTTCTGTAGGAACTCTGCACTCTAGAAATTATTATCCCCAATTTCTGGATGAGAAAACTGAGCCTTACAGAGAATTAAGGAGGCTTAAAAAGATAGAATGATGCCAGCCATTCATCAAGCACATCCTAGGAACTTAGCTCTATGCTAAGTGTATCCCTATTTTACCCATGTGGAAAGGGAGGTTCAGAGATGTAACATCACTTGCCTGTGGTCACAGAAGGAGTTGGCATTTGAACCCAGGTAAGTGTGACACCAGAGTCCATGCAGAGGGACCAACCTCTCCCATTACCTCCATCCCGCACCTGCAGCCCTCACCTCCTCACTCTCCCTACAGGGGCCAGTCTGCAACCCTTACCTCCTGACTCTCCCCTGCACAGGCCAGCCTCAGGGGCTCATGCAGTCTGTAGAAGCAGCTGCTAGGCCAGAGGATTGGCAAGTCTGTGCTGGGAAGGTGGGCAGAGCCCCCTCAAGGAGCCCCCTGATCCCCATGAAAATAACCCAAGAGACATGATTAACTGCTGGAGTATGTGGATCCGATAAGGCCAAAGACTCCACATCCATGGATAAGAAAGCCAATTAATCTGGGGAAAGGTCTCCTCTCCAGTATGGAAAATACCCAAGGTCTCGCATGGAATCACATTGCCACTGCCTCCCCGCATACATTCCCTGAGATTCAGCTCCCTTTGGAATTGATTTATGTTTATATATATATATATATATACCTATATACATTTTCTTGTACAGAAATGTTAAATTCTCAAGATTAAATATCTTCAGTTGGGGAAAATCAATTTACTTCTTTGAGAAGGCTAGAATTGAAAGTCGTGAGCCTGAAACTTACTTTCTTGCCAATTTCACTGATAAAAAAAGCCTCTCCGTCCTGGCGTGTCGCCCTGTATCAGCTGCTCCAAACGATTCCATTAATTGATTGGGTGACTGGCCCTGAAACAGCGCTTATTAAGGCTCCCACTGGAGCTGGGGGACAGGCAGGATTGCATTGGAGCCATAGTAATGTGGGGCCATCCCCTGGGGTGGTGACTACTCGGGCCAGTGATGGAACTCGGGCCTCTGGTGACCCGGCCCAGGAAGGTGGGAGAGGGGGCCGAGATTCCAGGAAGGGCCCTGGCTGTAACCCTCCCTGCCTCCGAGGTACCAGAAGGAAGTTTCCCAGGGATATACTTGGAATCATGGACTATCACTCAAGGACGGGACAGAATCTAAGGGGAATTAGAAACCATGAGTGGGTTTTGTGGAAAATGGGGATCCCAAGATATGAGACAACACAGGAGGTGGCCTGTCTAGGGAGGCAGGTTTCAGGCTCACCTGCCTGCAGGTGATGGAGGTAGTGAATTTGTTGACACTGGAGCCGGGAGAGCCGAAACTATTGAAATCAGTATCACAGCCAGCTTCCCGCTTTACTGTTACTTTTCATCTGAACTGGTCCAAGTTCTCTGGTGTCCTTTCCCACCTTCCTCATCCTGGTCCTGCTGCAGGCGTCAGAGCCCATCAGCCCCAATACCAGTCCCTGCCCCCTTCAGCCTCCAATGGAAATTTCTGTCTACATTTATGATGGGGTGTTCCTGGGACGAGCTTATGTTTTGATGTCTGGCAGGCCTATGTATAGGAGGAACTAGGTGTTGGGATGTTAAGGAAGAGGATTCAGGGAAGGGTTTCCAGAAACAGGAGAAGTTCTCCCCTTCTGACACAGAGAGAATGGGACAAGGCTCCCTGAATGGCTCATTGTCAAGTTACTGATGGCTAGTTGTGGGGAGAATGAGTGGGTAAGATGGGTGAGGTGAAGAGGTGCCGGGATGGCTGGTGATGGGGAGGTGGATAAGAGAATGGGTGGGTATTGGATGGATGAATAAATAGGTAAAAGATTGGGTGGATAGTTGTATAGTTAGTAGAATGAATTGGTGTGTAGATAGTGTGAGAGAGACTAGGTGAGAATATGAACGTGACGAGTAAGAGAATAGATGGGTGGGTGGGTGGATGGATATGTAGATGGAAGGATAGATAGTTAGATGGATGGATACATTAGGAGATATAAGGGGAGCCCTGAAGGCCTCAGCCACTCCTAATTCCCACCTCTAGGAGAAGAAGGACAATTTGGAAAGCAGGAGAGACTGGGATGGAAAAGGAGTTGCCGTGCTGAAGTCACTGATGAGAGAATAGCATTTAGTTTTTATATGGCTCGGGGTTCCCTGGTAGCTCAGGTGGTAAGAATCTGCCTGTAATGCGGGAGACCTGAGTTCAATCCCTGGGTTGGGAAGATCCCCTGAAAGAGGGCATAGCAACCCACTCCAGTATTCTTGCCTGGAGAATCCCCATGGACAGAAGAGCCTGATGGGCTACAGTCTATGGGCTTGGAAAAGAGTTGGACACGACTTAGCAACTAAGCAACAACAACAAACCGAGAAAGCAGAGTGCCTGAGGCCATGTGTCCCCGGCAAGCAGGAATAACTGGACTGGGATAATCTTATGAGAGGAATAGTTGCAACTGATTGTCTGAGAAAGCAACTATTTTGGGAATAAAAGCAGCTTGCGTCAGCATGCGTGTAAGAGAGTATATCAGTTACCTGCTGCTACATAACAAATTACCCCAAACTTAGTGTCTTAAACAATAATAGTATGACCTCTCAGTCTGTGGGTCAGGAATCAGCACAGCATAGCCGGGTCGTCTGCAAAGGGCCTCTCACAGGCCAGGATCGAGGTGCTGGCTAACGCTGCACCTCCAGGTCCAGCTTTCAAACTCACTCAAGTAATAGTTGGCAGCCTTCAGTTCCCCCTAGGCTGTTGGACTGAGGGCTTCTGACTCCCCATTGACTGTTGGCTAGAGACTGCCCTCTGATCCTTGTCATGTGGACCTCTCCACGGGCCAGCTCACAGCATACCAGTGAGCTTCCTTCAGAGCAGCAAGCCAGAGAGAGTACAAGCAAGGCAGAAGTCAGCCTCTCCTGTAACCTAATCTCAGGTGTGAGATTTCCTATCACTAGTGGAAAAACGAAAGTGAAAGTCACTCAGTCATGTCCAACTCTTTGCGACCCCATGGACTATGAAGTCCATGGAATTCTCCAGGCCAGAATACTGCATTGGGTAACCTTTCCCTTCTCCAGGGAATCTTCCCAACCCAGGGATGGAAACCAGGTCTACCGCATTGCGGGCAGATTCTTTACCAGCTGAGCCACAAGGGAAGCTCAAGAATAGTGGAGTGGTGCTATCCCTTCTCTAGCAAACCTTCCTGACCCAGGAATCAAACCGAGGTCTCCTGCATTACAGGTGGATTCTTACCAGCTGAGCTATCAGGGAAGCCCGTCACTCCTGGGGGCAGGGGTTAAAAGCAAATCACTGGGCCCAGCCCACACTCCAGGGACAGGGATCACTGGAGCCAGTTTGAAGTTTCAGACTATGAGAATCTGGGCAGGAAAAGGGACAGAGTGAGAGCAGACCCGAGGGAGAAGCTGGAGGGGGCAGAGTCTGGATAGCAGAAGTTATCTAGAAAATAAGAGACATCTGGAGAGTTCGAAGAGCTGAAAATCATGAATATTCTTGAGGGCAAGAATAGTTAAGTGTGGGGTGGGTGTGGGGAGCATCTGGGGCTATGGGAGGATGAAAAAGTTGAGGAGCAGGAATAGCTGATCATGTGACAGGCTGAGGATAGGCAGGAGTGGGATCAGCCAGCTTGCTGCTCCAGTGGAACCCACTGAGGGGTTCCAGGCATCCGAGCCCTCCCAGACCTTCGGCTTCAGGGGAGATAAATTTGCAGGAGGAGAGTGTCTGTGAAGGTGCCCTCAGACCCTATGCCCAAAGGCAGCATCACTGGCACTCAAGGGATTCTGGGCTCAGGTGGAATCTCAAGTGAGGAGCTGCCTGCTGCTCTGGGGCTCCCTCCTGCCCAGGCACTTTTGGAGCGACAGCCCTTAAAACTAGGAGGCACCTGGGGAGTAGAAGGTCCACTGTCCTCCCAGCCCCCTCCCCCCCCCCCCACTCCTGACAGTCACAGCTCTTCCCTTCTCCCCCAGCCCCACAGCAGCCTCTTGGAGCACACCCATGCCATCACACACCCCGGAGCTGGGCCAGGTGCCAGTCAGACAGGCCGATATCACAGACGGGCATGGCCAGACTCAGAAAAAGCCGGGGACAGTGGGGACTGCAGAGCCACCTGCTCCCTTGGGATGCATGGAGGTGGGGCTGATCCCTGCTGGGAGCAGGCAGCCGGCAGACACTAAGATCCCAAGAAATCTCATGAAGGCATGCATCTTGTTCTGCCCAGTCCTATCCGGCAGCAAGAGACACAACCTCTCCTGGCCCCAGGCCCTCCCTGAGTCCCCCCATCTGGGGATCAAGCACAACAGCCCACTCACCAGCCTGTTCTCAAGGATGCTGGTTCCACCCAGGCAGCAGCATCCAGCCCGGGACACTCTGGAACCAGAGGGTGAGGGGGCCACCAGACCACCTGCTCTGACTACCCCTACTCTCCTGCCCTCTCAGCAATGCTCACCCTGCTTCTCTTTCACTATATTGATGGAGAACAGACAGGAACCCTTGCCTGAGACAAACCTTCCCCAGGAACATGGTGCATAAGAGGGCCTGCTTGAAGTGGGAGTAGGGGGCCTAGAATCCACCGAGCTTTGCCCTCCTCAGCATCCACCCACCTTCCCTGCCACCCTCACAGTGGTTTCTAAGAGGCAGTGAAGCTCAGTGGTTAGGAGCATGGACTCTGGGGTCAGATAGCCTGGTTTTGCCAGTTTGTGTCTGAGTAAATCAGCCAAATTGAGGCACAGCTAAACTCCATTCTTTTATCTGTAAACTGGAGCTAGTGATATTACTGGGTTGGCCCAAAAGTTCATTTGGGTTTTTCCATAAGATGCTGTGGAAAAACCAAAACAAAATTTTGGCCAACCCATACCTGCCCCCTCTGACTATGGGGAAGAATCAGTGAGTTTATGCAGGCAAAGCACTTGGAACATGACCTGCATGTGTTTAATTGTTTAATAAATCTTAGAGAAATAAAAAAAGTTTTTTAAGAAAAGCCTGAAGACCTCTTGTGCCACAGCAAAGAGTCAAGGGTTTCCATGTGTGTGGGCCCGAGTCTGACTCTCAGCTTTACGATCAGATGCCATGTGTTTGAGGACATACCTTCCCAGGGCCTCAGTTTCCACATCTGAGCAGTGGGCGGAACTCACTCACTCTAAGGACTGTGCACAGAATTCAGTGACCCAGGCCTGCGAAGAGTGAGCAGTGCTTGGTCCCTGTGTGCTCAGTAACTGTGCGTACATGACCCCCACTGCTTCCCCATGGCCCAGAAATCCAAGATCTCCACCTTCGAGAAGATGTGGGCCTTCATGAGCAGCAAACCTTCGGCGCTGGTGAAGAACAACGAGGAGGGCATCCAGCGGACGCTGACGGCCGACTACGCGCTGCTCATGGAATCGACCACCATCGAGTACGTCACCCAGAGGAACTGCAACCTCACCCAGATCGGGGGCCTCATCGACTCCAAGGGCTATGGCATCGGCACGCCCATGGGTGAGCACAGGGGCCGCAGACGGGAGGGCGGGGGGGACAGAGGGTGGGCAAGACCCCCAGGTTCACTCTTGTGCACACGTGGCCTCCCACTCCCTCTCTCAGATCACCCCCTGAGCCTTGAAAGGGCTCAGCCCAGAAACAAAACGGCAGAGCCACAAGCCTCATGAGGTCAGCGCCGGCCTGAGAAGAGGAGACCCGGGGGCGGACACAGAGATGGGGGTCAGTTCAAGGTCTTGCCTCCTCTCTCTGACCTCACCCCTGCTGAGGCAGCTCAGATACACTGGGTCTTCCAGAGGCCTGCGGGGACAGGGATTCATAGGCAAAACTCTCCACCCTGGATTCGTGGAGACACCATTGATGGATTAAAAGAGGGGCCTCCTGGCACTGGGGGCCCCCTTCGGAAGAGCGTGCTGAGAGGGCTAGTGATGGTGGCTAGCCCCAGCCAGGGTGCTGGCAGGGGTGCACAGATGGGCTGAAGGCTGCTGATGGCCAGGGTCCCCTCTCCCCCACCCAGGCTCCCCGTACCGGGACAAGATCACCATTGCCATCCTGCAGCTCCAGGAGGAGGACAAGCTGCACATCATGAAGGAGAAGTGGTGGAGGGGCAGCGGGTGTCCTGAGGAGGAAAACAAAGAGGCCAGCGCCCTGGGCATCCAGAAGATCGGGGGCATCTTCATCGTCCTAGCCGCCGGGCTGGTCCTGTCTGTGCTGGTGGCTGTGGGCGAGTTTGTGTACAAGCTCCGCAAGACCGCAGAGCGAGAGCAGGTAAACCTCCAAGAACTGGAGCGGGCACAGGGAAGGGACGGAACAGATCAGGGACCACACTGGCTTCACACTCCTTAGGTGCCAGGTGCAAGGTGGTGTCTGATCCCACCCCTCCCCCCATAGCCCGCTCTGCATCCCACTCACCAGGAAGCCCTACCAGCCCCATTCGGCACGTTTTCCCATCACGCTGGCTCCATGCCAGGCCATGCCCATCATCCCCAGCTGGACCACACACTAGCCTCTGGTCGGGTCTTCCTGCCTCCTCTCTTCCTCTCCACCAGCTGCTCTCCATACAGCAGCCAGTGCCCTGTTTAAAACTTAATTCGAACCATGTCGTTCCCCTGCATAAAACCCTCCAGGGTAATTGTGGATGCTTCGTGATGCTTACATAGGGGTTCATTATACTGTTCTCTTCACTTCTGCATATATTTGGAAATTTCCATAATCAAAAGTTTAACAGAGAAAAAGAGTTAAGAGGGCTAGCCCAAGCTTGCTAGGTTCAACCCATCTGATTAATTCACGTGTGGTTGGGCAGTGGTTCCGGGTCCCAGTAGCAAATTGGAATCACAGGGAGAAGTGTTTTAAGTGCTAATACCCTGACCTCACTCCCAGAGACTGTGTTTTAATTGGTCTGTGGTGGCCTCTGGGATTGGCTTCTTAAGAAAGTGTACAGAGTGATTTGAATGTGCACCTTGAGTGGAGGGCCAGTGGTCTGTGGGGAAGCTCTTCTCACAGGGAAGTTCAAAGGGAGACAGGGCAAGTGTGGAAGGAGATTGTGGTTAAGTCTTCTGTATAAGATGCACTTACACATCCACCCAAAATTCAGTGGAGTCGTTTCTAATCAGTAAGCCTGAGTGAGCAAAGAGGAAGGGCAAAGGTAATTCTTGGTGTTCAAGTTCACACAGGTGTGAGAAAAGGGACATGTTACCACATTGCTCAGGGGGAGTCCAAGAGGGTAAGTTTCTGGAAGGTAACTCTGCAGTATGGCCAGAGTCTTTAAAGGAGGCTACATGTTTGGATCAGTCAATTTCTACTTTTAGAAATGCACCCAATGGAAGTGGCCAAAACATGTGCAATTTTATTGACAAGAATGTTCATTGACGTGTTCATTGTAATGTGAAAAAAAAAAAATGTGAGAAAACCTAAATGTCCAATAATTGGGAATGGTTTTTAAAAATTATGATTCATCTAAGAAGAACAATCAAATCCTTTAGGTTAAATTAGAATTACATTACAATTGAAATGAGCTCCAAATTCCATTGAAAAGCCTTATACAATCTAGTCCTTACCCACCTCCCCAGCCTCCTCCTTCCCACTCTCCCCTCTCTTACTCTGCTCCACACACACTGGCCACGTTTTTAGTCCCTAACCAGCCAAGCACACTTCTGCCTTAGGGCCTTTGCACATTCTGTTCCAGAACCCTGCACTGTGCTTCCCACAGAGCCCCATATTCTTAGAGTCTTCTGGGCATTCACCTGAAGCTCAAGTAGTCTTTCCCACCTATCGCCCCTCCCTACCCAACTCCATCCCATTTCAATGCTTTATTCTCTTAATAATAGTTAACTCTTTCTGAAACTATTTATTTGTCCACATGTTTATTACCTGTTTCTATCCCATCATCAGCGTTCCCTGAGCACTAGGGCCTTGTCTGTCTGTTTCACTGCCATGTGCCTAACACCTAGAAGTGCCTGGCACAGAGTTCAGCTCAGTTCAGCTCAGTTCAGTTCAGTCGCTCTGTTGTGTTCGACTCGTTGAGACCCCACGGACTGCAGCACACCAGGCCTCCCTCTCCTTCACCAACTCCCGGAGTTTACTCAAACTCATGTCCATTGAGTCGATGATGCCATCCAACCATCCCATCCTCTGTCGTCCCCTTCTCCTCCCGCCTTCAATCTTTCCCAGCATCAGGGTCTTTTCAAATGAGTCAGTTCTTTGCATCAGGTGGTCAAAGCATTGGAGTTTCAGCTTCAACTTCAGTCCTTCCAATGACTATTCAAGACTGATTTCGTTTAGGATGGACTAGTTGGATCTCCTTGCAGTCCAAGGGACTCTCAAGAGTATTCTCCAACAGTTCAAAAACATCAATTATTCAGTGCTCAGCTTTCTTTATAGTCCAACTCTCACATCCATACATGACTACTGGAAAAACCATAGCTTTGACTAGACGGACCTTTGTTGGCAAAGTAATGTCTCTGCTTTTTAATATACTGTCCAGGTTGGTCATAAATTTTCTTCCAAGGAGTAAGTCTTTTAATTTCATGGCTGCAGTCACCATCTGCAGTGATTTTGGAGCCCCAAAAGATAAAGTCTGTCATGGTTTCCACTGTTTCCCCATCTATTTGCCATGAAGTGATGGGACCAGATGCCATAATCTTAGTTTCCTGAATGTTGAGCTTTAAGCCAACTTTTTCACTCTCCTCTTTCACTTTCATCAAGAGGCCCTTTAGTTCTTCACTTTCTGCCATAAGGATGGTACTATCTGCATATCTGAGGTTATTGATATTTCTCTTGGCAATCTTGATTCCAGCTTGTGCTTCTTCCGGCCCAGCAATTCTCATGATGTACTCTGCATAGAAGGTAAATAAGCAGGGTGACAATATACAGCCTTGAAGTACTCCTTTTCCTATTTGGAACCAGTCTGTTGTTCCATGTCCAGTTCTAACTGTTGCTTCCTGACCTGCATACAGAATTCTCAAGAAGCAGGTTGGGTGGTCTGGTATTCCCATCTCTTTGAGAATCTTCCACAGTTTATTGTGATCCACACAGTCAAAGGCTTTGGCATAGTCAATAAAGCAGAAATAGATGTTTTTCTGGAATCCTCTTGCTTTTTCAACGATCCAACAGATGTTGGCAATTTGATCTCCAGTTCCTCTGCCTTTTCTAAATCCAGCTTGAACATCTGAAAGTCCATAGTTCAGATACTGTTGAAGCCTGGCTTGGAGAATTTTGAGTATTTCTTTACTAGCATGTGAGATGAGTGCAATTGTGTGGTAGTTTGAGCATTCTTTGGCATTGCCTTTCTTTTGGATTGGAATGAAATCTGACATTTTCCAGTCCTGTGGCCACTGCTGAGTTTTCCAAATTTGCTGGCTTATTGAGTGCAGCACTTTCACAGCATCATCTTTCAGGATTTGAGATAGCTCAATTGGAATTCCATCACCTCCCCTAGCTTTGTTCGTAGTGATGCTTCCTAAGGCCCACTTGACTTCCCACTCCAGGATGCCTGGCTCTAGGTGAATGATCACAGCATCGTGGTTATCTGGGTCATGAAGATCTTTTTTGTATAGTTCTTCTGTGTATTCTTGCCACCTCTTCTTAATATCTTCTGCTTCTGTTAGGTTCATACCATTTCTGTCCTTTATTGAGCCCATCTTTGAATGAAATGTTCCCTTGGTATCTCTAATTTTCTTGAAGAGATCTCTAGTCTTTCCCATTCTATTGTTTTCCTCTATTTCTTTGCATTGATCACTGGGGAAGACTTTCTTATCTCTCCTTGCTATTCTTTGGAACTCTGCATTCAAATAGGTATATCTTTCCTTTTCTCCTTTGCCTTTCACTTCTCTTCTGTTCACAGCTATTTGTAAGGCCTCATCAGATAACCATTGCCTTTTTGCATTTCTTTTCCATGGGGATGGTCTTGATCCCTGCCTCCTGTACAATGTCACTAACCTCCGTCCATAGTTCTTGGGTACTCTGTCTATCAGATCTAATTCCTTGAATCTATTTCTCACTTCCACTGTATAATCATAAGGGATTTGATTTAGGTCATACCTGAATGGTCTAGTGGTTTTCCCTACTTTCTTCAATTTGAGTCTGAATTTGGCAATAAGGAGTTCATGATCTGAGCCACAGTCAGCTCCTGGTCTTGTTCTTGCTGACGGGATAGAGCTTCTCCATCTTTGGCTGCAAAGGATATAATCAGTCTGATTTCGGTGTTGACCATCTTGTGATGTTCATGTGTAGAGTTGTCTCTTGTGTTGTTGGAAGAGGGTGTTTGCTATGACCAGTGCATTCTCTTGGCAAAACTCTATTAGCCTTTGCCCTGCTTCATTCTGTACTCCAAGACAAAATTTGCCTGTTACTCCAGGTATTTCTTGACTTCCTACTTTTGCATTCCAGTCCCCGATAATGAAAAAGACATCTTTGGGGGGTGTTAATTCTAGAAGGTCTTGTAGGTCTTCATAGAACTGTTTAACTTCAGCTTCCTAAGCATTACTAGTCAGGGCTTGGATTACTGTGATATTGAATGCTTTGCCTTGGAAACGAACAGAGATCGTTCTGTCGTTTTTGAGATTGCATCCAAGTACTTCATCAGACTCTTTTGTTGACCATGATGGCTACTCAATTTCTTCTAAGGGATTCTTGCCCACAGCAGGAGAGATGATGGTCATCTGAGTTAAATTCACCCATTCCAGTCCATTTTAGTTTGCTGATTCCTAGAATGTTGATGCTCACCCTTGCCATCTCCTGTTTGACCACTTCCAATTTGCCTTGATTCATGGACCTAACATTCCAGGTTCCTATGCAATACTGCTCTTTACAGCATCAGACTTTACTTCTATTACCAGTCACATCCACAACTGGGTGTTGTGTTTGCTTTGGCTCCATCTCTTCATCGTTTCTGGAGTTTTTTCTCCACTGATCTCCAGTAGAATATTGAGCACCTACTGACCTGGGGAGTTCATCTTTCAGTGTCACATGGACCACAGCCTTGTCTAACTCAATGAAACTATGAGCCATGCTGTGTAGGGCCACCCAAGACAGACGGATCACGGTGGAGAGTTCTGACAAAACATGGTCCACTGGAGAAGGGGACGGCCAACCACTTCAGTACTCTTGCCTTGAGAACCCCATGAAGAGTATGAACAGTATGAAAATGGCACAGAGTAGGTCTCAGTAAATAGTCGCAGAATGAAGAGGGGAGGTAAGGAGGGAAGATGTCCTGCATTTAGTGGAGGAGCAAGAGGAAGCTTGGTGAGGTCACACAGAGGGTAAGAGGCAGAGTCAGAATTCAAAGCCAAGTCCTCATTCCCCAGTACCACATGACCTACCTACAACCTGTCTGAGTGCTGATGCCCGGGCCTCCCCGGGCAAGTTGAGACATTGACAGACTGCTGCCTTCTCAACAAGCCATGGGACAGCCTCTGGCAGCTGGTCTCATAGAAGCCCCTGCCATCAGATACCTATGGGCAGTGTGCCCTTGAGCTGTCCCTCTTGGACACCCACAGGGACCCAAGCCAGAAAAAGCCCTACAGGGACCTGCCTCCCTATCAAGAAATCTACATTAGGCTTTCCTGAATGGGAGCAAAGTGACTCCTCCCTTCAATGGGAACCCCTCTCACAGAGGTTATCCATATATTCATCAAGCGTTTCTTAAGCCCTGACTCTGAGCCAGGCCTAGAGCTGGAGGCTGGGCTCATAGGATGAAACTGGCTGGTTCCTGCCCTCAGAAGCTAGTGGAGAAAAGTCAGGCGGGTAAACTGCTCAGACTTTAATGTGCATGCCAGTCAGAACCACAGTTTGTTCATCAGTAAAATGGGGCTAAGATGATATCACCTGATTCCAAACAAGGACGTGATGCTTTGTAAGCTGCTCTCCAAACTACCTGGGCTTCCCTAGTGGTTCAGTGGTAAAGAACCCACCTACCAATGCAAGAAATGCAATTCAATTCCTGGGTTGGAAAGACCCCCTGGAGAAGGAAATGGCAACCCACTCCAGTAATCTTGCCTGGGAAATCCCATGGACAGAGGAGCCTGGCAGTCTACAATCCATGCGGTCGCAAAAGAGTTGGACACAACTTAGCGACTAAACAACAACCCACACTAGTCACCTTGCAGGGGGCAGAGGGCAGGTGGTGTAAACGTGTGAAGGAAACCCGGCGGCCTTAGCACAGGCTTTGGGAGGAAGGGGAGGAGTTGGCTGGAGTTCCACGGCCGGGCCTCACCCCTGTGCTCCTTCCCCTCCCACCCCCGACCCCAGCGCTCCTTCTGCAGCACCGTGGCTGACGAGATCCGCTTCTCCCTTACCTGCCAGCGTCGGGTCAAGCACAAGCCGCAGCCTCCCATGATGGTTAAGACTGACGCCGTCATCAACATGCACACGTTCAACGACCGCCGGCTTCCGGGCAAAGACAGCATGACCTGCAGCACATCACTGGCCCCCGTGTTCCCCTAGGCACAGGTGAGCTGGGGACCGCCGGCCTGGGGGCAGGGCGGAGGAGAGCAAAGGAGACTGGAAGGAACATCCCCAAGCCCCACGCTGGACTTGGGGACCAGAGCTGCTGCCTGCCTGTTGGGCCAGGAGCCCTCTGCCCTTACCTACCAGGAAACCAGCAGGCCCCCTAGGCCAGCTGCTTGGGCTTCACCCTCCTGTTGTTTCTTCTATGGGTTTCTAAAGCTGCCAACCAAGACAGCCAAGGCCAAAGGAAGCACATGCCTCTCTCAGGCCAAATCCACCTGCCCCTCAACTCTCGTCTATAGTCAGAAGTTTCTACCATGGCCCTGCAGGGTCAAAAGGAAACAGGAAACAGCTCTCATGTTGCCGCTCCTTCCCCACGAGGCCAGGCCTCCTGGAACTTGACTATGAGGCCAGAGACACAGACCTTGGGTACCGAAAAGGATGCTATCGTTCGGCTGCCAATGGGAGCTGAAGCTGGAGGACAGCCACCCCACATGCCTGGTCAGAAGGAAGAACTCGTCCCCCAGGGGCTGCTCACATGGTCCTGATCTCCTGGACTTGACACCACCCATGGTGGAGCCCCTGTTTGGGCAAAGTTAAAGGCAGGAGCCCCACAGGGAAAAGGAGGAGTTTGGAGTCTGGGAGAGAGGAGGATGCACAGAGAATGCCAATTTGAACTCTTCTGGACAATGTCCCAAAGGGTCCCGCTCCTCTAGAAGGTCTCTAGGAGTGGGAGAGTGGTCAGAGCAGGTTCTCTTCCCTGTTGTGACCAGAGGAGAACGGACCCCCGGGATCTCTCACAAAGGATGCCCAGAGACACGGGCAGAGGAACAGTGGATTCCATGGAAATCCCACAGGCCCTCAAGCCATTGGATTTTATTTTGCTGGTCTCCAAGCTGTTTTCTAAGCCCCGGTGGCATTAGGACGCTTGAGCTCTTTGCCATCTATTCTTCAGCAACTCCCCATTCCTGGCCAGTTGACCTTGACCGTCTTCTGTCATCATGGAAGGAGGAAAGTGGCCTAGATTGAAGTGAACATTGTCGCCCATCCTCCAAGGAGGATCAAGTCCACTGCACAGGCTCACTTTGGGGTAGCTGGATTGGGGTGGGGGGGCGCTTAAAGAACTCCATGCCTCCTGGACTTGTCAAACCTAAAGATGCCCCCCAGAGAAAAAATTTCCAGGGGGCAGAATAGCCTCCCTGGTAGAGGCCCCTGGAGTGGGGAGGCTGAAGCTGCCTCCTGGAGGATTAACCAAATACCCCACACAGAGATACAAGGTGGTGGTAGCCCCTGGTCTCTTGTCCAGAGGAGCTAGGACCTTGTGGGGTTTGGGGGTTCAGCAGAGGAGGCGCAGCGAGGGGTGGACCAGGTGATATGTGGGTTCCAGCCAGCTGGGACAGATACTCTAGGTCTGAGACTCTTAAGACTCTGGGAGGAGAATGAGACGTGGAGGGATTAGGAACAAAGTGTCCTTAAAGAGAGCACGATGAGGCCAGCAAGGCTGCCCATGGCCAAGGGCAGAGGGCAGGCTTTGCGCCAGGGAAAGGGGGCTGGAAATCTGTACAGACACCAGGAGACACCAGCCACCCACCCCCGCCACTCTTCTGCTTCTGCCTGGGGACCCTGGTTAGGAAAAGAGCCACATTTAGGTCTCAAGAACCTTCTCAGCTGGGGTGAAGGGTAATCTCTAACTCTCCTCAGGAGTCCCAAAGCAGGAGAGCACAGTGGACGCATGTGAAAACTCTCGTTTCTTCTCCAAACTGGGCCAAACCAGCTGGTTCCCAGGGCCACAGCGGTTCCGACAGGCTGTGAGCACTGGAGGTGGGAGAAGAGGGATGGAATGCCACGTGGCCAACATGCATCATGATAGGAAAAGCCATGCTGTTGTGAGCTCCTGGATGTAGGAATGTATGTGTGTCTGTGTGTGCGTGTGCATATATGTATATCTTCGTATGTCTGATCTCTGGGGGCTGGGCATGAAGGATAAAAGAGGGCATGTAACAGAGTCCCAGGCATGCAATAATAGGAGAACCCTTTGGGATCTGATGTGTGTGTGTGCACGTGTGTGTGAATTTGGGGTGAAGGAGATAAATCTGGACAAGCAGCAGGACCCCATACATGTAAAAACAGGAGAAGCCATGCCATATTGGGGGTTCTGGTGAGTATACATATGTATACATATGTGAACAACTGTGTATGCTTGTGTGTGTGTGTGTGTGTGTGCACGCTTTTGTGCACCTAATGGCAGAGGGTGGAGGACAAGATAAAATATGTTTTAATGGAGAAGCTGCTGCCGCTGCTAAGTTGCTTGAGTCATGTCCGACTCTGCGTGACCCCATAGACGGCAGCCCACCAGGCTCCCCCGTCCCTGGGATTCTCCAGGCAAGAACACTGAAGTGGGTTGCCATTTCCTTCTCCAATACGTGAAAGTGAAAAGTGAAAGTGAAGCCGCTCAGTAGTGCCCGACTCTTAGCAACCCCATGGACTGCAGCCTACCAGGCTCCTCCACCCATGGGATTCTCTCCAATGGAGAAGCTAAGTAAGTTTAAATGGAGAAGCCATGTCATCAAGGGGTCCATTTGTGAGCGCGTGTGCATGTGTGTGTGCAGTGGAGCGTGGGAGGGAAGACAGAACTAGACCGGTGCACAGCACAAAGGAATGCATGTTGCATGTGAGGAGCCACGTGGGCCTGGAGTTCGTGTGTGTGTGTTCATACATGTTTGTTCAAACGTACACATATGTTCCAGCTCACAATAGGAGCAGAGATGGACAATCAGGAAGGGAACTAGAGTCTGGGTCCACTTCTGCTGTGGAGAGAGGTCATTTGTCACAAAGATTTGCTGAGATTACATAGGCCTGGGGAGACTGGCCAAGTGGGGCGAAACCCTGAAGGCACCCACAGCTCATGACTCCTTTGCTCTCTGTGGAGTGTCCTATTTGAAGGGAAAATGACTGTTTTTGGCAATTTCTAGATAACCAGATTCTGATGGAGATATTTGCCAATTTTTCTCACCAGTCACAGACATGAGCCACTCTCTCTCTTTATCCGGTCTACCTTCATGGCACACGCCCACATCCATGTTCATATCACACACTCAACCGTGTGTGTGCTTTTGTGTGTGACACGCCATGAACGTGTCATTTCTTCTGAGGCTATGCACATATATAGACTGTGATGACAGGAAGACTGGGAGCTGGTGGGGTAGGAAGAGCTTCATCAAAGGAGGGGAGGAAGGTGGAACTCAGTGGCACAATTCCATTAGGGAAATCCCCCGAGAGGGACTGAAATGATCTCTCAAGTCCTACATGGAGATGGGAGGACTCGCAGCCTGATATCGCCTCCCGTTCGAGGCTTATGTCCGTGTGTGGATGATGGTTCCAACTCTGCCTGATGACCTGTGTTTGTCTCCGAGACCAGCCCAGCATTCAGAGTGCAGCGGAGGTCGCTTCTCTCCGAATGTGAGCTCTATCCCAGGGGACGAAGGTGCTGCTGCGTCTTGGGGTGGGGGCCGGGGAACTATTCCCAGCAAGGTGGGTCGAGTGGAAATAACATTCAGGCCCACCTGCCCACGGGCGTGGATCTGAGCCACGGTGGGTGCGCGCACGCACACACGGAGGCACTGAGGTCAGTGGCAGCTCAACACTGGTTTGGATAGAGCAGAGGATGGGACTGGCCCAAGCAGGCACTGGACTGTTCCTCTCCAGCACGTACTGGCCCTGAAGAGAAGAGCACCCCTACCTTGCACCTCCATCCCCCACCCCAAAATGCCAGTGCCTCCCCTCAGCCTGCTCCAACTGGCCAGATTGAGGGGCAGCACTGAATACATACACACCTTGTCAAGACCCTGGGAGGTGGGGCCACGAGGCCTCATCTTCTCTCTCCCCTTGACCTGTTACTAGTCCATCTTCTGTGGACAGATAAGAAAAACCTGAGAACTTTGTCACCATTCAGTGGGCCCCATGCTGGGTGCGTGTCTCAAGATGAGTAAGGCCCCCTTGGCTGAGGAGCTGACTCTGAGCCTCTGAAGGGTGGGAGCACCTCCCCTGCTCACAGCCAAGACTCTGTCTCCACTAGCCAAGCCCACGGGTTCCCCGCAAGGTCCCGGGCATGGGCAGAGGGCAAGTCCAGCCCTGGATGGAGGAGGGCTCTGGCAGTGGAGAGAATGCTCCACGTGGTTAGAAGTCACTCCCTCCCTAAGCCCCAGGAAAGCAGAAGTCAGACACAGGCACCCGCTCACCCAGAACAGTGGGAAGCTCCCTCCCCGACATCTCCCAGGTGGGTGTGCCATGTGTGGGCTGGCGGCTGCAGCGTCATCACTCAGCATGAAGCACATCCCTTCCCAGACCCTTCCCGGCTCTCTGCTCCGGCCCACATCTCTGGTCCTGTGTGGACAGCCATCTGGGAAGGCCTTAGCAATCTGGACAAACAGCTGTATGGACTTAACCTCTGAGATGGGCCCAGCCCCGTGGACAGACTCGAGAAGTGCGCCCAGCTCTGTAGACGGGCCTCTGGACTAGACCCATCTGGAAAAGCCCCGGGCTGGGAGGACCCATCTGGAACGGGCCCAGCTGCTTGCCCCAGTAGAAGGGTCCCTCCCTCAGTCCCCTGGCCAGCCTGAATGGAGCCGTCCTTTCTGTCCTGGCTTTGCCCAGGAGTTAGAAGTTCAGAGATGAGGCCATACATGAAAGTCACAAAACTGTTTTTGGTGGAAGGTTAAAGTTCTGTACAGTATATATATGAATGTAAAAAGATATATATATATGCTGTATATATATATATATGCACAGTGTATATATGACCTGTAGCCCATGTGTATACGCACCCCTCCCCGCACGTCTGCACACAGAGTGTACATTACCCAGCCAGTGTGGGTGGGGACCAGGTGAGCGGCGGGGGCTGCAGCTGCAGAGTTTGGGATGGAGGCTGCTTGGGGCACGGGCTGCGGAGAGCCCTGTGGGGGACGAGAAGGGCCGATGCATGTCAGAGCTGCAGACCCTGAGGAGGAAGGGAGAGCCGAGGGGCTGGCGGATAGGCCTCCTGAGGACAACAGGAGTGGCCCAAGGGCCTTGTCTGCATCTGAGAGGCTCTGAGGATTGTCGGGCCTCTGTCTGGGGGGGCAGTGTCGTACAGTACTGGGCTCCTGGGCCAACGTGACAGCTGCAGTCCCAGGGCAGTTAGCAGGGAGCTGGAAGGACTGGGAAAGAGGGGGCCACTCACTGGACCAGCTCTCAATACCTGTCTGCCCAGCCACCAGGGATGCTCTACCTGGAATACCCTAGAAGGCTGGAGTAGGGCAGAGGCCATTGCCTCACATTCTCAACCATACACAAGGACAACCCAGCTCCCAGCTAAGAAAAACCCTTTGCCAGCATGCCAGTCTGATATCCCCGGCCCCTGTCTTCTAGAACAGACTTCAAATCACCCCGCAGCGTCTCTAGTTTACAGATCAAAACTCTGAGGCCTCCAGATGTAAGAAAACGGCTGTGGAGCCAGCAATTCCAGTCATGAGTTTGTCCCACCCCAGACAATCTCCGCAGCCCCATTTGACCGCAGGGTCAGCTGTCAGGGAGTGACTGGGGAGCCAGAGATGTGGGCAGAGCAGTGACAGGGGGTGGAAGAGGCGAAGCTAAGACAGCAGTCTGAACACAGCCTCGTGCCATATGTCTGCCCTCTCCCCCCACCACACCTTCCTTGCAGGGCAGTTGGCATAGAGCCTGGCCCCGCCCCTGCAGTAGCTGCAGACCTCCGTCCCTACCACGCTCGGATCCGTCTGTTCCTTCCCTTCTAACCCTTCAGCGAGTGGTTCGGCTCCATCACCAACGAGAGCATCTCTGGACCACGTGGGAAAGGGTCTGGAGTGGGCTTCCGTGTGGTCAGCGGTCTGCCCTCTGCGTTAGCCCCATACGTCAGACTGGTCTGCACTTAACTCTGGGTCTGCCTCTGTTTGGGGTCCTGACGGAGCATACCTGAACCCAGCCTCCTGCGGATGGGCCTGTCCTGACTCCAGGACAGGAACAAGAGGCTCCAGGGGCCCCCTTGCCACTGTGCTCCAAGCCCCCAGCCCACCTCTACCTGGGCCAGCTTCCTGGCCGCGCCTCCCACAATGGGGACTTGGGTTCCCAGCCCCTTGGTGAAGCCCCAAAACAGCACCATGTGAGACCCCTGGCCTGTCCCACCACCCAGACCAGAGTGCCTGGACACCCTCCCAATCCCACTCAACATAGTTCCCACACACTGGTCTCTGGGCCATTCAGGGGATGCCCTTTGTGGACATGCAGAATTTCTATGAATATAGTTTTTTGTAAACATTTTGTAACAATTTGGGTTTCATAGTAACTGTGTTACTTGCCAATCATTCTAGGCTGATGTAAATAAATTTCCAAACAAATCTGATTATTTTCCTTTTTAAGACACTGTGATATATCAAAGTGCACAGTTTGCTGTATGAAGTAATATGGTTTTAAATTTTAAATAAAGAAATGTTTCTAGAAAACAGGGCCCTCTTGAGATGTGTTTTCTGCTTCTCTTGTCTCTTTAGAACCAGAGGGTCCTGAAGTTGTGCCATCTTCACCCAAGGGTGACTGTGTTCCGGGCAGGGGCCCCTGGTGATGAGCAGGTGACTCCAGCCCAGGCTCCTGGTCCCCATTTCAGATGTTTATGTGGGACATCAGTATTGATATCATCTGACCTCCATCTTACCTTTTCTTGGGCTCGTTCCTCTCCATCTCCTCTCCATCCCATAGCTACCTTTGAAGTCGCCACATCCCTATGTGATCCTGTTCCTTTGGCAACAGCTGAGGAAGCAAGATAAGCCTCTTATCCAGAGTTGGCCAATCAGAGGTCTTGGCTGAGCTTTTTCAAACTAGAAATTAGAGAGTGCTCAGTTGGTTACTCTTGAGTGATGGAAACTACACATAATAAAGGGCAGGACACTTAAGCAGGAAGAGGTTGAATACAGATGTTTACAAAACCAGTGAAAGATAAGGGAGCAAGGACATGCTGGGCTTCCAGTGGCTCTCAGAACAATACAGAAGTGACCCACTAGAGGAGCGACCCCCTGCAAGACTGGTACTAGAATTGGGAGGCAAGACACACCAGACAGCTATGCCCTCAATGTCAAGGCCTCCCTTCCCTTTGACCTTGGTCACCTCACCCTACCCAGAACCCTCCTGCTCCAAGTTCTGAAGACCCAGGCCCAATACAACAGCAGCACAGAGCTGGACCTGTCCCCATTTAACCCTTCACCTGCCCTATCTGAAATGCTTATGAATTCCATCTCTCACTGCACTGCCCTATTCCTCTGTCTTGTCTAGCCCCAGAATGTGTAGGTTGGAGTGGACACAGATCACTCAGCATCCCTCTGCTTAGGCCTGATGACAAGCCCCACCAAGCAGTACAATCAAGGAGGCCGGGGTAAACTTGCTAGGCTCTGCCCACCCCCACCCCACCACCGCTGTGTCTTCTTCAAGCTTCAGTCTCCTCCCCTGCAGAGAGGAGAGGCTAAGATCCGCCTCCCGAGGTTGTCGTAGGGATTCGATGACACTGTAGCTGCCTTGCACTGCTACGGCTCATCATTTTCTGGTGGAGGGAAAGTAACAAATGACCGGACACCTCCCCAAATATTCCAAGAGTCAGAGTAGCCCAGGAACAGAGAAATCAAAGATGGCCAAATACTCACCTTTGTTCAACTTCAAAGAGGTGGGTTCTTGTCTCAAATCCAAAACATCTGGAAGGATACATGATCCCATCACCCCTCCAGCACTTCCTCAATTAGGCCCAAGATTCCATGGCTGGAGGAGGGAAATGGGGGAGGGACGGCCAGACAGAAACAGAATCATGTGTGGAGGGCTCCCCTGGTTGCCAGTGCTAGCCAGCTCCAGGGGGTGGACCCTAGTCTCCACCTGCACAAAGCTGGTACAGATGTGCCAGACTAGAACATCCTTCTCAGCACCTCCATAAAGACCGCTTCCTAAGCAGCCAGATGATGCCCCCTGGCCATCTTGCATGACTGAAGAGCCATATGTAGCCTGAGAGCTCCCCAGCCCACGTGGCTAAGTCCTCCTTTATTGAATCAGGAAATCAGAGCTTTGTCCTGAATACTTAGAGGGAGGGTGGTGGTGCGTTGAGGCATCTCCGCACCTCCAGCCAAGTGAGACTGGACTAGAGGTTTCCCTCTGAGTCGTGGAAAAGTCCCTCTCCACTGTGTTATTCATCACCATCATCATTATTGTGGTGGTGGTGGTTGTCAGTTCTGCTTCCCAGACGGCGGTCAGGAAGCCCTGGTGTCTTGGAGTTGATAGGCCAGGATGGTTCTGGAGCAGGTTCTGGTTAGGCTCCTTTTGGGCCTCTAGGTCTGGGGAAGTCCCATCTCAGATAACTATACCCTCAGTGTCAAGGGCTCCCTTCCCATTGACTCTGGTCATTTCACCCTGCCCAGAACACAGAGGTCTGAGACCCCTCGAGCTAGCTTTCAATCCTGTAGGTCCCTACCATCCTCCAGGTCAGGGACACACCCTCCCCCTTGACATCTCCCATGGCAAGGGCCTCCGATCACTCATGTCCAGAATCAGGGACGAGCTTCAAGGCCCTCCTGCCACCTTAATTTGAGCAGGTGATCTTGGACCATTCACAAACCTTAGCTTCTCTCCTATGCAGTGTGAATGCCCACTTTGACTGCCTCAGGGAGCTCATGTAAGAATGAAAGAAAAAGCTCCCATGAAAGCACATGTTAAGTGTGAGGCATCAGGCTCACTAGCTGTGAGGGTCCTTCTCTGCTCTTCTGTCAGTTTCCCCTTCTCCCACATCTGTCCCAGCCCCCAGGTCCAGCTGAAGTGAGCAGGAAGGGTTCAGGAACCAGGCACTTCTGGGGCTGCAGGTTGCCATTCCAAGAATCAGGCTGGGGCCAGGGCTTGCAGCTCCCCCGGGGCCTTGATGACACTTCCTTGGGAAACAGAAGCTGAGTGTTTAAGAAGCATCTGTCATTATGGAAACAAAGTTGCCAGGCCATTTTTTCTTTTACTATTTTTACTGCGGTTTCATTATCTTATGCAAATGAGGCCGCTGATGAAGCCTTTCTGCAGGGTGGCCCATGCTGGGACCAGCTCCACCAAGGGGATTTATTGCCTGCCTCAGCCTCCAGACTCGATCTGGGATGAGGAGGCCCTGTGGAGATGGCTTCCAGAGCAGCTGCCCCACCCTGGAACACACGACTTCCTGCCAGACAAGCCCCCAGGTCCTGCCTCTGTCCTAGGAGAGCCCTGGTCCTTTATTTCCGAAGACGTAAGTGTCAGCACAGCCTGGCCCAGGCCTCTGTCCCCATTTCCTCAATAGTTGGAACTCCTTGAAGACAGAGTTGCCAGTATCCAGCGGGATGCAAGGGAAATGATGGGAAGCAACTGGGGCTCCATCCCTCTAGGACCTCTGGGAACAACATATAATAAGCAACTCAGTTTCCCATTCAAAGAGAAGAGAGCTGGGCGAGGTACACCCCCACCTGGTCTCGGCTGGTCTCTGGAGGCTGGCATCACACACGTTTCTGGCATGCCCCGGGTGTAAGATGGGCTCTGGGGTAGGATAAAGTCTCAGGGAAAGCAATGCAGGTGGTGGCAACCAATAACGGGGTGGTAATTATGCACAAGCAATAATTGTGCAGACGTGTAAGGGCAGGAGATACGTGTAAGACAGTGCCAGCATCTGCTATGACCCCATTTTAGAGACGAAAGGCCCAAGGCTCAAAGAAGCCAAATAACTTGCCCACACTCCAGGGCTGTCTGCCTCCCCAGCTCAAGGATCCCACAGTCGCTTACTGTCTCCTGACTCTTTGCTCCTCCCTCACACATTTCCTCCCAGCTCGAAGTGTGCTGGCCAAGCTCACGTTCTTCCCGGTGAGTCCAGAGGCTCCCAGATGTGGGGAGAATTTTCCCTGAGAGTGCCCATCCTCTGTCCAGTCCCTCTGGCCCCAAACTTGCCCTTTCAGTGTACCATGAGGACCAGCCTCCCCTCCTTCTGCCTACTTTAGTCTTGGAAACTCTCTCAAGTCTAGTAAGGCATGTTCAGACACAAGAGCAGGTCAAGCCTTCAATAAGAGCCTTCTGAACTATGTGGGCACTTCCCTCTATGAGGTGGTCTAACTCAGCCTATATTTCCCAAGAGTTGGGCATTGATGAAATGATGTGAAAAGTCAGAAGTTTCTCAGCCTTGCTCACCTGAAGTGGGTGTGGAGGGAATAAGGTCCCAGCCATTGCCATAACCCAAATGTCCTGCTCTGTGCCTTCTTGCATTACCTTGACTTCCAGACCCCCACAAAATCTAAGAGAAAGGTGCCCCCTGCACTCAGAATCACCCTGTCATTTGAGGAACAGAGGTTAAGAGCTCTTAGTCCTCAGCTCTTTCTTTTCCAGGAGAAGCTGTCATTAATAATAAAATAATAAAAATAACAACAACAATAATAATAACACATTCTAGCTACCTAAGCAACAACTCCAGACCTGGGACAGTGTTCAGCACTTTGCATATCTCACCTTACAGAATTCTCACCATAACCCTATGAACTAGGAGTTATTGTCCCCATTTTACAGATGTGGAAACTGAGGCAAAGAGAAGTAGGATAACTCACCCACAATTACCCAGTCAGTATCAGACCTCCTTCAGCTGGGACCTCCACATCATAGATTTGATAAATGAGTGAATAACTAAATGAATGAGTGAATCAGAAAGCAGTCAATAATCAATGGTGTTTAGAGACACTGGGGAACTCTCCTACTTATAGAAAAAAAATCCAAACTCGATTGGGCCAAAAATGAGAATTACTAATTACAGCCGCTCATAGGAACGACCTACCATTTATGCCTAATTGCAGTGCAGTCCAATAACAATTATGCACATCAATAAATGTGTCAGATTAACTTGGGTGTAAGCTTTATTTGATTGCAACACTAAAGCTGGTGGCGGCTCAGACTTGGGAGGCTGTGGCCCATCCTTGGAAGCCCATGGTCCCTTCTGGAAGCAAGGTTGGTGATAGAGGGGAAGTGGGAGGTGGGGGCAGAGAGGAACAGAGCTCTCGTCTGCCGTGGCAGGTCTGTTCTGGCAAGCTCAGGAAAAATATTTTGGCAGGGGGTCTTTGTGGGGCACACAACGTCACAAAGCCTCCCCTCCCTCCCTCAATGCCAAAGGCAGCTTCCTAATTAGAACATCCATAACCCTCAGCATCTGCTCCAAGAGAATTCAGCTGCTCTAAGATGGAGAAGTCCATTAACTTTATTGCAAAAACGTCGGACTTGCTTTTAGACAGAGGATCATTGCCAAGTGAGATAAACTGCCAGGACCTGCCAGGGGGACAGGCCAGAACTTCCTGCTGTTCCCATTTGGGTCCTCCTGACTGCCTCCTCTCCCTAGCCAATGCCCTGGGTGGGACCACAGCCTCCTGGGAGGCTGGAGCTGGGGAAACTGTGAATTTCAAATGCAGGTGCAGTCTGAGCACACTGGCTTTCCCCGTGCAATTCACAGCCTCCTGGATGGCAGCGCCAAACTGGCACCATCTAACTCCCAGAATGCACCAGGAGCCCACTCCACGGTCGGGCCCCTCATTCCTGCGTCAGCAGAAGTTGGATTTGTTGGTGTCCCTGGGAGCAGTGGAGCAAGGTAGCTAAGAACGGGCTTTGGAATTAGATCTTCCTGGGGCTGAATCTCGACTTTGCCACTTAGGAGTCACTGTGTGACCTTGCAACAGTGGCTTAATGTTCTGAAACTCCAAAGCCACCTCTCAGAGGGTTAGACGAGATGACGCCAGGAAGCTTCAACTCGGTGCCTGTCACGCAGCAAGGGCTCTGCAAACAAGAGTATCCCTGCCAGGTCTGCAGTGTGGAAATGGAGAGGAAACCAAAACCCTAAAAGTGTGTCAGGGAAGGGAGTAAACACCAGGTTGGAGTCAGTCGGTCCTGGCGTCTAATCCCAGCTTTGCCCTATGCTTTGTTAGCCTAGACCCTCAGTTTCCTCATCTGTAAAATGGGATTGATGGTCCCTGTCCTCCTTTCCCCAAAGGACAATTAGGAAGACGTGAAAGTACTTTGAGGCCACTAGAGGGATATTCAAAAGTGCCACTTTATTGCTCCTGTTACTCTGGTTGTCAACCTGATGTCTAGTGCTCGCCCCGGACACACCAGGCCTGAGGCTGGCTGTGCCCCAGCCTGGAGTTCATCTCTGCCTCGGCACCCCACGCCACAGCCCTCCTGCCTCGTCCTGGGCGGCACGGTTCTCCACAGGGAACAACCACAGACCTCCCAGGCTTTGCAAACGTCTTGCCAAGTAGGCCTCCTGGGTGTCCTTTCTCAGATTCGGATTGTTCTTAATATGAATAATTAGCAGAAGCAATCCGAGGGGGAGGCAGCCACCATAGCAATCGACCCCCGTGATTTCCGAGCTGCGGGGAGAGCCCAATTTTGCTCCAATCCGGATGCTGTAAATTCCCATCAAGCTAAGAAAATATAGTGCAATTTAGAAACACTGATACGGCAATAAAACACAGATCTCCGGCAAATGGAATTCAGCAACATCTAAAAATGGAGCCATACATTACTCCGCCTGCAAACTCCCTCTGGGGACACGCTGCTGGGAGAAGTTGGGGGAGTTTTAGGTCTAAGCTGATCTTTCCTTTCTGGATGAAGGCAGGACCACCCATGGCTGGATCCCAGGCAACTGTCTCAGGCAGGCCTCCTCTGTGGGTCCAGAGAAGAATCCCAGCAGAGTTCCCCAGCCAGAGGCCCTGCGGCCTGGCCTCTATCATCCAGCGGCCACTGGAAGAAGCATTTCTGAACGGGTGGGAGGGGAAGGAGGGAGAGAAACTTACCACCGTTTAGTCCTCACATGTGGCCTTCAAGGGAAATGTGATTGTTCTTATTTATCAGATGAAGATCCTGACATTTGGAAGTAAAGTGACGTGTTCAAGGTCATTCGGGGACAAGTGTTAAAAGCTGGATTTGAACCCACATCTGTCAGCCTCTTTCTCTTCTATGTACATCCCATTACTGACTCTACAAAAGCCAGAATGGAGCCAAACATCACTGCTCACTGCCTTCTGGGAGTGTAGATAGGAACACAGTCCACAAATGGGCTCATCACTCTGCTTCCTGGTGTTATTAGCCCCACTCTACAGCTACTGAGCGCACGCATATAACATAAGATGCAGGAAGAGGTATGCTGACAGAGTCCTCTGACTCCTAAACAGGTCAGGGAGACCTGAGTTCCCTTGGGAAGGATTGATGGACAGAGGGCAGACTCACAGCCCCTAGTACACCCAGTATCTTCACTTCCCCCCAGAAGGGGCTCAGGGGCTCAGCACACTGTCCTCTCTGAGCCAGGCCAGCCTCCTCACTAAACCCATTCCATCTCACACTCAATGATACCCATGCACACATGCATGCACATGCATGCGCACACGTGCACACACACACACACACACACACACACCATTCATTCTCACTTCCACACTGGTCCCTATCAGACTGTGAGCTCCATGGGAGCAGAGTGGGCTTGTGGCCCTTGACTGACTCCACTCAGGAATTCCATCAATACCTGGGTCTCTCTGGAGACAGCTTTCAGATGCTCCCCTGGGTCCTACTACACCGTGGTGCCTAGATCCCAATAAGGGCAGAAAGACTAAGGTGGCCTTTCTGGAATTTGTGTGTTAAGAACCCCAGCTCTGGAATCAGACAGACCTGGGCTTGCCTTCCAGCTCTGCCACCTACTAGCTGTGAGATAACTTGTGGAAACTACTTAATCCCTCTTAGCCTCAGTTTTCTCACCTGTAAAACAGTTAATAATAGGCCCTGCCTGGAAGTAGGGCTGCAAAGATTTTATGAGATTATGTGTGTAAAGCACTTACCACAATACTTGACCCACAGTAGGTGAATAAGAAACTGCAGTTAGTCAGGCTAGCCTAGGTTAGGCTACAACAAATATCCCCACATATTCATGGTTTAATACAGTTCTCTTTCTCCGTGGATCTGGTGACCACCTGGGACAATTGTCCTCCACTGTGAAAATCGGTGGTCCAGGCTGCTTCCATCATGTGGCTCCAGCATCTCAACAGGAGGCCTTCTCTGTAATCACCTCAACAAAGAAATAAATGGACTGAAGCATCATATGAGTGCTTTTTACTGCCTCTGCCCAGAAGAATGGTATGATGTCCACTCACATTTCATAGACGAGAACAGCCCTGGTGGTTCAGATGGTGAAGAATCTGCCTGTGATGTGGGAGACCCAGGTTCGATTCCTGGCTTGGGAAGATCCCTTGAAGAAGGGAATGGCTACCCACTGCACTATTTTTGCCTGGAGAATTCCATGGACAGAGGGGCCTGGCAGGCTACAGTCCATGGGGTCACAAAGAGTCAGACACAACACTTCCATCCTTTTCATGTTTCATAGGCTAGAACAGCCAGACCTAGACTCGGCCTAACTGCCATCAGCAGTTGGAGTGTGTATCCCAGATGGAGAAAAGAACTGGATGCCAGTGAGTCCCCGTAACTTCTTCCACCATCCTTAGCTGTTGTCCCTCTCCTGCATCTGTATCTCAGTTTGTTTCCTAGACCCGGAGCCAGCTGTACTCCCCAAGATTTTCTTCTTCCCCCTTTTCATTTCTGTCACGTGTGCTACAGGCCGCCCTGTGCCCCTCTGGCTAAAGGCCAGCCCTGGCCCAGGGTAGGTGATTCTTGCAGAGGAAGGGCTATTTCTGAAGCCCTTCCTGACCCTCTCCCCGGCCCTTCTTCCGCTGACTGAAGAGCCCTCGTCAATTTGTTGACAACCCCGAATCAGGCCTCCGGCATCTGATTACAGCAGTGCCTCTGACTGTCAGGGATAAATGTCTGTTGTCTTTAGGAAGATCTATGTTGATGGAGGTGTCAGCAGAGACAGTGGTGGCAGAACCAGAGCCCTCCCCAGTGAGATGTCATTTGTGGGCAAGTCAGATATTTCCAGTTCCTGGCAGAATTCAGGCCTCTGAAGAGAGTGGAGATAGGATGGCTGGCAGATATGTGAGGCTGCCTGGGGTGAAGGGCAGGGAACCAGAAGCCAGAAGTGAGCAGATCATGTGTGAAGTGGCATCAGCGGCCCAGAGGGGAAACTACTTGAAAGAAGCTAAGCTTCTGGGCTACAGGAGACCATGAAGATCCCCCAAGTGGAATCTAGCAGGCCTGACAAACAGGGACCAGAACACAGTGCAGGTATGGTCTCTGGAAATTAGATCTGACTCCTGGTCCTATCGCCAGACAGCTGTGCACCCTTGGAATAATTGCTCAGCCTCCCTGTGTCTCCTTGGTAAATGAGTGCTCAAAAGCCCTGCCTTGTGAGCGTCTCATAAAACTGCAGTGAGATGGATGCAATGTGTTCAGCATAGGGCTTGGCCCACAGCAAGACCTCCATCAGGGGTGAGTGGAAGCTCAGTGAGAGGGAAACAGGCCCATTCTGGAGATGCTGGGCCACTGTAGCATGTTCTTCACCCAGACTGCCTTTGCCTGGACGATGCACCCATTCCTCTGTGAGTGTTGGCTGCTAATGGCTCCCAGCTGTCCCCTTCTCACTTACCACTGAGGCTAGGTTTCCCATTTCCTGGCACCTGGGTCAGCTCACAGCCTAAGACCTGCAATGTGGATGTACAAAAGACCTCCTTGTTTCCTTAAGATAGGACTGACTCCATGTGCTCCAGAGCTCAGCAGCAGGACCAGCATGAAGCTAGACTCCTGCTGAGACCATGAGCTTGCCCTTATCTTATCCTGCTGCTCTCTGGAGAGCATCTTCTCAACACATTATGGGTTCTCAAGCCCCCATCTCAAGCTCTGCTTCTAGAGAATCTGACCAAGACAGACATCAAATGGAAGGCCAAAAAATGAGATCTAAGGTGGTCTCAGGTGGCCTAGAGCTGGTCATGACCTGGGTCTGACCCCAGCTGGGCAGCCAGACTGGGCTCCTGCACAGACACTGAGTTACGTGGCCTCTGGTGAACTTTGATCCCTTGCCTGGGGGCACTGGCCCAGAGCTGGTGTGGCATTTGGTCCGGGCATTTAGATAAGCTTTAGGGAGATAGGGAGGCAAAGCAGGGAAGAACAGTGAATTCCCAGCCCTTCCAATTTCTCTATTTATTGCTTCATTCATGGACGCCTTATCCCTATGTACTTAAACAGGATTTGAGGAGCTTAAAACTAAATGCACTTAAAAGGGAATGATCGTAAAAGCAAAACAGCACAAAAACCATGTCAAAGGAGTGAAATATTTTTATTTCCTTGGAGGTTAACTGGGATAATGAAGTCAGAACTTCTTACTTAGATCACCAGGAAAGCAAGTTATTGCACATAGCGCCCCTGAAGAGTCAACAGAGCCCTTACTTCCCTGGGAAGTTGCTCCAGGAGTTCTGGGACCCCCGCAGGTATCCTCCCTGTCCAACCCTGGAGCTATGCCTCCTGACTTCAACAGAGGAGGCAGAGGCTCCCACCCCACCCCCAGCACTTTGCAGGGCCTGGGGAATGTCCCTCCCCTGTCCAGGCACTTGCCACCTCTGCACAATGAGGGGGTTGAGCCCGATGATCTCAGGGAGTGCTCTCTAGCTCTGAGGCTCAAGAACCCCATCTAAGAAAACCAGAGGCCAGAGTTCCGAGGTCTCAAGCAGGTGGAAAGTGAATCTCACACTCGCAGGTGGTAGGAGATGCAGACACTGGGAGATGCTGAGAACCCAGCGCCGGGTCTGAAGTGAAGTGAAAGTCACTCAGTCATGTCCAACTCTTTCTGACCCTGACTGTAGCCCTCCAGGCTCCTCTCTCCATGGAATACTCCAAGCAATAATACTGGAGTGGGTAGGCATCCCCTTCTATTTGGAGATCAAACCTGGGTTTCCCACATTGCAGGCAAATTTTTCACCATCTAAGCCACTAGAGAAACCCATTGAGTCTGAAGCTGATGGACAAAAGTAAAGAGATTGGATACAGTGTCGAGCTAAATCCAAGACAGAGAAAGTACAGGAGAGGGACATTGAGGCAGGAGACCAGGACAACCTGCAAGCTCAGAAAAGGACTGGAACAACAAGGGATGTCTCTGTCCCACTGGGAGGGTTTGATCTGAGCTAGGGTTAGAACCAAGAGAAATGAGCAGAGACAGACAGGATACCCTGCCCTGGATGAGGGGACCTAGGGGCAGGCAGGAGAGAACTTGGGGGCCCTGGACCAGGGGTCTTCAGAGTCTCCACTCGTCATTGGCCACTTAGCTGGAGGCAGGCACTGTGCTAAGCCCTGGATGTGCACTCCCTCTCCTATTTCATCCTCCCAATGCTCTTTGAGATGGATTCCACTGCAAGCTCCATCTTGGAGGTGAGGCCAATGTTAAGACTCTGCCCCAGGTCATCACCTGGTAAGAAGCAGAGTCAGGTTTTGCCTCAGTTATCTTTGACTCAGAGTCAGTGTTTTCCTGCCACAATGCCTCTCTCAGTGGGACTCAGGGCATTCTAGGTCCTGGGAGGACCCAAAAGAAGTCAGGTCCCGCTTTGCTAATCCCATCACTTTCTAGTACCACATTTGTGCTCTCACTTGCCTTCAGGAGCTAAGCCCTTCACAGTAAAGGCACTGGTGGTGGGAGGTGGGGGGGGGGGGGGGGGGGGCGGTGCTATCAGCCACTAGATCAGAAGAGGATGAGAGAAGAATCTTAGCAAGTGGGGCCTTTCGGTGTCCATAGACGTCAGTTGGTCAGCCAGACCCCTATCTGATCTAGCACCTGACTGCACCCACCTCGAGATCTCTGCCCTAAGCATTTGCATTTCCCAGGACCAAGGAGGCAGCCTCTGAGTTTCAGGGCACCCAGCGATGCTGGCTTCAAGCATTCCTGGGGCACCGCTGGCACAGGGGAGACGTCAGGGGCATCTGCCACTTAAAGAGCATTTTTGTGCACTGAGGTGCCAGGAGTGCACAGAACTGTTTGGCACAGTGGAGATTAGTGAGCTGAGCCTCTCATTTTGCAGGCAGCCCTGCTCCTTGGTGCTCAGAGACCAACATTTCACGAGGAGCATCATCCAGGTGCAGAGCAGCTCTTGAAAGAAAACCAGGGCAGACAGTGAGAGATGTGAATGGTGTGTTCCAGGCAGGCTCCCTGAGCAGGGACCCTGAGGATCCAGAGGCAACCAGGTTCAGGCCTGGCATCGAGGGCTCAGAGAGCATCACCCTGATTTCCTGGCCCTTCAAGGGCCCCACAGAAATTCCACAGTTACCACCATGCTGGGCATGAGGTTGATACTGTCATTATCCCCTTTCTATAGCTGGGGAAACTGAGGCTCAAATGAGAGGAGCTAGTTGAGACTGAGGTTAAGAATGTGTTGTACCACACTGGTCGGTTAAATCCTGACTCTACCATCTTCCAGCTTTGTGTCCTTGGACAAGTTCCTTGACCTCTCTGAACCTCAACTTTTCTAGCCATAATGTGAAAGAAATAACAGTACTCCTAGATGTCATATGGAAATCAGATAAAAAGTGAGAGCATGGAGATCAGCACCCAAAGTCCAGACGTTTCAGGGAGAAGTGAGCAGGAGATTAGAGTTGGGAAGTGAACCTCAGAAGGTGAGATATTAGAGGTGGGTTTAGGGGGCATGAGGCAGGTGTGGACGGAGCTAGGTAGGCATGTAATCACACTCGACCTAAGCTGCTTCAGCCTCTGCCTCACCCACCCTCTCCTGGCACCAGGAACGGACAGTCTGCTCAAGAATCTGCTGCTGGTCCTGGAATGGTCAGCCAGCTTGGCTGAGGGTGGGTGGCCCTGTGGATCCAGACCCCCTCTTTACCACTTACTGCCACACCCTGGTGGTGTCTTCAGGATACCATGAACATAAAATGTAAGATCTAAGCATCTGGGAACTCTTCTCTTTCTGTTCTGCCTAGCATCCCCAGTTCCCAGAAAAGGCTTTACCTGCAGTCAGTGATCAAGGAAGCTGCCCATGTGGTCCAGAAATTTGGCTTTCTTGGACAGTTCCTGAGTTGAATTACAATAAACTCTCTCTGTCCCTGTGTTTCCACTTCTCAGTCTCTCACCCTTTTCTTCTCCTTTCCTCCTCTCTCCTTCCCACCTTCCTTACCTAATTTTTCCTACCACATTCAAGTCCAAGAATCCGAGGCACCTTAAAACAGATGTATTTAACAAACTTCAAGGGAAGAGGAAATGAAAGCAAGCAAATTCAGAGCATGGGGTCAAGACAGAAAACACAAACCAGAAGTTACTACAAGGAATTTGGCTCCAGGCCAAAGCAGAAGGAGCTGGGATCTGTCACTGGACCTGGGGATCCACAGGGCAAAATCAAACAGGCTGCTCACATGTCCTGGGTCTACAGACCACAGAACCATTTGAATGCCCTCACCAGCAGCTGTTGCAAAGAGCTGACTCATTGGAAAAGACCCCGATGCTGGGAAAGATTGAGAGCAGGAGGAAAAGAGGGTGGCAGAGGATGAGATGGTTGGATAGCGTCAGCAACTCGATGGACATGAGTCTGAGCAAACTCCAGGAGATAGCGAAGGACAGGGAAGCCTGGCACAGTGCATTCCATGGGTTCACAAAGAGTCAGACACGCTTAGGGACTGAACAACAGCAACTGACAACTGACTCAAAAATCCTGCCCTAAAATCCTGCCCAGGGCCTGTGAATTGGCAGTGCTCTCTGGGGATGGAACCTGACCCCCTGGGAGGACAGATGGCAGGGATCCAGGCTCTGCATCCCAGCCTGAGGGACCTAAGCCCACAGGGATAGCCTACTTCCCCGGTCCTTCCAACTACTGGCTGGTGCCTTTTATCCAGGGCAACTGCTATCCTGCCTCCTCAGATTCACAGAGAATCAGAGGGGCTGGCGGGGTGGGGGGAGGCGGGGAGGCACATTTACTGAGCTCCTACTGTATTCCAGGCACTTGCTCACCCCTTTACACCTCCCACGGGCTCTTTCCCATCTGGGTCTTGGTTAATCTCTGTGCCTGAAATGTTCTTTCTCCCCTTTGCCATTGGACAAATCCCTCCCAACCGACACAGCATCTCTCCATTAGAGGTCCTCTGCCCATCCCTGCATCATGCTTCCTGTCATCCTCTCTCATAAGCCACTTCCTCTCCCCTTGCAGCACACAGCACAATTTATGATGCTTCCTAAACACTTGTTAAACGCGCATGTCTGCCTTCTTTTGTGCTCTGTTCTCCTGTGTGTCTGTGGCATTTATGACACCGCCCGGTGCCTAGTAGGTGCTCAATAAATATTTGTTGAAGGAGGAAAAGATTATTTCTACTTATCTGGTGTGTCTGGGGTGGGGGGATTTAAATAATCTGCTCAAGGTCACACAGCAAGGAGGAGCTGGAGCCAGGATCTGAGCCCAGATGGTCTGGCTCTAAAGTCCACTCTCTTTTCTCAGCATTAGCTAGCAGACTCCAGCTAAGGATGCGGGTCAGGGAACAATAGAGGGGATGGCTTTGGGGTCCCCAGCAGCTTGGGTGGTAGGAGGCAAGAGGTATTTGGCTTTGAATCAGTCATGCCACAGCAAAAAGCATTGCAAGGAACATTTCCTGCCACCTGTTATTCATAAATTCTAGAAACATTTACTGAGTCCCAAACACTGAGCTCGGTGGCAAAGATTCAACAGTGAACAAGACAGAGGTGGCCCTGCTTCTGTAGACCTTGTAGCCTAGCAGGACCACCTAGACCTGTTCCCAGTGGGATGCTGGCACAGGCCCAAACCAGCTCTCAAGGACCGATCGTCAATTTTTCAAGAATTTTCAAGCTGGCTGATAAACACTGGCACTGTTAAAAATCAAATGATGCAAATGTGCAAACAAATAAACTCTACTATAAACAAGTATGATAAATGTTCAAAGCCCATCGTGTATGCGCGTGTGATCCGTCATGTCCAACTCTGTGCGACCCCATGGACTGTAGCCCACCCAGCTCCTCTCTCCCTGGGATTCTCCAGGCAAGAACAGTGGAGCAGGTTGCCGTTTTCTCCTCCAGGAGGTTTTCTCCAACCAGAGATCGAACTCCAGTCTCCTTCATCTCCTGTACTGCAGGCGGATTCTTTACCACTGAGCCATCAGGGAAGCCCCAAAACCCATCTGGTCTTGGCTATTATCTATGACTCAGAGATTATTTTTATCTATTGAATCTGGAAATACCAAATTTCCAGTGATGTCATATCGTACTTGGAAACTGGAAGTCTTTACATCAGGTTACTGGCAAACACGACATATCAGGGTGTGTTACGTTGTGTTGTGGTTGTTTGAGAGCCAGTGGCTAAGCACTCAGCGTCCCCCACTGCCGGACCCCCATTACACAATCCAGATCATCTTAGACCACCTCGGCTCCTCACTGGAAGAGCCAGGATTCAGGCTGCAAGGAGAGGACCTTGGCAGGGGCATATTCTGCACCCCTCGTTCCCTCCTCCTTGGCCTCTGGGTGAGTTTACATATGCCGGGCCCCGGCTCACCACCTCTTCACCTCCTCAGAAAAATATCTAAGCCCGGTCATTCCATCGGAAAACAGCTGTTCCCACAAAGCTTTCAGGCTTATTTCCGATCGCAGACACAGCTGGACAGCAGCTCCCAGGCCGATATGTAACTAACTTTCACTTTACTCACATTCACAGGAAAATTGACGATTTTCTGCCGTTTTATTACACTTGACGATAATTTAAAAGGCAGGTTTAGTGCATCCATAAAACCAACTTTGCAACAAGCTTGTGATGATAGAAAAATATATGCAGCTGGAACCTATTGTTTGGAGTTCTAAAATGGAGACCAGGGAGAGCCCTCTGGAGGGGCCGTGTCTACCTTTGGCTTCTGTTTCCAGAACCTTGGCCCACCTCTGTTCCACTTCTGGAGGGGCCAGGCCAGCCTGAGGCTCTTTCCTGCACGTCCCCATGCCAGCTTGAGCAGAGCGCTCCCAGCCTCCATCCCTGAGCGGCCGCTCACTGACCACCGATGCCGGAAAACTTGACCCACGTTCTGGGGCACACACGCACCAAGTGCTCTGCTGAGGCCTTCAAGGGCAACACTGGCTTCCGAAAGGAAATTTATAGCCAGCTAATCAAAGCTTAATTACAGCAGCTCAGCGGGCTCCAGCAGGAACTCAGGCCAGAATGGTTTTGCTAGGAAACTTTTTACGAGCTTAAGCAGAAGCAGCAAATTAGCAGGAATGAGAGGAAAATCGTCCTGTCTTTGCCGTGTCCCTGAGCTGGGGATCTGCAGAGTCACCCGCAGAACGTGGCTCTGGGGAGGCCGGGAGGAGGAGTCAGGGGTGGCGGCTGCCTGAGTGCGGTCCCCTGGGGTCAGCAGGTGGGATCCACCTGTCACATGCACTCCTGCCACCCTGGTGGTGAGAAAGAAATGGTGACTGCACACCTCTCCTCACCACCACCCACTAGCCCCCACCCTGTTCCATCTCCGTGGCCACTGGGTGTGGCTGAAGGTCACCCACAATCATGTGACCTGGAGTCTCCTCCTTCCTAGGCATACCCTTCATCTCAATCCTCAATTCCTTCTAAGTGCTTCTGATCAATAAATTCTCCCACCTTTCCCCCATCCATATTTCAAAATTCCTCTGCTCTCTCTCCAAAAGCCTCCAATCCGCCACTTAACTAACTCCTCTCCTGCTCAAAGACCTGCCTCCAAGTTCCCAGCAAAACCAAAGCTATGAGTCAGCACTGTTTCCAAACCCTGACCTCTCTACACCCGGCACCCACACATTCCTACATGCTCACCCCTCCTTTCTTCCTCCCTCACTTCTCTAAGGAAAGGCCACTTTAGAGCCAAGAGCCACACCTGGGTTTGACTCTTGTCCCCGCCACCAACTAAAATGTACTTCCTTAGGCAGATAATTTAGCTTCTCAGAGCTGCAGTGTCCTTGCCTATAAAATGGGAAAAATAAAATCCTCAACACGAGGTGAGGCGCTACATTGAATAATTCACACGCCACAGAACTCCACACCTGCACATTGTAACATTCATACGTGATGGTTATTATATTTAATTACAACATGGGCAGCAGAAATCCGAAGAAACTATAGTTGCCCCCTAAATCAAGGGTCTGGGGTTTGAGAGCTTCTGGATCCCTGTATCTGTTGTCAATGGTCAGACTCAAAAGACGTTGTCTCTGCAACCGAACTGGGGAAATGGTGCCCCGAGGGAGGTGTGCATGGCACTAAAGACAAGCAAATTGGAAGGATGGAGGCCTCAGGATAGATAAAAGCAGGGGCCCTGGAGCTGGGCGGGCGTTTCTGCCTAGATGAGTCGACCACGTGTAACTCCCAGGGGCACAGAGCAGGAGGGAGGAGGGTATACTGGGTTCATTTTAATTTCTCAGCTGAAGCAGCCTTTGGGGATTAGTCATTTTATTTACAAATTAAGAAAGGACTGAAATATGCCTGGTGCTGCTTTAGCCCATGTAGATGCTTGCTTTCGACTTTATGAACTTCTTTAACAATGAATAAAACCACTCTGGCATGACAGGCGCCTGTATTATTCTGTGCGGATTCCTTATTCCTAATGTCATCAATTACAATAATCAGAAAACTGTAACACCAGGTTGGAACAGGGATGTTGCTGGGGAGCGGAGCAGACGTGCGAGACCACGGCTCTTCAGAACCGCTCACTCGTGCTTTTAAAGCACCGTAAGGTGGTGGGAAATGTGATTGCCCTTAAGTTTTAAATTACCTGCAATCATTAAAATAATCTAGTTCTTATTCATAAAGCTGTGATTATATTTTACATACCCAGTAAACACTTTATGAGACAAACCCACAATTCTGCAATGAAATAAAGAAACTCAGTCTGGTGGTGTCAAAATGCTAAGACATGTTGGCGTGAAATTAGCCCAACACGCTGAGTATGGAGGGTGAACACTTCTCATGGTGCATACCCTGTGTCTCTCTGGTGGGTGGTAGGGTGGGTTTTTGAAAGGATATTAAGCAGACGAGGAAGAGAAAGGACAGGCGAGGAGGAGGCAGCCCATTTCTGAGCTTCTGGAATTGTCTTCAGCCTGTGTCTCTGGGTGACCTCTCTCCCTCTGACCCCTCTGGTGCCAGTGGGGAAGGTCACTACCCATCATGCAGCTAGCCTGGCACTACAAAAGGCATGTTGGGAATCCTTGAAGGAGAAACTCTTGTTTCTCTCATATGATAGATGAGGAACCTGAGGCTCAGAGAGGTCAACTGATTTTCCTAAGATCACACAGTAAGTGGCAACGCCACACTCAAGCTGCAGGTCTGTGTGACACCAAAGCCTACACATCACACTTTTTCGTGGGTGCCTTGGCCCAGGTCACATGGCAGTGAACGCACACTGGCACCCTGCTGGCTGGTGACTGGTCTGACCTGACCCCACTCAGGCATTTTTTATTATGCTGAGTCATACTGTAATATGGTCCAGGTAGCCTCAGCATTCAGTGAAATGTCAAGGATAAGGCCCAGGGGGCACTGGATCTGAAGCCAAATATTTTGGAAAAAATCCCTGACTTATTAAAGAAGATTATCCATGTGCTTCCCAATTTTTAACAAGACATTTTTTTGACACTATTCATGCTTAGGAAAACCCAATAAATAACATCCTTCTTTTCCCACCAGAATTAGACAAGTGGAGATCAGAGTACCAGCCTTAGCACATATGAGAACGTGATTTAGGTATAAGAGCCATGTGGCCCTGTCAAGTTGAGATCCTTACATTGAGCTTCCTCCCCTTGACTGCTGACCTGCCTCTGTGGGCAAAGCCCACCCCACCACAGGAGGGAAAGAGATGGGGAAACCTCTCTGCAGGCAGGCAGAACCCAGGGAGGAGGGGCCTGAGCTGAGTATGCTCAGTGAAGTTAGGTGACGTCAAAGTTGTTCAAAAAGTCCTGTCCGACTCTTTGTGACCCCATGGACTATACAGTCCATGGAATTCTCTAGGACAGAATACTGGAGTCGGTAGCCTTTCCCTTCTCCAGGGGATCTTCCCAACCCAGGAATTGAACCCAGGTCTCCCGCACTGCAGGCAGGTTCTTTAGCAGCTGAGCCAAGCATGCTCATTGCCTTTGCCCAAACCACCAATCAGAGGAGTTCCTCCTCTTCCCAAAGTGATCAGAGGCTGAGCAAATGCAAAGGTAGGTCCTAAGCGTTGTTCCAAAGGAAGTGCCTCTACCTGGAACCCCAAGTTGTGATGAATGAGAGCTGCCCTTACCCCAAACAATAAAGGTAAAGAGAGTGAAAACCATTTCTAATCCCCTCTCTCCAGACCTTCTCTGGAGAGAGAAGTCACATGACTGTAGTCACTGGGCACACCCATGGCACTTCAGTGTCAGCTATCTCAGGGATTACTAAGGCTGCTCAGAATTATCACAGCCACATCCACAGGCTGGGAGTGTTTCCACGCGGCAGGAGCCCACCACGGAAGCACCCTCTGCTTCTCAGTGATGGGACAGGGGCTGCTTCCAGAAAGGGCGTTACAAATAGCTCCTGATGGTACTGAGCTTTCAGCCTGGCCTTGGCCATTCTTTCATGCATGTGCTGGCCACCCAGACCCCCACCAAGTCCCAGCATGACTTTGGTTGGGAAGTAGCTAAAGGGCTAAAGGAAGTCCCATCCCCTTACAGTTCCAGGGAGAGATATGTCTTTTCCAGGCGTGCACTCATCTGGGGTCTTAGCAAACAGTGGTCATTAGTGAGAAGGACTGGAGCCCCACTAGGCAAAAAATGATTGAGATTTAGCACAATCGCTGTAGTTCAAGAGCCGCTCTGTGGTCTCCTCATTTGTTAATATCAACAGCCAGTATACCTTGTAGATAGGTACCTGACACCTGCCCTGTACACCAGCCTCAGAAACAAGTTTGACACAGCTCAAGAGCAACAGTCCAGCAACCATCTGCCCATAGGCTGTGTTAAGAAGCATTCTGAGACTACCTAAGGAACAAAGTGGGGCCCAGGTTCTCAGAAGTGTGCTATTTGGGAGCAAGGCCAAGATGCCAAGGAGCCTGAGCCTTCTGTACTCCCCTCTGTCCCTTACCTCCCTTAGCTCCTCCCAGTCCACCACCAGATCCTGCTGAGTCCCCCTCCTAACATCGCTCTCGGATTGGCTGCTTCTCCCCGTGCCCGTGGCTGCCCCCTGCCCATCCCTCCACCCTCATCTCCATCACCTGCCCTTCAACACTAGGCCAGCTCCTTGAACACACCACTGAGGCATGAGGGAAAAATAAATAGCTCTCTCTTTCTTTCTATGTTCAGGCTTGGACTCCCGTGGGAGTCTGGTGAGAGAAAAGGAGAGAATTGAGCAAAGTCACACTCTTAAACTCACAGATGACTTGAGTCTCTGCTTTTCCCTCAGGGAGAGCCAGGGAGAAGCAAGGGGACAGAAGAACAAGGTTACTCTCCCCGGAGGAGACATCTCCTCCTGGAAACATGAAGACGGGAGACCAGGATTCTCCCTGACATGTTTCCCACCCCAGGGCCCTCACACATGTGCCTCCACTGCAAACATTTACCTCCCTAATCCCCTCCCCACACCCCTGCATCCTGTACACCCAGCTCAAGCGTCTCTTGCTCAGAGGAGCCTTCCTGATTCCCCTGTAAGGTGCTCTCACAGCTCTTCACACACTTCCTCAGATCACTCATCACAATTCCATCTAGACACATAGTTGAGGAAGCTATTGTTTAATGTGTGGGTCCCTATTACAGTGGAGGTGTCCTGAGTGGAAGATCCTTATTTGCTTGCATCTCCAGGCTCCTGGCCACAGGAGGCACTCATTCAATATCACTGAATGATGGAGCAATGGAGTACTACCACCCCACCTATGCCAACGAGAATTGACCATGTTGCACAGCAGCAACAAACAACCCCAGGATTTCAGGGGGGTTAGCCAGATCTAACTCTTGTTAAACCCACGGGTTCATCATAGACCATCTGGGTTACTGACCTCTCACTCAAAGCAGCCACTGTCTGGAGCACTGCTGGTCCTTGGCGGAGGAAAAGAGAGCACAGTGACCTCCAGCCTTGCTTGTTAAAGCTTCTCCCCAGAATCACACGTCCACTCAGCATTACTGGTCAAAGTGAGTCATGCGTTCACCTCCACCTTCAGGGGCTGGACAAGTAACAATCCTAACCTGTGCCTAAGAGAATGGTAACATTTGATGGGCAACACTAATGACCTCCACACCACCCATCCAGTCCCTGATGCCACCCTGGGCTTGGCCCTATGCTGGTACTGGGTGGAGACCTGAGTCCCAGACACTGAGATGTCCAATACGGTGGGGACATATGACAGTCAAGCACTTAAACTGTGATTAGTCTGGATTTAGACATGCTCCAATTATAAAGTACACACCCAATTTCAAAGACCTGGCATGATGGAAAGATTTTTAAATGTCTCATGAATAATTTTTAATTTTGATTACATATTGAAATGATGCCACTTGGGTTAAATAAAAGATATTATCAAACCTAATTTCACCTCTTTTTTTTAATCTTTTTAATGTGGCTACTAGGAAACTTTATATATGAGGCTGGCCTGTGTGGCTCACGTTCTGTTTCTATCAGCCAGCAAGAACCTCTAGAACCTCTGCTCTAGAACCTCTAATTCTAGATGTGGCCAAAAGTAGGACTGAGACTGCAAATGAAGTCAAGAGGGCCCACCTGTGGGAGGGAAGGGAGCAGAGGGGTGGGAGAGAGCCAGCAGGTGGGGTAGCTATAGCTTTCACTTCGTTTGAAACCTCACCAGCCCTCAGTGAAGATGAAGCCACTGCTCCATCCCTGGGTGGAGACCTCATTTACTGGTCTGCCTAGAGCGCCCTTAACACAGGCAAGCCCTGGGGTGTGGCATGGAGCATCGCTGCTACAGTCTGATGCCCCAGGAGCTGCAGCCAAGAAGGCGCTCTCGCCTGCAGAGGAGTGTTAATAAATATTTACCGAGCCCTTTGACAGCGCCAAGGGAGAATACAAATCAGCCCCAGCAGGCGCTGAAATGAGCCTCCCGGGGCTGGCAGCCAGAGACACTGGCCACACAGGGCCAGGCAGCGCACTGACCTTCGCCCACCTGCACCTACCCCGGAGTGGCCCAGCCATCCCCGTTTACAGAAGCCGTGAAATAGAACAATCTCTCACTATTGATTTTGTGCCTGTCCCTGTGACCGCCGCCCTGGATAACTCACAGCATATGGATTTTTCTATAAACCCCCAAATTAATATCTGCAGCGGGAGGGAATATACTGCTGTTGGATGTGGCAAAACCTCCTGAACCCACCAGCCTGGAAATTGGAGGACACGTGGCCTATGGTTATTTCTCATGGGTCTGGGTGCACAGCCTGACCTCTGCTTGCAAAAGTCAGCAGGCCAGGGGCATGAAAATTGCCCTGCTGGCCTACCCACCTAACCACCAGGGGCTCTTGGTGATCTCTGTGTTTGAATGAGGTTGGGCATTGAAGAGTGTCATCTCAAGATCCTACAATTTTTAAACAGGAAGAGCAAGGAAAGAGCAGTTTTTGCATTCATTGAACTTTGGTTTACTCTCGGCTTTACCACCAACCTGCTGTGTGACTTTTGAAAGTTACTTAACCTCTCTGTGCCTCCATTTCCTAATCAGTAAAATGGGAATGATATGATATGAACATTGCAGAGTTGTTGCAATGATAATTTACTCATTTAACAAGTGCAAAGCAATAGAATTTCCACTTGGATAAAAGCTATAAGGAAATAAGCAGGAGGCTGATCTAAATGGTAACTTGGGAAGGTCTCTTGAGGGAGGGTTGTCAGGGAGGGTTTCTCTGAAGAGGTGACATTTGAGTTTAGACCTGAAGGGTGAGAAGAAGCCCTGCAAAGAACTGGGAAAGAAAATTTCAGACAGAGGGGACACAAGTGCCAGAGCCCAGAGGAGAAGGTATGGTCAGTGCATAGCACACTTCCCTGCAGGGAGAGGGAACCCAGGGATGTGAAGTCTTCTCTTTGCTTCAAGGGAAGGGACCTTTGTTAGGGCGGTGAGTGGGAGTTGGAGACAGTGGAGAGAGAGTTGGGCCCTGCTTACCTCCAACTCCCTTCTTCTGAGTTCAACCCTCCCTCCTGGTTAGAGGCAACAAGAGAGTCAGGGCGCTGTCCTGGGTGCTGAAGTGAAAAGGGGGTGGCAGGTAAGATGAGAATATAGGAGAGAGGCAGCCAGGGTGTGCGTCCAGCCAGACAAGTGCTCCAAGGGCCAACAATTGAGAGAGAGAGCAGACACATTAGTGAAAAATGAATAAACTCCCCCAGCTAAAGTCAAGTAAACGTTTGCTGCAGAGGCGTCTAATCCAATTGTCTTTAATAAAACTGTTAATTGGGTTTGGGAGTCTCCTAGGGGCCTGGCCAAGCCGGTTGGTTGCATAGCTGCTCCTCAATTCCTCCCCATTCAAGGTCCCTCCTTTGCTTTCATGAGTTAATTTGACTTGACACTTCAGGGCATAAAGATGCGGAGGTAAGTCAGGGCCAAAGGAACGCTCGTGGTTAGGGCAGGCATGGGCGTGCGCTTGGGTTGAGGTGTGCATGTCTGTGTGCTTCTGGATGCATGCATGTGCCACTGAGAAGAAAGTGGTTAAGGATGCCAGCTCTGGAGCCAGGCTGTCTGGGTTCCAATCTCAGCTTTCTACAACTTACTCAACCTCTTAGGTCTCGGTTTTGGCATCTGTAAAATGGAGATGAAAACAAGAGTGGAAACCTCAAACTGCTGCTGTGAGGATTTGATGAGATAACCCACGTAAAGTGCTCAGTGAGCACCTGCTCCCTGGCCCGCACTGCTAACCATGCCCCAGGCTGGGCCTTGGGCCTCAGTTTTTCCATCAAGTACTTTGGTGCCTCCTCTGCTGATTCTGAGGCATCCTGCTTGCTCACATCCCTGAAGCCTGCAGAGCCTGTGCCTGTATCCTTGCTAGGAGCTAGATCCTGCTCCCAGGTCCTCACTGCTCTCCTGGGACAAACCAAGCCCTCATCCTCTCACTTCTCAGACCAGGGGCTATAACTACATCAGGTCTTATCAGTCATACAGCCTCCTCCATCAGACTGGTTCCCGTGCTAGCAGCTGGCTTTGTGCTTCCTGGCTCCTGGGCCAGTCTAGGCTTCTTTCTCTTTCAGGGTGGCAGGACCCTGAGCCCCTGAGCTGCCAGCCTCTGACTCCACTCTCTCTTGCCTGTGAAGGGGGTGTCCCAAGTGTCCCAGGCCCAAAACTGTTCCCATTAATATCTCATATACTTATATGGGAGTGTGTATGTCTGTGCAAGAGAGAGTATATGGATGTGGGTCCATGCGTGTATCGGAATGTAAGAGGGGAGTGAAAACGTGCTTTAGAGGTGAATCTGGTGGCAGATCCAGAGGAGAAAAGAGGCAAAGACCGTACAATACAGGCTGGATGAGGTGGCCCAGGACAGGGAGCCAGGGCACAGAGGAGGGCCCAATGCTACTTGCAGAGGAGGCGATGCCTGAGCTGAAGCATGAGACACACACAGAATTAGGTGAAGGGCTGCCAGGGCAGGGACACAGTGAGCAAGCCAGGTGGTTGGAGGGACCACCATGCAAGCCACCACCAACGCTGGGGTTTTGCTGGAGCCGAGGACAGGTGAGTGGGGTCAACAGCACCTGGGGGGCTGCTAGTCCCAGGGAGGGATGGGGGGAGGGCTGGGCAGAGTCCTGAAGATGAGAGGAGCGTGAGGAAGAGGCGTCTCCCCTCACCCACAGGGGCAAGAGGGGAGGGGGCTTGTGGAGAGAGGACTGGGGTTGGGGCAGACACAGGAAGGTGCACTGATGCTGCCCACCAATGAGCCAGTCCAGCAGGCAGAGAGCTGGACTGAATGGAGTGAGGGGCAGGGCCCATAGAATAGAGAGGAGATTGGGGATCAGAACTGACCCCTGTGGCCCCAGTGAGACCTGGGACCACGAATCAGCAGGGTGCTTGGGCCCTGGTGTGTGGTCTTGTCCAGGTGGCAGAGCCTCTGAGTAAAAGCGGTGGGAAAGAAGTGGGGAAGAATCCATGCAAGGCTGGGCCCTACCAGGCAGGCAGAACATGGGCAAGGGGCAAAAGTACAAGCAGATGGTACAGGTGGCTCCCTACCTGGTCTCAGGCTGAGCAAAACAAAGTGGGCTCAGAAGGGGGTGGAGGAAAGAGGGGATGAGGAGGAGGCAGAATGGAGAGCCACCATGTAGGAGACCTACTAAGTGCCAGGCACTGGGCTAAGCACTTGATATACATCAACACTCAGAGCTGGCAGCAGCCCTGCAAGCCAGGATTAGTAAACTCTTCTTAGAGAAGAGGAAGCAGAAGCTTGGAGGGATTCAGTGACCTTCCTGGAATCATACAGCTAATTACTTCCACCGAGTAACTTAAAAGGACACTGAAAAGATGGGAGGTTACAGACAGAGAGAGCAGTTAAGATTGCAAAGCTGCATACGACTTAAGTGATGAGATGGTCCAAGGTGTGGCACCTCTGACAGAGAGGCCAGAGTGCTGGACAGCCTGTCCACATGGCCCCTGAAACCCCCAGGACGGTGGCTGTTGAAAACAGCCAAGTATTTTACCAGCAAAATGGGCTTATTTGAATATAGGAGAGAATTGTGATTAGGGACAAGCGTACTATGGCAAAAACTATAGGCAAACAAAGGAGAGGGACATTACATTGTAGACAAACGATAACGTTGGGATGCGTGCTTTGAATGAAAGACTGTCGGAGGAAGCGAAAATTCAGGGTGGTGAAGGCTTCCCACTGCCTGACTTGCAATGGTTCCCATTGGCTGGGTTTGTTGCTGGGTAAGCAGAAGTCTTTCTTTCTCCTGCTGGAATGGTAAAGTAGACACTTTCTGCGGGGAATGCAGGGCAGGTCTCTTCCTGTTGGGGTCTCTGGCTGGAGTGGTAGTGTGTGGGAGCTCCCTCTTCTGGCCTCCTGGTTCCATTTTGAATGAAGTTTCCGTTATTCACTTTCACATTGCAGGACTTGGGGTGGATCATGTGCCAAAGTCATCATGAGATCTCCCTCCCATCCTTCTTCCCTTGCCTTCTTCCCTCCCTCCTTCCCTCTTCTCTTTCTTCCTTCCTCCCTTCCTTTCCTTCATTCCTTCAATAACTCAATATTTCTTGAGCACTGGGATTCAAGGTATGAACTAGATAAATTGGCCCCTCCCTTTTGAAGGAATTCTATTTCAGTAGGGGAGAGACAGAGTTTTCCCTAGTGGCTCAAAGGCAAAGAATCCGCCTGCTGTTCAGGAAACACAGCAGACCTGGGTTTGATCCCTGGGTTGGGAGGAGCCCCTGGAGGAGGAAATGGCAACCCGCTCCACTATTCATGCTGGGAAAAGCCCATGGACAGAGGGGCCTAGCAGGCTACAGTCCATAGGGTCACAACGAGTTGGGCATTACTGAGCTACTGAGCCTGCACACACAGGGAAGAGACAATTTTCAAACACAAATAAATAAAATAATTCCACTAGTGATAAGTGTTAGTTGTTCAGTCATGTCCAATTTTTTGTGATCCCATGGACTGTAGCCCACTAGGCTCCTCTGTTCATGGGATTCTCCAGGCAAGAATACTGGAGTGGGTTGCCATTCCTTCCTCCAGGGGACCTTCCTGACCCAGGGATGGAACCTGGGTCTCCCACATTGCAGGTGGGTCCTTTACCTTCTGAGCCACTAGGGAAGACCCATTAGTGATAAGTTCATAAAGAAAGTAAGAAGGTGATTGAACTGAGTGCCCAGGAAAGGTTGCCCTAGAGAGAAACCCAGGGATGGGAAAGAGTCAGCTATGTAGGGGTCTCTGGGCAGAGCATTCCAGGAAGAGGGGCATCCCTGAGTAGGGAACAACCAGTGGATTAGAGATGCAGCAAGAAGTCGTGGTGGGGTGGGAGTGCTGTGTGAGGGGGGGCAGGACGGAGAGGACTTGAAAGGTTACCAGGGCTTGAGCTTGAAGGGACTAGAAAGGGTTAGAATCTATTCTAGTTACAATGAGAATCTCCTGGAGGCTTTTAGCCAGGGGGAAAATATCCCTTATTCACATTTTAAGAAATCTACGTCTTCTCTGTGGACCGTGGACTGCAGAGGCAAGAAGAGGCAGCAGAGTGGGCCTTGGGGAGACTGTGGTTGAGCCCAGGAGAGAGAGATGCTGGGGGCCTGCAGGAGGGGTCAGGGAAGAGTTGACATCAAACCTGGGAGATACGGGAACAAAGAGGGATCACCGAGAAGCTGGCAGTTCCAGTAGCTCCCTATGTGCTGCGTGTTTATATCCATCCTCTATCCCTGTATGCTTATATTTAGTGAGCATCTGCATGAACCAGATGCTGTCCTGGGAGCCAGGGCCACAGCCGCAAACCAAAGAGACAAAAGTCCCTGTTCTCAGGCAGCACCCATTCTAGCGCGAAGAAGTGAGACCACGAGCACCTGATGACATAGACTGTCAGGCGGGGGCAGGTGCCGGGGAACAAACAGCGAGGCGGGATGGGGACTGAACAGGGGAGGGGTTGTCATTTCAGATCAAGGGCCGAGAAAGGCCGCACAGAGCTGAAGGTCTGCATCAGCAGAAGGAGATCTGGGGAAGCACATTCCAGGAAGGGGGAAAGGCAAGCGCAAAGGCCGGAGAGGAGAGCTAACTTGACAGGACCGAGGAATAGTGAGGAGGCCCGTAGGACTGGGGCAACGGATAGGAGAGAAAAGGCGAAGAGGTGGGAGAGGTGGTGGTGTCTCAGGGGATCCCCTGTGCAACACTGAAGGCACTTACCGTGAGCCCCACTTCACAGATAGGGCGAGCGAGGGGTGGAGGGCCAAAGCTGGTGGCCAGCGGCCAGGACACAGCACGCCCCAGAGTCAGGATTTAAACCTGGCTGGTTCCACGGCCAGTGCACTGAGTACCTGCCTCCGCCATCACTGGTGGGCAGAATCAGGGAAGACAAGATGCAGGATTGTGGTGCGGTCACTCAGCACCACAGAATATCAGCCAAATGCTATTTTTTTAGTACTAGACCCATTTTACAGATGAGGAGATAGAGGCAGTGAATGTTTAAATCAGTTGCCTGAGGCCATGCTACTAGGGAAGGGTGGAACAGGGCTTCAAACCAGATCAGTCTGACCCCAGTGCCATGCACACATCAGCTGCTATAGCTGTTGATCCCTGAGCTTGGACAAGGGTGGCCCTGAGCCCAGGAAGAGGGGCCTGCTGGGACAGAATAAAGCACAGACTCTGCCCACCCAGCCCTCTATCCATCCATCCTTCCATCCACCACCACCTTCATTGGCTCTGCACTTGGACTCTGCTCCTAGGCTTCCCTCTGGCTCAGGGGCTGGCACCAGGGCTGACCCCAGGGTCACCTCCCTGCCATAGTCCACCCACCAGCTGCCCATCAGCATGACACATCCTGGAACTTCTTGTCATTTGCCATCCAAGATTCCTTCCCGGGGTGTGATTGCTGAACTAATAGACAGATAACGGATCTGTCCGGGCCCTGCCTGGCGCACCGGGCAGCTGCCGGGTTTTTCCCATTAGCCACAGGGCTTGACGGACAGTAATGGATTTCATACTGATGCCAGAGCCTGCGGCGGATAATTCCATGATAACGGTTTATCAGGCGCTGACGGGAGGTAATGGGTAATCACCAGGCAGAAAGCAAACCCGTCAGGGAGCCCTGGCTTCCGCCCAGTCTGGCCCTGCTTTTGTTGCACCAACTGCCATCTTCCAGCTCACGGGCCACCTCCCCTCTGTGTCCTGAAGGACAGAAGAGCGCTGGTCCCGGCTGGGGTCCGTGGGACCGTTGCAGACGTGATTCTCATGGATGACGTCCTCCCAACAAGCCTCAGACACCTTCTTGCCCTCTGGGACTTGAAGCAAACTCAGGAAAAGAAACATTAGGGGTTTCAAGGACAAAGCAACCCAGTGTGGCCCCCAGGTTCCAGTACTCCTGGCACACAGAGCCCTCTCCCGGCTCAGCATTTCAAAAGGGGGACCATGCCCAAGTCAGACTCTGGCCACTCTTTGCATCCCCCGTGGAGTTAACCAACATCTCTGCCTCCCTGGTGACTCAATGGTAAAGAATCTTCCTGCCAATACAGGGGACACAGGTCGATGAGGGTTTGATCCCTGGGTTGGGAAGATCCCCTGAAAAAGGAAACGGCACCCCATTCTAGTATTCTTGCCTGGGAAATTCCATGGACAGAGGAGCCTGGCTGGAGCCATGGGGTCGCAAGGAGTTGGACTACTGAAGCAACTAAACAGCAACTGCAGCCTGGAAACTACCCCCCGGACCCTGGAGACCCAGGAGTGTCGAGAGCCCCCTGCCACCACCTTGATGGCCCCCACACCCCATCCACACCTTTGCAAACATCTGAGAATGCCACCTACTTCCCGCCCTATAGCATCTGTCTTTTCCAGATCTGTAGAAGAAAAAAATAATGAAATGAATGGATACAATTTCCCCTACTTTAAAGTTTTCTGCCTTGTAATTATTTTTTAAACATCCAGCTTCTCCTTATCTCCCTATGACTCCTGAAAGCAAAAGAAACAAATAGGGAATAAATGGTCACTAATGAGAAAGCCCATGGCAGGCTTTTCATACCTTGATCCACCTGGGTTTCCTTAATATGGTTAGGATTTTCCGGAGTTGGTTTTTTTTTTTTTTTACAAATATGTAGCTTATCATATTTAACATTTCTAAGCTCCTCCAACAAAAGATGCCTGAATTACAACTCAGTGCAAAATCCCAGTCCCCTGACAGAATGTCAGTCACTAGAACGTGATCTGTGTCTGCGGATTCCCAAAACCCTCCCCACAAAGGACCAGGTCTGGGATCCCTGATCTGAGCACAGGGAGGCAGAGAGCTCCAGCCACTGGCTGAAAATACTGGCCACAGAGAAAAGGGAGACCAAGAGTTAAAGAGGGTCCCTTCTAAAGACCTCAGGAGGAGCCTGGGGAGAGCCAAGGCACCATTCATTCATTTGTTCGTTGCACTTGTGCATATAGCCTAAAGTTAGGCTCTGAGAAGACAGACCAAGTGCAAGGGGAGATGTAGATGTGGGAACAGACAGTAGCAGTGAGGGGTAAGGACCGGGGAGAGAAGCCCAAGCTGGCCCTGAATGAGCTCCTTCTTAAGTGTGAACTGGTCAAACAGCCTGCCTGATCACACAGGCTTCCTGCAGCTCTGCGAGCCAACACGGAGACGGACGCCCTGCCTCCTGCCCCAGTATCCTCTCGGCCTGATGCCCCTCTGCACCCCTAGACACAGGGGCCTTTCTTTAGGGTGCATTGTCCCTGGGGCTCAGGGTTCCCTTTGCTTGGAAATCGTACACACACACAAACTCATCTCCCCTCACCTGGTGGATGTCCTCTCACCCATCAAATGTCAGCTCAAATGCCATTTCCTCAAAAGCCTCTAGACCACTCTGGGCCTCTCACCCCCACCAACCACATCCAGCCCCCCACCCACATCTCTCTCTGAGCACATCCCATGTGCTAGGATGAAATATGCTTCTGTATGATTATTTGGCCAATGTCTGCTGTCCACTTCCAGACTAAAACTGCAGAGACAGAGCCTTCACCTTTTCTGTGCCCAGAACAGGGGCCAGCAAACAATAGGTGATCCATCACTACTTGATGGGCAGGTGAATGAGTGAATGAATGGAGGACGAAGGCACAGGTGAAGCCGGGAGGCATGTGAAGGAGCCTCAGGTGGTTCCCTGCAGCTGGAGCCCCAGATGCAGTGAGAAGCAGGGGGTTCTGGGCTGTCCTTCGGGGGAGAGAGACAGCATGAATTCTCTCCATCCTTTAGCAGCCCTGTAACTCTCAAGGGCTCAGTACAGTGGGCGAAAGGGCTAGGGTGGACAGACAGACAAACAGGGACTGGCCCAGCTGCCCCAGAGAGGCCAACAGCTGAGCCAAGAGAAGCTGCCACCCCACCCCATGCATCCCCGCCCCCACCGGCTGAGCACCGGAGCTAATTAAACTGGGTTTGCTCAGCCAGGCCCTGGAGGGGCCCAGCTCCAAGCACTCCAGATGGGCTTTATTTGTCAATTTGAGAACTAATCTCTGACTATTTAAACAGCAGCTTATCCAGGCCCAGACCAGGATTAGCATTTGGCACCTTGGCTGAAGAGAGTGGGTGGCACTCCCCCAGGTGCTAGGGAAGGATTTAAGGGTGAATTTCCACCCAGAAAGAGGAAGAGCCCCAAGCACCCGTAACCTCCAGGCCCCAACCCCAAGCTGGTCAGTTACTTGCTCTGGGGAGCACTCCAGCCCCGCCAACCACACCTTGTGTCTCCAGGGTGCACCCCTGACCTGGATCCCAGGGAGCCTGTGATTGTCTCTATCCTTACCTGGGGAGGAGGGGAGGGCAGGTAGAGGCTGTCTCCATTCACATCTTAGAGCCCCAGCCTCACTCCAAGAGAGCCAGGAAAGCCAACATCGGGGGTCCCTGGGGAACCCCAGATACCCCTTGACTATTCCTTGGGGGCTGTCACCCTTGACTCTCACCCCTGGGAGCAGGTTCCATAGGTCAGATGGTCACTTGGAAATGGGCGGGCATCTTGCAAAACATTGGTCTGGCCTCCTGGGTCCAGCTCTCCCTTGGTGTGTCAGCCCTGCTGTCCCTCCCAGCAAGGCTCGACCTCCACCTGGGAAATTCATTAAAAATGATTACAGAGACTATCACACTCCAGGCACTGAACTAGGTCCTGGGAATCCAGGGGTGGGACCAAGACAGACGTGGCTCCCGCCCTTTAGGGGTCTCAGTCTGGAAAGGCAGGTAAGTATTTACAAATATCTCTCTAGTTCCAGGACTGAAAAAAGGAACAGTTAAGGCTGCTTTGTGAGCTGTATCAGGGCCCCAGCTGACCTCTGTGAGGCCAAATCTAATGGTCAGTTCTTAGGCTCATCTTGACCTCTCTGCGGCATTGAACCCAGTCAAACCACTGCCCTCTTCCCCCAAAACATCTTCTCTGCCTGCTTCTAGGACATCACTGGCCTCCCCTCATCTGACCATCCCCATCTCTATGCCTGTACCCCGGTAGTTGGTTGAATGGTGACTCTGAAGATAATGTACTCATATTCTAGAACCTGTGGATGGGACCTTATTTGGGAAAAGCATCTTTGTAGATGTAATCAAGCAAAAGATCTCAAAATGAAATAACCCCAAATTATCCGGTGGGCCCTAAATCCAAAGACACCTGTCCTCAGAAGAGACAGAAGGGGAGAAGACACTGCCATGTGAAGATGGAGGGAGAGATTGGAGCAGTGTGGCCACAAGCCAAGGGACGTCTGGGCCCCCAGAAGCTGAAAGAGGCAGGGACGGAGTCTCCTCCAAACCTACTGTTAGGAGCTCAGCCCTGCAGACTCTTGATTTCAGGCCCGTTCCCTCTAGAGCCATCAGGGAGTATAGTGTTTTAGGGAGTGTGTGGCACTTTGTTCCTACAGCTCTAGAAACAATACAGTAATACGAGCCCCTACTGTCCTGGCCTCCAGATGCTGGCGGGCCCCAGGGCTCGGGCCCTGGGCCTCTGCTCTTCTCTCTCCACCCTCTCTCCCTCAGTGATCTCGTCCAAGGACATGGCCCTAGAAGCCTTCTATAAACTGAGGACACCTGAGTGTGTTGTCCAGCCCTAACCCCTCCCTGATCTCTTGGGCTTCCCCATAAACCCACCTCCCCGAGGCTTCTGCATCTGAATACGCGTTACCAAGTTGCTCAGGCCAGAACCACTGCTGGCTTTCTTTCACACCCTGGATTCAGCTCATGGGCAAAGCCTATGGACTCTACCTTGAAATCCTGTCCTTCAGAATCCACCCCCTGCCTCCACCGTGACAGCTGCTGTCCCTGTTCCAACAACCACCATGTCTACCGGACCATTGCCTGGCCCTTGCCAGCCTCCCTGCTTCCAGGCTCTGCTACCACACAGCAGCCAGAAGGGGCCTGCAAAAATGAGGATCAGATCATCAAATCACCCCCACTAAAAACCCTTGGTGGCTTCTCACTGCAAAAGCGAGTAAGACCCCAAGTCCCTACTGGGACCCAAAAGGCCCTCCCTGACCTGAATCCCTTTCAACACCTGTGACCTCCTCCCCTGCTTCTCCCTCAGCTCCCTGCTCTCCACCCCTCTGGGCTCCTCCAAGCTCCTTCCAGCCAACTCCCCGACCCAGACCCACTGCTCCTTCTCCTGGAACTCTCCACCTCTAGAGACCACTGGCTCATCTCTCCATTTGCTTCAAGCTTGTGCTCAGATGTAACCTCCTCAGAGAGTCATCTTCTGAGCAGATGGCCTGAAACTCCTCATCCCCAGGCAGCCAGCACCCTGTACCCATTTCACTTCCTTCCATAGTGTATGTGTGTGTGAGTGTATGTCTGTGTGTTAGTGTGTATATATATATATATGTGTGTGTAGTCTGTGTGTACGTGTGTTAGTGTGTATATATATGTCTGTGTGTGTGTATATCTGTGTGTATGTGTGTCTGTGCATCAGTGTGTGTATGTGTGTGAGTGTCTCTGTGTGTATCTGTGTATGTGTGTCTAGCTGTGTGTCTGAGTGTGTATGTCTGTGTGTGTATATGTATGCTCCACCTCCACTTCAGGGGTAATATAATACAAGCTCCAATTTGTTTCCTTCACCAGTGGCCTCTAGAAAAGTCGCTCACATCTATTAGGGGCTCAAAAATATTTACTGAACTATTGAGGTCAGATAAGAACAGATTTCTCTGAGAAAAGTGATATTTAAGCCAAGGCCTGAAAAATAAGAAAGGAATAGCAAAGCAAAGTGGGGGATGGTGAACAGAGATTTCCATGAAGATGAAACAGAATAAGCAAAGTCTCTGTTGCAAAATTGCTGGCACATTCCAGAATCAGAGCATGCTAGTGTGGATGGAATACAGTGAGCTAACCAGGGAAACATGGTGTCCACCCCGCTTAATTTGGCCTCAGCCTATGGCTCTCCAACATCCTGTGCTGATCAGTCCCACTGCCTCAGGATGCAGGTCCAGGCCTAGAATTTCCTCCCTGAGAGGCAGGCATCTCAGTGGTAGAAGGACCATTGTACTGAAGTCCAGAGATCTCATTCCTTGCATGTGTGACCTCACCTCTGGACCTCAGGTTCACCATTTATACAGTGAGGAGCTGGGGCCTTTCCATCAAGAACTCTCTGCTCTTTCCCCCGAAGAGAGAGGCATTACCATTACCCAGGGCTGAATATCCAGGCTGAGTCTCAGCAAACCCACCGTCAGTGGGGTTCTTTTGTTTCAAACACCAACAGAAACACCCACCAAAACTGGCTTAAACATATAGAGAATACATTAGCTGATGTGTCAAAGAGTTGCAAAAATCTGTTTCACTTATGGTTTGATCCAGGTCTCAAACAGTTCTTCAAGATACAATCTCCTCTCCTCTCTTCTCTTCTTTCTAGAATACAGCTCTCCCTAGTTCTACGCTTTTACTGGTAGCTCCCCTCATAAGCCTCTTGTGATTTCAAAATGGCTACAGTATCTCCAACCCCTTCATCCTCCCAGATAAAAGGAAGTGTGGCCAGAGAGGAAAGAACAAGGTAGGGAGTGCTGAGAGAGGAGGCAGGATCAGATTAAGCAGGACTTCAGCCTGAGAGCAACCAGAGCCATGGAAAGTTTCCACAGGGGAATGGCAATGACCCAACATAGCTGAGTTTCCCAAGACCAGCCCTCCCACTCCTACCCCAACCCCAGGGCCGCAGCCATAGCCACAGGTTTGTCCTCTGACCCACTGTGCGGCCCCATGGGTCTGTCCAGACCTCTGCCAGGGCTCACCAAGACCAAACTGAGTCAGTTGGTCACCATCCTGCAGGTCCATCCCAGGTCCACGGCTCCCCCATGAGCTAAGGCCTTTGTTGCCTCTGCACCACCATTCAGCCCCTTCCTCTGCCTAAGTCTGTATCCTTCCTGCCCCCACACCTCGCCAAACTTCCTGCCCACAACTCCCCATCTCAGAGTGTGCCTCCCCAGGAGCCCGACCTCAGCTAGCACCTCCCCTGTGCCCTGCTCCAGGCTGGCACGTGCCTTGCCCTGTCCAGCCCTCAGCAGCAGCACTGGAGGGGGGCAGCACTGTCCCCTAAGAAAACTGAGGCTCATGGATGCCAACTAAGTTGTCCAAGTTCACAGAGCATGCCCACACCCTTGCCTCCGCCACACTGTAGACCCGGCGCCTTGGCTATCTACTTGCTTTTCTGCAGGTATCTCTCTACTGTGCCTTATCTGTTTTGAAAATAAATCCAACCACTCTGGGGGATTAAATCCCTTTCTTTTAGCCAGGACGAGCAAGAAAAGCCAGAATGTGTACCTGGAGTGCAGAAGAAAGTGATGTGTCTGCCTGGTGTCGCCTGCAGCAGGGAGGGCTGCTGGGGAAGAACAGCTGCAGACTGGTGGCCAGCTTGCTTACTTGCAAGGCTCCTATAAACTCAGACCCTCCTCATCGCCTCCTGAGTTGTGTTCCTTTCTTCCTTTCTGTGAAAAGATGATGATGCTCTCAGGCTTCATTTGTAAACAAGTCCCAGCTTTCCAATTTCTCTAAGAGGCAGCTGCCTCCATAGCTAGAAACAGTTCCCATTTGTTTGTGGGCTGTCCCTGCAGTTGCCCTCACATCACTGTCTAATTCTCATCTCCCCTAAAGATGGAGGGGCAGCTAACTCTTAGGATGAGAGAGAAGTGCCCCTGCTTCCCCTCTCCTCCGCTCTTCTCTTCCCACCTTCCTTTGCTCTGTTCCCCTCCTCCCCGTCCCCTCTTCAATCTCCCTGTCCCATCTGCCTCTCACTGCCCTCCCATCTCCTCCCCTTTCTCCTCTCCCCCTCCCTTCCTCACGCCCCTCTAGGCTCATGTCCCTCCTTCCTTGCTGGATCTGTATACTATTTAAGACCTTGGCACCCTGCAAATGCCTGAGGCTTACAAATCAAACACACTCAGGCTCAAACATTCGCTCTGGTTTTCTCACCTATCGTTATTGCTGTCTAGTCACTAAATCATGTCCCACCAGGCTCCTCTGTCCATGAGATTTCCCAGGCAAGAATATTGGAATGGGTTGCCATCCCCTTCCCTGGGGGATCTTCCAAACCCAGGGATCAAACCTGCATCTCCTGCGTTGGCAAGTGGATTCTTTACCACTGAGCCATCAAGGAAGCCCTTTCTCACTATACAAGACGACAAATGAGACCTACTTCTCATGGTGGTTGTGAAAATCAGTGCGATCACATAGGGCGTGGCACACAGAAGGGGCACCATCTATTCTTATTCCAACCTCCTCAAGGGACATAATACAGATAAGAGTTTCTTCCAAGAGGGAGAAGAAGATGGATGAGGGAGGTGACCCGGGAAGCCCTCCTCTTCTCGTTAGCAATTGGCAGTTTGTTAGCAAACTTTGCAATTTGCTGAGAGGGAGGCTGCCCCCAAGACGCAATGCAACGTTTCCTCAGCACCCCCCACAACCCTTCTCCTGGGGTTGAGAGCGACGTCTGCCGTGGGCTCCTCCAGCACAAGCCATCAAAGTGCCACCAGCACCATCTGGCCTGCCAACGTCCTCATGCGGGATTTATTACCTATTCCTTTCCATTAGCATAAATAATATGGAGCTTGAGTTTCATGATGGTTTACATAATAAATAAAACAGGTCAATTGCCCACAAAACTAGTCTCTGTGAACAGTAGCAGATTTAATTAGATTTATTTTACCCTGGGTTTTCTGGAGTGAAGCGGATGTCTCTCATGCCAGGGATATACTTCCCCCATAAACTTCTATTTCTGGGAAGGCAGCTCCCCATCCTCCAAGAAGACAAAAGGGAAGAGAGAAGAAAAGGGAGGAGAGGGATTGAGAGAGAGAGAGAGGGAGGGAGGGAGAGAGGTCAGAGACAGGAGGGGAAGGAGTGAAAGGAAGACAGAGGGGGGCCTATATCACCCTTCACCCTCCCCAGGTCATCTGGTCCCTTCCACTGCCTCTGTGCCTATCTGAATCACCTATAATGGACTGAATGCTTTTATCCCCCTAAAACGTATATGTTGAAGCCCTACTCCCCAGCGTGATGGTGCTCGAAGATGGGGCCTTTGGGAGGGAATAGGGCTAGATGAGGTCGTGAGGGTGAGGCCCTCCTGATGGGATTAGGGGCTCTATAAGAAAATGGTCTTGCACAGGCACCAAGGCAAGAGCATGTGAGGACGCAGTGAGAAGACAGCTGCTTACGAGCCAAGAGCAGGGCTCTATCAAAAACGCGATCAGCGGGCACCTTGGTCTTAAACTTCCTAGATTCTTTCTGTTTTGTTTCTCTCCAGGTAAAGACAAACAATGTGCTTTCATTTATGTCTAAATCAGTGAAACAAAGTATTTCATACTGCAAGGTACAAACTTTTTTAGCTTGTAAAGTACCAAATCTTCTTATATTTGAACATAAAATATCTTGCTGAATTTGAAAAAAAAATATGTTTCAAAGCGAAATTTATTCCTAATTGTCAGCTATTCTGAAACTATGGAACAAAGGAAATAAAATTACATTAATTAGGGCTGCTTAAATTGTATCTTTTGCCAATTTTTTTTTAAATTTTTATATACATATATATTTTTTCATTGAAATATAGTTGATTTACAATGCTGTATTAGTTTCAAGTGTACAAAACTTCCTAGTTTCCAGAACTGAGAAACGCAAGTCTATTGGTTAAGCCACCCACCCTACGTATTTGTTATGGCAGCCGGAGGAGACTGACCCGGCCTCAGCTACCTCAAGTCTCACAGGCCTGAGGGAACTGCTGTCTTGCTCAGAACCCGCTACTGGCTCCGCATTGCCTGAGATCAAGTCCAAGCCCCTTGGCAAGGCCTCCCTCCCCTCCATTCTCCTTTATCTTGGCCTCGTCTCTCACCACCTCTCCTCACAGCCAGTCCCCACATCAACCCTCCAGTCACAGCGTCCACCTGCAGTTACTATTGATAAGTTCTCTTTCCCCTCCCAGGTCTCCACACCTTTGTTTGGGCTGTTCATCTATCTGGAATACACCCCCTCTTCCAGGCCCCTCCTGTCTTTAACAGTCATCCTTCAAGTCTCAAAGCCTTGCGCGTCTCATTCTCCTCTCCCCCTACCCCACCCTCTGATTTTCAGAGCACCTGTGACCTGCTGACTCTGAATGTCTGTTATTTCTGCACATGTGTCCCCTACAAAGGATGAAAGCTCTCTGAAGGCAGTTCAGTTCAGTTCAGTTCAGTCGCTCAGTCGTGTCCGACTCTTTGCAACCCCATGAATTGCAGCACGCCAGGCCTCCCTGTCCATCACCATCTCCCAGAGTTCACTCAGACTCACGTCCATCGAGTCCGTGATGCCATCCAGCCATCTCATCCTCGGTCGTCCCCTTCTCCTCCTGCCCCCAATCCTTCCCAGCATCAGAATTTTTCCAATGAGTCAACTCTTTGCATGAGGTGGCCAAAGTATTGGAGCTTCAGCTTTAGCATCATTCCTTCCAAAGAAATCCCAGGGTTGATCTCCTTCAGGATGGATTGGTTGGATCTCCTTGCAGTCTAAGGGACTCTCAAGAGTCTTCTCCAACATCACAGTTCAAAAACATCAATTCTTCGGCGCTCAGCCTTCTTCACAGTCCAACTCTCACATCCATACCTGACCACAGGAAAAACCATAGCCTTGACTAGACGGACCTTAGTCGGCAAAGTAATATCTCTGCTTTTGAATATACTATCTAGATTGTTCATAACTTTTCTTCCAAGGAGTAAGCGTCTTTTAATTTCATGGCTGCAATCACCATCTGCAGTGATTTTGGAGACCCAAAAAATAAAGTCTGACACTATTTCTACTGTTTCCCCATCTAGTTCCCATCAAGTGATGGGACCGGATGCCATGATCTTCGTTTTCTGAATGTTGAGCTTTAAGCCAACTTTTTCACTCTCCTCTTTCACTTTCATCAAGAGGCTTTTTAGCTTCTCTTCACTTTCTGCCATAAGGGTGGTGTCATCTGCATAACTGAGGTTAGTGATATTTCTCCTGGCAATCTTGATTCCAGCTTGTGTTTCTTCCAGTCCAGCATTTCTCATGATGTTCTATGCATATAAGTTAAATAAGCAGGGTAACAATATACAGCCTTGATGTACTCCTTTTCCTATTTGGAACCAGTCTGTTGTTTCATGTCCAGTTCTAACTGTTGCTTCCTGACCTGCATACAGATTTCTCAAGAAGCAGGTTAGGTGGTCTGGTATTCCCATCTCTTTCAGAATTTTCCACAGTTTCTTGTGATCCACACAGTCAAAGGCTTTGGCATAGTCAATAAAGCAGAAATAGATGTTTTTCTGGAACTCTCTTGCTTTTTCCATGATCCAGCAGATGTTGGCAATTTGATCTCTTGTTCCTCTGCCTCTTCTAAAACCAGCTTGAACATCAGGGATGTTTATTCTTAATTTCCTTGGCCCAGAACAATGCCCAGCCCACAGACTCACTCTTTACCCAGAGTGCCCAGCCACTTCTGACCTGCAGTGGTTTTCTGTCCATGCACAGCAGATGGGTGATTCTCTCAAGGACTTCTGGCCTTCCTTGGTCCTCTGCTCCAACAGCATCTCTACAACCCTTGAGTGGGTGCTTAAGGTAAAGTTGGATGAAATAGAGTTGGCAAGGTGCCTTCTAGTAATGAGCATCTATGGGGCTTGCTATGCAGCATCATTTGATAAGAGGACCCCCTTTAGCCCTTGAGAAGCCCCTTCTCTCACTCTCTGCCCACCAGTTTGGGAGGATAATACCTCCAGTTTCCAGGAGTAAGCATGTGACCCAGGACTGACTGATACTGAGTCACTGCATCTCCCAACCTTCGTGCCTGATTCAAGGACATCGGTTAGTCCAATGAGACTCAGCCCAGGACTTGTGTGGACCAGAGGAGAGAGAGAGTCTCCTTCTGGGCAGATAGCTGAGTGGGCAGAATATAAGGTTGGAGTGTCCAGGGGCTGTGCAAGAAGAGAGATGGGTTAGAAATGAAGGGCATGAGAACGACTCCCCAATGACATTGACAGAGTTCTGGATCCCACCTGGAAGGAAGCCGAGTCTACTCCACCCTACACCCTGGGCTTTTCCATTTCAGGTGAGCCAAGAAAACCCCCACTCAAATTTGTTTAGTCTTGCTAAGCCAGCTTAAGGGGGTTTTGTGACTACAGCCAAAAGACTTGATTGATGCCCTTACACTTTGGCACAGAAATTTCACTTCTAGGAATTTGTCCTAAAGAAGCAGACTGACATAGACAAAGTTTATTAACAAAGATGTTCACTGATGGGGTGCCTTCTGAGACCCTCTCAGACCACAGCCTCCCGTCCAGAAAACCTCCCTCCAAACCCTAGACCGGACAAGACACTCCCAGTTACCCTATGTTCAGCCTCCTACCCGGAGGTCCATGTAGCAGACAGCATCCTCTGCAGCCAGAATGTCCCCACCCCCTCTGCTTGCTAAAGGAGGTCACATTCCCAGGCATTCTTAAATGACAATAACTTGGACCATCCACCATCTCCTGCCCTCACAAGAAACTAGCTCACCTCAAAGTGCCCCCAGTGAGCTGCCCAATATTTCTACAATAACACACCCCACCATCTTCCCCTGACCCCCTTCCACAAGCGGCAACACCATCTCATGTCACCACTGCTGGGGGGGTGGGCAGCCTCTTCTAGCGATTCATACCAGCTCTACAAAAGCAGTCCCCAACCTCCCCTTCACCATTCTGTCCTAAACAGGGAGGAGGCTCTTTTCTCACATCTGAGAACAGACCATGGTGAGTTCTTTGTTATTTATTTGTTACCTCAGATGGTAAAGAATCCACCTGCAATGCAGGAGACTCGGGTTGGACCCTAAGTTGGAAAGATCCCCTGGAGGAAGAAATGGCAACTCACTCTAGTATTCTTGCCTGGGAAATCCCATGGAGAGGAGCCTGGCAGGCTATAGTCCATGGGGTCACAAAGAGCTAGACATGACTGAATGATTAACACAGTTGATTTACAATGTCGTGTTAGTTTCAGGTATACAGCACAGTGAATATATATATCTTTTAATTTTTCAAATTCCCTTCCCTTTTATTTTATTACAAAATATTGAATATAGTTCCCTGTGCTATACGGTAGGTCCTTGTTGGTTATCTATTTTATATAGAGTTCTTTGTGTGTATAGTGATTAACAGAACTTGATGTTCAATGAAGCTCCACTGAAGGTTCGAGGATACAGAAGGGAAGCTCCACACAGAGTAGCATACAGGTTGGATCTGCGGGATCAGTACACACAGCCCTTAATGGATGTTTCCTGCCTGGCTTCCTCCTGTCTGCACCAGGTAGAGGTCAGCTCAGCTCAGTCCAGACCCAACTGACATAAGGCCCAGAGGAAAAGGTGACCCTCTTTCCCTCTCTTCAAGACCCACCACCTCAGTCCCCATTTTCCCTCCTAGGACCAATCACTTCCCCAGTGGGTGACAGAGGAATGCTGAGCCTAGAAGAAGGTCCTTTTCCAAGATCACATACCATCCAGGCCGAGCTGGATGCTTGGTCCAGAAAAGTGAGTGTTGTGATGGGTAAGGGAATCACAGCTGCAGCTGGATGGATGGGAGGCTCTTTATCCAAGATAGGATGGGTGACAGCAGCCCTGCTCTGGCCCTGGCTGGGCCCTGATGCTGCCACTACCCCAAGGAGGCATCAGAGCCAAAGGTCAGCCCAAGAAGATCAGCAGGCTGCCTGCACACCCAGAGCAGACCATGAGCTGGAAGGAAGTCACTGATTGTCCAGATACAATTTCAGTGGAGGAAGCCAGAAGAAGCAGCCCAGCCCATCAGCTGCCTTTGGAGAGCTCATCTCTGCAGAATTATGCAGACTTCTCAGGCACACATCTGTTAATTATTAATGCGTTCTCTGCCTGCTGGGGACCCATGCTGGGGATGACAGGGAAGGGCAAGGAGTGTTTCAATTAACAAGGAAATTGGGCAGAGTGGGGATCCAAAAACTGGCAAGCCTATATAATACCTTCTTTACCCTCACCTTTACCCCACTCCTGGCTCCTCTCTGGGACAAGGCCAGGGGATGGGATGTCCTTGTCGGAACTCCTTCAGCCCTATCCCTTCAAGCCCTATGATTTCTTCAGGCTTGGTGGTCACCTAGCATAGCCATATGGAGGCCTGAGTCCCCAGTGTCCTAGGCCCCTCTCCCCATGGAGTTCTTTCCAGTCTCTGGAACCCAGGAGGTATCTCTTGGACACTGTTCCTGGTGCCAGCAGAGCCTGTAGAGGTGTTAGCTGGGCCAGGCCCAGCCATGACTGACAAAAAAAACAGGGTTGAAGACTGACCTTGCTTATAATCAGATAGAAAAATTACAAGCAGGTAGGTACAAAAGTTTCAAATATATTGTCACCTTGCTTATTTAACTTATATACAGAATACATCATGAGAAACACTGGGATGGAAGAAGCACAAGATGGAATCAAGATTGCCAGGAGAAATCTCAATAACCCCAGATATGCAGATGACACCACCCTTAATGCAGAAAGTGAAGAACTAAAGAGCCTCTTGATGAAAGTGAAAGAGGAGAATGAAAAAGTTGGCTTAAAGCTCAACATTCAGAAAACTAAGATCATGGCATCCGGTCCTGTCACTTCATGGGAAATAGATGGGGAAACAGTGGCTGACTTTATTTTGGGGGGCTCCAAAATCACTGCAGATGGTGATGAAATTAAAAGACGCTTACTCCTTGGAAGGAAAGTTATGACCAACCTAGACAGCATATTAAAAAGCAGAGACATTACTTTGTCCACAAAGGTCCATCTAGTCAAGGCTATGGTTTTTCCAATGGTCATGTATGGATGTGAGAGTTGGGCTGTAAAGAAGACTGAGCACTGAAGAACTGATGCTTCTGAACTGTGGCGTTGGAGAAGACTCTTGAGAGTCCCTTGGACTGCAAGGAGATCCAACCAGTCCATCCTAAAGGAGATCAGTCCTGGGTGTTCATTGAAAGGACTGATGTTGAAGCTGAAACTCCAATACTTTGGCCACCTCATGTGAAGAGCTGACTCACTGGAAAAGACCCTGATGCTGGGAACGATTGAAGGCAGGAGAAGGGGACAACAGAGGATGAGATGGTTGGATGGCATTACCGACTCAATGGACATGAGTTTGGGTGAACTCCGGGAGTTGGTGATGGACAGGGAGACCTGGTGTGCTGCAGTTCATGGGGTTGCAAAGAGTCAGACATAACTGAGTGACTGAACTGAACTGAATTGAACTGAAGCCAACAAGAACCAAAGAGGAACCACTCTCTCTGTGTTTAAACACTAGATTGAGATACAAAATTTTTTTTCTTATTAGAAAGAAGAAAAACCCAGCAATATAGGCTATGAAATACATTGCAATATAAAAAATGGTCATATCATGCTATACTATAATAGCGTGGTAGGAAAGAAGACTCGTATGAAAACAATTTACTAAAGGAAACAGAAGGTGATTTTAGAAAGGCTTGAGCATTTGCTTTGAATCTTTTTTTTTTAATTGACTCTCTCCTTTCTGTTCCTAGAGTCTTACTTTTTCCAGTGTGTCTTATAAATGAAATGAAATAGTTTGTAGTCTTTGAATCTGTATTCTTTAACTTAGTGTAAGAATCTTCATTAGGAGACTATCAAGACCCCCCAAAAAAATCTGAAAATGGAATTGGTGATGTGACGGGCAGATTTTAAGGAAAAGACAACAGGGTTTAAAAAGTATTACAAGAGAGAAATGACAGGTAAGGAAGATAAATAACTGAGATCTGATATACAAATCATTAGTGTTTCTAAAACACATACAAAAGCAGAACCAAAGCAATGATCAAAGACACAATAGATGATATGTGTTTTGTTAGAAAACTGAGTCTATAGTTTAAAATCTCTAAATAGCAAAAAAAATATTGAAAAAATTAAAGCCTATACATATCCTCATTAAATTTCATTTTTTACCATAAAAATATTATCCACAATGCTGGCCTAAAGAAAACAAAGTCGATTCCTGCAAAGATAAAAAACAATCAAGTTTTTATGCTCTAGAACTATGCTGTCCAATGCAGGGGTCTCTATCCACACACCTATTGAACACTTAAAATGCGGCTGATCTGAACTTAAATATGTCAAAAGTGTAAAATACACACAGTGTTTGAATACATATTACAAAATGAAATACTATAAAGTATCTCAAGAACTTTATAGTTATTACATGCCGAAATAACTGTATTTGGGATATGCTGAATTCAATAAAATAAATTAATTTTGCCTGTATCTTTTCATTTTTTAAATATGTATACCAGAAAATTTTTAATTACATATATGGTCTCTCTAAAACAGTGGCTGGCAAGCTATGGCCTGTTGTGATCACTTTTTTATATTGCAATGTATTTCATAGCCTATATTGCTGGGTTTTTCTCCTTTCCAGTAAGAAAAAAAAAAAATGTATCTCAATCTAGTATTTAAACACAGAGAGAGTGGCTCCTCCTTGCTTCTTTTTGCCCTCAGTTCAGTTCAGTCACTCAGTCGTGTCTGACTCTTTGCGACCCCATGAACCTATATTTTCAAAAAATATAGTTTTATTGCAACACTGTCACACTCATTTGTTTCCCTATTTCTGTGCTCTTCTAGATTACAATAAGGTTGAGCAGTTGGAGCAGAGATCAGATAGCCTGCAAAGCATAAAGTATTTGTAATCGAGTCATTTTCAGAAAGTTTGGCAATCTCTGCACCAAAATATCGTGTGAAAATTTCAAACAAGTTTTGAGATTAAAAGGTAGTGTAATGTCTAGAGAGAGTCAAATTCTCATTTAAATGTGTTTTTCCTCTTTCAAGTTGGCAGAGATCTATTTTCCTCCTTTTGCCTTTTTTCTTTTTCTTTCTTTCCTTTATTACATTTTTGTAATAAAACCTAGTATAGGTGACAGCTTCAGGGAAATGGATACCCTTATAGCTTATTGAAAACAGTATAAATTAATCTCTACCTTTCTGGATGGCACTTTGTTAATAGGTATCAATACTGTAGATCTAGGATTCATGGGTGGAATTCAGGAAGGTCTTTTATGAACCTGAGCAGGAAAATTTTGCATCTTTATTTTTACCATATATGTGGGTCAAGACGCAACAGTTAAAACCTTATATGGAACGACTAACTAGTTCAAAATTGGGAAAGGAGTACGTCAAGGCTGTATGTTGTCACCCTGCTTATTTAACTTATATGCAGAACATATCATGTGAAAAGCCAGGCTGGATGAAACACAATCTGGAATCAAGATTGCCAGGAGAAACATCAACAACCTCAGATATGCAGATGATACCACTCTAATGGCAGAAAATGAAAAAGAACTAAAGAGCTTCTTGACAAGAGTGAAAGAGGAGAGTGAAAAACCTAGCTTAAAACTCAGCATTTAAAAAACTAAGATCATGGCATCCAGTTCCATCACTTCAAGGCAAATAGAAAGGGAAAAGGTGGAAGAAATGACAGATTTTATTTTCTTGGGCTCCAAAATCACTGCGGACAGTGACTGCAGCCATGAAATTGAAAGACACTTGCTCCTTGGAAGGAAAGCTATAATAAGCTTAAACAGAGTATTAAAAAGCCAAGACATCACTTTGCCAACAAAGGACCATATAACCAAAGCTATGGCTTTTACTGTAGTCTTATACGGATGTGAGAGTTGGACCATAGAGAGGACTGAGTGCCAAAGAATTGATGCTTTTGAATTGTGGTGCTGGAGAAGACTCCTGAGAATCCTTTGGACTGAAAAGAGATCAAACCAGTCAATCCTAAAGAAAATCAACCCTGTATATTCACTGGAAGGACTGATGCTGAAGGTGAAGCTCCAATAGTTTGGCCACCTGATGTGAAGAGCCAACTCATTGGAAAACACTTTGATGCTGGGAAAGACTGAAGGCAAGGGGAGAAGGGGGTGGCAGAGGATGAGATGGTTAGATAGCATCATTGACTCAATGGACATGAATCTGAGCAAACTCTGGGAGATAGTGCAGGACAGGGAAGGAGTGCTGCAGTCCATAGGATCTCAAAGAGTCAGACACAACTTAGTGACTGAACAACAACAACATTTTTTACCAAACTCTAACTGAAATATAGTAAATAGAATTTCCTTTAGTTTGGAATGTAGGCTTGGTACACAGGGAAATGGCCCTGCCATTACCTTACAAGGTAAAAGGAATGTTGCAAAAGTGATTGAATCGAGGGTCAAGATGGAGAGATTATCCTATGTTATTTCAATGGACCCAACGTAATCACAAGGATCGCTCTATGTGGGAAGCTGGAGAGGTAGAATAAGAGAAGATGTGCTGAGGCAAGAAGAAGTCAATGATGCAGGGCCACAAGCCAAAGAAGGGGAAGCCCCTAAAAGGCAGGAAAGACGAGGAGACAGACAGGACCTCCAAAAGGAAAGCAGCCCCAGACAGCTCGATTCTAGCCCAGGGACACCACCTCTGGACTCTGACCTCCATCATGTAAGAAAATAAACCTGCATTTGTGGTCATTTGTTACAGCAACAATGCTGCGAGGCATTGCAACAGCAAATACGGAAGACAAAGCAACATAGGATTAGCACCTTGTCACCGATAACAGTCGGGTATTTTCTTGGATCATTTGCAGAGATACAAATGGACCGAGAGTTTATCATACAGGGTGAAGTCGGTCAGAAAAAGAAAACCAAATATCATATATTAATGGCATATACTGCTCTTGTTTACTCACTAAGTCATGTCTTTTGTGACCCCGTGGACTGTAGCTCACCAGGCTCCTCTGTCCGTGGAATTTCCCAGGCAAGAATACTGGAGTGGGTGCCATTTTTTCTCCAGGAGATCTTCTCAACCCAGGAATCGAATGTGCCTCTGCTACATTGGCAGGTGGATTCTTTACCACTGAGCCCCCTGGGAAGCCCCTTTAATGCATAAATATGGAATCTAGAAAAAGGGTTCAGAGGCAAGGCAGGAAGAGAGACCCAGACGTAGAGAACAGCAGGGTAAGGGGAGGGCGGGGCAAATTGGGAGCAAAGCATTGACACATATACTACTATACCAGTATACATGCATGTCAGTATGTACTATGTCTCTCCATATGTGTAATATATATACATACATACTACTATGTGTAAAACAGAGAGCCAGTGGGAAGCTGCTGTGTAGCCCAGGAAGCTCAGCTAGGTGCTCTGTGACAACCTAGAGGGGTGGAATGGGCAGGGGTGTGGTAGGAGGGAGGCTCAAGAGGAAGGGATATATGTACGCTTAAAGCTGATTCACTCTGTTGTACAGTAGAAGCCAACACAACATTGTAGAGCAATTATACTCCAATAATAAAATAAATGAAAATTAAAAATCAGATAAAAGGTCAGTTTTCATTCCAATCCCAAAGAAAGGCAATGCCAAAGAATGCTCAAACTACTGCACAATTGCACTCATCTCACACGCTAGTAAAGTAAAGCTTAAAATTCTCCAGGCCAGGCTTCAGTAATACATGAACCATGAACTTCCAGATGTTCAAGCTGGTTTTAGAAGAGGCAGAGGAACCAGAGATCAAATTGCCAACATCCGTTGGATCATGGGAAAAGCAAGAGAGCTCCAGAAAAGCATCTATTTCTGCTTTATTCACTACACAAAAGCCTTTGACTGTGTGGATCACAAGAAACTGTGGAAAATTCTGAAAGAGATGGGCATACCAGACCACCTAACCTGCCTCTTGAGAAATCTGTATGCAGGTCAGGAAGCAACAGTTAGAACTGGACATGGAACAACAGACTGGTTCCAAATAGGAAAAGGAGTACGTCAAGGCTGTATATTGTCACCCTGCTTATTTAACTTCTATGCAGAGTACATCATGAGAAATGCTGGGCTGGAGAAAGCACAAGCTGGAATCAAGATTGCCAGGAGAAATCTCAATAACGTCAGATATGCAGATGACACCACCCTTATGGCAGAAAGTGAAGAACTAAAGAGCCTCTTGATGAAAGTGAAAGAGGAGAGTGAAAAAGTTGGCTTACAGCTCAACATTCAGAAAACTAAGATCATGGCATCTGGTCCTGTCACTTCATGGCAGATAGATGGGGAAACATTGGAAATAGCGTCTGACTTTATTTTTCTGGGATCAAAATCACTGCAGATGGTGATTGCAGCAATGAAATTGAAAGACACTTACTCCTTGGAAGGAAAGTTATGACCAACCTAGATAACATATTAAAAAGCAAAGACATTACTTTGCCAACAAAGGTCCATCTAGTCAAGGTTATGGTTTTTCCAGTCGTCATGTATAGATGGGAGAGTTGGACTATAAAGAAAGCTGAGCACTGAAGAACTGATGCTTTTGAACTGTGGTGTTGGAGAAGACTCTTGAGAGTCCCTTGGACCGCAAGGAGAGCCAACCAGTCCATATTAAAGATCAGTCCTGGGTGTTCATTGGAAGGACTGATGTTGAAGCTGAAATTCCAATATTTTGGCCACCTGATGCAAAGAGCTGACTCATTGGAGAAGACCCTGATGCTTGGAAAGATTGAAGGCAGGAGGAGAAGGGGATGACAGAGGATGAGATGGTTGGATGGCATCATCGACTCAATGGACATGGGTTTGGGTGGACTCCAAGAGTTGGTGATGGCCAGGGAGGCCTGGCGTGCTGTGGTTCATGGGGTCACAAAGAGTCGTCAGACACAACTGAGTGACTGAACTGAACTGAACTGAAATTTTCATATCAGATCATAGTTATTGCAAGTATCTCAAAATATTGTTTACTCTTATCTTAACTTCAAACTGTCAATAGTTACAGACATGCTTCTAGATCTTGATATAAAATATATTTCTCCCAGTCTATTTCTCCCAGCCTATAGTTTTACTTAGTTTGGTATAAGGTATTTTTGTCTTATAGAAATTTTAAATTTTGATATGACTAGAATAATCAGTCTTTTCTATTGTGGCTTTTGCATTTTGTATCTTTCTTAAGAGACTCTCACCTGTATCACTATCATAATCATATCTTCCTACATTTTTTCTAACATTTGTTTGATTTATTTTAAAGGTTGTTTTTAATTTGTCTGAAATTTGTTTTTGTGTATGATCTGAGGTAAGTCTCCATTTATTTATTTTCCCAATGGTGATCCAGTTGATTCAACACTGCTTATATTTTCTTTGCTTATTTAAATGGCCATCTTTATCTTATACAAAATTCACATATCCCTTAACTTAATAAGCATTTATTGAATTCCTACTCTGCCAGGCACTACTCTAGGCAGATAGACAGCAATGGACAAGACAGACAAAGGAAAGCAGAAAAATAAAAGTGTAAAATAAGATGAAAGTGCAGAATTACATGATCAATTTTGACAACAAATACAACTGCATTAAATTTCCCTATTTTAAAAGAAGGACTCTTGTTTTAGGTCAAAAAACATAAATTCAATTTTACTCTAGTTCAGGAATAGACAAATAAATCAGAGGAATCTAACAGAAAGCCTAGAAACAGATCCTAGCAGTGGGTCACATGAAGGCGAGTGCCCTTTCAAAAGGTGGAGTGAAAGAATGGAAAATAATTAGTTAACACATAACATTGAGGGAACTGGTAGACTACTTGCAGGGGAAGAAAGCTAGATCCTTATCTCACTCTCATCCAAATAAATTCTCAATTGCCAAATGAATTTAAACTACTAAGTTTTAGAAGAACCAGAAGGACCTATGGGCAAACACTTATCTGATTTTGTAGCGAGGAAGGTATTTCTATACACAATTTTTTCAGAAGAAAACACACAGAGAGAGAATGACAAATCTGAAAACATAAAACTGAAACCATTATGTAAATCAAAATATCGTAAATAAAATTAAAAATCAACCTGCAATCTAGGAAACTAAGAAATAGTGTTTGTACCATACACGACAGACAAAGTGCATGTATAAGTCTCCAAATCAATAACAAAACCTGAAAATCCCATTAGAAAAATGAGCAGGGAACATAAAAATGAAGTTTATGATAGAAAACTACAAACAGCAAATAAATACTTGAAACATTTCACCATCACTAGTAATCAAAGAAATTTAAATTAAAACAATGAAATATGTATTTTGCTTGTCATCTTAGCCAAGCTTTTAAAAAATCACAGTGCTTAGAGTTGGCAAAGGCTGAGTGGAAAGGAACCTCTTTTGCTCTATGAGGGTAGTGAGAATTGTCACAACCACTCTGTAAGGCAATTTATTTATATGGATCAAAGGCTGTAAAATGTCTATACCCTTTGATGTAACAATTCCATTTATAACAATTTCTCTTAAGGAAATAATTAGAGATGTGCACAAAGATTTACTTCCAAGGAGGTTCCTAGAAGTGTTGTACGCAATAACAAAAAAATAAAAACCAACCAAAAATGGAGACAATTTTTTTACAATCCTCTACACTAGGCGATTTGTTGAATAAATCATATTAGACTCATATGATGGAATGCTATGAGGTCATTAAAAATCACATCTCCAATCATATTTCATTTCAAGGGATGATGCCCAAAGTGTAAAGTCAAGTAAAAATAAAAAGAACGCTAGACTGCATTGATCATGTGATAAATCACAAATAAGTCTGTTCAATTATATGACATGTACCTACTTCCACCCACCTCCAACTTTCTGCTGCTTCTGCCAGGTCTCTCCAGCTCTGCCTTCTCTCCTGGTGTCTTTACCCCTCCCTAAGGATATCCCTACTTTTGCTGGTCACTGCCCCTCTCAGCAGGCACCTTTTTCCCCCAGGGGCTTCCAATATCTCCAGCCAGATCCATTGTCAATGCACTGAAATTTTCTTATCAAAATGTAGTTGGGACTTGGCAATGCGAAATAGCCAGCTGAAAAGAAGAGTTTATGGGTTCACATGACCAAACCATCAGAAGCAGAGAGGTGTACTTGGATGGCAGAAATGACCAGAACCAGGACTGTGACTGCCCTCCAAGCCCTCCCTTACCCCACTTCTCACCTCTGCTTCCTTAATGCCCGGTCTCTGCTCTCTCCTACACAGACTGAGCTCTCCCACAGTGGGGGAGAGGTTGTCGCCAGTCATTTCAAGGATCATGTCACATGCCTTTGCCTTCAATTGACTCCTTCCCTTGGTTCCAAATTCTCAGAGAAGCTTCCTGAGGCTGGATCTATGTGGCTATCAGGTTGAACCCTGTGATCGGCAGTTTCCACATGAACTGCAGGGCTGGATGCAGAGATGAAGCGGTTTTCCAGAAGAAGGAAAGGCTGGAAGGCAGACCAAACTCCTCTCTCTCAGTGAAGTGCCAACAGAATGCTGCTGTGTCCCCAAGGTCTTATGGAAATTTTAGTGAAATGCTCCTTTTTATTTTTGCTGCAGTCCCCTGTATCCTTCCCAGGTATATACACAGGAGTGCGTGGGGCTGGGCCATGAGAAAATCTGAGTTACAACCTAGGAGATGCTCAGCCTCATCTCTTCCATGTGGCCCCAAGGCTTTGTAACTAGCTATCATTCATTGCACGCCTCCTGTATGCCAAGCACTCCCCAAGTATTTAAAGTGTCCACAACCAGCCTGGCCAGCTCAGCAAGTGGGGGATACAAAGGCAGACACACCTGTCAATACGTTCCCTATAATTTAAGTGTCCAGCAGTCTCAACAATAGGATCTGGTGGCTCCATCTTAAGGCCTCTATCCCCATCCCTTCTGAATTATTCAGAAGTCCTAGTTGCTCATGGAATCAAAAGAGGTCACACTTACTTCCAAGCACCAGGAGAGAAAGAAACAGGACATCCCTTCCAGCTGAAGGCTGGTCCTGCCTGCAGAGTGGAAACCTGTCTACCAGCAGGTCTGAATACTGCCAGCATCACCTGGGCATCCAGGGTCGGTCCCAGGGCTTTTATTACGCATATGTGCCCCCACACATGCTTGTGTGCATGCTAAGTTGCTTCAGTCGTGCCCGACTCTTTGTGACCCTATGGACCATAGCCCTCCAGGCTCCTCTGTCCATGGGATTCTCCAGGCAAGAATACTGGAGTGGGTTGCTATGCCCTTCTCCAGGAGATCTTTCCGACTCAGGGATCAAACCCGCATCTCTCATGTCCCCTGCATTGGCAGGCAAATTCTTTACCACTAGCACCACCTGGGAAGACCCGTGCCCCTCCTGCACACACACACGCAAAATGTCTCGCCACCTCTCAGTAAGCTTGCCCACTTGCCACATACGTACCTCATTACGTGTATTTTTATCTCGCTTCATTCTCTCCACCACTAATGAGCTGGACACACTATTATCCCCCCCTTCTAGGTTAGGAAGCCGGGGCATGGACCCAAGTTCACTCACATGCCTGTGGTGGAGCCAGTATTCAGACCAAGCCCCGTCTTGGAGTTCACACATGCCGAGGTGTCCCTACCTCGCTGCCTCTTCTGTCAGGGTAAGTGTTCTCCCAGGAGGCACTCGAGTGCTGGGAGAAGTGCTGATGGCCCTCTGCCGCCAGCTCATCAGATATGCCAGAGCATGGCTGGATCCCAGTGCTGGACACAGCTCAAGCATAAGCCAGGATGCCCTCAGAATGCTGCATATTCGCCTAAAGGAAAAAAGCCTGGAAGAAAGAGTACAGTGCTAATACTATTTATTGCTTGATACTGAGGTCGTGGATCATTTTAATTTTCTTCTTTATGCTTTTCTGTATTTTCCTGGTTTCCAACAATAAACTCGGATTACTTTTATCGTTCAAATAACACTAAAGAATATATCAATATATACGTATGTTTAATTTTAGCTAAAGTGTCTGCACCCTAATACTAATGCTAGTAATTTTCTGTATCTTCCACATCTCAACAGTGTCCTTGAAAAGAACCTACATGTCATTCTATCTCATTGTCTGTCTGCTTACCTCAGAGACAACATATTTATATCAAAAGCTCTAACTTAGTCTCTGCCTTCCTTGTGCTGGAATGATGGCCGGGACCCTCAGAAAATGAGAGCCAAGCAGCCTCTCAGCCAGGCAGCACTGTCCATCCATGGACTGTTTTCACAGACTCGATGAAGCAGATGTCATCACCTCCTTTTAACAGATGAGAAAACAGGTTGAAGGACATTGTCACCTGCTCAGCTTCAACTTGTGAGCTCTGGCTTTCTATTACTCCTGACGTCCAAGGCAGAATCGGCCATCAGTGAAGGTGGGACACACCACAGCCCCATGATTAGGGGCCTTGATTGTGGAGTCAGCACACCTGAGTTCAAATTCTGACGCTGTTGTTACAAGTTGCATGACCTTCTCCACTTTCTCAAGTGTGCAATGCGGTAGTGAAAAGTACCTGCTTCATGGGACTACTGCAAGGAAAGAGACAAGAGCCTTCACACCTCTGGGATGGCTGTAATCTTTTAAATTTTTATTGAGGTATAATTGACCCATGACATAATAGTTTCAGTTAGACAGTGTAATGATTTGCTGTTTGCAAGTATAATGAAACATTCGCCGTGGTGTGCTTTGCGCTTAGAGCTCGGTTGTGTCCAACTCTTTGCGACCCCATGGACTGTAGTCCACCAGCCTCTTTTGTCCATGGGATTTTCCAGGCAAGAATACTGCAGTGGGTTGCCATTTCCTATTCTGGGGGATTTTCCAAACCCAGAGATCAAAACTGCATCTCTTAGATCGCCTGCATTGGAAGGCAGATTCTTTACCGCTATGCCACTTGATCACCATGATAAGTCTAGTTAATATCTGTCAGCACACAAAGTTATGAAATGATTTCATTTTTTTCTTATAGTGAAGACTTTTAAGATTTATTCTCTTAGCAACTTTCAAATGTGCAATACAGCTTTACTAACTATAGCTACCAAGCTGTACATTACATCCCCAGAACTTATTTATTTTGTAACTGAGAGTTAGTCCCTTTTGATGCCCTTCACGTAATTTTTTCTTCATGAAAATAACAAGTGAAAAGGATGTACCCTGAATATCTGAGGGTTCAGAAGTCTGAACCCTCACACACTGCTGGTGGGAATGTAAAATGGTATAGCTGCTTTGGAAAACAATTTGACCATTCCTCAAAAATTTAAACATAGTATTTCCATATGACCCACAATTCCATTCTAGGATATGTATCAAAAGAATTGAAAATGGATGTTCAAACAAAACCATGTATACCCATGTTCATAGCAGCACTATTCATAATAGCCCAAAGCTAGAAATACCCCAAATGTTCATCAGCTGATAAATGAATAAAGAAAATGTGGTATATCCATATGTGAGTGAAAGTCGCTCAGTCGTGTCCAACTCTTTGTGACCCCATGAACTATACAATCCATGGAATTCTCCAGGCCAGAATACTGGAGCGGGTAGCCTATCCCTTCTCCAGGGGATCTTCCTCACCCAGGGATCGAACCCAGGTCTCACGCATTGCAGACAGATTCTTTACCAGCTGAGCCACAAGGGAAGCCCAAGAATACTGGAGTGGGTAGCCTATCCCTTCCCCAGTGGATCTTCCCAACCCAGGAATCGAACCAGGGTCTCTGCATTGTACTCAGATTCTTTACCAACTGAGCTATCAGGGAAGCCCATATATCCATTGATGGAATATTATTTGGCCATAAAAAATGAAGTGCAATTTATGCTACAATATGAATGATCCTTGAAACCATGGTAAGTTGAAGAAGTCAGAACATAAACACTCATATATTGTATGATTCGTTTCCATGAAATAGCTAGGATGGATAAGACCACGGAGGCAGAAAGCAAAGTGGCTGCCAGGGGCTGAGGTGGGGATGGGGTGCAGGGAATGGAGAGTGACTACTTAATGGATATGGGGTTTCCTTTTGGAGTGATGGGATATCTTAGAATCTGATCTAGGTAATGGCTGCACAACATCATAGGTGTACCAAGTGCCACTGTACTGTACACTTTAAAACAATTTTATGCTATGGGAATTTTTTCTCAATAAAAAACAAGAGGAAAAAAGTGAAGTTTGTAGTATGAACCTGGCATATAGTAAGTACTCATGTATTAGGTTGGCCAAGAAGTTCCTTTGGTTTTTAAATAAAAATAAAAGACACATTTTTCATTTTCACCAAGAACTTCATTGAACAACGTACTCACTGTTTTGTTCCACTACCTTCTGCCATTTTGGGGGCAACTTCATAATTCCATCTTTCCCCAGATTTTTATTTTTTTGAGCAAAGAACTATTCCAGGTGACTTTTACAGGGAATTGAAATTGTTTTCATTAAAATAATTTTGTAAATACCAAAATAAACGGAAATTCCAAGGTGTGTCATCTGATGAATACAGCAGATGAATCGGAATTTCCCAGCCAAGCTGTGAGTTTTTGCCTGGTCATCAAAGAAACATCAGTCTTGCATAATCCTGATGGAAGATTAAGTGTTTTCCATTGACTAATTCTGAGTGCTTTTTGCTGAGTGCTGCTTTAAAGTGGTCTAATTGAGCAGTACTTGCAGGAACCAATCATTTGGTTTTCCAGAAGGAGCTCATAATAGAGGACTCCCTTCCAATCCCACCATATAAACAACATCACCTTCTTTGCATGAAGACCAGCATTTGGGGTGGTTGTTGGTGGTTCCTTTTGCTTGCCCCATGATCTCTTCCATTTCACATTATTGTACAGTATCCACTTTTCATCACCTGTCACAATTTGCTTTAAAAATGGAACATTTTCACTACCTTTAAGTAAAGAATTGTATGCAAGAATATGGTCAAGAAGGTTTTTTTAGTTTAATTTATGTGGAACCCCAAACATCGAAGTGATTAACATAACCAAGCTGATGCAAATGATTTTCAGGGCTTGATTTGGATATTCTGAGTATGTCAGCTATCTCCCACATGGTATAACGTTGATTGTTCTCAGTGTCTCAATTTGACCACTATCAGCTTCAACTGGTCTGCCGGGCCGTGGAGCATCATCCAATGAGAAATCTCCAACATGAAACTCCGCAAAACACTTTTTTTTTCAATTTTTTTTTATTGAAAGATAATTGCTTTACAGAATTTTGTTGTTTTCTATCAAACCTCAACATGAATCAGCCATAGGTATACATATATTCCCTCCCTTTTGAACCTCCCTCCCATCTCCTGCCCCATCCCACCTCTCTAGATTGATTCAGAGCCCCTATTTGAATTTCCTGAGCCATACAGCAAATTCCCGTTGGCTATCTATTTTATACATGGTAATGTAAGTTTCCATGTTACTCTTTCCATACCTCTCACCCTCTCCTCCCCTCTCCCCATGTCAGTAAGTCTATTCTCTATGTCTGTTTCTCCATTGAAAGTGAAAGTGAAGTCGCTCAGTCGTGTCCGACTCTTTGCGACCCCGTGGACTGTAGCCTACCAGGCTCCTCTGTCCATGGGATTTTCCAGGCAATAGTACTGGAGTGGATTGCCATTTCCTTCTCCAGGGGATCTTCCCAACCCAGGGATTGAACCCTGGTCTCCAGCATTGTAGACAGACGCTTTACCGTCTGAGCCACCAGGGAAGTCTACTCAATTTCTCCACTGCTGCCCTGTAAATAAATTCAGCACCACTTTTCTAGCTTCTGTATATATGCATTAGAATACAATATTTATCTTTCTCTTTCTGAGTCCCTTCACCCTGTATATGATTCTAGGTTCATCCACCTCATCAGAACTGACTAAAATGTGTTCCTTTTATGGCTGAGTAATATTCCATTGTGTATATGTACCTCAACTTCTTTATCCATTCATCTATTGATGGACAGCTAGGTTGTTTCCATGTTCTAGCTATTGTAAATAGTGCTGCAATGAACAATGGGATATATGTGTCTTTTTCAATTTTGGTTTCTTCAGGGTATATGCCTAGGAGTAGGATTACTGGGTCATATGTTGGAGAAGGCGATGGCACCACACTCCAGTACTCTTGCCTGGAAAATCCCATGGATGGAGGAGCCTGGTAGGCTGCGGTCCATGGTGTCTCGAAGAGTCGGACACAACTGAGCAACTTCCCTTTCACTTATCACTTTCATGCATTGGAGAAGGAACTGGCGACCCACTCCAGTGTTCTTGCCTGGAGAATCCCAGGGTCAGGGGAGCCTGGTGGGCTGCCGTCTATGGGGTCGCACAGAGTCGGACACGACTGAAGTGACTTAGCAGCAGCAGCAGCAGCATGGTGGTTTTATTCCTAGTTTTTTAAGGAATTTCCATACCATCTTCCGTATTGGCTGTATCAATTTACATTCCCACCAACAATGCAAAAGCATTCCCTTTTCTCCACATCCTCTCCAGCATTTATTGGCTGTATCAATTTACATTCCCACCAACAATGCAAAAGCATTCCCTTTTCTCCACATCCTCTCCAGCATTTATTGTTTGTAGACCTTTTGATGATGGCCATTCTGACTGATGTGAGGTGATATTTCATTGTAGTTTTGATTTGTATTTCTCTAATAATGAGCAACGTTGAGCATATTTTCATGTGTTTGCTAGCCATCTGTATGTCTTCTTTGGGTTTATTTCTGGGCTTTCTTCTATGTCCTCTTGTTTAGGTCTTTTCCCCACTTTTTGATTGGGTTGTCTGTTTTTCTGGCATTGAGTTGTATGAGCTGCTTGTATATTTTGGAAATTAATGTCAGTTGTTTCATTTGCTATTATTTTCTCCCATTCTGAGGGTTGTCTTTTCACCTTGCTTATAGTTTCCTTTGCTGTGCAGAAGCTTTTAAGTTTAATCAGGTCCCACTTGTTTACTTTTGTTTTTATTTCCATTACTCTAGGAGTTGGGTCATAGAGGATCTTGCTTTGATTTATGTCATCAAGTGTTCTGCCTATGTTTTTCTTTGAGAGTTTTATAGTTTCTGATCTTACATTTAGGTCTTTAATCCATTTTGGGTTTATCTTTGTGTATGGTGTTAGGAAGTGCTCTAGTTTCATTCTTTTACATGTAGCTGTCCAGTTTTCCCAGTACCATTTATTGAAGAGGCTGTCTTTGCCCCATTGTATATTCTTACCTCCTTTGTCAAAAATAAGGTACCCATAGATGCATGGGTTTATTTCTGGGCTTTCTATCTTGTTCCATTGGTCTATATTTCTGTTTTTGTGCCAGTACCATACTGTCTTGATGACTGTAGCTTTGTAGTATAATCTGAAGTCAGGAAGGTTGATTCCCCCAGCTCCATTCTTCTTTCTCAGGACTGCTTTGGCTATTTGGGGTCTTTTGCGTTTCCATATGAATTGTGAAATTTTTTGTTCTAGTTCTGTGAAAAATGCCATTGATAATTTGATAGAGATTGCATTGAATCTGTAGATTGCATTTGGCAGTATAGTCATTTTCACAATATTGATTCTTCTGACCCAGGAACAAGGAATATCTCTCCATCTGTTTATGTCATCTTTGATTTCTTTCATTAGTGTCCTATGATTTTCTGTGTACAGTTCTTTTGTCTCCTTAGGTAAGTTTATTCCTAGGTATTTAATTCTTTTTGTTGCAATGGTGAATGGTACTGATTCCTTAATTTCTCTTTCTGATTTTTCATTGTTAGTATATAGAAATGCAAGTGATTTTTGTGTATTGATTTTGTATCCTGCAACTTTGCTAAATTCACTGATTAGCTCTAGTAATTTTCTGATACTATTTTTAGGGCTTTGTATGTACAGTATCATGTCATCTGCAAACAGTGAGAGCTTTACTTCTTCTTTTCTGATCTGGAGTCCTTTTATTTCTTTTTCTTCTCTGATTGCTGTAGCTAAGACTTCCAGAACTATGTTGAATAACAGTGGTGAAAGTGGACACCCTTATCTTGTTCCTAATCTTAGGGGGAATGCTTTCAGTTTTTCACCATTGAGAATAATGAGCAAACCACTTTTGACAAATTCGATCAGTCCCAACACCTTCTCCATACACTGCACAAAATCTATTTTTGCATTTCAGTTGCGTTTTTACCTTTCTTGAAGTAATAAAGCCTAATATGCTAAAAAAAAAAAAATGTTGCTTTTTTCCCATCTTCAATGTTAAAACAGCTATACAAAAATTGACCAATTTTGATGTTTTTTAAAAAAAACACACATCGATATGACAGCTGTCACAACACAATCTTACAAAATTGTTTCGAATGAAGTGAAAGACAACTAAGCACTGCCAGAGCATCTTATGGGAAAAACTGAGCGAACCTTTTGACCAACCCAGTAATAGGCAGAATGTTTCAGATTGTGGAGACGCACACACTGGGCCCTGAGCAGCCTGCTGCCACCAAAACTGGACCAGAGAGGGTGCAAAGGGGCTTCTCAAGCACACAGGCTCCAAACCCAAACCCCAGCTGGACCATAAGGACCCCAGGGGCTCAGTCTGCATCGCAGGCCAGCCCAAGGCTGACAACAGTGAACAGGCCCAGCAGTATCTTTGCCACCTTCGTCACATTCCCCTAGCAAAACTCTGCCCTGTAAATCTCACCCATGGCAAGAAAGGACTCAAGGAAAGAAGCAGGGCCTTGTCCCAAAGGTCCCAGTACCTGAATCAGAGCCAGCCTGACCAGTCACCTTGCACTCTGCTGGGAGAGGCAACACCTGAGCAAGAGGTCACCCCAGGCTTGTCTCACCATGTCAGATGCTCTAGAGAAGCTTATTCTAGAGAAGCCCAAGAATCTGTGCTCCCAAGAGGAGCACAGGGGAAGGAGCCTAGGAGAGGGAGATGGAGAGGGGCAAAAGGGGAACTTGGTGGAGGACTTGAAGCTTTGTTACCAGCATGGCCAAACTCCACACCTCAGCACTGTTGCTCTTCGTTGTCCAGGCGCTAAGTCGTGTCTGACTCTTTGCGGCCCCGTGGACTGTAGGCACCAGGCTTTCCTGTCCTTCACCATCTCCCAGAGTTTGCTCAAACTCATGCCCATTGCTTCAGGGTCTTTATATCTGAGCATGGTGATGATAAAATGTCTCTGTCTTCCATCCCATCCCACCCCAGGATCATGGAAAGGCGATGTAGAGGGGGAAATGAAGTGAACCATACAACCAAGGTCATCTTTCACTGCCCCTTCAGTTCAGGAGAAGGCAATAGCACCCCACTCCAGTACTCTTGCCTGGAAAAACCCCATGGACGGAGGAGCCTGGAAGGCTGCAGTCCATGGGGTCACTGAGGGTCGGACATGACTGAGCAACTTCACTTCCACTTTTCACTTTCATGCATTGGAGAAGGAAATGGCAACCCACTCCAGTGTTCTTGCCTGGAGAATCCCAGGGATGGGGGAGCCTGGTGGGCTGCCATCTGTGGGGTCGCACAGAGTCGGACACGACTGAAGTGACTTAGCAGTCAGTTCAGTTCAGTCATTCAGTCATGTCCGACTCTTTGCGACCCCATGGACTACAACATGCCAGTCTTCCATGTCCATCACCAACTCCCAGAGCTTGCTCAAACTCAGGTCCATCGAGTCGGTGATGCCATCCAACCATCTCATCCTCTGTCATCCCCTTCTTCTCCTGCCTTCCCTAAACAGAACTGAACATTAAGTGAGGGCCCATTAGAAACTAGCTTATCCAGAAGGGTGGTCTCCTCCCCTCCCAGGACCTTGAAGCCCAGGCAGCCTACAGTTAATTGGAGGCTGAGCTTGCCTCCTTCCTTCCTTCCAGGCTCACTGCCCCATTCTGCAAAGAGAAACTTAAGATATTAAAATGGAAGTATCCCCTCCCCCACTCCACCCCCCCCCGCCCCCCCGCCCCACAGAGCCCCTAAGCCCTGCCTGAAAACACGTGAGGAGGAATCTTGTCCTCAGGAAGCTGGTCCAACACTCACCCACCTTGAAAAGGACAAGATTTCTTTCTGTTCAATTAACCTGCACATGGGAGGCAGAGGTGGTGGGGGCATCAGGGAGTAAGGAATAGAAAAACCCTGCGTGATTTCCTCCTTGGCTCTAAGAGGAGGGAGAGCCTGCAATTCTGTCCCCAGGAGCCAGAAGCCCTTTTCCTACCTGTGATAATCGTAAGGGTGTGTTTTCTTTCATTTAAACTCTCCCAAACTTAATTTAAAGTTTCTCTCTCCTTTAAATAAGTCCTGGCTGCAGAGTGAACAGTGATGCCAAAGGGAAGTGGAAGGGGAGAGAGGATTGCCTGTGAGGATATTGCTGCTGCTTAAATGAAAAACTGTGTCCCTTGAGAGGACACAGGTTGAGAGGGTGGGTGGGGAGCAGCCCTGGGACTTGGGGAGGGAGCACAGTGGTGGTGGTGGGGAGGGGCGGGGGCTCTCAAGGGACCAGGCAGGCCCAGGGATTCTGATCAGTGCCCCCCACTCCCCTCCCAGCTCCCTCCTCTGCTAGGCGCAGCCACCTCCACAGGGCCATGTGCCTCCACAGCGGGGCATGCCTGCTACCCCTGCTGCCACCACCTCTAGACCACTCAAGACATCACACTGGAGGGTCCAGATTCTGCCCTAGCCACCCAGTCCCTACGAAGAAAGGACTTCTTCCAGGTAAACCAGGAGAGGAGGGGAGGGGAGGGCCAGTGCCAGGGTGTCTGCAGGGCCTCACACCCCACCTGCACTCTCTCAGATGCCTCCAATGTGCAGATGTATATGTCCTTGGAAGGGAAATATGATTAGACCATCAGCAGGGCCAAGGCACAAGGTTACTACGTGAGGGTGGGCAGGTGCCATCCCTCTCTGGGCCTCAGTTGCATTTAATAAGAGGCCACCATGAGTATCTGTTGGCTTTTGATTTCCCCAGACCCATTTCTAATATCGTTTGGGTTGGGGTGGGCTGAAAGCACTTCTCCCACATGGAGGACCGTGTTGTGTTGATGTGGTTCAATCGCTCAGTCGTGTCCGACTCTGCAACCCCATGGACTGCAGCACGCCAGGCTTCCCTGTCCTTCACCATCTCCCAGAGCTTGCTCAAACTCACGTCCATTGAGTTGGAGATGCCATCCAACCATCTCGTCCTCTGTCGCCCCTTCTCCTCCTGACCTACTGTCTTGGTGGGAAGAAAATCCAGGTGACTGCCTTCTGGTCAAGAAGATGAGCTTTTCTCCCTCCTCCTGAGACCAGCATGGGGGCACGGGACCCCCCACTCACCCTCCCCTGTGATTCTTGGAAGGCTGCCACTGCTGAGGGGACAGTGGAGGTCAGTCCTGACCCCAGCTGCACACCCCGCACTGTGGGGACACCATATTCCCCTCAGCTTGACCCCACCCCCCAGCATCCTTCATCCCCTCCTGTTCCTGCGGCCAATTCTCACGTCCCTCTTGAGTCAGAGAACCTCAGAGACTTGCAGCCAACGCCCCCCTGCCATGTCTGCTCCTTTCAAACAAGAGCCAGATTGGCCCAGACGCCCTGGGTGTTCCGTCTTCGTGTGAGGGTCTTTACGTCTCACGGCTCGTGCGTTGACGAGATGAGTGGAGGTCAAGAGGTGGAAGGTAAGGCGCTCGTGTCAGGTTTGCTTTGAGAGACGCTAGGCTGTGCCCTCCCCACCGTCACCCCGCAAACGCTCTCATCGCTGCTAATTGCCACTCACCCCGCCTCTCACAGAAGCGGGGCTCTCTGTGTCCTTGACTGCTCAGCTGTGTCTTCCCTTTGCAGTCCTTCAAAGGCCTCCTCCAGCTTTGTTGTGTCCTGCAGAGATCTCATTAGTTTCTGCTGTCTCCCTCGGAGCGCAATCGGAAGGCTCCTCTCACCTTCGCATCCTCGCGTCTTCTCCTCCCAACTCTGATGCGCTGGCGATACTGTCCGGGTCTGGGGAGGGCCGTGGTGGCATGGAGAGCCTCAGCAGGGCTCCAGGAGCCCCAGCTTTTTCATGGACAAGCCCGTGTCTCCCCAGCCTCTGTTTTTCCATCTGTAAATACATGGGCCAGCGTCTCACCCAGATCTCATCCTTGGGGGTGGGGGAAGCAGGGGTGTGTGCCCTCCAGCAGAGAGACTGAGGAGCAGCTGGGTCCAGGAGTGGGGTTTTCCCGGGACTGTTGACTGCAGCCTCCTAAAGGCCTGCCTGCCTCCAGCCTTACCAGGTTCCTCTCGTCCTCCAGTTTCCACACCTAGAATTTTTTTTCCCCTCTCTCTCTCTCCTTTCCTTCAGATCTCCCAGGAGCTTCACGTTGCTCCCGTCTGTTTCTGTCGTGGCTCCATTCACCCAGATGAGGAGTGCTGTCCCAAACAGGCAAAAATCATTCATTGGAAGTGACACAGACCAATCAGAAAGATGCCCTGGAGGGGACCCTGGAGGCTCCCTGCTGTGCCCACGAGTTATCCTTTTAGTGTGGGGGGGGGGGACAGAAAGGAGGGGTCAGGGGAGCACATGCGGTCTGGGACAGCAGCTCTTGCGTGAATGCCTTCCTGTATGTCTTGCGCTGGTGCTGCTTGGCTCCTGCACCCACTCCTCATCTGTGTAACCAAGCCCTGCATTAAATCTCTTCTGTCCTATAGGCTTCTCTTTGCCTGGCTGGATCCTGACGGATACAACATCTGACATCAGAATTCCTCTTAGGGAAGCACATGTCTTTGTATGAGAAAATACCCTGATAAGGCACTTGGGGGGAGGTGGCATCCTGGGGGTATGATTTGACAGGAGACAAGGAACCAAAAGCGATAGTCAAACTGCTCTGCATGGAAAATAAGTGGAAATTCAGAGGTAGGCGAGAGGAAAAGCGCAAAAGGGAAAATAATAAAACAATGTAGCGGGAGGTTGCCACTCAGGTGGTGGAAATGGCTGAGGGCTTTTAGGGATGGAAATATCAAAGACAGGCTTTTATGTTGCTGGCATTCTAGCAACCTGTAAATCCCTTCTTCTCGCCATCCTTTGGAAATGTCTGCTACCCACGGAGACTTTGTGTGCCCAGCCATGCTTTGTTTTAGGGATTGGGGTTTTTTTTTAATGGAACATTTTTTTAAAAAAAGGATTGAGGTCCATGTCTGGGCTGACTCAGGGTGAAACTGACTGCACCAGCAGGGGGGTGAGAAGATGCACAAACTGAATTAATTCCGAGCAAGCAGGAGCTCAGAGCTAGAAATGACAATAAGAATAAAGCACTAATCTTTCGTAGTGTTTACAATGTGCCGGCCTCTGCTCTAAGCATTTGCACTGAACTAACTCATTTACTTTTCACAACAACCCTAGGAAGTAGGTACTATTGCTATGTGCCTTCTGAGAATGTGAAAACAGAGGCACAGAGCAGTTGAATAAGGCAGATTCTTTCAGCAGATGGGTTGAGCTGGGATTTGAACTCGGGACAGTCTGAACTCCTAACCAGTCCACGTGGAGAAGCCCTCTAGGAATATGTGCAAAGCTTGGGAGGCTTTCAGCCTGCAGTCTGTTGAATGGGAGGCTGAATCTGTCTGACCTGGATTTTAAGGAACAAGATGAGCCTGCCTGGCGCCAGGGTTCCTCTGTGTTTGCACCATCTTTTTGTTGGCTCTGAGCTCCCCCTGTGGCAGGGACAGTATTTCATTCCTCAGATCTAGCAAGGGGCCTTGCATAAAGCAGGACAAGCCTCAGTGGAAGCGAGGGAGGGAAGGAAAGACCCAAAGGAAGCTGGCACATTCGTCTAGACCAGGCTGGGGCTGAATCCAGGGCCAAGAGAGACATTTGTTGCCTCCCCTGCCCTCCCTCCCTGGCTCCCCCCCTCCCCCTGCCCCCCAGTGCTAATTCCAGCTCTGCCGCCTCCCATGCGGGGCGAGAAGCTGTGGATTTTTTCTAATTGAGAAGGAAAACATCTTCTGTCTAGTCAAGGCAGCCACATCAAGGCAGGACTGTGGAGGCGAGCAGCACGAGCTGGCAGCAAACACTCAGCGCGTTCCGGAACCGCTTTTCCTGCCGCTGTGGCGCGTTTAGTTCTCCCTGTGTTTTAAACCACGACATCCTCTTTGAACGCCCCAAAGAGAGAGAGCGCTGATATCTCAACAGGGACAGCTCTTCGGGGAGGTGCAGAGGGGACGAGGGGACTGTACAGCAAAGGAGGAGTCACTCTGCAGTACTGGCTCTTCGGGATTTAGTCCAGCATTCTTTATTTCATTTTCGTGTGATAAAAATTGAGATGTACAACTCTTGTCTCAGCAAACACGAGCGGCAGTCAGCTGGAAAGAGCTTTGTTCTCCCGCGTGGGTGGGTGACGGGCAGGAGACAGGCTCTTGGGAAACATTCTAGGCACCACGGGGATAGAATTCCCTCCTTGATCACCCTCAGGCAGCAGGCTGACACACAAGCGTACGATGCACACACACATGCATACAAAATACCCATATGCGCGCACGCACACGCACACACGCACATATCTCTTCTCCCCAAAGCCAGGCCCCAATTCACAAGGAGCCAGAACTCCAGATCTGCCCCCAAGTTCGAGAGACCTCTCTCAGGAACACCTGTGGACACCTCCCCAGGACAGAGCGCTGCTGATGTTGCTGGGATCAGGGACGTAGAAGCTGGGATGCCACAGCCAGCTGTGGCAATGATCAAGGCAAGAGATACTGCTCTCCAGGACTAGAGTGATGGTGTTCACAAACAGAAGGAAGGAGCAGATCTCAGAGATGGGAAGGGAGAGCTGACAGGACACTCGTGATTGAATGCGAAGTGTCTGTGCATGCGAAGTCACTTCAGTCATGTCCGACTCTTTGAGACCCCATGGACTGTAACAGCCCACCAGACTCCTCTGTCCAGGGGGACTCTCCAGGGAAGAATACTGGAGCTAGTTGCCGTGCTCTCCTCCAGGGGATCTTCCCAACTCAAGGATCGAACCCGTGTCTCTTATGTTTCCTGCATTGGCAGGTGGGTTCTTAACCACTAGCACCGCCTGGAATGGAAGAGGAAGAGTAAAAGAGAAAGAGTCCAAGTGTGGGGAGGAGTCACAGGTTTCTGGTTTGGGTGCCTGAGTTGATAGTGTTGACAGAGTGCCCTGGGGAGGAAAACGGTGACCTCTGTGTTGGCCTCTGTGAGCTTGAAAGATATCCCAATAGAAATGGCCAGCGGGCAGTGGGATATACAGGCCTGGTGTGCAAGAGAGAGGCCAGCCTGGAGACAGAGATTCAAGAGTCCCCACACACGGGTGGCAATTGTAGTCACCCAGGGAGAGTGTAGAAGTGGAGAGCGAACAAGGTCAAGTGCAGAGCCATGAGGCTCAACAATACTAAAGAGCCTAATGAGGAAGATGAGGTTGAGAACCTGGAGCCACGTGATGGGCAGAAAGGCAGCAGAGCAGGTGCCTTCCGAGACAAAAGCATGTCCCAAGAAAGTGGGTGTGATCCTCAGCCCCAAAGGCTGCTTTCATGATAAGGACTGAGGGGTGTCCACAGGGTGCACCATCAGGGGTGCCACTGATGACCTTGGAGAGGTCTTTGCCGAAGCAGAACACTAACTACCCTTGAAGCCTAGCTTCAAGGCAAGAAAAGAGCGACTGGTTCAGAGCCATCAGGACTCTCAAGAGGGGTATTATTATTGTTGTTTTCTTATCTTTTTGGTGGTTGGTCTTTACAATGCAAGAGCCTTCAGGGGGTTTGTAGGCTAAACGGGGGAATGCAGTACAGAGAAAGAGGTTGTGAGTCCAGGAAACAGGAGTTACTGGTGGAGAAAAGTGCCAGGAGAGAAGGTGGAAGGGATGGCATCAAGGGCACAGATGGAAGTTGGCAAAACAGTAAGAGGAGCAGCTCCTAATCTGGGAGTCAGGGTGGGAATGGGGATAACAGAGGGAGAGACTCCATCCCAGGAATTCTTCCAAGAGGGAGAAGGAGGGACTTCAGCCTTGAGAACCTGGGGCAGCACCAGGGGTCAGGAGCAGTGAAGAGAAGTGGAGCGCCCCCGAGCAGGCCTGGAGGGGCTGCTGGGGGCCCAGCAGGGGCCCTTCTTTCATCCCAGTCGTTCGCTGCTCTGCACCTGGTCTCCCCAAGGGCAGCAGGTTCTTAAACCTTGCCAAGCTTCTCTGTGGCCAGGGAAGCTGATGGAACTGCAGAGACGGAAGACCCCAGTCTAACTGAAGGAGAACTCCCAGCAGAGCCTCTGGCGATGCCTTGGGCTACTGTGGGAGGTGGTGTGTTCCCCATCCGTCAAGAAGTCCAAGCCAGGAATCTCAGCTGGAGTCTGCAGAGGGGATCCCCATAATGGGAGGGAAGCTAAGTGCCAGGCCTCCTATTCTATCCACCGCTGGGTTCTACAGGTGTGGGGACAGGGTCCATTTCTCCCTCTGCTGTCCCCAGATTGGGAGGATGATGCTGAATCTGGGACTGTCCCCATGTCAACACTCTCCTCAGCCCCCATGGCCCCACAAGGCTGTTGGGAGTTCCTATGCTCCCCACATCTTGGTATTCTGACAAGCCCTGCCCATTTAGGTTCATTTCCTATTAAATTCAAGTCTGTTAATGCCTCCCTCATCTTTAGAACATCCCAAGAGGCTCTGAATGTTTTCTATAATTTTCAGATGAAGAGACTAAGGGTCAGAGAAGTTAGGACTTTTTCCCAAGATCACAAAGCCAGCAGGGAGCAGACCTACACCCTATGTCTCTGGCTTGTGTCCCATCTATTACACTCCACACAGCTGGGCCCGCAGCCCCCACCACAAAGACCTCCTGCCTAGCCCTGAGCAGATGCATCAGCGCTCCAGTCTCACGGCTAAGCACTGAAGTTGCCCCCTCCCCAAGCCTTCTCCATAGCAATCACTGAAACCAACCGTGACTGGAGCCTCCAAGGATGGACCCCAGATGCTCAAGCACCCTCAAATCTCAGTTCTCCCCTCCCTCTGCGTTGAGTTGATCCAGGGAATCCACCACCTCACTGAGTGTCCTGGTCCATCCAGCCAGGGAAACTGTTTTTCCCGACTCTTTAACCTCATGGGATCCTTGTAGAAGAGGTGTCTCTGCCTTGCTAATGAAGGAACTGAGGTTCAGAAAAGTGAAGTGACTTCCTCCAGGTCCCACACACTAGGAGCATCCAGGCTGGATCAGGGCTCCTGATTCTGAAACTAGTGCTGCTTGCCTTTATTCCACTCCCTATCTGGTTCCCGGAAAATCAGGCGTGACCCTCTCTCCAGCTATCTGGCAGATTCCAGACGTAAGGACTGACTCTCCTGGACTGTACAGGTACAAATCATCAGACGCAAGCTGTCCCTGCCTGTCTCTTGAGGTCTCTGTGGCAGAGCCTTAAGAAAGTTCTGGCCAAATGCCAAGGGAGCTAAGGACTGCCTAACATGCAGCTAGGAAGACATGATTACTTGCTGAACATCCCTGAGAGCTCTCAGGGGACACTGAGAATAGCAGCTTCCGGAGTAATCCCAGGGACCAGAGCTAGAACCACTGGGGGTTGGGGGTGGGGGGAGAGACGGAGATAGTGATAGGGATTTTAGCTCACTCTAAGGGAAAATTCCCTATAGCAAGGGTTGTTGCCCCAAGATGGGAAACCTGGCTTTAGCATAAGCATCCTGTCTGGCGGGGAGAGTAACCTTCTCCCAAATCAGGATGCCCAAAAGAAATTCCTGCCACAGTTAAAGGTCAGACTAAAGGATCCCAAATGCCCTTTCTCACTCTGAGATCCTGTGGTTCCATGAAACACGGCAGGTGGATCCCAGTCTCTCTCTTTCTCTCCCTCCCCCACCCCTGGCCCACCAGTCTCACGTCGCATCTGCGTCCTTTCTTTTATGAATATTTAAATATCATCTGATTGCATTATGCGTCACAAGTAGGAAAAAACTGGTCCTGAAAGGCCCTCCTCTCCCTGTCCCCCCTTCCTCACTGCCGTGTAGGAGCCAGAAAAAGAAATTCATCCTAAATTACAGCTTCTGTAACTCCTTTCTCCCTGCCTCCCACCCCACCTCCACTCTCCTGGCAGGTCCACCTGGTCCGGAACTGCAGAGGGTGGGGAGGCCAACGAGAGTGGAAGGACCAGGGCTTGCGGGAGAGGGGTGGGGAGTTCTAGTCACAGGTGGCGTGTTTTTGCTACTCCTCTCTGTTTTCTCACACAGGAGGCCCCACTTCAGTGTAATATGCCTCCTTCTTCTGACCTGTCTCCCAGCACATTGCCATCCATCCACGCCAGCCCTCCCTCTCTGCCTTAATCAACTCAGGCTGCTATGGCAAAGTACCATGGCAAGAATGGCTTACAAACCACAGGCACTTATTTCTCACAGTTCCGGAGGCTAGAGTTCTGAGACTAGGGTGACAGCTTTGCTGGACTTCTTTGACAAAGATCCGCATAGTCAAAGCTATGGTTTTTTTCAGGAGTCATGTACGGATGTGAGACTTGGACCTTCAAGAAGGTTGAGTGCTGAAGAATTGATGCTTTTGAATAGTGGTGCTGGAGAAGACTCTTGAGAGTCCCTTGGACCGCAAGGAGATCAAACCAGTCAATCCTAAAGGAAATCAAGGCTGAATATTCATTGGAAGGACTGATGCTGAAGCTGCCACTCCAATATGTTAGCCACCTGATGGGAAGAGGTGACTCACTGGAAAAGATCCTAATGCTGGGAAAGATTGAAGGCAGGAGGAGAAGGGGATAGCAGAGGATGAGACAGATAGCATCACTGACTCAGTGGACATGAACTTGAGCAAACTCTGAGAGGTAGTGGAAGACAGAGGAGCCTGACATGCTGCAGTCCATGGGGTCACAAAGGGTCAGACATGACCCAGCAACTGAACAACAACAGTGGCTGGGTTCTGGCAAAGGTCTTCCGGTTTGCAAACTGAGAACTTCTCAGCCTCACGTGATAGAAGAGGTGAGGAGCCCTGTGGGTCTCCTGATAAGGGGACTAATGCCATCTACAAGGGTTCCACCCTCAAGAACTAGTCGCCTCCTAAAGGTCCTACCTCCTATGACCATCTCATTAAGGGTTAGGATTTCAACACAGGAATTTAGGGGGACACGACGTTCCTTCTCTAACACTCTCTTTGTGGTGATTCCACACTAGATGCAAACAGGAGCATCCTGTCCCCAAGTCTCACCCCCGCTGTAGTGAAGTCATCCCAGCGTGGCAGTGAGCAGGTATGGCTGAGCTGGGAAGAAAGAAGCAGGACTGTATGTGGAGCCACAAAGCAGGGCCCCCCCCAAAGCACCTGGGACTTTAGGTAGAAATAGCAAAGGAGCCGGGAGAGTAAATACTCTCCTCCCGCTCTCAGATTTCCTATCAGGGTTTCCCACTGGCCGAACCCAATGGGAGGCAGAGGCAGAGGCAGAGGAGCCTGGTGGTGGGGTCAGGCTAGTATGGGGAGGGCTGTGAAGGAGGGAACAGACGGGATGTGGAGGGCAAGTGAACGGAGCAGATCCAGCCTGGCCTTCCTCCAACTGCCCGCTGCCTCGCCTGCCCCGCCTCCATGTCTTTCTCCTCTCTCCTTTCCTCTCAGGACAAAAACTAATTCTTCTCACTTCCTCATGCAGAAGAGTTTAGCCATCTTATTGCCTTGGCTCCTGCCCACATCCTGCCCTCAGCAGCTCACCCTCTTGCCCAAGCAGCTTATCAAGGTATTTCCCTAAACAAAGACCTTAAGAGAAATTATGCTGTCAAGCTGTTAAGCAATCATTTTTTTTTCCCATTCTTTTCACCTTAACTATTTAAAAAGGAGAGGAAGGAGGGAGAGGCGCATTCCCAACGGCAAGAGTTAATAGTCCATCCCAGAAACCTCTCTGCCCAAGTATGGAAGCAGAGGGATGGGCTTTTTGGGTCCTGCCAGGCCCCCGTGGTCCTGGAGTGCTGACTGAGGTCCTGCTTTCTCCCATGTGCTCCTCAGAAAAAAAAAGTGGGGAGCTCCATTGGGTCCCCCATCCCTGGGATCTCTACCTAAAGGGCTGCTATTTCTGCCCATCCAGAGCTGGCTGGGGGCTTCCCGGTGGCTCAGCCAGTAAAGGATCACCTGCAATGCACGACACCTGGGTTGGATCCCTGGTTTGGGAAGATCTCCTGGAGAAGGGAACAAACAACTACCCACTCCAGTACCCTTGGGCTTCCCTGGAGGCTCAGTCGGTAAAGGATCCGCCTCCAATGAGGGACACCTGGGTTCAACCCCCGGGTTGGGAAGATCCGCTGGAGAAGGGACCAGCTACCCACTCCAGTATTCTGGCCTGGAGAATTCCACGGACAGAGGAGCCCAGCCGGCTACAGTCCATGGGGTCACAGAGAGTTGGACACGACTCAGTGACTTTCACTTTCACTCTTCAGAGCTGGCTGTGACCCAGCCTGGCCCATTGCTGTCCCTGGAGGCCCATCCCCCAGCCCAGGAGGCAGCCCCGGGGACCCAGGGCAGCAAATGGGGCTGTTAACAAAGGCTTCCCGCTGGGGGCTGAGTTTCCCCCTCCAGGAGCCACTTCCTTGCTAAATATCACCCTCTCGATATTTGGTAATGACCTTTTTAAGTCTCCACTTTCCTGCCTTGGTATTTAGAAAGCAGCTTGGTCTCTGGGGAGGGAAGGGGACTGAATACTTATTCATGGCACTTCAGAAGCTGGCTCCAAAAAGACAGAAGAGAACAGCCTCCTCCTTCCCCACCAGAGGCTGGTGCTGCAGCCCGGCCAGCCGCAGGGACTTGGCAGATGCCCAACAAGGTTGTGGACTCACAGCTGTCACTCAGGCTTCAATACTAGCATGCCCAGTGTGAGCTCACACCAGCATGTTAGAACGTCGCGTGTCTGCCCGCATGCTTTCTGTACGTACCAGCAGGAAGATGGGCACAGTGGATGGGGTTGGTGCCTGTGGGCCGTGGGCAGTGGGTGTGCATGGGGTTGTGGCATTCCAATCCGCGTGTGTACATACATGGGAGTGTGCACATGCTCACTGCATGTGTGTGGGGAATTGGAGACTTGGTTCTGGGTCTGTGCACTAGGGGCACGGGTCTGTGGACACACACGTATGCGCAGAGGATCTGAGTATGATTCTGATTTTTACAGAGCCATCAGGGACTACAGGCCAATCCCACAGCAGGAGAGCTAGCCCAGCAGGTAGGTGCCTATGGGTTTCCCAGGAAGCGAAGCAGGGGTTGTATGGGGTGGGGTGCCCTGCTCCACTTTCCCCAAGGCCTGCAAACACCAGGCCTGTCATCTGAGCCTCTGGCTGCCCCATCTCCCTGGGGCTCACTCCTGCCACCATCCCCTTGGGGCTTGACTAGGAGGCGCTTCCAGGGTAGGTGAGCATGGCTCTGCCCAGGTGTGCTCCAAGGTACCCATCCTTCTACCAGCCGAGCTCCCCAGTCAAACTCCGTGGACCAGGCAAGTTGATTCCAGGCCCAAAACTAACTTCCAACAAGCCCCTTACCGGTGCCCGGGTCCCACGGAGCCTTGCACAGGGTGCGTACTCAGCAAACACGTGTGGAATTAATGAACACAGACACAGCACATGAGAGGCAGAAGGGTCAGTGGTGGACACAGCTTGCAACCTCCGAGGAACTGTCCTGTATGAGAGCATACGCTCAGCAGTGGTTGGCTACGTGAGTGTGGTCTTTGCACAGAAAAGGGCAGGGCTATAAATTCAGACTTGGGACTGTGCCAAGTCCCCCCAGCTTCCGGACTGAGGCTCCCACTTCCCTGCAGTCTGCTCCCACTGGACTATTCTTCATGAATTGCCTTTTAGAAGGAGGCTACCTCAGCCACTCAAGGGGCACGGCCCCTCCCAAGTGCAGGACACAAAGGCGGGTCTCCCTGGCTTCAACTCAGCAGTTCAGCTCTCCATCTTAGAGCCTGTTTTCTGATGACTTGATCTAAGATAGGCATAATGGGCAAATAGTGTTCGATAAGTGTAGGGGGACTGACTCCAAGTCTGCCTGCAAAGCAGGAGACACTGGTTCCATCACCGGGTCAGGAAGATTCCCCTGGAGGAGGGCATGGCAACCCGCTCCAGTATTCTTGCCTGGAGAATCCCATGGACAGAGGAGTCTGGTGGGCTACGGTCCATGGGGTCGCAAAGAGTCAGACACGACTAAGTGAGTAACACAACTAGTACTAAATGTAGGGGAGTGAAAAGAGGAGTGGAGAAAGAGCAAGGGCCTCGGGAGAGAGTGTCCAGGGAGGCAAGAGAGGAAAAGAAGTAGAGATGAGGAGAAGGGGCAGAGGGGGGCCAAAGACGGACCTTCCGGAAAAAAGGATTTTTTTTTTTTTTTTCAAAATAAATAAGATGTATACAGTTTTCTCACAACAGTAGGATACAAATTGAAGTTCCCATCGACTGTAAACTGGTGGACACTGGAACACATCCAGGGACATAAAACAAGGTGGAAAACCAAGCACTGGTTTTAACCAAAACTGAAGAAAGTTTGGTCTGAGAGGGAGAGGGAAAAACCAAAGGATCATGTTGTCAGAAGATCAAAAGAGCAGGTTTAGAATATTTAAGGAAAAAGTGACTGAGAAAGTGACTGACAGTATTAAACTGCAGAGAGAGGTCCAACCAAATAATAACTTAAAGTCTTTGAATCAGTAATAGGAGACAACTGATGGCTTTAACCAGAATAGTCCTCAGAGGGTGACCAGGGCGAAAGCGGGTCCCCTGGGATGAGCAGTAAGAGGAAGAGGACATAATGAGGGGCAGCTTTAAACCGCTCATTGAAGAAATGAAAGCAAGAAGAAAGATGGGGAGATGGCTCCAAGCAATATCATTATTACCGTTGTCATTGTTTTTAAGACTGAACAGGCTTGCACACAAACCTTGAGAATTTTCCAGGCTGTACCCATTCATGGCCCCCAGAGAAGTCTTCACTATCTGACTATGTGGGGTTCTCTTTTCCAAAGGCAAAATAGATCCCAACCACTCGAATGAGAGGGATCCATTACTTTGAACAGAAAAGACACTTTTCAATACAGGAATACACTTCACGTGAGTAAAAATTTGGTGCCAGCTGGTAACAGCCTTGGCAAACTTTTGGAATCTCCCTGAGAAGCCCCTCCATTTGGTCATTGTTGCAGGCATTGTTTATCCATCCTTTGGCCTTGGAGGGCAGCCCAGAGAAGACACTCAGAGGCTACTGTTCTTATAGCGAGGTGACATATGGTTAGTTCCCCAATCAAGAAACTTCCAGATTGTCCTTACTTGGGTCAGTTTTGTCATTTCTGTGGAACTGGAAGGTGGCCACTTGCTTAATTAGCCAGTCCAAGCATGTGCTCCAGTTGCTCATCCAATGCCAGGAGGCCAGAAGGGAGTGTGGAAGCCAGCTTCAGGCGATATGGAAAGCTTTTACTGCAGCACAGACTAGAAGGCTGGGTGGGGGAATACACCCTGGCCTCAACACTGTATCAGCTACAGAAACAGAGAGCCTTCAAAAAAGAGGTCTAATGGAATGTGGGTCAGGCCTGGTGTGGTAGATCTACACTTTCATCACAAAATCCACTTCCTACCCCCATTCCTACATGCATGGTTTTCATCCTCAACATTTCTTCATGGCCCAATATGCACGAAAGAGCTCCAGCCATTACTTCTGCATTCCAGATGTCAGGAACAAGGATAAGCGAGAGAAAAAAGGGCTTGTCCCTCCATTTTAAGGATGTTCTTAAATGATCTGTCTGACACTGCCTACATGTTCTTGGCCAGAACTGATTCACACAGCCACACCTAACTGCAAAGGAACCTAGGAAAGGTACTCTTTTACCTGGACACACTCTAGCCCAAATGAAATAAGGTTCTGTCTGCAATGAAGGAGAGGAGAATGGATGGTAGGATAATCAGCTAGCAGTCCCTCCCCCAACCTGTGACTTTAAAGCAACTTGCTTGAGCCCTCTGGGTCTCAGTCTTCTTACCTGTAAAATAGTAATAATGGCCATTTATTATTGTTGTTGATTGATATCGCCAACAAGGGTTCAAAACTTAAATGTCTACTGAGCTCAAGAAAGTAATTTAAACAAGATACAAAAGAGAATGGTAGGGACTAGTGCTAGCTGGAGTGGCCAGCTAGGTCTGGAAGGAGAAATTCCTATTCAACCCCAGCCTTCCATAACAATGGAAATACTAGCTCAGCACTTCCAAATCTTCTCATTTTTCAAAAAAAAAAAAAAAAAAAACCTGAAAATCAGGATTATACGTTAAAGGTCTCTAACTTTAAACTTTACAATAATTCACATTTTTTACCCTCCTAGCATGAGAACACACCGAGGCACACACATATCTCCTGACTAAACACAGGCCTGGGGTGCTGGTCGCTCTGGCCAGGGCACGGTGCCATCCCTCTGCTCCTCCCCTTTCTCAAGACACCTTGATTCCCTTCTGGTACAATATACACCCTTTTCCTGGACAAAGGACAGTGTGGACGTGGCACGCAAAATTCTACAATGACGGAATCCAGGTGTCGTGGGTCTGAGAGTGTGTTCTCACTAAGTAATTGAAGCAAGCCTTGCAGGTCATAACACTCCATCTCTTGCTGTTTACAAACACTGAGCACCACTGAATAAACATCCTTTTTAGAAAAGTGAAAGTGTTAGTCACTCAGTCGTGTCCAGCTTTTTGTGACTTTATGGACCATAGCTCACCAGGTTCCACTGTCCAGGGAATTCTCCAGGCAAGAATACTGGACTGGGTAGCCACTCCCTTCTCCAGAGGCTCTTCCCAACCCAAAGACTGAACCCGGGTCTCCTGCATTGCAGGTAGATTCTTTACCATCTGAGCCACCAGGGATTTCTCTTCAAATCATATAAAACATCCTAAAGAATCGTGCAATTCTACATGCACTCTCATCCTTTAAGCAAACCATTGGAGCAAGTCAACAAAAATGTGGACTGGAGACCTGGTTGCTGACCACAGTGTGTGACCCTCTGGCCATGTGACTTGATCAACATCCGTCTGTAAACCATGCTGAAAATTGCGTGCATGCCAACGTCCCTGGCATCCTTCCTATTGTTTCCATTTTTTGGTAAATTCATGGACTTAAACTCTTATTTGGCCTTAGTTTGTGTCCCTTGCCCACAGTTACCAATTGTTATGCTCCGATTGTCCCTGCTTGGGTATCCTGATAGGGGTAAAGGAGGTTCTCTTTGAGCTGGCCTCTGTGCACATTCCAATTTTCCCGCAGGCATCTCTGAAAGCATCATTGCCTTCCAACCTCAAGAGCCAGCACAGTTATCCTTCGGGGAATCCCCGCTTCCTTTCCGTACAAGGTGATTTGAAAAACTAACCCACAGTCCCTGTGGCTGCCTGATTCTATCACAATACCTGGGGAAGGTGCATCAGCCCAGAGGCAGCCTGGGCTATTTCAGTGATGGGGCAGAATGTGAAAGTCACAAGTTCATGCTGTTCTTTGCAATTCAATTCCAGGGCTTCTAAATTCCTTCCTATCATGCTCTAATACGCTTTTCTCAATTTCCATTCTTCCTTCCCTTTCTGAGCATCTAGCCCTCCTCCTCTCTTTTATGTATGACACGCTCATCTCAGATTCAACATATCGCACTAAATGTTGTCACACCAAACCATGTTTTGAATTACGACGCTGCCCAAAGCTTGAGGAACATCAACACTTAAATGCCAGTCTGTTAATATCCCTTTGGGCCAATGGGCCCACACTTTTAAGGCACCTACACTTAACTTCCCTGCGTTATTCAATTTATTAAGAGCAGTCCTTGTAACTGATGGACTTAGGATGGTTTGTAATGGTGCCAATTTTACTCAAGGCTCTGTATCTTTCTTGGCTAGGATTGAACCTTGCCCACACATCTTTAAAAGAAATACATATGAGGTATGTGTCTGGGTATAATGACACTATTACCAAACTTCATGCATTTAAAATCATCTTAGACACAATGCGTCTGATACCGTCAGAATGGCGCTGGGATAAATGGCATTGGATATTCTGGGCAGGCTGTGTGTGTTGGCAGCTGGGGAAACGTAGCAAGTTTGGATTTTGCTAGTGGCATCTGCTCTCACGAAACCAGAGTAATCACTTCAAAACATAAATCAGAGCGTGCCTCTCCCCTATTTTAGACCCCAATAGCGTCCCATCCCACTTAGGATAAAAGCCAAGTTCCTTGTGCTGACTTAAAGAAGCAGCAGCCCTTGGTCTGCCTCGCCAGCCTCTGTCCCCTGCCACATCCCCGCCACTCACTGCTCCAGCCAGAGCGGCCCGTCTGTGTTCCTCCAGTGCCCTGAGCTCACGCCCGCCTTAGGCACTCTGCACCAGCTGCTCTGTCTGCCTAGGGCTCTTCCCAGAGATGGCGCCTGGCCAGCCATCTCTTCACACATTGTCACCTCCTAAGAGACACTTTGCATGCTGTGCTAAGTCGCTTCAGTCATGTCCAACTCTTTTCGACCCTATGGACCACCATTCCCCTCTGTCCACGCAATTTTCCAGGTAATAATACTGGAGTGGGCTACCATTTCCTTCTCCAAAGAGATACTTTCTTGACCACCTAAAGTGTCCCCTTGTTCACTCTCTCTTCATCTGAATTCCTTTCTTAGCCCCTCATCACTCCTAGGCTTTTTCTTGTTTCTTTATTGAATTTGTTGGTTTCTGCCTCTCACTTGCGGCTCCATAAGGACGGGCACCTTGGGGGTCTTCTATGCTTCAGCACAGTGCCTGCTAATAATGGATGCTCCATAAATGTTTGTTGGGTGGATGGATTGGCTGAAAGAAGCAAGCAGGAAAGAGGGAATGTTAAGACGAGTTGTTCCCAGACATCGTGCCTTGTGCAGAGATGGCACACAGACGGTCAGGAGGGTGGGGAGTGATGGACATCAGGTTCCCAACCACCATGTCCCTTCTTCCAGTCTGGCCAGGGTCATGGCACCCATGCCCAGCCCTGCCCACTGACCAAGTTGCCCCAAAGGCCTATAGCAGACGTGTCCCACCATCCACAGCACTTTCCACAGACTCGCCTGCTCTGACAGCAGTTGGTGGAGCAGAGACTCAAGGAGCCGGTCCATCCATCACTCAGAGAGAAGAGCCACAAATTCTGAGATCTCTGTCTGCACCTGTCAGGCTCAAGGGTAAACTTGCCATGGTCGTGGCGCAGAGCCACTCCTCCCCACTGACAGCTGTGCTGGCTCAGGACTCAGCCAGTGACGAATCTGTTGTCAGCTCAGCAGCGTCCATTGACCGAGGCCAGGGCCAGGGCTGGATGGCCACGGAGTTGGGGAAATTTACAGCCAAGTTCTCCTTGGATAAACTTTGCTGAGGATGAGTCAGGGAAGTCCCATTGTGAATGCCAACCAAGGACAAGGGCTACCCAGCAGCAAGCAGCAGAAAGCGCTCCCCAGCAGTGCCACCCTATCCCCCCCAGACAGACCAGGGGCTCCCCCTGGTCTCCTGTTCCCCACCCAGCTGGGTCCAGGACCCCCAGGGGTTCCTCCTGCACACTCCCCTGTTGACTTAATTAAGGGATGGACCACTTCCACTTTAGCTGACCTTGAGAGGCGTTCAAGAGCATCCACTTGAAGTGAGACCTGCATGTGCATTCCCCATCCTTTCTAGACTCACCACATGACCCTGAACAAGCCGCGCCTCCATCTCCTCATTGGTAAAATGGGGTGCTTGTGGGACCTTTGCGAGGATTACATGCAGCGCCTGTAAAGTGCTGACCAGCACCTGGTGGAAAATAAGCATTTAAAACGGCACCTATCGCTGTCACTGTTGAGATGTTATTGTCCTCATCACTGTCTGTGCTAGTCTCTCTCCTCAGTCCAAAATGCATTCACCGGAAGCAGAGGGTACAGTCACCTTTGATGTTGCCAGTGGGGGAAAGACGCCAAGAGGCAGGACTCACTTTCCTACATCATAAGCTTCTGTTGCCAGGGAGAGTTGCTCTGAGGGAAGGTAAAGGGGGCACCGCCCAGGTCCGAGAGGACTCTTCCAGTGCCCCAAAGTGCAGCCCCGTGGCAGCATCTGAAGGTCCCGGGAGCACACAGGCTTCATAAGGTACATGTGTGATTCTGAAAACTGCAGACCGAAAGGATGCCTTCAGGCCACTCCTGCCCTGCCCTCCTCCAGAGCCCAGCCCCAGAGGTCCCACGATGGGTCTGCCTCCCCACCTGGGTCATGCCAGACCACCCCCCGCGACACACACACACCCTCCTGACATAGCTGGACCACGCCTTTGGCTCAAACCAACCCGTCTCCTACTCGTCCCTCATCAGCCCTCTCCTCTTATACTTAGGTACTCTCTAAGTGGCAGCAGCCAGTTTAATCAAATCACACACAACGACCTGCCCTCCCCAGGTAGTACGAATAGGGCTCCTCTGGAGTCAAAGCTTTAATCAAAGGAGAGACCCTAATGGTGGAATTCCAGGTCCACGGCAGAGCAGGGAGTGAGAAGTGGGGCAGGTAGATTACGGTGTGGCTACCATCGTGGATGGCAGGCGCCCGCCTCCTTGACCGAGGTATATGCAGCCCTGAGCTGCTTGAACAACGGTTTTCTCTGCTGTCCCCTCCTCGTTTCATGAGTGCTTTAGCTGCAAGTCAGAGAGAGACACCCCCCACCCCTATAAAAGCTGAGGTGGGAACCAAGACATACCCTCCCCATCACACGAGGCCATCATTGGTCCTTCCCGACTTGGCCCCCAGAACCCAGGGCCGTGGTCCATCCGCTCAGCCCTGATCCCCTGCAGTTTTTGCCGAGGTTCAGACACAGGAGGGCTGTGGGAGCTGGCTGTACCGCTGTCATCCTGGGGGAGCGATAGCTTGGATTCCCTTTGGGACAGGCCTAGAGGCTTTCATGCAGATTCAGAGCCCTCAAAGACCCCAGGGCTGTCACCCATGGTCACACAGAAGCAGGCGAATGGCCCGCTCTTCATGCAACAGGTTCAATGAATATCTGCAGGATGGACATTTGCCACTCATCCCGACTCTGCACTAGGCCCTCCTTCTTCCACAGTAAGCACAGGGTCCCACCAGGCCAGGCAATGCCACACAGAACTGGTTCTGAGTCCTGCACGTCACCAAGAACCCAGCTCAAAGGACCCGAGAAAGATCAGCTGGTGCCCCCACTACCTGCAGCGCAAGCACAGCCATCTATCCCAGCCCCGGAGGAATCGGAGGAAGAAAGTTCCTTTTGTCATTCACCCATTTCCTGAGACACTGCTGTGTGTCCTGTGACTGGGCAAGTTCCTTCCTCTGCATCCAGACCTGGGTCTCCTCACAGGCACAGTGGAGGATAACCCAGGGTGACATCTGAAGTCCTTCACAGTCCTGACAGCCCTTCCGCTCTCCCAGGTCCACCACCAACTTGTCTTAAAACAGTCCCTTCCAACACTCACAGGAACCCCCCACCCAACCCCACTTTGAACACTGTTCTAGGGTCTTGCTCACTCCAGCAAGCCTTTTTCTGACTTTTGCAGCCACTGAACACCATTTTGGTTTAAACGATAGAGTCCACCTGCAGTGCAGGAGAACCAGGTTCAATCCCTGGGTCAGGAAGATCCCCTGGAGAAGGGAATGGTAACCCACTCCAGTCTTCTTGCCTGGAGAATCCCATGGACAGAGGAGCCTGGTGGGCTACAGTGCAAAGGGTCACATACAGCTGGACACGACTGAGCAACTAACACACGCACAAACACCATTTACTAAAATTTTCAGTTAAGACTCCATGCTTGGGCTGCACATCTGTTAGAAAGGCAAGAGTAGAAAATTCTGGCAACTGCCAAGTGCTGGGAAGACTGCAGAGGAACCAGAATTTTCCACATTGTTAATAGAAATGCAAAGTGGTATAGCTACCCCGGAGAACAGTCTGGCAGTTTCTTATAAAGTTCATCATATGACTCAGCAAACTTACTTCTAAGTATTTATTTACAAAGAAATAAAAACTTGTGTTCACACAAAAACCTGTGCACAGATGTTTATAGCAGCACTATTCACAATTACCAAAAACTGGAAACAATGCAAATGGCCTTTAACAGGTAAATAGATAAACAAAACATGTTATAGCCAAGCTATGGAATATTACTCAGTAATAAACAGGAACAAACTATTGATTCACAAAACATCACAGGTGCATCTCAAATGCATTATATTCAGTGAAAGAAGACAATCTCAGAAGGCTACAGGCCAATGGTTATATTTATAGAACATTCTGGAAAAGGCAAAACTGTAAAGACAGAGAACAGATTTGGGGTCTGGGGTAGGAGAGGGACTGATTACAATAGGTCAGCATGACAGAATTCTTGGTGGTGTTGGAATTGTTCTGTACCCTGTTTATGGTCGTGATCCAAAGACCCCATGCTGGCATTAAAATGCACAGAATTGAACAGAAAATTTTAAAGTTAATTTTTTCTGTATATAAGTTAATCTTTTAAATAAATGAAAAACTACTTTTCTTTTTTAATTTTTATTGAAATATATATGTCTGGAATTATCTTTCTTTATAAAGAATCCGTGCTTGCATTCTTGGGAGGTGAACTATTAATACCTGGGTTCATGTCCACGGTCACCTTTTGGTTTGTGCCCGTTCAGCATGCACACCCCTCCAGTGACACACTGTGACTTTCCTCTGGCAGGTCAACCAGCACCACACTTGGTCCATGGCACTGGGAGGACTGGCCTTCTCTGTGCTCCGCGGTGGGCATGTGATCAGGCCTAATTAGCATATTCCCTTCCCTGGCCACAGGCGTTGGTTTAGCAGACAGCACAGGACCCAGGTCAGTCCAGTATTAGTCAAACATGGGGCTTTTTCAGACTGCAGGGTAGGGGAGGCTCTCTCCCCAATGGGAACTTTTAAAAGTAGCCCCAGCAGTGCACACACACTGAAGGTCAAGTCCATTTCCAATGCACCTGCTACTCATCTAAGCTGCCAACACTCCCACAAGGTAAGTACAGCTCTTATCCCCATTTCACACACAAGGAAACTGAGCCAAACAGGCTGTTTGTCCAGGGTCACACAGCCAGGCTAGAGCTTGACCCAGGTACTCAGACTTCAGAAATGGAGCCTTTAACATCTACACTATTTTTCTTCTTGGAGTGGGCATTCCCCCTGACACTGGTCATGCTGAAGTGAGCAGGAGAAAGGAAAATTCCTAAAACTGTGAATTGGGCTCTTAGGTCAGGTCATCCTGGACTTTATAGATACGGAAGAATACCTTCTCTTTTATCCTTAAGGCTATGAGTTGCATTTCTACCCCAAGCAGCTGAAAGAGTTCTGAGTAATATCACCATTCTGCCTGTGGGGCAGAGTAGTCCTCTGTACCTCAATTCTCTTCTGTGAAATGGGAACACTAACAGCACCTGTGTCGTTGAGTGGTCACGAAGATTTAATCAGGCAACAGACAGGAAGCGCTCAGTACAATGTTAGGCACAGAATAAGCAGCCCATGAATGTTCAATGTTTTGTTAACTCTGCAGGTTGAAACAGCCTCATATGATAGATTTTTTTAAAGTGAGATATATATACGGAATATTACTCAGTCACAAAAGAGAATTAAATCATGCCATCTTCAGCAATATGGGTGGACCTAGAGATTGTCACACTAAGTGAAGTAAGTCAGAGAAAGGCAGATATCACAGATGTCACTTTCATGGGGAATCTAAAAAATCATACAGATGAACTTATTTATAAACGAAAATAGACTCAGAGACATAGAAAACAAACCTGTGGTTACCAAAGGGGAAAGTGAAGGAGGGATAAGCCAGGAGTTTGTGATTAACAGATACACACTACTATACACGGCTTCCCTGATAGCTCGGTTGGTATAGAATCTGCCTGCAATGCAGGAGACCACAGTTCAAGCCCTGGGTCAGGAAGATCCCTGGAGAAGGGAAAGACTACCCACTCCAGTATGCTGGCCTGGAGAATTCCATGGAGAATTCCACGGGGTCACAAAGAGTCGGACACGACTGAGCGACTTTCACTTCACTCACTGTGCTTACTGTGCTTAGCCACGGAGTCATGTCCGACTCTGTGCGACCCCATGGACTGTAGCCCTCCAGGCTCCTCTGTCCATGGGATTCTCCAGGCAAGAATGCTGGAGTGGGTTGCCGTTCCCTTCTCCAGGGGATCTTCCCAACCCAAGGATCAAACCCTGGTCTCCTGCATTGCAGGCAGATTCCTTATCATCTGAGCCACCAGGGAAGCCGTAATAAGCAAACAACAAGGTCTTATTGTGTAGCACAGGGAACTGTATTCAACATCTTGTAATAACCTATAGTGGAAAAGAATCTGAAAAGGAATATATATATATATATATATATATATATATATATATATATATATATATACACACACACACACACATACATGTAATAGGATCACTTTCCTGTGCACTTTATATAGCATTGTAAATCAACTCTACTTCAATAAAAAGTTTAAAAAAAAAACAGCCTCACTTGTCTTTCAAAAGTCATCTGCCTAAATCCTATCATCAATGTGGAACCACACTGACTCTCTCATTTACTCAGCAAACATTGATTAATTGTCTGCTGGTTTCAGTCACCATCAGAGCAAGGAGCGACCTCAGAGGTCATAAATGCAATCTCCCCACTATACAGATGGGAAGACTGGAGCCCAGAGACCCAGGCCAGGCTCCCCTCCCTATACCAGTCTGTCTCTTTAACTGGCAGTGCCCATATTCACATTCAGAGCTGCCAGTGGAGGTCACCGGGTTCTTTCCAGGAGACAAAATGCAGCCTTCAAGGACACACACTGCCCCACCTGAAGCGCAGGTCTCTGGGTACAGCAGACAGTGAGGGTGCTGGGCCCACACAAACTGTCATCACCAGGATGAGCTGGCTGTGTCAGGGACCTCTGAGAGAGGCCACCCCTCTGTAGGAAGCACCCTCCACCCTTCTTTCTGATCAGCCCAGGAATAGGTCAGTAGGCTTTGCTACTATCCCTCCCCCTCCCAGCTTCCCAGGCTTCTACACAGGCCCTCTGGACCACCTGTCAGCCATGTCCCATCCCGCTCTGCCACCACACACCATGGAAGGCACACTAGAGTCACTCTGGGAGGGCCAGGAATATCCCCCCCCCCCCCCCCCGCAAGGCCCATGCCTGCATCTTATCATCTCTGCCTTCTCCCCATCTGTTGGCTGCCTCCACACCCTGTGGGAGGGTGCTCTCCCATCCTCTCTCTCTGACATTCTAGCTCCCTGCCCTGACGCTGCACTGTGAGGTTGTATGGAGCTGTCCCACTGGGCCCCAGAGTAGGGGTCCACTCAAGGCCCCTTCCCCAGGTGGGAGCAAGATGGTAGATGCTTCAGGACTGAGTAGAGCTGGCCACCCAGGTGGGAAAGCCTGGGTCACCCTCCGGGTCGACAGCAAAGAGAAAAAGGCTTGGAGTCAAACCCAGGTGTTTCACTGACCACCCCATGTGGCTTTGGCAAGTCCCTTCTCCTCTGGGAGTCCCATGTTCCTTCCCTGTAAAGTGGAGCTCACAATCTCAATGCCGTAAGATTGTTTAGTGGCCTAACATCACTTATTTATTGGGCACCTGCAGTGTGCCAGGTGGCGATGGGCACTTGGAATTCAAAGATGAACAAGTCGGACTTCCCTGTTGGTCCAGTGGTTAGGGCTCTGTACTTTCCACTGCAGGGGCCACAGGTTCAAGCCCTGGTTGGGAACTAAGATCCTGCATGCTACACAGCCAAAAAATAAATAAATAAAATGAGGTGAAATTTTTTTAAAAAATGAACAAGCCGTTGTCCCTTCCCTCTGAAACACCCATTCTCTCATGGGGGTTTTGGAGGAGGAGATTGGGAGCCCAGAATCCCTTGGCACGGCTTCCATGAGGACTCGGACTTTGTCATAATTATAACTAATAATGGTTTCCCTGATAGCTCAGCATGTAAAGAATCTGTCTGCAATGCGGGAGACACAGGAGACACAAGTTCAATCCCTGGGTTGGGAAGATCTCCTGGAGAAGGAAATGGCAACCCACTCCAATATTCTTGCCTGGAAAATCCCATGGACAGAGGAGACTTACAGGTTACAAGTCATGGGGTTGCAAAGAGTCGGACACAACTGAGAGACTACGCATGCTCACGTGCACACATGCAAACACGTCATACCTGCCAGGTACCATTCTAACCTCACAGCAACCGTCTGAGTAAAGGTGCTGTGATTACCCCAGATGAGGGCTATGGTTATTACAGATGAGGAAGCTGAGGTCCTGAGAGCTTAGGAGCCGGCCACGTGCTCCAGTTCCAGAGTCCGGGCTTGGGTCTCTCTGCGATTCTGTGTCCACGAGGAGGTTTGTGTCCTCTGTAGGAGGATCTTCATGATCATTTCCCTTTGTGCTGAGCTGAGCTCTTTTGGAAAATAGTCTGCCTCTGTTCTGAGGACAGAGGGCAAGGAGCAGAGCCACCATGGCAGGACTGGTATAGTGCCCATCCCCATCCTGGAAGGGTGAGGCTCCGGGAGCAGGACCAGAGTGAGGAGCCCCTAAGGGGGCCCTTCTCTGCCATCATCGCCTGTAGTGTTTCCCTCTGGACCCTAAAGTCCTCAGGGCTGGGAGAGGGGGGTCCTCTGTGCGTGGTAAGGAAGCTGCTATTTCCTTGTGATGTTTGGAAAGTTTGCTCCCTAATGCTGCTAACTGGGCAAAGCTAATGACTGCTACCATTTGTGGGGGATCGCCAGGAGCTAGTCAGGGGCTATGCATGTGGCTAATCTCCAATCCCTTCCACGAGGCTTGGAATGGCAGAGCAGGGATGGAAACCTTGGTCCCCCAGGCTGCAAAGTTCCCATCATCCCCCCTCCTCTGCCAGCGCTCTCTTCCCTCATCCCAGAGACTTGGTCATGCCCCCATCAGCACTAGGAAACTTAAGCATGTTCAGAGACCCAGGCCTGTGGTCCTGTGACCTCATAATGGTCCATGTTCATAAAAAACTGCCAGTTAGGGAGGTGGACATTGGGATAAACATTCAAAACAAGCACCTAAGTACATTGATTAAATGTTTGCCATCAGGTTGTTTTACAGACCAAAAAATAATTTCAACCAACTCCACACTGTAGAACATCAGCAATGTGGAGCATGTTTTAAATATTAATGCCTAATTTTCCTTCAATTATTCATGAGCTTATATATGTATTAGATGATACGGTACATGAGAAACAGATTCAGAAATACAATGCCTGGCTCTCAGACACACGTGAACACAGATGTACATGCCCATGTATAGCCCACATGTCCGACTGCAATAACATTTCTTGAGAGTTTATTCTGTATCAGGCGTTGTGCTAAGTGCTTTACACGTATTATTTCATTGAGTCTCCTCAAAGCCCTCTTTGAGGTAGGGTCTGTTATTATTCCCATTTTACAGAAGAAGAAACTGAGGACATACTTTCCTTAGGGCCCATAGGAAGTCAATAGCAGAGTGGAAACAAAGGTCAAAACCCTTCGCTGTTATCTTCATGTGCCAAAGCCAGGCCCTTACTTTAAAGGACATGAGTTTTCCTCTCATTTAAGCTCAAAGGATCGTCAAACAGAGCATTTTCCAGAAAGATCAGCAAAATCCCTTCAGGAGCAGTGCCAAGGGATAGCTTTGGCCTCATTGACATCTTCGCCAACTCCTACCTCCAAAGCAACTGCAAAAAAAACAATAACAGTGATGTTTTCTCAGTGTTGCATAAATTATAAATAAAGTCATCTTAATAAAATGTTTGCTGGTTGATTTGATCTGGGATATGCAACCTAAGTTAAAGTTGCCCGCTTTCTGGGCTTCAATACAAATCCCCCTTCCCCTCCCCAAACCGATGTCAACCCCCTTGTTACCTCAGTCCCTCCCCCTTGGGACCCAAGACACTCGGAGCCACCCATGAGGGGTTTCTGCGTGAGATGGAAGCTTGCCAATGCAAAACCAGTCTAGACTTACAAATGTTCATTAACCCAGACTTTGTACATCTGCAGCCTCCCACAGGGGTTTTCTGTCCTACCCAAGCAGGACTGATACAAAAGACTGGGAAAACCCCCAGCCTCAGCAAGGTCAAGGAGCTGGGTGGGGGTTGGGGAAGACCTCGCAGCCATATCCAGAGGAGCCCCCAGCAGTGACTTGAGCTCAGAGATGGTTTGCCAATTTCTCTGTTTTACTTGGTTTCTTGGCAGTAACCAGTATCCCAAAGCCCCTAGGGAAGCTCAAAAGAGAGGTGTGCTGTCCCCAGGAGCAGTGTCTTAGGTCTCCGGGTTTCCCAAGGACTCACCCAGGACTGGACACCTCACAGATGCCCAGAATCAGTGCGGGCTGGGTTGAGCTGAGCAAGGAGGGAAGTGAGACTGTAGCAGCCATTCTCAACCTGGCTACACATTGGGAAACACATTGGCAGTTTTTAAATCACCTCTGCCCAGATCCCACCTTCAGAAATTCTTATTCAATTGTTTGGCTGGAGCCTGAACCTGATTCCTTAAAAAACAATTCCCCTGAGTAATCCAAGTGGGCAGCCAGGATTGAGAACCCCTGGTCTAGAGGAACGAAGTGGAGCTGCCAAGAACAAGAGGCTGGTACAGTTAAACCCTGAAATCCACAGTAGAGGGGACCATCCAGGGCTTAATGCAGAAGCTGTGCGCTGGCCACTGTCCCAAGGACCAGGGATCAACCAAGGAAGTCTTCTGATGGGGAAGGGAGACATTAGTCAAATAAACTCCATATGTGTGTGTGTGTACACAAACTCACAAACAGGGGGAAAAGCTCAGAAGGAAAAGAACAAGGACTATATGAGCCTTGACATGGTTTGGAACATCATGGAAGGTTCCATGAGAGATGCAAAGGGTGAAACAAGAGGTTTTTAAGCCACAGGAACAGTCTGTACAAAGGCCCGTGGGAGGTGGGAAGCTTGCACATCCCTTAGGGGACTGAGGGAAAGAGGACTGGAATCTAAAGGCGAAAAGGCCAAGAGTCCTGAAATGAGACCAAAGAAATGGCAGCGAGCAGCTCAGGCAGGCCTCAGGAGAGATAGGGAAACCTGTGAAGGGATTTTAAGCTGGGAATTAACATGATCAGGTTTGTATTTTTCTTTGCAATTTTTTTGTTGTGGTAAAACTGAAGCAACTTAGCAGCAGCAGCAGCAGCAAAACGCATGTAACATAAAGCTCACCATTTTGAGATGCATAGTTCAGTGGTGTTTAGTGAGTTCAGGAAGATCCCCTGGAGGAAGACACGGCAATTCACTCCAGTATTCTTGCCTGAAAAATCCCATGGACAAGGGAGCCTGGCTGGCTCAAGTCCATGGGTTCGCAAAGAGTCAGACACAACTGCGCGACTAAGCACGCATGCACACACACGCGCGCGCGCACACACACACACACACACACACACACACACACACATCTGATTCCAGAACACATTCATCGGTCCTTAAAGAATCCCTGTTCTTGTTAGCAGTCACTCCTAATTTCCCCCTTCCCCTTGTTCTCTGACAACCAGTAATCTACTTTCTGTCCATATGAATTTACCTACTCTGGGCGTTGCACATCAGTGGAAACACTACGTGTAGCCTTTTTTGTCTGGCCTCTTCCACCTAGCATAATGTCAAAGTTAATCCGTGTTGCAGCATGTATCATTGCTTTTTATTAATGGCCAGAGAGTGACCCATTGTGTGGATACACCCCATTTTGTTTATCCACTCTGGTAATGGACATTGGATCGTCTCCACTTTTTGCCTGAGTCTTGCTGCTTTGAACACTTCTGTACAAGTTTTCGTGGAAACATGTTTTCAGTTCTCTTGGGTCTATACCTAGTAATGGAATTACTGGGTCATATGACAACTCTTTTTAACTTTGTGAGTAATTGCCAAACTATTTTCCACAGTGGCCACACCATTTTCACATTCCCATCAGCAATGCACAAGGGTTCCAATTTCTCCACATCCTTGCCAACACTTGTTATTTTCCATTTTGGCTTTTATAGCCATTCTATAATATATATATTATATAAGAGTTATTTTATTGTGGTTTTAATTTTCATTCCCCTAACGACTGATGATGCTAAGCATCTTTTCATATAATTATTGGCTATTATTTTATCTGAAATGTCTACACAAATCCTTTGCCCATTTTCAAATTGGATTGTTTGTCATTTTGTTATTGAGTTGTAAGAGTTCTTCATATATTCTGGATGCCAGGCCTTTATCAGATATATGATTTGCAAACATCTTCTTGTATTCTGTAAGTTGTATATTCTCTCTCCTGACAGTGTCCTTTGCTGTTCAAATGTTTTAAATTTGTTGAAGTCTAATTTACCTATTTTTTCTTTTGTTGCTTGTTACTTTTGGTGTCATATTTAAGAAACCAAGTTTACTAAGATGTATACCTTTGTTTCCTTCTAAGTGTTTTATAGTTTTAATTCTTATAATTAGTCTTTGGTTCACTTTTAATTCTTTTTTTTTAATTGTGTGATAGAAGGGTCTGAATTGATCCTTTCATATGTTGATTACCAGTTGTCCCAGCACCATTTATTAAAAATACCATTCTTTCCCCTTGAATGATTTGGACACCCTTGTCAAAAATAAAAGATCTATGGGATTATTTCTGGGCTTTCAATTCTATTCAGTTGATCTATATGTCTATCTTTATGCCAGTACCACAACGTTTTGACTACTATAGCTTTGCAGTAAGTTTTGAAATTAGGAGCTGTGAGTCCTCCAATTTTGTTCTTTTTTTACAAGATTGTTTTTGGCTATTTGAGGTCCCTTGCATTTCCATTAGAGTTTTAGCATAACTTTATACATTTCTGGAAAAAAAGAAAGGAAAGAAGGATGGAGGAAGAGGAGAGAAAGAGATGGAAGGCAGGTGAAATTTAAATAGGAACTGCGTTGAACCCGTAGATTGCTTTAGTTTGTAATGTCATTTTAACAATATTATATCTTCCAACCCATGAGTTACATTTCATTTATTTAGGTTTTAGTGTACAATTCTTGCATTTCTTTGGTTAAATTTACTACAAACTACTTTTTGATGCTATTGTAAACCAAATCACTTTCTTAATCTCATTTTCAGATGGCTCATTGCTACTTCATAGAAATACAACTGATTTTTATATTGATTCTATATCATTCAACTTTGCTGAATCCATTTATTTGCTCTAATACTTTTTCTCTGGATTATTCAGGGTTTTCTACATACGATATCATGTCATCTGCAAATAGAGATGGTTTTACTATTCTCTAATCCAAATGCCTTTTATTTCACTTTTTCATTTCCTTGCCTAATTGCCCTGGCTAGAACTTCCACGCAATGTTGAATAGAAGTAGTAAGAGCAGATATCCTTGTCTTGCTTCTGATTTTAGAGAGAAAATATACAGCCCTTCAACATTAAGTATGAAGTTAGCTGTGGGCTTTTAACAGATACTCTTTATCAGGTTAAGAAAGGTCTCTTCTATTCCTAGTTAGCTGATCTTTTTTTATAATGAAAGGGTGTTGGATTTTGTCAAATGCTTTTTCTGTGTCTATTGAGATGATCTTTTAGCTTTTGCTCTTTATTCTGTTAATATGATATATTACATTGATTGATAAGGTTTGCACTTTGAAAAGACCATTCAATTGTATAATAGTGCCACATGGAGTCAGACACAACTGAGCAAATAACACACACACATATATACATATATTTTCTCTAGGGATATATGTTTTAGAGATCATATTTAAAGCAAGAAAATGACAAAGAGAAATTTCATAAGAGTAGGGTTTTTATGGGGGTAGAGGCTAGAGAATGAGCCTTGAGAAAAATTCAGAGGTAATTAAAGTGACCTTGATCATGTCTCATTTTTTAAAACTCTCTGGGTAATCCAACTGGGCAAACATATCCCTGCTCAGATAGACTAAATATCCTTAGATTGATCACATCCAGAGTGAGTTACTGTCCTTATCCATGAAATGCTTCCTCTTCTTGTATGCTCCATCACTGGGCATGTGTTAAGAAAAAGACTTACTATTTTACAGAACTCAAATTCTAGATTTAAGGAAATCTCAGAGTAGAGACAGAGAAGGCAATGGCAACCCACTCCAGTACTCTTGCTCGGAAAATCCCATGGATGGAGGAGCCTGGTGGGCTGCAGTCCATGGAGTCGCTAAGAGTTGGACATGACTGAGTGACTTCACTTTCACTTTTCACTTTCATGCATTGGAGAAGGAAATGGCAACCCACTCCAGTGTTCTTGCCTGGAGAATCCCAGGGTCGGGGGAGCCTGGTGAGCTGCCGTCTATGTGGTCGCACAGAGTCGGACACGACTGAAGCGACTCAGCAGCAGCAGCAGCAGCAGCAGCAGCAGCAGGGTAGAGAATTGCATATGGTGACACCTACTGGCAGAATACAACACTACACCCTAGCTCTCTTAGACACTAAATACTCCAGGAAAAAGAAGTGAGGCAAAGGTTTGCAATGTCCTGCTAAGGGTGTCATTAGGGAAAGTTCATTTGACCTGAGCAACGCAAGGGAGTATACTTGAGGGAAATCGCAATAACACTCCAGAAGTCTTCCTGCACACCCACTGGAGTGATCTAAAGGAATCTAAGGGCTGGCTATCATTTGCTTGACCAACATTGATGTGACGCTTTTGTAGAAAGATTTCCTCAAGTTCATTTACTCTAGAAGGACAACCTGAATGGCCTTCATAGAAAGACCAAGTGTCCTCTGCCCCCAAGTTTGAGCTCTGGGATGATTTCTAGAGAAACAATTGTGGTTGTGCTCCTTGATGTTCTTCCAGAGTTAAAGCACCAAGTCACAACCATGCATGGCTTACTGGTTGAGGTTACAGAAGTTGGAGCCAGGCTGTCTGAGCTTTCATCCTAGGTCTGTCACTTACTCTCTGTATGATCTTAGGCTTAACCTTTCTGTGTCTCATTTCCTTCATATAAAATGAGGGTAAATATTGAATATTGTACCAACCTTGTAAGACTCCATGAGGATGAAATGAGATAACGTATGTGAAATACTTAGACCTGTGCCTGGTCTTAAGCTCACTCTGGCATCAGATCCCACAGGTCTAGATCTAACAGTCACCAATGACTCCATGGGAGACCGTGGGACGGTCTCTTCTTAACTGGGAGTATCTGAGCCTATTGACTCATTTCTCTCACAATTTTTTCCATCCTAGGCTTTCATGATACCACACAGCAATAGATCAATAAGTGTTAACTACTGGTTTCTTCCAGTTTCCTTTTCTATAGTAAGAGCAAAGCACTTATATAGTGTTTATTTTGTGGTAGGCGCAGTTCAAAGAAATTTACCCTTATTTACTCAATCCTCATTACAACCCTTTCAGGAGCCACTATTATTATCTCATTTTACAGATGAGAAAACTGAGACACACCAAGTCACATAGCTAAGACACAGCAGAGCCAAGATTCAAACCCAGGCAGTCTGGCCACAGAGTCTACTATGCATTAATAGCTGCACAGTGGAGAGCTCTAATCCAAGTTGGGGGCATATAACAGGAGCCACCAGACTCCCCTGTCAGTCTCAAATCAAGCATGAGCTGCTTCTCCTGTATTTCTCCAACTCTCTGTCCATGGGCTGGACATGCTGCAGCTATCCCTGCCCTCTCTGTGTCAGCACAGTTCTTCCCAAGAAGTCTTCCTCTCTGGCCGCTCTCAGTAAGCAAAAGCCACTCCAGAAAGTGTGGGGCCACCTTGCCCAGCTGGGATGGGCCCCCAAACTGTGTTCCCTGGAATTACAGAAAGAGGAAGGAGACAAAGAGGAGGGAGGGGGAGAGGGAGGACAATGACGTCAAAGTGGTCACAGACACCCAGGACAGACAAACAAGCTGTGTGAAGTCCCTTGAAATAAAACCTCAGGGGACTTTATCTCCTGGCTCATGGTTGATTTGAGACTGCTAGGGAGAATCTAGGGACCCTCTGACATTTACCTCAAATTCTGGGCAGAATTATTAGAAATGATGAGAGAATGCACAATTTGAAACAGTTCTCAGCCTTTGAAAGCAAATGTTTCATCATAAGTAAAAACTCGAGAAGGACTCCAAGCACTTCTTGACTCTCCCATTTCCATGCCTGACTCTCCACCTCAGACACTGCAGTGACGCCTCTGCTGGTCAACCCAGTTAGAACAGACAGTTGGAACTGCGTGTCAGGAGCAGTTCTTCAACCCTGAAGGACATGATGGCTGAGATCCCTGCTCCGCTGACTCCAGGGAGTGGGGAGGGTGCTTTTGACACTGCTACTGTCTGGCTCAGACAGTAAAGAATCTTCCTGCAATACAGGAGACCTGGGATCGATCCCTGGGTCAGAAAGATCCCCTGGAGAAGGGAATGGCAACCCACTCCAGTATTCTTGCCTGGAGAATCCCATAATGGACAGAGGAGCCTGGCGGGCTACAGTCCATGGGGTCATAATGAGAGCGACATGACTGAGAGACTAACACTTCCACTTTTTTCACTTTTCACTGTCATTTCCATTACAGGACTCTGATTTAATTTCTCCTCTTTCTTCACCCAAAACTCCAAGTCCTTCCTTGTCTTTTTCCTTTTTTAAAAAAAAAGATAACTTTGTCATTTCAGTAGGCAACTTGGGGGAATTCGCCAAATTGATAGCAATTCCTGGTGCTAATAAAGTGTCAATTAAGATTGATTGTGCTGCCGAGGGCTCGGGGGAGGCTGGTGGTTTATGCTAATGTTTTAAAAGTCTATTTCATATGCCTTTATGTTGAGGCGTTTCATTAGGTTTATTAAGAGCCCAATTGATACAACTCTTGTTGACTCCAAATATTCCTGAGGTGATTAATTCTGAACAATGGGGTTAATTAGTCTGCAGACTTTGAAACACTTCTTCAGGCTGGAGCTCAAGAAACCAGTTTCCAGGGAATGTAATCTCCAAAAGAATTACATTCCTTTCTTCTAAAGGAAAGGGGGGGAATTCTCCCTAGGGAAGAAAGGATGGCTGTGATCTCAGGGAGCGTGTTAAATGAGTGTTCAGCCCTAATGGGCCGCTGGGTTTTTTGTTAACTTCTCCCTACTTTTACTTTCTGACTGGTAGGTAAATAGCTTGTATCGGGGAGGATGTATTGTGGGTGGATACAGGGATAGGATGCACGGACCCATAGGAAGAGACCAGTCTGGGGAAAGAAAAGGGTTTCCTCCTTCCTGTTTCCTGAATAGACGTGTAACCGCACCCCCAGCAGAGCCTGCAGCCTCTGGGGCTTTCCTTCATCCATAAAATGGGGACAATGACAAAACTGCCCTCCCCCAACACCCCAAGCTGCTGTGAGGGTGAAGTGAGATCATAACAGTAAAAAAACGCTTTGAGAATAAAACCCTTTTCTTTTCTTTTTTTAACCTTTGAGAGGTTTAAAAAAAAAGAGAGAGAAAGGATCCATTTTAGAAGTGGGCTTTTTTAAACTCCTTTTTTATATTATTATTCCCTCATAAAAGGGTTCCTTCTTGTAGCTGGGGTTTTTCATCTCGTGTTAAAGAGAGAGAGGGAGAGGGAGAGAGTTTTAAAAATAGCTATTTTAATGAAAAGGACAGCTCCCCTGAAGAACTGGGCAGTCCTTTCTGCAGGCTTTGCTGCCGAAACTCACGGTCCAAATTGATTTTTTCCCCCTCTTCTTTAAAGGTAAGTGATGAAATACTGTGGGTTTGAAAGGGCTGACATTTTGGGTAGCAATTAAACTCAGTCCCATCTAGCCGCTCGGCAGCTGGTGGCAGGCAGGCTCGTTATGGCGGAAAGGCAGGCAGAGGATTATGCGGTGGGCCAAGCTCAGGCCCACTGCCTGCAGCCAGGTAATTAGATCTAACAAGCTGGCCTGTCCCCCTTTCTCCCCCACCCACTCAGGGCAGGGCAGCCAGGCCCCGGGGACCCACTTCACATCCCTCGGCCGGTGAGATGGCAGGCAAGTCTAGGATCGTCATCGCTGCGGTGACGGATGCGGGAGATATTTATGTTGAGTAACTAACGACCATACCGGAGGCAGCGATAGTTAGGAATTCAAGGCAAATGGAGATGGCAGGGCCCTCGGCGTCATTAGAATCAGCCACAGGGCGAGGCTTCTCCAACAGGTCAGTGGGATGTGATTGGAACCATGCACCAGGGAAGGACCAGCAGGAGCATGTGACACGTGTTTCCCGTCCCTGCCCTGATCCTGTTCCCATGGAAATACAGCTGTAACAAGTCACACTCCCAGCCTGCTCTGCTCCAGAAAACCCATTCCCCAAGCCTTACTCTGACAGGGAGTTTGTGATCTCCCCAAGGAGCCTCAAACCACCTGTAGAGAGGGCTTCCCAGAGCCCGGTGGGCTGAGCACTTTTCTTTTGTTGGACCCTCCAGGGACTCCAACATGCAGCCAAGGCTGGGAACCTGCTGTCTGGCTCAGCCTAGCATCCAGACCCCGATGGTGCAACACCTGGCAGACCCTGGTAAGACCATGTCATGGGCTGGAAGCTCCCAGCTTCACCCCAGTTGCAAAAAGCTTCAAGGGAAAGAAATCCAGTCATTCAGCTACACTCCCCAACCCAAAAGGCAGCAGTGACATCTGAGGCAGCAAGACTGAGCCAGGGCTTTAGTTGGACATTCAAGGCCTCCAGAAGAATTGGAGGAACCCAAAGACATGGTCTCAGTGCTGAGCTGCCCTAATTCCCTTTAGAGCACAGATGCCCTTGCCTGTCCTTCTGCAAGCCTCAGCTTGCCCATCTGTGGAAAGGGTGAATTGGCCCATTTGAGTCCTCCATCCTCCCTAGCCTGAAATGCCACTGGTTCTGCAAATCTACCTACCTTGCTGACATCCCCTGAGTTTTACACACACGCGCCCACACCAGCAGTTTCTTGGAGGAGTCATTGCTCAGATTCCAGCCAACCCAGGCAAGGGGTGAGAATCACCCCCCAATCCCTGTGAGGGTATGCAAAAATGAGGGAGGGAGCCAAGGCAAGAAGAGAAAGGAAGCCCAGGGAGGAGGTTGGGGGAGGGGGCATGGATTCAACCCTACCATTTGCAGGGTCCCTCACAGACATACCCCCAGTGCTCCCCCAGTGCGGGGAAAGAGAAGATGGGGGCATCGTCTTCCCCCATGCTCCCCTCCCCTGGCTTAGGAGGGACAATAGATTTGGTTTGTTTCAGAGGACTCCAGGAGATTGGGTGGGAGTCAGAGGATGGGGCAGTGCAGAGCAGCCTCTCAATAATTAGAGGAATTAAAGACAGGTTCCATCCTCCCCAGCCCACCAGCATGTGTTCAATGAATTGAGTGCTCACATCAGGCACTCCAAAAGGAGGTTATTTCTCATTTTCTTATTTCCTCGTAGGATCTCATCAGTGATGTGGGAGTCTGATCACTGTTCTATTTCACCTGGGCGAAGGCACTGGGGAGAGCAGGCTGATAATTAAAAATCATTTACATTTCTGCTTTCACAGGCAGGTCTGGCTCAACCGTGAGGGGCCAAGAAGTGCAGTCCTACAGTGTCCCCAGGGCTGCTGAACTTATACAGCCTGTTGACTCCTTCGGGAATGGTTCATCTGGTGGGAGTTGGGGAGAAGGAATAGGGAACATATACCCACCCCTGGGGCACCCCAAGAGGACGCACCTGTGATAGTCCAGTTGTGCCTGTGCCTGGAGGGTGGGCTTGGAGAAGGGGCCTGGGATGGGGGGGCCAGTCGTGGCTATGTTTCCAAGCCACATTCTCTGGGACTATGCGCCCAACTCTTGAGTTAGTAACCAGTTGATTCCATGTCAACCTGGGGGGCTGAATGTGATGATTGCCTCAGGCATCCCCCCCCCCCATCATAAACAAATAAAACTCATTCTCTTGCCTCCTCCACTTTGAGAGAAAAACAACCAAAACTTGAAGAAACATCCTGTGCTGATGAGTAAGGGATGGGATAAGATGGTGGAGGATTTGGAGGTAGGAAAGGTGATGAGAATGGAGTAGGGAGGACACAGGCCGGGAATACAAAGGTGTCAGGTGATATTAGGATTGGATTGTTTGGGATGGGATGGAATGGAGTGGAGTGAGAGAACCAAAAGCCCAAAGCAGAGAGGCCCCTCTGTGCAGATCTAGGCTCCCATCTCAGGACACACCCTCTACAGCCCGTGTTCCTGGCCAACCCCCTCCCCAGTTGCTCAGCAGGTACCAGAACCAGGGGAGAGGGAGCAGACAGCTCCTCAGGAGGCTGGCACCGGTCCCATGCAATCTGTTCCCAACTTCCTCCTGCGTGGGTGGTGGCGGCACGTCCCCAGCCAGCCCCCACGCCTCTCACCAGCCGTCAACGCGCCCTCACTCTCTCCTTGTGTGTGTTGTCAAATCTTCCCAATATAGCAGCCTGGAGTCTGTCAACAGTTCTGTTCCATGCCTGCTTCTCCTCCCCAGAGGACGCCAAGCCTGCTGTCCCCTCCCTCAGTGGATGCCTCTCCCGTCATGCTTCACTTGCAGTGCTGGCAAGCAGAGGCTCAGCACCTCCCCAGAGGAAGTGTGCTTGGGGGAGCCATTCCAGCCTCCAGAGTCTGGGTTACCTGGCATGGGATGGCAGCTGTGCCAGGACATACTTGAATGATGTTAAGGAAAAGGACAGGGAAGCCTGGCATGCTGCAGTCCATGGGGTCACTGAGTCGGACATGACTGAGCAACTGAACAAGGAAGAGGAATCTGGGGGAATTGAGTGTGGATCAGATGTGGGGAGGAGGGAGAGTCAAGTTGAAGGTGATGCTTAGATGTCTGACCCAAAATGATTCAGGTAAGATGGTCCTAGACACTGCAATGGGGGGCCCTGGAGAAGGAGCAGTTTGGGGATGGAGATCTAGGGAGTCAAGATGGCTGTGGGCTCCAAATGGGGATATCCTATATGCATATGCAAACTGGTAGCTCAAGAGAGGTCTGGGCCTGCAGAAGTTTCCAGAAAGTGGAATCCCATCTCCCATGGGAAAGGTCAACACATACCCATTTGCTCCAACAGCCTTCAGCAGGAGAGCGTTATCAATAAGGCCACCCCAATGACTCCCTTTACAGAGTCCCCCTGTACAGCCTGTGGGCTTAGGCCTGGCGCTGCCTGCTGCCCTATGGGTGGGCCTCCATCCCCCGAAGTAGGTGACTGTGTCTCGTCAGCTGCCTCCGCCCCACCCTCTGGGCACCAGTAGCCCTGGGCCCCAGTTCAAGCTCTACCCACTAACTTTAGGAATTAAACAAGTCACTTTCTCTTTCTCACACTCAGTCTTCTCAGCTGTAAAATGGGACCAAAGACCGTTAGGGTCAAACAAGGCAGTGCAGGTAGATACTTTACACCTGTAAGGAATCTGGGTGAAAACTGCCCAGTCCTGTCTCCCCACCCCCACCCCACCACAGGATCCACAGCAGCGCCTGTGCCAGGCATGTGTGGTGGCCGCCTCCATCCTTGTTGCTTCCTCCTCCAGGGGGCTCAAGGATATTGTTCTGGTCTCCTAAAGCCTCCATGGAGACCGTGTCATCTATGCTTCACTGGATGACCCTACAGGTCAGAAGACACCACTAATAAGGCTTTAATATTGACTTTTATCGCAGCACCAGGCTCCCCCTGCTTAGCTTTCAGGGCTAGCAAGAAACACCAGGCACAGAGAGAACCACTCTTAACCAGGCATCTTGGGTAGAAGACCTGAAATGATCCTTTATTTGCTGATCTTAACTGAGACCTCACTGAGGTAGTCAGACCCCTCCTCTCCTCTCCTGTCCTCCAGCTCAGACGCACTACTCATGATGCCCGCCTGAGTGCATCTTCACCAAGGAGCCAAGGAAGAGGAGAATTTTAGGTGGAGAAATAAGCTGCCATCCTCCTGGGATGCCATCTTTTCATTTAGGAAGGAGCAGAGCGGGTGAGAGCTGCTAACCCAAGTCCTGAAGGTTAACTCATGAATCTGAGAAAGTGGCTGGTGCCTGTGTGTCGGGGAAGTGTCACACACACACACACACACACACCGCCACGAGTGGTAGGTGCATATTGGGTCTGCTCAGCTCCCATCTATCCCTCCCCAAGAGAAAGCCCTTTATCTGGAGAACGCTCCTTCTCCCACACCAGGCAGTCCTTGCTGCCAATTAGAGGACTCCACCCTACCCCTCCTTGACATCTCCCCCACCTGCCAACCACACAGAAGGGCATAAACCACAAGGCAGGAGTTGCTGGTGCCATGGTTCTTCCAGCCCCTAGAAGAATCAGTCTGCAGAAGAACCAAAAAATAAAAAGAATAAAGCCAACACACAAGAGAGAGCATCAAGAGAGGAAGGGGATGGTCCTGATGGCTTTTGAGTTCCTAGTTGCAACTGTCCCTGAAAGCCACGTCCTGGGAGCTGCTGTATGATAAAGTCCTCTTTTTGCCTTAACCTGTTCCTACTGAGTCTCTGTCACGTGCAACCAGCATCCGATGACACTGTGGCAGATGGCAGGCTCTCTCCACCGGCCTTCTGAAGACAGTTCCCACGTCTTCACTATCTACTCCAGACCACTCCAGACAATGTGGCCTAGAGACTCAGCAGGGCGGACTCCGTGACCAGACCTTCCCATCCACGGCCCCTTCGCCCAACAGCTGCAGAGCCACCTGCCCTCCGCCTGCCCCTTCTGGTTCACACTCTGCTGCCCTCTGCTGCCCCCCGCTGGCCACAGACCACCAGGTGCTCAACTCGTTAGGCCCAGGGCGGACTGGGGGCTACATGACAGGCACCCAAATTAGGAACCCAGAGAACACATAGGTGCGAACAGAGATGTCTCTCACAGCTCCATCCTCCAAAGAAACCTATCTCTGGAGGTGGGAGCTCAAGGAAACCTTTACCATTACGTGTGGGCTAAAAATACTCCCTCCTTCCCTGGGGTGAGAATAATGTAGTAATGTAAATTGGGAGTTGGATATGCAGGTATTTTCTTCGGAGTGAGAAACTTTAGGCAATTTTCCCAGGAAGCTAGAAGAGTGGAATATAAAGACAGTGTTGAGAGGGACTTCCTTGGCAGTCCAGTGGCTAGGATGCTTATACATTCCTTGCTGAGGACCTGGGTTTATTCCCTGGTTAAAAAAGTAAAATCCTACAAGCTGCGTGAGGTAGCAGCACCCCCACCAAAAATAACCAAGCTGAGGTTGGAGTCTGAGGAGCCTGAGGGAGAAAACACTACGAGGAGACGGAGCAGGGGCTAACATTGAGGATGAGACCAGGCAGGATGCCGTAGTAACCCCAGGTGCCTGAGAGGGCTCCAGAAAAATAGGACTGAGCCCCCAAGAGCAGAGCAGCCCGTCCGGAACCATCTTGACCACAAAGCCTGAGGAAGGAAAGAATAATTCATGGGCTTGCAGTTTGCAGATCATCTTAGCCCACAATATTGCATTTGATTTCGCACCACCTGATGCGGTAACTGCTATTGTCTTGATGGCTTTTTCCTCACAAGGTAATAGATTCTGAGAGATTTCATGGCTTGATGGAGGCAACCTTTCTGAACAGCAGACTATTCAACTCAACAGCAGACTATTAGACTCAAACCCGAGACCAAGCCCCAGGCAGGGAGTTTTCTGCTGTGGATGGGGCTATATCCTTGCTGCTGTAACCACTTAGTGAAAGCACAGGCTTCCTTGGGGTCAAGGAACAGAACCAAGGTTCAAAATGTTGACCCTGCGATTACTTATACGCTGCATGCCTTTGGACAAGTTACTTAACTACTCCAAGTCTCCTGCATAGGTGTATCTTATGGGTTTGTTTTAAATATCACACATGTGGTTTAGTTACCAAGTCCTGCCCAACACTTTTATGACCCCATGGACTATAATAGCTCACCAGGCTCCTCAGTCCGTGGAATTATCCAGGCAAGAATACTGGAGTGGGTTGCTATTTCCTTCTCCAGGGACTCTTCCCAACGCAGGGATTGAACCCACACCTCTTGCATTGCAGGCAGGTTCTTTACCACTGAGCCACTAGGGAAGCCTAAATATCATACACACACACACACGTGTATGTAAATCCCCAAAAGCAGCGCTTGATAAATAGTAGATTGTCACAAAACTTAGCATGTGCATATTTCTGAATGCAAGTTTTCCAAGATATTTAGTCTAATTCTGTGTTTTCCTGGTAAAATCAAATCCAAGGGGTCTACCACTTAGTCATCATTTTAACCATGGGAGAGAAAACCCTGGAGACATCTCTCCAAAGCAAGTTGAGTGCTTTAATCCTATTCTGCAGATAAGAAGCTAAGGCTCAGAGATGTTAAGTCATCCCTCCAAGGTCACACAGATAATATCAATATGCAGTAGAACCAGGAGATAAAGCCACATTCGTCTGACTTCAAAGCCCTTACCCTTTTAATAACCCTCACAAGTTTGGTCTGTGGCAGTGGGAAGGCATGTAGGGGGCAAGGGAGAAAGTGGAGACGCTATTGCAATGGTCCAGGTGAGAGATCACAGTGGCATGACAGCAGAGGAGATGGCCAGAAAGAGGCAGGTGCAGGCCTCTGTAGCAATAAGCAGGACCTCCTGGTGGCTTGACTTGCAGAAGGATTTGGCTTGAGCAATTAAGGGAATAATGGTGCCATTTTCTGAAAGGGGAGATTAGAGAAGAAACAGGTTGAGGGGCAGGGAGAATCAAGAACCCTACTTTGCCCTTGTTAGGACTGGATGTCTATTAACCATCCAGGTGGAGCTTCTGAGTAAATGCGTGCAGGTATCAGTAATGAGGGTGCGACAGGAGATGAAGCACAGAGGTGATATTTAAGCCAGTGGCTTAGATGAGATCTCCCAGGGGGACAATAGTGGTAGAGAAGAGGCCCAGTGCTGAGATTCAGCCTGAAAGGGGGGAGGACCAGTGGGCTGGAATGTGGTGTCCTGGAGGCCAAGGGGAGATGGTGTTTCAATGAAGAGAGAGTGGATACCTCTGTCCAATGTCCATGAGAGGTCAAGTGAGATGAGGACCCCAAAGTGGCTGTGACCGTGATGAGGGCAAATGTTCCATGCAGCATCCACCCCGAGCCTCGTCCATCCCCCTGTTCACCCCATCCCTCATCTGCTCATGTCCTCTTTATTGGTAAGATAAAGAAAGCCAGGTATATAGTTGATTTTTGAGAGTCAAAACCCACCAGAATGTCATCTATCACTTCCAGCCACTCTGGATGGGGCTGACCACAAAAGCAGAAGACAAGATTGGAGGGATGGAGATTCTCACCTCAGATCTTGGCAAGGGAGGCTGGACCATCTCTTTCACTACAATTTTTGTTAATTTTTATTACATTTTTAATTCATTGATTTATTTTAATTGGAGGATAATTACTTTACGATGTTGTGATGGGTTTTGCCATACATTAACATGAATCAGGCACAGATTATAATTTTTCAATTCAATTTTTTTAATTGGAGGATAATTGCTTTACAATATTGTGTTGGTTTCTGCCGTATATCAACATGAATCGGCCATAGGTATACATATGTCCCCTCCCTCCCGCCTCCCACCCTCCCATACCTCTAGGTTGTCACAGAGCACCAAATTTGAGCTTCCTGAGCCATACAGCAAATTTCCACTGGCTGTCTACTTTTACATCTGGTAATGTATACGTTTCAATGATGCTCTCTCAATTCATCCCACTCTCTCCTTCCTTTCACTACAATTTTTAAGACTAGAAAGTCTTCCACTTCAACCCTCATTCGTGCCCTTATTCAGCAAATAAATACGTATGCTCTTCCACTCTGTGATAGGTCCTGCTTTGATCACTGGGGACATGGCCATGAAGTGATTTTGACCTCGACCTTGGGAAGTTTAAAGGGAAAAGAGGCACATCAGCAGCTCCTTACCAGTATTTTTACTGTAAGTGAAAAAAGTGAAAGTGTTAGTGGCTGACTCTTTGTGACCCCATGGACTGTAGACCGCCAGTCTCCTCTGTCCATGGAATTCTTCTGGCAAGAATACTAGCAAGGGTTGCCATTTCCTTCTCCAGGGAATCTTCCCAACCCTAGGGATCGAACCCAGGTCCCCTGCATTACGAGTAGATTCTTTATCTCTGAGCCACCATAAGGTAGTTCAAATCGGGAATCATCAGGTTTCACTATTATGGGGAAAATAATCCAGAGGAAAGAATTATTTGAAGAAAAATACTATATTAAAGATATTTGATTCATAATAATAGTTCCTTACAGCAGATAGTGGTCATGTCCTGGTAGAAGGATATATCAGGAGCTCTGGGAACGCAGTTGAAAGCTCAAGGAGAGATTGGCAGAGGAAGTAATTAGTGGGTCTTGGCCTTGAAGAATGAACAGGAGCTCAGTCAGCAGACAGTAGGTTTACCTACATCCAGACAGAGGGGATGAGGCATGAGAGAGTACCTGGTGATTAGAAGACTGTTCTTCTCTAGTTGGCTTGAGCAAAGAGTAGGGGTAGAGCATCGAGAGGGGCAGGGCCCATGTCTTTAAGGACCTTAAACATGAAGCTAAGAAATTTAGACTTTATTCTCTAAGTCAGCACTCCTCCAAGAATTTCCTAGAAAGCGCAAATCCCCAATTTGCTTCTCCAAATCAATGAATCAATAAATTCTGGAATCAAATGCATTTGGGACCTACTACAGAGTAGAACCTTCCTCCTGAAGATTCTGCCATGTTCTTTAGCATTTTAAAGTTCTGAGAAAACCTACAGAAGAAGAAAGAAAAGAAAAGAGAGAGGGAGAGTGGAAGGAAGGAGAGAGGAAGAATGATAGAAATGCAGGGAGGAAGGAGAGAGGGAAACGAAAAAAACAAAGGAAACTTCCCTTTCAACTTTCTGAGCGCGCGTTCCACATTACCTTTCGTCCATATAATATCTTCTGGCATCCGCACACAATTACTACTCCTCAGTCACAGTGGGAAACGCTGAGCCAGAAAATGGGACTCTTTGCATTTTAAGCAGGTGAATGATTCACCTGGAGGCAGGAGGTAGAGATATGGCTGTTAAGGGAGAATCTCATAAATGAGGTCCAAGTTTAGCCCTTTACCCTAGAACAAAAAATATCTTCCCTTATTTCTTCAGCAAATATCTAGTGAGCACCTTCTCAGGGCGAGCTGTGCTGATGCTGACAGTACAGTGAGGGGTGTCAAGGGTGGGGATCAAATATGCTACCCTCCTCAAAGTGCTTACTGGCTAACAGACACTATTCGCATAATCGCATAGATTGAGATTTGAAGGAAAAGAAACACAAATTGTAAAAAAGGAACCTGGAATTGAGAAGGATTTTCCTTAGCAAGTCACACTTGGGCTGAGATTCAAAAGACAAGTAGAAGTTAATTAGGCAAGGAGGGACAGTGTTGGGGGACTGGCATTCTGAGCAGAGGGGGCATCATGTGCAAAGGTCCTGTGGCAGGAAGGAAAGCGCTGCAGCTGGGGGCTTCACACATATAACCTCACATTGCTAGGCACCCGCATGTCTCCCCACATCTGTCCAGTCTTGTGAGGTCACCCATCTTTTAATATATAAGTAAATGGCCCCAGCCTGCATCCCACATATGGTAGAACACCCTGCAACCCCAGCAATACCTACAGGGACTTGTGTTTCTCCCGAACGTCACTGGCTGAATGCTCCATCTCAGCTGGGTCTCGCCTCCTGCCACTAGAGTCTTCTCTGCACTTTGAACTAACCCAAAGGACCCCGCAGCCTTTTCTTTGATTCCCCAAAGCATCCAGAAGCACAATGTGGCTCCGCATGAGTGAGATTTACTGTAGGTCTGAGGGTAATGACAGTGGTTAGACAGCAAGGTACATGACTTAGATCTGAGCTAACAGTCTTGAGCCTCAGCCATTCCCAGTAACATTTCACTGCCGTCATTTCTCTTCAAGCCCAGGGGTTCTTGCCATGTTCTTCAGACTCCCTGTCTCTCAAAACCCTCCTTACATCTCTTCCTTTATATCCTGGAAATGCACCCTTCAATTTGATGTCTGGAGTTGGACTCACTGCGAAGCAGAGCTGAGATGAGAACTCAGGTGAAGCGGTTCATTTGAGAGGAGGTGGAGGGAGGGGGTGGGGAAGATGGGGATGGAGATGGAGTGGAGGAGGCCAATACGGAGCGTGGTGACGAGCAGGTGAGCACTGTGAGCACCAGTGACTCAGTCCCGCTAGGGGACCTCTGGGAAGTGGTGTGGGACACGCCTCACAGGTGGCCCACCCGAAGGTCAAAGAAGCATATTTAGCCTCCAACTTCTGCCCATTACTGGTTGAGGGCAAGGCAAGAGAAAGCCCTTATTTGCAGGGTCAAGGGACTACAGAAGGATGGCCCCAACTGCTGGGCACATGGGTAGGGCAGCAGTGCCCACCATGATGAAACAGGCAAGGTGGCACACAGCCCATTGACCCCATGCCCTGGGTGGGGGTGGGGTGGGGGACTGTCTGCAGGCATCTTTCATTCCAAAAGCAGCCATCAGGTTATGTTGCTAAACATCACGATCCGTTGTTCCGTCTACTCTGGATCAAAATGATGCCTCTTTCCCAAAAGATGGAAGAGTCTGTACACAGCTGTGGTTTGGAAAGAGCGGTGTTTCTCTATACCAGGAGGGAGGCACTATCACGACCCGCCTCTTATGAATCAGGGTCTGAGCTGGGCAGTGAGGGAATAACAGAGCCAAGGGTCACACTCTTCCTCCTGTCGGGACCACACGCACTCCTAACTGCTATGTCGTGTGGTCTCTAAGAGCCACCTGGTGTAGCACCTGGGTTAACAACCTTGAAGAAGGACAAACACATCGACAAAACTTGGTACATTTGCAATTACATCCCTCGCACTACACCCGTGTGTTCAGGGCGGGATGCTGTCCTTGTACTCATCTTACACGTGAGGAACCAGAGGCCTGAATAGATTCAAGCCACATGCCCAAGTTCCCACAGACTTGAACAACAAATTCCAGGTCCTGTAACTGCCCCCCTTTAATCCAATGAAAACACCAAGGGTTGGAGGCAAATCCATTGCCGTCAAAGGCTGCAGCTATCTCAGAAGAGGAATCAGAGGCATGACCTTCAGAGACAAAGGACAGCCTGTCTTCCCAACTGTCCCCATCACCAGCGGAAGCACAGGGAGGAGGTGCTGCCCAGCCTCATGGTGCTGAGGAATCAGAACACTCTCAGAAGGAAATAGGATCTGAAGAGGAGATGGTGCCAGGATAAGAGTAAAGGCTCATGGTAATCAAGCTCAGAGGGGTTAAGAGCACAGGCTGCTTGGGTTTGAATCCCAGTTCTGACACTTGCCAGCTTGGGTAAGGTATTTCAGTTCTCAATGCCTCAGTTTCCCCATCTGTAAAATGGGGATAATAATAATATCTCCCTCCAGGGTTGCTAGGAGAATTAAGTAAACCAAAGTACAGAGAGACTGGAATGTAGAAAGTGCCTCAGAAATGTTAGCAGTTATGAGGCTGGTTGTCAGTGTAGACTCCTATCCCTTTAACGGCTCAAGGGCTAAGCAGGGAAACTGAGGCAGGGTCATATGGGGTCACCAGGACCCTGTAGGTGACCAGCCTAGTGGGGAAGAGAGCAGCATCCTGAGAAGATGGCTTTGGCATCCGATGAACCCAACTCTGAACTGCGCTGTGCCCTAGGTGAGGCATTATACTGCTGTCGCCTGTGAAGTGGGAGGAGCACGTGCTTTCTCTGAGGATGCACAAGGGGGTGGCCGTGGTGCCCACTGCCCCCCCAAAGACCCCTCCCTGATGACCCCTTGTCCACCTCTTGCATGGCCTCTGCCTCGTGCCTGCCTCTTGATGCCTGCACCTCTGATGGGACACTCCAGGGCCCTCCCCCTTCTCAGTCTGCACGCTGCCCCTTGGAAACCACATCCACACTCAGGAGGGTTCGCAGTGTGAGCAGCATGTGCCACGTCTTCTTCCCTGCACATACCTCCCACTGGCACCCCACACCTCCTTTCCAGCCTCTCCCTGCCCCTCTCCAATTCCCAGGAGCCTCCAACTCAGTACATCCACGACCAAGGCACCATGTATCCCAGCCTGCCCCTCCCAGTACACAGCATCGCTTCCCACCTAGTATCCAAAGCCAAGTCCGCAGCTCCTGCCTCACTTGCTCTCTCCCTCGGCCCAGCAAACTCTCAGATCCACCCACTGCCCTAGGCCAGCTGCCATCTTCTCCTGCCTCCACCTGCATCTGTCCTTCATTCCACAGACAGAATGATCTTTCTAAGACACAAATACAAGCAACTTCTCCCTAAAGCCTTCAGTAGGTAACTTACCATGTTGGTCAGAACCAAGCACGGGGAATGAGATTCTCACCTCCCTTCCACCTCCCTTACCTGTCTCGTCACTTGCTACCCCTGCAGACACACCCTGGAATCAGGGTTTCAGGGAAGCTGTGCTTGCATACACCCTCCCCGGGACCCTGCCAGATGGGGCTGGGATCTGAGTCATCCTTGTCTTCGATGAGCTGTAGGGAAAATGAACAAGTGAATGAGGCAGTTCCCGAGCTGTATGTTTCTAGATAAGAGGGTTTACATCGACTGGAAGGCTGAGGGGTGGGGGGAGAGCCTTCTGAAGGTGGTGACTGGTGGGGAGTAGGCTTTGCCAGGGACACGAGTACTTTGTCTCGAAGGAAAGTGCGCTGGTGTGGGAGGGACAGGTGCTGTCAGCAAGAATGCCACTTCCCTCTAGTGACCTTTACTGGAGACATTTTCCCTGAATGTCAGGTTCATTAGACACAGGACTGGGGGTGGAGGAGTCTCTTTAAAACTGAATGAAAGACAGGACGGACAGACAGACATCATCCAGGCTGGCAGCAACCAGTCCATAGGGAGGGTGGGGAGACATTCACTGTCTATGAGCTAGGTTCATCCTTCTTAGACCTGGGTTCTCCTGGTTGAGGCCACTATTCTCCTTCAGAGTGGGGTTCCCCTCCCCAGGGCAAGCTGTACCCAGAAAGCACCCTCAGTCCACAGTGCTCACCAGCAGACTGGCCAAGATTCAAGCCCTCGGAGGCCCCTGGGCTTCGAGCCACGTTGCCTGCCCAGCCCCACCCCTCGGACCCTGTCAAGGATCTACATGGCTCAGAACCCACTCTGTCTCCACCCCAAGCTGGCTACTCGGAACACAGTGGTAAACCAGACTTGTGACCTACCCTCAAGGAGCTCCACGTTTCGTGAAGAAGACACAAATGCACAAATGTTACCAAAGGGTAGGCTCATGCTGGGACAACTTCGAGGTAGACACATGCCCCAGAAAAGAATGGTGAAGCGCTTCCTGTTAGAAGGAACATCTGAGGTGGGCTTTGAGGGATGGATAGGAGTGCATCACCTCATTTGTTCTTTCTAGGAGACACTGGTTTCCAGAAACAGAACAGGCTGCTTCTTTGAGCTGCGGGCTCCCTGGCATGGAAGAGGGGGAGGCGACTCTGAGTCCTTGACCCTCAGGTCACCGTCAGCGCCCTGCAGCATGGTCAGGGGACGGGAGCGAGGAGAGCATCTCACTCCTGCTTACTTCCTTCCAGCTCTCCTCCCAGCCCTTTTGGCATTACTGATGGTGGAAGAAGGCAGGCAAAGGCACCTGCTGCTCCCAAACTAGCAAGCTTCTCCCAGGCTCTGCCACTGCAGCTCAGCAGTAGGCTCCTATGCCATCTGCTACGACTCTGGGCGTCAGAGTCCTGACCCCTGTTGGATGAAAGCGGGCAGGGACAAGACCCAGAAACCCGGTTTTTCCTTTCCTTCCAGACTCCACTCCTCCCCACTGTCCCTCTCCCACGCACACACACACACACTCTTGCCATCCTCAGAACCTCACCCCCTCTGCCCGCTCTCCAGCTCCCTACAGGCCTCAGTCCCCTCCTGGCGCTGGCCTCACATGACCCACAGCTCTCCCTGGTTCTCCCCGAAGCACCCCCACCCTGAGCGCTGAGCACCTCCACCCAGGCTCCCGGCTCTCACCCTCCACAGCTCCTCAGCTGCCAGCTCTGTCTTCACACCTCCCCGGGGAGCAGCTGTCAGCCCGCTCTGGTGGCCAGGGACTGGGGAGACAGACAGAGAGACACCGAGCAAGGGAGGGAGAGACAGAGAGGGGAGATGGAGAGGGGAGCAGGGCAGAGACCAGGGGACAGGGTCAGAGCCACGGTGAAGGGCTAAAGCAGGGGGAGACAGAGCAGGGAGAGGCTAGGAGGAGGGGCGCCGGCAAAGCCGAGGAGGGACAGGAGCTTCATCTGCCCAAGCGAAGCGAAGCCCATTCCTGCCACTTCAGGAAGCGACGAGAAACCAAAGAGCCGAAACGTGGGCTTTTTCACACTCTACTGAGGAGTTGAGGAAAAGGGGGCTAGAATGTGTGCCAGAGGAGGCGCTAAGCCCATGATGGGTTTCCAGGGTCTCAGGGCCAGAGAGGTGGGAAGGCAGGAAGACGCATTCAGCTTAGCACACGGGCCGCACGGATATACACAGACAGACACATGTTAATACAGACAGACACATACATGCACACAGAGATGTGCCCAGACATGTGTACAAGCAAACACAGACACAAATGCAAACATACGCCTTTCAGGGGCTGAGTGGGTGGGTGGTCCAGGCCGTGTCAGGGGAGATGGGTTCCTTCTCCCCCAAGTCCCACAGAAATCACAGAGGCAGGTCAGCTCATGTCCCCTCATCCCTTAGGGAGTGAGTGTGTCTACACAAGGGCCATGGGGTGCCCTCAAGTTGACAATTTCACATCAATCTGAGGCAAAGCACCCATTATGTTGTCATGACCCCAAACCCTCCTCCTGCAGAGGCCAGGAAGGCCCAGACCGGGAGGACACCTGCCCCGGCCCCCTGGCCGAGTTGCATGGATCTAGAATCCAGGCCTCCTGGCTCTGCCCTCATCTGGCTCTGCAGCTCCGCCTAGGGAGGCAGCCTTGGGGAGGGCAGTGGGAACTGGGATGCTCCTGGGCACAAGAGCCTTTCCTTTCTCTCACACCAGCAGGACAAACCACTTTGTCCAGCCGGGCTGCTTGGTGCTTCGGCCCAGGCCCAGCACAGCTCCCAGAGATGAGCCCAGGCTCCCTGCAGCCTGGCCCTCTCCTCTTGGTCTGAGGCAGGCTGGCCCAGGCACTCCCAGGGTTGAGTGAGGTTGCCACCACTGGCAAGAGTGGATGAGCAGGAAGAACACCCATCCGCCCAGGGACTGTCCCCCACAAGCCTGGATTAGTTTCGTCCTAAAATCCACTTTAGCCCCTCTGTCCCTGGAGATGCCAAAGACAGGAAGAGAGGGCTCTCAGGTGGGAGAGGACTCAGCCAGAAGCAGAAACATGAACAGGAGGAAACGAAGAAAGACTGCACCTTAGGCCAGATGTGCAGATGAGAGTCACCCCTGAAGACAGAGAAATGCAACCCAACAAACCCTTTCTGGGGATACCAGCTGGGCCCCACATGGCGGGGCTGGGAACAGAGATGCTGATCATAGTGGCCGCCAACACTGACCATCACTGGCCCTGCTGACAACTTGTGTACTGTCACTGAGTCATTTCACAGGAGAGAAAACGGAGCCACAGAGAAGTGGAGTGTCTGACCCAAGTGCCAGGCCTGGAATGCCAGTCTGAGCAGTATTTAGGCCCTCTTTCTTCCACAGCCCCACTTCCCTGTGGTTGCTGCTAAGTCGCTTCAGTCGTGCAACCCCACTAGTCTCCCTTGTCCCTGGGATTCTCCAGGCAAGAACACTGGAGTGGGTTGCCATTTCCTTCTCCAATGCATGAAAGTGAAAAGTGAAAGTGAAGTCGCTCAGTCGTGTCCGACTCTTAGCGACCCCATGGACTGCAGCCCACCAGGCTCCTCCATCCATGGAATTTTCCAGGCAAGAGTACTGGAGTGGGGTACCATTGCCTTCTCCATCCCTGTGGTACAGAGAGACAAATAAAGAGGGACACCCTAGCACAGGGATTCTTTGTAAGGTGAGATCCCTGTTGTTGGGAAAAGACTGGTTTATAATCTCACATAGATATCAGTTTAGCCCCCAGAGCCTGGAGCTAAGGTTTCAGAAAAGCCAAGCAGTGTGGTGGATAGTGGAACTCTGGGCTCCGGGCCAGATCACCTGATCGAATGTGTCACCCATTTCCTTGTCCCCACAGTGGGGACAGTAAAAGCGCATACTCACAGATTTACATGAGGTGACTTGGCAAAGTGCTTAGAACAGATCCTGGCCCCTAACAAGTGCTCCATAAATGGCAGCTCCTGGCATGATTCAGGGAGAAGTCCCTCTGCTGAACAGAGGGAGAAACAGTTGGGAGACTCAAGGAAAGCAAGAGGATGAGCGACAGGGAGAGAAGCAGGGAGCCAGTACCACGTGGCCAGCTGTACCACGTGACGCCCATCACCATCACCATCGTTCCTGAGATGCTTGGTGAGACGGGATTTGTCGTGAAAATCAGCAAAAAGAAAATCCGAATTCTCCAACCAAGTGGATTCGAAGTGAGATGGGGGAGACCAGAGACCTCGAGTCCCTTGAGATGTCACAGCAATCCTGGGGAAGGCGCTGCGTTTCTCAAGTCAGTGGAGTTGGGGCGCCGTCCCCCTCCGGATTTTAACAAAGGCAAGACAGCAAGGGTTCCAGCTGACGTCTGTGTTGAACAAACCTGAGGTTTGTACAGGGCCGAGGGGTTGGTGGTAATATTAAAGGAGCTGATGCTCATCGAGCATTCACTATATCCAGACACTGGACAAAGCATTTTACACACGTGAATTAATTTAATCCTCAAAAGAGTCCTACGGTGTTGGTACTATTGTTAGTCCCATTTAACAGATGAGAAAACTTAGGAACAGAGAGGTTAAATAACCTACCTGTAGTTGCACAGCTAATCAGTGGTGAGGTTGGGAGACAGGCCCAGAAATTCAGCCTCCAGAGCACATCGTCAGCCTCTACTCTTATTGTCTCACACAGCATGAGGGGTGGGTGATGAAGGATACCAATGAGAGCCTGGCCTCAGGTCTGCAGACAGGGTCAGAGCCTGAAGGTGAAGATCTGGCCTGGGGCCCTCATGTCCCTGACTCCAGGATCAGCATCTCTTAGGAGCTTAGCAAGCTCAGAGTCTACCCCACTTCCTGCCAGACATCCATCCCTAATCCACGTGAAATATTAAGTACCAGGGTGACAGCACTGGCACCATCTCAGTCAAACCTGTCCTGGGCCGGCAGCTCTGAACCTACAGGGCACCATCTCTCTGGCCTGAGCCATGCTCTTCATTGAACATTTGGTCACCCAAGCCTGGTCCCCACCCCCTCCCAACACCCCTCCCCTGGCTCCATCCCACTGCTCAGATAATGCCACCATCTGGGACCCATCTGGAGGGAGCCTGCCTGCTTGTTAGAGATGGGGTATCTTCCATCTGCATCCCACAGGAACATCCTGGGACTCCATAAATACCAGGATGGACAGGGCAGCACCTGTCAGCAAGAGATGAGGACATAAAACACAGCCCAGGGAAGATGCAGGCTACACACTCAGGACCACTCCAGAAAGGTCTGTGCAAAGGAGCAACTCCATGTGGTGGAAGGATTATGGGATTTGGAATGATGTGGGGTTGAGCTGTGAATTCACCCTCTTTGGTCAGGGGCTTTAGACCAGTTGATTCAGCTCTCTGAGCTGATTTTCTTTTTCATAAGATGGAGGTAACATAGGAGAGTCGCCAGAACTCCAGCTTAACCATTCGTGCATACACTGCACTTAGAACAGGGCATAAGAAGATGTTTGTGGAGTGTGCAGCCAACATGATAGCCATTCTGCCTTCTTACTTGCCTACAGAGCCACATTTCAGGTCAGACAATTGGGCCTGATCACCCTAAAGAACTCATGGCAACCCTGTTCCCCTTTATGGTGACTGGTGAAGGGGTGAGCATGTGACCCAGTTCTAACCAATGAGATGTGAGTGGAAGTCAGTGGGGATTCTGGGAAAGGTTTCCATCCCTGATCAAAGGCAGAAGGTGTTTTAGGAGAGCACACTGCTCCTGTACTTTCTCCCTCATGCTTTCCAGGAGTGCTTTGGGACAGTAAGGTGTTTGGAGATGGCAACCAGTCATCACCCATGGATATGTCACCATTATCTGAGAATGGCAGGAAAGAAAGAGGAGGGCATGGATCCTAACAATTCCTCTCAGCTGCCAAATCAATCCTGGGACCTCCCACCATGGGATTTTTTATTAACTAACAATAAATATCCACTAAATTCAAGCCACTTCTAGTTTGGTGTGCAGAATCTTACAGCTATAAACATTTCTATCCAATACAGTGACCAGTGAGTGAATGAATGAATGAGTGTGTCTCATTGCCTGAAAGTGATTGTGCAAATGCTTGTCATTATCAATGATCTTAATGCAGTAACACCTCATTTATTCAGCATTATCAGCAATGGGCTTTTGCTGAGAAGGAAATTTTCAAGATAATTGAAGTCTACCCCTTTCATCACCAAAATATTATTTTTATTTTAACTGGTTTTGATTTTTTTTTAAATCATCTGAAATGGATCACATCTCATCTATCCTTTTCCTCTCTACACCCTCTCAGCACACACACACACACATACACACATGCTCACATGCTCACACTGACATGCAAACACTCAGAGGATGCTGGGGAGAATTAATTAATTCTGGCTAAGATACTGTGCTCCCTCATGAACACATATTGCTGAAATGAGGGACCACCCAGCATTGCCCTGAAGCTGGCAGACATGGGGGTGACTAGATCTTCTTGCAACTTTTAGAGTCATCATCCCTCCCAGCCACTGCCCATCAAGCTGCCAGCTGTCACAAAGTGACAATTCTTGCAGCCCTCCCCAGGCTGGACAGATTTCTCAATTCTGGGCTATGAAGCCAGATTTCCAATTAACTAGATTTTTGTGTGCAAAATGGATTCTTGGAAGACCCTTGACCAAGACCCTGCTGTAAGGGCGCTAGATCCCAGAGGAGAAAGGTCAGGCTCCCAACTTAAAGAAAGAATCATTCATTTATTTGGCAAATATTTATTTACTGAGCTCTTACTAACTGAAGGCTTCCCTGGTGGCTCAGACAGTAAAGAATCTGCCTGCAATGCAGAAGACCTCAGTTCAATCCCTGGGTCAGGAAGATACCTTGGAGAAGGGAATGACTACCCACTCCAGTATTCTAGCCAGGAGAATTCCACAGACAAAGAAGCCTAAAAGGCTACAGCCCATGGGGTCACAAAGAGTTGGACATGAATGAGTGATTAACACTAACACTTTACTAACTGAGTCAGTAGAAGCTAAGAATGCAAGCTTTGGAGCCAAAGACCTGAGTTCAAATCATGACTCTTTTTACAAGTGGTGCGAACTTGTGAAGGGTACATCACTTGTCTGAGCCTCAGTTACCCTCGTGTATATAATGGAACTAATCATAGTAGCTTCCACAAAGGGATGATGCAAGGGATAAATAAGAGACTGTACTTAATGCTCCTGGAATATTGCCTTTTACTTTGCAAATCATCAACAGATGTGAACTATTGTCATCAGGCACTGGACGTTTTTCTGGGCACCAGAGAACAATGTTTACTAAGACGTCTTGGCCTCTGCCCCACAGGAAAGTAACAGCTAACCAGGTGGACCAGTCATATTCTAATACACAGGAGTAAGTGCTAATAAGAGGGCCGACGGGGGGAGGAATCAGAAGCCCAAAGAAGGGACTAGAACCCAAACTGGAGAAGCCAGAGGCGGCTTCCCAGATGTCCAAGATGGGTCTAAAACATCTGAGAGTGCCTTAGTTTCTAGGGGTTGCCTTAACAAGTTACCACAAACTGGGTGACTTACAACAGCAGAAGTTTATCCTCTTCCAGTTGTGCAGACCAGAAATCCAAGGTCAAGAGGTCAGCAGAGTTGTCCCTCTGAAGGCTCTGGGAGAGAATCCATTCCTTGCCTCTTTCAGACGCTGGTGGCTCTTGGCTTCCCTTGAGTCTGCCTCGCTCCAGTCCCTGCCTCCATCTCCTCGTGGTCTTTGCCTCTCCTCTGTGTATATATGTCTCCTCCTTTTCTGACTTCTATAAGGAATACTGTCATTGGATATAGGGTCTACCTGGGCAATCTAGGATGATCTCAACTCAAAATCCTTTATTATATCTGCAAGGACCTTTTGTCCAAATAAGGCCACATTCATGTATTGTTGGGGTTAGGATGTAGACGTATGTTTTTAAGGGCTACCATTCAACTCACTACAATTAGGTAAAAGGGAGCAAGACATGGTCCCAAATGACAGAGCTCTCCACGTACAGTGTGGATAGAACCCTCCTGGGAAATGCCATGTGAAATGGTATTCAGGGTGAGAGAGGAGCCCACCTGGCCTGGGTAGGCATGGAGACAAGCAACCTGAGGTTCCCCAGAGAAGCCACTGGGTGCTGTTGCCAAAATCAGTAGGGAAGCCCCACTCCCGCTGTATCCAGACTGGTTATGAGAAGTGGGGTTGTGGGGACTGCAACTTGGTAGGCACAGAAGTCCCAGGGATTTCTTTGAACACTGGTTTAGAGCAGCAAGCTAATTCCTAGACTCTTTTCCTCTTCATGAAACTGGAGTGAAATTGGGTCAACACTCTCATAGCAGTCCTGGCTACCTCCCTTGGCACAGAGTCTGACTTCTGGCTCCTGCCATAGGAACCTGGTGGTTCTGACCACTTCTATCTTAGGCAGCCGCTCCAAACCTCCATAGAGCTGCTCCCTACTCAGCATCCACCAGACACCATCTGTGGGTGTCACCATCCCAGACTGTCTTATCCAGCCGCCCCACCTCTGCTTTTTAAATGAGCCCACGCTGACACTCGGCATTGCTCTAATACGCTACATCCATCGTAAAACGTAATTTACATTATTAAGATTAAAAACGATAAGACAAGATAAACTATTTTAAATCATTTAATTGTATTTATAATGGTTCAAAGCATTTTTGCTCTCACCCAAAATTTTAATGAGAGCCGTGTGATTGAAAATGTTTCATCTTTTAAAAGCAAATCTTCATGATACAGAAGCTCAAAGGTCTGGTTTTTAATTCAGATTATTTTGATACTTGATTTTAATTGCTGTTATGGCTGGGGAAAGGAAGAGATACCATGGAAAGATGCATCGATCCAAATGGGAGAACTGTTAGGCTGGCTGTACTTACTAAATCCTCATCGTTATTTTTCATTCCCATCCACCAATTATGCAAAGTTTTTTGTTGAAATTCAGCAAGCAAATTTCCATCTTCTCTAATGTCAATCAGTGGTTCTTGCAAACTAATCAAAAGGTGTTACATTTCTATATTTTTAGCAAATAGGTTCTGAAACACTTTGTTTGAAAGGGTTTTTTTCTAACAGGTTAAAAAATTCTGTTTCCAAGTTTTTTAAGGTTACATACAAAGAGGTTGTTTAGGTGATGTAGGTACATCATTTTCTATCACAACACAATGGAAATATTTCCAAATGTTTGTTTTAAAAAATGCTCTCTTGATAGCACTTGCTCCTTTCAGGAAGTAATTTATCTTTCAGTCATTGTTTATATATCAAACATACCCTGGAGAATCAGAGAAAATGTGTTTGTGTGTTGCTTTCAAATTATTTGTTGCCTAAGAATGGAGACACAGACATAGAAAACAGGGTTATGGACATGGGCAGGGAGGAGGAAGGAGAGGATGGGACAAATGGAGATAGAAGCATGGAAGCATATACACTGCCATATGTAAAATTGATAGCCGATGGAAATTTGCTGTATGGCTCAGGGAACTCAAACTGGGGCTCTATCACAATCTAGAGGGATGGGAAAGTGGGGGAGGTGGGAGGGAGGTTCAAGAGGTGGGGGACATATGTACACCTGTGGCTAATTCATGGTGTATGGCAGAAACCAAAGCAATATTGTAAAGCAATCCTTCAATTAAAAATAAACTAATTAAATATGTCTATCTGCTGCCTAAATGTAATCTGGTATCCTGAAGTCTAGAACAGAAAAAAAAAAAAAAAAAATAGAGGACTTCCCTGGTGGTCAATGTTTAAGACTCTGCTCTTGCTGGGCAAGGGACATGGGTTCAATCCCTAGTCAGGGAACTAAGATCCCACACACCTCAAGGTGCAGCCAAAAGATGTTTTTTTTTAAGAAAGAAAAAAGGGACATTAGTGGGAAAAGTGATAAAATCTGAATAGAGTCTGGAGCCTTATTAATAATAATAGTGTCCCAGTGTTAACATTTTAGTTGGGACAAATGCGCCTTGGTTACGTAAAAAGTTACATTATGAGAAACTGAGAAAATAGTATACAGGAACTCTCTGAACTATCTTTGAAACTCTTCTTTAAACCTAAAATTATTTCAAATTGAAACATTTTTAAAAAATTGGTTGTATAGCATACTGTTGACAGCCAGTTGTCATTATAAAAATAGAAAGTTTGAAAAATGAATAATTTATCTTCAAGTTCCCCCACATTATTAAAATAGTTTGCCATAAGATAGCCATCAAATCTCTATATCTCATTACAAAATAATTAAATCTCTATATGCTTATTGCAAAATACTAAAAGGATTTTACTAGATATTATAGGTCTTATTTTTATAATACAAGCCACATCAATGACATCCTACATCATACTGTGAACTTCTTGACTTAATTTCTTTGCTTCAGAGGCTCATCTTTGGGTGAGTTTCATGTTTGGAATAATCTCTACAACCCTAACCTGCAATTCTTTGTGTATTGCACTTAAAGCATCCACTCTGTCAGCGGTTGTATTTACACCATTTTCCCAAAAAACAGTGTTTTTATTAAATAAATCATTGGTTATTGAAATGATCTCCTCCCTAGTATATCTCATAAAAAAGTAATTCTTTGTGTACTTCATTTCTGAAACTTAAATCTGGCACATACCATAAGCTAAGACATGTTAGAAACATCTGTGTTTTCATCCAGCTGAAGAGCAAAGCTCCCAAGTTGCATAATTTGTTCTAGTATTTGTTAACTCACATCTTCAGTGGTACTCTCTTTGCATCTTCTGACCACATTTGCTGACAAAGAAATACATTTTAGTTTGTCCATGAATTGTTTTCTGTTGGGTTATTTCATCCATGTTGCCTGAGGAAAGAAGTACAAGCATTTTCTTGATGGGATGTGGCTTTTTAACTTTCACGATTAAGTGAGAAAATCTCAAAAGAGCCATCTAAATATTTGTCACAAAATATCAGAACTAATATAAAGAACCAGAGGGAGCATCACATAACTTTAGACATCACTGGGGGGAACAAAAAGACAGCTTTGTCTTTGTGTTCTGAGTCTTTGTTTTTTTAAAAGCTGTTACTGTATCAGTAAGAAGAGGCTAGGTTACGCTATGGTAACAAATATCCCCCTATCTGTGGCTTAAAGAAATACAGGGTTTTTTTACATGTGGCAAGTACTTCACAGGTCATCTGTGCCTCTGAGTCATGGTGTCCTTACTTTGAGAACCACACTGACCAAGCAGTTTCTTTCCAGAACATTCTCAGCCATTTTGACAAAAGAGAAAGACACTGTGATGAATCGCACACTAGCTCTTAAAGCCTCTGCCTGACAGTGACATCCGTCACTTCTGCCTGCATTTCACTGGCCAAAACAAGTCACATGGTGGAACTGAACCCCAACCAGGCCAAGAAGTCAATTCTATCATATGCTTGCGAAAAGAATCAGAAATATCTGGTGCATGGCACCAATGACGTCCATCCTTGATAACTGCAAACCCTTCACACTCAGTATCAAATAGCTCAAGGTTTATCGTTAATAGTCATGTGAATAAATCCGCACACCAGAATCTTCTTACACTTTTCTTCCTTTTCTGTCTAATTTCTTGTTGGATCTTATTGAGCCATCCTTATTAACTCCAAACGTTTCCATGTTCTAGCTATTTGCTTGTGCTTGCATTCATTAGCATTATCTTCAATTCATGGTATCCTTGAAAGAAGTTTTAAAGTCACATGACCATCTCGTAGGGGCTACTTTAGTTAAAGCTGAATTATCTCATAAAAAGATATGCATGCAAGGAAATGTTATATAGCAGTGAGGATGAATGAACTGCAATAGAATGTGACTTGAAGGAGCCTCACGAATGTAACACTGAAGGAAGGAAGTCTTCCAAATATACAATTTCACTTTATACAAAGCTCAAAAGCATGCAAAACTCATCTGTGGTGCTAAAAATCAGGAGAGGGTTTACCAAGCGGCTGACAGTGACTAGAAGGAGGCATAAATGTGGTCTCTGGAGAGCTGACAATTTTGTGTTTCTTAATCTGAGTGCTGGTTATATGAATGTGCTCACTTCATAAAAACCCACTGCCCTATACCCTTGTAATTTGCACACTCTTTCTGTATATAAATTATACTTTGATTAAAAGTTTACTTAAAATCAAACTGGACGGCATAATCCATAGATCCCTTAACCAGCCACACGTAAACTGGAAATATACAGCCAGAAGTGACAAATGAGGCCAAGCACCACCATTAACCCTGTTGCTTTATGGAGCTCCACTCTTCCCTCAGCGCATGTTGGCTCCTCCACGTCCTGTGGCTGTCTGACATATGACCGGACACTAGTGTCAATCCATATATTAATTACTAGTAAAGATGAACTTGGCTCTTATATTTAAATAGGTTAATCAAGGTAGATTGCAGTTCTAATCTTTTCTTCCCACTTTCAAAACATCATCTTGAAAACCCCGCCTTGGAGATAGCTGTTTCTTGGTTCTAAGCCCATGTCAGGACCATGGACAGGTCCCACAGCGACATTCAGATCCTCCCCGCCCTTGCCCAGTCAGCATATGATCACCACCTCCCACCTGACAAGAATTTCAGAGGCCTATGCACAGATGCTCTAATCATTTTAAATATGGGGAAACCATGGGCTTTAATCATGCAAAACTAGGGATTCTCATTAAACAAGATATACACCCTGGTAAATCTCTGGTGTCCCATTGATCATTAAATAAATGCTCTGATGAAGCAAATATCCTGCACACTAGAGCATATATAGATGGGATATCAATTTTAGAGAAATTGTATTAACATGAAATGCACTTTGCTCCAATAACGCACTAATTAGCGGGTGGGGAGGGGACTGAATTTTATATGGTTCATAGGACACTTTGGAGACTTGTAATGTTTAAAACATGCAATTCATAAGAAATTGAGTTAGCATTTGAACCTATATCTTTCTAGCTCCAAAGTTCCTGGTTTTTTGGGTTTTTTAACCATGTTATGCTGGGTGTTTTTTTTTTAATAATACAATGGTTAAAAAAGAAATTCAGAGGAATGCAAAGAAGGAGGATGAGACAATTATACCAATACATCTAGGCTGATAGGTTTCCTATTTCAGATTGGGTTTCCTCCAAAACAGACACTGAAACAAAGGTTTAGATGCAAGGAGTTTACTTGAGAGGTGATCCAGGGATCATCTGAGGAAGTGAGAACACAAAAGACTAGAGAACTAATAAAGATGCATCCATGAGTGGGTTACTGCTGTGAGTAACTGGATTAATCTTCCTGGGGATTCTCTGTAAGGCTGTAAAACATGCCTCAGAATTGTCCCATCACAGCGGCAGGGAAGCTGAGGCGTGTATATATATATAGTAGTAGGCTGAATAATGCCCTCCCGTAATTATGTCCACATCCTCGTCCCCAGAACCTGTGCATATATTACCTTAGGCAAAGGGGACCTTATACCGCAAAAGAGACTTTGAAGATGTGATTAAGCTAAGGCCCTTGAGATGGGGAGGTTATTCTGTATCATCTTGGTGAGCCCAGTATAATCTCAAACATTCTTAAGGGAGGGAGGCAAGAGGGTCAGAGTCAGATGGAGAGATTGGAAGATACTACATTGCTGACTCTGAGGGTGGAGGAGGGGGCCTTGAACCAAGGAAAGTAGATTCTATAAAGTGAAGAAAGCATGAAAACAGATTCTCCCCCAGAACCTCCAGAGGAATAATGTTCTGCAAACACCTTCATTAGCCCTTAAGACTCAGTTCAGATTTTTGACCTCCAGAATGGTAAAATAATAAATTTCTGTTATTTTAAGCCACTAAGTCTCTGGTAATATATTACAACAGCAATAGGAAATATATACACATGTAATTAAATATATATGTGTATTGCTATTGTTCAGTCACGAAGTCATATTCGACTTTTTGTGACCCCATGGACTGCCCCACATCAGGCTCCCCTGTCCTTCACTATCTCCCAGATTTTGCTCAAATTTATGTCCATTGCATCAGTGATGCTATCCAATCATCTCATTCTCTGCCACCCTCTTCTCCTTTTGCCTTCATTCTTCCCCAGTATCAGGGTCTTTTCCAATGAGTCAGCTCTTTGCCTCAGGTGGCCAAGGCATTGGAGCTTCAACTTCAGCATATTTCAATGAATATTTCAGGTTGATTTCCTTTCGGGTTCACTGGTTTGATCTCCTTGCAGTCCACGGGACTCTCAAGAGTCTTCTCCAGAACCGCAATTCAAAAGCATCAACTCTTCGGCTCTCAGCCTTCTTTTATGATCCAGCTCTCACAACTATATGTGACTACTGAAGAAACCATAGCTTTGACTCTATGGACCTTTGTCAGCAAAGTAGTGACGTCTTTGCTTTTTGATATGCTGTATACACCATCTAGGTTTGTCATTCACCATCTCACACATGACACCATTTGTTGATGTCCATGTCTAGAGTTGTTTCTTAGAAAAGGGTGTTTGCTATGAAAAGTGTGTCCTCTTAACAAAACTCTGTTAGCCTTTGCCCTGCCTTAGTGTGTGTGTGTGTGTGTGTGTGTGTGTGTGTGTGTGTGTGTATTTCTAATCTCTCAACTCTCATCCTTCATTGATTGAAGGTTGCAAAGCACATTTCCAAAGCCAGAGAACATTTCAGACAGAGAGACGTTGAAAACTATTGGGAACTGTCTGCAAGTGATTGTGTGGTAAATTTGGGTGTAAGCTTCCTGGCAACCATGGCAAAAAGAGAAAAAAAAAATGGATCTCTCTCTTATTAATAAAATGTTCTTCTTAACTTTTATCCATTATTGAATTCTTAAAGAAATTGATCACATAGGACTTTATACAGAGAATATGTAACTGACAACGCTCTCTGTGGGAGTTTTAAAAGTGTAGAAATTATGTTCAGGTGTTAGCCCCATATAAAGGTAAAAGGAACAATATCCAAACCGGGTTTGGAAAATCATCTTCATGGTTAGTGAGCTACGTGGCTCTCTCCCTACGGTAAAGTTCATAGTACATTCAGAAATGAGTGCCAGTGACCTTCTTACTCTCTCTTAGGTACCAATTGTTTCTCTGATTTGGGACAGAAGGTAGATAAAGAGAGTTCTTTCAACACTGTGCTCTCAGTGAGACCCAGGAAGGTAGATGCTGTGGCATCTAGAAGAGAATACCTGTGAGCTGGGAGCTGCACCTGGGTGGTCTCCAGGTGTGCACTTTGCCAAAGAAGCTGTCTGGCCTGCCTTCTCTCCTAAAGGGTCCCATCATCAGTATGCTGGGTTGCAAAAAAAAAATAGAACTTGCATCAGGTGAAAATGAGGAATGTTTTGTAAGGAAATAGAGGTTTTACTGGCTTCAAAGACAGAAAACAATATTCACCCAAGCTTAATGGAAGCAGGAGAACAAAGGACAGGGCTGCCTCTCCCCCTCCCCCTCCTTTCTGCTTCGCGTGGCTCTCTCCTCTCTCAGAGAGAAGAGTCTGCTCTGTTCTCTCCCCCCAGCCTGGCTCTACATCATGAACTTCCACTCACCACTGCCTGTTCCAAGACCTCTGAGTCCAGATTTCAAACCTCCAGTGGGGAAGCATGGTCCAGACCCCTGTTCGGGGAAAAGCCTCCAAGGTGCAGGTCACTAGAAGCCAGTGGAGACACCCCTTTGTGTCTAAGTGGGGTAACCTAGGGCAAATCAGCCAAAGGAAGGAGACGCTTATGAGGGTTAAGGACCAGATAATGTGCCCTGCTGCCCACGCAGAACAGGCGTCAGGCATACAAGGTTGGAAATCTCTCCCACAACGCAGTTTTGGCTCTGCTCAAGGATCCAAAGGAGGTCTTGCAGGGTCCCCAGCAACCATCCTTCGAAAGCAATGGCTCAGCCATTACAAAAACGTCTACCACTCACTATTCCTCTCTCTATCAATCCCCTTGCCGTGTGATTTTTCAGCTCCCTGCATCAGGTGGAATCTGTTTTCTCACTCCTTGACTATGGGCTAGCCTAGTGACTTGCTGTGACCAACAGAATGCGGCAGCAGGGACAGCGTGCTTCTCCCTCTCGCTCGGCCCCTACTTCCTCTCTGTTCACCCCTCCCCTCTCTTCCCCTGTCTCTCATGATCCTGCCACTGCCATGTGAATAAGCCTACTGGAATAATGTGAAAGACACATTGAAAGAGCCTCCGCTTGGTCCAGTTCCGCTCGCCAAGGCTAAGAAAAGCCAGTTGAACAAAACAGATGGCTTGGCCCTGGTCACAATAACTACCCACTTGACCTGTAAACACGTGATCAGTGATGAATTTGCTTTCAACAAAACTTAGAGATATTTTGTTATGTAGCAATAGCTAGCTGATACAGCAAGTCAGAACTTGGGCTGCCAAACTGGTCCAGGTAAGTATAATTAGGAAGAAGACTACCACTTTGACTCCAATGGACAATATCTGCCTCTAAGTAGTTCCTCTTCTTCCAACACTGCCCTGTGCACCAGGAGCTGCCAACATTGCCGTACAAAAGAAACAACTGCCTGCGCATGGGCTCCTTGGAACTGCCCTTTGGGGCTTTATAAGATATTGGTCAAAAGAGACTTTTGCTCATACAAAGGTGATCTCCTCAGCAGAGGTAAGATTAGCAAACAAGAGTATCTGGATTTCAAAACTGGGATCAGTGAGAAAGAGAAATAGGTCTGTTTCCTCCAGTAGGTCAGAAGTCTGGGTCAAATAAATGCCAGATCAAAATATAGTCGAGCAAGCAGGAAGAGGACTAAGATGCTAGCCTGAATTATACCTGCCTGTGGACTAAAGCCTGATCTATGGAGAGATTATTTCTCCTTGCTCTGATTCTCAAGCATTTGAATCCAGGACACCTAAACATTAGATATCAGGCTAGAGCACAGAATTTCACCATTTATAAGTGCTTTTGGGAATGTTTAGGTTTGTTTGGGGGTTTTTTTTCATGAGAAGAATGGATTCTCAGAAAATCTCTGACCCAAAAAGTGTAAGAACCCCAACAGCAGAGAAAATGCTGGATACAACACTGCCCACCTGCCTCAGTGTTCCTACAAGTCTGTAACTGTGTATTACCCTGTCTACATGTTACTGTGTTTGTACACTGCAATTCCTAGAAGATATTGCAACTATATTATAGGATTCATGTATTACTGTAGCTATGTATCCCTTATAAGGAATTTCACTCTAGTTGTGACTTAAATGTAGCTATTTTTATTTATATCTAACTTAGTATGTCTGTACACTACTGTAACACACATATTTCTGCAGTTGTGCAATGTTCTATCTTGATTTTGTAGCTCTGTTACTTAAATAAAGTAATAAATAATCTACTTTAGTGTTGCTGAAAGTTATTATGTATATACAAAACTGTGGCTGGGTTACTGCAGTTATATTACTACACCTATATGTTACTATATCCGTGTAACTGCTTCTGCTATTGTGTGTAGAGTTTAATTGTATTGCTGTTTCTATGTGTTACTGTATTTATGTTATTGGTCTAGATGTTACTGCATTTGTTATTGAAGTCATGCTTTACTGCAACTAAATGTTACTGAGAATTTGTATTTACTCCAATAATAAAATAATAATAGCTACCATTTGTTAAACAACTTCTGTGTGTGAGGCCCTCCTCTGCTGTGTGGTTTATACACAATTACCTTACTCAATCAATACAGCAGCCCTCAAAGATAGATCTTATCATACCCATTTTACAGATGAGGAAACTGAAGAACAGGTAGGTTAAAGTACATGCCTGAGGCCACTCAATCAGTATGCGGCAATGGAGGGCAGGGGAAGAACCTGGAACCCAGGTCTGCCTGTCTACTGTAACCATCTGTGACAGCAACCATATAACACTCTAGACTACGTCTTCTACTGGTATGTTTAGAGCCTTAGTGTAGAAAATGCTTATTGTCTAAAGATGTGAAAAGGGACTTGCTGGGTATAAAATAAAGTTTTTTAAGCTATCAACTTCATTTTCTGACACTTTTGTTGAGTTAAGTGTTCCTGAATTCAGAAACAATTAAGTTACTAAAAGAACCATGATTGAGTTAGCAGACAATAAATTTAAAGAACAATGGAATTCATTCTTCTAACTTTCAATGAATTTATAAAGAGAGAGATGGTTACATGAGCTTAATTGTTGATGAGCTCTGTGCTTATGAACTTTATGGATTCAAAAATTGCCTGCAGGCTAGGAAACCCTTGGGAGCATGACAGATGTCCTCCAAAAAAACCACGACTGCCTGGAATGGAGCCCTTTACTCACACCATTTGACTCTCGCCTCCTCCAAACCTTGCAACTTGTAATGACCTCAGGCTTCTATGGAGGCTCCAGGAAATCCCCCTCTACCGTCAGAGCTTTCCATCTCGAGTCTGCGACCCCCAACCCCAGTCAATTCTTCTTGGCTTTTGCTTCCCACTCCATTCATCTGTCCTGGAGTGGATTCTGTTAGTGTGTTAGTCACCCAGTCATATCTGACTCTTTGCGACCCCATGGACAGTAGCCCTCCAGGCTCCTCTGTTCATGGGATTCTCCAGGCAAGAATACGAGAGTAGGTTGTCATTCCCTTCTCCAGGGGATCTTCCTGACCCAGGGGTTGAACCCAGGTCTCCTGAATTGCAGACTGTTTACCATCTGAGCCACCAGAGAAGCCCTCAAGTTCTGTTAAGAGAAAGGCAATATGGCCACAGTCTGGAGCTGAAGTAAACAGGAAGAAGTTCCCAGAGAGGCCTACCATGTTCCAGCCCTACACTGGCCCTGCTTTGAGAAGAACTAGTCCCAGGCACGTTTGTAAGGTCGGCTCCCTTGTCTCATTGCCTATGCTCCCTCTGGCCCCAGGCTGTAAAACACTAATTACCTTCTCAGGCCTGCCTGCTCCCTGGAGTCCCATGATGCTTGCCACCTGAACCCCTCCCAGGCTAGTCACAGCCCACTCACATGATCCTCCAGCCCCTGTATGGGTTCCATCCCTTAGAGTCAAAATCTCTTTTCTCTTCATGGTGACCACCAGCTGTATTTATGGGTAACTGGAACAGGGCTATAGAAAACTCCTTTTCCCTCTCAAACCTGAATAATATTGAACCATAGTGATGAGGGCTTCCTAGGACTAATATCTAGATTATAACTAGATGTTCATGCGTCTCATTTTCAACATCTGTAACACTGAAAGCTTTAGATCAAGAAGACGGACCCTTTAGAAATCCAGCATGTAGCTTAAGTATGGTAAATATAAGGCACACAGAGCCCTGCTCCTCCTTCCTGTGTCCATTCCAGACATCACTAATCAGCCACAGATACTCTTTCCTACAGAACCTGGCCACAGTTTCAGAATTCTTCTCAATCCAAGTATCCAGTCACCACCAGTTGATCTTAAGTGGCATATGAGTTAAATTCATTTCTCTTTGAGGCTGTGTCCTTCATTGTACAAACAGAGAAACTGAGGCCCAGAGGGAAAGCTGACTCTTACAAACCAGGTTCATACAAGCCAAAAGCAATACCAGCATGAGAACCCAGAGTTCCTGGCCTCTAATCCAAGCCGTGAAGTTGCAAGATGCAGCCACACAGTGTGGCAGAGCTGGTGTGATTTGAGTCTCCCTTCTAAGGAGGCTCCAAAAGCACTGGCCAAAAATGAGTCCATGAGAGCCCTGCTGTCCACCCCCATGGTTTTCATAGCAAGCCTCTGGCCCCTAGTTTGTGATGGGGAGAAGGAGAAGATGACTTCTCCGGATAGAAGATGACTTAAAGCAAGACTTCATGTATATTAACTTATCTGTTCTCATGTGAGGAGGCACTCCTATTATCTGCATTTATAAAGTGAGAGAACTGAGGCGTGGAGATGGCAAGTGACTTGTCCAAGCTCACGTGGCTGCCAAATGTCAATGCTGAAAACTTAGTCTGGCTCCAAAACTTATTAACTTAATCACTCATACTACCCAATGGCATACCTGTGCACATGAATGCACACACACACACACCCCTACACACATACACCCCACTGCCCACAGTGCATGTGAGTACCCATTTCCCCGGCAACATCTCATATTATCCAACTTTTCAATTTTTCCTTCTGACAGGTAAGCAGTGGCTGTCCCTTAAGGACTGGTCCTGGTCTCAGTCTGGGTCTCACCTGAGCCCCACCAGGGGTACCATATCTGAGGCTTAGTGGCTCAACTGCAAGAGGGAAGGGGGGACATTCCTGCCCATGGGACTTTCTGCAAAGGAAGGCCAGACCGCCAGAGACCTGAGCTGGAAACTGTAGATCATCTGTTCACCGGGATTAATGAGGCTTCCCCATGTTTGTGGAGAGCTGATTAAGAAGCATGTAGCCGTTTCACCTCCTGTCAATAGAACAAAAGGCTCAGCAGCAATGTTCCAGAGGCTTTAGAGAGGAACTCTGGCAAAGGGGTTGGGAGGCGGCATCTTGCTCTACTCCATACTTTTCTAGATGGGCACCCAATCCCTGGACATTTGTCCCACCCTCCCCAGCCTAGAGTCCCTCCTGCTGCCCATGCCCTCCACACGTATTTCCTGAACCCCCAACATACACCAGGCACCAGGTACTGGGGTACAGAAACAACCAAAATGGAAACAGCCCTGTCCTCACGGTCTGGGAGGAAAACAGATACTAAACAGCTATATATACGCTGATTTATTTAATTGCATGACTAAGTGCTGTCCAGGAGAAGACCAGAACTACAAATGCATGTGATAGGGGCTCTCACTCTCTAGAGGGTCAGGTAAGTTTCCTGGGAGATATAGGAGGGGGAGATCGGGTCTCAACCCACTTAGGATATCAACGTGATAAGACTTGGCAACTGATTACATGTTGGAGGCAGAGAATATATTTCTGACCCAAGGAAAATGTGGAATGCACCACTAACTTATGTACAGAGTGCAAATGGTAGGACAGGTTTGGAGAGGGCAGAACAAATGAGCCTGGGCACCCATGAGGTGCCCAGTGGGCAGTTGACTGGATGGGCCTGGGGCACAGGAGTAAGGCTGGAGCTGAAGACATAGATTTGGAAGACAACAAAGAAGTCATGCAGTAGTTAATGTCGTGCAGCTGGATGCTACTTCCCAGGAGGGAGACAAAGGGGGCTAAGGACTGATCCCTGAGAGGACCTGTAGGAATCACAGGAAGGAGCCAACGAGGGGGAGAGGAGACACTGGGAAAAGTAGATGTCCTGAAACAAAGGAAGAGAGAATTTGCAGAAAGCAAAGAACCTGACTGTCCTTTGCTGCCGAGAGATCTAGTAAGATAAGGGCTAGGATACATCATTGGATTCGGTAAGTAGGTCACTGGTGGCTTTGGCAAGAGTTGCTTAGCTAGAGACAGAAGCCAGAAGAGAGTAGGTGAGGAGAGTGTGTGGATGGTGAGGATTCAGGAAATGTGGGCAATAAGAGTGCTGCTGTGAAGGGGGGTGAGAAATGAGACTTCTTAGGTGGGAAAAGCTTGAGCAAATGTGCCAGCTGAGGGTTTAATCCAGACTTGGAGAAAGAGGGGCAGATGCCAAATAAATGAACATGTGGACAAAGAAATAAAGACTCAAGGAGCTAATTGACGGAGGAGTGTCTCGGAGCTGGTTGGAGCCTTGGAACTCTGATCAAAGGTGCTTGGGGAGAGGGTCAAGGGGATCTGACCAAGAGAAGGACCCCTTCCTTCTGAGACAAGGTGGGGGTGAGGACACTGAGTGGGAATGTGGAAATAGAGGGAGTCCATATTGATGACCTTGACCTATACAGTAAAGGTCCAGTTGAGGTTGTCTACAGTGATAGAAGTGATAGAAGAAGAGAAAGGTGATGGAAAGGCTTGTGAGCAGCTGGGGGCAGGTGACAAGAAGACAAAGCTGGGTGTAATGATGACCATAGGACTGTGAGGCCCAGATGACACTGGAAACCATTCTCGTTACCCACATCAACTGCCCTCATCATTTGCTGAGTGCCTCTACATAAATTATTTCACTCTCATGAGAGCCTAGGGAGGGAGGCCTCATCCCATAGGAACAGACAAAGTAACTGAGGCTCAGAGAAACTGAGTAACTTGTCCAAGGTGATAGAGCTGCTGAGTAGCAGAGCTGGATTTGAACTTGAGGCAGTTAGATGCCAAGTCCCATGCTCTTTTTACTGACCTGTGAATCAAACTCTGGCATTAACCTCAGCACCACTTGGCAGTCAGAAGTGGAAAGGGAGACAGCAGGTGTGGAGTCCGCTCAGGGCTGAGGTCTATGCTGGCCAGGGGTGTCATGGGACCGTGAGACCAGATAGGTAGAAGGTGAAGAAAAAATGTCTCCCCAGGGGTCTGGGCCAGTGGGGAGGTGGGGCAGAGCTGGTGGTCTGCTAGGGACTGTGAGGGCCGAGAAGAGCAGAGGGCTGGCCTGTGGTCACATGGACAGTCATGGGAAAGGAGGGAAGGAAGAATAGTCAGCACCAAAGAGCTTGCAGACGATCAGAGAATGTCAGACTGTGAAACTTAGGTAAACAAACTCGACCCAAACTCAGACAACAATTTAGTGTCTCAGACAGACCTGGGTATAGTATACCCTGTCACGTTACTGTCTCTGTGATATTGGTCAACTTGCTTAAATTCTCCGGGCCTTATTTTCTGCCATCTGTACAATGGCACCAATAACCCCATCTACACCCGATATCTATAAAAGCACAATTCTGCAAGATTTCCCATCCAAGCTCCCTCCCATGCCTTGAAAGATGCTGCATCCACTCACCCTGCCCACCTCTCCAGCCTCATCCCAGCCCACTGTCCACATCATTCACTCTGTTTCAGGGAATCAGTTAGTGCCACAATAATGCGGCCTGACAAACCAGCCCCAAACTCAATGGCAATGGACATACAAGTATGTCAATGGGTTAGCTGGAGTTTTTCTGATCTAGTCTGGGCTTGTCAGTTTTCATTCCAATTCCAAAGAAAGGCAATGCCAAAGAATGCTCAAACTACCACACAATTGCAGTCATCTCACCCACTAGTAAAGTAATGCTCAAAATTCTCCAAGCCAGGCTTCAGCAATACATGAGCCATGAACTTCCAGATGTTCAAGCTGGTTTTAGATAAGGCAGAGGAACCAGAGATCAAACTGCCAACATCCACTGGATCATCGAAAAAGCAAAAGAGTTCCAGAAAAACATCTATTTCTGCTTTATTGACTATACCAAAGCCTTTGACTGTGTGGATCACAATAAGCTGAAAGAGATGGGAATACCAGACCACCTGACCTGGCTCTTGAGAAATCTGTATGCAGGTCAGGAAGCAACAGTTAGAACTGGACACGGAACAACAGACTGGTTCCAAATAGGAAAAGGAGTACATCAAGGCTGTATATTGTCACCCTGCTTACTTAACTTCTATGCAGAGGACATCATGAGAAATGCTGGGCTGGAAGAAGCACAAGCTGGAATCAAGATTGCTGGAAGAAATATGAATAACCTCAGATATGCAGATGACACCACTCTTATGGCAGAAAGTGAAGAGGAACTAAAAAGCCTCTTGATGAAAGTGAAAGAGGAGAGTGAAAAAGTTGGCTTAAAGCTCAACATTCAGAAAACGAAGATCATGGCATCTGGTCCCATCACTTCATGGGAAATAGATGGGGAAACAGTGGAAATAGTGACTGACTTTATTTTTGAGGGCTCCAAAATCACTGCAGACAGTGACTGCAGCCATGAAATTAAAAGATGCTTACTCCTTGGAAGGAAAGTTATAATCAACCTAGACAGCATATTCATAAGCAGAGACATTACTTTGCCAACAAAGGTCCATCTAGTCAAGGCTATGGTTTTTCCAGTAGTCATGTATGGATGTGAGAATTGAACTATAAAGAAAGCTGAGTGCCGAAGAACAGATGCTTTGAACTGTGGTGTTGGAGAAGACTCTTGAGAGTGCCTTGGACTGCAAGGAGATCCAACCAGTCCATTCTAAAGGAGATCAGTCCTAAGTGTTCACTGGAAGGACTGATGTTGAAGCTGAAACTCCAATACTTTGGCCATGTTGATGCGTAGAGCTGACTCATTGGAAAAGACCCTGATGCTGGGGAAAATTGAAGGCATGAGGAGAAGGGAACAACAGAGGATGAGATGGTTAGATGGTGTCACCAACTCGATGGACTTGAGTTTGAGTAAGTTCCAGGAGTTGGTGATGGACAGGGAGGCCTGGCGTGCTGCAGTTCATGGGGTTGCAAAGAATCGGACACAACTGAGCATCTGAACTGAACTGAACTGGGCTTGTCTGAGCTTGACTCCAGGCCGTGAATTGAGCTCCTACGCACATTTCTCGTTCTTCTGGGGTATTCTGATGCAGGTCCTTTTTCTTGGAAATCACAGACCACAAGCCCAGCCTCAGGAGCTCCGTTCAAACTGCCCCTTGTGTCATGTCTACTGGCATCCCATTGGCCGAAGCAAGTCACATGATCAAGCCCTTAATTAAAACAGTGGAGAAACATTCTTCAGCCATGAGGTCAAGGCAAGTGTGTGGATGCATAAAACAATACAGGGGAGTGAGGAGTGGGGACCAGTAATTCTGTCTACCAAATCCAGTCACTGGGCCTCTGGCAGTCCCAGGTCCAGCTGCTGTCCCCTTAGAGCCTTTTTCTCTGTTGTTTCTTCTGCCTGGGTTGCTCTCTCCCACCCTGTCCCATTCATCACATGGCTGGCTTTTGTTCATCTCTTGAGCCTCAACTTAATGTTATCCCTTTTAAGAGTCTTCCAGTTTGTCCAGGGAGGGAATAATACAGGATTTGGTGAACACGTGACATTATCTCTGCTATAGCCTTCTGATCACACAGAACAGAGGCTCCATCCGCTGATAAGACAGCTACCAAAAGAACAGAAGCCCCCCAAAGGACAAGATCTGGGGGTTAGGGACAAGGAAACACCAAGAAGAAGCCAAAGGAGGGGGGTGGTGAGGAGACCAAGGGAGGATGCCTAAGATGCAGACTGACAGATACGGGCCAACAGGGCCCAGAAAGAAGCAATGGCAAAGAAAGTTCACTGAGCCTGTGGCAGAGGCTGACACAGAAAAATAAGGCCCAGAGGGGCTGCGGGAGAGAGGATAAGCCTGCGCATCTTGATGCAATCGCGGCGTCTGCAGTTTCCTCTCGGTTCATTGCTCTCAGCCTGTCATCCACACACAGCATAGGCATCTGAAATCTAATTTGGCCTTTGTCAGCTCCATAAATGTTGTTCTTTAGAGGTGATTCCCTTGTAAATGGACGAAAGTTCTAGATTGGAAGTCCACGTTGGCCGTCCGGGACCCGTTCTCATGAACTCTGGGCAGGTCACTGTGTGAGCGCTCATGCTGGTGACAAATGGAAGGACAGCAGGCTGCTTAGGCAGCGACTTGCAAACCTGACCCACCAACGCTGACTCGGGAGCTGTAATCAGTCCAGGCCTGGCCCCTGATCACTGTGGCGGCTGAGGAAATAACTAGGTCTCCGGAGGCTCAGAGCCTGGAACTAATTATTAGAGCTGGGGAGGGGAGGCACATAGCCTTCGAGGGGCTCGGGGGGTGGAAGCAAGGCAGCTCCTGTCCCGTCTTCCTGGGGTGGCCTCTCCAGTCCTCACCAGCTGCCAGAGGGAAATCAGCGTGCAGAACGACCCGATCCTCCCTGCTCCGAAGTCTTTGTGGCAGGCGCCTCCCAACCTAGGGTCCCCTCCTCTCAGCCACCTCTGGTCACAGCCATATCTGTGTGACCGGTGAACCACAAGGACCACAAGACCCATCAGGTATATAGACGCCCCACCTCAAAGAGGCCATTCCTCGAGTCTCCCTACTTCCACCCCAGAACCTTCTCAAACATTCCAAAAGCTTGGGGGCTCACTTGGTTGTTGGAAACTCAATTCAGACATGAGAGAAAGCTAGTGTCTCCAGGGTCACCCTTCAGCCAGTGAGGTGGAGACACGCCTCAGTGCCCCCCTATCTTGCAGGCAGAGGCTTTGGGGGCACTCAGAAGGGGTCTACTGGAGTCGTGCTCCCGCAGCCCCCAGAAGCTCTCTTGCTAACTTAGCCTTCAGCTTCTCCTCCTTCCCTGCCTCCATCTCCCTGCTCTCTCGCTCCTTCTCCCTGGGACTGTCCCCTGAATAAACCTCTTGCACCCAGGTCCTCACCCCTGGCTTCACTTTCAGTGTTTTTCAGGCTGTGTTCCTCGAGACCTCAAGGATGTCACTAGCCCCGCTTTGACCCACATTCAGTCTGATGCTCCATTGTCACCATTTTGAAATTTTTAATAATTTTTAAACAAAGAATTCCACACTTTCATTTTGCACTATACCCTGCAATTATATGGCTGATCGCACTTTGAATTTCTAGCACTTTGGATTAGGACTGGCATTTAGTAGGTGCTTTGAACTAAATTGAACTGAATTCAGCTCTGGGGCCTCTGTCCCTCCCTCTCTCCTGTCTTGCTCCCAGCTCCATCCCTTCTTCCCTCCTGACCTGGGATGTGAATGTTGCCAGAGGCACAGAAGCAACAAGAACTGTGCACGTGGGTTTTCCCTGGGGCAGAAAAAAGTGGGGTCTATGGCCCCCATCCTCAGCCCTCCTAAGATCCCCTAGTCTACAGCACACCCTCTCTCAGATCAGAGATTCCCTATGGTCACAGCTACCTATGAGAAAAACCACACGTTTTCATTTTTAAATGTCATTACACAGTTTTCATCATGTTTCCAAAAAGCTAAGTCTGAAATAATTTGGAATTGCCCTAACTCTAAGCCATGATAACAGAGAGCAGCATTCTACAAAGAAGAGGTTATATGCGCCAAAGCACTTCAAAGACACGAGGTTAATGGTTGACCTCAAGAATTCGAAGCAGGCTGGAATTGGATACAAGAGGCATCACCAAAGGTTGAGAAGTTTGACCACGGGAAGGGATCAGGATGAGGAAATGCTTTTCTTAATTGGAAAAAAGACAGCCAGGGAAAGTGAAGCACACCGGTAGTGTGATCCGCTTCTCTCTCTTTCCCTTTTCCTTTCAAATTTCCATGTGAAAGGGAGATGAGGAGGGGCTGTGAGCCCAGACAAAGCAGACCAAGGCCTTTCCAGGGATTTGCAGAAAGCAATCACAGATAAGGCTCTTTCACCAGGGCAGTTAAAGCCACAGAAAGCAAGGCGTGGGAGGCATGGGGGTTTAACGTCTTGTCTGGCTGACCTGAGGCCTCAGGGGCTCAGACAAACCTCAGAGAGGCCAAAACTAAATTGTCCTGGGCATGAGAGAAGTTAAAAATCAAAGTAAAATTAAGCTTATTTATTAGCAATTAAGGGCTAATGAGGATCCCTGATTTACCTAAATGGTTATTTCTACATCTTGTTCTAAACTAGCTATCACTTTTCATATGCGATCATTAGAGATTAGTTAGTTGTTATGCTGTGTTATTTAATAAATTCGACTGCACGTACACAGGTCCAGCTTTTTGTTTTCTTTTGCTTTGTTACTGCAACGGGTAGGTTTGGGAAAGCATTAAATGGCCCCGATGATTCACAACCCCAAAGAGGCTTTCTATTCAAGGTGACTCTAGCCCCGACTCCACAGCCCACCTAGTGGCAGCTGCCCGAGTTGCAACACACCGTCCTGAGTGCCTGAAAAAAACGTTAGATAGGGTGAGTGCACTCAGCAATCGGAAAAGGGGGAAGGCAGGCGATAAGTGCTATGGGGTGAGGTGGGGGCGTGGGTGGGGACATAAGGGTGTCACCAGGCCACCAGGGATAAGTACTTTGGGAGGGGGGAAAGGGCTCGTGGAGGTCAGGGAGGTCCGAGGGACAGGAAGAGATCAGAGGCCAAGAAGTGACCCAGAAACCCAGGCGAAGGAAGGAAGTGGGCAGCCGTTAGAGCCCAGACCCAGTGCAAGGGAATTTTATGTCCAAGAGGACTGCTGAGGAGCTCAGGGCGTGAGGAGAGGTACAAGAGGGGCAGAAACACGGTCTGAGCAAGGTCAGGAGGAAGTGGATGGTGGAGGGAACCAACTTCCTGCTGACCTCAGTCATGCAAACCATGTGCCCCAGCTCACCACACAGGTGAATGGGGAGACCCCACAGCCATCGGAGAGAGCAAATAACACAGCTGAGCAAGCTCGGCTTCTGCTCAGAGCACCCGGCCTCCTGCATCTTACCTCATCCAGCAGGCGAACCCTGGCTAAAGCAACATTTCAGGGGTACCTGGAAAGGCCTTCCTGGGTAGATGTCACTAACCAGCCCAAGCCTATTCTCACTTGGTGGCTCTTTTTCTTTTTTAATTTCAGTGAAGATATCGTCTCTTGAATTGACCCCTGAACTAGGTCCAAAGCGGAAAAAAATCACCATTGGCAACCTGGGATGCAGCATGGGACCTTAATTCAAGATTAAGTACCAACAATATAAGAAACTTGGAGCAGGGCATGGATAATAAACTCCAGAGCCTGGTCCCACCAGAAATTCTAGCACATAAGCTCACAGAGAAGTCTCTGGTTACAGGAAACCCTACCAACTAGATGGAAAATTTCCATGTGTTTGGGTTAAACTGAATGTGCCAGGGAAAGAACAGCCTCTTCTTGGCCTCCAAGTACGATATGTCAGCCTGCACCATAGAGCCCAGTCTCTGAGGGACCACAGCCCTTAGACCCCTCACAGGAAGCCAGGAAACTCAGGGTCACACTTGGGTTGCTGAAGCACCGCTGTCTCCTCCCAGGCCCACCTCAAGCCCACCACTGGCCTCCACAGCTGCCGCCACCTCAGGTCACAACTCCTTTGACCCTCCAGGTCTCCCCTGGGGTCCCACTAAGCCCCTCTGTTCTCTCCTTCAGCAGCCTTTACCCTAGTACTAGGACCCCCACTTAGAACTGCTAGGGTGCAAGGGAGATAGGCCTGCAGGCTCCCAGTGACACGTGGAAGTCCATCTGCTCCTCTGAAAGATGAGGTGACCGCACCAGAAGCCCTCTAAGAACCTCTGCTCTGGCCAGACCTGCAGACAGCTCTGGGAATCCTGGGCCCAGAGTGTGGGCCGCTCTGAGTTTAAGCAGGAGAGTCCACAGCCAACATGAACCACCTCTGCAGGGCCTCCCCTCCATCCAATACCCTCTCACCAGCTCCCAAGACAGCCTCAGGACAGACTCTGAAGGGAATCCTCTCCAAGGCTCCAAGAGCCATTTCAAGACCTGAGCCACTTCAAGAACACAGGACCTGGGGCCAATCCAAATTTAAATTCTGTCTCTGCCACTTTATAACTGCATTATTTCACCTACCTGAGTATCAGTTTGCACATCTGTGTACTTAGCTCAGTAGCTGGTATAGAGGAAACAGCCAGAAAGTGGCTCCGAGAGAGAGAAGGAATAAATAGTAGGAAATCAGGAGGGAGACATTCAAAGATATCCAGAGACAAGCCTCCTGAAGATAGACGCTAAGACAGGGGTGTAAGCCCCCAAGTCAGAGGCACAGGTGGCCTGAAAGAAGAAGAGAAAACTGAAAGGCTTCAGAAGAAGACTGCGGAGTAGGGGGTGAGTCAGTTCTCACAGCCGCTGAATAATTCACAGGGCAGCCGGGATGGCATATGTTTCCTCTAAGCCCTCACCAGTAGGAGCACCAGTCTTCCTCCTCCCCAACTCCCATCAGTCGTCGCCCAGGAAACCAGCTCCCTCCTCCTAGAGGAAGAGCTGCCCAGGGCCCAGAAGCAGGGTGGGCAGGGTGGAGGGGACACAGGAGGAGAGTCATGGGGCTGGGGCAGGTGCAGGCAGCACAGAAGAAAGCTGGCTGTGCCAGTCACACCAGGTGAGAGGGTGAGAAACCCAGGGGAAGAGGAGGCAGGGGTCCTGGGGACCCATCCTCCTCAGAAGCCCCTGGAGACGCTACGAAATGTATAACAAAGGTACAGAAGCAGCAACTGTGGACAGTGATGGATCAGAAATGAGACTGGTTTAGACGATATGTCTGGGGACCAAGGTGTGCTTAGGATTTGGGTGTGCTTTGCCTCAGTTTCTTGGCTAACTTTTGTGTCTGACTTCCTTGGGAGTCCCTACTCTCTGCCTTCTCCTCTGCCTGGCTTTCTCCCTAGTGAGAGTCTGGGCACCTCCTAAGCTTGGAGTGGACTTTCAGGAGGAACTGCTGTCCAGCTTACCTCTGGTACACATTCCAGCATCATCTTTAGCCTTGTATAGACCAACACAAAGAGACCCTGGGCCAGGGACGCCAGCATCTCCTGGGTCACTCCCTTCCAGCTACCTTCCTGGTGGGTACCTTCCCTTAGCACCCTGCCCATCACCTGAACCTGGCTTCTCTTGTCTTTCATCCTCAAACTGGCCCACAATGTCCAAGATCCTTGCCTTATCCCTGCACTAGCTTAGCTCCTGGGGGTGGGGGGGTGAGGGCGAGGGGGTGGTCCCAAGATGCCCTCATGTTCTCAAGTTACTTCCTGATGCAGAAGCCATCCATATCTGACTCACACACTAGACACACTGATCCAAGAAATAGAAACTTCTGTGGCCTGGCCAGGGCAGATGACTTTATGGTGTCAACAGAGAAAGTCTTTACTGATAATTGAACTGAATGAGGCTCCACTCCTAATGCATCTGAAACCACAACAACCAATTACAGGTTGCAGAACCTTATGCAAGTGGCTTAGCCTCTCTGAACCTCAGTTTCCTCATCTCTAAAATGGGGAGAGGCCTGGCTCATTGGATTAAGTGAAACGAGAGCATATAGTTTACCCTCAGGAAGTCATAGTTGTTGTTATTACTGTTATTTTTTATTCATTTTTTTAAAAAGTTTTTGTTGGAGTATAGTTGATTTACAGTGTTATGTGAGTTTCAGGTGTACAACAAAGTGAGTCAGTTACATATATACATGTATCCATTCTTTCTCAGTTTCTTTTCCCATAGATGTTATTATAGAATATTGAGTAGATTTCCCTGTGCTACACAGTAAGTCTTTATTTAGTTATCTATTTTATTTTATTTTTCTTCATTTTAAAAAAATTTATTGGCATATAGTTGATTTGCAGTGTTGTAAAGTTAATTTACAATGTTAGTTTCAGGTGTACAGCAAAGGGAACCCGTTGTACCTATACATTTATCCATTCTCTTTTAAATTCTTTTCCCATTTAGGTTATTACAAACTACTGAGCAGAGCTTAATATTATTGATACCATATTATTTATTGCATGTGTATATATGGGCTGTGTTGTCCTTCTTCCTATCACACAGATTTTTTTTTTTTTTTTTTTTTGCTCACCTCAGAACAACTCATGCTTGGAGCTCAGCTACACAGAGTTCCATTTGTCACAAAGTCTAAAACACTGAAAACTTGACTCAGTTTGCAAATTTGTCATTATTGTCTGAGCAAGCTATAGCCTTTGATTGAATTTGTCAAACATGATCATTTTATTGAGCAAAGCAAATTACATAAGGTTGCATTTGCACTCCTAAATTAAGAGAGTGACTTTAGATATGAAAAGGGTGCTACAAAAATAAGAATTGCATATGTTTCGAATTTTCCCGAAATTCCTATTTTTCCCCATACAGAAAAATTAAAGGTTTTGGTTAATTTTTTTTAACCTAAGCTTTCCAAGTTTCCAAAAATGTTATATCTCAGCCCCATAAGGTGAGGGAAACATGCCAGCAGCACAGCATTGCATTTCTAGGACACCCGCAAGCTTGACAGCCCCATCTCTGAGTCACTCCACCTACAGGCCAGCTAGGTAGCACTGAGTCGGAAGCCCTATCACACTCCCCTCCCCAGGCTCTGAGCCAGAAGCTTTAGTCTCTTCCCCAGGTTCAAGCCCTCAAAGCAAGACGCCAGATCTCATCTGGCCCCAGTCCCAGACGGATCTAGTGTTTCCTCCCCGTTTTCAGCTCCAAGCATTTCCCTGTCTGTTCTCCCTTCTCCTCACATCAGCTGTATAGTAGGTTGAACTGTATCCCCTCAAAAGACATTTTGAAGTCCTACCCCTACTCCCCCCACCACTGAACCTGTGAACGTGACCTTATTTGGGAATAATAAGCTTGCAGATGTAAGATAAGATGGGGTGGATGGTGAGTCCTTAACCCAAAAGGACTGATGTCCTTATAAGAGGAGAAGGCCATGTGATGACACCAGCAGAGACTGGGTGAGGCAGCTAAAGCCGAGGACGTCAATGATCGCTGAGGGTGACCAGAACCTAGGGGAGAGGCAGTGGAATATTCTAGAATCTTCAGAGAGAGGAAGGCCCGGCTGACACTTTGATTTTGGACTTCCAGCCTCCGGAACTACGAGAGAATAAATATCTGTTTCGTTAAGCCACCCAGTGTGTGGTCATTCGTTGCAGCCCTAGAACAGTAACACAGCCACCAACTCCAACCCCAAGGGCGGCAGGCCAGTGTGACTGCCCTCCTTCACTGATGGGCAATCAGAGGCTAGAGAGGTGGCCCAGGTCACATATTCCAGAGGAGCGGACAATCAGGATCTACTAACGACCTACGGGGGAGGGAAAACGAGCAATAGACTTGAATCAAAGAACTGAGTTCAAGTTCCACTTTTTTCTGTTCGTTTGCTGTGACCTAGGAAAAGTCACATGGCACTTGCCTCTCTTTAATGTCACCTTTTAGCTTATTTGCTGTCTCCCTTCATCCCATGCCAGGATGTAAGTTTAGGAGGGCAGAGATTTTTATCTGTTTCTGTTCACCACTGTACCCTAGTGCCTCATCCTAGAACAACGGTTTGCTTATAGGGAACCCCAATAAATTTTTTCTTTTAATGAATGAATGACTGTCTCTGCCAGGGCTAGTCCTGGGCCCTTGGACTACAGAGAACATTAGACATGATCTCAGGCTCCCGAACAGTGGGAGAAGCTGATGCAGAAAGATCACTGTGGCACCTTGTCATGCACACTCTGGCAGAGAAATGAGTCAGGTGACGTTGGTGCTCAGAGGAAAGAATGGAAATTACTGGGAATGGGAGTCAAGACATCACCACTGAGACCAGTGAATGGGCCTCGAGGTATAAGTAGGAGCTCCCTGGGACCACGTTCTGCCATACTAAATATGTTTGGCCTTGCCCTGGTAGGTGATAGGGACTCACCAAGGCTTTCAAACAGAGGGATAATAACAGAATCAGAATTGGACTTCAGAACAATCTCTCTGGCTGCTGCAAGCAGAGGATAGCTTGAAGGGAGTGTTGGAAAGAAGAGGAGTTGCAACAGGTCTGTAGCAACAGGCCAGGTAGAAGCCAGAACCAGGCTGTGTTGACATGTGTGTGTAAGATGGAAGGAACTGATCCAATCACATGTACAGCCTGTTAGGCTTTGGAGAGACACATTCTCAAGTAGGCAGGAACAAAAGTCTATACAACAGAAAGTAGCTAGTGACATCATGTCCAGAAGCCTGGTGGGATGAAGGTGGGCTTCAGGTAGAGATGTCTGCTGATGGGTCCAGTGATTCTAACTGATCCAGACAGACGTGTCAAGGCGACATCACATCTCAGCTCACCTTTCCAGCTTCCAAGGTCCAAAGCCCCTTATTCTGGGAGACAATCTCTACACTGGCCCAGTAAAGGAGAAAGGTGGTTTGCTTTGGGTGATCCTTCAACTGGGGACCCATCTGAAATGGATCCTTTGGGGCTGTCATCATGGAAATCATGGGTGAGCTACCAAGAGAAGTCTCCTGTTCAGGGGTGGGGACAGAAAAACTAAAGAATCAGAGAGAGTGAGTACAGAAGGCTGGTTAAGAAGTTTGCTTACAAAGGAGAAGCGGATGGAGGGGAGGAGGGAGAAGTAAGTACGTGTCTTTAGGCTGAAGGGAGATGACAGAAGGGAGGTTACCACAGCGGGGTCCCTAGAGAAGGTGGATGGGAAAGGATACTGCGCGAAGATGAGGATGGGGACCTGGGGCAGAAGGATTCAGAAATTAGGGTTCTCCCACCACCAAAATGAGCTGTGAGAAAGGGCATGGCAATGAAGAGCATTCCCAGAATGATGGGCTCTTTTTCCTAATGAAGCTGCAGCTGAGTGTTGCTGCGGAGAGTGAGGGGGCCAGTGATGACCAGGAGCTCCAGCAAGGTCAAAGTGGTTGATATAGCCAGTGAGGAGAGGGGCTGCTGGAGAGGAGGAGGCACACGGACTGTGACTGCCGAGGTCCCGAGTGGCCGAACCCTCCGCCAGTGTTGGCACCCGGGATGCAGGACAAAGCAGCGATGCTGGCTTGATGGGCGCTGGGTCCTGCCTCCTACACTCGAGGACTTGTCAGCCCGTGTGTCCTAATTTCCGAGTGGGAAAATATGTTGCCTGCTGTATCAGTTAGGGTCTCAGCAGGAAGCAGATGGCACACTCAAATTGGGTAATTTAAAGAGAGTTTATGAAGGAAGGGTCTATTTACACAGGTGTGGGCAGAGCGTAGGGGTACCACAGGAGTAAGACCGTTCCCTCAGGCTTGTCTGGAGGACAGTGGTACCGTTTCCACTGTAAGGCTACAGGGGCAAGGAGAGAGATGACAGAGAGAGAGCCTTGAGGGGGGCTGGCTGGCAGAGGCTGGGATCAGGGAGGAGTCAGGCAAAGACATATCCCAACCTCACTCTCCTCCCCGCATCCAATCTCCTGCTGAGGGTCCCCACTGGCTGAATCCAACAGGAAGCCAGAGAGTGAAGGAGCCCATTTATGGGTCCATAGGGGTCAGCAGAAGGCTAGTGGTAAAGAACCCGCCTGCCAGTGCAGGAGACACAAGGGACACTGATTCGATCCCTGGGTCCTGACGATCCCCTGGAGGAGGGCATGGCAGCCCACTCCAGTATTCCTGCCTGGAGTATCCCATGGACAGAGGAGCCTGGCAGGCTACAATCTATGGGGTCAAAAAGAATTGGATGCGACTGAAGCAACTTAGCAACATGCCCAGATCAGCAGAGTGGTGATTGGCAGAGAGTGGGTCTGGAGGGGCAAATGGAAGACAATGAACCTAGCTATAGGGATCCCCATCTTCAGAAATGCTGGGCTACCTATGAAACAGAAGCAGACTCTCAAGGGACTCAGATAATGAAGGTATAGGGACTTCCTTTAAGCGTGGCTAAGATTCCTCGCTCAGAACAGAGGGAACGGTTCGATCACTGGTCAGAGAACTAGGATCCTGCATGTGGCACAACCAAGGCCAAAAAGAGAAAAAGGCCATGAAGGTGTGTTTTCTACGTGTCAGGAGGGGAGAGTGTGGGGAGAGAGGAGACACTTCTCAGGTTTGCAGCCTGTCCCCATTCCTCTTCCTCCTGTAGCCCCTGATTTCTCTGGCACCAGAGTGGTGATACTCTTGTTTAGAAAGAGTTAGTGATCAGAGTCTGTGATTAGGAGAAAGAGGGTGGGAGAGAAGTGATGGGAAGAGAAATAGAGGGAAAGAGAATTCGACAGGGGCTTGGAACCTCTGGACTCAGCATACATCCAGATGGACAGGCAGACATATCAGGGACCACACCCCCACCCCGATTGATCTTTGTCCTGCTTCTTGTCCTATGAAGTACAATTGAGTCAAAGGTGCTAATAGATCCCTGAGAAAGATAGATGGAGTAATCAGGGTAAATGAAATTAACATGCACAGGGTAATCAACACTCATTAAGCCAATTTAGTCAAGTGATGACCTCAGTCAGCTTTTATTTAATCATATACTTAAATGTCAAATCAATATGCAAATCTCACCCAGGCCTTTTCCAATTATAGCCCATTAAAAACTTTCAAGTAAATCAATGCAGCCAGGCAAGGCGGGCAAGGCAGGAAGAGACACGCTGGTCCCCAGATGACTGGACAGTGGGCCTTTTGTCTACAGCAGCACCTCACCCCTACTCCCAGGGCCCTTGCTGGTCCACCCTGCCCTTATCACCGTTCACCATCACAGCTTACACCTCCTGGGTCCCATCACAGGCCCCCAAAACAGCTGTAAGGAAAGGAAAGGAAAGATGCTGAACTGGCTCTCCCCTAAGAGTCACAGGACAGCCACACTCACATCTCCATGCCCTCAGGACTTTGTTTTTTGCAGTGAAAATCTGTGCCCATCATCTTGTTGGCGCTTGGAGCCCCCAGAACCCTGACGAGGTAGACATTAATATCCCCACTTACCGATGACCAAATGGAAGCTCCAAAAAAAACTAGGGGCTTCTCCCAAGACACCAGCCCACCAATAGAAAAAGGAGACTCTTGACAGCATCCTGAGGCCAAGCCCAGCCCCTAGGTTGGTGGGCCACCCCAAGAACCAGGCAAAGAAGGGAGAAGGGGAAGGGCGTGTGAGACAGGTCTCTCTCCCTCCCAAGACTCTCAGCAGTCCTCGTGCCCCACCACCAACACCCTAGTGAATGTGGTGTGAGTGATTCCCATTTAAAAGGCTGTGTCATGGGGGGTGGGGAGGGGAGAATGAATTAAGAGAGTGGCATTGACATCTATGCACTGCTGTGTGTAAAATAGACAGTTAGTGGGAGGCTGATATATGACAGGGAGCTCAGCTCCGTGCTCTGTGATGACCCAGAAGGATGGGATGCGGAGGGTAGGAGAGAGGCACAAGAGAGAAGGGATATATGTATGCATACAGCTGATTCACGTTGTTGTACAGCAGAAACTAACACAACATTGTAAAGCAATTATCCTCCAACAAAAAAATAAATAAAACTAAAAATAATTTGTAATGAAAATAAGAGACTGGGTCAGATTTGGTTAACTTGTCCCAGGCCTGCGAAAAAGGAAGTCAAATCATGACTGTCTTTGCTTATCATCCCATCTACCACTGACACTGACAGGGCCGGTAACACCAGTGAACACAGACAGACAGACCGTGTTCCCAAGGAAAAGAAGGAAAGAAAGGACCAGGTCTCACTGGATTCTTGCTGGGTACTGCACATGTCCTGTGCTGACTGATCTTCCTTCAGTGGTTCTGGGTGCAAGGTATTAGCTCATTCCCTCTATAGATCAAGAAGGGAGAAAATCAGAGAGGGTGGTTAATGGTTCCGAGGTTGCACAGTGAATAAATGGTGGACTTGGGAATGAAAACCAGGACTTTCTGAGTCTCAGGCAGAGTCCACGGGTCATCCATGCCCAGGGGAGCCTTGGGGCCTGTTCACATGGGCCCTTTCCCAGGGGGATGTATCACCCGTCGGCTGGCATAATCCAGGTTGCTAGGCTATAGGCTTGGCTTCCTGTTGCTGATATGAAGGGATCAGAGAAACAGTATGAACCCCTACCCCTGGCCCAGGAAGCCCACGTCCAGCTGGTGCAGCAGAAATGACAGCTGCTTCTCAGAAACCTGCTTCTCAGGGTCAGCCAAGAACTGACAGGTAAGCTCTGGAAGAGTCTTGATAACCCTACAGCAGAGCCAGATTGAAGATGTGTTCCTGGGGAGATGCTTGGTAATTGACTCGCATATGGCAGAGTGGAGTCGGGCAGCGACCCCGAAAGTGATTAGAAGTGTCAGTGACCACTGGTATGAAGGAACCAATGCTGGTGCCTCTGATAGTTCCAGGGCCAATACCCAGAGCTCAGAGCCGTTCCCAACGGGGTGGAGAAGGAAGACCCCTGACTGAGTAGGGGGAGAGAGGAGAACACAGGAACCCAACTGGCTGAGCCAAGAACTGGGGCCTCTGGCCAAGGCTGGAACCATGAGGTTTAGAAAGGGGCCAGCCCTGCACTCCTCAGCCGAGACGGGGTTGGAATAGACAGTGCCTGTTTCTGGGGTTGGCACTGAAGTCCCATGTCTCAGAAACCCCTTGGTTCCAAGCAAACCCGGACGATTAGTCCTGCTGTAGATAAGCCAGCTTCTTTCCCTGGCTGTCTGTGGGGAGGGAGGATCGCCCATCTCCCACCCACCACCCAGCAGAATCTGGGGTGGGAGTGGTTTAAGTGATTGCTGACAGTGTCAGAACCTGAAGGTCAAGGAAGAGGAGTAAGGGAATAAGAAGAATAGAAAGGAGGACCCGGTGAACCCTACTCAATGTCTGCAAGTATCGGGAACTGTGCTCTGAGCATCCACATCTTCGGGCCCATTTAATCCTCGAAATAACCCTAGCAGGTAAGTGTTATTATTCCCACTGTATAAATGAAGAAGCTCAGATCAAAGACCTGACAAAATATATAAATATAAATCAACGTGTTGTACACCTTAAACTTACCCGGTGTTATATGTCAAATCTATTTCAATAGTTTTTAAGAAGTAACTATTTCTCTGGACAGAATTTAACCAATAAATCATTGCGGGGAGAGCGAGAGACACAAAAGGGCTCGGCTTTACCAGGCCCTGCGGATCCAAGAAGGAGAAAAGCAGAATTTAGTCTGAAAAATGCCCCTCCTCTAGGAAAAAAGGCAGGTTTTAAAGCATTTTCCCGGTAGAGAGATGCAAGCTCGCTTCTGAGTCTTCAAAGGAGAAGATGGTTCCAGGTGGGGCAGACGGGACTGTGAGGATGAATCAGGACCTGGAGTGACCCTGGTAAAGAAGGGCGAGGAGGCCCAACGGTATCTAGGGAGACAGCCTCCGGGCAAGCCTTGGTTTAAAGGGATTTTGCAGAAGGGAGGGGAGCAGGGCTGAAAACCCCACAGGCCCACGGCAACTGCCGAAGCACTGAATCGCCATGGCCGCCAAATGCTAAGGGGGCTGACACAGACCAGGAAAGAGCTTAAGATGCATTTTCAAACCCCAGGGAAATTTCCATCCAGGAGGATGAGAAAGCCCCAGAAATCCTGGAGAGCAGAAGAAGGGTGGAAGAGGACTTCCCTGGTGGTCCAGCAGTTAAGACTCCGCACTTCCATTGCAAGGGGCATGGGTTTGAATTCCTAGTCTGGGAACTAAGATCCCACGTGCCACACACAGCACAGCCAAAAAAATTCTAAAAAAGAAGAGAGGTGAGAAAACTCCATGCTGCACGTGGCATGGCCAAAAAAATATTTTTTTAAAGAAGAGAGATGAGAAAATGTTTGCTCCAAACAAGCAAAATGTCTTTGCTTTTGCCAAATGATAAGAAGGTATGCTTTTCTAATCTGACCTCCCTCTCAGCCAGGATCTAGGTTAGTGTGCACACAGAAGGCAAGTCAGGTGCGGGATCACACGGCCCAGCACAGGTTTGCCCATAATGACACATGCCAGATTCGCCTCACTTCCCACCCTGCCAGTGACCCGCCAGCCTAGTCAAACTCCAGGGTCTTGAAGAAGGCTGTCAGCCTCCCTGTGGACAAGAATATTAAAAGGAGCTGGGTGGCAGAGCTGTTCAGGAGGTTCAGACCAGCTCAGAGGGAAGGAGGAGCAGGACTGCCCATTTGGGTCTGAGGTTTGGGGATGCAGCAGGGAATTCTAAGCAGAGGAAACAGCAGGTACAAAGGCACTGTGGTGGGAAACTCAGAAAGGGCCAGAGAGCATTCCTTCCTGGACAGTAACCAGGTAACTTCCTCACTACACTGTTACCTCTGCCTTTCTTGACCTAAGCAGCCCCTACAACACTTGTTTATCTCATGCCTCAAATGAGCATTTATGGAGCACCTACTGTACCCCGGCACTGTCCTAGGCGCTGGTTCCCAGCCATGCATGAGGCAGACAAGGGCCCCTGCAATCATGACATCTTGAGCCCAACAGAGAGGACCACGCTGGACAAGCATCTCCAGCTCCATCCTCCTCCCGGGAATGCTCACCCAGACACCGGGATGTAAATGCTCTGAGTTCATGGATGACTCCTGAGTGAATATCTCCAGCCCAAACCTCTCCCCCTGAACACCAGATGCACGGTTTCCACTGTTTCCTTGAGAGCGACATTGCATTTCTACCAAGCATTTAAACTCAACGTCTCTGAGACAAAATCATTCCACACCTTCCCCTCCACAAAACCTGTTCTTGCTTCTCCAGTCTTCCCACTTACTCAGGCAAAAATCCGGAAATCATGCTCCATCCCCATCGTGGCGTGTGTGTGTGCACACGTGCACACGCACACACACAGACCATATAAGCCAATCCATAGCCAAGTCCTTCTGGTCCTAATGCCACTAAAAGAAAACTCCTGAATGTGATGACTTCTCCCTACTTACACAGCTACCACCCTGCTCCCTGTCATTGTCTCTCTCCTGAACCATTAAACTAAGCCTCACTAGTCTCCCACCTCCCACTACTCACCACCCTACAATCTACTCTTGCCCAGGGGAACATTTTTAAAAGATAAATCAGACCCTTTCTCTCCCCAGCTCAGAACCCTAGACAACAAATCATGCTCTGGTTTGTCCTAAGAAAAAGCAATGTCCCAGTCCCACGGCCCCTCTCTGCTCCCTTCTACATCAGGCATCTTGAAAAGATTTCCCTCAATTCATTCTATCCACTGCCTTGCCCCTCAACTCACCTCAAGCCATTTTCATCTGCTGTGAAACTGCTCCCACCAAGGTGACTCAATGCCCACCCTAGGTTCACACTACAGTCTCCTTGGTCCTCGGCATCCTTGGTCTTCTGGCCTTGACCCTGCTGCCGGTGCGTTCCCTCCACTCTCAAGCGATGCGCCCTCCCCCGGGGTTTCTGGACACCAGCAATGCTCTGGTTCTCCTCTTTCTTCTCTGACTTCTCTTTCATTGTCTCTCAGACTCTTCCTCCAGCTGGCGGGGTGCCCAGAGTTCAAAACTTGACACTCCTCTATATTTGTTGTAAACAGCCTCATCCACTTTCACTAACTCATCGCTAATTCCCTATCACTAATTCTCCCAGGCTTCCAAGTCTAGCCAAGATTCCAGCCCCAGACTTGTAATCAAGGTTTGTCCTGGCTGCAGCCCTGCAAACCAGCACATCAAAGCTAGTCACTACTTACCACTTTATCCATACGCAGACCTTATTCCAATCCAGTTTCTCAAGTCAGAAATTTTGGCATCATCCAAATCTCCTCTCTCTCTTGACCCGTGTCTAATTTATAACTTAGTTTTGTGGTCTAATCTGCGTCTTCATAGCGCTTGGATTTGTCTCTTCCTCCTACTGCTCCTGCCTTGGGGAAGGCCCTCATCACCTTCAGGCTCACCTCCTCCACTACATCCTTCTTAGTCCCAATGCTGAAGAGGTTTTTCTAAAATGCAAGAGGTTTTTCTAATCTGGCCTGGTCTCGCTCTTCCTTTGAACCCTTCACTGGCATATCAACTAGCTAGTGCTGCAAAACAAATCACCCCAAAATGTGGTGGCTTAAAATAACTGCCATTTGTTATAACTCATGCATCTGTGGGCTGGCTGGGGTCACTTGACCTTGGCTGGGGCCACTTGTGGTCTGGTCTATGAGTGAGCTAGGCGCTCACTCAGTCTTGCTTCTCTGGGGAACATACGCTCCTGGGGCCAGCAGAAATGTGCAAGGTTCATAATTGACACATGGTCAATTTATTTTAATTCTACTGTCCAAAACAAGATACATGGCTGAACTTATGTCAAGAGGTGGGAAAACAAACTCTGTGCTTGGTGAATGGATATACAAAGTCACCTAGCAAGGGGCATAGGTACAGGGATGGGTGAGGAACTGGTCGTATTAATATGCAACTCATCAAAGAGCTTCCCATTGCCCTCAGGGTCACATTCCCACTCCCTGACATGCAGACCCTCCAAGAGCTGACCCAGCCACATCTCCTATTGCCCTGAACTTCCAACCACTTCCCACCTTCCACAGCTCTGCAAATGGGCCCTGTCATTTCACACTCCAGGTTTGTCTGTGCGTGTGATCTTTTTCATGCTGATTCTTTGAATCCCTACCCATTCTTCAAGATCAGGATCTAGCTCAGCAAGCAGTTCCTCCTAGGCTTACCTTCCCAACCCAAGGCTGGGTCACAGCCTCTGTTACACGCCTCCCCCTTCCATGATATCCCTTTATTGCACTTATCCCTGTGCAAAGGTGTCCATTTCCACCCCTAGATACTGAATGTATTAGGGCAGTATATTACTTTGCTATTGCCACTGTGGTATTCCCAGGTGGTGCAGCGGTAAAGAATCTACCTACCAATGCAGGAGAAGCAAGAGACTCAGGTTCGAACCCTGGGTCAGGAAGATCCCCTGGAGGAGGAAATGGACCCCTACTCCACTATTCTTGCCTGGAGAATCCCATGGACAGGGGAGCCTGGTGGGCTATGGTCCATGGAGCCACATGAGCTGGACACGGCTGAGCATGCCAGGCCATGCATTACCACTGTAACAGGTTGCCTCAAACTGAGTGGTTTAAACAACATAAATTTATTCTCTTACTGTTCTGGAGGCCAGAAGTCCAGAATCAGGTTCACTGAGCTAAAGCTGGTTTTCTCTGGAGCCTCTGAGGGGGGAATCTATTTCCTCGCCTTCTTCAGCTTCTATTGGCCAACTGGATTCCTTGGCTTATGGCCCCCTCCTCCGTCTTCCAAGAGCGAGAGCATCACTTCAGTCTGCTCACATCACCTTCTCTTCTTGCCAAATTTCCGTCTGTCTCTATCTATAAAACACGTGATTGTGATTACACGTAGGGTTCACCTGGATAATCCAGGATAAACTCCCAGCTTAAGATCCTTAACTTAATCACATCTGCAAAGTTAATTTTGCCATATAAGATGACACTCACAGGTTCTGAGGATTGTTGTTCAGTTGCTAATTCATGTCTAACTCTTTGCGACTTCATGGACTGCAGAATGCCAGGCTTCCCTGTCCTTCACTATCTCCCGGACTTTGCTCAAACTTATATCCACTGAGTCAGTGATTCATCCAATCATTTTATCCTCTGTCATCCCCTTCTCCTCCTGCCCTCAATCTTTCCCACCATCAGGATCTATTCCAGTAAATCAGCTCTTCTCATCAGGTGGCTGAAGTAGTGGAGCTTCAGCTTTAGCATCAGTCCTTCCAGTGAATATTCACGGTTGATTTCCTTCAGGATTGACTGGTTTGATCTCCTAGCTGTCCAAGGGACTCTCAAGAGTCTTCCCCAGCACCGCAATTCAAAAGCATCAATTCTTTGGCGCTCAGCCTTCTCGATGGTCCAGCTCTCACATCCATACATGACTACCAGAAAAACCATAGCTTTGCCTAGATGGATGGGGGCTAATATTTAGCCTACCATAGACAGTTCTCATGTTTCTTCTTCTTGCCTCCCTTCCACCTGGCTCAGGACCTGGCCCGTGATGGGCTACTGGAGAAAGGAAAGAATGAATGAGTGAGAGAATGAATGCACTACCAGAGGGGCCATGGAGGTGCCAGGGTTCCCAACAGGCTGGCAAAATCAGTGAAAACTCAAGCTCCTAAAATTCCCTATCCCCTGTGCTCACCGTAACAGAGAATATTCTCTATAATAAATAAGAGATCAAACCAGGCCCTCTGTGCAATGCAGGAGCCAGGCTGCCTGAGCTAAAAAGGAAGAAGATTCCTCCCCAGAACTGCAGAGCCAGAGCTGTGAGCTCACCCCACAGAAGCGTTAACCCCCTGTTCCTCATCATAACTGCACAGACTAGGCTGTGTGCTGGTTCCATGGAAACCATTCTCTCCCATTCCTGTGTATTTAACAGAACCTTGTGGATACTACTCTGTGCTAGTCACCTAAAACATGATGCCTGCCCTCAAGGAGCTGCCAGTCCACATTTTTTAGAGCACCTTTGAAATGACTGACCCTCCACCCTGCACAATTTCCAAACACTCTGGAGCTCATGGAATTTTGTTCCTTACACTTTCAGAGCCCCTCCTGGGAAAGATGCTCTATTCATTCAACAAACATTGACACCAAGGATATGGCAAGCCCTATATTAGCCCTCCCATTCATTGTGGGGCTACCCTATGAGTTTCCCACTGGACGCAGGTTGACATTCCTCTGCAGGACTTTTGGAGCCTACCGCCTGGCCCTGATAATTCCCACACAGTGCCAAAGACTGCAGAGAAGTTGGGAGGCTGCCTGGGATGGGAAGTGGGGAATGGCTATTGCAAAATCACTGGTGATTCAACCCAGAGAGGGTTTTGTTCAGGTAGGGGAGGGAGTCAAGCTGTAGCTTGGATACATTGATAATGTGGGAAACAGGACTATCAAAACAACCATAAAAATAGTCACTAATTATTTAATTAGCTCTTACTGTGCACCAGACTGCGCTGGGTACTCAATGCAGATTATCTCACTTGACCCTCCTAACATTCCTGTAAGGTAAATATTCTTAGCCCCACTTTACAGATGAGGAAACTGAGGCACAGAGAAATACAGGCACATGGCCTTGGCATACAACTGCAAGCAGAGCCAGGACTGGAGTTCACTATGCTTAGACTCTTCCTTCCAAAAGTTGACCATGAAAGGGAAGGTAAGCCGTGTGTGAAGCAGGAAGTGCCGTGGTCAAGTGACCTCACGGTTAGCGGAAGTTGTTTTTAAGTAGAAAAACATAAACAGGTTTGTGCATAAAATAACAGACTGGAACATGTACTGATGGGTGGGGACTCAACCGATGGAGGAGGCAGGATCCAGGACATGGATGAGGACGGTGCCAGGTCCAAGAGAGGAGGAGAAGGTGGCCAGAGGCCCGTACGGTGTCAGAGGGCCTGGGGCAACTGTCAGGTTGGAGGCTCCAATATTCACTGTCTCCAAACATCCCTCATCATCTCTCTGCTAAATGGATCCTCACAATGAGCTAAGTGTAGTTTAAGTGAAGCAACAGAGGTTCGGGGAGGTGATACAATTTGCCCAAGGTCAAAAAGTTGGTGGAAGAGCTGGAACGCAAACCTACTTGTCCACAAATACAACTCTGACCATGTGAGGCCATGTGTGGGGATTCAATCCCACGATGTGGGTAGATAAGGAGACTAGACCTCAAGCTCACACACCCTGGAGGGACACAGAAATCAGGACTAGCTGGCATAAACAGGCAAGGCTACAGAGTCTCTGCAATCGACTCTGCCCCGAGCACCGCAGTGATGCTTGGAACACACACTGCGCTCAAAATTTCAATTCAAGACTGTAAGGTGGAACCAAGGCCCCCAGAGACTTCGTCCCACTCCTAGACACTTCTAGGAAGACAGAGCCCTACTGGAGAACATCTGAAGTCAGAAGATTAAGCAGGAGAAGGTGGGCAAGGAAAGCAGGAAGAGAGCCCAGAACGAGAGGCATGAGGAGAGGCCAACTTAGGATGAAAGAGACTGTCTGCCACCCGTGCACAGCTGAAAGCGCTGAGGTGGGGAATCGTCCTGGAGGCACTGCTTCTGGCCTGCGTGTTCCTCTGTGAGTCCTGTTTGCTCCTCTGGCTCTCCTCCCATCTTCGGAGCTCAGTTCCGTTCAGTTCAGTCGCTTAGTCACGTTAGAGACTGGACTGAAGGCTCAGCTCCCATGCAGCCCCCCAGCAGAGGGAGCCCAACCAAGGGGCTGAGGAACGAAAGGAGGAAAAAGGTGGCACCAGACCTCCAGGCATTCAGTCGTTCATTCATTTACTGAATCTTCCAATCAACAAATATGTATTGGGCGTCTACAAAGTATCGGCACTGAGAGTAAAAAGATGAGCAAAGGGACAGACACATCCGTGATCACAGGGAGTTTATGGTCAAGAAGGGAGAGAGACTTGAATCAGACAGTCTCAGAAATAGAGGTAAAGCCGTTATAATCAGGGCAATGAGCACAAGGCACGTGATCTCAAGAGTGCATGCAACAGGGACTGGCTTATCAAGGGCTCAGAGTGGCTTCCCTAAGGCAGTAGCCTGTGGCCTGCCACCAGAAACATGTGGAGGACTATCCAGGTGGCAACGGGCAGAGCGCCCAGGCAGAGGGGACAGGGGCCACGTGGAACACTACGGCAGGGCAGTGGCGCCGGCATCGACAGAGGAACAGAGCATGCGCGAGCCGTAGTGAGTAAAGGGTTCCAGCAACGTGGCGCCACCTGAAGGGAGCCTGAGCAGCAGCAGCTACCACTCGAACAATTATAACCAGTAATGTATACGACGGCAATATAGCTAACAATAATGGGACCAATCATAGCGAAAAGCTGTCAGAATCTACACCATTCACAATAACCAAGATATGGAAACGGCCTAAAGATCTGTCAACAGATGGATGGGTAGAGGCTGGACACACTCACACGCACACACACACAATGGAATACTATTCAGCCACAAAGAGGGAAGTCCTGACATTTGTGACGACAGGGATGAACTTGGAGGGCATTATGCTAAGCGATATAAGCCAGACAAAGACAAATACTGTATGGTATCACTTACATGTGTAATATCTAAGAGAGAAAAAAAAAACTAATTTACAGAAACAGAGAATAGAATGGTTTCCAGGGGCTAGGAGAGAGGGAGAATGGGGAGATAAAGGTCAAAGCATATAAAATGCTAGTTACATGATGAGTAAGTTCTGAGAATCTACTGTACTACGTGGTGACAATAATTAATAAAGTTTGAAAGTAGCTGAGAGAAAAAAAATTAAAACTTGTGTAGAATGTACTCCATGACAGACACTGATCTAAGCCCTTTTCACATTAAGCCATTTAATTCTCACAGTAATTCTGGGAGGTAAATACCATCGATACATCCATTTTACATAAAACACCCAAAGATGTGAAGCAACTTTCCCAGGGCCGCACAGCTAGTAAGCAGTGGTACCTGTAAACCCAGGGAGTCGAGCTGCAGCATCTGACTCCAGGGCCTGAACCACCACCCTGATTACTGAGCACCTACCCTATGCCATGCCCCCCACAGTGCTTTATACACATTTCCAGTTGGCCCCTCAAGGCAATGCTGTGGAGTGGGCACCATCAGTACCATCTTGTGGATGAGGAAACTGAGACGCAGAAACAGGTGGGGCTTCCCCGAAGTCACACGATTAGTACACCAAGTAGTTGAGTTCAGAACCCAGGACTCCAGAGTCGTAGGCAAGGGTAGAGGGAATAAGAAAGGGCTACAGACGTCAGCACAAGAAAAGGGGCCACTTGGGGATCTTTCAGCAGCAGTAGACAGACTCATTCACTACTTTAGGGAGAAAGGGTATTTGTTGAAATTACTCATGTGCATGGGTATGAGGGGTATGATATCATACAAAATATAAATATTTGCCTCTGTGTCCTGGTTCCTTGCACACAACTCTTAAAGCCATTGGCATCTCCAGAGTGTTAAGAGTGGCTTTTGTATGGTAATGAGATGGTTGGTGGCTGGGGGTCGCTAGAGAGTTGCAGGAGGGGGGCTGGCTGCTGAAAGACCTAGGCAAGAGTGGAGGGTTGGAATTTTCAGCCCCACCTCCACACAGACTCCTACCTTGGCCCCCTCCAGGGAGGGGAGACTAGCTAGAGACCAAGCTGGTCACCAACGGCCTGTGATTTAATCAGCCACGTCTACATAGTGACATGGAGGTTACCAGCTGGGTTTGAAGAGCTTCTGAGTTGCTGAATCAAGATGCTGGGAAGGTGGCGAGACCAGAGAAGATACTGAAGCTTCGAGCCCCTTCCCCATATCTTGCCCTGGGCATCTCTTCCATTTGGCTGTTCCTGCATTGGGTCCTTTGTAAGAAATCAGTAAAGGTAAATAAAGTGGTTTTCTGAGTTCTATGAGCTATTCTAGGAAATTATCAGACCTGATGAGGGATTACAGGATCCCCTAATTTATAGCCAGTCAGTCAGTCAGAAGTACCGGAAGCCCGGAACTGGCAACTAGTATCTGAAGAAAGCCTGGCGTGCTGCGGTCCATGGGGTCGCAAAGAGTCAGGCACGACTGGGTGACTGAACAACAACAACAACAATCTGTAGGAGAGGGGACAAGTCTTGTGGGATGAGCCCTTGAACTTGTGGGGTCTGAGGCTAATTCTGGGTATTTAGTGTCAGAATCGAATTGAATGGTTGGACACACAGCTGGTGCTGGAGAATCAGAGAATTGGTTTTGGTGTCGGAAGACCCCACATACTTAGTATCAGTAGTGCGGCGAGTAAAAACTGTTCAGCAGGTCATGGCCGAACCGCAGAACGGCCTCCCTTATAGCCCGGGGCGGCTCACATGGCCCTCGGCGCACTCAACAGGGGCTTATATATCAGTATATCACAGGAAGCCAGTGCCTCCCCAGAAGGTGGTGAGGTTGGCCTGAAATTTGTCTAGTTTAATCTGGGTTAAACGGAAGCTGTTAGTATCGAAAATCAGTGGGGAGAAAGTGGGGGTCAGGGGTCTGATCGGGAGGAGGTGGCATGGGGCAAGGTCAGTGCTCAGGGTTACAGGTGAGGGTGAACAGAATAAAGTCAGGGGGTGGAGGGCGGGAGGGAGACTCACGTTCATGACACACAGAGAAAGAAATAAATACACAGAACTCTCATTAGCTGCTGAACGAAGAAGGCTGACCAGCCCTGACATTTTGGCAGGAAGGAAGGTCAGCACACGGAGGGGTCAGTTTAACCAAGCACCGCAAATGTCCACGGGGCCAGCTGTTAGCGTGGCAGAACGTGGCCAGGGAGGAGCAGAACTGAGGCCAATCTCTGCCTCTGAGTGTCAGTTCCGTGGACTGTCTCAGGGGCAAGATGTAAGCAAGGCGGACAGCCGACAGCTCAGAATGACAGGGTAGCGGGGTGCCTGTGTGTCAGAAGGGCAGCGTGGCGGAATAGCTGCATATTGCAGTGTCAGTTGTGGGGAAGGTTGCTTTGACGGGCTGTCTGTGAATGGGGATGTCAGCGTGGCCTGCGGCTGAGGCGAGCTAGCAACGTTGACCTCTATTCCCTGGGATCCAGGCCACGAAATACCAGGTGTTGGGAGCTTGGCACCCTCCTGGCAGGGCAGAGGCACTGCTCCCCCATCCACATCAGGAATTATAAAAGGGGAAAGGAGGTGTATTAGTCTGCTAGAGCTGCTATAACAAAGTACCACAGACTAACTTAAGCAACAGGAAATTTTTTAATTTTTAGTTATTTATTTCATTGCTGCTCACGGGCTTTCTCTACTTGCATCAAGCAGGGACTACTCTTCGCTGGAGGGCTTCTCATTGCCGTCGCTTCTGTTGCTGCAGAACACAAGGTCTGGGTGTGTGGGCTCAGTGGTTGCGGCCCCCAAGCTCTAGAATGCAGGTTCACAGTCGTGGCGCACAGGCTCAATTGCTTTTCGGCATGTGGAATCTTTCCAGACCAAGAATCGAACCTGTGTTCCCTGCACTGACAGGTGGATTCTTATCCACTGGACCACCAGGGAAGCCCAAGAGCAGAAATTCTTCATGTCACAGCTGTGGAAGCTAGAAGTCCAAGATTAAGGTGTCCACTGGTTTGGCTTCTTCTAAGTCCTCTTTCCTTGACTTATACGTGACTGTTTCTTCCCTGTGTCTTCCTTCTGTGTATGTCCCTGTCCTAATCTCTTCTTACAAGGACACCAGTCATATTGGATTAAGGACACTCACATGACCTCATTTTACCCTAACCACCTCTTAAAGGCCCTGTCTCCAAATCCAATCACATTCTGCAGTACTGGGGACTTGAGACTTCAACATATGAATTGCAAGGTAGGAGAGACACTATCCAGCCCATTACAGGAGACAATTAAGGAAATGAGACTAAGGAGCTACTCAGTGTCAGGACTGGGCAGAGAAAGAGACAGCCAGCAGATGTCAAGGGCTCAATCAGGGAAGACTTCTTGGTGGAGGAAGAATGGTAGACCGAACTTGATGCAGACTCATGAAGGCTCCAAGCAGCCCATGGGTATCTAGATCTGTGGAAAACTGGGGTAGAGACAAGGCAAATTCAGGAAGGAGAAACCTCCCAGAAAGCTCTGATCCAGAGGTTACCTTCTAGAGGAAAGCCTGGAAGACTGAATTCAAGTCTCCCCAAAGTAGGGCCAGGTTTAATGGCTAATAGGCACTTTGTTCCCATTTTTTGAGAGACTTTGGAGCTTCATGAGCATGCAGTTTGAGATGTGACCAGTCTGGGCTCCAATCAAGGCTCGGTCATGGTGTGTGTCACCTCGGATACCCACGTGACTTCCCTGAGCCTCCATTTCCTCATCCATTCAGTGGGAATGATCCTAACGCCAACATCCCATGCATATTGTGAGATGGTTGAAATGCAACGTGGAAGCACCTAGAACTTGGCCGGCAACAGGGCTCCATAAACAGCAGTGATAGAACTTCCCGCAGCCACTTCCCTTAGTCCTGTGGCTAAGACTCTGCACTCCCAATTCAGGGGCCTGGGTCCGACCCCTGGTCAGGGACTAGATCGCACATCCTGCCACTAAGAGTTCGCACGCTGCAACTAAGACCTAGCACAGTCAAATAAATACGTATTTAAAAAAATAATAATAAGCAGCAGTGAGATGACGAATCTGCAGGTCTTTGATTTTATAACGCCCTCCTCAGGCTCAAGCCCCTGGTGGAAGGGGTTCCCCTCACCATGTGCCTTTGAATCCGGGGAAACTGCCAGTCCCTACCCGGTGGGTCCTCCCCTCCCCGCACAAGTCATGCCTTCCTCTCCTTCAGGTTTTGGTTCATGTATCTCCTCCCTGGATGAAGCTAATTAAAATCACAGCCCTTCCCACTCCCTGCCCTTTGTCCCAGCTTCATTTTTCTCACGGAACTCATCACGTATAACACTCTCTATTTTACTCATTAACATTTGTGGTCCATCTCCCCGGTCTTGAGAATGATGGTTCCAGGAGTGCAAGAATTCTTATGTGGTATTCACCAACTCCTAGAAAGACATGTAAATCAGAGGAAATGCTCAATAAATGCTTGTCGCCTGAGTGAGTCAAGACGAAGTGCCAGTGCCAAGGAGCAGGGGCTGCAGGTCCAGCCAGCTCTGGGAAGGGACCGAGTCTTTAGGTTTGTGCAAACTAGGTGAGGTGGGGTGGCACTTCCACCCTGTCTTTCCCTGGGGGTTAAGGATGATCTGGAGGTTGTGACCCCCAACCCTGCCCAGGTCTCCTGGGATCAAGGCAGCCAGCTTTGCAGAGAGGATGGGAGAAGTGGCCGCTCAGGTATAAAGCCTCCAGCTGGAACAGCTGTATCTGAAAAGTAAATCACTTTCTCTGCGGTTTGCCCATTTCTGGCTCAGGAAACTGAAACACTTCATTTCACGGCCTCTGATTACCAGGGGAAAGCCCAAGGCTGGGGATGGGGTGGGGGGAGGCTGCAGTGGTCTCTGCCCAAGACACACACACCTCGCCACACCCCCCCACACACACACCCCCGGTAGAGTACCACCTTCTGTACACAGAGCTAGTGACCACTAGGCCTGCTGTCCATGGTGCTGAGCATCTTCCCCAGGCCCGTCCCTCAGATGTACACTCCTCTGGGCACAGTCCAGGTTGTGCGCATCCTTCCCACAGCCAGGGCTCAGGAGTAGACATAACCCTGGGTGTGCTCCAAGCAGTGCAGGTTCAGGGGCACACTTGAAAACACCTGTGCAGATATACATGTATATGCACACATTTAGGTTTGCACATATGTATGTAGAGTCACCCCAAGGCCCACAGGCTACACTGGTCCTCAGCAATATCAAAGGGCAGACTTCTGCAGAGGAGGGCTGGCCCTCACAACAGAAGGATGCTTGGAACAGCTCCAGGCCCTGGGCTCCCAGGGAAGGCTGGGACTCTGAGAGCCCCCTGGTAGAGCTGGCTAGACACAGTCTCAGTGTTCCCAGACAGGCCCTTCCAAGGATGACCCAGGAGTCCCCTGTTTTCAGGCATGGATATTGTGCTTGTGGGGCTGAGAAGAGAAGCCAATACTCAGATGAACCCAGAGAAAGCTAAATCTGAGCCCAGGGCCCCTGGGACACTTTCCTCGTACCTTCAGACTCTAGAGCCTGGAGACGGATGGGGCTAGGGCTGGGTCTGGGACTAGGATGGAGCTAGGGAGGGGTTGAGGTTGGGGCTGGAGAAGGAGCTGGCCTGAGCTGATACTGGCGCAGGGACTGAGTTTGACATCCGGGCTGAATCTGGTAGGTGGCTGTCCCGAGGAGCAGACATAAGATCCTGAGGGTCTTCAGCTCCAGCAGAGCTGGAAAGTCAAGAGACAAGGGCTTGGGTGCGATTGGTCCAGGTCTACATCAAGCAGCGGCTGATGGATGACTTGCTGTTTTGGTTAATGAGGTGAAATAGGAGTGAGGCAATGGCAACCTGAGCCTGGAGTCTGCCCTAAAACATTGACAGCAGGAGTGCCAACCCTCCAACCAGCTTCTTGCCTATCCTGGCAGAGTGGTCTTCCCTGATGCAGGGGAGGGACAGGATGGTCCCTAAAGTGTCTGTGACTGAGATGTCAGCCTGAGGTCCTCAGACCCCCTCCACCTATGCCTATGATAGGAGTCTCCATTTCTCTCCTCTCCCCCACCCACCTCCTACCCAAGACTCAGCCCCCTCACCAGAAGAGCTCTGTGTAAGCTGGAATCCAGAGTCCCAGCATGGGCCAGGGGAGGCGGGGAGGAACTAGATTGAACTGGAGTCAGAAAGAACTGATAGAAACCTGACTGCCATCAAGTTGTGAAAAATCTCTAAAATATAAACAAACACAAACAAACCAGCTATGTGGCCTCTGGCAAGTCACCTAGCCCACTGAGCCTCAGTTTCCTCATCTGTAAAATGGGAACAGTACCCTTTTCTTCACAGACCCTGAGGCTGAGGTGGAATAACCACATTCAGCTCAGGGACTCTGGGTGCTGTCATCCCACTTGGTCCTCCAAGGGTGATCTTGAGTCTCAGAAGCAGACAGACAGAGCTAGAGCATGGATCAGGGTAGAAGAGAGGGGAACCCAACTGCTCTTCATATCCTTTCTCCAAAGCACCCAAGATCTACTCAGAAAGGAGGCAGGGCCAAGTTTAGCAGAAACTGCCCAGAGTCTTGCCTGGGGTAATAATTAGTGTCCATACCACACCAAGTGGCATTTTCTGAGCACCTTCTGAGCCTAATGTGGCATGTAGATAAGCAACAATGCAAAAGTCTGCCCTGTATGCAAGAGCATCCCCCAAAGAGAAGAGAGACACAGACTTAAATCACTACCATACAAGAGAAACCAAGAGATGTGGGCCACAGCGTTGCCAGGTAAAATACAGGAGGCCCAGTTAAATTCAAATTTCAGATAAATAACAAATAACATTTACTATAAACCTGTCCCATACAATATTTGGGACACATTTATACTCATTAGTCATAGTTATCTGAAATTCACAATTAATTGGGCACCCTATACTTTTATTTGCTGAATCTGACCACCCTAGTCACAGGTGAGGCAGCTGTGAAATGTGCACTTGGGTCAGATGATCTCAAGTTCAAATTCCAGTTCTCCCAACTATGGACTGGGTGAGCAGGGGATAGTAGTTTAACCTCTCTGGGCCATGTGGCCTCATCAATGAAATAAATTCTATGTCTTGACCTGGGTGGTATTTACATGCTGGATGCTTCATAATTACTTGTTGTATTGTACATTCATACTTTACATACTTTTCTGTGTGTTTGTTGTATTGCTCAGCAACAATAACAAAATATTAAATTTTTAATATATACATTCAGTTCAGTTCAGTTCAGTTGCTCAGTCGTGTCCGACTCTTTGTGACCCCATGAACCGCAGCAAGCCAGGCCTCCCTGTCCATCACCAACTCTTGGAATCCACCCAAACCCATGTCCATTGAGTCGGTGATGCCATCCAACCATCTCATCCTCTGTCATCCCCTTCTCCTGCCCTCAATCTTTCTCGGTATCAGGGTCTTTTCAAATGAGTCAGCTCTTCACATCAGGTGGCCAAAGTATTGGAGTTACAGCTTCAACATCAGTCCTTCCAATGAACACCCAGGACTGATCTCCTTTAGGATGGACTGGTTGCATCTCCTTGCAGTCCAAGGCACTCTCAAGAGTCTTCTCCAACACCACAGTTCAAAAGCATCAATTCTTCGGCGCTCAGCTTTCTTCACAGTCCAACTCTCACATCCATACATGACCACTGGAAAAACCATAACCTTGACTAGACGGACCTTTGTTGGCACAGTAATGTCTCTGCTTTTTAATGCTGTCTAGGTTCGTCATAACTTTCCTTCCAAGGAGTAAGCATCTTTTAATTTCATGGCTGCAATCACCATCTGCAATGATCTTGAAGCCCAGAAAAATAAAGTCAGCCACTGTTTCCCCATCTATTTGCCATGAAGTGATGGGGCTGGATGCCATGATCTTAGTTTTCTGAATGTTGAGCTTTAAGCCAACTTTTTACTCTCCTCTTTCACTTTCATCAAGAGGCTCTTTAGTCCTTCTTTACTTTCTGCCTTATTAAATGAGATAATGTATGTGGATGGCCCCTGGCATAGGGCCTGGTAAGTGGTCAGCTTTTTTTTTTTTATACAGAAATACAAATGTTTCTAGAAGCTCCAAAGGTTGTGACAGCACAGAGTAGACAAAGAATCCTTCCCACTGGAAAAATCCCTGCAGACTTCATGGAGGAGGTGATATCTGGACTCTGAAGGAGGAGCTAGATTTCATAAGGGAAGGCAGAGCAGATAATGTCAACACATGACAATACTGTTCTGTATGAAAAGTTCAGTGACAGGGGAGTTTAGAAAGCTCCTGCTGGAGGCTGTGAAGGGAAAGACACAGACTGGGGCAAGCTGAGACAGGAGTCAAGAAAACTGCTGGGAAGCCGGATGTAGAGGCGACACATGACAGCTACCTGGACTAGGGTGGAGCAGAAAGCCAGAAAGAAGGGAACAGAGCTATGGGGGCAAAATCAATGATATGGGGCTGCTGAGGCAGAGAACGGCTGACGCGCCACCCAGGGTTCCAGTGCCCTGAGAAGAAATGCAAAAGAACGAAGGGATCGATTGTGCGATGGAATCCTGCCCACACTCCCCCAGCTTACTGCCAACATCTATGAGTCTCTTCCTGGATAAGGGAGTATGCTCAGACCGTACACAGGGCCGGCTGGAAGTATCCGAAGTTGTTGACAGCCAATGACTGATGGCAGTTGGTGGATAAACCGCCCCTTTTCTTCACCATTGTCTGGGATAACTTGGAGACATGTTCTATGCTGTCTGCAGCAGAATTACACTCCAGCTGTAACAGCAGCCGATTCACATCACATTCTGCATTGGTTCCTTTCCCTTCCCTGTCTCACTTCCCTTCCCTCTACCATTATTTTCCAGGTCACTTCTCCAATAAGCTAGGTGGGCTTGAATCCTCGCTTCAGGGTCAGCTTCTAGAAAATCAAACTAAGATCTGAAACTTGATTAGGTAGTGACCTCCCCATCATAGGAACTATTTGAGGAACGGCTAAACAACTTTCCTTGCAAGATCACAAAATACAGCTCACTCTAGCACTGAGTGAAAACCAGCTTTTATTCCTGCAAGTTCATCAGACATTTGCCCGAGCACCCAGTCGGGGCCTGCTTGGCTCTGCAGAGAACATGGTCCCTGCACCTTTGCCCAGGGCTCATGGCTGGGACAGGGTCAGGATGCTGGATTCCGGGCATTCCCTGGGTCAGGCGAGACAGTACAGCAGGAGAGATGTTGGGTGCATCTGTCCAGTCTCTGCTCCCTTGTCTCTGCTCCCCTTGGCCCACCGGGCCTGGGGTCCCCATTTCTGAGTCCTGTTCCCCAGTCCTAAGCCTCGGCTTTCATTAGGAGTGTGAGGAGGCAAATCTGATCTCGAGAGCTTCTGCTCAGTTCTACTTCCGGGAAGGTCACTCACCAAAGTGGGTTGTGAGCATCTCAAAGCAGTTTCTGAGTCAGGAGATGTTGGGAACATCATGGCCCAGGGGGCTGGGGCCACACTGGTCAGATCACTGACCGTGACCAGCTCAGATGCTCCCAGCCTCCTCCAGGCTCTGCAGGAGGTCCACGGTGCGCTGTCCCACACTCAGCAGAGAGAGGCCAGGCCCCATCCCCTGAGAGACCAAGGGTTCCCTCCCAGCGCTGCTGCTGGCACCAATGAGTCTCCTCTGCTCCAGGGCTCGGGTTCTTCATGGGGACAGGCCTGGCTCTGCTGAGCTGGGACGACTGGTGAGAAGGACCAATGTAAGAAAATTAAATTCCCTGGTATATACTGAAAACCCACCACAGGCCAAAGCATGTCTGAAGACTTGAACCCAGACATTAATAGGAGAGCCCGGTCCTTTTTGCATCCCCCTTTGGTGAGAAATCAAGCCCCCCCCGAAAGAATACAACACACAGGCCTTTTCTCTAACAGAGGGCTGAACAAGGTCCTCTGGGAACACAGAGGAGTAGGTGATCTCTTCAGTCCGACGGGTCAGGAGGGGGTTAGGGAAAGCTGAGTGAGTAGGAAGCTGGCATGACTTGTGTATCCCACAGATGTTTTTTTGCTTGTCTTTTGCATTCAAACACCACATTGGGCACATAGAAATAAAACAGAAAACCCAGCAAAACATCCCTGCCTTCATGGAGCTTGTGGTCTGGTGGAGAGAAAGTTAAAAATAAAATTATAAAACAAAATACACAAAATGTGTCAGTGATGCATGCTATGGAGAAAAATAAAGTGGAAAGAAGGAAGCAGGAAGTGCTAGAGAAAGAGGACGTTGGCAGCTTTAAAGAAGGAGGTCATGAAAGGCACCCTTGAGAAGGTACAGAGAACTGGAAGGCGGGGGGAGTGCGGAGCAAGAGAAGAGCACGTGCAAAGGCCCAGAGGCAGGAGCCTGCTTTGTGTGGTCAAGAAAAGGCCAGAAAGCCAGTGCAGCTAAAGCCGAGCAAGCATGGGGGAAGCAGTAGGGAGTGAGGTCAGGGAGGCCATGGGGGCCAGAGCGTGTAATTTCCTCAAGGCCATAGTAAGGACAGCAGTTTTCTCTCTAAGTGAGATGGGAAGCCTGCGTAGGGGTTTTCATCAAAGGAACAGTGTGCTCGGATATGCAGATGACAGACGGGAATAGAGAGAGGAAGGACAGAGTCAGGTGCCCCGTGATGAGCCCCCTGGGCCGAGGCTGGTGAGGGTGGCCAGATTCTTGCTGCTGTTGCTGCTGCTGCTAAGTCACTTCAGTCGTGTCCAACTCTGTGCGACCCCATAGACGGCAGCCCACCAGGCTCCCCCATCCCTGGGATTCTCCAGGCAAGAACACTGGAGTGGGTTGCCATTTCCTTCTCCGCATGAAAGTGAAAAGTGAAAGTGAAAAGTGAAAGTGAAGTCGCTCAGTCTCGTCCGACTCTTCACGATCCCATGGACTGCAGCCTACCAGGCTCCTCTGCCCATGGGGTTTTCCAGGCAAGAGGACTGGAGTGGGGTGCCATTGCCTTGCTATACTGGGAAATTAGAGGCAACAGACTTGGTGACAAATCAGATTTGGGGATGCTGGGTATGAGAGAGAGGAGAAAAAGATGAGGTTTAGGGTTGCACAGCCTGAAGGGCAGGGTACCACTCCCTGTGACAGGGAAAGCCACAGGGGCAGCTTGCCAGAGCAGGTCAAAATTTCCAAGGATAGAAGAATGGCAAGGGCTTGGGGCTTCCATGGTGAGTCAGGAAGGAAAGAATCTGCCTGCGATGCAGGAAACCAGGGTTTGATCCCCGGGTCAGGAAAATTCCCTGAAGAAGGGAATGGCTACCCACTCCAGCAGTCTTGCCTGGAGAATTCCACAGACGGGCTCCAGTCCTTGGGATTGTGAAGAGTCAGACATGGCTGAGTGACTAACACTGTCACACTCTGCAGGCTGAGGGAACAGCACAGAAAACGGTGAACACACACAGTGTGGCCTGGGGCCCCCACGTGCTCCTGAGGGCTGCTAACACCTGGAATATGTGGTGCGGCCAGGGTGGGGTGGCTGGAGGAGGAGCAGGAAAGCTCGACTGAGGCTGACTCGGCATTTGGGACTGATCCCAGGAGACCCCACCAAGACTCTGAGAAATGGAGTGAAGAGTCACCGCTTAGAACAAGCACTCCAGCCACACTGCGGACCCCTCGTTGCGGAGGGAGAGGCTTGAGACAGGGACTTCACGGGGCAGCCAGCCGTGGCTTGGCTGAGTGGCAGGAGAGGGTGAGCCTGAGTTTGGGCAGCAGCGGTGGAGGGGAGAGGAGACCTCTCTGGCAGAGACCCCTGGTGGGGAGCCTGGTGGCCAACTGGTGAGTAATGGAAAGAGGGCGTCGATGACAACAACCAGATTCCTAATCAGGGCACTGAGTGGTCTGAGACCATATAAAGGAAAGGAGGGATGGGCAGGCATCTGGCGGTCACAGACCATAGGTGTGACGCGGGCCAGGGAAGGGCCCCAGGCTGAGCGATGCCAGCGCCCAGCTCAGCTCCAGGCACAGCAGGCCTTTCCACTCTGTCCACCAGGGCAGGATGCAACACGGGCCTCAGCCAAACGGACCCTCAGCCCCAGAGGGCCCCAGGCCTGCGGGAGATGCCAGACTGGGCACCCAAGTAGGGGCAGCAGCTACATTTCCAAGGTCAAGTCCCGGGCCCAGCAGGACCCCACTCCCCTCACTCCCATTTCAGCTGATATAAAACTAAGCGGCACTGGGCCTGCATGCTCTTCACATCAGCACAACAAGATGCTTAGTCAATAAAATAGTTGAGCCAAGTGAACTCAGCATGCGACTCCAAGAGTTTTTTTTTTCCAGGGGAAATGTTATCATTTTCCATTCCTGTTTAATGAATCATGGGAATTATAGCAACATTACAAATGGCTTTCTGTGCAGGCTATTACTTTGTTTCTGCAGGGTTCTAATGGCAGGCCCGCTTCACTGAAGGCTCAGCCTGCCCCCGGCTAAGAAGAATAATGGTATTATTATAAGCAGTCCCCTTACAAGGCTCCAGCCCAGGAGGGGTGGTCACCCAGGACTTTATGAATTGGGTCTAAAGTGGGAAGCCCCGAGTGATTGATTTGGGAATTTCCCAGGGAGTCTGCACAGGGCACTGTCTGCTGAGACCGGGCACGGCTAAGCCATGTCTCCCAGCGCTCAGGTGGAAAAATCGGTGAGGGGGTTGGAGAGGGGGAGGATGGGTGAGCGCTTTTCTGAGCTGAGTGTGGAATGGAGGGAGTGGCAGTGACCAGGACAAACTCAGTCCTCAAGGGATGCGGGGTGCTCAGAGATGGGGACCACAAAAGCCCACTAGCCTGGACTCTGTCCATGGAAGCTTCCAGCCAAGGCAGGGACAGAGGAGAGAAGAAGGTGGGGTGAAGGGAGACAGGCATCCAGTCCTCACCGCTAACAGCCAGCTGAGTCAGGCGCAGTGCACAGAGAAAGCTGTAGGTGCAGCTGGCCCTCCCCCAGACCCGGGGACCCCTCTCACTCCCAAGCGAGCATGGGCCATAGCCGGTGTCCTCCCTGAGAATACCCAGTCTGCCCAGAGCAAAGGCTTGCTGCCTAGCTATAAGAATAAGCTCCACAGTCTTGCTTCTTTTAAGCCCATCTCCTGCTATCTACAATGTCATTCTGTGTGTGTCTTAAAGGGCAATTTGACCACTGTAGTAGGATCCATTTGGGGTGGCCTCCTGGCTCACAAAAACCTACCTGGCCACAGTTGATTGGCTTAGGATGGACGCCCAACCCAAACTGAGCCATCAGATTCTGCCCCCCACAATGTAAGGGGCAAGAGAAGTTTCATTTGATCACTGCCGTCCCTCCAGTACCTTCCTGAATTCTACCTGTTGCACAGAAGGGGCTTAATAAATATTTATGGAACAAATGAACCAACAAACAAATGAATGAGTGAGCCTCTGTGAGGAATTTGGAATTCTTAACTGGAAACAGAGACTGGGACCTGTGGAACTGAGTCACATTAGTCCCAGGAGCTAGCTACTGAGCACATAAGCTGCTCCCTGGAGAGAAGAGCCACCTCTTCTGACTTCCAGGATCCCTGGGGCTCCTTTGGTCCTGCCCTCTCAAAGCTGCTGGCTGTCCTTTGTCACCTCTTAAACTTTGAGGTGGCCCAACACCCTGACTGTAAATTCATTTATTTATGTATTTGTTTATTTGGAGGCCTTGGGTCTTAGTTGTGTGGAGCAGGACCTTTCATTGTGATGCCTGGCCTCTCTAGTCCTGGTTCGCGGGCTCTGGAGGGTGAGGACTCAGTAGTTCTAGCACACGGGCTTAGCTGTCTTGCCGTATGTGGGATCCTAGTTCCCTGACCAAGGATCGAACCCGTGTCCCCTGCATTGCAAGGTGGATTCTGAATCACTGGACCACCAGGGAAGTCCCTAAATTCCCTCTCTTGAGTCAGTCCATTTCTGTTGCTTGCAATCAAAAAGCCTTGACCAACCTGATGGGAAATCTTGCACCCTGACACGTTCTGTTCCCCCACCTGGCTGCTTCTCTCAGAGTCAAACCTATCCTACCTGTGCCTGGGGCAGAACCCAGCTGTGCCCAAGGTCACCATCACCAGCTCCTGATGGGCTCTGGCTCTGGGGCTGCAGGGACCCCGAGACAGGGAGGGGCAGTGTGCTAGGGTACGGGGTCCACAGGGGGATGTGGGAGGTACTGACCTCTCCCTGCAGGGCCCTCACCGTGGCCCCCAGCCTCAGATGTGGGCTCTCAGGGGGCAGGGGAGCCTCACTCAGGTCAGAGGCTCCCGCTGTGCACACCCAGGGCCCAGCAGAGCAGTGCCTGACTCCTCGACCACCTCCCACCTTGCACACACACAGCGGAGGGACGTGATGGAATCAGAGTCCTGAGAAAATCTGAGTTACGAGCTGGAGCAGGAGGGAAAGGCCGCCCCAGCCCCCAGCCCCCAGAGGCTGCTCTTCGCCTGGCTGGACCGAGTCTTTTCTTTCCTTTCTTCCGCCCTCGCCCCGGGCGCCGGGATACTAATTATAATGACCCGGTGAGTTACAAGACGGTGAAATTGCTTCCACCTGAGGTTGTCACGGGCTGGGGAGAAATACCAGGAATGGAAATTAAACTGTGCCAGCAGGCCTGAAGGGGTGGGAGCAGGGGGCGGGAGGAGCGGGCGCAGGTGGGAGAAGCCCCCGCAGCTTATAAAGTAGTGCTTATGAAGTGTTGGGAAGATGCGTCCTTGGCAGACACAGAAACGACTGGAGCCTGCCGGTGGCTACTGGTCGCAAGGACACAGGTGCTGCAGCGGAGGGCAACCAGGGTCGGCAGAAGTACCACGGCCGCCTGGACCCCCACAGACAGAACAGCAGGGAGCCGCGGCGGAGGCTGGGCCAGGGCAGACCCAGCTGCCCCAACAGACAACAGACACGTACACTCCGACACACGTGATCTTCCTCTCTGGCGGGCTCTGGGAGAGAGGGAGGAGAGGGAAAGGGTACCAGAGCCCACCCTGAGCCCGCAGCCACCCTGTCACAGAGCCCTGCCTGAAGAAATTCTCCCCTCTCAAAGCAGCCCATCTCTCCCTGGGTCCTGTCTGCCCACCAGCTCCGCTGTGACCTTTCCAGGTGGAATTCTTACAGGCTCGCCCAGCAAAAAGATGCAGGATGGAGGGAAGGAGAGTCCCACCCCAAGGACGTGGGCGTCTGCATCTCTGAGGCTTATGGTCGGCTCCACCGAAACGGATCAATCATCTGAGTCACTGAGGCCCTCTTTCCAGGTGCCAGCTGCAGGTTGAGGTTGGCCCCTCAGGTTCCACCAAACCTTTAAGGGATGGATCACTCCAGCGCTGTTTAAACTGTGCCAGGATACAGAAAACGAAGGAAAGTGTCTAGATTACTTTTATGAAGTGAGCATAGCGCTGATAGTAATACTAATACCCAACTGGAGGAACACAGGAAAATGACAGGTCAATTTCACATTAACCTCTCTGTATAAATTCTAAATAAAAGAGTGGCATGCAGAATCCAGCAACACAGGAAAAGAACAATATATTGTGATCAAGTAGGGTTTAGGAAACACTAGGTCGTTAATGTCAAAGACATCTATTAATATAATTTACCACATTAGAGAATCTAAGCATAAGCTATGTGCAAAAATCAGCAATCATTCTTAATTTTAAAAATTCTTAATGAAATAAAAACAGGTTCTTTTCTTTTTTAAATTTATTTTATTGAAGTATAGTTAACTTACAATATTGTGTTCGTTTCTGCTATACAGCAAAGTGATTCAGTTATACATACATATATTCACTTTCATATTCTTTTCCACCATGGTTTATTACAGGATATTGATATGGTCCCCTATGCTATACAGTAGGGCCTTGTTGTTTATCCACTATGTATATAATAGTTTGCATATGCTAATCCCAATCCATCCCTCCCCCATTCCCCCACCCCCTTGGCAACCACAAGTCAAACAGCTTCTTCTTAACATTATAAATTATTTCCATTCTTAATCCCAAATGAGGAAATTCTAAAAGCATTCTCATTAAAGTCAGGAACAAGACTAGGACATCCAGTATCTTCACTATGACTGACTTTGTTCTGTAAACACCATCTAATATGATTAATTAAGAGAAATCACTTAACTATAAGAAAATTTAAAAGGGTAGGTAAAATTATCATTATTTGCAGAAGACAGGCATGTATAACTGGTACAGCCAACAGAATAAACTGAAAAACTATTACCAACAGTAAATTCAATAATGTGGCTAGCTACAAAATTAATGTGCAAATATCAATGGCCTTCATGATTAAAAATGAAAGCCAGTTAAGACATATAATGAAAGAACATAGGGTATTTAAAATTACAGCAAAAAAAGATAAAATATCTAGGAGTATGAAGCAAACATTTATAAAGAAAACCCGAAAATGCCACTAAGGTATCCAAAAGATGACTTGAACAAAGAGAAAGGCGTATCATTCTTGAACAGGAAGAACAGACATCATAAAGCCATCCTGGCTTTCCCTTAGTTAACTTATACCATTTACATGTTTCAGTGAAAGTACCAAGGGAAATTTTTAATGAAACAAAATGACGTTGAGGTTCATATGGGAAAATGAACATGCAAAATAGCCAGGAAAATTCTGAAAAGAAGAGTAATGAGGGGAGGCTAGTCCTATCAATTATGTAAGTACAGCCTAGAACAGCAGTCATTTGAATAATATGGTAGTGACTTATGAGCAGACAACCATGTCAACAGAACAGAAAGCACAAAAACAAATCCAAAACCATGAGAGCATTGAGTCTATGAGAAAGGTAGCCTTGAAGGCATTGAGGGGAAGATGAACTATTCAGTAATGTTACTGGGACAACTGTGAAGCCATTGAGAAAATATTAAATTAGTTCCATACCGCACACCTATTCTAAAATCAACTCTGGATGGATCATAGATTGAAATAATTTTGAATGAAATACGTAGCCTAGATGAAATAATTAGGGAATTTTTTTTTAATCATGTTAATGCTGATACTGGAGAAGACTCTTGAGAATCCCTTGGACAGCAAGAAGATCAAACCCAGTCAATCCTAAAGAAAATCAAATCCAATGAATATTCATTGGAAGGACTGATGCTGAAACTGAAACTCCAATACTTTGGCCACTTGATGCGAAGAAACAACTCATTGGAAAAGACTCTGATGCTGGGAAAGATTGAGGGCAGGAGGAGAAGGAAGCAGTAGAGATGGCTGGATGGCATCACTCACTCAATGGACAGAGTTTGAGCAAACTCTGGGAGATAGTGAAGGACAGGGAAGCCTGGTGTGCTGCAGTCCATGGACTCATAAAGAGTTGGACATGATAGCAACTGAGCCACAACAATGTGGGAAAGGCCTTTGACAAGACACCCAGAAGCAAAGGAAATCCCTGATAAATCTGGCTATGTATTAATAAAAACAGAATACTCCTTGATGGCAGAAAGCACCATTAGTGAAATCAAGACAAGCATCAAACAAGGAGAAATACCTGGTGCTTATCACAAAGTGTTAATTTCCCACTTGTATAAAAAGCTCTTGTGAGTCAATAAGAACAAGACCTATAACATGGTAGAAAAATTACACACACGCACAAAAACCTACCTGATATACTTAAACGTGGAATCTAAAAAAAGAGATACAAATGAACTTATTTACAAAATAGAAATAGACCCATGGGCATAGAAAACAAACGTATGGTTACCAAAGCTGAAAGGGGCAAGGTGAGCAATAGATTAAGAGTTTGGGATTACCATATACACACTACTGTCTAGAAAATAGATAACCAACAAGGACCTACTATATAGCACAGGGAACTAACTGTATTCAATATCTTGTAATAACCTATAAGGCAAACAAAAGAATCTGAAAAAGAATGTGTGTATATATATATATGTATATAAAACTCAATCACTGTTTTGTACACCTGAAATTAATACAACATTGTAAATCAACTATATTTCAACTAAAAAAAATTTGGGGACTTCCCTGGTGGTCCAATGGTTAAGAGTCCACCTGGCAATGCAGGGGGACACAGGTTCAAACTCTGATCTGGGAAGATTCCATGTGCCTTGGGGCAACTAAGGCCATGCAGTGCCACTGCTGACACCCGCATACTCTAGAGCCTACGCTCCGCGACGAGAGAGGCCACCCCAGGGAGGAGTCTGCACACCGCAGTGGAAGGTGGCCACCACTCGCCACAACTAGAGAAAGCCTGTGCGCAGCAGTGAAGACCCAGCACAGTCAAAATACACAAGTAAGTTTTTAACCACCTGATACACTTTTTACCAATCATATTGGTGAAGCTCAAAAGGCTTGCTAACACTCTGCATCAGTGAGATTGAGAGAAAATTAGTGTCTTACACGTTGCTTCTGGTACAATCTCTGTGGGGGGGGCAGACAATTTGGCAACATCTATCAAAATTACAAATGCATATGCCCTTTGGCACAGCAATTACACTTCTGGGAATGTTACAAAAAGATATATATGGACATGTGTGAACTGGAGAATGTACAAAATTATTCCCCATGTCATTGCTTGAAAGAGTGAAAATGAATAAGTAAAAGGGGAAGGGGAACTAACAGTCTATCAAGAGATGATTGCTTAAATAAATGATGGGATATGCATACAATAAGATATTAGATGGACATTGATGACAACACGGTGACAAGCAATTCCACTCCTAAGTACATCCCCAGGAGAATTGAAGACCTCTGTTCCCATAACAGCTTGTACACAAAATTTCATAGCAGCGCCATTCATCATAGCCAGAATGTAGAAACAACCCAAACATCCATCAACTGACAAATGGATAAACATAGTATGGTAGGGCTTTAAGAATACTATTAGCAATAAAAATGAAGTACTGATATGCATGCTATGGCATGGATGAACCCTAAAAACAGTATGCTGATTGAAAGAATCCAGACCCGAAAGGCCACACATCATACAGTTCCATTTACAATAACGGTCCAGAAGAGGCAAATCCGTAGAGACAGAATGTCGATTAGTGGTTGCCAGGAGCTAGAAGGTAGAGGAGAAGTAGTGACTGCTTATGGGTTTGAGGTTTCTTTGGGGGATGATGGGAATGTCCCAGAATTAGATAGTGGTTACAGTTGCCCAGCTTTGTGAATATATTTAAAAATCACTGAATTTCATGGTCTGTGAAGTATATCCGCCCCCCGCCCCTTCAAAACACAAGGAATGAGGAAATTCTGTCTTGCTAGGGGGTGATCTCTGAGATACTGTGTAAAACAAAGCACGGAGCCCTGTGGATTATATGGTACCATTATTATTACTATATTATTATTATTATTATTATATGGTACCATGTGTGAACTAAAGAGGGGGAAAGTATAACCTATAAAAATATGTGTGAATGCCCACATATAACCTTTATATGCCAAGACTGTCCCTGGAAGGACACAGGAGAGCCTGGTAACACTGCCTCCGTGGAAGGAGCTGGGAGGCTGGGCTGTGGTGGGAAGGAGGGTGATTTTTCACTGTAGCTACCCTTGAAATATGATAATTTATTACCTACTCAAATTTAAATTGAATTAATTTTTTTAAATGAAAGTGACCTCTCTGTCTGTCAGAAGTGGGACCAGAAGTAATTGTAATGACAATGGGGTTGCCATCAATGGCCTTAGGAAGACAAAGGCCTGGGGCAGAGGTACCTGTGTCCAGCTACTTGGCTGCCTGAGTGGTGACTTGCTCCAGGGAAAGGTGAAGAGATGGGCAGGAACTCTGCAAGGCCCAACAGGGTTTATGAAGAAGGGAGCCAAGGACAGAGGGAGGGTTGAGGACCGGGAGGATCCTTGTGCTTTTTTCCTGGACACAGGAGCTGGCTGCTCAGAGCCGTAGGAATAGCAGTGGCCTGGATAAGGAGGGAGGGCAGGGAAGCGCAAAGAGAGAAATTGGTTGGTGGCCATGGTGGAACCAGCTGAGTCTCTGTCAGTGGCAGTAAAATGCATGTGTCCTCCCCATGCTGAGCATAGGGTATGGGGACAGACCAGTCATGGTCCCTGCCTTCCAGGAGGTGTAAGTAGAAACCATCCTGTTCTCACCTCCCTGTGACTGAAAGCCCAGATGTGGCCTGACACTGGTGGAGTAAGAGATGGCTCAAAAGAAGAAATCTCCAAGGTCCCAGAAATTAATAGCTTTTAAATAAATAACCATTTATTGTTTTTCATGAGTCTGGGCTTGGCTGATCTCACCTGGCTTACATATCTTTGACAGATCCTTTAAACACTGGCTGGTCTAAGAAGGTATCACCTGGGATGGCTTAACTCTGTCACACGTAGTCCATCATCTCCCAGGAGGCTCTCTGGACTGCTCTCATGGGGGTGGCAGGGGTCCAAGAGAACACTTTATCAAACTACTGCTTACATCAGGTTGGTTACTGTCCCATTGTCCAAAGCTGGTCATATGGCCAAACCCAGAGTCACAGTAGGAGGGGCTGCAAATTTGCAGGACACCAATGTGGATACAGGTAGATGACTAGTTAGAGGCATGAAGGCAGTAGATCTCTCATAATGCAAAGCAAGGAAAAACGGTACCTCCACCCAGGTGAGAAACAGGGGGTCTGTGATAGCCTCCCAAAGTTATCTGTGTCTAGCTCTCTGTAGAGAGACAGGGAAGGGAAGGGAAGTCAGCTCTACCACCTGGGCCTCTCCCCATGCTGAGTAACTGGTTTCATGAAAATTATCCTTTGCTGATTCCAAGGCCTCATGCTGGCTACTGGGCCTGACATTGCCTCCCATGCCCCAGGAAGGTAGGCAGAGAAGATACAAGGATTAAGAGCATAGAGAAACCTGAGATTGAATTCCAGGCTATCATGCTCAGACTGTGAACTTGAACAAGGCACTTCACCTCTCTGAGGCTCAGTTTGCTCTTCCGTAGAACAGGGATGCTAAGAGAAGTCACCCCAAAGGGCTTCTGGGAAAGCTAATGATGTCGTGCACACACAGCTCTTAACACAGCGCCAGCAGCTGGTCACTGCAGTTATCATTACCCCCATATTACAGATGAGAAAGCTGAGGCCTGAGAAGAGACCAGGAAAGGGAAGGTCTGCCACCCCTGCTCTCTGACCCCCAGTAGTGAGTCTCTCCCTCTGCCCCAAGGTTGGCCCAACCTGCATAGGCAGAAAATCAGCCTTCGGAAACCCAGACAGCAAACCCCTTTCCATTGTCCCTGTCCTAGTTTGGGGAATATCCATGGGAGGGCTTTGTAGAGGGGGCTGAGGAGAGAGGGAAGGTGTCCATAGAAGACTTCATTCTTTCCATTTGGTCCCTGGCTTGGGAGAGGGCTCCTGGGTGGTTAAAAAGCTGCCTAGAGGCTTTAGGAAGATGTTCAGGCAGAAGTCCTGACACCAGGGGCATGCACGGAGTCCCTTTAAAGGCAGCTGGACTGGAGCCTCCGAGCCCTTTTTGAGTTGAGGTTGACCCCCCCAAAGGGACACTTGCCAGCCCAACGACAGCCAGTCTGTCAGGTGGATGCCCAACTTCTTACTGAGTTTCACCCCCTCATCTGTGAAGTGATGGTCCAGGATGTCACAGAGATGGGGGTCTGCACAGGCAGAACCATGGTATGAAGATTCAAAAGGGCTTGGTTCAGGTTCTTCTCCACGACCACAGCAGTGTCCACGGTGTCCAGGGGTTTACATCACTCATCTTGGGACAGCTTCGGCCACCCTGGAAAAGGGCACATAACCCTCACTGGGTTTGCATCTTCAAGAGATGCTCAACACCCTTTCCTCCACCAACCCCCAGAACAAGCAGTCCATACCCTCCAGAGCCACATTGTCTGGGTCGAAACAGAAGCCCAGAGAGAGGTAGGTGTAGGAGGCCTGGAGATATGGGTTGATGAGGTTGTGGAATAGTTCTGACAAACCAGGGAGCTCATGGTTGGTTGGCAATAAGAACGGTGAAAGTGAAAGTCACTCATTCATGTCCAGCTCTTTGCGACCCAATGGGCTATACAGTCCATGGAATTCTCCAGGCCAGAATACTGGAGTAGGTAGCCTTTCCCTTCTCCAGGGGATCTTCCCAACCCAGGGATCAAACCCAGGTCTCCCATACTGCAGGTGGATTCTTTACCAGCTGAGCCACCAGGGAAGCCCAAGAATACTGGAGTGGGTAGCATATCCCTTCTCCAGTGGATCTTCCCAACCTAGGAATTGAACTTGGGTCTCCTGCATTGCAGGCAGATTCTTTACCAACTGAGCTATCAGGGAAGACCTTGGCAATAAGAAGTAAACCAAAAAAAACTGTGTGGACAAGTCCAGGAAGCAAGGTGGGGCCAAGAAGGTGGTTGCAGAAGTTGCAGCCGGAGAGGTCGGAGGGTGGTCAGAAGCTAGAAGATGAGGATGCCTTGGGTCTGTTCCTTCTGCGCAGTGTTGAAGCAAGGGAAAGTCACAGGACCACCAGGGAGTACCTTCTTCTCATCAAGGTTAACAGATCCAAAAGGAAAGAGATGTTACATTCCAGTTACCCAAATTAATGAACAGACTGTGTACAGAGGTGAGGGCAGGATGGAGAGAAATCAATAAGGTGTGGGATAGGACCCTCAAGCTTGCAAGGATGGGAGCTGTTACTACCCCAGACCTGCAAGGGAGGAACATGGAAGATGCAGTTGTAGGGAGAAGGCTGCATGGCGGGATCTGTGGCCTCACAGAGGGTTGCAACTCCCCACTGCATGGCAGGGAAGGAGGGAAGGAAAGGGTGGGAGTAGAGGATGGAAGCCATGACCCCATTCTCCCTGCTTCCAACACCTCCCATTGACTGACCAACCAACCAGCCAGTGGAGAAAAGAGCCTGTTGAAGAATTGCACTGATCAGCCTCCTCCAGCACTGAGCAGGATAAGGGAGCAGAAAGTGGATCTGAAGATGCATGTGGAAGACAGCCAGTGTTCCAAAATGTTCAAGTCCCTTTGTCTGTGAGTGCCAAGCAGTCAGGCTTCTTCCCAGAACAGAAGCAAAGGCAAGCCCAAAAGCTTATCACTGCTGGGGCTGATTCCAAAACACACCAGCCTGGGAACCCGATCTGCAGCAGCCTGGGCAAGGTGATCTGCGGCACAGCCACCTCTCTCCTCCGGCACTAAGACCCAGTCTCCTGACTCATGGACTCTTTTCAAAGTCAGAAGGCAGAAAGCAAATGGCCCTCTCTGATCCTCCTGTCAATCCTGTATCTGGGCCCAGGACTTATTTCAAACCAACCAAGCGTCAGAAAGTCACACATCAGGCTTATCTCTCCTGCCACTCATCTCCGGAAAGCCCTTCTCCCTGTCCCTGTCATTCCCAGACAAACAGACTCCCTCCCCCACCCCAGATCCTAATAAATGTCTGCACTTGGGGAGCAGTACCCAGCCCTGCAGAGGCCCCTGGCCGGCCCCAGCTGTGCTTGGTTTTGATTGCAGATGAATCCTTGTCTGGCTCTCCCAGCCAGGAAAAAATGAGCAGCCCAGTCCATGGATGCAAAGAGGGTCACCATCCCTCGCCCAGCCATCTCCCTCTGCCCCAGAGACTTGAAGCCAGTTTCCATCTCTCTCCGCTATCCACAACAGGGGCTGGATGTAGCATCTATGACTTCTTTCTGGAATCAGGCTGAGACAGGTCTGCTGGGACCCCAGACCCAAGGCATCCACCCTCCCTCTATACATTGCTTGCCCTTTGACAGTGACAGGTGGCATTGGTGCAGGAACTGCCAGCAGGCAGTGTTTTTTGAACCCGTTTCCTGATTGGAATCCTTGCTCTGCTGCAATTAGCTCTGGAGCATTCGTTCATTCACTCCCTCAATTGTTCACTCAATGAACACTCATCATTCAAAGCACAGTTCTAGGAGGTGCTCTGGGCTTGGAGGGGAACAAGACAGATAAGGTTTCCTTTCCGCTTCTGTGGAATCCCCACTTTAATAGGGGAGGCAGGCAATAAACAAGGAGAAAATGAAGTGACGAGATGGAAAAGACAGGGTAGTGGGGGTTGGCAGGGGGAGGAAAAGAACAAAATAGGTGATGGGGAAGAATACTCTGAGGAGGTGATGTTTGAAAAAAGATCGTGAGCAATGATCTGTGCTCTTAGAACCCATTTCCCAAAAAAATTGGGGTAATTTTAATCATGGCTGTCTCTCCAGTTTGATAAAGAATTCAACAAGTTAATATACATCAAGCACTTGGCCCAGGGCCTAGAGTATAATAGTGCCCAATCAACTGTAGCTCTGTGTCTAGCTAAGGAAGCCGGGACTTGGGGATGCAAAGCAGACCAGACAGGACTCCTGGCCCGAAGGAAGGTTTGCTTACCTGGTCGCATGCAGGAGGGCTTCCTGGAGGAGGCTATCAGCTGTGGCCAGCTGTTTGCCTGAGGCCAGCCCAGAGCTCTAAATCAAGAAAGCTCATGCCTTGGCTGAGAGGACCCCAGCATCTTGGACTCCTGAGCCAGGGGAGAGCCTGGACTTCCGTACTACCTGAGTCACAGCCTCTACTCACCCTCTCCTGGGCCCCTAAGCCACCACCTTAGTTTCCCATTGAGGCTGGAATCTACCACCTGCCCCTACATTTCTGCTCTGAGTCACCCAGAGCCCTAGCGTTGAATGAACCGGGAATATTGATGACCTACTTCAGGAAAGCCCACCCACCCAAAACTCACTGCCCTTGTGACTGATGGTCCCCACTGTACTGCCACCTCTCCAGGCTCAGCTCCTCCAATTAACCTAGCCCTGTTCTCTGCCCCAGGAAACAGAATCCCATTTCTCCTCCATCCTAAGGGTGGGAGAGCCTCGCTGGGGCCAGAGGGAGGAGCAGACAGACCCAAGGGACAGAGGTCAGTCCGGGGCAGGCAGGACAGAACACTCAGCACCAGAGCACCACGTGTTTCCTTTCCCCCCAGCCCCAGGCCTCCAGGCTGCCCTACAAATGCCACCAGTCCTGACTGATGGCAGGAAATTGGTCCCCGCTAAGCGCATCTCAGGAGAACTGATAAATCCTCATCGGAGACGGGGAGAGAGACGGAGTGAGGGGAGAGCGGGAGGGGGCTGATGGGAATGGTGGGGGAGGGGAGGGCTGCTGTTCTGCTGAGAGGAGGCCCCATCGCCCTGGGCCCCTCTTCCGCCTCTGGGGTACCTGTCGGCAGGGGGACAGTGATGAGCAGACAGCAGGCTTCTATGTCTCTCTCCATGTGCGGCCTTCCTTTGCCCTTTCCACTAACTAGAGTCCATCTCATTCCTCCATCAAGGCCCAGCAGATGTCCTCGCCTCCCCGCAAGAAGCCTTCCAAGATCCTTCCAGTAAGATGCCAGCTCCACTGGTGGGCACTTCTATATGCCAAGCTCAATGCTAAGCAAGTTATATGCAGTATCTCATCAATTTTCATAACTCCTTAAGAAGTAGGAACTGTTACAGCCATTCGGCAGGTGAGGAAAGTGGGGCTCAGAGAGGTTAAGTGACTCATCAAGGGCACACAGCTGGTAAATGGTGGTAAACTGCTGGTGAGACTGGAGTTTGAACCAAGGTCCCAGTGACTCCGTGGCCTGCCTGCTTCACCACAGCGTTCTCCCACCTTTCTCTCCTCTCAGCACCTGATGGAGACTCTGCTCCATTCCCAGACAGGCTACAGGTTGTCCTGTCTCTGTCTACCTCCCTCATCAGACTGTGAGGTTTTCCGGGACAGGGCCATGTCGCATGATCCCCCTTGAGTGCTCATCGCAGGCATCATGCTCCTTTAAAGGACTCAATTCGACAAGACCCAGAGCAGAGACTGCCCACTGCCCCCTCCTCCTGCGTTTCTGTGCCCTCACCTCACCAAGCAGGAGCATCCCCACCCACTGATTCTGCCAGGCTCCATCTCAGGGCCTCTAAACGTTCCTCCTGGCATCACTGAGCCTCTCCTTACAGTGTTTCCAAAATCTCGATGAGCCTTTGCATTTTAAGCAGCTGCGATTGTATCAGATTCCACCCCGCCTTCCCTGGTCTTTCCAGCTCTACCCAAGTTTGATGAACTGATCTCGGTTAGATAAATCCCATCAGCTGTCAGCTTTGCTCAGACTCTGGGAATGACATTTCTCCGGTTTGTTCAGTTTTAATGCAAAGGAGACACTCATTCCCCCTGAAAACCTTCAAGGCCAGGTGAGACTAATAAAGAGTTTTATACAAAGGGCCCCACTCCGCCAATCTGGGCCAAACGGCTGGCTTCTGGCCCCCTGTGGTTTCTGGAAGGCAGGAAGCCGGCAGACAGCAGACCACGGAGGGCGCCAGCGAGACAGCCTTTCTCTTGGCTTCATGGTAACTGGCAGCATTTCCATGCATTTCCATGTGGGATTATGCCATAAATTTACTTGGCTCCAAAAGGGGATGCTCACAGCAGGGAATGCAGGAGGAGGCTGGGAGGGGGAGCGGCGGTGAGAAGGGGTAGGAAGTGCCCCCAGACTACAGCCAGTCCTCTCTCTGAACCCCACAGGCAGCTCTGTTGAGGGCTGACTCTCCCTGGGGGGGAGGCCTGAGAATCTGCAGCCAGGAACAGCTCCCTAGACATCCAGGGGGGACAAGCGAGAATGGAAACCCTGGGCATCAGGGGACAGTGCAAGTGTAAGGGACACCCAGAAGCTATGTCACAGCCTCAGGCTGGACACACAGGATGGTCCCCACAGTGGGGACACTGCTGTCCCCCTCCTGCTCAGCTGACTAGCTGACCGTTAATCTTTGGCTGTGAAACCTAGAGCTGGGGGTACTGGGGAGGCAAAAACAAGCAGGACAGAACGGGATTGAAGGTTTATGTTTCCCTAATACTTGGCTGTGTTAGGGACTGATAAGGAGGGGAAGGATAACCTGCTTGGTGGGGTCCCTGGAGATGAGGAGGCCGTGGGGCCACAGACACCACAACACTCACTCGTGAGCTTTCTCACATGCGCACATTGGCTGAAACCTCTGTGCACGAGCACGCCCACCAATCACCATCACCCACAAGCTCACAAACATGTTCTCACTCGCAGCACACACACACACGCCTATATACCCACAGCCACAAACTTCACAGGGACCTGCATTTGCTATGTGATGAGTTGGGAGTTTTTTTCTTTTTTTATGAATATCGTTTGCAAAACTAATTAAGAGGGATTGAAGCCCAGAGCAGAGCTAATGAGCTATTCAAATACCCTGGCGTCAGCCCCACTGGTAAGGTTCCGGGATGTCTTGAGTTAGAATCAGAGGGAAGAGATGCCCCCTCCGGGGTTCTCTTGTTCCAGCAGGGAGATTCAACTGTGGTCTCACAGCCTCCTCCCCTCCAAGGGGCCTCCAGCTGGGATGCGGAGAGGATGGGAAGGGGCACCCTGTGGAAGGGACACCGCCTTGGAGCAGCCATTCCCAAACGTCAGCATCAGGATCGTCTAGAGACCCAGGCCTTACTCCCTGAGATGGATTTGTCAAAGGAGTGGGTAATTTCCTCGGTTCTGACTCGTCACAACAAAAATTTGAAGCAATGGACATTAAAGCCCTCAGACAGACTGCGTCTCAGCTCTCAGAGAGACCGTGTTACAGCTCTTGGACAGGTCCGTGTTACAGCTCAGTTTTATTTAGAAAATAAAGGAAAATACATCCTCGAGGCATGGAAGGGGTCCCCCTTCCTGCAACAAGGGCACGCTGACTCAAAGGACATGAAGAGAAAAGAGAGAGAGCGCGTGCAAGAGAGCGAGCCCCGGCCCTTTGGCTCCTCTTTTTATATGTTTTTTCCTCCCCTGGGCCTGCCCTATCCTCTTTTTATATGTTTTTTCCTCCCCCTGGGCCTGCCCTATGGAAACTGGGCCAGCCAGGGGTGCTGTTTGTTCTGCCTGAGGGTCTCACTCCAACCCTCGGACCTTCCTTTGTTCTATTTTCACGGGCTTTTCCCTTCTTTGTCTTTTAGCCACCGCCATTCTGGACTCCTTTTTCCTATTCTAACTACCTAACAGATTCAAAGGTCTGGGATGGAATCTGAGAATCTGCATTTCTAACAGGCTCCCAGGTATGGCTGCTAGACCTTGGGAGTAGGTCCCCACTTGGAGAACTTCTGCCTTTGAGGCCTCTGCTCTAAGAGGCATCTGCCTGGACTCCTGCAGTCATAGAGTTTGAGCTCACAAGGGGTTGTTAGGGAGACAAAAAAAACCTCCAGATTCTGCCCTCAACCAAAGGTCCCATCGCACCAAGGGATAAAAGCCCACGCAGGATTCCAGCGAGAACCAGACTCCCACCCTCACCGTGATCTCTTATCTCCATACAGCGGCCACAGCTCATCCACAGGCACTGGCCCACCTGTCCTTACCTGGCCCTGAAGCCTGACATTCCATTTCACAGGTGAGGAAACGAAACCACAGAGAGTTGAAGTGATGCGCCCAACCCTAACCCAAGGAGAGCTAGGACCCTACCTCAGGCCTCCAGGCCCGTTTCCAAAAAGCATCCTGCTTTGTCCCACAGGAAGCAGACAAAGTACAATGAAGTCCTACGGAGGGTTCGAAGATTAAGATAAAACATGACTCACACACGAAGTTGCACAAGCAGCATTAAGCCAGAGGAAAGGAGCTTCCAGTTCTTCCTACTTTGTCCCTCTAAGACACAGAACTGACAAAAGCCCAAAAGGTGGCCCGCTCCCCACAAGCCCCCACCGTGCCTTGGAGTCACATGAAGCCAGGAAAGGAGGACATGCCGAGTCAGCACAGAACCTGCCCAGCAAACCCAGGCAATTTCCCTTCCAACTCCCTGCCTCCTCTCTCAGCCCAGCCTCCAGAATGAGCCTGGCTGGGACCCAGATTCTTCTGCTTGTAATTAACCATTATCGGCTGGTCGAGTCAATGATACAGTGAACTAGATTAGGCTATGGCAAGAGACAGGAAGGAACTTAAGCCCCTTGAACACGAGGGAGCCCACATAGAATTTCCCTCTATGCGCCAAACGTGGCAGGCCCTTCTGGGCCTCAGACTTCTCAACATGGATGCCCCCAAAGAAGACTGTTTTGCTTATTTATTGAACATCCAGTCTGCCAAGCAGCTCACAGGCTCTATCACCAATCTTTACAATAAGCCTGGTGCAGCTTTCACCATATTATCCCTAATTTATACATAAGGCGACAGACACAAAGAGAGGAAGTAGCTTGCCTATGCTCACACAGCTGGCAACTGAGTCACAATTTTGACTCATTTCATTCTGACTTCAAAGACTGTTGCTTTCCTCGGAATTCTCTTCCTCAAGAACCCCTATTTACCCATCAAAACCCAGTGTCACAATGTTATTTCCTATGTGATGCCCTCCCTCATTCTCTCTGTTCACCTCCCCCAAGCAGGGTGAGCCATTCTTACTAGAATTCCGAATGAAGTTTTGACTTAGTGGCATTTGACTGGAGGGCCTAGGAGCTCCTGCGTTTTGCTCTGCTAATTATCCCTTCTCCTTAAGCTACACATCCAAGGAATAATAGGAAAAAAAAAAATGGCACTTGTTATTAGCTAGGTCAATGACTGATATGCCCAGGGCATAACTTCTGTGCACAACCCTAAATCCAAGAGATAACTAAACCAGTGACCAACCCCAAAGCAGTAGAGACTCTAGAATTATTTGCAAAGAGAATGAGGCTTAATATCTGGCTCCAATCTTAGTTCCAGAAGTTTTATGAGTTTGAAAACCCAATCAGAAGAGATGACTAGGGGACCTGTCTTCAAGGCATGTTGGAATCATAAGCCCATTTTTCATTTCAGCTTTTGTTTCATGTCATTTGGACAGTGAGTACTAACGGAGACTGGGGGTAGGAGCTAAAGTCCCCAGAGCCACCCCTTAACACTGACCCTGCTTGGCCTGGGTTTAGCTGCACCACAAGAACTGAGTGAGTGAGAGCACAGTCCCCCTGGCTGCAGGTAAGCAGGACCCAGCCTCCTGAATCTGGCCTCCTCTGGGGGAAGTGATCCTGGTGGATCAGACTTCTCCCTCCCCCACAGTGCTCTGCTCCCACAGCACCTGTTCGTTATGGCCTTGCTCTGCCATTTGCCCTGTCCTGGCCCGGCTCTAACCCGGCTGCAGGTCCTCAGGGTCTGGCCCAGGGGCTAATTCAGATGCAGAAGAGACAGGTGAAGACAGGTTATGAAACACAGGAACAAAGGGTTCTGGGTAAGGGATCCTCCCAAGAAGTCAGAACCGGAATCTTCCAGAAAACACATGGAGAGAAGGAGCAGGGAAAGGCTGGAGATCAAACAGTTGGAAAACAGAGAGCAAGGCTGAAATGCCAGCAGGTGGGTAGGTGAGCTGGCAAGGAGGTCAACAGGGCCTTGAAAGTAATAATGAGAATGTGATATTCATCCTGGAGCAAAGGGCAGTGACATGGTCTGAGCCATGCTTGGAGAGATCTCTGTGGGCCTTGATGGGAGTCAGACAGACGGGGGGCAGCCGACACTGCAGAGAGCACTTCTGAGGCCTCCTGCGTGCCCCCAGTCAAGGCCATGAGAATCACTTCCTGTGGTGGTTCATTGTACGTGTCAACTTGACGGTGCCACAGGCTGCCCAGCTAGTTGGTCAGACATTATTCTGGATGTTTCTGTGACGCTGTTTTTGGATGAGATTAACATTTAAATCCATGGGCTTGAATAAAGCAGATTGCCCTCCATAATGTGGGTGGGCCTCATCCAAACAGCTGAAGACCTGAACAGAACAAAAGACCCTCCTCATAGAGCAAACAGGAATTCAGCAGACTGCTTTTGGACTAGAACTGCACCATCGGCTCTCCTGGGTCTTGAGTCCACGTTGTAGATTTAAACTTGCTAGTCTCTGTAATCATGTGGGCCAATTTTTATATTAAATGCCTTTATATGTGTGTGTATATGCACACGCACGCACACACACACACACACATCCTATTGGTCTGTTTCTCAGGAAAACCCTAACTAATATAGTTCCCATCACCCAGATTGGCTGTCCAGCAATAGTGCACAATAGGAGTGCTAAGTTGCTTCAGACTCTTTGCAACCCCGTGGACTGTAGTCCAGCAGGCTCCTCTGTCCATGGGATACTGAAGGCAAGAATACTGGAGTGGCACATTAGGGACAAGACACAAAAGCAAAGTCAAGTCTGGTCCATTCTACCTGCCCCAAGGCATTGGCCCAGCTTCTCACCCAAGGTTCTCGTCTGCTGCTGCTAAAGGTAATAATAGCCACATAAAGTATGTACTATGTTCATAACATATCACACATATTAACTCATGTAATCCCCTCAACAACCCTGAAGATAGGTATTATTATGATATCCATTTTATAAATGAGATAACCAGGTCACAGAGAGGCTCAGTAGCTAGCCCAAAGTCACAAAGCTTGTAAGTGAGACAGCTGGAACTCAAACCCAGACAGCTGGAACTCAAACTCTAGCTGGCTCCAGAGTCTGGGATATTTTCTTCCATTGTAGGAAAACATACATAACCTACAATTTACCATTTTAACGATTTTAAAGTGAACAATTAAGTGGCATTAAGGGCATTCACGTTGTACAACCATCACCACCATCCATCTCCAGAGATTTTTCATCATCCCAAACTGGACCTCCACACCCCTTAAGCAATAACCCTGCATGTCCTCCTCTCCTCAGCTCCTGGTAATCCCTATTCTACTTTCTGTCTCAGTGAACTCCAGGTTCTTCACATAAATGAAGTCATACAGTTTTTGTCTTTTTGGGTCTGTCTGATTTCACTCAGCAGAATGTCCTCAGACTTCATTCATGTTGTTCTAAGTGTCAGAATTTCTTTCCTTTTTGAGACTGAATAACATTCCATCATACATGCATATTACATTTTGTTTATCCATTCATCCATTGATGAATGAACATTCTCCCTTTGGGCTATTGTGAATAGTGCTTCTGTGAACACTGACGTACAAATATCTGTTCGAGCCCCTTCTTTCACATCTTTTGGGTATATACCCAGAGGCAAAGTCTGGAATCTTGAGTACCATGCAGAACTGTCCCTAAACAGCTTTGGACTTCTCTACGAAGGCAAAGAATGCCACTTCCCTCCCCAGCTCTTCCCACCCTAGCTGCTTTCCCTCCCACTGTTGGTTTCCACTCTCCATATATCCCCGTCTCCAGCATAAGCCTTCCCTAACTCCAGGCTTTTATCTATCCTTCCACCCCTGTGTCTCTCAGGCATCTCAAACTCAACACATCCAAATTAGAATTTTCAGTTCATCCTCCCCCAAGTGTTACCATCTAGTCACTGGCACCTACAACAAGCCTGAAACTGGAACCAAAATCCCGGGTGTCATCCCAGACACCTCCTTCTCCTGCCCTCACTTATCACACACCATCCACTGCCAAGGCTTGTCAACCCTAACCTCCGAACAGTCCTGGAATCTCTTCACTTCTCTCCAGCTTCAGTCTCAGCAGTCTCACCTCCCAGGCCAATGCCATTCTTTGCCTGGACCACCGCATCAAACCTCGCCTCCAATTTCTTTGCATCCACTCTTTGCAGACTAGCAATCAATTCTTGACACGGCAGGCATGACCACAGGCAAACTTTCCCTGGTTTCTGTTGTTTGTGGGATGAAGTCCAAAGCCTTTATGATGGCCCGGAAAGCCAAAGATCCACTGTCTGCCACTTTTCCAGCCTCCTTTATGTACCCCCAGCCCTGGAGGAACTTCTAGCAATTCCTCCAAGGAACTTGCTCTATAATACAGCAGAGTCTTTGCACCCACTGTTCCCTCTGCCTGTAACACTCTTCCTCCCCAACACATCTTGGCCTGGACCAGTTCATACCCACTCTTTAGGCTTCAGCCAAAATGTCACTTCCTCAAAGAATCCTCCCCTTAACCTTGAGCCCCAGGATGAATCAGGACCCCATGTTGGTCTCACACAGCCCTAGTTGTTTGCCTTCATAGCAACTATTTTTAAAATTATGATATAATTATTAGAATAATTATTTCTCCCCTCTCCATCTCTTCCACATGACTATGAGCTCCATGAGTGCAGGGTCTTTGCCCATCTAGTTCCTCATTGTATCTGCAACACCATTGCTCAAAATATTATGTTTCGGATGAGCGTTATTGAATATCAAAGTACCTGACATCAGAAATGACCTTCAACTATTGATAAACCCCACTGCCACCAATCCTGCCTTTACCGAAGCATGGCTATTCACCAAAACACATACCAGCAGTTCCACACAGGTGCCTGGTGATGCACACATGCACTCTCATAGGCACCTGTGACACACTGACACCCACAGCCATCACACACAGGCTTATGAAGCAGTACACACACCCCCAGGCCACACACTCACAGACATGCCCATAGGTAGACATGTGACATCACTCCCAGGTATCACACGTGCACACTGTCATACATTGTCACACGGGTGGTCATGCACCCACAGCCTTGGTCACAGACTCATATGCAAACACTAGCACACACATGGCCTTTTACATAGCACATAGTGTCACTCACAGCCCCACACTCACACAGCCCCACACTCCTACACTCTCAGCCAGCTTCTAGGTGACAACTGGGGTGGCTTCTAAGAGCCCCAGGGCTGGGACAGCCCTTCTCAGCTCCTGGATGTGAATCTCTTCCCAAGGCCCCCCAGAAGCCTTCTAGCCCTGTCCAGCACATTCCACCCTCTCCCTCAGTCATCTGCCCACCAGCCCAGTCCATCTCGGGTCCCAGACTGCAGGTTGGAGGCGGGAGCAGATGTGAAAGGCAGGGCCGAGGGGATAGGACCCACTCAGCAGAACTGATCGCTACTCCGGCACCACTGGGAAGGATTTGCTCTCACATTTTTTATATATTTCCATATGAAATTGCTCGCTCTGATTCCTGGGAAGAATTCAAATGAGAAAAGTCCCACAAACAATGAAAGCGGCTGGGTAATAAGGAGCCATTGTCATTTCTTGGGCTTTGCGCACTTCTCATCCCAGAAAACAAGAACGCAATTACATACAGGAGCTTGGTGTTGCTATAGGGGACGATGGAAGAACTGGAATCAAAAAGGGATCTACATGGATGTGAGTGTGTGTGTGTGTGTGTGTGTGTGTAAGCAGGTGAGTTTGTATTGTGTGTGTGTGCTGATGTGAATGTGTGTCTATTCCACTTTCCTATATCTACCTAGCAAACTACCCTCAAAACCTAGTGACTTAAAGGGGAAGGGTGGAGGACGGATGGACTAGGAGTTTGGGGTTAGCAGATGCAAACTACTACACACAGAATAAATGAACAACAAGGTCCTATGTAGAGCACAGGGAACTCTATTCAATATCCTGGGCTAAATCATAATGAAAGGAATATTGAAAAGAACATATATATGTGTATAACTGAATCACTTTGCTTAACAACAGAAATTAACACAAAATTGTCAATCAACTATACTTGAATTAAAAATAAATTTTAAAAATTCATGGCTTAAAATAACAATCATTTTATCATAGCTCACAATTTTGCGGATCAAAATTCAGGCTAGGCTTGGCTGGGTAATTCTCCTGGTCCCTGGAGTGGGAACAGAAATAGTGATTTTCAGCTGGAGAGCGAGGTGGTCTTAGGGTCCCAAGACGGCTTCATTCATGTGAGTGGTACCTCGGCAAGGGGAGGAAGGCTGGGCTCCACCAGAGCTGTTGACTAGAGCTCTTCACCGGGCCTCTCCAGCAGGACAGTCAGGGTGTCAAACTTCATATGGTGACTCAGAGCTCTGAGGGGGTCCCTGAGGTAGGGGGAGGCGGCAAGGCTTCTGATGGACTTGATTTGGAAGTCTCAGAGCCTCACATCCACCACATTCCTTTGGTCAAGTAAGTCTCCAGGCTCAGCCAGATCCTCAAGGAAGGGAATCGGCCTCCATATGTCTCAGTAGGAAAAAAATAGGACTGTAGTCCATGGAATTCTCCAGGCCAGAATACTGGAGTGGCTAGTCTTTCCCTTCTCCAGGGGATCTTCTCAACTCAGGGATCAAACCCAGGTCTCCCACATTGCAGGCAGATTCTTTACCAGCTGATCCACCAGGGAAGCCCAAGAATACTGGAGTGGGTAGCCTATCCCTTCTCCAGCGGATCTTCCCAACCCAGGAATCGAACTGGGGTCTCCCGCATTGCAGGCGGATTCTTTACCAGCTGAGCCACCAGGGAAGCCCCAGGGAAAGTGGCACTGCATGTCTAATGCACCGCTGTGTCTATCGCACTCCGAGAAGCCGTCACAGAACAGTGAGAAGACCCTGCGTCTACAAGTGCGTTAGCGGGACTTCTCTGGTGGTCCAGCAGTTAAGACACTGTGCACCCACTGCAAGAGGCACAGGTTTGATCCCTGGTCGGGGAACTAAGATGGCATGGATTCCATCCCTGGTCAGGGAACTAAGATCCCTCGTGCCACATAGTGTGGCCAAAAAATAGGGAACAAATGAACCAAAGAGTGCATTAGAGGTGGTATGCTGCAGTCCGTGGGTTCACAAAGAGTCGGACACGACTGAATGACTCAATAACAAGAGGTGGGTTTGAATCCCAATACCTCTGCTCACAAGCTGTATGGCCTTGAGCAAGCTAAATAATTCCTTGCGGGCTCAATCTCCTGATCTGTCAAAGGCTGTTGTTGAGAGGACTCATATGCAAGATTCAGGCAGCAGCATTTAGTAAGCACCTACTGTATGCTAGATGGCCAGAGCCTGCCCCTTTCCCCTTGCTTTCCTCCCCCACTCTCCTGCCCCAGCACGTGCGCCTAAGGGGACTCTTGAGATGCGGGGGAGGGGTAGGAGAGACAGGCACTGCTCTAAGGTCCGACAGCCTCTGAGGTCACATTAGAAGCCGACCAGCAGCAGCCTGGCTCCTGCCAGCCTCCTGATGGTCCTGTCTGCTCCCGTGCCAAAGCCCAAGGTGAGCCCAGGAGCCTCAGCCATCTGGTCCAGCTGGGCCAGCGAGAGGCAGCTTTGCCAGCTCAAGGGCGGCCCTGGCTAACAATGGTGTTAATTTTTCATTTGTTTGTTTGATTTTCTGCAGTGAATGAGGAATGTTGCAACAACATCTGGAGCCGCCCCCAGCGGAAGACTGCAGAGCGGCGGTGGCAGCGATGACAGCTCAGAACGCAGCCCCCTCACCGTGTGGACATCCACACATCCACCAGCTCACAGACTATGTGCATGTGGCCATGTCTACATGTCCACATGCACACATGAGCATACATGTAGGTTTGTACACCCCACAAGCATGCCCTGTACGTGCGTGCTTGTGTGTGCATGTGTGTTCAGACATGTGCATTCACACCTATGGCCCATACACATATGGCCATGCCTGCGTGCACAGATGCACATGCTTACACGTGTGTTCAGATGTGTGCAGTCACACCTATGACCCATACATATACGGCCATGCCTGCGTGCGCAGCTGCACATGCTTACACGTGTGTTCAGACGAGTGCAGTCACACCTATGACCCATACATATACGGCCATGCCTGGGTACACAGATGCACACGGTTACACGTGTGTTCAGACGTGTGCAGTCACACCTATGGCCCATACACATACAGCCATGCCTGTGTGCACAGATGCACATGGTTACACGTGTGTTCAGACGTGTGCAGTCACACCTATGGCCCATACACATATGGCCATGCCTGCGTGCACAGATGCACGTGCTTACACGTATGTTCAGATGTGTGCAGTCACACCTATGACCCATACATATACAGCCATGCCTGCGTGCACAGATGCACATGCTCAGATGCACAGGCCTGGCCACAGACACGATCACAGACACTTGACGGGGATCCTAGTTCTGGGCTGGAGCTTGGGAAGGCCACAGCCCCAGGTAGGCCCCAGAAATCCCCGCTGTCTGTGCTCCATTCAAGTCAGCGAAAGCCAAGCCTGTCCTCCAATCTGGAGCTGGAGCCCAGCTTCCCAGCCCCTCCCCTTGGCGACACAGATTTCCCTGGCCCTGCCCCAGCCTGATCACAGCTCCCCTCCCTGTCCTGGAGGCTGATGTGAACAGCTTCCCCCTCTGCTCCCAGCAGCCTGCTCACCACACCCCCTCCCAGTGCTTAGAGACTGGTGGTTGCGGACAGTCACCTCCCCTCCTTGAATGATGCTTTCTCTGGTTGTGACATTGAAGGGTTGACCAGTCAGTTTGTTGACTAGACTACCACAGCCCAGGGGCACGTCTGCCTGGAGCCGCAGGGCTGTGCCTACACGCGTATGTGCCCAGGCGGATCTACACACGTGCTTACATTCATGCATTTGTGCCGCCACGTCTACCTGTGCATGCCAGAGAGTATCTGCACACCTGTCTGCACATATCTGTGAATGTCTGTGTCTGTGACTCCATATGTAACTCTGCATTTGTGTCTGTGTGTTTATATATGTGTGCTTGTGTGCCTCTGGGTCGTTGTGTGATCGTTGCGTGTCCTTATGTCATGAATGTTCTCATACATATATGAATCTGCAGAGCTGTGTATGTTGATGTATAGGTGAGCATACTCATGTCTCTGTGCTTTTACACATATGTCAGTGTGCCTGTGACTGGGTGTCAGTATGTCGGGCTTCCCAGGTGTCACCAGTGGTAAAGAACCCGCCTACCAACGCGGGAGACGGAAGAGATGCGGATTCGATCCCTGGATCGGGACGATCCCCTGGAGGAGAAACGGCAACCCACTCCAGTATTCTTGCCTGGAGAATCCCATGGACAGAGGAGCCTGGCCGGCTACAGTCCATAGGGTTACAGAGTCAGACATGACTGAAGCAACTTAGCACGTGCGCAAGACAGAGCATGGCTGTGTGTATGTCAGTGTGTGCCTGTGTCTGCACGTACGTGTTGGAAGCCGAGGTGAAAGCAGGAAGCAGGTCAGTGTCAGGACGTGATCCTTGGTTTCTCTCAAGCTCCGGCTCCATCCAGACTCAGCCATCCAGCCAGGTGGGAAGCAGGCAGCCAGAGAGAACGGAGCTCCCCAGACCAGAAGTGGGCGTCTGCCCAATGGTGCAGTGTGGCCACAGAGGCCAGAAGGCACAGGGGCAAGTCTGTGTCCCTGAGGCCCCTCGCCCCTCACCTGGCGGCAGGCGAAGGATCTTCAGAACCAATGGACAATGGGGAAACCTCGCATTTTGTTCCTTCTGTGCCCCTGCATCTTCTGCGGGTTTCCTTGAGGGCTCTTCCCCTGGACCCTCTCCCTGCACACAGGTGTGTGTCACTGATCAGCTTTATCCTTTCTCTCATCCATCCTTTCCCAGGCAGAGTGTCCACATCTCTCTCACACACACACACACTCACAATGCACAGGCCTTGGTCTCCATCCTACTCACACTCCTTGTGAAACACTCTGGCACACATTTCCCTGGGTCTCCATGATTCTTTCTTTCTCCATTCCCCTCATCCCCTTCTCCCAGTGTTGGCAAGAACAAGGTCTTTGTCCTAACTGCTGTAGTAAGGTTCTTGGATTGCTAATAATAGAACCCATCGAACAGCATGGGATTTTTAAAGTGGGATGTTATGAGGATACAGGGGTGTCTTGTGAAACTCAGTGGCAGAACCAGAGCCCAGCATCCCAAGGACTACAGATCTGATGGGAACACAGAACCTTCTGTCTTCATCTTCTCTCCCCTCTTCCTTCTCTTTCAGCTTCTCCTTGCACTTGACTAACCAAGGATGGCTGCTACCCCACTCCTGAGCTCAAAGTACCTCGTTTCCAAAGACTAGCCAGGACTGACCAGCACCAATGGTTCCATGACTATGAGAGAGGAAATATGAGTGGTGAAGCTTGGGTCAGTTATCGACTTGTGGCCCAATCACCAATGACTGGGAGCGGAGTCACATGGAAACATGGCTGCCAAGCCCCACCCCCTGGGTATGCCCAGCAGTTCTCAGACAGAAGATCTCAAGTAAGTTCAGTGCCCCGCAGGGTGAATGAGGTACCCAGGGTCAGCAGGTAAGGAGTCCTATTGGTACTGGATGTACAGGCCTGGGTCTCAAGAACGCAGATGGCAGTAGGTGCTATGGATTGAACTGTATTCTTGTCCAATGTACTGAATTCATCGGGTGAATGCTGACTCTCAATGTGGCTATATGTAGAGATGGGAAGTAATTAAAGTTGAATGAAGTCTTCAGGGCGGGACCCCCATAGACCAGAAACTTGATCTGGGACTTCTAGCCTCCTTAACTATGAGAAAATTAATTTCTGTGGTTTAAGCCACGCAGTCTGTGGTGTTTTGTTATGGCAGCCTGAGCTGACTAATATAGTGGGTTTATCCATTTCCGAGTCTTCAAAAGGTAGTGATGTGAAACCTACAGGACACCATGAGATTTCCCGGGGCCGAGGATAGGACCTAGGGGTAGCCCACACTACAATCTGCTCTCCAAGAGCACCCTGTCTTTCTGATTGGATCCGCATTGCCCACAACCCGCCGAGCCCCAGCTTAGGGGCAGCACCCAGCAGCAGCCCCTCCTCTGTCTCTCTTCTAGGTATACAGCTCCACCCTCCCACCACACCCACAGGCTGGTGGGTGACACTCTGCACGCCCAGTCACCTCTTCCTGGCTTCATTTTTACCTCTACCTATCCTGGCCCTGCCCTCCTGAACATCACCAACTAAGAAATCCACCAGATTGGGGTCACGGACAGTGGTGCTCATATACACATCAGCACCTCCCCCCTCCCGAGGCAGGTGACCCTGTTAATGGAACCAGAGCTCCAAACCATGGTGAGAATGGGAAGAAAGGCTTCTCTCCCTCATCGATCCAGTTATTATGTGTCCTTTCTTTAGATAAAGCAAAGACCCTGAGAGACTCCGGGTCCTGCTCATGGGCAAGAGCACAAACTCATCAGTCCGAGCTCCTCCATCATTTTTGCTCCAAGACACAACAAAGGCCTCTCAGCCTCAGAATAGCTAAACCAGCTGGCTGACAGTGTGCTTTCAAAGCATGCCTGAGAGCACTCATTTCAAAGCACGTCGTCTCCCCAGCCTCAGGTTAAGAACTGGGTTCACTGTCTGCTGGGAATCGTGCTGGCAGCTGACAATAATCATTCTTTTCTCTGACCTTTAATGAGCACTTACTATGTGCCAAGTACTATGCTAAGCACTCTACAGGCATCATCTTGTTGAATTCTTAGCCTCTCTGTTCAGATAGGTCTTATGATGCCCATTTTTTTAGACAAGAAAATGAAGCCTCAAAGGTTAGATAACTTGCCCAAGGACCACTAGCTAATTAGTGGCAGAACCAGGATTCCAATATAAAGTTCAAAGCCAGAACTCTGAACCTCTGGTCCTGTTCTCACTCCCAGGACAGGCCTGTGTGGCTGGGGCAGTCGTCAAGGGGCAACGGTGTGTGACTGAGCGGCCTGCCCTGTTGCCTGCAGCTGACAACTACAGAGACTAAAAAGTCAAAAGCTGACCAACCCCTATGAGAACAAAACAGTCCGAGATTCTTCCAATGTCTGTCCTCACATACCCAACAATTCTGCACTGCCTGGTTCCCTGCTTCACGTGCGTGTTCTCACTTCACCTGTATGCCTCTGGAGGGCAGGACCTGGATCCCCCTCTCACCCACGTTCCCTGGGGCTGCAACAAAGTAGAAATTCCATACCAGCTTTCCATATGGTTGTCTTCCGGTTGGTTAAGTGGGTGGTGGATCTGGTTGTTTGAATTGTCAGTTGGTTGCTTAGATGGTGGGAGGATCAATCAGTCCAATGTTGATGAGACAGTTGGATGATGTCAACATGTGGGGTGAGTCTAGGGGCATTTCCTGAGTGGGCCACTTACCATCTAATCCCAACAGAAGTTTCCTTGGGGCTAGAAAAACTCTCCCCAGAAGGAAATACAGAATCTTCTAATGCTTCTCGCTTCCTTTTTCCCCTCCCCCTGCCCAATCCTGGACTTGCAACAAGGATCAGAGTGGTCTTCCTTCCTCTCATCAGCTCCAAGTTGTCAACTGAAGAGGACCCGGTCCCTGGGAGGGGCACTAAGTAGCCCGGCATGGTCACCCCTGGAAGCACATGGGTAACTGGCCTTCCTTGGTTGAATGCGTGGGCCACAGAGTGGCTTCCTGAAGTCTGGGATGCTGCAGCATAGAGAACAGGGAGCCCAGCGCTTGGGAGAAGCTCTGCTCCTCCTGCCCAGGAAAAAGGTCATGTGCTCCGATATGAGTAATTAATTTTCTCCGAGCCGTGTTGAAAAGGTTAACCTGATTTATGGCACGCAATTGAGTGTAGAATGGGTTGTGTATCTTGTAAAAGGCCCGTTCTGGTGTCTGAGTCTATAGATTCGCCCGCAGCTGGGCATCAGCTGGGAGCTGGCCCTTCTTTTATGCCTTTATGCGGAATTCACGGGAAAATCCCAGAGAGACCCCCACTTGGCCAGAAAGTCGCTTCCTGGACTCCAAACCCTAGAGAGGGGTTACTGGCTAGCACAAAGGCGGGGGTCTTCTGCGCCTGTCACAACCTGCAACCCAGCTTCAGCCTCAGCCTTAATCTTCATGCAACCCGGGGTTCAGAAAGAAAAGCCCATCATTGGGCTTGAGTTCTGAGTTCAAAACTAGGTTCCTCCACTGGCCTGATTCTGAAATGGGGTAAAGACTCCTTGCCCTCTGATGTTTCTTCATGCCATTTACTAGCTGTGTGAGCCTAGGCAAGTTACTTAACCTCTCTGTGCCTCAGTTTCCTAATCTGCAATAATAACAGTACCTATCTCATAAGGTTGTTATGAGGATTGCATGAGTTGATATTTATTGCATGAGTTGACGTTTACCAGGTCATAGTATATGGAGCACAGGATCTGTTAAATAAATAAAATGTGAAGATGAAAGAGGCTTAGATGTCTGGATGTTCTCAGGGAGGTGTCAGGCAAGCACCATCACCTGAGTCTTGGCTCCAGCTGAGAAGGGTGCCAGTAGTCCTAGGGCTTCAAGGACAGATGGGACTATGTTGAACAAAAAGGGAGCTGATGGAGATGGAACACCACGGCCAAGAGAAGTTTTCTGCCTGGTGTCTTTCTCTTCTCACCCAACATGTAAGCTTTGCTCTTCAAAGCCAAAGATGCAGGGCAAACCCAAAGATGCTAGTCTAGCACCACCTAGTGGAAAGACTGAAGTCAGCGTAGGGGTGGTTTCTGGGCCCCTTCTTGGGGCGGAAAAGAAGTTGCTAGAAGGGGAAAAACACTCCACCAGAACCCTCCCTAAGAAACTGATCCAGCTGAGAGCTTTTCACTTTGTGCCCCTGTGGAATATGTTGTCATTGCTCTTGTTTAGCCACTAAGTTGTGTCTGACACTTTTACAATCCCAAAGACTGTAGCCCACCAGGCTCTTCTGTCCATAGGATTTCCCAGGCAAGAATACTGGAGTGGGTTTCCCTTTCTTCTCCAGGGATCTTCCCAACCCAAGGATCGAACCTGCGTCTTCTGAGGTTCCTGCATTGCAGGCAGATTCTTTACTGCTGAGCCACAAGGGAAGGCCCCTGTTGAATATAATGTATAGTATTTTACAGAAGACAGCTGGTCTGGTATGTAGGTCTGCATGGATATATCATGTGCATGCTTCAGTCTGTTTATGTAATTATTGATTAAGTGGGTTAATAGGTATGAAGAACTTAGACCACTGCCTGCACATAGAAAGCATTTAATAAATATTGATTATCAGTATTATGCACGTACATGTGCAATACTGTCTGAATGTTCATGTAAACTTGGATGCCTATATCTTTGCTTACAGATGCAAGCATGTATATATACATTTAACTCAAAATGTGTATGTGCTTATGCGTGTGTATATGTTTATGGATATGAATATGCTGTATGTCCGTGAGCATGGTATGCATGTGAGTGGAGATGTGGGAAGGTTTGTGTGTCTGCATGTTTGTCTGTGTACCTATGGATATCTTCCAGTATATTTGTGTACCTTCACTGAGTGGAGTACCTGTGTACTAGGTTCTGTTGCTGCATAGAAGTACCACAAATTACTACAAACTTAACACAACACCCAGTTCTTATCTCCTGATTTTTGTGGGTCAGGAATTCAGGCACAGCCTAACTGGTCCTCCACATAAGGTCTCACAAAGCTGCAGATAAGGTGTTGTCTGGGGCTGTGAGCTCATCTAAAGCTCAGGGTCCTCTTCCAAGCTCACATGGATGTTGGCAGAATGTGTTTCCTTGTAGCTCACGGCAGCATGCATGATCGAAGCCAGCAGGAAAATCTCTCAGTGACCTCTAGATCTTCTTTTAAGGGCTCACTTGATTAGGTCAGTCTCACCCAGGATAATATTCCTTTGATTAACTCACAATCAACTGATTAGGGACCTTAATTACATGGGGGGGGGGGGGAAATCCCTTCACTTTTGCCATAAAACATAACCTAATCATGGGGTGATATCCAATCATATTCACAGGCTCCACCCATACTTAAGGGGAGGGGATTATACAGGGTGTGTATGCCAGAGGGTGGGGCTCTTAGGGGCCATCTTAGAATTCTTCCTACCATGAAGTATGAGTATGTGTGTCTGTGTGTGTGTGTGGGCTCTATACACACATGATTGTAAACAGGGGTCCAAATATGTATGCATCTATGAATGTGCTTCCTCTGTGTGTTATATCTTCCCAGTGGAATTTCATATTTCTATAAGACTGAGAGACTTCTCAAGGCCAGAACTGCCTACTCCATCAGCCCAAGGACTTTGTCAGTGTTAGGATTTTAGCTCTTCTACTTGATGAGGAACTTCCCGAAGTGGGGTCTGTGTTATCTGCCCCACTCCCCACACCCCATACAGTGTCACCCTACCTTAGAGGTGCTGAATTATCATCATTGTATCACTGGCTCACTCACAAGCATCCACACGTATGCACCTTCACACACACACACACACACACACACACACACACGCACACACACACACACATGCCTGAATCACTCTTTGAGGCAGGGCCTAGGAACAGCTCTCACTCCCCCTCCTTGAGGGAAGCCACTTCCCCTCCTTTCTCCAGCCTGCCATGTGATTACAAAGTCACTGCTCTTTACAAAATAAGACTGGGACAAATCACCCCCCACCACTCCAACCTGAGATCCTGCTTGGAACCCAAATGGTCCCACAGTCAGATAATGGGCCTCATGTCCTTATACAATTACCTAGGGACCATCAGCCCCAGGGGATGCTGGAGCCCCAGTGAGCTGTGGCTAGAAAGTTGCCTGTGGCCAAGTAAGTTTGTGAAACCCTGCTGGCTCCTACCCCCTTTTGGAATTTTCCACTAAAGATGAGCACAGGAACGGCTCTGAAGGGCCTGCAAGAAAGAAATCATTCTGCCTTGGTTTAACCAGCACTGCCTAAGCTTATTTATCCACACACCCATTTTTCTCTAAACACATTCAACAAAGCATACCTTGGATTACATGATTGTAAGCAATTCTTCAGCTTCCTAGGAAGCTCATGTGGGCCCTTGGGGTGATGGTGAGGATTAGAAGGGCGCTGCTGTGCAGGGATCCCACCCAGACATGGACTGGCCTTCTGGGAGGGAAAGCAGGGAACTTAGGGAGATAATTTTGCTGCATGTGGAGGTCGGTAGTTAGTCCAGAGGCAATGGAGCCTTGGACATGGGAACTCCTGGATCCCACAGAGACACTGGTTTGAGAAGACAAGTGGATGTTGGACTTCCCTGGTGGTCCAGTGGTTAAGAATCTGCCTGCCAGTGCAGGGGACACGGGTTTGATCCCTGGTCTGGGAAGATTTCATGTGCCGCAAGGCAACTGAACCCATGCACCACAACTACCGACCCTGTGCCCTAAAACCATTGCTCTGCGACAAGAGAAGCCGCTGCAGTGAGAATCCTGTGACTGCAACGAAGAGTAGCTCCTACTCACCGCAACTAGAGAAAGCCCACGTGCGCAGCAGTGAAGACCCAGAGCAGCCTAAATAAATAGAGACAAGTGGATGCTGACAAGGGAGGCTTGTCCCTGCAAACCCAGAGTGCAATCTGGAGAACACAGTCTGTGACCATGGGACTGGGGAGCACCCCCAAAGATATAGCTTAGCTGTCGGGACAAACTGTTAAACCTACCGACTTTGAATCTCAGATCAGCTACTTATAAGCTGTGTGACCTTAGGTAAACCAGTTAAACTTGCTGAGGCTCAGCTCTTTCATCTTCAAAGCTATGACTCAAGTGGAATAAGGATTAGAAAGGTAATAATAACTTATGTAGTGTTTTCTATATGCTAGGCACTGTCCTGAGCATTCAATCCATGCTAAGTCATTTAATCCATGCTAAGTCATTTATTCCTAGCAACAACCCCATAAAGTCGGTACTATAATTATCCCCATTCTACAGAGGAAGAACTTGGCTCAGAGAGGTGAGGTGACTTGCCCGAGGTCACAGAGCTAGGAAATTGCAGAGCTGGCATTCAAACTCAGGTGGTCTGGCTCTGGAAAGGCTGGAATGTCATTCAGCACAGACCTGTTTAGTAAATAAGAGCCTACGAGTTGCAGTGGGTGGAGGAGTTGGCTTTTCCAGATTCATTCCAACCAACAGTCTATGCCCAAATGAACAGCTAAGGTAAGATTACTTCTAAAAAAATGATATTAATAAAAATTAAAATAAAAAAAATAAGATTACTTCTGCCAGGAAGGCGCGGGGCAGGAGGACGTGGGACAGGAAGGTGAAGGGAGGGAAGTGGTGGCTGCACTGCACCATCAGAGACACTCAGGGTTAACTTGTGTGCAGAGAATAAATCTGGGAGTGGAGCTGTGAGCCAGAACAGGGGGTGCGTGGGGTCGGGAACGCAGCAACACATCTGTGCATCTCCCTGTCATCTCGAATTTCATATTTACTTCTGTTGATGAGATTTCGTCATGCTCGATTACAATTCATAGACTCGTGTTTCCAGATTTTATGCATCAAAATGCTCTGATTTACAGAGTCACCCTAAGCATGACACTGCCCGCCCCCCACTCCCCCACCCCGCGCAGGTGCTGTTTCTGAGCGTGGGCACTGAGGCTTGTCCTGGGTCACAGAGAAGCCTTGTTTCTGGGTAACATGGCCTCTGGTGAGCTTCAGGAGGAAGAGGTAGAACTGGAGAGAGCATCAAAGATCTGTGTCTGGGCCATGCCTGGGGAGAGAGGAGCAACAGAGCTGTGGGGGCAGCCACATGGCAACCACGTACTGACTCTATATATTGCCTTTTCTTCCCACCCCTCCTTCAAACCCCTCCCATTTGGCTCTGAGACTCTCTCTTGCTGGTTTCTCTGAAGCAAGCACTGCTTCTAACCAATACAGTATGGCAGAGGTGACAGGATGTCATTTCTGTGACTGTATTTCATAAGATGGTTCTATTGCTTAGAAGCAAGTCACAGGTCCCGCCCACACTCACAGGGAAGAGTTTATGCAAGGGCATGAATTCCAAGAGGGTGAGATTTAGGGGGCCACCCATTGAGAGTCTGTTAAATAGTCACCAAAGCAGCCTATAACACTGGTAACACCATCCCCATTATACAGGAAAGGAGACTGAGTTTTATCAACATTAAGGACATTGTCCAAGGTCACCCAAGTAGAAAGAGACAGGCCTAGGACTTGAACCCTGATCTGTTTGCTTCTACAACCTGACCTCTTTACCACAGGACAATGTCATGAAAGGAAAACCAGGTGTAAGGGCAAGGTTACCTTCTTGGTAGATTGGGGCTTTCACATAGGGACTGTGCAGAAACCCTCTTCTAGGACACTGGGTCCTGGCTCTATCTGGGGAGCAAAAGAGGCACTCAGGTCCTTGGTCATTAATCTGATCTTGACACCAAATTTCTTTGGAGGAGCCAAGGTTGCAAAGGGCTAGAAAAGCCCAGAGCACCAGGGTTGGAGTTATAGAGGATGCCAAGTCCTCTACGTGGCAAGTCCTTGAAACCAGGGACTTGTCTGGTGAAATGGGAATATTTCACCCCATTCTCAGGCTGCTATCTTGACCATGGCCTCAAGAATGGGCTCCTGTTAATGGTGCTGACTGGGAGCTGTTCTTGCCAGCTCTTCCTAGAAACAAGATTAAGGGCCTGCCCCTTGGCTCCCGTGTCCCCATCTGCATTTTCGGTCCTATAGCAGATCCCCTTTTCTCTCCTGTACAGGTTTGAGCACAACTGGGAAGGAGGGTTGCCTTGGGGGAACTGAGGATAAGTCATCTCTTCTGGGCACCTATTTTGCACGTTGACACACATTACCTTGTTTAATCCTCTCAACATCCTTTCAAAGTAGGTATTATTGCCAGTCTCTGTGGAAGACAACCAAATCTCAGGATAAGCCACTTGCCTAGGGTCATGTAGCTGATGAGAATCAGGACTCATGCACAAGTCTGTCTGGTTACCCAACCTGTCCTCCTCCCATGCTACCAGTCATCTCTTTGAGCTTCCTCTCCTCTCTCCCTCTTGTCCTGTTCATCCAGGTTCAGAGCTTCTGTTCTCTCTGACTTATTTAGGGCAGGGTTCAGTGCTATTCTGATCTACAGAATCCTTGCCCCTTACCCAACCAACGCAGAGTTTGTACCCCAGCCATAGTCCCTGTCCTTTATCACTGGTCTCTGTCCCATGGTGCTAATCTGTAGGTCTCCAATTCCCAAAGCCCAGCTAGAATATCTTCTTGACCCTTGGATATGGTACCAAAGTCTGGCTTCCAGCATCCTACACAATGGGCCTTTGAAATTCCTGCTTACCCACCTATCATTGACCACTCTCCATGCTTGGGTTCCTGACAGCTGAGTAGTCTCTTTCGGGACCCAAGCCTACAGTATCACTTGGCTACTAAACTTGTGACCCTCTGCCTAACTTCACAGAGGGTCACAAGTTTAGTAACTCTGCACCAGGTCTTCCCTGGTGGCTCTGGTTAAAAAAAAAAAAAAAATCCACCTGCAATGCAGGAGCCTCAGGAGACGCAGGTTCAATCAACCTTTGGATCGGGAAGATCCCCTAAAGGAGGAAATGGCAGCCCACTCCAGTGTTCTTTCCTGGGAAATCCCATGGACAGAGGAGCCTGGCGGGTTATAGACCATAGGGTCTCACAGAGTTGGATACGACCGAAGCTGCTGAGCGTGCCTAACTTTAGCCAGTGGCACCGTACCACATCTGCCCCCACTGTGGGCAGCTCACTTGGTTCAAACTGGCTCCCTCTTGGCCATCACCCTCAGGCTGCATATCCTTCAAGTCCCCTCCTTTTTCTCCCCAACACCATTCTTAGAGTACTGCCCACACCCAGACATCTAATTATTTTCTCAAAAGTTACCCCCATCCTTTGTTACACTATCCACACCACTGTCAATCATCATTACCATCTCACCTCTCACAGCACCACCATTGCCACCATCACCTTGACCGTCACCACCACTCTCATCACAATCCCCCACACACACCATCAACGCCATCACCTCTAACTCCACCATGACCATCACCACCTCCCTTTCCTCCTATCGGCATAACCCTAACACCACCATTCACCCCCTCATCGTCACCACTCTTCGGACTCTATCCATCACTACCACCATCATCATCACCATTGTCACCCACGAAAGCCTTTATTTAGCACTGAATCAGGGCCCAGATATCTTAACTGGGAACTGAAGTAGTTCCCAACTGAACTGCAGTTAGAAAGGTGGAGATCCCAATCTCCGACAAATCCTAATTGTCACTGAACCAAGATTAGTTTGCCCACTCTGTGCTGCCCTCACCACCATCCCGACCCTTTCCCACAGTCCCTCAAAGCCTTTCCTATGTCCTCAGGCTTAAAAAATGCCTGTCCCTTCTGATGCCACAGCCAACTCTGTCTCTATGCATTTCTGGGAGGCAGTTGCTCGAGCACCAACCCCCTCCCTCCCAACTTCTCCCCTGTCTGAGTTGGAAGCTATTTCTAATCCAGGACCCCCTGATCCCAGCTTTTGCTACCACTTCCAGTCTTTCCCGGAGCCCAGGGAAAGCTGGGCCTCTGCCACCCCCACCCTGGGCAGCTGAGAGTCTGCCATTGATTACCAGCCCCATAATTACCCTGCAGGCACTGGCAGGGATTTCAAGCCTGATTGACTTCAAATGAGAAATCCATGGGGATTCGGGAAGGGCGGGGGACCTTGGCTCAGGAGAGAGGCAAGGAGGAAGCCGCCCTCACCTGCAAGGGCCTTTGTGTCTAGAACCACAGCTTTGAATAGGGAGCTCTACCTGCGTAGCTGATACCTGGAGGCCTCACTTGGAGGCTGTGAACTCCAGCCAAGCAGGCCCCTTGCCCACAGACATATCAACCCTCAGAGAAGAGCTATCTTGAGGGAGCCTAGATAGGCCTGGGGAAGATGAGGGATGCTGGAGACACATCTCCAGAGTAGACAAACTGAGAGCCTTTCCTTTCCCCTGGGGTGCACAGAGAAAAGCTGGAGGGTTAGGATGAAGATTTGGAGGGGTAAGTAGCAGTTCAGTAAGCTTCCCAGGTGCCCCAAGTGGTAAAGAATCTGTCTGCCAATGCAGGAAACTCAAGAGCTATGAGTTCGATCCCTAGGTCAGAAAGATCCCCTGGAGAAGAAAATGGCAACCCCATTCCAGTATTCCTGAGAAATCCCATGGACAGAGGAGCCTGGCAGGCCACAGTCTTGCACAGGCCACATGGGTTACAGAAGAGTCAGACACAGCTGAGCACGCACACGCTAGATGCTAAGGTCACTAGATGCATTGAAATCCACTGTCCCCGGGCCCAGGAGAGTCCAGAGGGGAAGACCACTGGGAAACACCTTCTGAAAGGAGATGCATAAAGATCGCATCCTCTGACCCCACACATATTTCCAAGCCCGTGAGTTTACCCCGGGCACCGGCACACTCACACTTACGCTCGTGAACACACTTACCCATCTCTGACACGCATGCACTAGCAAGCCCAGAGGCAAAAATAAACACAAAAGGAAGGCGATCACCTTTGTGTCCAGTCACACACACACACGCACGCACATCTTCCCTCATACTAACCCACACATACTAACCCACTCCACTCCATCACACTCTCACCTCTCACATCCTCACACACATATACGCTCACACATCCTCAAGCACATTTTCACATACTCAGAAGCCAAATACCCAGAAAAAAGAGAGAGACGTCGCCTCCACACTCGTATGCTCCTTGAGAAATTGCAGAAAGAGGTGAGGCACTTGTTCTTTCCCCTCTCTCCCCCCTCACAGAGGGGTTTTCATTTAAAAGTTGCCCGAGCCCAGGCTTTCAGATTACAGTCTAGACTATATAGGTTTCCTAAAGATAAGGCTGAGAAATTGATTTCAATTACCAAAGTGGAGAGGCAGCACGGCTCAGCCTTCTGAGCAGAGCATTAACCCTGGAGATCCGGGAGCTGCAGAAGAATCTGGCACGCCAGGCACACGGGGAGCCCATGCACATGTGTGTGCATGTGTGTGCTCTTGGAGCTCACACAGGCACACTCCCATGCAAAATCTCACTGGGCAGAGTCCAGACCTTTGAGTTAGGAGCCTGGGTTCCAGCCTTCGTTCTGCCAATATTTTGCAGTGTTTGAAGACCTGCCTTTCTCCTCTCTAGGCTTCTCTGCATAGACCCCATTTCTGCTCCCAAGGGCTCATGAAGCCTGTGCTCGCTCCTGGCTGAGCTCCTATCTGTTGAGACTGGCTCCCCAGGAGATCTAAGCAGGTTCTGAGATGCCCAAGAACACAGTCTCTTATCCACTCTGCCTCCCAACCAGTGTGGACATCCCCACACACCAGAAGCTAATGGGCCTTGCATTAGTTAGAGTAAGCATCGTTAGCTGCTACAACCAGCAGGCTCTGCAATCAGTGGTTTGCAGGATTTTTTCTTAGGCATACAAAGTCCTATGCGGATATATTAGTTTTCTATTAATGCCATAGCAAATTGCTAGAAAATTAGCAGCCTATTAAAAACATCATTAATTATCTCATAACAGGTGAGGTGTCCAAGCTGACATTTGGCTAGATCCTCTATTTAAGGCATCACAAGGCCAAAATCACGGTGTTGGCCAGCAAGGCTCTTATCAGAGGACTCTAGGGAGAGTTACTTCCCAGCTTATTGAGGTTGTTGGCAGTTTATAGGATTGAGGTTCCCATTTCCTTGCTTAGCTGTTGGCCTGGAGTCATTTTCAGTGTTTAGAAGCTGCCCACGTACCCTGGGTCATGATATCTTTCATCTTCAAAGCCAGCAATGGCACATCAAGTTCTTCTTACACGACAGATCTCTCTACCTTCCTCTTCTGCTGTTAAGACCCCGCATGATGACATTCAGTTCAGTTTAGTTCAGTCGCTCAGTTGTGTCCGACTCTTTGCGACCCCATGAACTGCAGCATGCCAGGCCTCCCTGTCCATCACCAACTCCCGGAGTTCAAACTCATGTCCATCGAGTCGGTGATGCCATCCAGCCATCTCATCCTCTGTCATCCTCTTCTCCTCCTGCCCCCAATCCCTCGCAGCATCAGGGTCTTTTCCAGTGAGTCAACTCTTCTCATGAGGTGGCCAAAGTATTGGAGTTTCAGCTTTAGCATCATTCCTTCGAAAGAACACCCAGGACTGATCTCTTTTAGAATGGACTGGTTGGATCTCCTTGCAGTCCAAGGCACTCTCAAGAGTCTTCTCCAACATCACAGTTCAAAAGCATCAATTCTTCAGTGCTCAGCTTGCTTCACAGTCCAACTCTCACATCCATACATGACCACAGGAAAAACCATAGCCTTGACTAGACGGACCTTTGTTGGCAAAATAATGTCTCTGCTTTTGATTATGCTATCTAGGTTGGTCATAACTTTCCTTCCAAGGAGTAAGTGTCTTTTAATTTCATGGCTGCAATCACCATCTGCAGTGATTTTGGAGCCCCCAAAAGTAAAGTCTGACACTGTTTCCACTGTTTCCTCACCTATTTGCCATGAAGTGATGGGACCAGATGCCATGATCTTCGTTTTCTGAATGCTGAGCTTTAAGCCAACTTTTTCACTCTCCTCTTTCACTTTCATCAAGAGGCTCTTTAGCTCCTCTTCACTTTCTGCCATAAGGGTGGTGTCATCTGCATATCTGAGGTTACTTATATTTCTCCCGGCAACCTTGATTCTAGCTTGTGCTTCTTCCAGCCCAGCGTTTCTCATGATGTCCTCTGCATAGAAGTTAAATAAGCAGGGTGACAATATACAGCCTTGATGTACTCCTTTTCCTATTTGGAACCAGTCTGTTGTTCCATGTCCAGTTCTAACTGTTGCTTCCTGACCTGCATACAGATTTCTCAAGAGGCAGGTCAGGTGATCTGGTATTCCCATCTCTTTCAGAATTTTCCACAATTTATTGTGATCCACACAGCCAAAGGCTTTGGCATAGTCAATAAAGCAGAAATAGATGTTTATCTGGAACTCTCTTTCTTTTTCAATGATGACATTGGGTTTGCCTAAATAATCCAGGACCATCTCCCTATTTAAGGTCATCTGAGTGGTAATCTTAACTGTGCCTATGAAGTCTCTTTTGCCATGTGATGTAATATATCCATGGGCATACCACCAAGGCAAAGGTCACAGGGCCAACATTCTGCCTGCCCCAGTGGGTCGAGTAGATCTCCTAAGTGCTCCTCCTTCAGTGGTAACTCAGGGACCCAGGCTCCTGTGTCAGGCAGTGCTGTCAGCCTCAAGTTGGGCGCCCCATTGTTGCCACAGTTAATGCAGGATTGTTACATGGGGGTGTTTTCAAGTACCATCCTGGAGGTAACATATATCAATTCTGCCCTCGACAGATTGGCTAGAACCAGTCACGTGGCACCAACTTAACTGCAAGGGAGCCTGGGAAACACACAGGAATACATGGCTATTTGGAGCACACAGTTGATCTCTAACTCAGGGCCCCAGTTCTAAAGACTCAAAAGGCAGAGGACTAAGAGAGAGAAAAGAGCCTGCCATGTTGGTTCTTTACAAGAAGAAGCAACAGGAAACTGTGTCTCAGAACCTTGGAATGGGGGTTCTCCTTTCCAGAGTCTCCCCATGGGCTCTGCAAACGTGTACCAGTCTGCCAATGGCTGAAGATCCCTGAGATGAAGGGAAGGGAGCCACCCCACATACTGTCATCCTCTCCTGAGTTCAGAGGATGGACTATGAGAGACTTGCAAACTCAGAGCCACATCCAAGCCACAAGACAGAGCTGTGAGGGCCTCTGCCAAATGTGGAGTATCTGGGCGGTATCTGACAGTACCAAGCCCCTGGGGAGCCCAGGGGGAGCTTTTCAGAGAGTCAGCCTGGCCCTGCTATAGAGGACTCTCCTGTTGACCATGACCTTTTCTCTTCCCTGTGCCTTCCCCAGGGTCCTGACGATCATGACCTCTTCTCTCTCTTCATTCTTCCTGCCACCCTACCCCCAACTGAGAACTGATGACCAGGGGCCCACATCTCACAGAGCTGTGTAGACCAAATGTAGCTGTCTTGGGTAAATGCTTCTGTAGGGCTGACATTATTTAGGAGACGGACCGGGAGGGACAGAATGCCCAGTCCTCCTTCATTCTGACATGAACTGGTTTTCTTGGGACATGACTGTCTCAAGGAGGCAAGCATGAGGATCGCCATAGCTTCTGTTCACGACCCAGTTCACGAGAAATCTCTCCAATCATGACCCAACCTGCTCAGCTAAATCCGACCCACACAATTCTGCTAAAACAACAGAAACCCGAGTCAGGGGTCAGACCATTCAATGATCAGCAGTGGGCTGATTTTGAGGCAAATTGGTCCAAATGATTTAGATTAGAAACCAGAAACAAAATTGTCAGTGTGTGTACAGTTGTGACCAATTTTTTGTGATCCCATGGACTGTACCCCACGGGCTTCTCTGTCCATGGGATTTTCCAAGCAAAATACTGGAATGAGTTGCCATTTCCTCCTCCAGAGGATCTTCCCAACTCAGGGATCAAACACTTTATCTCTTGTGTCACCTGCATGGACAAGCAGATTCTTTACCAACGGTACCACCTGGGAAGGCTGGTGCCTTCCCAGGCAAAATTAAGACATATAAAACCCATTTGGGGAAGAGCTGGGAAAGTGATTTGAGGCTGAAACCTCCAGCTTTAAGGTTCCTGGACAGCTGTGATGGCAGAATATGATGGAGAAGTCTAATCATGAGGAGAAGACACAGGTGGTGGTTATTTTGCAAATGAAAACTGAAATCACTCACAGAGGAGAGTCAGAGTAACAGGCAAGAGACTCGCAGACAGCTCTCAGGCCAGACAATGTTCTTTTCGCTGCCTAAATCAACTGAATATTTTAAAAATCATTTCCACTGCTGCAGAAGATGTTCCAAGGCAAATCAGGAGTCGTTGCTCTGGGAAGACTCTGTACAATCACAGCTAGACACGGGAATAGAAACCACAGGGAAAAAAGTGCAGAAATGATACACTCCGGGCAGGGGAAGCAAAGAGTCTGTACTTAAAGGAACAGTCTTAACTTCAGCATCTCCCACCCACAACCCCTACTCCCTCCCTGACAAAAGTAAAGTCTGACCCAAGGATTTACATGCAAGTAGTTTATTTTGAGAAGTATCCCAGGGAATAGGGGTGAGGGTTGGAGAGGAGGGTAAAAATCCAAGATAAGGGTGCTTTTTCAGACTAGCCACTGCTGTGGGCAACTGGGATTCTACCCTGCTGGGACCTTCTGTGAAACACTTCAAAGAGTTATCCATCTCAGATGGATGGAGAGAGTATGTTACCACCAACCCTCAAGCCTCACTGGCCAAGGGTTGCCCCATGAGTGGCTATGAACTCCTTCTGGTAATATGCCGGTAAATAGGCTCTGGATAGGGTAGGGGTGGGGGAGATGCCCTGATTTGTAGCATTCGGCAATTCCCATGGCATAAATCCTCCCACCAAGGCTGATTTCAAGCTGCCAATGGCTAAACAGCTGGCTAGAAATTGTTCTGGTTATGTAACGGTCAGCTCTTGCAAACCAGTCCAAGGTGCCGCTCACAGTTTTGCACGTATGTTGGGTGCTGTGTTCCCACGGGAACCTCAGGGCCCTGGCAGTGAGTGAAGATATGGGGTACACCTACACAAGGTGCAGTGGCTGGGGTAAAAGTTGAGTCGGAATTGTGTAGGCAAGGCATGGGAGCAGTCCAACACGAGATTATATTATACCTGATCTAGAGCAGACACAGGAGCAGCAAAGCCGCTACGAGCTTCTCAGGAAGTGGCCAGGCCGTGTCAGATGCGAGTAACCTGAAACAAAAAGAGAAACCCAGTCCCCGGGGATAAGAGGAGGGGAGGAAAGATAGTCATCAGAGTAGATACTACCCGGGTGAGGAGAGGCTAGTGGTTAGAGCCAGACCCATCCTGTGCTCTACCTGCGGGTGACCAGCAGGGGGTGCTAGGTCCCTGCACACGCAGTTCAGCTCAGTCGCTCAGTCGTGTCTGACTCTTTGCCACCCCATGAATTGCAGCACGCCAGGCCTCCCTGTCCATCACCAACTCCCGGAGTTCACTCAAACTCACGTCCATCGAGTCGGTGATGTCATCCAGCCATCTCATCCTCTGTCGTCCCCTTCCCCTCCTGCCCCCAATCCCTCCCAGCATCAGAGTCTTTTCCAATGAGTCAACTCTTCGCATGAGGTGGCCAAAGTACTGGAGCTTCAGCTTTAGCATCATTCCTTTCAATGAACACCCAGGACTGATCTCCTTTAGAATGGACTGGTTGGATCTCCTTGCAGTCCAAGGCACTCTCAAGAGTCTTCTCCAACACTGGCACAGTTCAAAAGCATAAATTCTTCGGCACTCAGCTTTCTTCACAGTCCAACTCTCACATCCATACATGACCACTGGAAAAGCCATAGCCTTGACTAGACGGGCTTTGTTGGCAAAGTAATGTCTCTGCTTTTGACTATGCTATCTAGGTTGGTCATAACTTTTCTTCCAAGGAGTACTGTCGCTCAGTCGTGTCCGACTCTTTGCGACCCCATGAATCACAGCACGCCAGGCCTCCCTGTCCATCACCAACTCCCAGAGTTCACTCAGACTCGCGTTCATCGAGTCAGTGATGATATCTCATCCTCTGTCGTCCCCTTCTCCTCCTGCCCCCAGTCCCTCCCAGCATCAGAGTCTTTTCCAATGAGTCAACACTTCGCATGAGGTGGCCAAACTACTGGAGTTTCAGCTTTAGCATCATTCCTTCCAAAGAAATCCCAGGGTTGATCTCCTTCAGAATGGACTGGTTGGATCTCCTTGCAGTCCAACGGACTCTCAAGAGTCTTCTCCAACACTGGCACAGTTCAAAAGCATCAATTCTTCGGCGCTCAGCCTTCTTCACAGTCCAACTCTCACATCCATACATGACTACTGGAAAAACCATAGCCTTGACTAGACGGACCTTTGTTGGCAAAGTAATGTCTCTGCTTTTGAATATGCTATCTAGGTTGGTCATAACTTTTCTTCCAAGGAGTAAGCGTCTTTTAATTTCACGGCTGCAATCACCATCTGCAGTGATTTCCGTCCCTGAACCCCTGTAGCATCAGAAACACCAGACCTCCGCAGGCCTCCCAGAGCAAAGCAGAACAGGATGGCTGTCTTAATCCATTCTGCTGTAATCCAGCCTGCTATTACAGGCTGCTGTAATACAGGATAGTAGATCGGTGGCTTATAAAAACAGACATTTATTTCTCACAGTCCTGGGGGCTGGGAAGTCCAAGATGAATGTGCCAGCACATTCATCAGTGTGCTGTATCTGGTGACCACCCACTTCCTGGTCCATCGATGACTATCTTCTCACTGTGTCCTCACATCGCCAAAGAGGCAAGGAATCTCTCTGGGGTGTCTTTTATAAGGGCACTAATGCAACTCACCTGGAGAAGGAAATGGCAACCCACTCCAGTATTCTTGCCTGGAGAATCCTGTGGACAGAGGAGCCAGGTGGGCTGCTGTCCATAGGGTCGCACAGAGTCGGATATAACTGAAGCGACTTAGCATGCATGCATGCGTTGGAGAAGGAAATGGCAGCCTACTCCAGTATTCTTGCCTGGAGAATCCCAGGGACAAAGGAGCCTGGTGGGCTGCACAGAGTCAGACACGCCTGAAGTGACTTAGCAGCAGCAGCAGAATGCGACTCCCCAGGGCTCCACCCTCATGACCTATTCGCCTCCCAAAGGTCCCAGCTCCAAACACTGAGCCCTGGGCATTAGGTTTCAACATATGAATGCGGTGGGGCTGGTGGGGAGCTGCAGACACAGCTATTCAGTCTGTAGTAACTGCTCCTCCGTTCAGGCCCAGGATCCTCTGAGAATGGCCTTTGCCTCATTCATCCTCCCACTGCGGATAGGATCACACAGCCTCGAAGGTGCCCCCTCCTGTCTCGGAACTGACTGTGAAAGACTAGACCTGGAAGTGTGACAGGACACATACTGGGCAAAGCCAGAGGCAAGGGTCCCATCCAGGCCGGGAGGGCACAGACATCATGAAAGTGCATGGTTTGACATTAATCAGGACAGAAGGTTCCAGGAGCCCAGGGAACAAGACACATCCAAGTGTCAATAGCCAAGTTCATAAAGGACATGAGAAGCTCATGAGACAGCAGAGAAGAACCTCAGGGGGAAACTTCTGAATGGCCCAGAGAATTCTGGCAAATGGGTCTTCTAACTGTACAGATGCTTTCATGTGTAGGCACTCACCTTCCTAACTGTTTCCTAGGGCTGTTTTCTAGGCACTTGCCAGGGCCCAAGAGAAGGGAAAGTGTGGACAGTGAGGTCCAGCCCTTCCTCCTGAAGCCTGTAAGCAGAGCTCCCTCTGAGAACACTGATGGTGATGGGGGTAGAGAGCCAAGAATGTTCTCCTGACCTCAGTGGATACAAGTTAATGATAGAAATTGAGGCCCAGGGAGGAGGTTTTTCCAGCAGAGTCCTGGCCACTCACCACACTCCCCACTGCCCATGGCCAAGGCCATGCTGCTGGGGGCAGGGGGTGGGGGAGGGGCGGCCAACAACAAAGCTCCAGCTCAGGCCCAGCCTGCAGGGCCCCCTCTAGAGTCTTGCTCAGCTTCAACACATCTTCCTCTGTCCTCAAAGCAGACCGGGTCTCAGTGGACTCTGCCCGCTGCCCTGGGAGGGAAGACAGGGAAGGCAAAGGGGGAGCTGGGACCCAGGGAGGACGCAGTGTTCCCTTTCCGCTCCTCTGCGTCTTAATTAAGTGCTTTCATTTCCCTCTTTCCTCCCCACACAGGCCCGGCTGAGATAAGGCATTGATCCCATCCCACAGGAGGAAGAAGCCGGCAGGAGGCCTGCAGTTCTCCTTGTGGAACAAGATGGATGGTTTATTAGCGAGCCCTTAATTGTGTGGTTTGTAACTTAGGGAAGTTTAAAGAGAAAAGAAAAGAAGTCAGAACTGGGGGCTGCCTGGGGTCCATTTCTCCCCTCAAGGAGGGTCCTGCCCAGAAGGAGGGCTCTCTTTCTGTCCGAAAGCCCAGCCCAGATCAGCCCAGCCCAGCCCAGCCCAGCCCCACCAAGGGCAGACTCAGGAATGTTCTCCACAGAAAGAACCAACAAGATTGCAAATAGCCAGAATGATAGTCTGTGTTGCCCAATCTCGCCAAGGACAGGGCCCTGAGCTGAATGTAGAGACCAGCTCTGCCACTGGCTAGCTGAATGACTTTGATCAATCTTCCCACGTTGGCCCTCAGTTTCCCTTTTCATCAAATGAGAGGATTGGCCTGCATCCATGGTGTTTAACTATGTGGGGGTACTATGTAGCAGAAAGTGGTGAGAGAGGAACCCAGAGCCTCAGCCTCTTCTTCAAGGCCCATTGAAACCTTCTTTGTGTATTGGAATTTCATGTAAGCTCTGTGACATTGAGGATGTTATTTAACCTCCTTGTCTCAATGGCTTCAACTGTAAAATGGGCAGAGTAATAGAATAACAGGATTGTCAGCCCTAACATAGTTCCCAGCACATAGTAAGAATTCCATCATTATGACTTTTTTTGTCTTAAATTACTTGATTCAATCTTACAACAGCCCTGTGTCAGGTTCTTTTCCCTATTTTAGAGGTGAAGAGACTTGGCCTAGGGCAGTTGTCTTCACAACAGACACACAACTGCCCCCAACAGCCCAAGGTGAGACCCCTTCCAGCCTCAGAACGGAGCGGTGGTGGTCTCTGACGGACTGGCTTCCACCACTCACCAAGATGACACTGATCACGTTGTTGTTCAGTCACTAAGTTGTGTCCAACTCTTTGCAACCCCATGGACTGCAGCACGCCAGGCTTCCCTGCCCTTCACTATCTCCCAGAGTTTGCTCAAACTCATGTCCATTGAGTCGGTGGTGTCATCCAACCATCTCATCCTCTGTCACCCCCTTCTCCTGCCCTCAACCTTTCCCAGCATCAGGGTCTTTTTCAGCTAGAAAAAAGACACTTCCCAAAAGCAGATTTCAACTCACCGGGAAGCTAGGTCTCTTCTTGACCTTTTCTTGTGAAGCAGGAGGGCAGGTGCCCTTGCCCAGTTTTAGTTAATGCCCATGCCAGAAGGGGCAAAGTAGCATCTCAAATCTCTGTTTCAGTTTCAAAGAACTAGAATCCAAAGCTCCAAACTGCCTTCCCCCAAATGCAGATGTCGAGAATCAAGACAACGGAAGTTTACTGCAGAAGTTTTCAAGCCAGGAGTCGTAGAACCCTAGGGTTCCTTAAAAGGAGTTTTAAGAGTCAACCTGGGTGTGGGAGGTTGCTGAACTGGGCTTCCACTCCCCCCACCCCCACCCCACCCCACTGCCCACTCTTCAACAAAAACAGAGTTCCTTGTTATCTGTTTTACGTTTGGGGTTTCCATGTGATTTCAGTTTCGAAAAGATTCTGGCGGGGTGGGGGGGGGTGGTGGTTAAAGTTTTTAAAAATCCTCATTTAGTGGAAAAAGCATGGAGCAAAGAGCCAGAAAGCCTAGTTCTAGCCCCAGCTTCGTCCTATGAACTTGAGCACATCCCTTCCTCTATGTATGCAGAGGACTGGGCAGGGAGGTTTGTCTCCACCGGGCAATTTCAGCTGTGGCTCTCAAGCGGGGGGGGGGGGGGGGGGGGAGGGGAGCCACATCCCCCACGATCTTCACTGCATGACTCCCCTGAAGCCACCACACCACTAATAAAGACGGGTTGTTTTCATCCTCATGTGACTCTGGAAATATTGATACTGGCTTGCCAAACAGAAAAAAACAATTCTTCCCTCCTTATGGTGGGAGGAGAACAAGGAAAGTAAGCCTGCTCATTAGCGAGGCTGCTGAGATGTCTCCCCGCCCCCTCCCCGCCCCCACTCTTCTGATCTTCAGGATGACTTGGAGACTTGGACTAAAACAGAGCTTGGCATCTGTTTGCATTTAATTTGAGGCTGAAGTTCACAGCTCTTGACAATGGAGAGCTGCATTCCAATATCCAGGACCAGGACAAGGGTGGTGTAGGAGTGATTACTGCCTGTGAGGGGTAATAATTATAAGTCAAGGGCCTCTCAGTAATATCTGGGTCCCTTCAGTGTTTCCCCGGTGATTAAAGAAGCACAAGTCAGGGTAGAGCAGCTGATTGAAAGGGGCGTGGTGGGGGGTGGGGACTGGCACTTCATAGGCCTCCAGGGAAAGCTACCTCCATCATAATAGAAACAAGGCCACACTTTATCAATTGCCTCAGTTCAGTTCAGTTCAGTTCAGTCGCTCAGTCGTGTCCGACTCTTTGCAACCCCATGAATCGCAGCACGCCAGGCCTCCCTGTCCATCACCAACTCCCGGAGCTCACCCAAACTCATGTCCATCGAGTCGGTGATGCCATCCAGACATCTCATCCTCTGTCATCCTCTTCTCCTGCCCCCAATCCCTCCCAGCATCAGGGCCTTTTCCAATGAGTCAACTCTTCTCATGACGTGGCCAAAGTATTGAAGTTTCAGCTTCAGCATCAGTCCTTCCAAAGAACACCCAGGACTGATCTCCTTTAGAATCGACTGGTTGGATCTCCTTGCAGTCCAAGGGACTCTCAAGAGTCTTCTCCAACACCACAGTTCAAAACCATCAATTCTTCGGCGCTCAGCTTGCTTCACAGTCCAACTCTCACATCCATACATGACCACTGGAAAAACCATAGCCTTGACTAGACGGACCTTTGTTGGCAAAGTAATGTCTCTGCTTTTGATTATGCTATCTAGGTTGGTCATAACTTTCCTTCCAAGGAGTCTTTTAATTTCATGGCTGCAATCACCATCTGCAGTGATTTTGGAGCCCCCAAAAGTAAAGTCTGACACTGTTTCCACTGTTTCCTCATCTATTTCCCATGAAGTGATGGGACCAGATGCCATGATCTTAGTTTTCTGAATGTTGAGCTTTAAGCCAACTTTTTCACTCTCCTCTTTCACTTTCATCAAGAGGCTCTTTAGCTCCTCTTCACTTTCTGCCGTAAGGGTAGTGTCATCTGCATATCTGAGGTTATTGATACTTCTCCCGGCAATCTTGATTCCAGCTTGTGCTTCCTCCAGCCCAGCATTTCTCATGATGTCCTGTGCATAGAAGTTAAATAAGGAGGGTGACAATATACAGCCTTGACATACTCCTTTTCCTATTTGGAACCAGTCTGTTGTTCCATGTCCAGTTCTAACTGTTGCTTCCTGACCTGCATACAGATTTCTCAAGAGGCAGGTTAGGTGGTCTGGTATTCCCATCTCTTTCAGAATTTTCCACAGTTTCTTGTGATCCACACAGTCAAAGGCTTTGACATAGTCAATAAAGCAGAAATAGATGTTTTTCTGAAACTCTCTTGCTTTTTCCATGATCCAGCGGATGTTGACAATTTGATCTCTGGTTCCTCTGCCTTTTCTAAAACCAGCTTGAACATCTGGAATTTCATGGTTCACATATTGCTGAAACCTGGCTTGGAGAATTTTGAGCATTACTTTACTAGCATGTGAGATGAGTGCAATTGTGCAGTAGTTTGAGCATTCTTTGGCATTGCTTTTCTTTGGGATTGGAATGAAAACTGACCTTTTCCAGTCCTGTGGCCACTGCTGAGTTTTCCAAATTTGCTGGCATATTGAGTGCAGCACTTTCACGCCATCATCTTCCAGGATTTGAAAGAGCTCAACTGGAATTCCATCACCTCCACTAGCTTTGTTAGTAGTGATGCTTTCTAAGGCCCACTTGACTTCACATTCCAGGATGTCTGGCTCTAGATGAGTGATCACACCATCGTGATTATCTTGGTCATGAAGATCTTTTTTGCACAGTTCTTCCGTGTATTCTTGCCACCTCTTCTTAATATCTTCTGCTTCTGTTAGGTCTATACCATTTCTGTCCTTTATCGAGCCCATCTTTGCATGAAATGTTCCCTTGGTATCTCTAATTTTCTTGAAGAGATCTCTAGTCTTTCCCATTCTGTTCTTTTCCTCTATTTATTTGCCTTGATCACTGAGGAAGGCTTTCTTATCTCTCCTTGCTATTCTTTGGAACTCTGCATTCAGATGCTTATATCTTTCCTTTCCTCCTTTGCTTTTCACTTCTCTTCTTTTCACAGCTATTTGTAAGGCCTCCCTAGACAGCCATTTTGCTTTTTTGCCTTTCTTCTCCATGGGGATGGTCTTGATCCCTGTCTCCTGTACAATGTCACGAACCTCATTCCATAGTTCATCAGGCACTCTATCTATCAGATCTAGACCCTTAAATCTATTTCTCACTTCTGCTGTATAATCATAAAGGATTTGATTTAGGTCATACCTGAATGGTCTAGTGGTTTTCCCTACTTTCTTCAATTTAAGTCTGAATTTGGCAATAAGGAGTTCATAATCTGAGCCACAGTCAGCTCCCAGTTTTGTTTTTGCTGACTGTATAGAGCTTCTCCATCTTTGGCTGCAAAGAATATAATTAATCTGATTTTAGTGTTGACCATCTGGTGATGTGCATGTGTAGAGTCTTCTCCTGTGTTGTTGGAAGAGGGTGTTTGCTATGACCAGTGCATTCTCTTGGCAAAATTCTATTAGTCTTTGCCCTGCTTCATTCTGTATTCCAAGGCCAAATTTGCCTGTTACCCCAGGTGTTTCTTGCTTCCTACTTTTGCATTCCAGTCCTCTATAATGAAAAGGACGTCTTTTTTGGGTGTTAGTTCTAAAAGGTCTTGTAGGTCTTCATAGAACCATTCAACTTCAGCTTCTTCAGCGTTACTGGTTGGGGCATAGACTTGGATTACTGTGATATTGAATGGTTTGCCTTGGAAACGAACAGAGATCATTCTGTCGTTTTTGAGACTGCATCCAAGTACTGCATTTCAGACTCTTTTGTTGACCTTGATGGCTACTCCATTTCTTCTAAGGGATCCCTGCCCACAGTAGTAGATATAATGGTCATCTGAGTTAAATTCACCCATTCCAGTCCATTTTAGTTTGCTGATTCCTAGAATGTCGACATTCACTCTTGCCATCTCCTGTTTGACCACTACCAATTTGCTTGGATTCATGGACCTGACATTCCAGGTCCCTATGCAGTATTGCTCTTTACAGCATTGGACCTTGCTTCTATCACCAGTCCCATCCACAACTGGGTATTGTTTTTGCTTTGGCTCCATCCCTTCATTCTTTCTGGAGTTATTTCTCCACTGATCTCCAGTAGCATATTGGGCACCTACTGACCTGGGGAGTTCCTCTTTCAGTACCCTATCTTTTTGCCTTTTCATACTGTTCATGGGGTTCTCAAGGCAAGAATACTGAAGCGGCTTGCCATTCCCTTCTCCAGTGGACCACATTCTGTCAGACCTCTCCACCATGACCTGCCCGTCGTGGGTGGCCCCACACGGCATGGCTTAGTTTCACTGAGTTAGACAAGGCTGTGATCCATGTGACTAGATTGACTAGTTTTCTGTGATTATGGTTTGTGCGTCTGCCCTCTGATGCCTCTCGCAATACCTACCATCTTACTTGGGTTTCTCTCACCTTGGACGTGGGGTTCTCTCTTCATGGCTGCTCCAGCAAAGCGCAGCCACTGCTCCTTACCTTGGATGAGGGTTATCTCCTCGCCGCCACCCCTCCTGACCTTGAACATGGAGTAGCTCCTCTTGGCCCTCCTGCGCCCACGCAGCCTCCGCTCCTTGGACGCCTACCAATGCTACCATATGCTAAACCCTGAGCTCAGAGCATCAAAGACTTAATCTCAATAAAACCCCACAACAGTCCCAAAGCAAATGTGGACGGCGAAAGCTCCATTTTACAGCTGTGCAAACTGAGGCTCAGAGAAGGTTAGTAATTAGCTCAAAGTCATGAAACTTGAAGCCCATTCTAACCAAATCTCACTCCAGGTTCCACAGGCTATGCTCTTAACCATTCCCCACTGCCACCCAAGTTTCAGAGTCCACAGATAATAATAATAATTTGTTATTTCAGTTCAGTTGCTCAGTCTTGTCCGACTATTTGTGACACCGTGGACTGCAGCATGCCAGGCCTCCCTGTCCATCACCAACTCCCAGAGCTTGCTCAAACTCATATCTGTTGAGTCAGTGATGCCATCCAACCATCTCATCCTCTGTCATCCCCTTCTGCTCTTAAGCGTCTTCAGTTATCTCATTTTATTCTACAATATATGGGGTAAGGACTACTTGTCCCACTTTGCAGATGACGAAACTGAAGCATGAAGAAGTTAAGTCAGCTACACAAGGCCACACACCTACTTAAGAATGGAGCTAAGATTCAATATTCTATAGTTTCCCCAGATTGACTATTTCCCATCAGCCTGATGGCTGCTGAAAGGGGAAGGGCTGAACTGGAGCCTTGGGCAGCTGGACCCAGCTAGCACTGCCCACCTTCCTGCAGATTTTCTTAGTGATGGGCCAGAAGCAGAACTGTCCTCTGACAGGTCCAATGGGGAATTTTAAAAGTTTTCACAGAAGTACCAAGATACAACAGACACTGCTTGTCAAGTGAGAGGCCAGTCAGTCCATCCTGGGCAGGAGAGGGGCTGGCGGGGGAGGGGTCCTAACTCCCATCTGGGAAATCTAACCAGTGAAAGACTACAGTGGAAGGCTTCCCTGGCGGTCTAGTGGTTAAGAATCCACCTGCTAATGCAGGAGACACCGATTTGATCCCTGATCCAGGAAGATCCCACATGCCAAGGGGCCACTAAGCCCGTGTGCCCCAACTATCGAACCTGAGCTCTAGAGCTCGCGGGCCACAGCTGCTGAAGACCATGTGCAGAGACCCTGGGCTCCGTGACAAAAGAAGCCATCAAAGTGAGAAGCCCGCGCAACGCAATGAAGGGTAACCCCACTCACCTCAACTAGAGAAAGCCTAGTTGAAAAACAAAGACCCAGCACAGCCAAAAAATAAATCTTAAAAAGAAAGAGACTACAGTGGAGAGGAAGCTGCTGCCCTGGGAGTGGTTTCACATCCAGAGCAGAGGGGGCCAAAGGCTGTGCAAGGGTCTGCTGTAGGCCTAGGGAAGGGGAAGGGCCCAGCGCTACATTAAAGGCCGCCCGGTGGAGCAGGGACTCAGCGGGAAGAGACCCGTAGAGCCCCAGGAGCTGCGAGGAAGCAGAGGAGACGGACCCCAGCCAGTCTCCCACAGAGTGAAGCTTTATTCAGACCAGGGAAATGAAGGCATTTCACTGATCCTCCTTCTCCTCCTCCATCCTTTCCCCAACCCTGGGGGCAGGGCGGGGGCGGGTGTTGTCAATTACAGCAGCCTACTACCTGTCAGTTGCCCGGGCTTGGGGAGGAGAAAGGTTGGACTTTGAATAAAAGTTGAAATGGATGTTGGTATCTGGGACTATACATTCCAATTTGAGAAATGAAATCTGTTTTATGCCTGAAAGTGACTTTTTAAAGTGGACTTATTACTTAAAAGTGAGCCAATAGGCCATGGGGATCGAATTGATAAGGACAATGGGAGACACAAAGTTTGTTTACACCCCATAAATTGCCATTGGCCATTTTTCAATGTCTTCATCATACCTGCCAAATGCAGGCTTCTGTGGGATGAGGCAGCCAACAGCACAGAGAGATTCTGAAGTCCAGCTCAGAGCAAAAATAAAAATAGGACTCGTCCCTTAATGGAACCATGCAGATTAGTCACACTGTCTCGCCCAGAACAGGTGTGTCAGGAGAAATAACAGTGGAACCTCAGAATGGATCAGCGTCAATAGCAACACTGTTCAGGGGCCCGGGAGAGTGTACATCCATGCCCTGGCCTGGTTCTTTCCTTGAGCCCACTCAGACCTCTCAGCAGCGAACTTGGGAGCTGAGGGGCTTCCTGGGCAGCCCACTGGTTAACGGCCTGTGCTTCCACTGCAAGGGTGCCAGTTCAAGCCCTGGTCAAGGAACTAAGCCCTTGCAGCCCCCAAAAAAAGAAAAAACACCCACTTAGGAGTTTATAACAAAGCCTCCACTGAACCCATTCTAAACATTGAAGGTAACTGCCTAGTAACTGCCTGAGAGCCTAAATGTCAAGAAGGCTGGAGAGGGGCCCAGGGCCTCTCAGGGAAACCGTTTCTGGCTGCTTCAGGGCAACAGCCACCCGCCCCCAGCTCCAGGTCGGGAGCTTTTGTAGCTTCCCGCAGCCCAACTTTAGATCCCGTCTGGACCCTGGACCCAGGAACATAGCGCTGCTGCCAGGACCCCAGGAGCGCTCTCCTGTTGCAGCCACCCTCACTGCTTCTACTCCTGGGAGCTCCCTGGCCCAGAGCAGGAGACCCTCAGCCCAGACCAAGCACCTCCCCAAACTACCGAGTAGGGTCTCTGCCTGGGCCTCAGGGCAGGGAGGGGAACAGTCATCCAGGCAGAAGGGAACCAGGAAGGGTGAAAGGGACACATCTGCCAGATCCCACATCCCTTGAGACTGCAAGAAGGAAGAAGTGAGCCGGCATCTTCCCCAAAGGGCCGTTGTCCAAAAAGAACAGAGAGCATCTTCGGTGGGCATGAGCTCCAGCCAGCTCCCAGCCACCCAGCTGCAGCCCAGGACTCAGCATCAGCACCAGCTCCAGACCAGGACTCAACATCAGCACCAGCTCCAGCCCGGGACTCAGCATCAGCACCAGCTCCAGACCAGGACTCAACATCAGCACAGGTCCAGCCAAGAACTCAATATCAGCACCAGATCCAGCCCAGGACTCAAGATCAGCACCAGTTCCAGCCCAGAACTCAACATCAGCACCAGTTCCAGCCAAGAACTCAACATCAGCACCAGCTCCAGCCAAGAACTCAACATCAGCACCAGTTCCAGCCAAGAACTGAATATCAACACCAGCTCCAGCCAAGAACTCAACATCAGCACCAGCTCCAGCCCAGAACTCAATATCAGCACCAGCTCCAGCTCAGCACTCAACATCAGCACCATCTCCAGCCCAGCACTCAGCATCAGCACCAGCTCCAGCCTGGATCCACTGCCTGCTCTAGAACTGTGCTCTGGAGTTAAACTGCCTGGATTTCTGACCTATCACTTAGCAGCCATGTGACCTCGTGCAAGGTACTTAAGCTCTCAGTGTCACTTTTCCTCCTGGGGCCAATAGGCATGACCATAGGTCTGGCGAGGCTGAGTGAGTGAGAACCGTGGGGTGGTAGCCCCGTTCACTCTGGGGAACTGATCACCCCCAGTCCTCGCACCAGATTCGGCCCTGACTGCTTTCCTGGCTTCCTGAGCTCCGAGGGCTGATTCAGTGCATTCATAGCCTGTCTCCCTCCAGGGTGGATCAGTTTGAATGCGATCTGTAATCTCCCGAAAGACCCCGGAGGGACCCATCGGCTCCTTCTAAGGAGCATTAACTCAAACTGTAACCAGCTCTCCGCGCCTGCCTGGAGGCCAGGTCCTTGGGGAGCCCTCCTGACTGTCACGGAGGAGCAGGCAGCCTCATTTTCCAGCTCGGGAGTGGGAATCCCAGGGCTACAGCCCCTCACTCGGCCCCATGTGTGCCCAGGAGCCCTCCACCCCCCAGAGGCCTTCAGCTTCATCACCCACTGAGTCCACCTCGTAGCACTGGTTTCCAGGGTGAGGGGAGATGGCAGTGGGGCTAGCTGGGCAGGGACCACAGGACAGCCCGAAGCTGCTTCTCTTCCAAGAGTTGGGAGCAGCCCTCAACCTCCCAGCAGACGATTCTCTAGCGGTCTGACTATAAACCCGAGCCCAGGAGGCCCCGCTTCTCCCGTCCTCCTGCTGGGTGAGACAAGGGGTCCCCTGGTAATGAACTCAGGGGCCCTCATGAGCAGGAAGCAGAGAGAGGCTTACTGAGGAGTGGGGTCTGGGAAACGCTGCTGGAGCCGGGAGAGCTCCCTCGTGAGGACCAGAAGGAGCTGGGCATGGGGGGAGGGGAGAGGTCGGACCACCAGGCCTGCCAGCGCTGACCTGAAAGTCTTCACTCTCAGCTGAGGACAGCTTGTCCATAGCAGCCCCTCCCTCGTGTGTGAAATTGAACCTGGACTCCGAGAGACATAAGGGATGATCCAGGTCAGAGGCCAAAGAGCAAGGCCTGGGGCCAGGAGAGGGAAAGAGAAGGAAAGTTTCTACCACGCCTCTCCTCAGGCTGGGGCCCCTGAGAGCAGAGCTAGCCTCTTCTCAAGCAGGGCCTCTCACATCCTTTACTGGGCAGTCCTACCCCCTTCTCCATACCCAGACTGCTGTTCCAGACTTTCTGCACAATCCTCACCGACCCCAGCCTGGTCCCTCTCCCAGCCCCCCACCCCCGCCCCCTCTCTCAACTTGAACTGCCTTTCAAGTTCACTGGGAAGAAAGCAAGACTGGCAGGCGTGATCTGCCCCACCTCCCACCCCATCCCAGTCTGCTCTCTGAAGCAAAGGGAATTGGGCTGCTCTGACCCTGTGTTCAAACCAGTTCTTGCCCCACTGAGGTCCACCCTTCGAGAAGCCCCTTCCCCTCTCTCTCAACTCCTCTCTCCTCTGCTTCCTTCCATCTGCACTTACCTGTGGGCAGAAAGTCTCCTGCATAAGAACATAGCAAACCTTCTTCCACCTCATTCCTCCTCTGTCACCCCCACTTCCCTTTTATAGACCTGCAACTCAAAAAAGATGTTGGCTGGATTCTAATGGAGGAGTTCAAAGAGGGGGACATGAGATAGCTGGTACCTACCTCATTCACTCAAAACCACTTACTGAGAGCCTAGTGGGCTGGGCCTAGGATTTGGCCATGAGCAAGGCAGGTGTGGCCCCAGCCCTGGTGGACCATCCAGCGATAGACCAGTCACAGGGCTTAGGAACCCCTTCTCCTGGGCTCCTCCTTAAGACCAGCAGTCATGGGGGTAAAATAGTGGCCAGTTTCCTGGGGCCCTCACCACAGGCCCGTCCGGATTCCTACAGTCCCCCCTAACAACCCTCTGAGATAATACCTCATTCCTGGTTTGCAACCGAGGCAGCTTCCCAAGGGCTCAGAGCACCAGGATGGGGGTGTGGGCCCATCTGTGAATCCTGACTAAGCCTTTCAGAGCTTTTCCAGCCTTAGCATCACTGATTCTTCAAACCTCCCCATGCCGTTCACTATAATGTTGCCATAAAACAATGATAAAGTTGAGCTGAAGTTAAGGAACAAATTCCTATGTAAACTCCACGGAGGCAGATATCTCTAATTTAATTCACTCCTGTTTCCCAGGCTCTAAAATCATAGCTAGTGGGAAACACTCCAAAAAAATGTCTTGTATGAATGAATGAGTGAATGAACAAAGAAACAAACGAATAATCACTTCTGGGGTCAGTAGCTGCCCCATTGCAATCACCCTGGTTGACAGATTATCTCCTGTCAGCCCCAGTCACACAGCCGGAACACAGAGGCCCAGCCCATGGCCCCTGAGGCTCTAGAACATGAGGAAACCTATGCCCGCCGCGGCCTCGCTGAGATCTGATGTGTGTAGCTGAGATGGAAGAAAATGCAGTTGAATCAATGCCTGAAAGTCAGCCTAGCAGAGAAGTACTGAAAGCTGGGCCCCACCAGCAGGTCAGCCTGACCCCTGACTCCCTGGCCAGGGCCTGCTAGCCACGCCTTCAGCTCCCCTGGAGACCCCCCACTCTAGTCGACCCCCAGCTCTGTCCAGAGCCCCCGATCTCTTACTCTAGGCCTGAGCTGGGGTTCTGCTGGGACTGGAAGAGACTGAGAGCCACGGAGGAGAGAGAATGGGGGAAAGTAAGTGATTCCCCACCCCGCCCCTCCTGATACGCACAGATGCAGGTTGCCACTCAAAAAGCAATCTCTCCAAACGTTTAAAAACTGCCTGCAATTTATATCTTGTGCTTGACAGAGCATCTCCAAGTCATTTCCTGGCGCATAGAAGTGCAGACTCCTGAGCCCAGGGGGCTACTCCGCCTCCAGTCTGGGTCAGTAAGTTGGGCACTCCCCCGTGGGGAAGGGGACAAAGTGGGGAAATCCCCTTTGAGCTCCTTCCCACCTCAGAGGTGGCCAGAGGGATGTCCCTGAGGCCAGCAGCCACAACCAGGAGCCCCTGAAAGTTACTGTACTAGACCAAAAAGCGGCATGTTCGTTAACAGACATTTATGAGACATTTGTGAATAAGGCCCCTCCCCATGAGAAACAAGTAAATCGAATGCAGGGGGTGCCCTGTGCTCTCAGGCAGGGACCGAGAGACTCAGGGGAAGGGTGGCTGGTGTCTCTTGCCAAGCGGAAGCAGAGAAAGGAATTCCAAGTGAAGGGCACAGCTTGCGCAAAGGCTTCCAGGTGGCTCAGTGGTGAAGTATCTGCCTGCCAATGCAGAAGATGCGGGAGACCCAGGTTTGACCCCTGGGTCAGGAAGATGCCCTGGAGAAGGAAATGGCAACCCACTCCAGTATTCTTGCCTGGGAAATCCCATGGACAGAGGAGCCTGCTGGGCTACAGTCCATGGGGTCGCAAAGAGTCACACTGAGCACGCACACACGTGGAAGTGTGGAGGAACCTGCAGTGTGTGTGTTGGGGTTGGGGGGGGGTTGCAAAGCCAGAAGGGGCAGTCAGAGGGGGGCCAGCCAGGGGGATAGGCAAGGATGGGGGGTGCCCTGGCTCCAGAGCTAGCTGTGCTCTTCAAAGTATTTCCACAAGGCCTTCAAACAGGAAGGAACATTGATGGGGATGCAAAGAGAAGCAGAGAGGCCAATGAGGAGAGGAGAGGGGCCACTCAGAAGAGGTGGTCACCATGGAGACCAAGACTGATCCTGCTCCTCTCCTCCCACCAGGGGCTGGAGCCTGCATTCCCCACCCTTCTGCTTCTACCCTCCCCAGCTCGCCACACCCCAGCCACACTCAACCTTGGTTCTGTTCCTATAACCTGCCGAGCTCTTTCCCTCCCCCAGAACATCTGTTCCTCACCGTTACTGCAGATCCTCCAGTGGCTGGCTCCATCGTGTCACCATTCAATGTTACCTCCTCTGACCTCAGTATCTAACCACACCTCCCTCTGCCTCATCAGCCTTTGCCACAGTCTTCAGAGCACTCACCCTCTGCAATGAAATTAGTATGGCTTTATGTCATTATTCTTTGTCATCTGCTTAGAATGTAAAACTCCTTGGGAACTGAGCTTTCATCTGACTTGTTCCCAGAGAGAGCTCCAAACACCTAGAACAGGGCCTGGCACATAGTAGGCACTCAATAAATACTACCCAGTGCATGAACAAGCCCTTCATCACAGCCTCCAAGACTCTGGCTCTGTTCCGAGCGGGGCTCCCACCTGCAAACTCCAGCCTGGCTGTTGTCTGTGTAGTTCTTTCTGCAATTAATCATGTTCTTTTGCTGATACCCTTTGTGTTGTCATCGGAGGCTTCATCTCATTCATCTCTGTCTAGCCCCAGGACCTGGTGCATAGTAGGTGCTCAATCAGAAGTTCCCTGTCATTAAGCCCTCCCCCCGCCCAGGGTGAGTGATGGGCTGGCTCAGGAGCAAACATTTCTGAGGGCAGAAGCAGAGGGAGTGAGCAGTCACTCCCTTACCCCTCCCTGCAGGTCCCTTTTGGCAGAGGGAAGGAGCACAAAGAGAGGCAAATCGAGAGGGGAGGCTGCTGGGAGTGGCTCAGAGAGGGAAAAACTCCCATCTTGGGCAGGAAAGCAGCTGGTACAGCTGGAAAGACATGGTCTTGGTCTTTAAAAGACCCGATTCCAGCTCAGGAAACAGCATCACCACTCAGGAGCTGGGTGACCTCCGGAGAGCCAGTTCACTTCTCTGAGCCCCCTATCTCTCATCAGAAAAAAATATTGTTGTTGGGAAGATCAAATGGATGAATCGAGAATGCTGAAGCACAGACCTAGCAGCTAGCGGGGGCTAATGGGGGTGCAGTAAATACTAGCAATAAAAAGAATAGGAATTATTAGTACTATTTAGACATCTAATAGACATCTGGAACTTACTCAATGTTAATCACTTCACTTTCAGTGTTGTATTTAACCTTCACAACAGTCCTTTATAGGCACTATAATTAATACCATTTTGCAGGTGAAGACGGGAGAATCCAGAGAGGTTAAATAACTTGCCCAAGGACACAGAGCTGGCAAATGAAGAGCCAAGATTCGAACCCAGGAAGTTTGGCTTTGGAGTCCACTCCCTTAAGTTTACTATTATTATTGCTAGAACAGTGCAAAATGAAAGCATAGCCTTAACTTCTCTAAGCCTCAGTTTGCCTGTCCATTAAGTAGCTGTCATAACACCACTTGCCCACAGGGGTATTATGAGAATTCAGGAACCAGAAAGTGTCGAGGTGCAAACTCATATATTTAGGATGAATAAACAACAAGGCCCTACTATATAGCACAGGGAACTATATCCAATATCCTGTGATAAGCCATAACAGAAAGAATATTAAAAAGAATGTGTGTGTATATATATATATATACACATGTGGCTTAAAGCTCAACATTCAGAAAACTAAGATCATGGCATCTGGTCCCATCACCTCATGGGAAATAGATGGGGAAACAGTGGAAACAGTGTCAGACTTTATTTTGGGGGACTCCAAAATCACTGCAGATGGTGACTGCAGCCATGAAATTAAAAGACGCTTACTCCTTGGAAGGAAAGTTATGACCAACCTAGATAGCATAATCAAAAGCAGAGACATTACTTTGCCAACAAAGGTCCGTCTAGTCAAGGCTATGGTTTTTCCAGTGGTCATGTATGGATGTGAGAGTTGGACTGTGAAGAAGGCTGAGCGCCGAAGAATTGATGCTTTTGAACTGTGCCAGTGTTGGAGAAGACTCTTGAGAGTCCGTTGGACTGCAAGGAGATCCAACCAGTCCATTCTAAAGGAGATCAGTCCTGGGTGTTCATTGGAAGGAATGATGCTAAAGCTGAAACTCCAGTACTTTGGCCACCTCATGCGAAGAGTTGACTCATTGGAAAAGATTCTGATGCTGGGAGGGATTGGGGGCAGGAGGAGAAGAGGACGACCGAGGATGAGATGGCTGGATGGCATCACTGACTCGATGGACGTGAGTCTGAGTGAACTCCGGGAGTTGGTGATGGACAGGGAGGCCTGGCGTGCTGCAATTCATGGGGTGGCAAAGAGTCAGACACGACTGAGCGACTGAACTGAACTGAACTGATGTATAACTGAATCACTTTGCCATACAGCAGAAATTAACACAGCATTGTAAATCAACTATACTTTAATAAAATTAAAAAAAAAAAAAAAGCATCGGACACACAGCGGACTCTTAGGAAATGTCAGGGGTCTCTCCTTCCTCTGCCCGAAAGGCCAGCAGCCCATTCGGAGCACGCTGAGCAGAAAGCCGCATGGAGAACAGAGCCAGCTGATAAAACAAGTGTCGGCTGCTCATTTGGTAAATGGGATTTGGTTAGAAAGATGAACGCTGCCACTTCTGGCTAATGTGTCATGTAAATTCTAATGATAATACAGCTCCCGCGCCCGCGCCCGCCCCCTGCCCGCCGCCTCTGCCGCCGCTGCTCAATTATCTCCCGAGGCTCCTGGCAGAATCCATGCTTCACTGGGATCCTCGCCCCAGCCTGCCTTCCCCAGCCGCAAATAATGAAAACCCGCCTCGTCCGCGAGATTGCTCACTTACATTTTCTATTAATTTTTTCCTTTCAGAGGAAAAATGAGAAGAGCTGAAAAAGGAGGAGGCAAGGTGGTGGGGCAGGGGCGAACTGCAGCCTTTCCAAGCCCAGTCGGCTCTGTTCCAGGGACCAGGCACACGGATGGTCTGGGAGGGATGGTCAGGGTGGGGAAAGTGCTCACACCATGCCTCAGTCATCAGATCCCTGAGACAGCGGAAGTTCCCAAGTGAGACCTAGAGGTCAGAGCCAGGACCCTTGGGTGGGAGAAGGAGGTCTGAGCAGGGGTTCCAGTCTTCTATTCACTTGCTCTGTGACTTTGAGCAAGTCACTTAACCTCTCTGGAGACAGTTCCTTCATCTGTTAAAGGCAGGGTGAGCTGGTTGGTTGGACTGACTGGCTGTGATTCTCAGTCTCAGGGACAGACTTCAGCTGTTTGTAAGGAAGGCCTTCTCAACAAGCAGGAAGGAGCTCTGTGAGCAGTGGTGAGTTCCCCATCAGAGAAGGTATTCAAGCAGTAACAGAGATATGCAGAGGCTCACCACACTCTCTGGCAAGGTTCTGAGTCCACCTTCAGATATCTATGCAGAATCTGGTGGTTGAGGCAGGATGGAGAGTGAGGGAGGGCACGGAGAGCTATTCTCATCCTAGAGAAAGAGAAAGAAAAGGGAGGAAAAGCTCCCACCCCAGGTACCACCCAGGTTCCTGAGTCTACAGTAGCAAGCTGTAGTCATTTTTGGAGCCAGTGTTTTCCATGTGCTCTTATAGAAATGGTAGTGAAGTGAAGTCTCTCAGTCGTGTCTGACTCTGCAACCCCATGGACACCAGGCTCCTCCGTCCGTGGGATTATCTAGGCAAGAGTACTGGAGTGGATTGCCATTTCCTTCTCCAGGGAACGTCCCAACCGAGGGATCGAACCCAGGTCTCCCACATTGTAGACAGACGCTTCACCGCAGAGACAGCCTTAAACCTGAGCAGTCTTTGCCCCCAGGGGGCTGTTTATAGTCCCCTGTAGAGGAAGTCTCTCAGAGCCGGACACCATCAACTGCTGCTGTACTAGCTATTGTTATTCCATATTGTTATCTAATCTTTCCCAACAAGACTAATTCTTTTGGGGGGTGATTTAGTCACTAAGTCGTGTCCAACTCTTGTGAACCCCATGGACTGCAGGCTCCTCTCTCCGTGAGACTTCCCAGGCAAGAATACTGGAGAGGGTTGCCAGTTCCTTCTCCAGGGGATCTTCCTGATCCAGGAACTGAATCTGGGTCTCCTGCATTGCAGGCGGATTCTTTACCAACTGAGCCACCAGGGAAGCCCAGTGTGGAGGGGGGCACCTACAAACAGGTCACTTCCCCGAGGAGGAGTGAAAAAAGCACAGGGGGTCACAGCAGCAAAAGCGAGCCTCCAGGGAAGGCCTCCTGGAGCATTTAATCCAAGTACTTCTCCAATGGGCAAAGGCAGCCTAGAGGATGAACAGCACGTCAGAAAGCCGCTAATATACAGTGGGATATACAGTGGGCACCCACTAAATGTCACCCACCACCTGCCTAAGCCAGAAACCCAGGACATCTGGTTTCAAGAATCCATGAAGCAGATTCCATCCTTCATGACCAGAGAAGGGAACCTCCGGGCTGCCCTAGACCCTGTCGGGCCTGGACCCTGTTTGCTACACACATGCTTCTGACCCATGTCAGAGAGACCAGCACCACCTCACTGCCCTGTGACGAGACCAGCACAACCTCCTTACCCCTCATATCTGCTTCAGACACTGCCTGCTGAGGCCACTCTTACAGTGCCCTGGTTGAGCAGCCTTCTCCAGACAACCAGCCCCTCCTAGAGTCAGCCGTGGCCTCCCCTTCAGCGACATCAGGGCATCCAGGCAGGGAGTCTGTGCAACAACCTGGGGTCCCACACAGGGCCAGGCACACAGCAGGGGTACAGTACATGCTTGAGGAGTGAGTGTAGGTGAGCAGGTGACAGACCACAATCCCATTTTTGTAAAGAAGAATTATGAAACCTTATGGGTTTGTTGGTATGTCAACAGGGAAAGGTCTGGAGAAATACCCTCCAAAGTGCTGACTGTGAGTTCCCCTTGAGTGTAGGCCTGCAAGAAGGAAGGATATGTGTGTACACACACACACACACACACACACACACACACACACACACATCTTTTTTTCTTTTTGGTCACAAGGCTTGCAGGACCTTAATTCCCCAGCCAGGGACTGAACCAGGCCTGGAAGTCAAAGTGCAGAGTCCTAGCCACTAGATAGCCAAGGAATTCCCAAAGGAAAGATGTTTACTCTGTGCTCCATACCAGAGTGGGTTTCCACTTCCTCCTCCAGGGGATCTTCCTGACCCAGGGATCGAACCTGGGTTTCCTGCACTGCAGGCAGATTCTCTACCACGGAGCCACCAGGGAAGCCCGTACCCTGTAACCTTCTCTATTTTGTTTTGTTTTTATAGTAAGGATGTATTATTTTTTAACAATGACTTTAAAATGTAAGAAATGTTCAAGCTTGGGAGGCTAATTAAAAATTAAACATATATCAGAGAAGATTCCTTGTTCTCCTTTCCCCCATCCAGTAACTGGCCTTGCCAGGAAGTCCTTCCAGATGTCAAACCTAAATCCCTAAAGATACGAAGCTCATTTCTTGGGTGGTCTCCAGGTAGGTGGGAGAGGAGCTGGCAGAATTCTCTGCCCACAGCCACAGCCTGACATGCTGGCCATCCCACCCCCAGCCTGTGGAAGGGAAGAGGAAAGAGACAGTTTAGGCCTGGCCCATCTCTGGGGAGAGCTCCCCCTCTCCAAAAAGAGATTTTTCCTGGCAGAAGCAACAGCCCCTTCAGCTCCCAGGACGCGTGGGATGTCTCCAGGCCCAACATATGTGGGATCTTCTAAAACAGGGACAGGAAAGGAGGAAAAATAAAGTCTGTTCCCCCAGGTCTGTTGTCTCAACACGCAGAGGCCTCCAGGAACGCTTCCCACAAGAGGCGGGGTGGTGGTGGGGGGAGGGAGATGCTGAGATGCAGAGTCCCAGCATACAGATGGGCAAACTGAGACCCGCTGGATGAGAAAGGGTGGACCTGGGATCACCGTGCACAGTGGGTTATAGGCAAAGCAGGACTGGACTTTGAAACTCCTGGACTGAGACATAAGGAGACTGTGAACCCAACAGGGGATGGGAGTAGAGAAGGAAGTGCTGGGGAGACCAGGAGTTTCAGGGACATAGCTGGGGAGGCAGGGGCTGGGTTGAGGCAGGGAAGAAAAAGGGCAGCCCAAGGCCATCACTCATAGGGCCCCATCCAAGGGCACGCCAGAGCTGCTGGGCCCATGTCGCATGCAGTTGGCAGAGCAGACACGATAGGCACTCGTCACCAAATCTTTCCTATTCTCCCCACCTCCCCATCCCCTTACCCCCCGCTTCCGGGCAGATGGAAGGGTTTCACTTCCTGTAGTTGGAAGTGAGGCATACGACTAGTCCTGGCCACTTGGGTTAATGGTGTGGTCACTCCTGGGCCAGAGCATTTAAACCCAACACACCCTCCAGAGCTCTCTTTCCCTCTGCCCAGCAACCGGCAAAATCCAAGATGGCAGCTGCTCCGCCAACCAGGTGACTCAGATGAACAGAGTGACTGTGATAAATGGAGGCTCTGTGCACCCCTTGTTGGACATGTAGCAGAAGCAGGATATAAGTCTTTGTTCTTTTCAGCCACTGAAACTTGGGGATTGTTTGTTACAGCCCCTGCTGACTGATACACAAAACATGAGCTTTGAAACCTGATGGCCCAGGTTCAAAAACCACCAACTTCAAGGACTAGCTGAATGGCCTTGGGCAAGTCCTTTCATCTCTGGTTCTCTGTCTCCTCTTTTATAGAAATAGAGGACCCAATATATGAAAAAAAAACCCACTAATTCAAAAAGATACATGCACCTCAATATTCATAGCAGCACTATTTACAATTTCCAAGGTATGGAAGCAAGCTAAGACTTGATCAATAGATGAAGGGATAAAGAAGATGCACTGTATATCAGGCATAAAATATCGGACTATTAATCATAAAAAACAATGAAATTTTGCCATTTGTAGCAACATAGATGGACTGGAGGGCATTGCGCTAAGTGAAGCAAGTCAGAAAGAGAGGCAAATACGGTATGACATCATTTATACGTGTAATCTAGAAAAATGCAACAAGCCAGTGAACAAAGACAAAAGAAGCAGACTTCCAGATATACAGAACAAAGTAGAGGCCACCAATGGGGAGAGGGAGGGGGAGGGGCGGTACAGGGGTGGGAGGAAAAGAGAGGCCATGATGGGACCATATGAAATCATGTGTGTGAAACTTCTGACAACTGTAAAAATTCCAGGACTCTGTGCGCTGGCCTTAGAAATCTCCCCACTTCTAGCCAAGATGGCACAGGGTCCTGAAGGCACCCAGGAGATAGCAAGTCTCCAGGGAGCCCAGAGGGAAGCCTTTCTCCCGCAGTCCCTTGTCAGGGGCTCCAAACCTTGCTGCTTATCAGAATCACCTGGAGAACTTTAAAACTGCAGATTCCTCGACCTGACTCCTAGAGATTCAGGTGCCGGAGATCTGAGGTCGCACCACTGAGTCCAGTTTCGGGAAACCCAGGCGGCACTAGTGGGAAAGAATCTGCCTTCCAATGCAAGAAATGCAAAAGATGTGGGCTTGATCCCTGGGTCCAAAGAACCCCTGGAGTAGGAAATGACAACCCACTCCAGTATTCTTGCCTGGAAAATTCCCTGGGCAGAGAAGCCTGATGGGCAACAGTTCTGGGGCTTCGAAGAGTCAGACATGAGTGAGTGAGCACCCAGAGACCAGAGAACCCACAGTGGGTCTCCCTGAGTCTGGCAACCAGGAGGCAGGACAGAATAGGTTAAGCCCTGCCCTGGATCTCCACAGAGCCCACCGCCTCTTTTCTTTTGGGGAGTTGCTATCCCCACCTCCTTCCTAGAGCTCCAGAAGGGCCGTCTCCTCAGGCAGTCCTGGCTACATCTTAGATAAAAGCAGAACAGGGCACTCAGTAATGCAGCTGGAACCCAGCTCACCTGCGCCGCCACCCGCCTCCCCAGCCGGTGCTGGCTAGATGAATCTAGCCTGGAGGAGGTCTCCAGGCCCCTCCCCATCCTCCCTCCTCCTCCCTCCGTCGTCCTCCCCAACCGCCGACTGGGCCGGGGAGAGGAAAGCACCGAAGTATGAATTTCTGATTAAAAAACCACCTCTGCTCTTTGCCTTGCCTGTTCTTGCAGGAGGGGGGAAAAAAGGTTAATCTTGTGTGTGGGTGTGCATGCGTGTGCTCAGCATATGTATGTGATGTGTGTGTATGTGAGTTACTGACTGGGTGCGGGGTGACTATGAGTAAGTATGTATGAGCACCCTGTGCCCACTGGAGCCTGCGAGAGTAAGAGTTGTGTACTCATACAGCAGAGCATCTGTTCATGATTTAGGGGGAGAGTATGTATCTGTGTATATGTGTGCAGGACTGTGTGGTATGCACGGGTGGGTGTGTGTGTACATGGATACACTTAGGAGGGTGGGGAACAATCTTCAGATATGTCACTTAGCACACACAAGGAAAGCCTTCTAGTTAAACTAATATCATGAGTTTGGGATACTAAGTTAATGTAAAAAATTGGTTCTGGAGAAATCGTCTTAAAAACACACACTTTCACAACCCCATCATTTTATTTCAACTCACAGCATATAAGTTTTTTGCCTTTTTAATTTCCTTTAGTGCCGACTAAAGACTTTGCTTTGCCTATGGGTCTGCTTTGGGGAGCTGAGCCATCTTCCTTGGGTAAACTAAACCACGACACATCAGCCTCAATTTCCAATTTCAATTTCTCTAAAGTGGAGCCTGAACTTAAAACACACTTGTAAAGTGATGTGAGTGTCGAATCTTCTAGATTTTTACAGTTTTGTTTCCCACCTTATCTTACAGTCGCTTATCCACACTTAATTTGACAGTAGTTTTTTTTTTCTTTAGCAATTACCTTGATGGAATCTTTCTAAAGACTTCAATTTAGTTTTACAAAAACAACAACTTTTTTGTGTGTTCACAATATTTTGGTTCACTTGTTCCTTCATTAAATCACCAACTTCAATAACAAGTGTCATTGGCATAAGTGAATTGGGAAGCAAATACAAGTGACACATTAAATACATGTAGTTCTTTGGGTACAAGTTATATCTCAATAAAGCTGTTAAAAACTGACAATTGAACAAAAGGGGAAAAAGGCAGGTGACACTTTGTAAGCCTGTGACTCAGACTCTGGGAGCAGAAGCCCGTAGACCAGGCCATTGGAGGGAAGACTCGCTGATGGGCAAGGTCCGTGTTCGGTGGACATCAGGCTGTACCTTTTATGGAGAAAAAGTTGTGGGCTTCTGTAGACCAGGAGGTGGGGTGGGCATGGAGGCTCACTGGTGGGTGCCCAGGAGATGGGGAGGTGGCTGTGGACAGACTGGTACCCACTACTAACCAGACCAAGGCTCATCCTGGCAAAGCGCTCTGGATTCTTCCAAGCCACCCACATCTGAAAACTTCTCTGTGGTCCAATGGCTAAGACTCTGCATTCCAAACACAGAGTTCCCTGGTCAAGGAACTAGATCCCACCAAAGATCCCGCACACCGCAATAAAGAACGAAGATCCTGCATGCTGCAACTAAGACCTGGCACCACCAAATAAGTAAATAAATATATATTTTTTAAAAAGCCACCTCCATCCTTCTGGCCATAGGATACTCCAATTTGAAGGAGGATGGGGTTCTTCCTGCATCTTACAAATGAGGAGTCAGAGCCCAAAGAAGCATCCCCTAGGAATGAATGAAACTTGGACATGACCCCTACACCCCTCTGCTCCTCCCATTCAGACTCTTGATGCCTGGTAATAAATGCACAATAAAATGCATTCTTCTGACTAGGGCTGCCAGATAAACAACAAATAATTAATTAATATAGGTATGTTCCAAATATTGCATGGAATATACTTATACTTAAAATCTTAGTTGTTATTTTATATTCAAATTTAACTAGGCATCCTGTATTTTTATTGGCTGAATCTAGAAACCCTACAATGACACCCACACACTCACCCACTCCTAAGCGTCCTGTGAGACATCAGAGACGGAGTGGCAGCCCCCAACCCACCGGAGAAAGAGCTGACAACCAAAAACAAGGGCCTGGGAGGGCTTGCTATTGAACTCAGACAGCTCTGGGTCTGATTTCTTGCTCCTTAGTCAAGTCACTTACCCCATCCAAGTCTCCATGGGCTGGTGATGGTGGTTTAGTTGCTAAGTCGTGTCCAACTCTTCTCAACCCCATGGACTGTAGCCCTCCAGGCTCCTCTGTCCATGGGATTTTTCAGGCAAGAACACTGGAGTGGGTAGCCATCTCCTTCTCCATAGGCTGGTAATGAGCATTAAGTAAAATAATACATATGAAGCACTGTGTCTGATGTAGATGGTCAATGGAAGGGAGTTATTTTATTATTATTATTTACCAGGTGGTGAAATTAAGGCTGAGAGAAGGACTTGTTCTAAGTCACCAGGAATCAGTAGCAGCCGATCAGATGGATGCCCATACTCAGGCCCCCTGCGTCCTGGGCCTGGGCACTGCCCAGCTGCTTTACTGCTTCACTGCCAAGACACTGGTACCTGGCGGGGGTTGGTGGTGGGGGGCAGTCAGGGCTCAGTGACTGTTCTTGAATGTTCTCCATCTCAAAGCAGCTCCTCTAGCACCCCGGGGGGCACAGCAAGCAACTCAGAGCCCCACTGCACTCTCCCAGAGCACCCACGGACCAAGGATGGCCCTTCGTCCCCCTTCTCCCCTGTGATCTGGGGCTGCCTCCCAGCCCCCAACTCTGGGAAGCTCAGAGGTGTGCTAGGGAGACAGGAGTGGGGAGCTACCTCCAGAAGGCCGCTCCTCGGCCCCCACCCTCACACCCACCTCCGAGGCTGGCACTTCTCCTGAGTCTCGCCTGGGGGTGGGACATCCCTGGGCCCTGCCTGAGGCTTCACAAGGGGTGCCTGGCAAGAACTCTGCTCCCTCCAGCTCCCTTCCTCCACCCCACACCCCACCCCCAGCTCCCCATCTGTAACCCTAGTGAGCTGCTGACAACTCCCATCTGCTCCTCTCTGGCTTCCTGGGGAAAAAGAGACAGGAGCGGATGCCAAGAAAGGTGGAGCCGAGTGAGGAGGGTGGGTTTTGATGCTCAGCCTTGGCCTATCTCATGCTGGGGGCCACCGCTCTGCATACCTGGCCTGCATGGGTTGACCCTGCCCTGCTGCCAGGGACCTCCTCTCACCTGCATCCCTGGAGGCTCCACTCCTGAGAGTGGAAAGGTCTCTGAGAAAAGAGGCTGCAGCCACCTCCTGCCCTGCTTGGACCCCCAGACCTAACCCCTGGAGATCTTTAGCTCCCAGAGGAGCTGTTTCAAGAAGAGAAGGAGCAAGTTTTCCTCCCTAATCCAGGAATTCCCAAAGGATCACCTCCCACACCACACTCAACCCCTATTACTCCGCTCTCAATGGGAAAGGGCGGGGTGTTGAGCTGGGAACAGAGGCTCCCAGCCTTAGTCCCCCTGACTTAGCCCAGCCCCCTCCTGTCTCCTCCTACTTGGCTCCTGCTCGCCAATGCTGCCATCTAGAGGTGAAGAATTGATGTTTTTGAACTGTGGTGTTGGAGAAGACTCTTGAGAGTTCCTTGGACTGCAAGGAGATCCAACCAGTCCATTCTGAAGGAGATCAGCCCTGGGTGTTCTTTGGAAAGAATGATGCTAAAGCTGAAATTCCAGTACTTTGGCCACCTTATGCGAAGAGTTGACTCATTGGAAAAGACTCTGATGCTGGGAGGGATTGGGGGCAGGAGAAGAAGGGGACGGCAGAGGATGGATGAGATGGCTGGATGGCATCACTGACTCGATGGGCATGAGTCTGAGTGAACTCCGGGAGATGGTGATGGACAGGGAGGCCTGGTGTGCTGCGATTCATGGGGTCGCAAAGAGTCAGGCACGACTGAGCGACTGAACTGAACTGTACTGAACTGAAGAGGTGATGTGGGGTTCTGCAGAAACTGGTGCCTGGTCCAGGAGCCCCAGTGGTCCTTCGTTCCCAAGCCCACCACGGAAGGATGGACCAAGTGTGGGAACGCTCATACACCTTACCCTGGAGGTGCTGGGAGAGGTCATCTCATCCATCTCTCTGCTTCCAACAGCCATATCGCCACGAGCTATTTTCTGGCTTCTTGTGTATTCAATAGCTCAGTAGTGTCTGACTCTGTGACCCCATAGACTATAGTCTGCCAAGCTCCTCTGTCCATAGAATTTTCCAGGCAAGAATACTGGGGTGGGTTGCCATTTCCTTCTCCAGGGGCTCGTCTCAACCCAGAGATCAAACCTTTGTCTCTTGCATCTCCTGCCTGACTTCTTGCTCACTTCATAACCCCCCCATTCATGGAAACCCAGGGTCCACAAGAAGAGAAAAATATGTACCGGGCACTTCTTCAACAGATCCTCCTCTGAAATTCACATCAGCTGCCAGATGGATAAAGTGCTCCAGTTCAAGAGTGAGGACACAGCACAGGCGGGTAGAGGGAGCCATTCATTTAGAGCTACTGATGCTCACACTTGGATGGGAGCAGTTTTCTGGCTTTATTTTTTTCTGGTTCAAAGATTCACCAACATGCTGGCCCTGTGCTGGAGGAGCACCTACTGCCTGCCCATCAGTGCCAGGTCCTGGGCAACCCAGAGACATAACAGACCCTGCCCTCGCCCTGGGCAGGCTCATCCTGGGGGGGTGGGGGCGTGTGCAAGACCCCTGGTCTGGCCCGCTCACCCCGGAGTCACCTGCAGCATGAACCACCATGGCCAGGGTGGACGCTTTGGCAGCTGGTGCGTCTTAGGAGTGCCCCACCCTGGGATCTGCTTCCAAGCTGCCACCATCCACAGTCCTCTCCTTCGGAGGACCCGGCCTCTCCCAGAGGCACCTGCGACCAATCCCCAGCCCTCGGCCAAGCAAGAGAACCCACGGGGCCTGACACATAGTAGGTGTTCAGTCTACGTTTAAAGAATGAGTGAGCGGGCTTCCCAGGTGGCTCTGTGGTAAAGAATCTGCCTGCCAATGCAGGAGACATGGGTTCAATCCCTGATGCAGGAAGACCGCTCATGACACAGAGGAACTAAGCCCATGAGCCACAGCTATTGAGCCTGTGCTCCAGAGCCTGGGAAACGCAACTACTGAGCCCCCGTGCTGTAACTACTGAAGCCTGAGCGCCCTAGAGCCCATGATCCGAAACAAGAGAAGCCACTGCAAAGAGAAGCCTGCGTGCATGCTGCAACTAGAGAGCAGCCCCTACTCGCCGCAACTCGAGAAGAGTCCATGTAGCAACAAAGACCCAGCACTGGCAAAAACCCATAAATAAAACTATTTTTAGAAAAAAGAGTGAGTGAACTAGCGGCCGTTCACACGGGAGCTCTCAGCAATATAAGGTCAGATCTATCCCCCTCTCTCCATCCCTGGCTGCCCTCACACAAGTGACCGGTGATGTCCCTGGGGCAGAGGAAGCCCAGGAGACCGGCATTCTAGCCCCAGTTCTGCTTCTCACTTGCTGTGTGAGCCATGGCAAGACTCTACTCTCTGAGCCTCGATTTCACATATGTATAAAGGGGAGGTGGACTAGCCAAGAGGCCCCTAAGGTAGGCAAGAGGAAGGCCTTGGTGGAAGAGAGGAGACCTAAGCCCACCTAGCCGTCCTGACTCTCTTGCCCTTTCCACTCAGGGTCAAAAGTGAGGCCAAGAGCCAGTGCCCCATGGAGACACACTTTTGTGTGTGTCCCCCACATACACAAAACATGCACGTGTGTGTATATAGATAGATATGAACGTGCACCACGCATGTGCATATAGTTCACGCACACACGCATGCGCAAGGGCCCTCGTACACACAGACCTGTGTCTGCACACTGCACTCTCCAGTGCATGCCCTCTGCTCGGCGCTGCAGAGCCTCAAGAGCAAACTTACGGGTGCACTGAAGTTATGAAATTGATTTCTCTGGGAACAGTTTGAATTAGTTTTAATTATCTTTATCTTTCTTCCAATTGTGCTCTCTGCCTTCTCCTCACTGTTTAATCCATTGCTATCGACTTCCCCGCGGGCGCTAGGGAGCAGAGATGCAGGGTGGGGTGGGCAGCGTGTTCACTTTCAGAAAAGATAAACAACAGCAACAACATCCCCCACCCACCTCTTCTGCACGGAAGAAACCAGCCTCTCCCAGGCAGTGGGCTTCCTGCACAGCACACACCACAGCCAGACCTCATTCTCCAAGGAAGCCTCGTCTGGAAGCCCTCCCTGCCTGGGATGAGGAGGAGCTGTTGTGTTCAGATCTCAACATCTCACAAGTTTGGTTCTTCAAAGTGGTCCCCTTGGGAGGCTAAGCTTCATTCAGGCCTCTCAAACTCCCTATTCAAAAGCCCTTTCCATTTCATTCTCTATATCCCCTTCCCAACCCCAGCACCTGAAGCCTTCCTGACCACACTTACCCTGGTGAGGGCAGGGCCTGGGTCAAGTTCACCTCTGAGCTCAGGCACATAGTAGGGGATCAGTAAATATTAGTTATTTGTTGAATGAATGAGTGAAAAGCCTCTGTAGGTAGGAAACCTACCTTCAGAGTCTAGCACAGTCACTCATCCATCCATTCAACCAGTGATGCTCTGGGCACTGGGACAAGTGCTGAAGATACAGAAATGAATGTGACCTGGCCCCATCCTTGTGGACCACTCCGCCTAGAGATATGACGGTAGGCAGGAGTCCCCACACTGAGCTAGGGTGAAGGATGTACCTGGAAGAGGGAAAGAAGAGGACAAAAACTTTTATTCTAAACATCCCTGGTGAAGCCAAACCTCCTTTTAATGAGGATGAGTTGATATCCTTCTGCTCTGCTTCTAGAACTGGGGGGACAGATAGTAGGGCGCCCTCTTCTCCAGCTGCGGCACTTAGCCACTCAGTCGTGTCCAACTCTTTTTGACCCCGTGGACTGTAGGTCGCCAGGCTCCTGTCCATGGGATTCTCTAAGCAAGACTACTGGAGTGGGTTGCATGCCCTCCTCCAGGGGATCTTCCCAACCCAGGGGCTCCCCCAAATGTGCCTAAGACTGGGCCAATCCCAGGGCAGGCTCCCAGAGACTCTGCTGTCCTGGGTGTCTGTGTGCGCGTGTGCGTGTGTGTGCCTGTGTGTGTGTGTGTAGCAGGATACTGGCCCCTCCTCTTTGGGGCGCTCCCTTTGGAGCTGTGGAGGGGGGCGGGGGAGCCATCCCTCACCAGCGAGGTGCCAGTGCTAAGTATCCTGCGGCGCTAATATTTTATGATTAAAAACCATTAAGGTTTAGCCCGTGAAAATCCAAGGGACACAAAATCAATGACCCAATATTGCTTCCCCCGGTAAGTTGTGTAAATATTGTGTCTTTTATTGTTTGGCCGATGGCAAGAGCAGAGATACAGGTACAGATTACACCAACAAATCCCCTCCTGTCCCAGCCCTGATCTGGTACAATTAGCATCCTGGCCTGGAGAGGCCTGGAGAGGCCTGGGGAGCTGGTTACAGGGAGGTCCTGGGCTGGCCGACTATGGGAGGTCAGCACATAACCCTCTTCCCTCCTGCAGACTCCGCGTCCCGCTCACCCCGCCTCACCCTGCCCCGCCCGTCTAGCCCCATTGGCCAGAAGCAGCGCCACGCCTCAGGCTCCTCCCCCTCCTTCACACAGTATTTTTCCCCCCACTAATCACACATACACACAGGCACAGACACACATACACACAGGCACACACATCGCATGGCGACATGCTCTCCTGACAGCCTGTCCATCACCATGCTCCGCCATCTGCTTGAATTTGCATATTTAATCAGGATCTGTCTTTTCTTCTCTGGGGTTCAGATTAAGGTGGGGAAGATGATGCCAGGGGTTGCTCCTGTCTCTACGCAGAAGTGGATGCTGAAGGCTTGTCTCTCCTATCCAGAGCTGGACTGACTGTAGAATGCCTCAGCCTCCTCCTGCCTCTCTGGGGACAGGGTAATGCCAGGCACTCCCCCTGACTCTGGGAAGGGTCAGAGATGATGCTGAGGTCCCTCCTGTCAGTAGGGTGATGGGGATGCCTGAATTCTCTCCATCTTCTCCCAGTCTTGGGTGCCTCCTCCTCCCTACCCTGTGCCTTTCAGGGAACAGCAGGGTATGAGCCCAGGATTAGACAGCCACAGGCCATGCCCCTGCTTACCACGTGGGTGAGGGAAGCTGGAACAGAGCAGGGGGAACCATCTAGCAACGTCAGAGAGACTGTCCTGGGGGGACCCAATATAGCCCTGCCACTCCCTGTGAAAGTGCCCGGAAAAGAGAACCAGTGAAGTGATACAAGGAGAGAAGAACCAGCTGATGGGGGGAACAGGGAAAAACAGTTGGGCTGAACAGATAAGAGGGGAACAGCTGGGGTGATCTGGGGAAGGAGAGCCAGCTAGATGTTGAGGGGGGGCAGTTGAGCAGATGGGACAAAACGCTTGGCCTGATGTGAGGGCAGAACCGCTTGTCCAGTACGTACGACAGCTGGGTGGTGTGGGGAGCACCTGGACGTATATGGGGTAACGGGCAGTAGATGTGGGAGAGCAGCTGAGTCCACACTGTGGAGCACCTGGACTGATACGGGAAGGTCATCTGGACCAAAGGAAAGAGCAGTAGCTTAGAGTAGTGTGTGATACTGCGAGAGTATTTGACTGGTTGGAGGAAGAGCTGGGCTGATCTGAGGGGACAGTTGTGCTGTTCAAGGGGACAGCTGGACTGATGTGGGGGGACAGCTGGGCTGAGGTGAGGGGTCAGCTGGGCTGAGGCGGGGAGACAGCTGGACTGATGTTGGGGAAGCAGCTGGACTGAGTTGGAGGACAGCTAGCTGGCCTGAGGTGGAGGGACAGCTGGACTGATGTTGGGGAAGCAGCTGGGCTGAGGTGAGGGGTCAGCTGGGCTGAGGTGGGGAGACAGCTGGACTGATGCTGGGGAAGCAGCTGGGCTGAGGTGAGCTGGAGGACACCTTGGCTGGTGGGAACAAAAGAGAGCCCCAGGGCGGTGTCAGTGAGTCCCCAGGTCTTGGGGACCCTGGATGGAAACCACTGTCTTCAGTGTTCTGACCTACATCCTACTTTGCAGAAGTGCCTTGGGAAGCCCTCACCATGGTGTCACCCTGATGCCCCCAGTCCACAGACAGGGAGGGTCATAGCAGGGAACATCCTCCCTACCCATTGACCCCACCTCCCACCACTGCAAAGCCACAGCTCTAAGAAATGGGGTGAGGTGGGGGCAAGGGCCTGCAGTCTGCCTTCCACTACTCCCCTCCAGAGACTCACCAGGGAGCTGAGAAGGACTTTGATTCCAGGCTCACATGGTGTCCACATGGGCCAGGTCTTTGGAGAGAGTCCAACCCAGGCCCCCACATTACAATGGAGAGAGAGACATAAGACAAGTCCTGGGCTGCAGTCGGTCAGTGAGAGCCAGGTCTCCATGCTGGTCTCAGACCAGCCGCCTCCAGCAGCCTTCCATCCCAGTCCTGGTCAGCTCAGGCTGCCATAAAGAAATACCACAGACCAGCAGTGAGGGTGGGACTTCAAAACAGAACTTTATTTTCTCACAGGGCTGGATGCTGAGAGTCCAGAATCAAGTCCAGCATGGTTTGGCTCTCGTGAGAACCCTCTTCCCGGCTGAGACTGCTGCTATTTTGCTCTGTGCTAACATGACCTCTTCTGCATGCTAAGCAGAGGAGGGAGGACAAAGAGAGAACAAATGCTCCGATGTCTTTTTCTATAAGGGCACTAATCCCATCATGGGGGCCCCACCCTCATGACCTCATCTAAACCTAATTACCTTCCAAAGGCCACACCTCCAAATACCACCACACCGGCAATTAAGGCTTCAATGTATGAGTCTGGGGGTTGCCCTGGTGGCTCAGAGGGTAAAGAATCTGCTTGCAGTGCAGAAGACCCAGGTTTGATCCCTGGGTTGAGAAGATCTCCTGGAGAAGGGCATGGCAACCCACTCCAATATTCTTGCCTGGAGAATCCCATAGACAGAGGAGCCTGGAGGGCTATAGTCCATGGGATCGAAAAGAGTCACACACAACTAAGCAACTAATACTTTCACCAGGGTACTGGAGATTTTAAAAGTGTACCCCTGCGAAGTGCTGAGAACGGCAAGGGGCGTATGCTAACACTACGTCTCTGGGTGTTATCTCAACGATTGGAGGCAAAACTCCTTGAGCACTGAGCCTCATCTTCTATCCAGCCCCAGCCCCTGACAAGGACACAGCAGAGGCGTTTCACACTGACCAGGGGCCTGAACCAAGGGAGCTGCCGGCAGGCTTATGAGTGTGTGTGTGTGTATGTGTGAGAAAGAGACTATTGTGTACATGTGTGTACATTTTACATGCACGTGCATCATTAACTTGTGTGTCAGCAGTGGATGCAAACCCACGTGCCAGCATCACACTGTGCTTGTGTCTGTCAATATCAGGCTATAAGTGTGGCACAGACGTGTCACTTGGACGTGGATGCTGGTGCATACTGGGTGTGTCTGTGGAATGTAGGTCAGTAAGGGTGTGTTCGTGTGTGCATTCATGCTGGGCATGTGTCCGCACCATGAGCAGGAGCATGTCGGCATGTGATGTCAGCCCATGTGTCTAGCACTGAGTGTGTGCACCAGGGTTGTGTGTCTGTGTGTGTCAGCACTGAACATATGTATGTCAGGATTACGCATTACTGTGTCAGCATGTGGAGGATATGTGTGTCAGTAGTGAATGCGCATGTGTCAGCACTGAGTATTTGTGTAAACATATGTCCCCGGTGTGTCCATGTGTGTGTCAGCAATGGGTATCTGCAGGACAGTGTACTTGTGTGGCTCTGTGTCAGCAGTGGGATGTGCGTGTGTCAGCATGCTGTGAGTGTCAACCTGTGTGTACATGTGGGTGTCTATATGTGTCCGCACTGTGCGCATGTGTGTGTCAATGTTAGTGTGTATGCATGCGTGTGCCGTAATTCATTGTTGGATGTATGTGTACACGTTTCAGCTTTGGGTGCGCACATTTGTCAGTGTTGAATATACATATGGCAGGGTTGTGTGTGTGTTCACGTGTTGATATTGCGAGTATATGTGTGTCAGTGTTGTGAGTATATGTGTGTGTCACCATCTCTGGCCCCTCACTCCCCCTCATCACCTTGGGAGAGGGGATAAGGAGGGGCTCCCTGGGACCTGGGTCTGAGCCTGGACGCCCAGTGCCCCTGGCATCTGCAGTACATCCCGCCCAGCACCTGCCCCCATTCCAGCCTCTCCCTGACTGGCACCCAAGTTAATAAGTGTTGCTTTTCTCCTATTCTACTCAGGCCTGTGATGGAAAATCCTCGGGCTGGAAGTGAGCCCCGAATCGATAGTCCATTCCATTTAACAGGGTGGCTGTCACCATAACGAGATAAAAGTGGATTAGCTTCTGCGCCGCTGCAGCGTCCACAGGAAGCCCATCTGTTCCCTGCACACAGCCGGCCAGGCTCGCAGCAGCAGTTTGGCCAACAGGACGTGGCCATGGGGGCTCCGGCCAGGGCCTGGCATGGGTCAGTGGGAGTCAGATGGTCAAGGGGAGGGCCAGAGAAGGTTCAGAACAGGGTTCAGGACAAGGCCCAGAAAGGATCCTAGTGGGCTCAGGACAAAGTTGGGGATGGGGAGGTAGAATGTGAGAGGAGGACCCGCTGTGGACACATGTGAACAGGCTGAAGAGCCAATGAACCCTCCAAGAAACCTGAGCTCTCCCAGACCGTGCCTGTGGCTGAACTACATCTCCCAGTAAAGGAAGGCCCTGAGGTCTCCTGGCCAGGACGCCCTGGAGCCACATGAGGTGCCTAAAGTCACTTCAAGGAGAGGCCCTAAGGACAGAAGGATAGAAGAGGCTCTTGTTGCAGCAAGATGGATGCAGGTTGGACACCAGGAAGAACTTCCTGATCATCAGGGTCAGCAGGGTCACGAGCAGATGACCGAATGTTGGCCTTTTCAGGACTTACTTTAACTTCTGCTAATTTTTAATATTATGTGTCAGGAGCCAACTAAAATGGAGATGGATTCAATTCAACCTTACTCAACTTCTTCTTTTTTCTTCTATAGTACACACTGCCGGTATATTTTCCCATTGGTCTGCTTTTCAACGGTGGGATTCTGTATTTTTGTTTTTTCACCTCTCAGTTTCATTTTTGGTTTCTTTCCTTGTTTCCTGGGGAAGGTCCACCTCATCCTGAGATCACCACCTTAGTTTCTTCCAGTTCTTTTATGGTTTTATTTTTCCTATCAACATTTTTATCCATCAGGAATTTGCATGAGGTAGGTGTCCATTTCCCCCAAATGATTAATTATCCATCTCCATTTCATAACTAACCCATCCTTTCTACACTAATTAGAACTGCCATTTTCATCATTTATTAGAGTCCTATTTTGGACATCTCTGTAATTTGTTAATTCTTGTGCTAAACAAAACTAGCTTTATTTGGGATAGCTTTGTGATGTATTTCAATATCTGGGAACATGTTTCTTGCTAACATTCATGGCCCTATAGTGGTATTATTAATGGCTATGTAAATGGAAAACTTATCTAATGAAAGTACCAGAAAAGCATACTATTTGAAGCCTGTGGCGATTGCTTTTGAAGTGTAAATAGCAGCCCCAAACACTGTGCACATTCAGATATTCTGGATCTAGGCCAGTAAAGGGAAGGGCTCCCTTTACTGAAGGAACAGGAAGTGAAGAACTGAGGATACCTCCTGCCATCCAGGGAAGGGAGTGTAAGAACTGGGCCTGCATACCCCATGGCTCACCCTTGGGTGTGCAGCAGAGACAGACCAAGAGTCTGGTCTTGGTTTGGGTTCCCCTAGCACCCAACTCTGAGCAAGGTTTGAATGCAAGCAGTTTCTTTGGAAGACCGTCCCCGGAAAGCAGGCTGCAGCTTCAGAAAAATGCCACAGGCTTTCAGAAGTAGGTCAGGGCTGCACCACTTGGGAGGGCCCGTGGGATCTGGGGTGGGCACCAAAATTGGGGGGATGCGGGGGGTGGATGGGGAGGCAGCAAAGAAGACAAAGCCTATCAAGCCAGGTACCACGATGGGGAAATGGAGCTTCATTCCACAGGGGACCTCAGGGCCTCATGCAAACCAGGTCTCAGCCATCGGCTTTATACACCAACTCCCCTGGCAATTGGCCAGAGGGGCCCTGAGAAGCAGGGAGGTCACTTCTCTGGCAATCCCTGCCTGCCTGGGTGGAGGCAGCACACTGCAGCCCCAGGGAAATACTTTTGGAAGATGGGCACATCCTACATGGGAGGGTCCAAGGGGATCTGGGCAGGGCACCGGCCAGTGTAGATACAAGTGTGGAGACCCAGATTAGGGCAAAGCAACAGCTTTGCCTCCTAGGGCAGGAGAGGGGAGAGTTGAGGATTTTAGGAAGCAGGATGGACAGAGCTTGGGGACCAGAGACTGTGGAGGTGTGGGAGGGAGAGATTAGGGTGACCCTTGGATTTCTGGCCTGGAAGACAAGAAGGGTGATGAAGCACAGCATCTGGATGGGAAGAGCCAGGATGCTCCAAAGAGACTCTGGAGCATCAGAAAAGAGATGTCCAGCAGGGAGATGGTATGTGGGTCTGAGGCCGAGCTGGGAGGTAAATGGAGCGCTGGGAGTCATCACTAAAAGCACCAACGCCAGGCATGTGGGTGAGGAAGGACCTAGGTTAGGACACAGGGCCTCAGGAACATCCAGAGACGGGTGGGAGCAACTGTGAGTGAAGCTCAACAGGAGTTGTTTCCTCCTGGCTCCCCAGTGACTAGGGGCCCTTCCCATCCTCCTGTGGGAGGAGGGGTGAGGCCGAGGGGGAGAGAGGGAGGGAAGGGATGAGACAGGGGTGATGTGGATTCCAAAGGAGCCGACAGCTGTCAAATAATATAAAACCTCATATGTTAATAATTCTTACAATTTTGCCAAAGACTTAATGGCTGGCCTGTCAAGAGCGATGACAGAAGCTATTATGGAAACAAGACAGGAAGATTTTTGGAGGCAACATCGACAGCACAGCCTCGCCATCGGCTTCCAAGGACCAAGAGGAGGACAGCCTGGCCTCCCGCCATCCCCAGGAAGGCCATGTGCTCAGCTCGAGAGGAGCTGAGTCATTGCGGATTCAAGCCACTGACTATGGATTGATCACCTGTGAGGACATTTTAATTAACCGTCAGATCCCGGAGCTGCCCCGTCGTTTCTGTCCCCATCCCCTCCACGGTCTGCAGCCACCTCCAACCCCAACACGTGGAAAACAAGTAGTCAGCCAACAGCACTGCACAGCCAAAGGCACCCAGAAGGTTTCAGCTGTGGGAGGGGCAGAGGGGAAGGTCCTGAGACTCCCGCAGGCTGGTCTGGTGGATCTGGGAGCTCCCAGCGGGGTCTGGCACTGCTCGTGGCCTATATGACCCAGTTCTATAGCTGATTCACTCAGTGAGCTTGGACCAATCACTTGGCTTCAAAGTGCCTCCATTTCTCATGTTTAAAATGGGAACAATAGCAGGAAAAGCAAACAAAACTTGTGCAAAAATGCTTTTAGAGCTTTGGTATCTCAGACTCACTTTCCACGACTCTCTGAAGCACCACTGCTTGATCCTATTTAACTCTCCGATCAGTGCCAGGAGACAGCATCATAATCTCCGTTTCTGCCGGTAGGGGATGGGAGCCAGGGAGCAGGGCTGACATGGGCCCGCAATATAAATACATAGAGCCAGTGCTGAGCCCCAGCCTTCTCTTCCACACCAAAATCTGCCTTAATATCGGGACTCTTATTAGACTAACAATGATTAGGGCAGCTTCCACTGTCCTGTGAGTGTGTCCCTTGTGCCAAAACTTGGGCTAAATCAGAGCTTCCCAAACTTGACTGTTTACAAGGAACCCTTGGGCATCCTGTTGAAATGCAGATACAGGTTTGCGGGTCTGGGTGAGGCCTGAGACTCTGCATTTCAAACAAGCACCCAGATTCAAAAATCATAACTCGAGTGCTGTGCTGTGAGTTCAAATCGCATCAGTCATGTGCAACTTTTGGCAACCCTGTGGACTGTAGACACCAAGCTTCTCTGTCCATGGGATTCTCCAGGCAAGAATCCTGGAGTGGGTTGCCATGTCCTCCTCATAACTTGAGTATCAAGGTGCAAAAACACTTTTTCTCGTGTATTGGCATAGCACCCCTAGGAAATGGGTGCTCTTATTATCATCCTTACTGTACAGAGGAAACTGAGTCTTGGGGAGATAGAATAAGTTGATCAGGTCACAGAGCTCAGCAGAACCAGGACTGGAACCCGGATTTCCCAGCTTGAATCTGCCCGCTTAGCCAGAAAGCTCTCCCATGTCCCCAGCAGTCGCCTGAAAAGTTGATGACCTGGAATCGTACGAGCCACACCAGGGCCCAGGCTCTGTGGATGAGCAGGACAGCTCCCATCATGCAGGTGGTGTTAGAAGGAACTGGGATCTTTAGCTGGGGAGGAAGTTGCAGTTTGGAAAGCAGGTGTTGCTGTATCCAACAAAAAAAGAAAAGAAAAGATGCTGATTCTGGAAAATTCTCCTGCTTCGGTGCTCAGGATGGTTTACATTGAAAAGAGAGCATTTTAACAGGTCTGGGAAGAGGCCCTGAAGCCAGGGTGAGAAGGAAGAGTCCCCACCCTCAAAGATAAGAGTCTGGGAGGACTTACCCTGGTCTTGGGTTTAGGGGATGACCTTGCACGTGCCAAAGAGAAAAGACACAAATGTAAGAATGCTCACCCCCTTTCTGCCTGCTCACCTGCCCAGAAGGGTCTTTGCCTAGCCAGTCCCTCAGTGTTCATGGTCGCAGTGACAGGGAGAGCTGAGAGGCCCCAGGAACTGGCTATCAGAGAGAACTTCCCAAAAGGGGCTTGGGAAGATAAGAACAAGAGTCATGTGCTGAAATGTGGACAAAGCCAGGTGGACGTCAGCAGGGAGAGGGGCAGATCAGGTGGAGAGCTGGAAAGCAGACAGCTTCATCAGGATTCAGTGCTGCCAGAGCTGATTTTTCCAGTAAAGCTGGAAATGAAGATCTTCTTGTGAAATCCCCACTTTTTTTTAATGTTACCCACTATTGCAAAAAAATATTTGTGTAATATCGTGCAGGCTTAATATTATCTAAAGGAAAAAGATACACCCTTGGGTCACATTTTGCAACCTCGGGACCAGAGTCAGCACAGACTGGGTTTAGGGAAGGGTTTGGGAGAATCCTGAGAGAGGGTCGAGTCACAGCGGCCATGCCTGTCAAACAGATATATCATGATGATGAGAGAGAGAGAGTGCACGCACAGAAACTAGGGTTTTAAGATGCAGGGCTGTTTGTCGTGAATAGAATCTTCCTTAGTCTTCTTCAAAAGACTTTAATGAACATTCAAGTGGTTTTTCCATTTTTGGCTCCCAGACTGGAGCGGCTTTGACAACAGGCAGAGACTGCGCCATACAGCTTCCCCATACTAAGTGGTATTTCCCAATACTAAGTGGTTTTATACCAGCTAAACCCATAGGAGGCAGAGGCCCAGGGGAACTGCCAGCCAGGGGCTGAGGGCAGGACCAGGAAGAGGCTGCCAAGTGGACTGAGCAGACAGACATCCTGGGCTGAGCAGGTGAGACCGCATCCTGCCCATTAAACTTGGAGTGGAGGGTTTCCCAGGGTGCCAACAAGTACATCCTGTACCCTGAGCCACTAAAGACCCACAGGCACCAAAGGTAGAGAGGCCACTGGTACAGGATACAAGCAGCTGTATCCTGTACCAAGGCATACAGCCCCAGGTGGTCCTGGGAGATTCCTGTTCACAGGTACAGGTCTAAGGCAAAGGGTCTGAACAGACAGAGGGGCAGGTACAGGTGGGAAACCAAACTTCTGTACAGACATGGAGGAAAAGAAGGAGAAAGGCAAACTGACGTTCCTGAACACAGGCACTGTTCCCCACAGCAGCCCTTTGAGGCCCTTTATCTTATTGGCCCCACTTCGCAGATGAGGAAACTAAGTCCTGAGAAGATAAACATGAATGGTCTAAGGGCACCCTGCTAGGAAGGGGCCCAGCAGGACTGTCACTCCAGACCTGTCTGGTTGCAGAGCCCAGGCTCAGACCAAGTTTGGGGGCCCTTTCCTGGTGTCATAGACTAGATGGCTTAAACTAGCAATCATTTCTCATAGATCTGGAGGCTGGGAAGTGTGAGATCAAAGTGCCAACAGATCCAGTGACTGGTGAGGACCTGCTTCCTGGTTTGCAGATGGCAGCCTGTATCCTCAAAGATGGAGAGCAGAAAGGGAGCAAGCTCTCGTGTACCTTTTCTTAGAAACACACTGATCCCATCATGAGGGCTCCATTCTCATGGCCTAATTACCTCCCAAAGGCCCCACTGCCAACCCCATCACCTGGGGGCTTAGGGCTTCCACATTGGAATTTGAGGGACATAAACATTCAGCCCAGAGCACCTGGAATGGGACAAAGGTGCCTCCCACTAGAGAGGCCCCCAGGATCCACTTTCCCACAAAGAACAAAACCATGGAGCCCCACACGGTGCCCAGAGCTCTCTGTCTGGCGGCCAGGAAACACAGAGACACTCTCCCTGGGTCCTCCTGGTCCCAACCCGCCTCTGCTCCCAGGCCACTGGGCTGTGAGCCCACACCGCCTGCAGCCACCCGCTCAGGAGCATTAATTGAAAATTAATCCGCTCGGTACGTGCCGATGTGCAAATCAAAGCTAAGTGTCTCAATTAGGAAGAGAAATGGAGTCAGGCGCTCTTCTCCGGCGCCAGCTTATTTATGGGGATAATATCATTTTTAATGAGGGGAGCTACTAAAAGGCACAACAAATGCAACATTTAATAGAAAAATATTACAGCATTCTATCAGCAGAACACTGCTGGGAGGGTGGATTCCGGAGATGCGCAAACCACCAGGAATCTACCTGTGGTTGTGTGGGTGCCTTGTACAAGCATCTGTGTGTGCACACGTGTCTGTGTCAGCATACATGTCCACAGCTGAACATGTGAGACTGTGTGTACGTGTGAAGGAGCCCGAGGGGAGGATGGGGAGGATCCTCATTTTTGCTACAGAAGGTGAATTTCCCAGCTGTTGCTCGAAGTCCCCCCATTAGGGTCCTGGCCCAGGCAAATAGGAATTTAGGGTATTTCCCAATACTAAGTGGAGTGGGGGTGTGGCGCAGGATCTGTCTGGTCCCTGGAGAACTGTACATCTCTGTCACCCACCTCCTTTGTTGTTGTTTCAGTCACTAAGTCATGTCTGACTCTGCAACCCCATGGACTGCAGCACGCCAGGCTTCCCTGTCCATCACCAACTCCCAGAGTTTGCTCAGACTCATGTCCATTGAGTCACTGATGCTCTCAAACCATCTCATTCTCTGTCACACCCTTCGGTGGTTCATAAAACGGAAAATTAGACTCCTAGGTTCCAGCCGACTCTGAGCTCTCCTTGCCAATGTGGACGATGGTAGTCCTAGCCAGCCACATCGCCACCAACTGTAGGACAAGGCCCCCTGGGCACCAGCCCATGGCCCCACACTGGCACTTAGGTCCAGCTGCCCCCTTCAGCCTTGGTCTCAGGCTCAAGAGCCAAGGGCTCTGCTTGCTAGGCTCAAGTCCAAGTTCCCACCCCCACTGCCCCTGCCTCTACCCAAGTGCAGCACAGCCCCGGACCCAGGCTCTGTAGCCCCAGCTCAGAATAGGCTCAACTTTCCCATCTGTGGAATGGGGAAGCAGTTGAGATGGGCAGCTTGGAACCCAGCCCGCCCTCCCAGCCCCCCACACAGACAGCCTGCACACATCCACCTCCTCGCCGCTGCACTTGTGGGACCCCTCCTGAATGCAGGTACCAAATCCTGCTCTCACTTCCCTACCCGGAGCCACACCCTGCTGTCCCCACCACACCTAATAGGCAGTATCTCTGACCACACCACCCTCCTAAGTCTGCTCACCCATCCGATGGGAATGACAAGAGGCCCTACCTCACAGGGAGGCAGCTTGCAGCAGGGAGTGAAGGAGACACATGGTACACCCATTGTAAGCCCATCAGCACGCAGCCCAGAGGGGCTCGCATTTAGAGTGAGCTTTTGCAGATGGTGATTGCAGCCATGAAATTAAAAGACGCTTACTCCTTGGAAGAAAAGTTATGACCAACCTAGATAGCATATTCAAAAGCAGAGACATTACTTGCCGACTAAGGTCCGTCTAGTCAAGGCTATGGTTTTTCCTGTGGTCACGTATGGATGTGAGAGTTGGACTGTGAAGAAGGCTGAGCACCGAAGAATTGATGCTTTTGAGCTGTGGTGTTGGAGAAGACTCTTGAGGGTCCCTTGGACTGCAAGGAGATCCAACCAGTCCATTCTGAAGGAGATCAGCCCTGGGATTTCTTTGGAAGGAATGATGCTAAAGCTGAAACTCCAGTAGTTTGGCCACCTCATGCGAAGAGTTGACTCATTGGAAAAGACGCTGATGCTGGGAGGGATTGGGGGCAGGAGGAGAAGGGGACGACAGAGGATGAGATGGCTGGATGGCATCACTGACTCGATGGACGTGAGTCTGAGTGAACTCCGGGAGTTGATGATGGACAGGGAGGCCTGGCGTGCTGCGATTCATGGGGTCGCAAAGAGTCAGACACGACTGAGCGACTGAACTGAGCTGACCCCTGTGATCAGGATCACAGCATCTACCTCTGGCCCCTTGTTGCCACCCCATTCAAACCCTGGGCCGCTCAAAGTGGGGATTTTTATCCCTGATTCTCAAAAGAGGAACATGAAGTTCAGAGAGGTGGAGAGACTTGCCTGAGGCCACACAGTAGGTGTGAAACATCAAAGGGTTTGCAGAGGTTCCAGAAGACACTGAAACCCAGGCCTCCTGGGGCCAAGACTGGGCTCTCCCATCTCCAAAGAGCCTACAGGCTGTAAGCGGGGGTGGGGGGATGGTAACTCAGGTCTAACTTTGCTATCCCTCCCAACAGCTGTGTGACTTTGGATTCCTTACTTAACCCCTCTGTGTTTCTGCTTTTTCCATCAATAAAATGAGGTGATAATAGCTCTTACTTTGTGGGGTTTTGTCAGTGCTGAATGAATATGAATACCCATAAATGAGGTATTTAGAATGAGGCCTGCCATGTGATAAACGTTCAGTATGTATTGAGATGTTGTTACTAATAATAGGCTATCCTACTCCCAAATAATTCTCTCCCTGGTCAGGTAGCAAGACTCATCCATCAAGCAGTCTACCAAGGTCCTCCAGGCAGGGCATTCCCCTCCTCCAAATGCCCAGCATGCGAACTGACGTTGGATTCCTTGACCTGGGCAGCGTGCCTTCCTAGACATTGCCATCACTCATTGAGCAGCATGCTTATGTTTTGTGCACCGTTCTGTATGTGTATTACACTTGAATTTTTCTAAGTACAATGACAATAATAACAAAATAAAACCAAGCAGGGGGCAGGAGGGTTTGTGCCCAGTAGACAAGTTCTAACAGGGCAGTGGTCTTGGTGGTTATTCATTTGATGTCTGTCTCCACATCGCCTTACTCTCCACATGAGGAGCATCTGTCTCCTTTCCCCTGGTACCCCAGCTCCAGAAAAATGTCTGGATGTGATAGATAATCAATTAGCATTGAAGAGAGCAAGGGGACTGAGGAGGTGCTCTGGCCTGAGTGGCCATCTGAGTCCGTGGGCCCTCAATCTCAGGATTGGAGACTCCCCACCCTAGATCAGGAGCCCAAACTGGGGGCTTCCCCCTCCCTCCCAGACCCCAGACACCTCCAGATTCATGACATCTGAAAGTTAACTTCCTGCAAAAGTCACTCTCCAAGATTAATATTTATTTCTTATGAAATTTAAATTTTTCAGTGTAATTAAATTTTTATTCCTCGTGAGTTATAGATAAAAATATTTATAACTTTCTCTTTCGCGCCACTGAGGATGAGACTTAGATGAAACCAATTACCCAGGCCTCCTCCTGGTGACTGCTCAGGGGGTCACGGGCAGGGAGGGGGGTCAGAAGGGCTGGTGAGGTGAGAGCCAGCATCTATCACCCCAGGTAACAGTGTCAGCCCTGCCTCCTGCATCTGAGCAGTTAGGGGTGATGGGTAAAATAGGAGGTCTCAGACCCACCCCACCCCCAATTTCCCGGCAGATAATTCTGCGGGCACTGAGAATTAGGGCCAGAGAGAGAGACCGGAGGAGACTGGAAGAGGACGGAAAAATCAGGCCAGAGAATGAGCAGGAGGAGAAAGAGCAGAGAGAGAGGACCCACATCCTCCCACTCCAGCAAAGAACATGGCGGAACAGCCTATCAAAGGCAGCCCATGTTGCCAAGGAGATCGTGGCTCTGGGGCCTGTCATCATTTATGCCCAGAATCATCAAGAGTGTCCCTTAAGTGAGGAGCAGCCTGAAGGGCATATCTTTAGCAGAGAGGGGGAGGGGTACAGACAGGGAGCCACAGGTTCTGAAGCCAAGCAGGCCAGCGAGTAAATCCTGCTTCTGAGTGACCTGGGACGTGTTTCATAACCCCTTTGAATGTCACTTTCCTTGTCTGTAGGATGGAAGCCCAAAGACGGCATCAGATGATGTGTGAAGAGCCTAGCACACAGCTCGGGCTCCGTTACTGGCAGAGGATCCTAGACTAGCTACTGACGGGGAGCTCACTACTTCACAAGAATAGTCAGCTTGGTTGGAAAAACCCATCTTCTCACTAAACCTGAGACGTACACTCTTTAAAATGGGGCTCTCTGGACCCCCTCTGATTTCACATAATTCCCTTAGGGACCGGGAGGCCGAAATCTAGCCTCCAAACCTCCCCTACCCACCACACAGGCTATCAGCCCAGCGTCAGATCTGCCCACAAACGTGGCATCTTGCCAGGAGACCCCTTGGGTCCCACATGGCTCTTGATGCAACAATGTTACCGGGGGCACACCATGCGACAGCCTTCCCCGAACAATGACATGCCCTGGGACACACCACCGACTGGGCTGCGTTAACAAAGGAGATCAATCAGGCACTCGCCACGCCCTCCTTGCCCCTCCCCCACGAGTCAGAGCCCCAAGGTCCAGACGGGACAAGGGCTGGGTCTCCTGTCCCTAACACCCCCAGGGTTAGGACCAGGCTAGCTCTTCCTCCTCACCTTGCCCGGGATGCAGTTTGTGTTCACTAATTAGACCTGTCGCCAGCCCTGAATCATTCCCAGGCCGGGCCGAGGAGGTCATTAGGCCGGAGATGGATAAGTGCTAAGCCTGCCCTGCTCTGGAGATTTACAAGGCTCAGGCTGGGGAGGATTTATAAGGTTTGTTAAATTTCTAATTGAGTTTAGAGTGCAGTGCCACGGTCTCAGTGACCAAGCCGCGTGGGCAAGAATTAAAACAAGTGCACCCATCCCTCACGCTCTGGGAAGACAGTGGCCTCCCCCACCAACCTGGTGGCACAGGCCAAGGGCTGCCAAAAGACAGTGCGGTCCAGTGGGCAGCCCCAACCAAGCCACTCAGCACACCCTGGCCAGCTCCAGCCCCACAGACCTGCCTGGCAAAGAGCTGCAGGTCCAGCAGCTTTTGTGGTTGATTGCTGGTCTGGATTTCTTGGTTTTTTATTAGGAATCTTTCTAATAGTTGATATACTCACATGGCTCAAAATTCAAAGAGTATAAAGGATCCTGGAGGAAATTCTTCTCCCATCCTGTCTCCCATCACCCAGTCCCCCTCCCTGGGAAAAACCAGTGTTAGTTCCTGGCAAATCCTTCAAGATTCATAAACACAAGCAAATATATACATCCAAACATCCATATTCTCTTGTATGTGCATTTACTCTTTTTCTCCTTTGATATACGCCTTATGTACTTTGCTTTTTGTTCACGTAGGACCAGATTTTAGGACTCTAGAATGAAAATGCCTATTGGTCAGCATCAAACAGGCCTAGGTTGGAATTTCAGCTTTGCCCCGTGATGTGCTGAAGCTGCCTCATACCTGCTCTCAAGAGCCAGCTGCGCATATCTCTTCCCACCTTCAAGTTCAGTGATGCATGCTGGTATTTTGAAATTCCATGGGAGTATCAACACCCATAGAAATTGGCAAGTACCACAAACTAAGGCTTTTCTTTTGTTTAGAGAGCTGGTGCTTTTGTATTGACCAGCACACAACCACCAGCTTTGCCACTTGTGTGCTGTGTGACGTCAAGCAAGTCACTTGACCTCTCTGAACCTCAGTTTGTTTATGTCTAAAATGGGTATGAAATAGTACCAGAATGTGGCCACCAAATCTTTAGCCTGCCTGTCCCCACACTGGGCATGAGTGATGCAGGAATGAACCTAGCCCCAGGCCTTCCCAGAAGGGGATCGGGAAGGGGACAGACATCTAAACAGACAATGCCACCATGCTATAGAAGTAGGCAGAGCAGAGGGACTCCAGGACAAGAAGAACCTGAGTCCCCAGATGCGGATGGGGCGGTTTCCCAGAGGAGGTACACTATATGCTGGGCATTGAAATATGGCCATATATATATATATATATATATATATATATATATACACACACACACACACACACACACACAAAATGGAATATTACTCAGCCATAAAAAGAATGAAATAATGCCATTTACAGCGAGATGGATGGACCTGGAGATTAACACAGTACATTAACACAGGACTGTACCAAATACAGTAAGCCAAAGACAAAGATATATATCATTTATATGTGGAACATAAAAAATAATACAAATAAATCTATATACAAAACATAAATAGACTTCTAGAAAACAAATGTATGGTGACCCAAGGGGGAAGGGAGAAAGGGAGGGAGAAATTAGGAGTTTGATATTAACAGATACACCACTATATATAAGCAACAGGATTTACTGTATAGCACAGAGGAAAATATTCAATACCTTGAATAACCTATAATGGGAATTAACCTAATATATATACACATTTGGAGAAGGAAATGGCACCCCACTCCAGTACTCTTGCCTGGAAAATCCCACAGCCGGAGGAGCCTGGTAGCCTACAGTCCACGGGGTCACGAAGAGTTGGACACAACTGAGCGACTTCACTTTCACTTTTCACTTTCCTGCATTGGAGAAGGAAATGGCAACCTACTCCAGTGTTCTTGCCTGGAGCATCCCAGGGATGGGGGAGCCTGGTGGGCTGCCGTCTCTGGGGTCGCACAGAGTCGGACACGACTGAAGCGACTTAGCATATACACATATATATAAGTATAAACACTTTGCTGTACACCTGAAACTAACACAGTATTGTAAATGCACCATAATTCAACCTAAAAGAAAGAAAGGTGGCCAGGAACCCCAGACACAAAAGGTGGAGTTCCAGGGTCAGTGACTGAAAGCAGGTTTCATTTCTCCCTAGCTCAGAGCCAGGGAGTCACTCGCCTAGAGCTGCACGGCACAGAAGTGGCCGAGTCAGAATTCTAATTCAGATCTCCTTGACCCAAAGCAAGACTTGATCTCCTGCGACATTTTCTGCTCTGCACCCAGTCACTAGGCTGTCCTCCAAGATGGCACAGGTGGCACCAGGAGGGCTCTCAGGGGCCCTTCACGCTCACATGGTAGAGGAAACACCCTCCGCAGCATCCTGACAGGGGACACACGCAGGAACACACACCATGACACAGCAGTTGGCATGGTCAGAAGCCCACCCACTCACTAGTTTAAGTTTGGAAAAGCAAAGACAGCCAGCACCTTCACCATCCCGGGGTTCCCCTCCCCAGAACCAAGGGCTGGACCCCATCACAGGTCCACTCTCTTCCTCCTCCTTCTCCTCCTCCCATTTCTTAAATTGAACCCTCCATGACTTCATGGCTGAGGAGTGTTCCCACTCAAGGGGAAACAGATAGGGGAATAAGAAGCCCAGACAGGCGTTGGCACATCAGCCCCAGAGCGTCCAGAACCTGGCACCTCCAGGAAAGGGTCAGAGCGACTCTGCAGCGCTGTCCAGAGACCTGTGTGGGCAACAGGCAACTCTCCACCTCCTTGTTCATCCATCCAGCAATGCCCATGGGGCATCTCCCACTGTGCGCCACGTGAGAACCAGTCAAGCAGGGTCCCTGCTCTGGCACTTCATTCTGCCAGGGGAGACAGAGTGCAAACCATAAAGCAGGAAACTGGTTAGTTTCAGAAGGTCAGAAGGGCTCTAGGAGAGATAAAACAAGCTGGCGAGATAGAGAGGGACCAGGTGTGGGCAGGGAAGCCCTCTCTGAGGAGGTGACACTGGGCCTGTCACCCAAATGACAGGAAGGAACCAGGCCTGTGAATATCAGAGGGCAATACATGCCAGGCAGAGGAACAGCAAGTGCGAAGGCGCAGAGGCTGTGTTTGAGCTGGAGGAGAGAACTCTCTGGAAAGGGTATGGCCCGAGGGGGCACTGGGTACACCCAAAACAGAGGGTGCGGTGGAACCAAGCACCCCACATGCTGATGTGTGACCTCAAACTGTCCTTCCTACCCTCCGGGCCTCAGTTTCCCCACCCATCTGTGGGTCCACAGCCAAAACACTCCAACTTACTGAGAGAATGAAATGAGCTCGCATATGTGGGAGCCTCTCCGTTCAGAAGGCATCTCCTTACTCTTCCTGGGATCACCCTGCTGGAGTCTCAGAAGCCTGGGGGACAATCTGAAGTCTAGAGTGGGGCCTTCCCTCCCTGACCTGAGGATGGGCAGCAAAGGGCTCAGCCCTGGAGGAGGCCAAGGGCTGGGCCAGGTTCGCCAAGTTTCTGGCTCCTTGGAGGGATCCCAAGAATAATAGGGTCACCCTGCTCAGTGATGCCAAAGGGCTGACTTGTCCAAAGCCACAAGGTGATTTCTGGGTCCAGGACATGTGAGAAGCCACTGAACACCCACACCGAGTTTCCATTCTAGGGAGCCAGTTCTTTCTATCCTTCCCCCGGAAGAAACAGGTGAATCATTTCCTGGGGTCTGTCTCTAGGTGGAGAGCCATGAGAGAGTGAGCAGCAAGAGCTGACACCATACCCTGAGCCCCGGGGTCAGCGCCCCTGGAAATGTCTTCCTGCTCCCCACACAGTTTACACCACCTACATACAGGGGTCCTAAATGATGGTCAATCACAGCGACTTTCACCAACCCAAGCAGGAGCTGGAGTTCGTTGTCCAGAATCTAAGCATCGAGCGCCCCCTGGTGGTAATCATGGCAATCCACAGCTTGGCGCCATAAAGCCTAGGCTGGAGAACACTTAACTTGGCCCAGACCCGAAAGAGAAGAGCCCAGGGCTCATCTGGCACCATGCACAATAGGAGATTTGAGGGGGTGACATTCATTCAGTGGGCCACTGCCCACGAGAAAAGGTCATGCCCTGAGATGGTACAGGACTTGTCCACAGTCACACAGCAAGTAGATTATACCTAGTGGCAAGAAGCGCACTCATTCGTTCAGTCTGCTTCATCGAGCATCTGCCGTATGCCAGGCACTCTTCTAAGTATAGACAGCCTGAGAGTGACCAGGAGGAAGCCCCTGACCTCATGAAGCCTGCATTCTACTCAGGGAAAGTGGTGATCAGCCCATAAACACAGACACTCAGGGTGTCAAGAGGGAATAAGGTCTATGACGGAAAATAAAGCAGATAAGAGGAGAAGCAGCAGGGTGCTCTCTTGGATCAGATAGTCATGGAAGGGCTCTATGAGGAGGGGATATCTGAGCTGATATCCATGAAGAGATTGACACAAAATATCCAGGGGGAAGCATTCCAGGCAAAGAAAGAGTATTCTCTAAAGGAGGGGGGTCCTTGGCATGTTCTAGTGACTGAGGAGACAGGTGGTCAGAGTGCAGAGTGGAGTGAGCGAGGAAGAGAGGGGAGACGGGGTGAGAGAGGTGGTGGGGGTCATATCCTACAGGGTCCTGAGAACCGCAAGGACTTTGGGCTTTATCCTAAGTCGTGTTAGAAAAACACTGGAGAGCTTTGAACAGTCATGATGGGACTGGCATCTTTAAGGGCTCACTGGCTGCTGAAGGAAAAACAGACTGTAGAAGATGAGAAATGAAAGCAGTTAGTTTGGAGTTGGGAGGCTACTGCAAGATTCCGGATGAGTAATGCCAGTGGCTTTAATCAGTAGTGGGGATAATGGGAGGGTCTCAGAAATGAGACACATTTTGGAGGTCAAGCCAAAATGAGTTTCTGGGGTACTGATATAGGATGTGAGGGAAAGAGAAGAAAAAAGGATGAGATCAAGGCTTTTAGCTTGAACATCTGGGTGGCTATTTTCTGGCATAAGGAAGTCAGGTAGGAGATACTTGGGAGAGGAGAATCAAGAGTGCCATTTTGGACATGGTGAGTTTGAGGTGCTAACGATGACTATTTAAAACTCTGAAGTTCAGGGGTGAATGTGAGAGCCATCAGCATATAGATGGTGTTGAAAAGCATGGAGAAACTGCTTACATCCGAGATGAAGAAATAGAGACCAAATTTATCCTTCTGCCTGAAACAACAAAAATAAATGATACAAAATTCATGGAACAATGGTTTTCAAGATACCAGACATCAGAAAACAAAATACAGTATCCCTGAGAGACAGGAAGCAAACAAGGCAAGCCCTAAAATAATCTTATCTTACTGTTTTGGTAAGTTTCCAGATTGCAGCAGGAAAATAAAAAAATGGGAATGAAGGTGGAGCTTGGAAAGCCCTAGGACTTGGGGAGACAGAGCTGAGAACCCAAGGGGACCGAGACAACCAGAATTTGCAGGACAGAGTACTTGAGAGGAGAGACCTACTTAGAGAGAGAACCCTAGAGATGCCGAAAGTGTCCCCCTTAGGTATTCACCAGAGTACTGATCAGCATGTGTGTATAAGAAAAATACACAGGTCAGGCCAACAACAACTCAAAGGTATTAAAGGGAATAGCATCCAGGACTCATACAGGCCCCGGAATAACATCTGTTCTCACCAAGACCAGAAAACCTCAAAATTCATGCAGCACTGGGTAGAACATTCAGAAGAATCTTCCCTCAACAATGAAGGATAATTATCCTTAGCCTACTCTGGTCCCATCTAACAAATCTTGGAAGCAAAACCCAAACAGATCAAACTTCCTGCAAATAAATTGCATTCCAGAATAGAGTTCAGAACATTTATAGGAATACACAACCAGGAATACAAAAACACCTAATGTGTGTGTAATTGGAGTACCCAAAGGGATACAAAAATGCCCAAAAAAGTTAAAATCACAATGTCTGGCAACTAATCAAAGATAAACAAGCATGCCAAGAATGAAGAGAAAATTCGAATGAAGAGAAACTGACCCAGAACTCACAGATATTAGAATTAGCAGACAGTGACATTAAAACTATTACTATAGCTGTAGTCCATAGATTTACATTGCTAAGTTGAGGCACTTAATATATTAAAAAGACCCAAATCAAACTTATAAACATGAAAACCACAATCTGAAGTAAAAAATACAGTGAGTGAGATTAATGGCAGATTAGACATTGCAGAAGAAAATAGCGAATGAACTTGAAGACATAGCAACAGAAACTACACAAAAGGAAACACAGAGAGAAACAAAAAAATGTTAGGGTGGCATCAGTGACCTGGGAGACAACCTTAAGCAGCCTAACATATGTGTGATTACAGTGTTCAAAAGTAGGGATTAGCATGTGACTCTAAGTCCAGCAAAAAATATCTTTCAAAATAAAGACTATTTCAGACATACAAGTTCATCAATAACAGACTTCAGATATAAACAGTTCATCAGTAACAGACTTCCGTTGTAAGAAATAATAAAGGAAGCCCTTCAGTCAGAAGAAAATGATACCAGATAGAAACATGGATTCAGGAAAAACACCAGGAACGGTAACCACCCAGGGAAAAGTTTCAGTATTATTTAAACCACTTTTTAAAATAATTGATTATTTAAACAGAAATAATGACAATGTATACTGTGTGGTTTATAAATAAGTTAAAGGTATGACAACAATAGAATGATGGCTGAGAGATGGGAAAGGGCTGCACACTATTATAAGAGTCTTACACTTTATGTAAGTAAAGCAGACTGTTGTAAGTTAAAGATATATCCTATAAACCCTAAAATAATGACGAAAATAATAATGAATAAAATAAACATTCTAGCTAATAAATGAGATAAATTGGAATCATTAAAGAATTCCAAAAGAAGAAAGAAAAATATGAAAAAGGAGACAAAGAACTGATGGGACAAAAATGAAACAAATGGCAGGATGACAGACTTAAGCTTAACAACATGCAATCACATTACATGTAAATGACCCACACGCCCCTATTAAAAGATAGAGACTGTTAAATCGGACAAAAAAGCGAGAACCAGTTAAACACTGCCTCAAAAAAGACACCTTCAATATAAAGATATAAATATGTTAAAACTAAAGGGATATAAAAAAGTACGCCATTTTTGTATAAACAAAAGAAAGTTGAAGTCGCTGTGTTAACATCAGACCAAGTAAATATCAGATCAAAACCATTACCAGAGATAAAGAAGTTCATTCCATAACAATAAAGGGGTCAATTCATACAGAGGACATGAAAAATCTAAAACGTTTGTGCCTCTAATAACAAGGCTTCAAAATACACGATGCAAAACGGGATAGAACTGCAAGGAGAAACAGACAGCCTACAATTATAGTTGGAGATTTCCACATTCTCTCAACACTTGATGGACCTGAGTAGACAGAAAATCACTAAGGATATGGAAGACTTGAACAACACATAAACAACTTGACCTAATTGACATTTATAGAACACTCCACTCAACAATATTAGATTATGCATTAGTTTCCAGTGCCCGTGGAAATCTTAAGAGATAGAGTCATAAAACAAGTCTGTATAAATTTAAAAGGATTCAAGTCGTACAAAGAATGTTCGCTGACCATAGTGAAATTAAATTGCAATCAATAAAAGAAAGATATGAGGAAAATTACCAAATACCTGGAAACTAAATAACACACTTTTAATAACCCTTGAGTCAAAAAAGTAATCAAAAGGGAAATTATGAAGTATTTCGAACTGAATAAAAATGAAAACACAACACAAAAGAAAAACACAAAATTAGTAGTACTCCACTGTAATAGTACGTAGGAGAAAATTTATAGCAGTAAATGCTGATATTAGAAATGAAGAAAGGTCTCAAATCAATGACTTTCCACCTTAAGAAACTGAGTGATAGAGGGAGAAGCAAATGAGGAGAATCCAAAGGTACAAGTTTCCAGCTATGATTTCATAATTCCAGCTATGAAATAAACAAGGCCTGGGGATGCCACGTACAGCATGGTGACTATAGTTAATAAAGCTGTGTTACATATTTGAAAGTTACTAAGAGAGTAAATCTTAAAAGTTATCCAAAAAAATGTATAACTGTATATGGTGACAGATGTTAACTAGACTTACTGTGGTGATCATTTTGCAATATATGCAAAAACCTAGTCACTGTGATGTACCCGTGAAACTTGTTACCGCTGTACAGTTGTCAGGTCGTGTCTGACTCTTTGCAATCCCGTGGACTGCAGCACACCCGGCTCCTCTGTCCTCCACTATCTCCCAGAGTTTGCTCAAACTCATTTCCACTGAAACTAATACAACATATATAAATTATACCTCAGTTTCTAGAAGAAACAAAATAAAGTAATGGAGATGAGCAAATTAAGCCCAAAGTAAGCATTAGAAAGGAAATAATTAAGATTAGAGCAGAAATCAATTTTTAAAAAGCAGAAGAAAAACAGAAAGTCAATGAACCCAAAAGGTGGGTCTTTAAAAAAAATTTAATAAATTTGGTAAATTTCTAGCTAGACTGATAAGAAAAAAAAAGATACGAATTACCAACATCAGAAATGAGAGAAATGACATCCCTACAGATTTTACAAATATTAAAAGAAATAAGGAAATATTATGAACAGTTTTCTGCAGATAAATTTGACAACGCAGATGAAACGGAGAAATTCCTTGAAACACAAACTACCAAAGCTCACTTGAAAAGAAACAGATCACCTGAAGAGCCCTATATCTCTTAAATAAATCAAAATGTTAGCAAATTCAAACTAACAATACTTAAAATGACTAATATATCACAACCAAACGAGGTTTAGCGCAGGAATACAAGTTGGTTTAACATTAAAAAATAAGCCAATGTATGGCTATGTTTACTAACTGAAAGTATTAGTGTTTTATCGCTGCTTTAACAAATTACCACAACCTCTACGGCTTCCCTGGTGGCCCAGACGGTAAAGCATCTGCCTGCAACACGGGAGACCTGGGTTTGATCCCTGGGTCGGGAAGATCCCCTGAAGAAGGAAATGGCACCCCACTCCAGTACTCTTGCCTGGAAAATCCCATGGACAGCGGAGCCTGGTAAACTACAGTCCATGAGGTTGCAAAGAGTCGGACACGAATGAGTGACTTCACTTCACTTCACTTTTGGTGGCTTAAGACAATACAAACTTGCTGTCTTACCGTTCTGGAGGTCAGAAGCCAAAAAGGGTTTCAGTAGACTAAAATCGAGATGACAGCAGGAATGCATTGTTCTGCAGGCTCGAGGAAGAAGACCCTTGCCTTCTATGGCTTCTGGAGCCAGCAGGCATCCCTTGCTCTCTTTCTCCATCTTCAAAGTCAACAGCAACCTCTCTCTCCTGTCAACGCATCTCTGACTTTTCTAAGGATCCTGATGATTACACTGGGTTTACTTAGATAATCTAAAATAATCCTATCTTAATCCTACCTGCAAAATCCCCTTTTTATGTAGGGTAACATATTCACAAGTTTCAAGCAGTAACATAGCCCCGAGGATGAACCCCTTCCCCCCAAGGATGGTGGAAGGAGAGGTCAGCAGGTTTCAGGACTGGGTCAGGCGGTGACAAATTATGGGGGGACCTAGGAGTGTTAGGAGAAGGCAATGGCAACCCACTCCAGTGTTCTTGCCTGGAGAATCCCAGGGACGGGGGAGCCTGGTGGGCTGCCGGCTGTGGGGTCGCACAGAGTCGGACACGACTGAAGCGACTTAGCAGCAGCAGCAGCAGCAGCAGCAGCAGGAGTGTTAAGCGTTTCCCTGCCCCAGAGGAACCCCAATGCCCCAGACACTGCTCAGGGGCCACTGTCCCCCACCCCACTCAGCCCCATCCCCACTCACCCTCTGGTGAAGCAGTAGAATGTCCTTTATAACTTGCCCCCAGGGGCGGTGGGCTCCCCGTGGAGGCTGCTGGTGCAGAGAGAACTCCGGCTTCAGGGTCAACAGACCTGGGCTCAAGGATCAGCTCCTTCTCTCAGTAGGTCCCTGGGCAAGTCCTATTGCTACCCTCAGCCTCCGTTTTCTCTTCTGTAAAGTGAGGGGCTGATCCCATCCCCCCAGCATGGTGGTGAGGATGTCAGGAGATAACACGCGCAGCTCCGGGCACACAGCAGGGCCCAAGCACGGGCGATGGATGGAGAAGCCTTAGTCCTCTTCCAGCCTCCCCACGGTTCTCCTCCCCTCGCTAACTCCCATCCTGGGTTCCCATTTGATCCCAGGGGTCTCCAGGCCCTCTCTGCTGCTGCTCTGATGTGACAGTGTCCCACCTTGCAGACCTGAGCAGCAACCTCTGCCAAGGGCATGCCTGAGAGAAGTCTCCCAGCTCCCCAGTGCCTCCAGGACCCCTGTAAGGGAAGGCGGGAGATGCAGGAGCCCTGCCCCGGGGGATGTTTAACAGAGTGGTAAGACTCCCGCAGAACCCTCATTCGAATCTAGGTTTCCCATTTACTTGACCCTGGACAAGTGGCTTCACCTCCGTGAGCCTCGATTTCCTGTTCTGTAAAAGTGTCCACTTCAGAGATTCAGGAGGATTCAATGAGATCGTGCATGAAAGTGCTTCACCCCGTGCCTGGCCCATCACTGTGGTTACTTGCTCCCTCCTAGCTCATCAGGAAGGTGGGTGCCCCCACCCACCTGCAGCCTGGGTTTCCTGTGAGCCTGAGTTCAGAGAGCCAGGACAGCACAAGGGTCCGATAATGCCCCTTCCCCTAACAGTCACGCCCACCTCCCTCAGCTCAGCCACAGGCTTCACAATAGAACCCCCTCATCCTGCTAATCCCTTCTCTGGTGCCGGGATTCACTCTGAGATCTCCAGCCCAGCAGCTGCTTCTCTCCCAGCAGGGCCCCTGCCTCCTTGGCCCTGTTGCGCCTGGCTTGTGAGCAAGCGGGGACCGAGCAGAGGCGCGGTGGGCTGAGTGTGGATTCTGGAGCCCAACTGCCTGGCTCTGCCTCCTAGCTTTATGCTAGGTGACTTCAAGCAGGTCACTTGATCTGTCTGTGCCTTAGTTCCATAATCTATAAAACAGGGCTAAGAATGGTATCCCCTTAGAGGATTATTGTGTAGGTTAAACCAGTTAATAAACATAAAGTGCTTGCAATGGTGCCTGGCCCCACTAAGTGCCATGTAAGTATTTGCTATTCTTATTATCATGGTTATCTTTTTCCAGCATGTAGCCACACACACAGTGGGTTTCAGGGCATGCTTATTGAATGAGTGGATAGATGGATGGATTAATTAATGAACCAACCAACCTCTAAGGGTCCTTAGCTCACAGATAACTGATAACAGCAGCTATGGGTTTTGAGCGCCTAGCAGGTGCCAGGTGCTTTGTAACACTTGATCTGAATGAATCTTCACAACAACCCAAGGAGGGGGGTACCCTGGTGCCTGCTTCACAGATAAGGAAATCATGAGCCTTAGAGGTTAATGTATCCAAGATCACATGGTCATTTTTTCCTCCCTTTAATTTTTAATTATACATAATACAAAATCACTGAAGAAAAAATTTAAATAGAGAGGCAAAATAAAACCGAGAAAGATTAAACCACCTGAGATTCCACACCCAGAAATTTCCATCGCTAAGTGCTTGAAGACTATCCTACAGACTTTTTTCATGCAAATATACATATTTTTTTTAGCAAAGATGGGCTCACATTATGCATCCCCCGGCACTGTAACAGAATGTAGCTCTCTTTCTGTGTCAATAAATCCGTGCCACCGGCAGCAGCTAGTGCTCTATTGTAGAGCTGGATCACAATTTATTTAACCAATTTGCTGTTGTGGGATATTTAGGCTGATCCAATTTCTCACCATTTTGTGTGATGAATATCCTCTTTATCCATACAACTTTCTGAACTTGTCCAATTATTTCCTTAGGATAAATTCCTAGAAGTGAAATTTCTGAGTCAAAGACAATACACTTATTTAGGGCTTTTCATATATACACCCTGCCAAATTGTCTTCCAGAAAAGTTGTATTAATTTACATTCCCACTGGTGCCGAATGAGATACGGGCCACAATATTGAAGATGTACAAAACAGATCAAAAATGGTGCATTAGTCAAGAAAAGCTAAGCCAAGCTGCGTAACACATTAACCCCAAATCTCTGTGGCATAACACAACTAAGATTTATTGGTGGCCCACACTGCAGGCTCAGTCAGGATCAGCAGAAGGCGTGTCTCTGCTTGCACAGTGAAATTCAGGGCCCCAGGATGACAGAGAGAGGACCCACCCCCACACCATCTGGTAGCTGCACCATTTGAAATATGTGGCCTCCACCATCGCTCCAGAATTGGAACAGTAATTATCCAGGTTCTTCAGTGCCTTGGCTCAGAAGTGATACACATCACCTCCAATCATATTTCATTGGCAAGAACTGTCATGTGCCTTGTCCAGCTGCAGAGGGGCTGGAAAGGGTTGTTTTCCATGTGTCCAGGAAAGAGGGGCAAACCTCATCTCCATAAACACTAGGAACATCTGCTACAGATTGAAGGGGTAAAAGTCGTGGAAGGTTCCCTTTGACAAGAGAAAGTGAAGTCGTTCAGTCGTGTCCGACTCTGCGACCCCATGGACTATAGCCTACCATGCTCCTCTGTCCATGGGATTTTCCAGGCAAGAGTACTGGAGTGGGTTGCCATTTCCTTCTCCAGGGGATCTTCCCGACCCAGGGATCAAACCCAGGTCTCCCACATTGTAGGCAGATACTTTACCATCTGTGAATTAAATCCCCTTGTGATTTGAAAGGAAGGAAATGAATTGCTCAGGCGTGTCAGACTCTTTGCAACCCTATGGACTGTAGCCTGCCAGGCTCCTCTGTCCATGGGATTCTTCAGGCAACAATACTGGAGTGGGTTGCCATGCCCTTCTCCAGGGATCTTCTCCACCCAGGGATCAAACCTGCGTCTCTTATGTCTCCTGCATTGTCAGCCAGGTTCTTTACCACTAGTGCCACCTGGGAAACCCGTGTGTCCAGGAAAGAGAGGCACACCTGACCTGTATACACACTAGCAACATCTGCTACAGAAGGGAAGGGGCAAAGTCTGCAGAAGAAATCTGAATGAAATCCCCTTGTGATTTGCCCTGGGCCCAATTCCACCACTATGGTGTGGCTTTTCTTAGGGAAACATTGTTTCATCCCCATGTAATCAGTGGGGTGGGGGGCAGGGCCAGGCTAGTGAGCCAGAGTGAGCTGGTGACAACTCCCCTCACACCTGCAAAGCAGTCCATCTCCAGCTTGTCCTGGGTTCCTCACCCCGAACCGCGTAGACCCCAAGGCCCCTCCTCCTGCAAAGGCTATGGGAGACACAGAAGTGGGGTCCATGGGAAATTCTGCCCTTTGCAGCCCATTCAGCCAGCTCCTGACTTGTCAGCAACAGCAAGCACCTTGGGGTCAGCCCACCCCCATAAGTCAGATGCAAACAGGAAATCAGGAGACAAAGGCAGTAAAAATGAGGGTTCTGCACTGAGATTGCCTGGGTTTGTAAACCAGCTAAATCGCTGATCACTTCTGTGAACTTCAGCAAGTTACTTAATCTCTCTGTGCCTCTGTTTCCCTCTAAATTAAGAGTAGCTACCTCCTAGTGCTTAATAAGTCAATATCTATTCCTTCAATTAACAAGCACACAGCAGAACCCCTGGTAGACACGGGGGATACAGAGGTGGACAAAACAAAGCCCCTTCCTTAAAGGAGTTTATATTCTCTCAAGGAGACAGGCAACAAATACATCAATAAAGAATAACATTGTTTTCAGGTGGTCATGAGTACTATGAAGAAAAAGTAAGCAGGGTAAGGCAAAGAGACGGTGATGGGGAATGCTATTTTATCCAAAGTAAATATCTCTGTAAAGTGACATTTGAGGAGAGACTTAAATGAGTAAAAGAGGGAGGCCGGTGGATATCAGGGGAGAAATGTTCAGACAATAGGAAAGCAAGTGCAAAGGCCCTGGGGCAAGAATGTGCCAGCAAAAAGGCATGTGTGGCTGGAGCAAGTGAGCAAGAAGCCAGGAGATAAAATTAGAGAAGTCCACATGGTCATATAAGGACTTCCGATGACCAAGATGATGATAATGATGGTGAGCAAGGAAAGGCAGGGTGAAGGGCAGATGCTGAACTCATATATACGAACAGAGATACAGTCAGGAATTTGGGAAAACATAAATACATCATTGTTTACATGAAATTAATCTCTCTCCTTCCCATCCCAGCCACACCCCCATACTGTTCTCCCTCCTAATCCCATTCCCCTAAAGTAAGCCTCAGGATGGAAGGAAAATAAAATTATCTTCCAGGTATTAAAAGCTACTTGCAATGGAGAATCAACAGTATTGAGAGTAGAGGCAGCCTCAATCAGTCCGGACACAAGGCAAGATGGAAGTTGTTGGTAACTCCATGCACCAGTTTCCCTTTGTCTTATTTAGGGGATTTGAGGTACGGGAGAAAGAAGAGGAAGTGGAGAGGTAAGAGGTGGAGAGAGAGGATGGGGTGAGCAGCGGTCTCAGGGGGGGAGCCCAACGGCCCGGGGGGAGTCACCTAGAAAGCACCCAAGCTCAGTGGGGGGCCAAGGCTGCGTGACCTTCTCCAAGGTCATCCCACTGATCTAAGCAGTCTCCTCCCAACCTCCCACTGCAGCTGTAGATGGGCGAGAGGAGAGAAGGGCGTTCTATTCCATCTGCTCCTGCCCAACACCTGGATAGAGAACAGACATGGGGGTCTGGGGATAGGATGAGGGTGTCTCCTTAATAAAGGTTCCTGCCCCTTCCCGCCCCCAGTTCTCTTTGAGCTACACACACACACACACACAAAGCTCACACAGCCGTACTTCACCTGAGACAAGAGTCTGTTAGTGAAAAGCAAAGCCTCAGGAGCCAGACTGCCTGGGTTCACAGCCCAACTCTGCCTCTCACTGCTGCGTGATCTCAGACTAGTGACTTCTCTCTCTCTGACCCTCAGTTCCCTCGTCCTGGGGTGCTGTGAGGATTAAATGAGCTCCTCTGTACAGCAGCACCTAGAACTGTACCCAGCACATCATGAGAAATGTTAGCTGCGAGTATCGCACATATTTACACAGGCTCCCTGACCCCTTCAGTCTCACAGGTCTGCGGCCCTTCATATGAGACACAGTCACAGGGCACCTGCACCCCCCAAAGCAAGAAGGAAAGGGGAGGCGTTCCTCCAGGGCCCAGCAGCAATCATCCCCTATCAGCCCTGGGGAGCCCCAGGCCACAGAGCAACTCTCCCACAGCCGCCATAAGCACCACTGCCCAACCCCCACCCAAGAGCCCGCCCACCCACTTCCCTTCCACCTGCAGAATGCCTCCAGCCCAGCCCTCACACACTGGTGAAGCGGCACCCCTGGGACCCGTATTCCAGCCTTGAGACCCTTGGTCAAACTCTCCTCCACCCTTCCCACAGCACCAGATGTGGCTTCTCCAGCTCTCCACGGCAACCCCATCACCTGCCTGCTCCAAAGCCTCCAGAAGCTCCCTAGAGAGCGGGGCATACAAGCCCAAACCTTTAATCTGCTACTGAAGGCCCTTCAGATCTGATCCCAACCCACCTCGCCGGCATCCATGTCTTGGTACGTGTCCTCATGGCCAGCGGACCCCAACACCCACCACCACTCCCACCTCCTGTTCCGTCTGCCTGGAGTCACCTGTCATGTCTCCTCCCACCTTGATCAAACCAATCCCTTAAGTCAGGTTCAAAATCTGCTTGCTCTGTGGAGCTCTCTGTAAACGCCGCAGACAGAAGTGACCTTCTGATGCTCTACCCCGTAGACAGCTGCCTCTGTGCCCTGCCGGCCCAGCACATCACTTACTCCTCCATTGCCCACGGTCTGTCACAGGTCTGTAAGGACAGAGACCTGGCTCCCTTCATCCCAGGACATCCAGCTGACACCAGAGAAAAGGTCCAGCATGATGATTA